>NC_067416.1:16600146-18098271 GCF_009764475.1 Pristis pectinata
TTTTATTACTAATGTAATTGGTTTGGCACAACATTGTGGGCCGAAGGGCTTTTTCCTGTGCTGAACTGTTCTATGCTTCCCCCCCAACTGTGGTCGAGAGAGCTCGCACACGCACCTCTGCCATTTCCTGCACCTCCGCTCTCACCCCCACCCCTCCCAGACCCAACAGGGATAGTGTCCCCCTTGTCCTCACATTTCACCCCCCCAGCCTATGTATCCAACATATCATTCCCCGCCACTTCCGCCATCTCCAATGGGACCCCACCACCGAGCATATCTTCCTCTCCCCACCCCTTTCTGCCTCCTCACTGACTCTGTTCTATGTTCTATGTTCTATCAATAAAATGAAGGGCAGGCATAAATAATGAAAAGGAATTTTGTTCATGCAAGTATAAAAATGAATTGGGCTGGTTCAGTATTTATATTTTCACACTATACTAAAAAATGTTAAGATTTTGAAAATCAAGTAGGTGTAATTTATTTTCCCCATTTTGTTTAATCTGAGAGTTTCTAAGACATCTTTAACGAATGATGTGTCTAATAATGTGGAAGAATTGCTGATGAAGTGAAAATAGGCATGACGAGGATATTTGGAATCTGCAGTGGTATATAGATAGGTTGCAATAGTGTATAGATAGGTTGATTAAGTGTGTGAAAACTTGATGGAGTTTTATGTTGGAAAGTCTGATGTCATGCACTTTGGTAGGAGGAATCAAAAGACAGACTATTATCTAGATGGAGAGAGATTGCAAATGAGAGGGGTCCCTCTCCCTCAGATAGACAGGGAGCCAAATATTTTGTGCAAGAAACAGGAAAAGAAAACATGCAAGTGCAGCAAGTAGTTAGAAGGGCAAATTGTATATTGGCCTTTATTGTAAGGGCGTTATTGTTTAGTGTTACAAGCCAGGTTGCTATTTGGTGAATGTCCCTTTAAGGCACTTGGACAGTAGAGTAGTAGTGTGTGTGTGTGTGTGTGTGTGTGTGTGGGGTGTTATCTCCAGGACAGCAAGACTATAACAGTGTGTTGGCTGTTTTGCACGGCGGGGGGGGGGGTGGGGGGGGAAGGGGGGAAGAAGAAAGGGGGGGGCGCGAGAGAGAGAGAGAGAGTATCAATAGATGAAGAACAATAGCTGTGTCTGTCACTACAATCCACGTATGGATTTTTGGAGCAATCAAGTGGAGTCCACTTTGTCGTTAACCTGTGCTGGAAAGCAGGTATTTCTGTGGGCGGCCATGTATCAAATGCCTTTGGGGTGGCAGATACTTCGGAACAAAGCGGTGAAGACCAACGGAAATTGAGGTGTCATATGGGTTCCATCGTGGAACATGTGGATTCTGAAATTTCTCTCTACATTCTCTCTACATTTTCTCTTCAATCAACAGTGGGCAAAAAGCCTTTGCTCACATTTCACCTTATGACTTGCTGAACTGAACTTTGAAAACTATTCCTCGACTTGGGGTTTGGGAATTTGTCACACACACACTTTGAGTTTATTAGTTTTGGGGTTAATGTTGAATATCTAACGTTTTTACTTTTCTTATTGTCGCAAGTAGTTATTAATAAAATAGTTTCTAACACTTATACATGGCTCGTTGTGTTTCTATTGTTGCTGGTACGTAACATTAGAAATAGAGTATTGTTATAATTGTGCAGAATGTAGTTGAAGCCACATCTGGATGCTGTGTGCAGTTTTGGTCCACTTATTTAAGAAGGAATATTAATGGCATTGGAGGCAGTCCACAAATAGATTCACTAGGCCAATTCTTGAGATGAGAGGACTGTCCTAACAAGAACAGTTAAATAAAAGTTCGATCTATATTCTTTGCAGTTTAGAAGGAAAAGACCCTAAGGGGGCATGATAGGGTAGATGTTAAGACTTTTCCGCTAGTGGCAGAATTTCGAACAATGGGACATAGTTACAAGATTAGGGGATGATCAATTAAAACTGAGGTGCATAGGGGTTTTTGGTAGTGAATCTCTGGAATTCTTCACTTGGAGGGGTTGTGGAGGCTAGATTATCGAAAGTATTTAAAGAAGTACATAAATTTTTGGAAGATTGGGGAATTGAGGGTTATGGGGAGCTGGCATGGAAGAGAAGTTGAGACCTAGGCCAGATCAGCAATGGTCATATTGAATGGTAGGGTGGGCTTCAGGAACCTGGTGGCCTACTCCTGCCCCTATTTTCTTGTGTTCTTGTGTTGTGAATTAAGGTGTGACAGCCTGCCTCTTCTGCTTTTGAATTCATCCAACAATGATTGCTGAGACCCTCAGCAAAGTATGTTTCAGAAGTTGTTGCCCTGCTGCTATAATGAGTTGAAGACCCTGAAGGCTGTGCTAGGACTGTATGACCCACACCTCCCACTATCCACACCACTCCCGCACTTCCACCCCTCATCCCAGTGGCAGTACTACCACTGCAAACACATGTTGTGCATCAAGTGCAGGGCTTAGAAGGAAATTGCTGTGGGTTTAATGAAGAGCTGGAAAACCATGATCCCTAGTTGTCAGAGTAGGAATGGATGTGGATTTGAAATAAGCACAATTAAAAGTCCAGAGAGGAATAACAACACTAAAGACTGTTGGAAAGGCTCAGAAGCTCTCTCAGCCAATCGACAACCTTTGTTAAGGCTCAAGGATATGGATAAAATGTGAGAAAGTAGACTCAGGGCACAGGCAGGAATCCATAAGAAAGTGATGAATCAGCCTAATTCCTAATCTTCCCCCTTACCCAGACGTCCCCACTGATGCCTACTGAATTGGAGATGGAACTGTAAGGAGGCAGCCCACAGAGGGTGGTCTGCTGTGCCAACCCATGGCATTGCACTAAGCCTGCAATGTGACCAGATCTGGTTTTGGGCTGGTTGTGTACTGGACCTGTGCTGTGCATAGACTGTAGTTCTGCTTGTGGAAGATGGCGCATGTCAGGATTTGAATCTTCATTTGCCTGCATCCACAGATGCCGTAAGGTGTGGCAGTCCAACATGTGTGAATGCAGTTCGTGGCATTTGGAAAGTGCTGCCAATCACAGCGTACCTGTGTTCCAGCAACCTTCATGAATGCAGTCACTAAAATATCTCTATCATTATGGTTTGTCAGATGCTCATATAATTCAGTGATTATTCTATCCATGGTCCAAGATGAGAATTGGGAATTCTTTGAGAATCTTTTGAGAAACATCCTCTGAAAATAGAATTTCTTGCAAGCTCTTGTTCTTTGCAGAAAAAGGTTACCTTTACCTGTGGATGTATGAACAAAGATATCGACACATGAGCACTTCTATCTGAAATGGATGAACACATGAGGTATTCTCAAAGCTAAGTTGTTAACTAGAAAATAAAAATAAGGAGGTAAAGGCAATAGAAGAAAAAGTTGTACTGAAAGTATCCTATTCATTCACCAAAACACAGATCAAACAAACAGGGAGAAACAAATCAAATCATTTTTCCATTGACACCATCTTTCACTGGTTTTCTGGAAGCAAAGTTAAGGCAGATAGGTCTTTCTCATCAGACTTTGTCATGTCCCTAAAATTCACTTTGGTGGCTCAGGCAAGATTCACCTCATACCTACTCCAAGAGCAGTTTCTAAACCTGTAAGAAATATTAAGCCTGTTTCAATCAGAATTTCCAGTTTAAAATGCATTTTAAAGTATACATCCCTGGTCTTCCCAAGCCAAATTATTAATTTAAGTATCTACTTTACTCTTATTGACAAAATTAATCACCAAATTCTTAATATATCTTCTCAGATGTACTAACATCTTAACCGGAAAACACTTGAAAAATGAAAAGAATGATCTAATTTCTTGAACGAATTATTTCATTGACGTACTTAGAATCAATGAGACAATTACAAGTCAGGTTAAAAACGTTCCAAGAGAAAACTTAGAAGAAAGCACTGAGAAAGTGTGACTGTTATATGAACACCCTGTAAATGGCCACTGCCACAATTATTAAGCTATTAACAGTTTTAGAAAATTAAGGGTTGTTTGATCAGGGGTCTTCTATTAACCATTATTCAAATAAATATTATCTGGATTTTATTTAGCAAAGAGAGGGAAGCTGTTGCCATTAGTGGATGATCCCAGGACACAGGTTTAAAATTTTGGGCAAAAGATACAAGATTGATTACTTGTTTATTCTGAGTGTATTTATGATCTGGATTTCAATGTCTGTAAGGGTGTTGGGAACAGAATTATTCACTGCTTTACAAAGGAAATTGGATAGGGCACAGGACAGAGGATAACTTGGATGGCTGTGGAGAAAGAGCAGGTTATTGGGACCAGCAGAATTCCTTGACTTGATGTGCTGTTACAATGATCTGATACAGGTCTTTACAAAGTAGATGTGGATTTTTTGTGGAGTGTTGTGTATAGTTCTGGTTGCTACACTACCATAAGACCATAAGACATAGGAGCAGAATTAGGCCATTTGACCCATCGAGTCTGCTCTGCCATTTGATCATGGCTGATTTATTTTTCCTTCTCAATCCCATTCTCCTGCCTTTTCCCCATAACCTTTGACACCCTTACTATCAAGAACCTATCAACCTCCGCTTTAAATATAGCCAATGACTTGGCCTTCACAGCTGTCTGTGGCACTGAATTCCACAGATTCACCACCCTCTGGCTAAAGAAATTCCTTCTCATCTCTGTTCTAAAGGGATGTCCTTCTATTCTGAGGCTGTGCCCTCTGGTCCTAGACTCTCCCACTACTGGAAACATCCTCTCCTCATCCACTCTATCCAGGCTTTTCAATATTCAGTAGGTTCCAATGAGATCCCTGCTCATCCTTCTGAACTCCAGCGAGTACAGGCCCAGAACCATCATATGGTTCTCATGTGTTAACCCTTTCATTTTCAGGATCATTCTTGTAAACCTCCTCTGGACCCTCTCCAATGCCAGCACATCCTTGCTTAGATATGGGGCCCAAAACTGCTCACGATACTCCAAATGCGGTCTGACCAATGCCTTATAAAGCCTCAGCATTACATCCTTGCTTTTATATTCTAGTCCTCTTGAAATGAATGCTAACATTGCATTTGCCTTCCTTACTACCGACTCAACCTGCAAGTTAACCTTTAGGGAGTCTAAACTAGGACTCCCAAGTCCCTTTGCACCTCCGATTTCTGAATTCACTCCCCGCTTAGAAAATAGTCTATGCATTTATTAATTCTACCAAAGTGCATGACCGTTCACTCCCCTACGCTGAATCCGTCTGCCACTTCTTTGCCCATTCTCCCAACCTGTCCACGTCCTTCTGCAGACTCCCTGCTTCCTCAACATTACCTGGCCGTCCACCTATCTTTGTATCATCCACGAACTTGGCCACAAAGCCCTCAATTCCATCATCCAGATCATTAACGTATAACATGAAAAGTAGCAGACCCTACACCAACCCCTGCGGAACACCACTAGTCACCGGCAGCCAACCAGAAAAGGCCCCCTTTATTCCCACTCTTTGCCTTCTGCCAGTCAGCCAATCTTCTATCCATGCTAGTACCTTTCCTGTAATACCCTGGGCTCCTATTTTGTTCAGCAGCCTCATGTCCAGCACTTCGTCAAAGGCCATATGAAGATCCAAGTAAACAACATCCACTGACTCTCCTTTGTCAATCCTGCCTGTTACTTCCTCAAAGAATTCCACAAAGAATTCCAACAGATTTGTCAGGCAGGATCTCCCCTTAAGGAAACCATGCTGACTTCAACCTGTTTTATCATGAGCTTCCAAGTACTCTGAAACCTCATTCTTAATAATGAACTCTAACATCTTAGCAACCACTGAAGTCAGGCTAACTGGCCTATAATTTCCTGTCTTTTGCCTCCCTCCCTTCTTGGAGAGTGGAATGACATTTCTGATTTTCCAGTCCTCTGGAACCATTCCTGACTCCAGTCCTCTGGAACCATTCCTGACTCCAGTGATTCTTGAAAGATCACTACTAATGCCTCCACAATCTCTTCAGCTACCTCTTTCAGAATCCTGGGGTGTAGTCCATCTGGTCCAGGTGACTTTTCTGCCTTCAGACCTTTTAGTTTTCCAAGCACCTTCTCCTTGGTAATAGTGACTACACTCACTTCTGTCCCCTGATTTTCTCGAATTTCTGGCATGTTGCTGGTGTCTTCCACAGTGAGGACTGACGCAAAATAGTTATTCAGTACGTTTGCCATTTCTTTGATCCCAATTACTATCTCTCCAGGGTCATTTTCCAGAGGTCTGATGTCCACTCTTGACTCTCTTTTATTCTTTATATATCTGAAAAAACTTTTGGTATCCTCTTTTATATTTTTGGCTAGCTTACCTTCATATTTCATCTTTTCTTCACTTACTGCTTTTTTTGTTGCCTTCTGTTTGATTTTAAAATCCTCTAGCTTCCCACTAATTTTTGCAATATTGTATGCCCTCTATTTTGCTTTTATGCTGTCTTTGACTTCCCTTGTCAGCCACAGTTGCCTCATCCTCCCTTTAGGATGCTGCTGCTCCTTTGGGATGAACTGATCTTGCATCCTCTGAATTACTCCCAGAAACTCCTGCCATTGCTGCTCTACCATCATCCCTGCTAGGGTAGTTACCTTTACTCAACTGTAATACCAATACATCGGAACCAAATCTGGTTCATTGAACAACACCAAATCCAGAATTGTCTTTTCCCTAGTGGGCTCAACCACAAGCTGCTCTGAAAAGCATTTCATAGGCATTCTACGAATTCCTTCTCTTGGGATCCAGTGCCAACCTGATTTTCCCAATCTACCTGCATATTGAAATCTCCAGTGACCACCGTAACATTGCCCTTTTTACATGCCTTTTCTATCTCCTGTTGTAATTCGCACTCCACATCCTGGCTACTATTGGGAGGCTTGTATATAACTCCCAAGAGGGTCTTTTTACCCTTGCAGTTTCTTAACTCTACCCACAAGGATTCTACATTTTCTGATCCTCGGTCACTTCTCCTAAGGATTTGATTTCATTTTCTTTTAAACCAACAGAGCCACACCACCCCCTCTGCCCACTTGCCTGTCTTTTCGATAGAATGTGTATCCTTGGAAGTTTAGCTCCCAGCTGTGATCTTCTTTCAACCCCGACTCTGAGATGCCCACAGTGTCATACCTGCCAATTTCTAACTGTGCTATAAGTTCATCTACCTTATTTCATAAACTGCATGCATTCAAATATAACACCTTCAGTCCTGTATTCACCACCCTTCTTCTTAAATTAGTCTCCATGTTGCCTGAAGTTAAATTCTTATCCCGTTCTAAACTTTCTGTCTTATTCTTCATTCTGGAGACTTCAGTAACCTCTCCTGCACTTCCCGTCCTTTTTACTTTATCCATACTTCTTCTAATCTGTTGAACCTACCCCCCCAGCACCTACTATTTAGTTTAAAGCCCTATCTACAGCCCTAGTTCTGTGATTCACCAGGACCCTGGTCCCGGAATGGTTCAGATGGAGCCCGTCCCATCAGAACAGCTCCCTCCTTCCCCAATACTGGTGCCAATCTCCCACGAATTCAAACTCATTTCTCCCACACCAATCTTTGAGCCATACATTTAACTCTCTGGTCTTATTTACCCTTTGCCAACTTGCACGTGGCTCAGGTAGCAATCCAGAGATTATTACCTTTTTGGTTCTGCTTTTTAATTTAGTTCCTAGCTGCTCAAATTCCCTCAACAGAACCTCTTTCCTTGTTCTACCTACGTTGTTGGTACCCACATGGACCATAACAACTGGATCTTTCCCCTTCTATTCCAAATTCCTCTGCAGGTCAGATGAGATGTCCCGAACTCGGGCACCAGGCAGGCAACACAGCTTTCGTGTCTCTTGATCCTTGCAACAGAGAATTGTGTCTATTGCTCTAACTATACTATCCCCAATTACACCTACATTTCTCTTCTCTTCCCCCTCTTGAATGACTCCCTGAACCACGCTGCCACAGTTCAGTTGCTCATCCTTCCTACAGCCCCCTCTCATCCACACAGGGAGCAAGAATCTCAGACCTATTGGACAAGCTCAAGGGCTAAGTCTCCTCCAGCACTACCTCTTGGATCCCCCAACCTGCCTCACTCACAGTCACACCCTCTTGTCTCTGACCACAGACCGAATTTGAAGTAGTTAACCTAACGGGTGTGACTGCCTCCTGGAACACAGCGTCCAGGTGACTCTCCCCCTCCCTGATGCATCGCAGTGTTTTAAGCACAGATTTCAGGTAGGATTCCATCTACAGGAAGGATGTGGAAACAATAGGGCAGTAGCAAAAGTGGGAGTGCAGAAGTGATTCTTCAAGACATTGCCTAGAATGGAAGACTGTAATTATGAGGAGAGTTGTATATAGTTTTATATAATTGGTTATAAAATTGTGCAATTACCACAAACCAGTTGGGCAGAATAAATTCAAACGAGTAAATGCTGGAAACATTCATCAGGTCAGGCAGTATCTCTGGAAAGAGAAACAAGTAACATTTCAAAAATTGGGACCCTTCATCAGAACTTGCAGAATGGACCATTCCAGTACTCTTTTATTTAATGTTGTTCACACAGCCACAAAACATATTTTTATTAGCTCCTCAATTAATTCACTAACTTTTCAGTTGACAACCTTACATCAAAAGTGTAAGCAATTAGAGACTAAATGGTTGCATAGTTGTTAAGTTACTGAGTGGAATGGTGGCTCAGTGCTTAAGTTACTGTCTTGGCAGCCAGAGTTCTGGACCACTTATCCAGAAACATGAGTTTGAATTCCACCATGCCAACTACGGAATTTGAAGTCAAGTACTTAAATAAATCTGGAATTAAAGATAGCTTTAGGATTGGTAACTATGATAAGATATCTTTATTAGTCACATGTACATCGAAACACACAGTGAAATACATCTTTTTTTTGAGTAGTGTTCTGTGGGCAGCCTGCAAGTGTCGCCACGCTTCCGGCGCCAACATAGCATGCCCTCAACTTCCTAACCCCTACGTCTTTGGAATGTTGGAGGAAACTGGAGCACCCGGAGGAAACACACATAGACACGGGGAGAACGTACAAACTCCTTGCAGACAGTGGCCGGATTTGAACCCGGGTTGCTGGTGTTTTAAAGCGTTACACTAACCGCTACACTACCGTGCCTGCCAAAACACACTGTGAAATGCATCTTTTGCAGAGAGTGTTCTGGGGCAGCCCACAAGTGTTGCCACTATTCCGGTGCCAACATAGCATGCCCACAACTTCCTACCTCGTACGTCTTTGGAACGAAGGAGGAAGCAATGAAGCTACTGCATCATTGTAAAAACCCATGTAGTTCATTGATGTCCTTCAGGAAAGGATATCTGCCATTCACACCCACTGTAGCCTAAGATTATCCTCGGTTGAGGAAGGGGATTATTTTATGTTCTGAGCATATGCCCACTAAGAACTGCAGATGAAACCAGTTCACGATGAGTGGACAGAAGGTGAAGGCTTTTTATTTTATTGGTCAAGGTTGTATCTGAACCCTGGTCCCTTGGGTGAAGGGACAGCACCTAACCAATAGAGTAGTTCAGATCTGCATCAAATCAGAATTTGGGAAAAGTTCAAAAAAGGGAAAAAAAAACTGAAGGACCTTGGCAGGTCAGATGTGGAGAGGATGTTTCCTCCTGCGAGAGAATGTAGAACTAGGGGACACTGTTTAAAAATAAGAGGTCACCCATTTAAGCTTGAGGCAAGGCATTTTGTTTTTCTCTCAAAGGATTGTGCATTTTTGGAACCCGTTTCCTCAAAGGATGGTGGAAGCAGAGTTTTTGAATATTTATTAGGGCAGAGTCAAAAGATTCTTAATAAGGAAGGGAGTGAAAAGTTACTGGTGGTAAGCAGAATGCAGAGTTGTTGTGAAAGTCAGATTGGCCATGATCTTAATGCATGATGGAGGAAGATTGGGGAGCCAAGTGGTCTACTCCTACTCCTAATATATAAACTGAGAACACTTCAAGAACTGCTACAGCCAATTACATACTTTTGAAGTGCAGTCACTGTTTGGATGTCGGAAATGCAATAGACAATTTGTAAATGACAGTGTGAAAATGAATGGATCTTCTCTGAGGTTTAGTTTGGTTACATCTACCTGAGAGTAAAGACTAGGTCTTGGTGTCATATCTCACCTAACACTGCAGCACTCCCTCAGTGCTGCACTGAAGAAATAGCTCTGATTTTTAAGTCTGGCAATGTTTTCAACATCCAGCAACAAAATTGATCGATAAAAGTTGTTCAGCTTTGGAATTAAACAGTTGATACTCAATTTCTATTATTGGCTGGATTTAACAGTAAGGAAGGCTCTGTCTGAAAAGTGTGACTAAAGGCTGCCATTATTCTGTCATTTTCATGCCTCTGCAAAGTAGCTTCAGATGCACTTTGATAAGCATGTTGACACAATAAACTCAAGCTAGGACCGTCAGCAAAATTGGCACAGAACTTATATGTAGCTCAGGCTCACATGAGCTGACAGCAGAGATGACTGGCTTTGCCAAACTGCTTTCAGAGCTGCCCTGACTGAACAAGCAATGGATGAGGAGTGCAGCATAGCATGCTTGCATTGGATAAATTCTTCAGGGTTTTTGAAGTAAGTGAGTTCATTTGCATGGAGACATATGAGAGCACATTGCAATGAATTAAAGATTTCATGATCAGAGGCAGGGGAATAGAAGTAACAAAGTCCAAAAATATGAAAAATGTTCATTCATGCATAATCGCCACAACCCATGGTGACTCTGCAGGAGTGGCACAGTGGCTGGTGAATTAAACCAGGAAATATCAAGACGGATGTACGGTAATTAGCACTCGACACTTTGCAGAGTTCCTAACAGCTGCATTGCACTTTAGAATAAGGCAAAAGTGTCTGTTTAATATTTAATTGCAACATTTCCCTTAATGTGCTTGAAGACATTTTAACACAATACATTCGTACTACAGGGTCTATTCTGATTAACTGATGTTGCGGCCGTGTCAGGAGATGGATTTGAAGGACCCAGAGATCTAGAAATTAAAACTCGTTACTGTCATTGTCAATGCAATCCCTGTAACTTGGCTGGTTTGTAAGACAGATTGCAACAGATGGCTCAACCCCATGATTTCCTTTATGGTGACTCTTAGCCTGCAGAGGAACTTTCAGCTGACAAGTAGCTATAGGGCAGTCTAGAAATCTGTTTCAGTGGATAATGTACCTGTTGATAATGGCTGGGGTTGCTGGATGGTGTGAGGTGGAGGTAAAATTGAGAACCCTGGAGATTGGAGTTCTTGTGGGGTGGGGCGGATGTTGGAGTGAAATTGGAGGTTCAGGCCAAGGCTTGGTGTTGGAGAAACATGTTGGGGTTGTTGAGACATCAGAGGATCAGAGGAAGGCCTAAAAACTAGAGGTATCAGAAGGCAAGGAATTTACAAGTAGCTGCAGTTAACAGCAACTTCCCCAAAACTTAGCAAAGGGGAATTTAAAACACCTGAGAAGGAAAACATTTCAAACCTATGGGGGAAAACTAGGTATATGGGACTAGAACATAGAACATAGAACACTGCAGCACTGTACATGCCCTTTGGCCCACAATGTTGTGCCGACATTTTATCCTGCTCTAAAATCTATCTAACCCTTCCCTCCCACATAGCCCCTTACTTTTCTATCATTCATGTGTCTATCCAAAAGTCTCTTAAATATCCCTAATGTAGCTGCCCCCACAACCTCTGCCGGCAGTGCATTCCACGCACCCACCACTCTCTGCGTAAAAAAACTTACCCCTGACATCCTCCTTATACCTTCCTCCAATCAACTTAAATTATGTCCCCTCATGTTAGCCATTGTCACCATGGGAAAAAGTCTCTGACTGTCTACTCGATCTATGTCTCTTATCATCTTGTACACCTCTATCAAGTCACCTTTCATCCTTCTTCTCTCCAAAGAGAAAAGCCCCAGCTCGCTCAACCTATCCTCATAAGACATGTTCTCCAATCCAGGCAACATCCTGGTAAATCTCCTCTGCACCCTTTCTAAAGCTTCCACATCCTTTCTATAATGAGGTGACCAGAACTGAACACAATACTCCAAGTGTGGTCTGACCAGAGTTCCATAGAGCTGCAACATCACCTTGCGGCTCTTGAACTCAGTACCCCCACTAATGAAGGCCAACACTCCATATGCCTTCTTAACAACCCTATCGACCTGTGTGGCAACCTTGAGGGATCTATGGAAGTGGACCCCAAGATCCCTCTGTTCCTCCACACTGCTAAGACTACTTAGATAGCTCTTTCAAAGAGCAAGCATATTGGACCTCATAGGATCCTTCTATGCAGTATGATTCAATGATTCTATTTAGATGACTTTCTGAGAGTGGATATATCAACAGTGGCTGTGCTGGGAAGATTTTGGAAGCTGAATGACACATTCATTCTCTAAACACAAGGCATCCCCACTGCGACATCATAAGAAAACAGTTGGGATTTTTAAAATCCACTAGATAGTTCATTAATTGTGAGATTATCATTGAGCAGCAGTGTACAATGAACATGAAGCAAAATAAAAGATATTAACAAAAATGTATGAAGAAACCAAGATGTTTGCAATTTAATTTAATTTCTCTGTTTGCAAGTAATAGTTTTCGAAACACACACTTTTAATGGAAAATAGAACTAACTGATTATTTTTTCTGAATTATTCACAAAGCTACTTCCCAACAATTAATTGTGACACGTGTTGAGTGAGCACTCCTGCATTTGGTGCTTCCCAGCTTTCAGGCTACCCCTGCTGTTAGCTACTTACTGATAATTAAAATTCTTTTCTGAAAGCAAATGATATGTAATTAATTAGGTAGTGCCTGTGTTCAGACCTATGTAGATTTCTCCACATTTAGTCATTATAATTTTGTGCAAATGAACCAATTTCTGGCTGCAGGCAAAAAGAAAAGAATCAGTGAAATCTAAACCTCATGAGGGAGAAGGGAGACACTTGATCCATTACTATATGAAACACTTGGAACAAAATGAATCCACAATGGTTGTTTACAATGTCTTCTCAATGGTCAGTTTTGAGATTTAAATGAGTTCAAGGTTACTCAAGTGTCAAGAGCAGTTGGCCTTCAGGCAGAAATCATGTGCTTGTACCAATAACTGATCAGTTATTTCCAAATTTTGGAAGTTGCTTGGATAATGCTTTTTATTCATTTACGGGTTGGTTATGCCTCTGGCAAGGTCAGTAGTTAATATCCGTCCCTAATTGCTCTTGAACTGAATGACTAGCCAGGTCATTTCAGAGCTCAGTTAAGAATCAACCACATTTAGTCTGGAGTCACATACAAGCCAGAGACGGTAAGGATGGCAGATTTCCTTCCCTAAATTGCAACAGTGGGCCAGATCGGGTTCTGTGACAATCCAGTAAATTCATGCTGGCTTTTCATTCTAATTTAATTACTTGAATTTCAATTCCAGCTGCTACCATGGTGGGATTTGAACCTATGTTGCTGGAACAATAATCCTGACTGCTGGATGCTAGTCCAGTAACTTAACCATACTGCTGCCAAACCTCTAAATGCAATATATATATATATATACTGGATAACAGAAGAAATGAAACATCAGGAAAGTGGAAATGTCAAGCTCCAGCTTAGCGCACGAGCAAACCACATGGTGGCAATAATGACAGTAATAGAGATTTCTTTTGCTAATTTCCTGGAAATTTGAAAAGAACAGCGATCGCTCATAAAACTGCTTACGAGAAAGGATAAATTCTGATCTAACTTGCATCATTATAATAGATTCCCAGAGGTTCTTTGCTAACCCATGATAAATCCTTTTTGTGTGCTTTCTGTTTTAAAAAAAATGTTTTTATCTTTAAATTAACCTTTTCAGGAAACCAGAGCTATATCCCCACCTGTGACAGATTGAACACCAATCCATCATTTGGACATTGGGTTCTAGCCAATGTGGAAACACACAGGAAAAAGTTCCAGTCTGACCATAGATCGCATTAATTAGCCATGCTTGCTAGTTAATGAGAAACAGTATCCTGTGTGCCTCCGTTGCTCAGGTATCTGAGTATTAAGCCAGTCGAAGAGCTGTGCTCCTATATCCCATCACAGTCATATCATCTTGCAGCTAACTTGACTCTAGCACACTTATCTCCTCCAGCTGGCCATCAGGTAACTGGCAAGTATTACTTTTTTATGGAAAATTGTTAAGGCCAATGTTTATAGCCCAATCCCTTATTACACTTGGGCAGTGATGGTGAGTGGGATTTCTTAAACAACTGCAGTTCATTTGGTGAAGATGTTTCTACAATATTGTTAAAGAGGGAGTCATCCAGGCAAGTGGAGAGGTTTTCATCATACTCCTGTTTTTGTCCTACTTTTTGTACATGAGGCATACCAGTGCAACTTGAGTAGTTGCCAGTGTTGTCGCTGGACTGGAACAGTTTGGCTAGAGGCTCAGCCAGTTCAGGATCAAGAACTTTCAGCACTGCATCTGAGATGTTATCAAAACTCAAAGGTTTTGCCATATCCTGTGCTCTCAGCCATTTCTTGATCATCACAAACAGTGTATCAAAATAGTCAATGTGTTTTTTGATATGTAGAGACCATAATGGGTCATCCACTCCATATTTCTGGTTGAAGATATTTTCAAATGCTTCCCCCTTATCTTTTGCATTCAAGTGCTAGGATCCATTATCATTCAGGATATGGATTCTCATGGACCGTCCTCCTGTCATTGGCCATTGAATTGTCCTCCGCTGTTTATAACAGAATGTAAGAGGATTGCATTTCTATCGATTGTTTGCAGGATTGTTTGTCTGCTTCCTCTGTTTAGCTTCACAAGGGTGATTTTAGTTGCCTGGTGTAGCTCCTGGCCTGCTTTTTTACATTGAGGTAGGTTGGTCCCTATGGTTTTTGGTAATGGTGAAGTGAAGCATAGACCTGGCACTCTCAACGTTGCTTCCTATCATTTTACACCACTGTGCCAACACCTTTGCTAAATCTGTTCTGCCCGTCAGACACAACGTACTCAGGGATCATGACAGAGCAGTATCATGAATTTTATTCTATGGATTAGAGCTCATGGAAACACTGAAAGGTACAATGGAATGAATGTCATTGTTTCAGTCTGCTGAATGATCATTCTGTTTGACAGCTCTCCCGAGTTCCCAGACGTTTGTGAAGAGGACTCTGAAAGTTGGCTCAGCTTGGTGCGTAGCAGTTGTATGTCTAGTTGATGATGTGTGGTCAAACCAGTTGTATTCTTGCCATGGAGACACACAAGAGACTACGGATGCTGGAATCCGGAACAACACACAAAAGGCTGCAGAAACTCAGTGGGTCAGGCAACATCTATGGAGGGAAATGGACAATTGAGATATCAGGTTGAGACCCTTCATCTGAACTGAAAGATAGAGGGGAGATAGCCAGTATTCTTGCCATAATGGTTTTGTGCAACTATGTAGCTCATTAGGCCCACTTCACAGAGCAGCTAAGAGACAACCACATTTCTATTCATCTGATGTCAGACATAGGCAAAATCAGATAATGCTGGCATATTTCCTTCCCTGAAGGACATTAGTTTACCAGTTAATGAAGTTCCCAGTTCTGTGGTGGCATTTGAACTTCAGTCTCTGTATCATTAGTCCAAATAGTTTAACCACTTTGCACCCAAACCATCTAAGTGAAGACTGCTAAATAGGCAGAGGGTACTGGGAGTTCTTTAGAAGAACATAATACCACCAAGCAACTAGTAAAACTGCTGCTTCACAGCTCCAGGTTCCACCCTTGTCTCTGGTGCTGTCTGTGTGGGGTGTGCACTTTCTTTCCGAAACATTGTAGACTTCCTGTGGGTGCTCTAGTTTCCTCCCACATCCTACAAAGATGGGTAGGGTTAGGTTAATTAGCACCTGTAAATTGTTCTTTAGTGTCCAGACATGTGGTACAATCTGAGGAGTTGATGGGATGTATGGAGAATAAAGTGGGATTAATGTAGGATTAGTGTAAATGGGTGCTTGATTGAACAGCACAGACAGTGGGCTGAAGGGCCTGTTCCATGCTGTATGACTCTATGACTCTAAATTGTGTGACCTCATTCCAAAGCCTCTTAATCACTCTGTGGGACTACAATGAATAGTGTCTCCCTCGCATAAAAGTGGAGTACATCCGTGTCTTTTTGCAACTCTAATGCAGCGTGCGTGATCATCTCAAGATTTGGAGTTTCATTATTTCTGCTACCAGTATTTAAGTTGGCATGCTGGAGCCAATTATATAAGGAACTTTACGACTGGCTAGCAACCTTGATAGCCTAGATGTTCAAATCCATTGTAACATACTGAGTTTAATTATCTCCAGCCGCATTATGTTGTTCCTTAAGTCATGGTTTTGTCAATTATCCGTCATCCTTTAAGAAACACATCAGTTTTGACTAATCCCTTCCCTGTTGCAATTCTTTCCATTTTTGCTGCAAAATGTTCCTCATCACTTTCACTAAAAGTTCGTATATCAGATGAAGCTAATCCTCCTGTTCCATTCCCAGGAGCTCTGATCCATGGAGCTAAATTGATGAAGCAGATGCCTTGAATGTCACAGGTTCAACCCTTAATGGATCTTTCCTCTCATTGAAGAGGAAAACCAGAGCACTCTTTATTTCCTTCTAAGTATGATTTGGAAGAGCTGTGTATGAATTAGCCACCAGAGGCTGCAGCCACTGGTATAAATCAACTGTTGAAACAGATCCCTGAACTTATAACTTCCAGTTAAAATCAGATCCCCATCTTGAGCCCCACAGACCCATAATACTTGAGATATTTGAATGGCCAGAGTAATCTTCAGCTACTGGATACATTATCCTACTTGACTGAACCGAGTTTTACTTCGTAAATTATTTTGATTCACCCAACATCTTTAGGTGGTATGGTCTTTTGGAACAGGTCTTGGATATTTATATTTGTGCATGCTTTTTCTTTAATGGCATCAGTTCAGAACCTACAGTAACATGGCATGACATGTTTGACATTTACTTGACCTATTTACTTACACATCAGCTATAAACGTTGCATAACTGAAGCAGCCATTTCCTTCATCACATCTGCTTCATCACCTCAAGTACCCTCACCAGAATATATTGCTGTCCTTAATGACATCAGACAAAATTCGTAGTTACTATCAACTATTTGGAAATCATGCCATTTGGAAAGACTCAAACATGAAGATTGTACTGAGATTAAATATGTAACCGTAATATTTCTCTGAAAAATCTAAAAATTGAAAGTACTGCATACCTGTGTCACGATAGGACCTAATCTTGTCTTTCCTTTTAGCTAAGGGGAATGTGATAGATGTACTGTTTATGAAATTATAAACAGCACTCAGTTCCATTAACATTCAGTAAAAATCCTTACTTCCCTTAATTATTGTTTCCTGTCTGCCAACCACCTTCATCAAGCTCAAGGTTAGCTCGAGATTAACAAGAAGGCACAAAGAAAATAGTCGGGCTATTTCTTCGTCAAAAGCTGTACAGTAAGCTGGCTGATACATTCCGTTTGTTGTAAGGTGTCCAAGGGATGGAGGGAGAGGGGACCTGGACCCTTGGGCATGGCCTTGGACATCTGGTGAAAGAAGTCCAAAGTAGGAGGAATGTCTTGTTCCCATCAATAGTAGGATGCTACCATGTGCCCCTCACCTTCCTGCCCCTCTCTTGTGCGGCAACCGGTTTCTCTGAATGACCTCATGTCTTCATCCACACTACAGGGAACCTTAAGTAGATGCATCACCTGTCTCGTGGTGACTCCTTTGAGATACTTAATAAGGTGTAACACAACACTTGCTCTTTTTGGTGAATTTCTCAGTGCATGTCAAGGATAAATGTTGCTGGAGTATTGAGATAGTGACAAAGTATCAGACAGACTCTCATGATGTATTTCAGAGGTTTCATCCACAGCTCTAGCAGTATGTTATCATAAAGGGTGAGTAAGTGGAATGAAATTGACATTAACATAGGGTTAGCTCCTGAATAGCCAATTCCTTGTTTTGAAACCATGACCTCTGTTTCTACTCCAGAGAGAGGAAACCTTGTCCCTGCATCTACGCTGTCAAGTCCTGTAAGAATTTTGTATGTTTCTATGAGATCCCCTCTCATTCTTTTAAACTTCAGTACATGTACAATCTGCTTAATCTCTTCTCATAGGGCAATTCACACCCTCTGAACCACCACCTCCCCCCCAACCTGGAATCAAGCTGGTGACCTTCCATTGTACTTGTTCTATTGCAGGTTTATCCTTCCTTAGGTAGGGAAATATTCCAGGTGTAGACTCATCAAAGTCATATATAATTCAAGTAATCTATCTTCACTCCTGTACTCAATCTTCATGCAATAAAAGCCAACATACCAAAGCCAACACCTAAGTGCTTTCTGCAGTAATTCATGCACTGGGACATTCAGATCTCTCTGAACACCAACCATTTTCAAATTCTCAGCAGTTAAAAAGTATTGTGCTCTTCTTTTTTTTAACCAAAGTGGATGACGTCACAATTTTTCACATTTATTCCATCTGCCAGGTCTTTGCCCATTCACTTAGCCTGACTATATCCCCTTAAAGCCAGTCCGACTCCTTCCAATTGCTGCTGCTACTCGGCTTTGTATCATCAGAGATGCTGTACATATGTACATTTTAATGTTAAAATTATTTGATACCATCACAAAATACTTGGCAGATCAAATAGCTCAAGAGGTCATATGCACCTTTGTTGTCTGGTTAATTCCTTTGTATCCAAATGCCTCGAGGTTACTAATTTCCAAGTCCAACTGACTCTAAGTCTTCATGAAGAGGTGCCTGACCCCTATGCATTTCATACTACATATTGGTGTTGAGAATATTACTTTGTCATTCAAGTATCAACAATCAAATTAAGTCCAATTAAATAGATCTAACAAAATTAAATTGGTTCATTTCTTCTCAGTTTTGATTTCTCCTGTGTAATTATTTGCCTGTCCTTATTTTTTATGGCATTATTTCTGATGCTATATCAAACAAAGTTACACCATGCTGCCACCAAATTGCAAGCAGCTCTGAGCCACCAATATAAAGAAAGAATACAAATCAACAGAGTGACTTTTGCTCAAAGACTTAGCTAATTTACAATTGATCATGGGAATAAAGAAACAAAGATTAAATGACAGCAACCACACACTCACATTTAGGACCTTTATTGTAATCCCTTGATCAAAAATCTAATCATATTTTTTATATATCATGTAAAGGACACAGTAATTTTCATATGAGATCAACATGCCCTTTACTTACAATTAAATATATATAATGAATCCATGACTCATTGGGATGGCATTGCCTTTAGCTGTTATGACTTCAAAAAAAACCCTAAAAATCAGCTGGGGAACTTCAGTAAAAAGACCATTAAGTTTGATTTGCTGAATTGCATTTAATAATAATAAAATATTTTGATTAGTATTTTTAATAATAAAAAATCCATTACAGGGAATATTTCAGACAAGCCACTGACAAGATAATGTTAAAGTATAATTATCATAATGCGGATCTAAACCTTGTTTATTTGCAACGCAATAAATAAAAATTCTGATTGTGAAGACTAAATAATAGAATAAGGTGAGACCCATTGTTCTGCAGAGGTATCACTGTGATTGATTGACTGAGTATTTTGTCTTCATTCTGTCAACAAAGATCAAAGGGAACCAATATACTTGCCCAAAGCAAATATCAGGCAAATAAATTCCCCCAAGACTAATGTCCTCATTTGGGATTCACGGTGGAAAATAATTTCTTGAAATGTGCACATTAGTTATGCATTTTCCATTACTTCATCTTTAACTCTGCATATTCAGCATTGATTTTATCCTGTCTATGCAGACACCAGGTATCCACCCATGATCCCTTGTTCTATACAACAATAGGATCATCTGCCTTAAAATCTTCTCCTTCTACTCTCTGGTGACCAACTGCTTCACAATGACTTGTATATATGAATTCATTAGGCAATTCAAGAAGTGCATCATAAATGCAGAATGAGGGTTTGCCCCACAGAAGCCTTTGCCAGCTGTAGAAAGGTCTTTTTCCAGTCTGCTGCCTGACAATGATAGTAGGTATATAAATTGACGGGAGTCTCCAGGATAACTGAAATGTAATTAAAAATACTTTGATTTTGGAAATGGTGAAAGGCAAAGATTTTTACAACATTTGAAGAACTTTTGTTAAACATGAGCTAATGTACAATGGGCACACACAGCCAAAATATTTAAGTTCATAAATCTTACATGATGCACCTAACTTCAGCTCTACCTTCAGTTGCTATGGGATGTGGATTGGAATCAGAAGAGGATTAAGTTTACCATCTCAAATACAACAATTCTTTCAAATCATCTGGAGTGGGAACAGGTGGAGAAAATGGCACAATTAATGTACTGGTTTGCACCCATTTATCTCACAAACAGGCCCATAATTATTTTTTGCAAAGTATTTGCTTCTCCGTATGTTTTCCTCAGCCACAGATGACTGGAACTAATTGGAAACCCTTAAAGAGCTAATACCAATACAATTGGTTCAAAAACTTTTCTCTCTACTTACTATTCCAAGAGTCAGACAGGAGTAGGAAACATGTTGGGGATGAGGGTGACTCTAGGGCAGCACAGTGGTGTAGCTGGTAGAGCAGTTGCTCCACAGTTTCAGAGATCTGGGTTCATTCCTGGCCTCCGGTGCTGTCAGTGTGGAGTTTGCACATTCTCCCTGTGACTGCATGGATTGCCCCAGGTGCTCCGGTTTCCTCTCTTGTCCCAAATGTGTGGGTTGATAGGTTAATTGGCCACTGTAAAATTCCCCTCGTGTGTAGATGAGAGGTAGAATCTGGAGGAGAGTTGATGGAAATGTTGAGGAGAGAATAAAATGGGTTGTGGTAGGATTAATGTAAAAATGAGTGCTTGAAGGTTGACATGGGCTTGGTGGGCCAAAGGACATGTTTTCTTGCAGCATCTGCCCATGACTCTAGGACTCTATTCCAAGCTCCTTTCATGGTCTGTTTGCCAATTCAGTCAGGAAAAATGTTTTTGCTTGTGTGTCAGTGGGTGCTTTTTGATATTATTTATGAAATGGTAACCTTGGTAGTGGATTCCACCATTAGAATTGTCTGAACACCAGACTTAGGGTCCACCTTTTAACAGTTGTGCCCAACAATCAGAGACCCGTGGAAGAGGCCAGTTTTGAAGAGGGCTTCAGAGCATGGCTGTGCACAAGAACCTTTAATGCCATGTAAACCCATTATGGCTAAAAATCATTTGGAGTTCAATCCAGTGCAACAAGCCACCTCTTTTACCCACTCAAGTCCCGTGGCTTCAATTGGCTGCTTCCATTCTGATACACCTCTTCTATTAAATGCCTCTGTCAATCAAAGCAAATCAGTGATATTACCAATTACTTTGCACACCTCCTGCAATGCCTTTGTCCAATTGTGTTTGTACTGTGAAGATTGGATTTGAACTGATTCTTAAGCATGTACAATCCATAAGTAAAGCTATATTTAACAGAAATTACAGAAGAAATATTGCCATATCTTTAATGAAATACAGTAAAGATAAGATACTGGAAAATTAAATTTTCATGTACTTATTTATTTATCTGTTTATAGAATGAGTGGGTCACTGGCAATTCTAGTAAGTATTCTTCATACTAATTGTTCCTGAACTGTCTGACAAGTTGGGCCATTTCAGCTGTGGGGTTGGAGTCACAAATAGGGCAGACTGATTAAGGACAACAGATTTGCTTTCCTAAGGGGCATTAGGGAACCAGATGGGTTTTTCCAACAATCTGGTAGTTTCACGGTCATGATCACATTTTAAATTTTTCACGTTTAATTAAGTAACTGAATTAAAATTCCCCAAATGCCTTGGTGGGATCTGAATATTTGTCTACAGAACATAAGTTCAGCCTCTTGCGCTAATTTTGTGTATATGTTATTTACTTTACTAACATGGTCAAATAATTAAATTATATTTTCAGATTTCTCTATCATGTACTTAAGTGAACCTGACTTCAAAAATGGCACTCAATTCACACAGATTAGCACTTATACCTGATTAAGTTTAGAAATCAATCTCTAAATCCTGACTGTTATGAATTTTCTCTTATCTGTTTTGTTTGCTTAGTAAATCCCACTGCTGTTACTATATTGAAAGCCTCGATCTTTATGATTTATAATGGAATTTTGAAATCCTGGATTACAATCCTTAACTCAGATTCACAGAGAAATGTTGTACAGTCTACAAAAACTAAAACTCTTAGATGTAGAAAAAAAAATCAGAAAAGTAACTTTAAGTATGAATTTGGAGAAGCATGTTATAATTAAAGAGCTCATGATAAAAGCACTCTAACTTCACTGATAGATTGATGTAATGATGCAGCACAACATGAATAGTATGTAGATTTCTTTAAAAAAATGTTAGAGAATTTAAATGAACTCAATGTGATGGACAGTGAAAGTATCACTGAATGGATGTGGGTTGCAATTGCATTGAAATGCTTGCATAGTTAATGAAAAATTTGGAAAACTGAAGCCAGGAGACCAAGATAAGATTTATGCGATTTAAATTCCATCTTTTTAGCTCTTCGTATAGCTGAACTAGAGAGGAAGTACACCATCTTTCTCAGAAAGCTGTGGTAACCCCATAAGTTGTAATCACAAAGGCTTCAGTTATCCTGTTGGAACTGAGGATTTGGTGATTCTAACATCAATGGGAAAATTTGTTTTTGGCATGGTGGATCAGGAATGAGACTGGCTCGTAATCAGGTTTCCTATTTGATTTTAATGACCATGGTAATGATGTCCCAAAGGGTCATTAAAAAAATCGAATATTGAAGCAGTCTTCAGGAAAACAACTTAGACGTTATTCCAATAAACATTTGCAACATTAACCTATGTAGTATATTGCACAACTTAAAACTGGCTTTAATGTATTTTATGCAACAATGGCTGTTCCAAGCAGAACAAAGATTTATCAGTTTTCTGCATTTTAAATTACAAATGTTTGGTTATCAAATATAAATATCCTCGTGAGAATTCTCTTGCAGATTGAATATGCATCTGCTGCTGTCCATTTAATCCCTGTCATTGTGATCTACTGGATCTAATTTTTTGTTGACAGTAAATCAATATGTCTTTTGTAGATGGAGATACAATCAGATATGGTTTGAAATTCAAATTTAACAAGATTAATCTGACAGTAATCTGCAAATGATTGCAAAGTACTAAATTGGCAGCAATAACTGGTGGTAAAGGTAACAAAGATCACAGGAAACAACACATTTTATTAAAATAGGGCAGTGAAATGACATTGATTAATGATTGAAATATACCACAGCGGAACAAAATAATTGAGGGTTTATCATTGTTAAAATGCATTCCATCACTGGCCACAGAATGCCCAGCATCTGTACTAAGTACGTTCAATATCACAATAGTGTAACAAATATTCTAATGAGATTTGTATTAAAAGAAGCCAATTAAAATGTCAATGACACTGACCAGATATCCTGTGGCCAGCTGGACTGTTCAACTCCAGTTTTATCAACTCTTCGCATAGGTGACAAATAATTTGCCCTATTTGGTTCAATTCTGGGTTATCACCGAAGATACTCTTCCATTTGCTGAAAGACACTGTAAGACCATCATCAAATGAGAAACAAAGGAGACTTTATTAGTTGGAATAAAGAATAAATATGGGGCAATCCTCTTTCAGGGGATGTACTATTGACCACCAAGCTGTCCAAAGGAGGCAGAAGAAAAAATTGTGATGTACAAAAACAAAGTAATGCTGGGGGAGTTTCAATTACTCTAATAGTAACTGGGAAGCAGTAAGAAAGGCCAAAGAATTCCTAAATTACATCAGGAAAAGCTTTTTAGTCAGTTTTCAAGAGGAAAATCCAATACGTGGCAGTGGAGGACATGAGCAAAGTTCTTAATGAGTACTTTGCAGCTGCCTTCATGTAACTTTGCAGTTACAAAGGAACATTGTGAAATATTGGATGGGCTAAACATTGTAAGGGAGGAAGTATTAAGGAGTTCATTAGTTTTGAAATTGGATAAATTGCTAGGCTTGAGTGAAATATGTCCCAGACTGTTAAAAAGCAACGCAGGAAACTTCAGATTCTCTGATCATCACTTTTCAATCCTCCCTGGCTATAGGACTGTTGCCAGAGGGCTGGAGGATTGATACACTTGCTTAAAAACAAGGAAGGTATAAATCAAGTAATTACAGGTTAGTTAGATTAATGTTGGTGGGCAAATTATTGGAAAAATATAATGCTTCATTTACTGATGGTCAGTATGGATTTATACGGGAAGGATGTCTGAGTGACTTGACTGAATATTTTGAGGAGGTAATAAGGAGGTTTATGAGGTCAGAACATTTGATGTAACATGAATTTTTAACATACATGGCAGATTATTCAAAAAAGATATTGGGATACAAGAGGGAGTAACAAATTGGATCCATTATTGGCTCTGGCAGTACGCACAGGGTAATGTTTGACAGGTCCTTTGGCGAATAAAAGGCTGTTACCTGTAGTGCTCCACAGGATTTGGTACTCATTCCCTTGCTTTCTGTGGTAATATTAATGATTTAGACTTAAATCTAGGGGCACGATAAAGGAGACTGCAGAGAATCTTTTCCCCAGGGCAGTAATGGCCAATACTAGAGGTTGCCTGTTTAAGATATGTGGAGGGAAGTTCAGGGGGGATGTCAGAGGTAGGTTTGGTTTTACACAGAGAGTGGTGGGTGTCTAGAATGCACTGCCTGGGGGCAGGGGGGGGATGCGTGGTGGGGGCTGGTACAATAGGGTCATTTAAGAGACTCTTAGATAGGCACATGGATGAAAGAAAAATAAAGGGTTATGGGAGGTGAAGTAGAAAAGGGGATAGGTAGAATGTGGATAAGGTTATATAGGTCGGCACAACATCGTGGGCTGAAGGGTCCGTACTGTGCTGTATTGTTCTATGTTCTATGTTCTAATCCAGAAATTAGCTATGTGGTTTACAGTGAAAAGTTTAGACTACAGAAGACATGGATAGTCAGGTCAGCTGGGCAGAAAACTGGCAAAGAGATATCTGAGGTAATGCACCTGGAGAATGCAAACAAGGCAAGGGACAAAATACATGTGAGGATACGAAGGGATGTGGAGGAACAGAGGGATCAAAAGGTGTATGATCAGAAATCAATAAAGGGAGCAGTATCAATAAAGTGATTGGAAAGGCATATGGGATACATTCCTTTATTACCTGAAGCATAGAAAATAAGAGCAGGGAAGTTGTGGTGGAACTGCACACTACACTAGACCACAGCTTGATTCTCATGTAATGTCCTGATCATCAGATTACAGGAAGGTTGTGTCTACATTGGAGAAAGTGAAGAGGAGATTCACAAGGATTTAGTTTAGATTTTAGGCTGCACAGTGGTGCAGCAGTAGGTGCTGCTATCTCACAGCCCCAGGGATCTACGATCAACCCGATCTTGAGTACTGTTTGTCTAGAGATTGCACGTTCTCCCCATGACTGTGTGGTTTTCTGTCAGGAGCACTGGTTTCTTCCCATATCCCAAAATATGTGCTAGGAGGCTAATTGGCTACTGTAGATTGCCTTTTAGTGTCGATTAGTCACAAAAGAATCAAAGGGAGTTGATGGGCCTGTAGGAGAAAGGGTAAGTTGCAAGACTACAGAAAAAGGAATGGGACTGATGGGATTGCTTTGCTAGGAATCAGCATTAACTTGCTATACTGAATAGCCTCCTTCTGTGTCACAATATATAAGCCTGGATTGGAAAGTGTTAGATATATGGAAATATTGGATAGGTTGGGGTTGTTTTCTTTGGTACAGATATAATGGGCTTAGTTAGAGTAAATAGCAAGGACATTTTTTTACAAAGTGGAGCAGTTAAAAACTATATGGCAGGGACAAAGTAATTGGTAGGTGGATTAGAGGGAAATGTGGAATTTTTTTTCAGCTAGAGTGTGAGAGATATCTGATCCTCACTGCCTGAAAGGGGTATGAGGCAGAAACCCACGTCACATTTAAAGATGACTGGAATGTGTTCTGGGACAGCTATGACCTGCAAGGCTGCAGAACATATGGCAATGGGTGGGATTAGATTAAGTAGGGCTTTGTCGACTGGCATAGATAGAATGAGATATGTGGCCTCCTTCTCTGTCATTCATTTTTTATGGTTCTAATCTTTCTATGAAATATTATGGTGCCCTATCTATTGGGGCATGGGAACTGCCAGGAATTCAAGTGAATCTACCCTGAATAACCATTAGGGAAGAATACCACATAAAAGGGACAAGAGGGGTCAAAATGGAGTAACAAACTTAGAAAGAAGAATAATATGTTGCTTCTATACTTTCAGTTTTCAGAATTTAGATACAACTGGAATCTCTAAATATGTGTTGATTTGCCCAAAGTCATTCTAAAAGTAAAAAAAAAAGACTATTTATTTTGAAAGAATATATACATTCACTTATTTGATCCTTAGGCTTCTCCTTCTGCTAAACCAAGCCAACATAATTTAATAAAGCAGGGCAAGTCTTCAGGAGAAATCAGGCATTACTTGACATTAATGAGATTTTTGGGAGCTCTAACATCATAAACATTTGGTTTTTTTAGTTCAACCTATCAAAATGATCTTCCACTTGCAGGTGGAAGTCCGATGAGGAGATGACTGTTCACGCTTGTCTCATTATTTTACCAATTTATGGAGCACTGCTGGTGCACATATAAGCAAAGGACCAACACTTCCAAGGGGAAAAGTCTTGAGATAACATGGGCAAAAATATAATTTTTCATTTTATCCAAAGGTGAATGTTACGGACTCAGTGAAAGTCCCTTTAAGATAGAGAGTGTGTGTGTATGTGGGGCGTGCTTACGTCAATAGAAGATAAAGGATGTAATGACGTTGTTGAAGAAGTAAGAAGAAGAAGGAGAGAGAGAGAGAGAGAAGGGAGAGAGACACCAGCCTGCTTGTTTTCTCTATCGATGGATGAGAAACTATAACTGTGTCTGCCACTGAAATCCATGTATGGAAGTTGGAAGTAATCCGGTGGAGTTCACTTTGTTGCTGACCTGTAGAAGGAAACAGGTATTTGTGTGTGGACGACCACGGTTCGGATGCTTTTCGGGGTGAGGAAGTCACTACCGAATAAACACTGAAGTGTTGCTTGGGTTCCATCGTGGAACATTTGGATTTCGTATTTACTCTCTCTATGTTTCTCTACATCTACGTCTTATCTTCAGACAACGGTGGTTGTTGAAGAAGCCCTTGCTCATGTTTCACCTTATGGCTTGCGGAACTGAACTTTAAGAACCATTCCGGAACTGGGAGTTTTGGACTTTGCCACACACACACACACGAAGAGTTTAGTTTTGGGGTTAACGTTCGAGGTTTAACATTTTTGAATTCTAACATACTAACATTTTTACTTTTATTTTACATATTATCATAAGTAGTGATTAATAAAACAGTTTTTAACACTAAATCATGCTCAGTGTGTTTCTTTTGTTGCTGGTTCGTGACAAAATGAAACTTAAAACATTTATCAATATTTATATGATATTGAACCCTAATAAGCAATGGTTTATCCATGAGAATTCTATCTCTGTTGTGATTTTGATGGCCTTGATTTCAGCTTCCCAGAGTTAATTTGAATTCCAATCTAAACCTCTCCATGTCATTACTTTTCCATCTAACTTTTCCCACTCCAACTTACTGACTTCCCTTCTGGATCATTTCTCAGTTCCTGCTCCTTCATGCTACTAGAAAAAGGATTGCATGGCATTTTGTATTTTGTAAATTGGACAGCTAAGGGACCAAAGGATTCGAAATTCATCACAAATGCTAAGTGGGTTTGAGAGCATCAGAGGGCTTCTGTATTCTTCCCCTGTCCTTGAAACATCAGGAAAGTAGGACATGGGCAGCTGATACACAATCGCTTGTTAACACTGGTGACCAAAGACAAATTTCTACACTAAATGATGATTACTTTGCTAAAGTGAGGTGTAAGTGTATCCTGAAAACAAGAAGGATGTTGAACTTTTGGGCCATTGTTGACAGTATCTTAGGTAGTCAAGAAAATTATTTTTGATTGGTTTGTCTTTTATGGTAAATTGCAATGGTTTTCACATTGTCCTTTCACTTGAAGCTCTTTAGGTAACAAGAATATTTCCAAATATTTTTGGAGTATGGATCCTGGTAATAAGACAACTGTGACAAGGACTATTGCATTCTATTAATAAATGATTGTTAATTTGGGTTCATCCTAGAAAACAGATTTGTGCAAGTAGCCAGTTTTGTGCTAATACAGCAGTTTTTTTGTCATATCACTTCACGATTCAACGTCTCCACAGCTCAGATGCCACCAACAAGATGTTAGCACCTCAATCAAATTAGCCTGTTGGCTTCAAGGAAAGCAAACTGCGAAAAAATTTAGATGTATTTTGTTTCCAGTGATATTGAACCATCAAACAAAGACTTGCATTTATGTACAAATAGAAAATGTTAGAACTACACTGCAAGTTAGACCGCATCTGTGGAAAGAGAAATAGAACTAATGTTTCAGGTCAAAGACTCTTCATCAGATTTCCAAAATCTGCAGCATTTTAGTTTTCATTTACTTGCATTTGGATAGTGTTTCTCACATCACTATCAGGACACCTTACAGCCAACATAGTACCTCTGGAGCTTACGCACTGTTCTGTAACATAGAAAATATTGCAGCAGGGCATTTTTAACATGGGAATCTCTTACAAGCAGCAATGAGAGAAAAACCAAAAAATAAATCTTGTAATGTTAGTTGAGGGATAAGTATTGGAGAGGTCCATGGGGATAACTCCTTTTCTCTTCTTCAAATTAGTGCTGTGCGGCCTTTCATGTCCACCTGGGAGAGCAAACAGGAGCCTGGTTTAACTTCTCATCAAAATACAACATCTCTGACAATGCAGCTCTTTTTTAGTACTGCACTGAAGTGTCAGCCAACTCATTTGTGTTTAAGTCTTTGGTGTGGGACTATATACCTGGATCCTTCTGACTGAGAGCTAACACTGTCAACTGAGTCGCAGCTGACACCTATATTAAAAAAAATGATGTACATGATCAAAACTCAGCTGCTTCATATCCATTTACCTTTGCTCCTCAGGAGATATTTTAGGGTCTCACTTCATATTCCAGCTGCACCACAATGCTGAAAAAAAACTGGGATATATTAGACTCTGATTTCAAGTAGTTCAGAATTTTTAGTTTTGGGCAGAAAAAAAAATGACTTTGCTGCACTCATGGTTGCTATGGAAGCATGATTTGTGACAGTCTCAAAGAGTTGTTGAGCTTACTTAGTTACTAGACAATATCATTTTAATTGCATAATCTGATTTGTCATTTAAAAAAGAAACCAGAGGAATATTTTGTTAAAGAAATTTGAGACATTGATATTAAGGAGATCCAAAAACAAATGATGTATCATCTCAATTATTGTATTGCACTCACTTACCAACCAATAATATCACACTCAACCCTTTTCTTAACTAAGCATAACGACCATTGTGACTACCAACAGGGGTTTATATAACTGCATTTAATGGTAATGGACATATTTTGGAGTTGGCTGGTGATCCTTTTCCCTAGAGCACTCACTCTCACAGTGGAAATGAGAGTGGTGAAGTTGTCACTGAGACTGCTGAGCGCACTCTGAGGAACAAATGTGTTGTCTTTCAATGCACAAATGAAACAAGTGATTGTCTTTGAAGATTTCCCGTGATGGACTATTTATCTCTGCACAGATATTTTGCTGAAGAATAATTGGCTTCCTGTCACAGTTTACTCTACCAACTGCAATGCCTTTAAAGACAAAACAAGCGCTGGCTGCATTTCATGCTGTCCACGCTTCATCAACAGGGTGATGCACAACTGCCTCTGTCCAGGCCTTCACTGCACTTGGCTGGCTCTGTGTGAATTTCTGATTAATCATTCAAGGTGAGCCCTCGGCCGGGGATCTGCCATTTACTGAAAGTTTGCTGGGTTGGTGTGCAGCTGCATATGATGCTGTGACTAATTAATGGCCTCCAGCAGTTTAATGAAATGGTGTTTCTGTGAGCTGGCCGAGATTCTCCCCAGCACCTGTGCCATTGCAATAGCTCCTCCCCGTCCCTGAAACTCCTCAACAAGGCAAAAGAAAATTGGGGATTAAATGATTTACACCAAGCAATATGTTCTTGGGATTTCTGTGTTGCTTCACTTTTTAACTTGTTGAAAATAGTTAGGCAGAATTATCTTAGCCTCACTCTCAGCTAGTGACAATGGAGGTTGAGTACTTGCTGGATTATTACCAGTTTACACACCACTAGAACCATATTAGTAAGACTGGAGATGGGGTCATGAGACTAGGCAGTAGAAAGGTATCTTGGTTTCAGAGGGGTCATTCATCAACATAAGTTCTTCCCTCATATAAGCAAAAATTGACACTTGAATTGAAATACGTAATTCATGATTCTTGTTAGACATTCACTGCTGATCCGGCTGAACCGTTCGTTGTACAGAAACGGTGTAAAATTGCATCCCTTTCATTCAGACCACCACTTAGATTTTGAAACTTGTGGAATCCTTTAAGCTTAAACAACCCCAGCGCTTTTATTCTCAGATTCTCAGTAATAATGCAGCAAGTGCTCTACGCACTCTATCGAAAAATGCGCTACTGACTTGCTTGATGCATTGCTGAAGCACCCAAATGGTGACCCCTTGGTAAAATCCCATGGATGGCTGGAATTAACATCCAGTGTGGATCAGGAAAACAAAGGTTCAGGAGCACTCGGATGGTTCTCCTGCCTTCACATATGACTCCCTGCTTTTCATGACCACAAAGGCTGTCTCTCCCTGAATGTATGAATTTTGTGTCATGACCAAAGAAAAAATCCTTGTGGTCAATGTTATACATACATCAGGAATCACAAGTAAGACTTCATTCCATTGAATTGCATTGTGGCTGCCATATTTCAAATGCCAAACGGAAAATTGGCTCTTGGGGGCAAAGGCTAACCACTCAGTCCTTGGCTTCTCAGTTCAGTGTGGGCTTCTGGTCACGCTGGGGAGGGAAACTGTAGTGCAGGTCCACTAGGAACTTAGTGGAGAGTGCTAAAGGGTCCTGAAGATGTGATTCCACTGACTGGAGTAAACAGGGGTTGCCCTGCTGTACTCTTCAGAAAGGGTGTCTCACGTCAATATTATCTTGCCAATATGAGAGAATGCCCTTTCCCACTGGGTTGTAGCAATAAGAGGACGAGAAGTAACAAGAGCAACAGCTGGAGGAAGAGGATGTTGAGGAAGGACAACAGAAGAAGGAGAAACAGCAGGAGAAGGAGAAGACAAAAGGCAACAGAAAGTAGCGAAGACAGTCCATGGTGTCGGGGCATTCATCGTGACTATCTACAGAGAAGTTCTCTGCAGCCCCGAAGATGTGGAATGATGCTCTCTACATATTTCCATGAGTACAGAACCGAAGGCATGAAGAATTTTTGACCTCATTTAGTATGTAGCAACCCGCTGCTCACACTACTCCATTAACCAAACTAAGTCTGTACTCATAACATAAGGTTGTCTGCAATGCTAGAGTGTCCGGATCTTAATGATCCTCTTATGTGGGTAGGATGCACACACAGGATGAAATAGGCATTACGTTGCAAAATCCCAGAGGAACTCATTAGCATTATATAGATTACAGAAATTAACCTCTCACACAGTTTACATGAGATCAGTCACCTCACATAAAACCCCCATGGAAAACAAAAGTCCCCTTGGAGAGCACAGCCCATCTAAATGCATCATTGCACTATTTTTCAGCATGAATAGGAATATCTATCCCCATATAATTTTCAGCAATGAATAATATTTCTTCTGATCACTCACACTTTTTACATGAATTTTCTTTCTTGAAGGTTGACAAAGTTAGGAAAATACGTTCCTAATATGGATAGATTTTGCGTATGTGGAGAATTGATACCAGTTTCAGAGCAGTAATACACCAACTTGCATTTATAAAACACCTTTAACAAATAAAATCATCGCAAAGCCTAATAGCTACCAAGGAATAGTATTGGTGGGTATTTGCTGTGGACATGGTTGGCCAAAGGGCCTGCTTCTGAGTGGTATGACTCTATAACACGTTGGTGAGTATAGACCAAGTAAAGGTGGCAGATTTCCATCCCTGAAGGACATCAGTGAACCAAATGGGATTTCCCAACAATCCTGTAGTTTCATGGTCACCGTTACGGATACTCGCTTAATAACTGAATTTAATTCCCGTATCTGCCATAGTGGGATTTGAACTCACATCTCCAGACATTTAACCATGTTTCTACTGTACTATACTTGCTGCAGTCCCACACTTTTATCCCCACCCTTTCAAGCTAATAGTTACTGCAACAATAACACCAAAACAATAATTATTCTTTAATGCTTGATTCACAAGGAAGCAGTCAATAACTGAGGTGTTGGCTCTGCTTTTTATGAGTTTTTCCCTAAAATAAAACCAACAGCTTTGTAGACTCAAGTTCCAAAGATGAAATGCCAGGTTTTAATTTAAATTTAATGAACTTCAAGCTTTCAAAGCCTTGTTTGCCGTCACAACCACATTACGTGTTTCCAGGCTGGATTACCTGGAAGCTTTGTAGGTTATGGAAATTTTTTTGGCCATTGGAAATTATTTCATGGCACAGTGAAAATTGATTGGACTCGCATAACATTCCAGCCCCTGTACTTTTGACTTAGGTGCCTGGTAGGGGTAATCATTTAAATCTGTGTGTAAAGAACATTCTCTACATATACTCTGTGCTCAGTCAAAGGTCCTACATAGACTGCAAATTTACACAGTCATTGATGCAAACTCCATTGTACCTAATATTTTTCAAAAATATTAAAAAAGTCCAGTTTTTGACGTAAGTTAATAGAGGACGTACAGTAAACTGTGGATCTCAGAGTTAACAGAAGATAGGTGGAGTGGAGGGTTAGATTGGGTTAGACAATGGAGCAATATCAGGGGACAGGACATTGAAGGATGAGACAGCAATGGAGATCGAGACATCATTGACTAGAGCATTGGCAGCTGGATCAGGAGGATGTAAGAGATGGCCAGACCTGCAATTGGGTGCCTTAAAGTAATCGGCAGTGGCAAAGTTAGGATGGGGGGCGGGGGGCAAGAAAAGAGGTGTGGAGAACGAACACCAAAGAATATGTTTAAAGGAAGTCCTAACGACAAGATCTTGACTCCATGTCAGAAGAATACGCAAGGGTTTATTAGTTATAATGAACACTGAAGTGGCCTTCAACTCTCCAGTTTGATGTCATCATGGATCCACAATCTCAACTGAGCATAAGCACATCATGCAAGTAAGGGGCCCAGTTAGAATATTTGGATGTGAGTCACATGTGCAGAAAAAATATAATCACATTTTAAATAAAATTCATTCACATAATGTAAAAATAATATTGTATTGCAAAGAAGAATTTGAATGGAATGGAAAACAGGCATTGACCCATGTGGAACCTTCTTTCTATGCTAGGTAATCTGGAAGAAAATGTGAATCTTCAGAGAAATTTGGTGAAGCAGGACACTAGAGCAATAAAATTTATTGAAGCCCAGAAGTGTAGGTATAGACGGTGTAAATCTGCAAAATCTTTGAAAACGTTCTTTAGTCTCGCAAAGTAATAAGTACTAGACTATAGATATATCAAAAATTCCAAAAAGATTTCATATAAAACAGTTTCCAGTTCAAAGTAACTTTTTGATAATACTCAAAGCCAACAGTAAAAGTACCATAAAATAAATTCTTCTGGATCTTTGTCTATTACTATTGTGTGCAATTATTATTATTATCAAAACTCAATGATCATTTTAGTGAGTCACAGCTACAAACTTGCGAAAGTTATTTTAGGTTTTTAATTTCCTGACCCTCAATGTATGAACAAATATATTAGTTTATTATATAATTACTGTTAACCGTACACTCGCAGTACAAGCTGTGCTTCATTTTGTTGACTAATCCAACTGTAATATTAATTTTTCCCAAATATTGTCTTTAATGATCAGATATTATGCAAATGTGGACAATAAGCTTACACTTAGTGCTTTACTGCCTGAAACGATAAGTACTGTTTGTTATTAAGTATAGCTACAGTGCCATGAAATAATTTTTTGTACAGTTTGCACTGACTTTGAGTTCTACATAACAAATTCCCCTTTGTGATTGTCAGTGTCACTTGTTGTCACTAGAGGGCAATGTGTGTATTAAACAGCAATGCTGTGGGTATTATTTACCCTTACACATCATGCATAAGTTCAGGGCAAGTTTCACTTTGCAACCAGCTGATTTAATGGACACAATGGTCAACAACTAAATAATATTACTATGGAAACATCCTGAATTCTTTTGTTGACACATTTGTTACAATTATAGAATGGAATCTTAAAAAAACCTAGAATCTGAAATTTATATTGAGTGATGTTATGATATGTAAGTACAATTGGCTAGAAATCTATTCCTGGTCAGTTACACCAAATAGTTTACATAGTATCATTTGTGTTTTGTACCCTTCCTCTGAAATTCATTCCACTGACCTCATTGGAACAGTGCAACATGCTGAAGCTTCTCTGAAGTGTGTTTGATATCTGCTGACGGGGGATGAATTTATAGGCAAAAACATTTGCATCCCTGCCATCTGTTCTAATTTAATAGAAGCTTAATGGTTCCTTTAAATGAGCAAAGAAATAACATAATTACATTTTGTACAAACAGAAAGAAAAACTTGCATTTGTATAGCATCTTTCCAGACCTCAGGACCTCCCAAACCACTTTGCAACCTTAAAGTGCAGTCAATGTTTTAATGTAGGAAACACATCACCAGTAGTAATTCATTGATTTAGATGATACTTCTCAACCAAGTTATATGGTGGTTCTGCTAATAACTGCACAATGCATCTCACAATATTGAAGGAAAAGAGAACTATCTTTAAATGATGCGCTTCAAGCTCCACTCCAGATATTTGGCACATAATCCAGCCCAGAGAACATTATGGTACAGAATAGGTGCTACACTTGCAGAGATCTTTTTTGAATAAGGTGCTAAACTGAGTACCCATCTGCACTTTCAAGTGAATGCTGATAATACTGTGGAGCTTTATGAATAGGAAAGAAGGAGTTCTTCTGTCTTGACCAATGACACTGAAGGAGGAGATTGGCCTGGAATTTCATCCAATAATGTGATGGACGTGTTATGCCAAACATACTGGCCAAAATTTCATGGAATCCCAGAAGTTATAGCAATTTCTGACATAGACAGAGATCATTTAATCAATTGTGTCCATTCTAGCGAAAGACAGACTTCAGATTAATCCCACCTTTTAGCTTTTGGTCCATAGTCCTCGCAGATTAAGACTATTCAAGTCGTCACGCAGGTACTTTGAAAATATGTTGAGGATTCTTACCCTCCCTACCCCAACCCCCACTCTTTCAGACAGTGAGTTCCTGACTGCATCAATTTTTGGGTGAAATATTCTTTTCACAATTTTCCTCTTATTCCTTAGACCAATTGTCTTAAACCAATACTTTAGTTGCTGATCTCTCTGAAAAAGGTCCATTTGATTTATCCTGTAGCTCAAAGCACCTCTTTTGTTCCAAATAAGTCTGGGGACACTCTCTCCTTAAAATTTCAGTTCTTCAGCCCTGGCAATTTCCTCACTAATTTCCACTGCACTCTCTCTAGTACTTTCATGTCCTTTATGAAGTGTGGTGACTTGAACTTTTTAAAAAAAACTTATGACTAAACCTCCTGGTCCCTACCCCACTGAGAGTTAAGAATAATATTAACAGGGATAGACAGACAGTCAGTGCCCCCTGGAAGGAACATTTCAAAGACCTTCTCAACCATGACTCTGTCCTTGATGTGAGTGCCCTTGACTCTATCTGACAGCACTCTCGGGAGGCCAGACTTGCTGTCACTCATGACCCTCAAGAAGTTGAAAAGCCCACATCCCAACTAAGAAAATAACAAGGTCTTGAGGGTAGGTGGTATTCACAGTGAAATCCTAACACTTGGCAACGAATATCTTCAGGCATGAATCCGCAATCTCATTGTCCACATCTGGGAAGAGGAGGATGTACCTCATAGATGCTATTATCATGATCACCTTCAAGAAATTGGACAAGTCCAACCAAGATAATTACACAAAAGGTCTCCCTACTGTGTTCCACAGCAAAAGTCTTTGCTGGGTCCTTCTGAACTGCTCCAAGTGGTTGAAGAATCACAGTATGGATTTGTCCATCCTGGACACAGTGGACATGATCTTCACTGTGGGACAACTCCAAGAAAAATGCAGGGAGCAGCACCAGCCACTGTACCTGGCTTTTTACAGCCCCACTAAACCCTGAAAGGAGTTCAAGGCAACTGGAGACCAGGCCCTGCTGCTCGTGCACTAAATGAGTTTTCTGCGCTTGCAGCGGCAGAGATATTTAGAAAACTCTGAGTCTGTGATCTGATCATTTATCACAGAACCATTGCGGTGTGCAAACTGACTGCACCATTTCCCTACGTTACAATGGCAACTACACTTCAACATTAACTGCACTGATGCATTCAACAGAGGCATATCACTTACATCAATGAAATTGTTCCTTCTTTTCTATTCCACAGCCTCATCCAATGATATGTGATTTTTACTGAATCCAGATTTGGGTTTTCAACATTATTCTCTATTTACTTTACATCAATTTAAGAGCATTGAAATTGATTATAATGGTTTATTAGGATTCCCAAACAAAGCATTACTTTTTATTTGTCATTAGATTCCAGTATTATAGGAATAAAAATCAATTTTCTTTAAATTCTCTTTGCCTTTTTTGTCCTGGGTTAAAAATCAATAGTACATCCTTTTCCAATTATCCTCATCAGCCTGCATTTATGAAATACCTGGTGACAGGTAACCAAAAACACAATCTAAGCAATGGGGTTAAAGGAGTATGATAAATTCAAAGAAAAAAAGAGAAAGAAAGAGATCTAGAGCTGAGGCAGCTGAAACTTTGGGTGCCAGTGGTGGGTTTGCAAGTGGGAAGAACTGGAATTATCATTGATTATTAGTGAATCTAGAGGATTCTAGATTAATATTTTGATGCATTAAGATTTGCCTTCAGTGTCTCAGTCACTTGCTTTAATATGTATCTATAGTACCACCGATGACTTCCAGAAATAGTTTCCATTTTACCAGCTTTTATAATTACTGGTATCTGGTGGCAGAATTTTGCTAGTTCAAATCAATATGGTAATACTTTTCTCTTAAACTGGAAAATGACTTAATTCATTGCACATTGCAGAGAGTAGCACTGTCACCCAGTTTATTCCAAAGAGGATGATCTTAGGTTTTCACTACATGCTTCACAGAACAGCATAAGGAACATTATTTGTGGGATTCTTTGAATCATTTTAAAATGTACCATTAGTAGATGGTACAAATATATTTCTATAAGCTATAATCTATTAATACTGGCAACAAATGTGTACAGAGAATGTAATTTAATGAGTTCCCATGATCTGATATCAGGAATTAGAACCAAGGTATGATTATTCTAATGATGATACCTCTAAGTGATACTGTGATAGAATTACATTGCAACATGATTAATCTATAAATTAAGAAAAAGATTGACAGGTATTATACTGCCCCTTTTGATATTTTGTTTTGGCTGTGGGATTGCATATTTAGAATAAGCTGTAGTAAAAGAGTGCATGTTTATACCTAGCAATAAACAGTAGAATTTAAGTCACCTGCAGAACATTGAACTAAAATGATTGCAATATAGAAGGGTGACAAATTGAACAAAAGATTCCTTAAAGGCTGGTTAATTGCCATAATTGAATGCTGTACACCTGGACAACAGCATACAATAGAACTTGCCAGTCAAAATGTGTTGTAAAACACAGTGGAATAAGTAGAAAGACCACCCTAGTTGTAGGCACACTAAGAATGACTGAGTTTTCTGTGATGACACAAAGCAGCGAGTCATGTCCCATTTGTCACTCATTTCTTTAAAACTGTGGTGGGACTTGTGCTCAGTACACTCAGTCTTTAATTAAATCTATGGAAAAAAATTTTCACAACATTCCTTTCACATACTCTGACCTCATTTAAATGTTCTCATGTGATTTGAGAGAAAGGATGTCTCTTGTTGAGGAATGGCTAAACAACTGCTTCGAAGGTGAAATATGTTAGTTCTTTGGTGCACCATAATTTTTCTGTCACTTCATAACAGATTAAGTACCATCATCCTGCAATGTTGAAGATTTTATTCCAATATAATTGAAGCCATACATGGTATAAGAAAACTTACTTTCATTTGTACTTTTCCTTGAATAATCTAATAAACTGGAGCAGTGCCAGAATTCATTCGAGGTCCAAGTGCCTTGACTGTGGCCTCACACGATGTTGGTGGAATTCAAGTACACATTACAAACGTACCACATAGCACCATTCAACCTCCTTAGCTTCAGAATGGGAACAATGACTTTCTGAAACCAGGGGGAGATGCCAAAATATACTGCTTAGAAGAGAGAAGCGAAAGTTTTCTAGCCGGCACCATTCTCTTCTGCCTTGTGTTCCTGCCATATTCTAGCCCTTGTTATTTGATTTACATGAGTCAGAGTGTAGCAATTAATTTAAATACAGTCCTAGTGGGATGATTCTATTCTATTGGAATCTGATGGTTTAGAGCTCATCAAGTGTGTTCCAAAGGCAGGTATCACTCATAATTGACAGAAATGCTGAGTAAACAACTGTTTCATGTGACAAAGCTCAATGCACAATCTAATCATTAATGTTTTACATTAGGAAGAAGCATTTTTGAGGTGAAGACAAATAAACTATCAAGTTGTCATTGGCAAGGTCCATCAGTGTAATGGAACAAAACACATTTTCACTGTTGTGAGTTACAAATGCTCACTGACAGGACATTTACAGAGCAGAAAACACTCTGATCCAGAATTTTATGGAAATAGAACATGTCTATAAACTACTAGGAATGAACCGGGTGAAGGGGTGAAGTAGTAGTGCAAAGCAACAATGACAAATGGACACCCTGCCCAGTTTTCCCTTCCATTGACTTCATATGCTTCATTGATATAGGATATTGGTGAGATTGTCACAGGGGTACTGTGTACATTATTGGTCTCCTTATTTAAGAAAGAACGCTAATACAGTAGAAGTAATTCAGAGAACTAATACCTAAAAAGGGGAAGTTTATAAGCAAAGGTTGAACAGTCTGGGCTTGTATCCGCTGGAGTTCAGAAGGCTGAAACATATGAGATTCTGGTGGGTCTTGGCAGGGCATTTGTGTAGAAAATATTTCTTCTTGTGGGAAAATCCAGAACTGGGAGTCACAGTTAAAAATAAGGAGTTGCCCACTTAAGATAGAGATAAGGTGATTCTTTCTTCTCTGTCTCAGAAGATTATGAGGCTCTGGAATTTTCTTCATCAATGGGTGGTATAAAGAGAGTCTGAATATTTTCCTAAGCCAGAGGTAGATTGATAAGTAAAGGTGGCAAAGCTTTATTGCAGGTAGACAAAGGGAATGCACTTTGGCACAATTAGTTTCAAGATAACTACTGCTGTGTAGGTTGGGGAAAAAGATGGTAGGCATCTGGCTCTGTTGTGTAATTGTATTTTTAATGAATGCATTTGTTAAAGCCAAGGCAATAGTACAGGTTTTGTATAGGTAATTATCACAAGAACAAGATTTACCTGTACTAAAGATCCAATGAGCACTGACTGAATCAGTTTCCTTCTATTGTGAGTCACTTGTAAGAAGCTAATTTCACCTTGAGCCCCATTCATTAATAATTTCAATTCTGCTCAAATCAGCCTCAGATTGACTTAAAGCATAACTGTTTCCATTTGAATTTCAAAAGGTATTTTCATTCAGTTCTAGTGTGAGAAGGCCCTGAATACATTCATTTTTTTTAAATAGTCTATTTTCTCCTTTACTTTTGTAGATTTCCCTACATAAAGTTAACAGTGGCTAATGGAATGAATAAGACATTGCCTTGTTGTGAGACCTTGCTTCAAACTGTTCACTGGTTGACCATCAGAACTATGATGACTGAGGGTTTGCTCCTTTGGCGAGATTCCTTTCCCATACTGGTGTGGTTGAGATTGCCAAATGAACAGCATAGGTCAGTCAATATTTATTTTTTCGACAATGCCACACATTGAAATTTTAACACATGCCACATTCTTACTTTTGAATTCTGCTTCTAAATGGATGTCAAGGAGCCTTGGAGGTCCTTTTATTATGTTGAGATTAAAAGCTGCTTCATAAACCATGACTTCAATAGGCTAAAACTGATCAACATGAAACACTATAAAAACTGGTGCGCATGTGTGAGAAAATGAGATTAGTATTGTACCTAATGGCCAACATAGACAATAGTATGTTGAAAAGGCCTGTTTCCACGCTGTATGGCTTCATGATTCTATGTGTACTTCATGAGTATTTTGGAAAGAGCTAAAAGTTGGGGCAGTGAAGCAGACTCGTACATTGGTGTGACCCCAGTGTATTGTGGGCCGAAGGGCCTGTACTGTGCTGTAATGTTCTATGTTCTATTTGTCCAATAAAATTAGGTTTGGTAGAATTTGACATTTATTTTCAAAACATTGCTTGTCGATATCTATATTTTCATGTTTGTTCAACCTAAACTTTGCCTGTAGCAATAAAAACGTGAAATAAAACACAGTGCTTTTTTAATCGTGAATGTTTTAAAGAACATAGAACATAGAACAGTACAGCACAGGAACAGGCCTTTCAACCCATGAAGTCTGTGCTGTACATGATACCAAGTTAAACTAAAACTCTTCCACCTGCACATGATCCATATCCATATTCATGTGTCCATCTAAAAGTCTCTTAAATGCCACTATCATATCTGCTTCCACCATTACTCCTGGAAGCCCGTTCCAGGAACCTACCACTCTGTGTAAAATACTTGCCCCACACATCTTCCTTAAATTCTGCCCCTCTTACCTTAAATGCGTGTCCTCTGGTATCTGACATTTCTATCCAGGGGAAATTATTTTGACTGCCTACTCTATCTATGCCTCTCATTATTTTATAAACTTCTATCAGGTCCCCCCTCAGCGTCCGATTTTCCAGAGAAAACAATCAAAGTTTGTCCAACCTCTCCTTATAGCTCATACCTTCTAATCCAGCCAGCATCCTGGTAAACCTCTCCTGTACCCTTTCCAAAGCCTTCACATCCTTCCTGTATTATGGTGACCAGGATTTCTCCATACTCCAAGTGCAGCCTAACCAAAGTTTTATATAGCTGCTAAGTGACTTCTTTACTCTTATACTCAATGCCCCCATCAACGAAGACAAGCACGCCATACTCCTTCTTTACCACCCTATCTAATTGTGTGGCCACGTTCAGGGAACTGTGGACTTGGACACCAGTTTAAATTTGTTTTTCTTTTGTTACTGAACTAGTGCTTAGAACATAGAACATAGAACAGTACAGCACAATACAGGCCCTTTGGCCCACAGTTTTGTGTCAACCTTTAAACCTCACCTAAGACTATTTAACCTCTTCCTCTCACATATCCCTCTATTTTAAATTCCTCCATATGCTTACCTAATAATCTCTTGAATTTGACCAATGTACCTGTCTCCACCACCGCCCCAGGCAGCACATTCCATGCCCCAACCACTCTCTGGGTAAAAAACCTTCCTCTGATATCTCCCTTGGACTTCCCACCCATTATTTTAAAGCCATGCCCTCTTGTATTGAGCATTGGTGCCCTGGGAAAGAGGTGCTGGCTGTCCATTCTATCTATTCTTCTTAATATTTTGTACACCTCTATCATGTCTCCTCTCATCCTCCTTCTCTACAAAGAGTAAAGCCCCAGCGCCCTTAGTCTCTTAGGGGGAGGATAGTTAAAAAACATTTAAGCTCAAGAAGGGTGACTTGAAATTAGTGCCTAAAAACGGTGAGAAACGAATCCACCATTGCAACCTATATGCTGAATTTTATGGTACATAGCTAGAAAGATTCCTTCTTTGACATTCTAGGATTCTTTTGAGGACAACCCTGACTCATTACTAGCAGCTGCACAGCAAGACAGCCAAGGTCGAGGGCTTAGGAATGAACCATTACGGCCAGAAGCTTACTCCATCCCCACAGCCATTGCTCCTTTACTCTGCAGTAAGATGTATGGGCTCCAAAGTACCAAGTCACTTTGGCACCAATTGATTTCAGTTATAACCAACCCAAAGAGCCAACAGTTAAAAAGACATGAAAATAAATGAAAATAGAAAAAAAGCCTTTATCCCTTTAAGAGTTTGTATGTCCACTCCAGATGGATGAGCTGAGTGCACCACACAACTCCATTCTGAACAGACGGGAAATTATGCTGGGATCATTAACATATATTAACATACTAAATGGTATCTCTCCAACAGAATATCACATGCTGCTTGCATCAAGCAAGCATCTGGCAACAGCAACATCCACCCAGCCTCCATTACCTACATTCTTCACCAGTAGGATAAGTAACCGATCGAAACATCTCAAACAGAAAATTAACTTTGTCCAAAGTCTTACGTTTCAGCGTACTCTTAGCCTGAGATATACTTGAACCTTTCTGGATTAACTTTTACTTTACTGTGCAGACATTGGCGATGCACTCACTGTTCTCCTATTTTGATTTATTCCACTATGGATATGCTTTTTCTCACTGTTGTTCAATATTACATTTCTTAACTGTTCATTGGGTTTTGTATCATATTAATAATTTCTCATTTACAAGGCCAAATCCTGTGGAAAATTGGTTGCCAATTCTTGTTTACGAGTTTTCTACAAGAAGCATATTAATCAAACTGTAAGATATTTATGGTAAGATACTGTAAGACTGTTTATGGGGTATTTAGCAGAGCACAAACCAAAAACCACTTAGTTTTTGCAATATTTCCTCATTATTTTAATATGTTTTCCACAGATGTAACAGGATTCTGCTTTCCTTTCACCAACAATAAAATAATATGTACAGGAATCCTTGACCTAAACATGCTGTCTTTGAAGCAAAGGGCCCTATTATTAGAGGTACTCTTTTTTCCATAGAATTGGGAACAAATGAATCATTTTGGTGCTTACGTTGTTCCTGAGAAGTGCATATGCTGGTGCTTAACCTACATGAATTACAATAATTTGCAAGGAAAGGCTGATGGCATCCAATTGCAAAGGCTTGAAGTATCTGTGATTGTGAGTGAAGGAAAACAGGCTGGGGCTGGCTGGAATAATTTCTCTGCAAGATAGGCTCTTGAGGAATTTGCATTAAATTGTCCAGAAATGCTCTCAGGTTGACACCGCACAGGAATATGACCTTGAACATGGAACAAAAAGGTGCTGGAAAAACATTTTGTTTGCAGTTAAGTACAAAGCTAAAGCACAGACAATGAAAAAAGACACGCAAAAAAAATCAAATAATAACTGCATGAAGTCAAGTTGTTTTGAAATTTGTCCCTTTAGATACGGTTGATCCCCAAGTCACCCATAACAGCAATTATCCAAATCAATCTGTTTTTCTTTGCAAATTTTGGTGAAGCCCCATGGATTAAGAAAATCCAAATTACTCTACTGAAAGGGTTACTGATGTGGATTAGATTCCTACAGAAATTACAAGATCCACTTTGGGTGATATTCCCTTGAAAGTTCACAGGTTTGGGATCAGAATTCGGTTCTGATAAGGGTGATGGAAATATAAGAGTTCTCTCTTGTTACTTTTGGGAGCTGGCCTTTGGTGGATCACAGTGTTATGTGACTGGCTGTGCAGCCTGACTGACTAAGATGATACAAGTATCGTATGCTCCTCAAGACAATTACATACCCCGCAGAGAACAATGCAGCCCCTTAAACTTAACCCCATGCTAGCCTTTTACCCTTCCACCAGCCAATGTTTCAGGAATGTGATAAAGACTCCAAGGATTAGAGATTAATTTCCAGCAACCCAGGAGAAAAATGTTAGGGATTTTAGAGCAAATCTTTCTTTAATTCATTTACTTTTCATATTTGCGTTGATTAGTCATAAAAACATTGGAGATGGGTAAGCAGAGCTGATGAACAATTGAAAAGTGCCTGGTTGTGTAATAGTGAGTCTTTTTACTTTCCAATTGGCATAGGAAGGTGGAGTGCTTTAAGGAAGATTAGGTTAGGGAGGCAATGGTAGGGCAACTGGCACCGAGGTGGAGTAGTTAGAAAGAAAAGATATTGTGATAAAACCAGCAGGAATATATTCAAGTGGTTGCACAGTAATATTGTCTGCCCACACAATGATATTTTTGACATCCTACCTTGCTAGATTATTAATAGCCAGATCTTTCCATCATTATCTTAGAGAGGGCACGCAATCAACCAAACATAGGTGACCGTATTGAACACCTGTTGTCATTTCAGAAATGGCAGCAAAAGTCATGGAATTGACACACTGGCTCCCTACTGCAATACTTGTTCCTGTCCGCTCCAAGACTGGCAGATCTAACAAGGAAAGCCTGGATCATTTGACACATTCATTATAAGCTTTCAAAGAAAAGACTTGATAAAATAATGCAAGCAAAAGGTCTCAGCCCAAAAGATTCTGTCCCAAAATCATCAACCTTGTCTTATCAGTAACATCAGTGTTTCAATTGGCATTGAATTTGTGATAGATAATAGTCTCAGTGTGAGAGTTGAAGTGACTCGTTGACACTGACAAGCACAGATCATGTTGGCTAAGTCACAGGAGAAAAAATTGTGACAAGAAAGCATTGAATTTTTTAAAAAAATTCTTCCCAGTAGTAAACTGACATAATAATGGGCCAACCTTGGCTCAGTGGCAGCACACTTGTGCAAAGTTCATGAATCCAAGCCAAACTCTGGAGATTTGTGCTCACAATCTAGGCTGACACTTCAGTGGTTACTAACAAGTGTTTTTAAAAGTCTCCTCTTTCAGATACAACGTTAAATCAAAGTGGTCTGGTCTCTTGGGTGGATGATTCAAAGAGCAACCAAGTTTTCCCAGTATTCTCAGACAATATTAATCTCTCTATCAATAGCAATTATTTAACTGAATCTGCTGTGCATTTATTGGCAGCAATATTTGTTCCATTACAGCAGTGACTCCATTTCATGAGGACTTCATTGGCTGTAAGTTGCTTTGGGATGTCTTGAGGTCATAAAAGATGTTGCAACAAAAGCACTTGTTTACTTTCTAAGAGTGAATTAGCTTTGAAACTATAAAATATCATGTGTTAGGTCCCACCTGAGAAATGAATTACAAAACTGTGTTAGAATGTGATAAAGTCAGTGATCATTTCATCACAAAGCATTTTAAAGCTGATTTACTCTTTTCAAAGTGAAACAACCAAATGTAGACATGTCACAAAATTTGAATGGCCTTAGGAGTAATAACCCAGAAATTGTGGTCTGCAGTGAACTCTCAGCATTCACCTTTGATCTTGAAGGAAGCTCTCTCCCTACAACGTCCTAGTGATCACTGTGATGAAATGTACTAATTTTACTAACACTTGCTGCTATCAGGTCAGTTGAAAATGGAGTCCTGGAGCCCTGTTGACCAGTGAACTGGTTGAGGAGCCAATTTCATTGAGGAATTTTCACAGGCAATGAATCAGGAAGCAAATTTTAATTCATTTTTTAACACACAAATGATTAAGATATAAGCAAAAATAACATAAACTTATTAATTTTAAAAAATCTCCCAATTTGGAAAAATTCACTTGCAAGAGTTACAATGCATACATAAAACTAGTTTTATTTAGAGTCAGATAGTTTACTAAAGATTAATTATGGCATAGTGCATCATTAAAATACACATACCTTAGAGAGTGCTGCTCAGAAATTGGTTCTGAATCACTGATTGCAACTTTAATATATCTGTGTTTTTGTAACCATGCGCTGAGATTCTGAAATTGTGTAACAGTTGTGTAATAATGGTGAACCCTGTTAGTTCTGCCATAATTGCCACCATAAAATTGGATCCAACATCTTTTTACTGTATTTGGGAAGATAATTTGCCAAGCTTATACTTTAGATACCTTTAAACCTTTTTGAAAACTAATAACTATAAATATAAACTGATGATTGTCTTTGAGGCAGAAATGAGTCCCCTGCACCATATGTGCTGCTCAGACTGTTAGATGGAGCCTCAAAAAAGCTGCTGGCATTAATGGGCGAGTTATACTGTAATTTTGGGTTAATGTAGTGTGGTTTTTCATGTCACAATAATGCAGAACTGAAATACAACCCAGGAGTAAAATTGTCAAATCACATTACGTCAACTGTATTTTATGATTTTTCTTTTCTCAACATTTCCACTGTATGAAATCCAATGTCACAGTCCCTATCTTAACTCCAACTTTGCCAGGATATTAAAACGTCTTCAATTTTATGCCACCTTCAGTCTCTCCTTGGCCGTACAATAGTTTGGAAAATTGACCATTCTTTTCATTTACACACAGGTTGTGGGCGTTAGTGTTGACTTTGACATTTAGTGACCATCCCTAACTTCCCTTGCTCAGCCTTTACACAGAGAAATCACAATGCACAGTGTCATCTAAGGGACATAGATGAACTAGATAAGTTTTTTTATAAAGGGACAGTTGACATTTCGGGTTGGGACCCTGCATCAGGATTGAGAGTGTAAAGGGGAGATAGCTAGTATAAAGAGGTGAGGGGGAGGGGTGAGGCAAGAGCTGGCAAACAATAGGTGGTAAGGGGTTAATGGGCAGATGGAGCTAGGTGGGAGAGGGAAGGGTGGAGAGAGCAACAGAGGCTGGGAGGTGATTAGTGGATACAACAGAGGGCTGCAGATTATGGACTCTTATAAGAAAGGTAGTTGATGAGTGGAACCAGAAAAGGGAAGGATGGTGGGGGATTCAACTGAATTGAATTTTATGTTTTCTAGCTGTCATGGTTGAATTTGAAACTGTCTCTAGATCATTAATTCAGGTCTCTAGATTAATAGTGTAATGATATAACAACTGGACTGCCATACCAATAAGTAAAGAGACATTCATTATGTTTATCCACAAGCATCTCATGAGGTATCACAAGATCCCTTTAACTTTTTGATTATCTCGAATTACAAATCTACTTCATTATGAATTAGTTCTTAATGACTTGTGTACCTGGACCCCTGAGTTGCTTGATTCTGTTTGAAATATATGACTTCAATTTGTAAATTAAATTGCATGCATCACCATTCTGTCCTCTTGCTTAATCTGTCTTCTCCTTTTCACAATGCTTGACAACTCCTAGCTTATTACCATACTTCTCTCCAAATCCTAATGCAGATCACCTATCAATAAGGAATAAGATCCTTACCTTTCACTTCCAACAGCCAAGGTCCCAAGCAAGATCATGGTCAGAATATTATTGCTATTGAATGAAAAATTGGGGCCATTGTTTCAGTCCTTGGAAATGTCACTAGTTTCATATCAATGTTACCACGCAGCCTCTGGACTCTAGTGATCTTAGTTAGAGACCTCTTGCAAAACCTTGCTAAAATCCTTCTGAGGATCTAAATATTTCACAGCTGTTGATCCTCCCCTCTCCGGTACCTCAAAGGCTTCACCAAAACTCTCCATAAGGTTTGTTAGACTCTCTCTTAGTCCACTGGAGGTCCTTATTGTTCTTAATATTTAGAAAAGAGCCTCAGGACCATTATATCTTTATTGAACTTAAAAATATAGGTACTTTTTGAAATACAGGCCAGTGCATCTCTTTATAAATGTATGAACAAGGCTTAATTTCACCTCAGCACAAGAATAAACTCATATCAGGTTTACTCAACACTGCAAAAGGTAATTCATTGTTAAATTACCTTGAGACATATCAACATAAACGGCAAGTGCATTAATATTTGTTTCACAATACCATGCATATCCTGAAAAGATTGTTACATAGCCAAATTGCAGAAATACTTGAGACCCAAAAAATTCTGCTCTAACTCCATCTACAAGTTTGCAGATGACACTACTGTTGTGGGCCAAATCTCAAACGACGATGAGTTGGAGTACAGAAAAGAGATAGAGAGCCTAGTGACATGGTGTCATGACAACAACCTTTCCCTCAATGTCAGCAAAACAAAAGAGCTGCTCACTGACTTCAGGAAGGGGGTGGTGCACATGCTCCTGTTTACATCAATGGTGCTGAGGTTTAAGAGGTTGAGAGCTTTAAGTTCCCAGGAGAGAACATCACCAATAGCCTGTCCTGGTCCAACCATGTAGATGCCATGGCCAAGAAAGCACACCAGCGCTTCTACTTTCTCAAGAGGCTAAAGAGATTCAGCATGTCCCTGTTGACCCTCACCAACTTTTATAGGTGCACCATAGAAAGCATCCTATCCAGGTGGATCACGGCTTGGTATGGCAACTGCTCTGCCTGAGACTGCAAGAAACTGCAGACTGTTGTGGACTCAGCTCAACACATCACGGAAAACAGTTTCCCCTCCACGAACTCTGTCTACACTTCTCGCTGTCTTGGTAAAGCAGCCAACATAATCAAAGACCCCACCCAACCCTGTCGTTCTCTCTTCTCCCCACTCCCATCGGGCAGAAGATACAAACGCCTGAAAGCATGTACCACCAGGCTCAAGGACAGCTTCTATCCCACAGTTAAAAGACTATTTAAGGGTTCCCTAGTACGATAAGATGGACTCCTGTTCTCTCAATCTACCTTGTCATGGCCTTGCTTATTATTGTCTATATGCACTCCACTTTCTCTGTAACTGTAACACTTTATTCTGCATTCTGTTATTGTTTTTCCCTTGTACTGCCTCAATGTACTGATGTGCTGAAATGATCTGTATGGATGGCATGCAAAACACAAAGTTTTGGTACATGTGACAATAATAAACCAATTTACCAAATCTGAGGTAAGAATAAGAATTGACTATTTTAACTATTTAATTATGGCTCACAAGTAATAGAACTAAAGACATTGAAATTACAAGACAGCAATACAACCTAAAATGTTTGTAGCATCACCAAGAATAATGCTGGAGCTCAGGCCCCAGAATTGTGTTATTGGCTTTAAGCTCAAACTTATGATTGCTGTTTCTGAAAGTAGAAATAAGTTTATAGTGTACTGAAGATACAACCAGCTGAAAATCCACACAACAGTATTCCATGGTATAGGTTGGTGGGAGATAACTTCATACAAGAAGTGCAGAACTGTGTATGTATTATATTTCTGATAGATTCATAAATCTATTTAAATATACTATATTTAAAGGACAAATGGATTAGCGGGATTTATTAGAGCGTCAGAAATGAAGGAGACCATTCTACTCAGAAATGCAACTTCCTAACTTGAATATAGTTTAAATTACCTCAAGGCTACCTGAGGGGGCTGTTGACAGCAAAAGCAAGGTGAACTCCAGGAGGTGGGGTCATGACATTTTGTTATACCTCCGCCACTATAAATACTTCCCACTGATACTTTGCTGTTCATAATGTGATAAAATATAATATTCCAAAACAACGCCTGCCTTCCCTCTACAACGTGGAGTGAGGCTTTTCTCCTTTCTCACTACACACCAATATAAGAAAGCAGGATATTCTATTCCATTAACATTGACACTGGTAGTTATCATGCAGCATTACAGACACAACACAACTTAATACCAGTTTCAATCCCTTCATTAATACATCAGTAATCCTGTCCTTTGAACCATCCTAGGTTTTGAATACATCTGGCAATTTGTCATTCCTCAAACAACAAGTCTGTCAGCTGGTGGAGGGATTATGGTTCTGGTTGTGATCTGGCTTTGACCCGCATCTCGTGGACGTCCCACAGGGACTCCCCAGGGCTCGGATACAGGGACTACGCTGGCCCTGGTGGAGCCTAACATTTTTCGCCATGCTGATATCAAACTGCCTCTACACAATTATTGTCCCACAACTATGACTCTTTGTTGAAGAACATCAATGGATGGTTTGTCTTCCAGGATTAGACATTTTCTGGCAGGGAAGTGCATGATGTATTGAGCAGTTTTCTTTGATGAAATTAAAGTGACATTTTACCTTTCTTTGATAGACCTAAAACAAACCACAATTGCCTTATCTTACATACACACATTTTTGTGTCAATTTACATTGTGAAATATTCCAGCCTATTCTAAGTTTCCAAGTGCATTACAGGGTGAAAAAAACCAGCATATTCCAGTGATATTTATCATAGATTAAGTGTACTTAAATTGCTTTGACTGTTATGTCAGTACTAAAGTAAACAATGTGGTTCTGGATTTAATTCTTCACAAATTTAAAACGTATAGCTCTTGGAACTAACAAAAGAAAACCTTCACTGAGCTTGTGAGAAGATAAAAGATAACATATTCTTTAAGCATAAGTCCTTCAGGTTTTATACATCCGTAGATGAAAACAAATTTAAATGTATTTAGTATACTTTTGGTCAATCTATGATAGAAATGAACAAAGGTGTTTTATGGACTGGTGTGTGTAATAAAAATTGCAGTTTTGAAATTGCTTGTTGTTACTTCTGTAAGCATGAAGTGCAAAACTGTCCACAATCAATACAATTTATACTTGGCAAAACACATTGTGTGGGTATAAAGTGAGGTAGATGGAAATGGGCAAATTGAAACAGTGTACATATTTAGAAGTTTGATGCAACAGTTGTAGTTTTATTATGTATTCACTGAATGAGTTTCTTTTTTGCTAACTTGTCTGACTGTAAATGACAACAAAATATCAAGGATGCAGGAACCCAAAGATAAAACAGAATGCTGGAAATGCTCAGTTGATCAGGCAGCATCTGTGGAGACAGAATCAGTATTAATGCTCAGGTTGGTAACTTTTGATTAGAATACATGGAATAATAGCTTTTCTGCAAGAAGCTGCTAGAACAAATCACCACTAGATTAAAAATACGTTAGAAGTTATTCCATGCTTTATTTGTTTTAATAATGTTGTCTGGCAATATAATAGCATATAATATAAAAGTCGTTATGAGCTCCATTTACAATGTTACAAAATAATTTTGATCCTTCAATGTAAAGCAACATGCTTAGACAGTGTTAATTTTAAGTAGCTTTGAATGACTAATTATGTACCAGGGATCTGAAAAATTTGAAGGTTATTATTTCACAGTCTTTATGTCTCCCAAGAGCTGAAAAATGTTAAAACTCTTAGTGAACGTAACATGCTTCTTTGCTGCCTTTTTGAATATCTGCGCTTCTTCAAGAATTACTTGTATAAGACTTGGAAGGAAGAGGTTCTCTTGGAGAGAGGGGAGAAACATGCTTTCCAATTGCTGCCTACCTGCAGGTAATTCAGCTTGCTCTTTAAGTCATTAAATATTTCAGTGAATGTATGAGCGAATGTGGTATGTGGTCGACCTCCTTCCACAGCCATTGAATGAAGCTCCCACGGACAGAATGTAAATGCTCCTCTCAACAGAAGCCAGATGTTTCCTGTACCTGTGGTGTCCACAGCAGAAGCACAAGCCTTCCAGTCAGGGACGCTGAGTCCCAAGTACAGCCGTCTGTTCACTATTTATCCTCCTATCAGCTAGTGAAAAGACCCACTAACAGCACTGAGACCTGGGGAGCTGCAGAACTCACTTCTTAAAATCATTTATCCTTTTGGCTGCAATTCCCCAATGTGATTCTGTGGACACTATCAAACAGGTGGCAGTAGAGAACTGTAGTTCTGCTGTTCAAAAAATAAAAACTGAGAAAAGCTGCCTGGGCCACTGCCTTTCCCACTGCTAGTTATTGCCTGGCCTGTGTGTGTGAAGTACAACTGCTCTCACTGGGCAATTTACCACTGTTCTCTTAGTTTAACATTGACAGCATGTATTATCAAGCATTAATCTGACAACAATGTCAATTTACCCTGGGATTATGTATTTATGGGGAACCATTATTGTGACAAATGACATTTTTTAACAACTCAGATGATGTTGGCTCCAAGTGACACTTCTCACTAAAGCTTGAATCACAAGATTGAGTGTGACGTGAATGACTGATGAGGTGAAGGGAAGCAAGAGCTAACAAGAGAAGCTTGGAGTGAGCACTGAGCTTAGAGGCTTCAGCTTTTTGCCTTTCTCTCCTGCCTCCATAATGTTTAAACTAGGAAGTCTAATGTGACCTCAACAAGGGGAGCTAGGAATTTAATTTTGGTCCTGCCATCCTGTTTGGCTCTGTTCTCTTCTGGTAGGAACCTGGAAACAGAGAAATCAGTAGAGAATATTAACATTTCAACTCAGAAGATTACTTTGGAACTGGAGTCAGTAAAAACTTTGGAAAGCTTTAGGTAGGTTAGGGTGAATTAATATGGAGATTGGGAATGGAGACCCGGAACATGCCCTCTTCTTGTTACTACCATTGGGGAGGAGGTATGGGAGCCTGAAGAACCACACTCAACAATTCAGAAACAGCTTCTTCCCCTCCGCCGTCAGATCTCTAAATGGTCCATGAACCCGTGAATATAACCTCATTATTCCTTTACCTTTGCACTATTTATTTACTTTATAATTTATAGTAATTTTTATGTCTTTGCATTGTACTACTGCCGCAAAACAACAAATTTCACATTATGATGAAAAACATGATGACACTGGAGGAACTCAGCAGGCCAGGCAGAATCCATGGAGAAAAGCAGGCGGTCAACATTTCAGGTCAGGACCCTTCTTCAGGACACAATGAGTGAGCGTTCTGAAGAAGGGTCCGGACCTGAAACGTTGACCGCCTGCTTTTCTCCACGGATGCTGCCTGGCCTGCTGAGTTCCTCCAGTGTCATTGCGTTTTTCATCTAAACTCCAGCATCTGTAGTCCTTTCTTTCTCAAATTTCTCATCATATATGTTAAAACAGTGATACTAAATATGATTTTAATTCTGATTCTGAATGAAGTGAGACTTGGGCAAAGTGAACTGTCCCTTTCCTATATGGTGACATTCAGTAAGATGAAGGGATAGATAAATATGGAGCAATTTTTTCCACTGGCAGAAGATACATACAAAAGTATTGGTATGGGCAGCAAAGGGTGCCTGGGAGAATTTTTTTAGTCAGTGAGTTGTTATGATCTGGAATGCTCAGGCTGGGCATGTGGTAGAAACAAATGCAGTTGTAGCTTTCAAAAGGGAATTGGATACGTAATTGCAAAGGAAAAGAATAAATAGTATAAATCTTGTTCTGTGCCAAAACATTGCGTGATTGTACCACTGGGCATTTCTGCAAAAAAGTCAGAAGTTCTGCATGGAACCACTGTCACTCACCTCTGTAGGTGTAGGGAAGTTTAGATTCCTGCAAGATAGTGCATGACTGCAGAAGTCTCAAGCTTGTCTCTGGGCGACACAGTAGTGCAGCTAGTAAAGCTGCTGTCTCACAGCTTCAGCAACCCCAGTTCAATCCTGAACTCTGGTGCTGTCTGTGTGGAGTTTGCACATTTTCCCTGTGGCCATGTGGGTTTCCCCCAGGTACTCAGCTTCATACCACGTCCTGAAGATGTACGGGTTGCTTGGTTAATTGGTCGCTGACCCTAGTGTGTAGGTGAGTGGTAGAATCTGGGGGGGAAGTTGATGGGAATGTGGAAAAAATAAAATGGGTTAGGGTATGATTAATGTAAAAATTGGGGCTTGGATGTTGACATGAGCTCGGTGGGCTAAGGTATCTGTTATAGTGCTGCATCTGTCTATTACTCTATGACTCTATTCCAAACTCCCTGCAATAGCCTGGTGGCCAACTAGCTTAAAAATGGGTGCTTCATGGGAGGTGCAGACCCGATGGGCTGAAGGGCTTACTTCTGTGTTATATTTCTTGGTGACTCTGATCAGCACTGCCAAGACAGCAATGTCTGACATGGAACTTCTCATGGAGTGGAGCAGCACAACATAAATTTCCAGTGTTCTGGCATCTGTGCTGGGAAAGTAGTTCCATTTGTTTAATGGATGAGAAATGGCTGTGACAGGTAATTTTTAGGTAATTTACAGTTTTTCATTTAATAGAATTAATTTAAGTGTTTTAAAGTGTTAATATAAGATAAGACATCTTTATTCGTCACATGTACATCGAAACACACAGTGAAATACATCTTTTGCGTAGAGTGTTCTGGGGGCAGCCCACAAGTGTCGCCACACTTCCAGTGCCAACATAGCATGCCCACAACTTCCTAACCCGTACATTTTTGGAATGTTGGAGGAAACTGGAGCACCCGGAGGAAACCCATGCAGACATGGGGAGAACGTACAAACTCCTTACAGACAGCGGCCGGAATTGAACCCAGGTCACTGGTGCTGTAAAGCGTTATGCTAACCGCTACATTACTGTGCATGATATAAATATATTAATGATTTAAAAAGTTTTAAAAGTTTGTTAATGACTTAACTTTGTGAATTAAAGTTTGTTAATTATTCAAGTTCTTTGCCAGTTAACTCAGCTTAACCTGACCTCAATCAATTTCAGTGGGATTTACAGCCAGAAGTTCCTGAACACCAATGGGTCTCAGCAATCACACTAGAGCGGGCATTCACAAGGAAGTTCACGCCTGGGGTGGGTTTAGTCAGTAGGTGAGTGACGAGAAACACTATTGAAATTTTGGGCAAAAAATGCAGTAAAGTGTAATTTATTCACTGTTTCATATTTTTACAAAATAGTGAAAATTGGTTATAATAAAACATCATTCAGCAGTCCTTTGTTTCTCCATCTTTCTACATGATCAAGTGTTGTGAGAAAATAGCAGACTTATGATTCATACCTGGCATTGTGTCTCTTTTTGAGCTACCTTCAATGGAACCATAGAAACAGCTTAAGAATTTGGCCAGACAGAACATCCATGTGCACCCCCTCCTCCCCACCTCCACTCCCCCCCCCCCCCCCACCAAGTACTGCTAGGATACAAAGAAAAGGTACTTGTCACTTTAATCCAATTGAACCCATCCTCATATTCAGTATGAATTCAACATGGGGGCAGTTTGGTTGAGAAAGTCTGGCTTGCCAGATTTCTGGGGTGCAGTGAGCCAGCTGGAATTTCCAGCCTTATTTCTTCACAAAGAATGATTGTTGCAATGCTCAATGCAGCATGTGGAATTATTTGGCACTAACTGTTGTGGGAACAGACTTTATTAAATGCATATGGGATCTAAAAAATGGCAGGTTTCTAGATGACTCATGTTGACAAAAGCACCAACACTATAGTTTTCACTGAAACATTTCATCAAATAATAAAATTGTTGGAGGCTCTTCAGCTCATCGTACCCTTGCTGGCTCTCTGCAAATGCAGCCTAGTTAATTCCATAGATGATGTCACACTAAAGGGGTAATTTCACCTGGATATTACAGTCATATTCCCACCCTGTGTTTATCTTCCAGTTCCTTTCCCTGTTCAATACTGGTTATGAAATATCAGTCAGACCATTTGTACTTGAAAGCACTCACCTGATTTATTACACCACTGAACAAACTAAACACTCTTTCAGGAAGGATATCTAACTGAATGAAATGGGATTTCCTGCTCACTACACTTGGGAAAACAGGATTTGGTCTTTTGTTTGGGAATTCTAAACCCAGATCTCCACATCAACTTCTCCCAGAAATGGTCTCTCACCGTCTTTGGGTTCTTCCTCTAACAAGGGATCAGACAAGGAGACACCATTTTTTTTTTCCCTCTGAGACCCTTTGGCTGAGCTCTTGCAAGCTGGAAAGCTAAAATCAAGAAGCATTATTTGCCCAGTGGTGGCTCAAGGAACCCAGCACAAAATATCACTGGATACAGATCCACTTCATGAAAGTTCTCTCAGCTCATTAGTCCCCAACATATTGCAAGTTCCAAGGAGGTTTGTTAGAGTATCATGCACCACATTTTTGTGTCATTTTGGTTCATGGGTTTCAAATCAAGCATGAACACATATAACTGCAAGTCCATTCTTTTACGTTCCATGATCAGGTAGTCTTAAATAATGGGCTGAAGTAATAACCTGAACGCTAATAGCCTAAACGCGCATTACATGTGTGTTTTGAACAGAAGGGGAGTGGATTGTCACCACCCACCCTGACAGCCTCCAATGCAACTGAACTCATTGTCACCGTCAAGGATGTAAGATCAATCTTCTGGAGAGTGAACCCGAGAAAAGCATCTGGGCTGGATGGTGTCCCTGGCCGTGTGCTCAGATATTGTGCTGATCAGCTGGCGGGGGTATTTGCAGACATATTTAACCTCTCCCTGCTTCAATCTGAGGTTCCCACCTGCTTTAAGAAGACCACTATCATTCTGGTACCTAAGAAAAACAAGGTAGCATGCCTTAATGACCACCATCCGGTGGCTCTGACATCTACCATCATGAAGTGCTTCGAGAGGCTGGTCATGGCACACATTATCTCCAGCCTCCCAGAGAACCTTGACCCACTGCAATTTGCCTACCACCAAAACAGGTCTACAGTTGACACCATCTCCCTGACCCTATACTCATCTCTGGAGCATCTGGACAGTAAAGGCACCTACACTGACTACAATACTATAATTCTGACAATCTTATCACCAAACTCCGAGACCTGGGACTCAACATCTCCCTCTGTAATTGGATCCTTGACTTTCTTACCAACAGACTGCAATCAGTGAGGATAGGCAGCAACACCCCCAGCATGATTATTCTCAGCACTTCATCCTCAGCCCTCTACTCTACTCCCAATATACTCATGACTGCGTGGCCAGATTCTGCTCTAACTCCATCTACAAGTTTGCAGATGATACCACCGTAGTAGGCCGTATCTCAAATAATGATGAGTCAGAGTACAGAAAGGAGATAGAGGGCTTAGTGACATGGTGTCATGACAACAACCTTTCCCTCAATGTCTGCAAAACAAAAGAGCTGGTTATTGACTTCATGAAAGGGAGCCGTGTACATGCACCTGTCTACATCAATGGTGATGAGGTCGGGAGGGTTGAGAGCTTCAAGCTCCTAGGAGTGAACATCACCAATAGCCTGTCCTGGTCCACCACATAGGTGCTATGGCCAAGAAAGCTCACCAGTGCCTCTAAAAGAAATTTAGCATGTCCCCTTTGACACTCACCAACTTTTATCGATGCACCATAGAAAGCATCCCATCTAGATGCATCAGGGCTTGGTATGGCAACTGCTCTGCCCGAGACTGCAAGAAACTGCAGAGGGGTTGTGGACACAGCCCAACACATTACAGAAACCAGCCTCCCCTCCATGGACTCTGTCTATACCTCTCACTGCCTTGGTGAAGCAGCCAGCATAATCAAAGACCCCACCCATTCGGGTCATTCTCACTTGTTTGTTCTCCCATCAGGCAGAAGATACAGGAGCCTAAGGGCACATACCACCAGGCTTAAGGACAGCTTCTATCCCACTGTGATAAGACTATTGAACGGTTCCCTTGTACAATCAGATGGACTCTTGACCTCACAATCTACCTTCTTTGACCTCACACCTTATTGTCTGTAGTTGTGACACTTTACTCTGTATTCTGTTATTGTTTTTACCCTGTACTACCTCAATGCACTCTGTACTACCTCAATGCACTGTGTAATGAATTGATCTGTATGAACAGTATGCAAGACAAGTTTTTCACTGTACCTCGATACAAGTGAAAATAATAAAGCAATACCAATAGTTAGCTTAAGTGTGGTGGATTCATTGTAGTTCTTAATCATGTGCTTCCTCATTCTCTTGATGCCTTTACTATGTGGAAGGTGGATGACCTGACTGAGGAAATGGCTCCCTTCCATTCTAAGAATATTGCAATTTATATCAGTAAGAACACATTACCCATCCAATAACGCATTCTTCTGGCACTCATTTGTTGTTCAGTCATATCTTATCTTATACTTACTATGACACAGAAGGAGGACATTTGACCTAAGCTAGCTCTCATGGAAGTAATCCTATTAGTTCCATTTCCCCTGTCTTTATTTCCTTGTACCCCTGCGACATCTCCTCTCTCACACATGTCCATCAACCCCCCCCCCCCCCCCGGATTATTTTTGCCATAAGCCTACACTATGTGCTGTGTAGCCAATCAACATGCAAGTCTTTGGGACACGGGAGGAAACTGGAGCATCCGGAGAAAACTTAGGTGGTCACAGAGAAAACATGCAAACATCAGACTCACAACACCTGCTTTAATCTCTCTACACTCATGACTGTGTGGGTAAGCAGAGCTCAAATGCCATATATAAATTCGCCGATGACACCACTGTTATTGGAAGAGGAGGCGTACGGGAGTGAGATAGATCAGCCGGTTGTGTGGTGTCGCAACGACAACTTCGCACTCAGCATCAGCAAGACCAAGGAATTGATTGTGGACTTCAGGAAGGGGAAGTTGGGAGAACAGCAATGGAAAGGCTGAGCAGCTTCAAGTTCCTGGGCGTCAATATCTTGGAGGATCTATCCTGGGCCCAACACATTGATTTCAATTTTCAAATTTCTATAGCTGTCTGTCTGGTGGAGAGCATTCTGACTGGTTGCATCACAGCCTGGTATGGAGGCTCCAATGCACGGGATCGCAAGAGGCTACAGAGGATTGTAGACTCAGCCAGCTCCATCACGGGCACAACCCTCCCCACCATCAAGGACAAGAGGCGGTGCCTCAAGAAGGCAGCATCCATCACTAAGGATCCTCAACATCTGGTACATACCCTCCTCTCGTCACTACCATCAGTGAGGAGGTACAGGAGACTGAAGACCCACACTCAACAATTCAGAAACAACTTCTTCCCCTCCTCCATCAGATTTCTGAACAATCCATGACCCATGAACACTACCTCGTTATTCCTTCTTGTCTGCACTATTTCTTTATTTTTGTAATTTATAGTAATTTAAATCTTTGCTCTGTACTGCTGCTGCAAAACAACAAATTTCGCATCATATAAGTCAGTGATAATGAATCTGATTCTGATTTTGACACTCAAGGTTAGAATCGAACTTGTGTCCTATAGCTGTGAGTCAGCAGCTCAAACTGCTGCTCTATCATGCCACCGCCTGCAACAGATCTCCAAACTAGAAGTCATCATTAATATTCATTTCTGGGAACCCGCCAGCTTCTAGACTTCCCTGTTTCATCCCATAATGCAGTACTTCACTGCCAAAACACATCCTACTTGCCAATCTAACCTCATGTTCTCTCCTTTTTCTAATCACAGGCAACCGTGAAGGGTATCACATTTCTGAAGCAGATTAGAATGAGGTGCCACTAGATTATATTACCTTTAGTGCTAACGAATGGAATGAATTTCAAGGCAATATTATTCTGATAAAAATATATCCATGTTCCTGCTCATTGCTGAGTCAAAACCCTGGAACTCCCTATCAAACAGTAATAGAGGAGTAGCTTCCTACATGACTGTAGTGGTTCAGGAAAGCAGCTCATCACCATTGTCTCAACATTGCTAAATGATGAACAATAAATATTGAGCTTACACAGATTCCCATCAGAGCATAGAAAAGCTTGCATCCATTTCCTTGCAGTGGAATTTTGCAGGGTGCGCAAGGGTGGAGAATCCTTTCCCTCAGATTTATTTATTTCCTTCAAAACTACACAGCCCTGCACAATGACAGCTGTATGTTAAAGGAGTAACTGAGAAGACAATTATTTACTATTCCCATCTATAAAATGAGCCTTCTTGTTCATTCATTCCACCTAATAACATCTAAATTGAGCTGTTTGTTTTGACATGCTCCCTAAGTGAATGTAAGGATTGTAAGGTTTGTAAAACTTATCTAAAATGTTCAGAGGATTCTTCCTTACAATAGTAATATTCTTTCTTTGTTATTAAAATGACAAATAAAATGGGTTACAAAAGTATGATCTTGCACTGTAATTCATTGCAACTTTGAATAACTAATCTGCTTTTGTATTTATAAATTGCAATTTATTGTATACAACAGGAAAATTAGAAATCTTTCCTTCAGCTGTTCCTGATATATTTTCTTTTCAAATCAATGAATAATGATGCAGGAGTTTCATTAAACAAACTGAATTATGAATAAATGGCCTTAGACATATTGAATGGAATTTTTACAATTCAATACAAAGCAGAAAGAATATTCAGAAAGATAAAATTTCAATTGTGCCCAATATTTATAAATGTTTCCATTCAGCCACTTTTGGCAGCTGTCACTGAGTCTGTCAAAAATATTCTTCAAAACCACATTCTTAGACATATTAAGGGGCTATCCCATAATATGATTGGCAGCTCTACAGATGCTGAGCTTCAATGGTACCTCAGTGAAGTTTACCTTAAGAAATGTAATTGCTGCTCTTCTTGAAATAGCAACATCTTTCATTTGCGTCCACTTTGACCTGATCATCAATGTTTTATGGACAAATATCAAAGAGGATTGGAACTCTCTTCCCTTAGTCATTTTCTAGCTGAGTCCTGTCACTAATGGATATCTTTTGCTAATGTTGCTTCTAAGGCGAATGGCAGTGAGTCCATTCTTTGTGTACAGCAGACAGGAAATTGTAAGAGTTGCCTTAACAAGTTAACAATGTGAGGGAGAGGGGACCAGCCTGCAAAAGTGCAGCTAGGCTAAATTGTTGGGAGTTGGGAGAAGAGAGGGAAATTGATGACACAAGAGGTGAAAAAAGTGGGGCAATGAGGCAAATTAATGGTAATGAAAACAAAAAGGTAAAGGATATAAATAAATGACCAAAAGGAAAGGAGACCTGATAGAATTGGGATGGGGTGGGATTGTCGGTGATTTGAGTGGTCAGTTTACCATAGGGGCAGAAGATAACTTTGGTATATGGAAATTGGAACATACCTGTGATCCTAGGTGGGTCTAAATTGTGAAGAGTGGAATTTGAGTAGAAATCCATGTGAGATAAGTTGGAGTCAGAGATACTTGCTGAGGATCAATTCTCTAACTTTAGATAACGTGCTCTTTCTTCCTGTCTAAATAAGAACCATTTTCACTTGCCATCTTTTTTTGCTTTTTTATCCTCTCTGTGAATAGTCTGGCCTGCTGAACATGCCTCAGTATGCCAGGAACACATCAGCAACAAATTATATAACCATAGTACTTGATCACATGTGTTCAATACGATTTACTGTACATTGGGAAGTATAAACCAATTCATCAGGAAGAATTCCCTCAACTTTTTGAGATAATACTATGGATATTTTTAGGTATTTGATTAACATGATATACAACCTGTAGAAGCTCATTCTTGATCTTATTGAATGGTGGTCCATGAACAGGAGTTTACTCCTGTTTCTAAATTATTACTTGAAGTTACATTCAAATAATGTAATTCCTTTCCATTATTTGAACATAACATGAGACATATCTTATATTCAAATAATGGAAAGAAGTTACTTAATGTTTTAATTTTCCAGTGTCATTCCTGGATGATCAATCTCACGATTAGCAAGAAATATGATTGAGGGGAGCGGACTTTGAATCTGAATTTTCCAGTTTCAAATTATTTCGCTGATACTTAATCTCACCATAAGGAATAAAATTGGTAAGAGATGACCTTAGCAGGCCCTGAACTGTAGCAGTTACAAATAAGTTTACCACTGGATAGAAAGCCTTCAGATAATTTGGGCTGAATCATGCTGACTGTTGTCATTGCTTGCTTCTTCCAGCGAAGTACAACCCAGAATTTCATAGCCCTGTCATGTGTGCGGCATACCCAGGGTAATGGTGTGTCTCTCACTCAGCTCTGTCACTGGACTCTGTGCAAAGTCCAAGGGCAAAGCCTGATGGAGTCCTCAATCTGCCTCTCAGATCCTACACCACCCAGACTTGGCCCAGAAACAAGAACCCCATTCATTTTAGAGGGGATTCCCACCTTGGTGATTAGGGTATGCATTTACCGTTTGCAAAGCTATGGTTTCAAATGAGCTCATGCTGTATCTGTTCACAAGACAGTGGGCTGTGAGTGACTACTCAGCCTCAGACAGTATATACTGGCAACCAGCTTGAGAATAACCCAAAGGCCAATTGGCAGCTTACTGCAGTCAAAGGCCTTTTTCTAATGTTTAAATTAAATAAAAGCAGTTCCAATAGATAATTTAAAAAATCTAAATTATTCAAAAATGTAAATTTATTTAAAAGTAGTTAAACTACCAGAAAGTAATCTATAACATAATGATGAAGCAAAATAAATATATATAAACTAACCAGTTTGAAGCACAGGTTAATTCAGAGCTGAGTGGAGTGGAAGGGAAGCTGCAGAGGATCTCTGGGACAAGCTGAGCTGTGAGGAGGAAATATCTTCTGAACTGAACCACTGGGCCGAAGTGAGCATTCCAGCCCTTTTATTTTAGTTTGATTAGTTTTTTCTCTGCTTTAATGAGATTTATATTGTTTTTACATTTTAAAATGTGCTTCAATAATGTTTATCTTTTTAATTATTAGAAGCAAACTTAATCTTTGAATGTTTAATGAGACATTTAAAAAAACTGTTGCAAAGTCTTTACAGCTTTGGCAGGAGGTAGGGGAGTGGTCCAACCTTTCAAAGGCCATCAAAGTGTTCTGGGAGTCCATCACCTCAGGCACGTTCACCACTGAGACCCACGGACCAGGTAGGGAGAGTCAGCTTGTTCGCTCCACTGCCTCCAGCCCAGGTAAGTGCAAGTGGATGGGAGCCACATGTGGCAAATCCAGATGGTGGCCAGGATCCAGTACAATTTGGCTCATTGTATAATACATCAATGAAAGATTCCCAGATATTCCAGATTAAATGGCTTGCTACAAATTCTATTTCCTGATGAGTGGCGCCTGGATTATACATCTCTGGTCTCTGCACAAAATACACTTTCTTTGGATCAGCTCCACTTTCCATGTCTGAAGCTTTTTAGAAACCTTGAACCTTTTGCTTATACAAGATTGATGGTGGGGAAGGTACATTACAGCCACAGCAGTTAAGAATAATGCGCACAACAACATATTGATCAGATTGGCATGCAGTAGTAGAGAAATGTATTGACGGCCTAACGTTTGAAACTAAGGAAGTTCACATTCAGCAATGAGAAATCCCTCATAAGTCGCCAACTGAGGTTCACTTAAGCTGTTTGCAAATGACCATATTAAGACACATAGTGGGGCACAATTAATGAGCTATCAGCAGTAGAAGCACTGTGTTTCACTCAGCAATTGGATCTGATCATTGTATTGTCATGCTTTCTGCACAAACAATCACTTTCTGCTCTCTCACTTATTCCTGTCACTCTCAATATCCTACATAAAGGGGAGCTCTTAGAGAACAGGCAGTGTAAGGCAGATGTCTCATCTCACCATCCTACCTACCTCATATGGTTCTGTCTCTTGTAGAAATCCCTCCCTTGGAGGTAGCCATGACTAATTTTATAGAAGCAGGTCAAACCAGGGAGTAAGAATCACCAGATAGTAATCATCATTGTTTTGGAGATCATAACAAATCATTGCCAGAATAATATGTTAGCTATGACATCACTCTAATTAGTTCACAGTCAGGTGGCCCACTGTAGTGAAGCTAATCATTGTTAAAGGAAGTGCATCACTGACCATTTAGCCATGTTCAAGGCTTAGCTCAAGCATGTTCATGTGACACATTGGTATTGGTATTGGTTTTATTGCACACATGTGGCATTAGCAACTTTTCTAGGTGAGGCATGGCAGCTACTACTGCAGTACAACTCAGCTCAATACTATTAGGATACATTTGAAAAGAGCTCATATCTGAAAACCAATCATAACAAAGTAAAATCAAATAACGCTTAACTAAAAAATCATGCCATTCTTCTGCAAAACTTCACACCTTAGTGCTTTGATAACTGTGTGGATGGGGTTCAATGTCTGAGTTTTACAACACAGTGTCCCCAATGTGGCTGAATCCTGGCTGACGGAAGGCTGCTTCCCTTCACCTTGGCTCCACACAGATGTTGTTGTTGATCAATGAGAAGTTCTTGCCCCACGTGGGCTGGTTCCAGACTACTGCCCACGGACAGCTGAAGGAACAGACGGCTAGCCGCGGGGCATGGGTGAGTGTAGTAGGAGAGCACATAGCTGTCACATGACAGTAACAATGCTGACCCCTCTGGTCGGAGGACAGCATTGCTTCTCGGATCGGAAGTGACACCACTGTCAATCAAGGTGTGGCTCCACCCCACCCATCAGGTGTGGGCATAGGGATTGGCCTTGGAGAGCACCTTTGTTCCTGAACCTGTCTGACCATTGGCCTTGGCAGCCATCTCTGTCCTTGACCTCCAAACCATTGGCCTGTCTAAATCACCTGGCCAGGCTCCACCCAGCCTCTCAGCACTGTAAAGAGTGTTGCAATCCCCTGGCCCTTCCTCTTTTAACTGCCCCAGGAGTAGTGAGACAATGCTGCAGAGACCACAGGTAAGAGTGTGCATCACCACGTGGTTTGGGAGCATCTTAGTCAGATTCTAGGGAGTGTTAGGGCCAATGCTTGTTTGGGTCAAGGTATTCAGGCATTGAAGTGCTTATCCCTTGATAAGCTGTACCTTGTTTATTGTGTGTGTGTGTGTATCTCATCCTCGTTGCGATCCCCCCCTCACGTTTGCGGTCTCCTGCGTGTGTGTGTGAGTGTGCATCTGTTCCCATTCATTCTGTCCCCGCGTTTGCCTTTGTGATTAAACTACTTTTAAAATCCAAAGCCTGTGTCCAAAGTCCTCCATCTTTAAGATTCCAAAAGAACCTTTTCACACAACAGTGAGTATGGTGCCCTGGGGCTGAATTGGTATCATTGGGACAGAGAATATCAATGTCCTGAAACTGGACTTTTTCTGTGACCCCCCCTTCAGTGACTCCACAGCAGCTATTGCCTGAACCAGCAGGTGGTGGGTGACAGGATTGTGGCTGAGGCCTTGTACAGATGTGTGCATCATTTCCAGAGCAGAGGTCATGGTCTCCCGGCATAACCCCCTGTGGGAGCACAGAGTTGGAGCCTTCCATACTCCTTATCATGTCCTGCATTTATCTAGGCAGGTCTGACAACACTCTGCTCTTCTCAGCACACATCCACATTGGTCTTGCGGGTTAGGAAATTGTGGGCATGCTACGTTGGTGCCAGAAGCATGGCGACACTTCCAGACTGCCCCCAGAACACACTATGCAAAAGATGCATTTCACTCTGTGTTTCAATGTACATGTGACTAATGAAGATATCTTTTCTTATCTTATGGTGTTTCATTTGTGGTGCTCACCTGTATCCTCTAGGGTAATATAGAGGAAAGAACCTATTGTCCAGTTAGCTCCCATGCCAGATTCTCCATGTCTGGCGCTGAAATACAACCCAGTAATGTCTGCCATCTCTTCCTCTGACACGGATCCCTCAATGCTATTCTGCTCATTCCTCACTGTGCCATCCCTGATATTGTTCTGAACAACATCAAACACAATGATGCTGCATATATTTCTTCATCATCATGCCCTCTGACTACTATCCGTCCACCCCTCTCTCCCATTTCCTCATGCTCTGGGGCATGAAAAATGGAGCATCTCCTGGTACATTGTAAAGACAAAGCAGCATAATCATATCAAATGGAATAGCACCCTATTATGCTAATACGACAGTACAAGTAGTAAGAAACTGTTTACTGTAGATCAAATCAAAGGGCATGTAGTAATCACACCAAACATTGTTGGAGACCATACCTGGCAGATTCCATATAGCCTCTGTTCTTGAGGTGAGCTGGGTCTCAGAGGTCTCCTGCCCATGAGTAGCATGGGCTCCCTCAGCCTGATCAAGCACTGCACTTATGAAGGCTTTCTGTCATTGAGTAGGTCCTCCATCCTCTTCCTTAGCCTAAATCGTGGAGATGAAGGACATTGAGTGATTTTTTTCATTATGCAACCTTGGGAAATGACCTCTTTATAGAATGTCAAAGGTAGTGTAATTGCTGGGGTAGTATAACCAAAAAGGTAGATGAGGGTAGGGCAGTGGATGTTGTCTATTTGGACTTTAGTAAGGCCTTCGACAAGGTCCCGCGTGGTAGGCTGGTCTGGAAGGTTAGGTCCCGCGGAATCCAGGGAGAACTAAGTTAGGTGGATTCAAAATTGGATTGGAGGTAGGACGCAGAGGGTGGTGGTTGAAGGTTGTTTCTCAGAAAGGAGGCTGGTGACTAGAGGTGTGCCACAGGGGTTGGTGTTGGGAGTCTTGCTATTCAGTATTTATATAAATGATTTGGATGTGGTTTCACAAGAATTGATCAGTAAATTTGCAGATAACACAAAATTAGGTGTTGTTGATAGTGAAGAAGGTTATTGTAGATTACAGGGGGATCCTGATCAGTTAGGGAAGTGGGCTGAGAAGTAGCAAATGGATTTCAACACTAATAAATGTGAGGTGATGCATTTTGGAAAGTCAAACCAGTGTAGGACCTATACTATGAATGGTAGGGCACGAGGGAGTGTAATGAAACAGAGGAACCTAGGAGTACAAGTACATAGTTCATTGAAAGCGGAACCACAGGAAGACGGCAATGAAAAAGGCATTTAGCATGCTGGCCTTCATTAGTTAGAGCAGTGAGTATAGGAGTTAGGAAGGTATGTTGTAATTGTATAAGTCATTGGTAAGGTCACACTTGGAGTACTGTGCACAGTTTTGGTCACACTGTTAGAGGAAAGATGTGGTTAAACTGGAAAGAGTACAGAAAAGATTTACAAGGATGTTGCCAGGACTAGACGGCCTGAGTTATAGGGAGAGGTTGGCCAGACTAGGTCTTCATTCCTTGGACCATAAGAGAATGAGGGGTGACCTTAAAGAAATGTTTAAAATTATGAGAGGCAGAGAGAAGGTGGACGGTAACAGTCTTTTTTCCAGGTAGGGGAGTCCAGAACTAAGGGGCATAGATTTAGGGTGAGAGGGGAAAGATTTAAAAGGGATCTGAGGGGCAACTTTTTCTCACAGAGGGTGGTGAGTATATGGAATGAGCTGCCAGAGGAGGTGGTTGAGGTAGATACAAGAGCATCATTTAAGAAGCACTTGGGTAGGTACATGGAGGGGTGGAACTTAGACGGAGATGGCCAAATGCAGGAAATTGGGTGGGCACCGTGGTTGGCATGGACTCATTGGGCTGAAGGGCCTTTATCCATGCTGTATTGCTTTACGACTTTGAGTATGGCAAGGTTGGGATATGTGTAAGGTGTGGATGGAGTAAGTCTGTGTGTGCTTGTGTAAAGTGTATGCATCTATGTGTATTGTGTATTTGCTTGTGTTTGTGCATGAATACATGCACACGTGTGCATGAGCTTGTATGTGTGCACATTTGTAACCTGTGTGCATGTGTACACATGCACTTGTGCCACTTCTATATATGTGTGTATGTGTGCGAGTGTAGTAGTGTGCAGCTCACCTTGACAACTGCAACCAGCTTCAGCCGGGTTCCTCCAGTGGTGGCCCGGGCTGGTCTCCTGCTCCTCTCTCCCTTACTCCCAACCCCAGCTGTGCACAATATCACCTCTTCTAACATGGTCCATTAGCCAGGACTTCCAAGCCCCTCAGTAGAACTGGAAGCTCCCCTCCTGTCTCTCTCTCTCCATCGTAACCTCTCTCTCCTCCAAGCAACAAAGTGTGCGATGCTGTTGTCTGGCTGCCAATGGGGAGTGTACCTATAAGGGTGAACAACCTTATGTGTTGCTACGCAGTGTAGAATCAGCTGCAGCACTGAATTGTGTGAGATCAAGTTTAGAACCATATAGTTCCTGTTCTAGTATTTCTTTCTGGGTGTCAACCACATTAACACATCTTTAAACATCTTTTTGTATGACTTTGAGATGTTTTCTGGCACTAGCTTTACATGTAATTATATTTAATGGATCCAAGATAGGTGAAATCCAATTTTTATGCTTTGGTCTTGATACACTGAAGGATTTGACCAGCATGGAAAGGGCAAGGAATAGGAATTCAGATTGAGTTGGTTTAAGAGAGAAGTGGCAGATGTTTTGAAATGGATGTTTTTCATGCCTAACTTATCTATGTATATTTGTTCATTTTGGCTTGCTTCTTTCAGTTTTAGTGTTCACAATAAAAACTGATTGCAATGGTTACTTGCAAGTTGTCCATGCATTTCAGAACATTTCCCCTAATGAGTAGTGCATGGTCTCCAAGAACAAGATCACAGTAAGATCAAAGGGAAAAATTGCCCATTCCTTGTCCAAGAGAGAAACGATTTCTAAAAAAGGGAACTCTGTTTAAAAAACTGAAAATGGTGGAAATACCCAGTGAGTTAAGCGGCACCTGTGGAGAGGGAAACAGAGTTAACATTGTAGGTAGATCATCTTTCATTGGGAAAATTTAGATGTAAAACAAGTTTTAAAATGCCGTGAAAATGGAGAGGGGCAGAGGTGATAGGGTGAAGGGCAAGGGAGATAAAATGTCAAGGGGAGTGGTGGAGCAGGGTGAAAGGGCATGAAGGCATTTGTGAATAACCTGCCTAGGCTGGTATGGAGGAGGTACAAATAGGAGAATATCTAAAATTACCAGTGGAAAAGAGAAAATTAGGTGACTGTGAGTTCTGAACATGTGTGATACTTTAGGAAATATGTTAAACTTTGATTCAGTTGTTAGCCACAGAAATGACCTCACTGTTCCTTGGCATACAGCAGTTTGCACTGCAGTTTGAGATATAGGTAACAATGTGATCTAATGACACTTTGTCAAATTTCATATTACCATAATATTCCATTTGCTTTCAGTTTTTTAACCAAGTTACATACTGATAATATCCAGAAATGGATCTGGAGAGCCATGTTTCCTTGCATTTACCCAGGCAAATCATCAATCTTGGATTACAAGTTAAGTTTCAGTTCTGAATGCCACATTTTAAGGTAGGGCCTTCATTTATATTTGTGTGTAGACTCTTAATGCTTATTCTACGTTTGCCAAATATTGACAATCTGAACAATGCAGCTCCAGACGTTTACTCAAAAGTATCCACCTTATCTGGAAGGCATGCATTGTGCTGGCAGCCACTAAATGTGTGCTCAATCTACCCCTCACTCTTTATAACCTGACAGCTTAGCACAGACTTAATCATTTGGCCAAGTATGTTGAAAGCATATTCTGCTGCATTAATAGTTAACTGGTTTATGGATCTGACAGCTTAATTCAAATATCTCCACATGAATAAAGGATGATTTTCTAAATAAGCTAATATAACCCACCTTCTCAAAGAGAGGATTCAGACATTATAATCCCTAATTATATCTTGCTGGGAAACAGTAAAACATTCTGAAATCTTGAGCAACTTTTCACCCAAATTTAATGCATAATATTGAAGGTTTAAGATTCTGATTAGCTCAGCTTTGCACCAAATCCAATTATAAGTGCTTTTATCGCCAACAAATTAGATCTTTTTTCAGATGTGGTTATAATTAGTCTAATTTTGACTCATTTTACACCAAATCTGGGATGACTCTGACTGTAGGACCAAGACTAATTGGTCTTTCTGTCTCATTAGGAGAGTTCTGGTCAATTGTGGGCACCAGTCAATGACAAAACATAGGAAGTAATTCCATGATGGAACATTGACAGTAAATCCATGGTGGGGGTAGCATCTTGATGCAAAATGAGGAATTAATTCCTTAACAGACTGTTGGAGGTAAAACCCTCACAGAATAATCAGACAAGCCCTGGATGCTCTAGGCATTCACATTGCAATTTCTTTCCCATTCCAGTAACAAGTCACTTTAAACCTTTCCCTTTGAAGTTGTTCCCAGATTTAGGTTCATGCTTCCCACACCTCATCTCTGGAGAATTCTGTATCCTTAATAAAGTCTCTTTTATTGGTGAATTTTACACAGGCACATAAGTGATCGAGGCTTGGCCAAGGACAGTACTGAGAAGTGAAAAAAGGGAAAAAGATAACATAGTGACTAATAAATTATTTTGCACAGTTCTAAAATAAAACAGTATTGCACTGTTGACAATTGGTTTAATCTGGAGAAATAAATTTGATGGTAGTCTAACACTCAAAATTTGTCTCCAGTGAAATTTTCAACCTTGCAGAACAACCAGGTTTTTCCAAACCCTTTTCCCCTGAAACCATGTTGTTTAAAGGAGCAAGACTCAAACTTATGCTTTGACCACACCGAGACTGCAACATCCCGCTACCTTAGGGACAGCCTTATATGTGCCCACACTCCTATACTTTTGGAGATCAGGGTCACTGTTGCCCTTGGCTAGATACAGGACCACTCCACGATGCTGCTGCTGATTTTTTGTCATAGTTTTACTTCTCACTGCTGCATTATTGATTATAGGGTGGCACAGCAGTAGCACAGCTAGTAGAGCTGCTGCCTCACAGTGCCAGTGACCCAGGTTCAATCCCAACTTCCGCTGCTGTTTGTATGGAGGTTGCGCTTGCTCCCTGTGCTGTGTGGGCTTCCTCTGGATGCTTTGATTTTCTCCCACATCTCAAAGATGTGGTGGGATATTTAATCATTGTAAATTGCCCCCAGATTTTATGTAGGTGGGTAGGTAGCAGAATTTGGAAGTAGTTGATGGAAAAGCAGGAAGAAACAGTTATAGGGAAAATTAGTGAGGAATGGGATTGCTCTGTGAGGCAGTATAGACTTGATGGGCCGAAATAGTTTCCTTCTATGTTGTAAGGAAATACGATATGTCACCCCATCTCCATACACAAGGAAAGGAAGCGTCACCTACATTCCTTCACCAATAGGGGGAAACAAAGTAGACATGTGCACTTGTTTTCAGAACAAACTTCCTTAGAGTGCAGACATTCAAAGGCTGTGTTCATGCCCTTACAGAGACTTCCCTGCCAACCCCCTACCAGGGATGTCTGGCTATAGCCTCAAAGGGTTTCCATGGCTTCCACGAGCAAAGAATGTACCCCTGTAGGCAATGTTCTTCACCAGTCTCATAAGATCTTTCAGACACCACCTTCCCCCATCTACCCCACCTTACCCCCATCAGTAGGAGCACTCTCCTAGACCCTAGACCATCATTGAAAAATCTATTCTTCCTGTAGCAACACTCTTCTGCAGCTGGAAGAGTGCTTCTTTTTTGTGGCATGTCCCTTTAAGAACTGGCTACAGCAAAATGTCAGCAGCTACAGGAATTTGCAATGGATCAATAGAAAATGCCACAGTAAAATTGTCAGTTTTCAGGATGCTGTTGCACAGTGAAACTTGACAACCTAGCAAGCTCTATGTAATTTCCACAGCAATGTTAGTGTGACCCACAACACTGTTTTAATATCATTAAAAGGTAGTAAATCAATTCCTAGCAGAAAAAAAATCAAGATGCCCAGTCTCCCATCCCCTCCCCATTTGTGAATTCACATGTGCAAAATCGCCTGTTTTCATGGTGGTAATACCACAGAGGAAAATTATTGTCTGCTTATTGTCCTGCATATAGCAATAGGGAATATTTAGAATAACAGAGGTCTGATTCATGGAAAATAAGTTGATCTTTTAAATCTACTTTAGACCAGATCTCATTGTGATTTGAACATCTGTCATTATAGAAATAGTCTAAGGGCTGGAATTTGCAGTTCCTGATTTATCAGTGCTAACTACCATAGCATCAGAGTCATAGAGTCATACACCATGAAGACAGGCTTTTTGGCCCAACTGGTCTATGCCGACCAAGATTCCTGTCTAAGTTAGTCCCATCCGCCTGCGTTTGGCCCATATCCCTCTAAACCCCTCCTATCCATGTACCTGTCCAAGTACCTTTTAAATGTCGTTAATGTAAGATAAGATATCTTTATTAGTCACATGTACATCAAAACACACAGCAAAATACCTCTTTTGCGCAGAGTGTTCCGGCGGCAGCCCGCAAATGTCGCCACGCTTCCGGTGCCAACATCGCATGCCCACAACTTCCTAACCCATACATCTTTGGAATGTGGGAGGAAACTGGAGCATCCAGAGGAAACCCACGCAGACACAGGAAGAACGTACAAACTCCTTACAGACAGCGGCCGGAACTGAACCCGGGTCGTTGGTGCTCTAATAGCGTTACATTAATAGCTACACTACCATGCCTGCCTCAACCACTTCTGGCAGCTCATTCCATATATGGACCCCTCTCAGGGTGAAAAAGTTTCCCCTCAGGTTCCTATTAAATCCCTCCCCTCTCACCTTAAACCTAGGTCCTCTAGTTCTTGGTTCCCCAACCCTGGGAAACAGACTGTGCACATTCACCGCATCTATCCCCCTTGTAATTTTATACACCTCTATAAAATCACCCCTATATTATTGTTCTATAATATCATGAAGAGGACTTAGCCAGACATGAGATATCTGTACAGGTGTAGCACTGAGTGTCTTGAATGCTCTGAAAGCCATTTTACACCATTTGAATTCCAATTCTAATTCTTGTCAGTTTCCACATAGAACATGAGGAAGTAAAATTGGAGAAATAAGTCAAAATGCAGTATATCTAAACATCCATTGCAATCACAGAATCAGATACAATTCAGACAGCAATACAATCTGGCTGCAAATCTGGGTTCTTTACTGGGCATCTGCTGGACAGTAAGAAGTGGCACCATATGAGCACTCATATTTTGTGGTGAAAATCGTGCCAGGTGCCATAACAATGTTAACAGCAAACATCCTCCTGAAGTACTCAAGATAGGCACAATGCAATATTAAACAGTTTGCAGTGGTGATCTGCTGTTTTGGAGCTATCTCTCCAATTAATGCCCCCCACCAACCTTTATCATACTTTATTCAGTAGCAAGAATTAACCTCCCCAGTGGCTGTATGCACCTCTGAACCCGATGCCCAACACTTACCAGCATTGCATTTACAGAATTCAGGTTAGTTGCCGATTGATTTCTATTGGGTGTTGCTACAATTATGTGGGTGAAGTTCTTTCATATTTTCTTTATAATGCAACAGACGGAGGCTATTCAGCCCATTGAATCCATGCTGGCTCACAGGGGAACAATCCCATTAGTCCCCCTTGCTTTATTTCTCTGTACACTTACAACTCATTTTCTCTGACACGTCCATCAACTCCCCCTTGATTCTTTTTACCATTAACCTACACCAGTGGTATTTTACAGTTGCCGTTTACCTGCCTGTGCGTCATTGGGAGATGGAAGGAAATCAGTGCACTCGTGGGAAGTCACACAGTGATGGGGAGAACATGTAAATCCACATTCTTCATGATTGCTAAAGTCTACAGGGAGTGGTGAAGCAAGTACTGAGGAACTTCAAGGTTTCCACATGATCCAGTCGCTCCCAGTTGTGAGTGTGTTCGTTATTGACTATCACATCGTCTGGCTAGTCACAATGCAAAATGAAAGGCCTCATAACATAAGCCTTTTAAATCAAATTTATAAATCAAATCATAAGTGGCCAGAAAATGTAGTGCACCCAGGTATTGTTGGAGTGTGCCTACTAATCACTATTTTGGTCATGGGCCCATGCAGCAAATGATAGAAATCCATGTAGTTAAGTCTCACTCCAGAGACTTGAGCACAAAAGAATCCAGGCTGACTCTTCACAACAGCATGAAGGAGTGATACTCTGAAGGAAATACTGTCCTTCTATGAGAGATTAAACTGAGTTCCTGCCTGCCGTCTAAGCTAAGTGTAAAAGTGCCAGGGCATTCTAAATGATCTTGATCTGTCACTTCAAAATGTTTATCATTGTCACAATGTTGTTGTGGGCTCCTGATGTGTACTTTATTTCTCCATTTAAGTACTTATGAGCATTTGGACTCGTATTTAGATAACAACTAATCCTTCCCTGAACGTGTGGTTCTGGTAATGATCGTGCTGTTAATTAAATCACTGCTATCTTCCACCCTACTGAAGACGTTTCTTCTCTCCTTCCCTGCAGCTGCACTCACGAAAACCATTCACATCTGCAACAGTTCCCAGTTCTGAGGAAACTTGACAAACCTGGAACGTTGACCCTGTTTCTCAGCCCACAGATGTTGCTGGGCCTACTGGGTATTCCCAGCATTTCCTGGCTGTATTTCAATACCTAGCATCTGCAGCATTTTGCCTTTTCTGGCTGCGATGTTTGTTTTGCCGAACCAGACAGAAATCAGCACCATTAGCTATTCACCCCGATCCATAATTCTGCCGGAGCATTGCGCAGAATAAAAGTGAGCGAGCTTGCATTTAAAACTATGAGACGATTGGACAATATGCTGATTCTGAAGATGCCAAAGGAACTCCAATTGTCAGATGGTTAAAGGGAAACAATGGGACATGTCACCGAAACAAGAGCTTTGGATTAAAAAAAAGACATCAATGTCGGAAGAGTTAAAATGCTGTGTCCGTGAAGGCCTGGAGCAAAGTATTAGCTCCTTGATTTGCTGCTAAATTCTGAAGGTTAGCAGCTGCAGCTGGAGCGTTAAGCAGCTGGCAGAAGGAACGGAGCTTGTCTGCAGAGGCTAAGCTTATTGATTGCTCATCAATGAAAGGTCATCCCCCTTTGAGGGCCCGCATGTGCAGCCACATTTTGTCTCCTCTCCAGATATTTCCTTTCCAGCCTTTGTGCCAGTCTCAAGGTAGACACCTGGGGTAGAAGTGAGTTGTAAATGAGCTAATAATCACTGCCGCACTGACAGAAACCACCAGCCTGACATCTTTGCTTTCCCCTCCTAATGGCTGACAAATGTCAGGGTGACATGTATGTATTTTTGTTAATTGAATTGGTTAATTAGGTCCCAGAGGCCCGTGCTTTAAGCCACACTAATTATGGACTGCAGCAGAGAGCTCTAAACAAGCAATGCAAGAAACTAAAAACAAAAAGTGAGGCAGATAACAAGAGGAAGAAAAAAAACGCCTTTGTATTCTTGGATTGTGTTCTTCTCATATCGCATCAATTCTGACCTACCACATGTCGCTTCATACTTGATGTGGTGCAAACTAGGGGAAAAAAGCAAATCGGAGCCTGTCTCATTCCGTACAGCATCTGTTCCACAAAAACTGCAACATTCATTAATCTAACAATTAGCATTTAGTTCTGAGATTTCTAGTGTTTTAACTTTCTTAATATGCACTCTATTAGTCTAGGATTATTGACAGAATCTATATTGACGTACTGCCTGTGGAAAGTTCTTTCGCTATTGATAAATGCCACGGTTTTCTCTTAAGTTCAAACAAAGTAGCTTTTTTCTTTTATGTTTGTAAACATTATTGATCTGCATAATATCATCAGCATTAAAATCCTGGATTACCAAGGCTGATTGTAAAACTGCTGCCAAAATCCTGTGCTTGGTAGTGTTAATTAGAAGCTGTTCTGTATTGCAGCACATTCTTAAAAAGCAGTGCCTAATTTACTTGTAATTTTAACAAAAAAATGTACACTGACAAAAATAATAACCAATAAGTACAGGAGAGCGACTGTACTGATCTTAACGGTTACATTGTTTACTCGTTATATTTCGAGAGCACTTTCTGCAAATTGCTGATTTTTGCTTCATATGCAGACAGTTGACAAAGATCCTTTGAATTCATCAGAATTATTATTGGGAATAAAAATTCTTTATCTGTCACTGTAATGACAAACAAGAATTCCGATATAACTGCTGATTGAAATCTGGCACAAGTGCAGAGAGGGGACAGACAGAACAGGAGCATTTACAATATAATAAAACATTTTCTGCTTTGAATCACTGCAAAGAGCAGAAAATGTTTTCAACAAAGTGACAAGGTAATTTAAAACACACAGTAAATTTAGAAGAATGCACTTCAGTCATTTCTGTATTTTTGCTTTGCAGTGTTGTGATTGTAATATTATAGCATAAAAATACATTTTCCAATATGCAACTTTTTAATATTTTTTACATAATATTTCTCTGTGGTAAAATAATGGATAGAGAAATGTCATATGAATGTGACAACCATTCATGGACTCGCACTCCCAGGCTACAGTCACCGATCGGAATGGTTCTACATGAACAGAGATCAAACCAGGGTAGGACATATACAGTGAATGGTAGGGCCCTGGAGAGTGTTATGGAACAGAGGGACCTTGGAGTGCAGGTGCATATTTCGCTGAAAGCGGCATCACAGGTAGATAAGGTGGTGAAGGTGTTTGGCACACTGGCCTTCATCATTCAAGGCACTGAGTATAGGAGTTGGGAAGTTATGTTGCTGTTATAAAAAACATTGGTGTATTGTGTTCAGTTTTGGTCACCCTGTTATAGGAAAGATGTTATTACACTAGAAAGAGTGCAGAAAAGATTACCGGGATGTTGCCTGGACTTGGGGACCTATGTTACAAGGACAGGTTGTGTAGACTGGGACTTTATTCCCCGGATTGTAGGAGATTGGAGGGGGGGGGGGGGGGGGTGGAGGTTGGTGACCAGATAGAGGTATGTGACATCATGAGGGGCATAGACATGGTGAAAGCACCGAGTCTTTTTCCCAGGGAGGGGGCTGCTAAAAACAAGAGGGCGTAGGTTTAAGATTGGAGGTGGGAGATTTAAAAGTGACATCTGGGGCAGCTTCTTCATGCAGAGGGTGGTGCGTATTTAGAATGAGTTGACAGAAGTAACAGTTGAGGCAGGCACACTAGCAACATTTAAAAGCTATCTAGATAAGTACATGGATATGAGAGGTTTGGAGGGCTATGAGTCAAACGCAGGCAGATAGGACTAGCTTGTGAGGCAACACAGTCAGCACGGACGAGTTGGGCCGAAAGGCCTGTTTCCATGCTGTATGACTCTTGGACTCTAAAGGACTGGCCACAGAATCAAACTAGACCATTCAGGAGCTAATTAATGAAAGATTTTCTTCTGGAAAAGATAATGAAAAACTCAAATGTAGTGAATGCTCAGAAAATAAGAGCTTTCAAGAATGAGATACATTTTTGTTAGAGAAGATTTTATGGAGTTGAAAGCCCTCCATTCTTAATGTTCCTAAATTAAAATCTTATATTCTACCATAGTAAAGACGGAGTATATATGTTATATGGTCTGTAATATGTTCCCAGGGTGTGTCAGGCAATGTTGCTAAAAATGCATCTTCGAATGTGAAATTCTGCTAGGAATAGGTGTCCTCTGGGAAGCCAGTTCAGTCACTGGAGTCTAATAAACTATCTATTAATAAGACCAAGAACCTGAGAGAAAATCACTTTTACAGCTGTAAGAGCACTTTGAAAGGCACTAGTTTCTCAAAGGGCTCATAAAAAAACAAGCAAAATAATTCTAATCACTACATCTGTTCTGAATTTCCTTTATTAGTGTTTTTACAATTTGTGGGCAATTTTCAAAATGACATGCAATGACATATCAAGGCAGGTAACATGGTAAAATAAATATCACTATACTTACAAGTGCAGCTTCACTAGATCACAGACATTTATCCATATCTTGTGCTGGTTGTGATATATTTACCTGTTAATCAGCTTGGGTTCATATCGAGATGTTAATATGAAACATCTCAAAGCATTTACCATTAATTTAAAATCAGTTATGATTTTTCACCAAGTTAAGTGTGTGTTGTATTTTAAAATCAATATTGCTGACATTATTGACCATGGATGGTCAAAATTCTGTGCTGGCATGGTTATTTCCAGATCAGAGCAGGAGTCTATGGGTCAAAATTATTGATATCTCTTGCTCAAAATTCTATCATAGGTCATATTTACATATCTCAAAGACTGAAGCGGGTCTTCTACACTTGATTTCTGCTTCAACATTAGTTAAAGGCCTTGAACTTTCCAAGTAGTCCAAGCAATCCATCTTCCTGCTGATGGGTGTTCAGTTCCCACCTTACTCCACCACTTTATTGCAGGTGTCTTTAGCACCTCTGTGCTCATTCAGTTGTTGGTACCCTCCTCCTCAATGATCTCTATCAATCTTACCTCCCACCTGTTGATTCCCCTTCCTATCCTACCAACACACCCATACCGTGAACCCAGTCTCAATCCTATCTTCCCCCACCCTGGTTTTCTCCCTCCTCTCACCATGATTTTTTCTCTGATATCTGTGATCGTCTCCCCAACAGAGTCATGGAGTCATACAGAATGGAAACAGGCCTCGCAGTTCACCGAGTCCACACTGACCACCATCCACCCATTTACACTAATCCTTTAGAGCCTTTGAGCCTGAGTATTATACAACAAGACAAGCCAAGTGTTGTACTAGCTCAGTTTGTCCCTGTTGCCATTGTTTCGGTGTCCTTACCTTACCAAAGTCCAGCCAATAATCTCCACATCCTCACAATGGACTACAAAGTCATTTTTTGTTTTGTTTACTATTTCCACTTTTAGGTTCTTGTTTTAATATTTGTTATATTTCACAAATATTCCCCTATTTTCATTCCTAATCTAATCACCTTTTCTGGTCTGGAGATCTAAATTTGCTCCTTTGCTCTAAACACGGCTACCTCTTGAAGTCTTGGCATGAAGGATGTCCACTTAAGTTTGTTAATGGGGAAGAGGTCAAGAAGGAGATGTTGGAGGTTATTTTCTTGGGTCTGTACCTGGGTTAATTGGATTATTTAGCCACTATGATAAGCCAAAAACAAAACAGGCATGACTTAAAGAGACGGCCAGAGTTCCCTCCGGTAACTTCGACAGAGATAGATCAAGTAAATCCCTTTACAGGCTCACACAGATAAATGATCAGTGAAAGAAAGAAATAACTTCTTTTTCACAATGAATGCCACTAGATTTCAGTACTTCAGAATATTATTACCTTAGATTTTTATAATGCACTCTGTACATGTAAATCACAAACATTCTTACTTAATAAGTTTCCAATTTGGCCACATGTGATGTATTGAGGAAACTTGACACTCTGGTTTTCTGAAGAGTTGAGAAGGAAGGAATGATGAAAGCTGTTTCCATAGTTCTCAGAGCACACATACCATCAATCTTGTTCTTATGTAAATCATCAGTGTGCCATACTACTCTCCCTGGAATGGTAAGATAGGACTTTTTTCTCAAACTTACAAATTTCTCTCAGTAGAACTTGTGAACTTAGCTCTTCTGGTGAGTGAAAGCAGATCACAGAGGTTGGACAATTCCACATGGAGAATAGGGAGAGTGAAGAAGAGAATGAGAAAGAGGGAGGAGAAGATCTGGCAGGTTGTGGGGGAGAGTTTGATCATTCTTACCTGAACACAGTCATCTCAGATAAGTGCAACATGGATGATGGTCTAGTCCTTGAACAGTTGTGTGCAATGGAAAGGCAAGGGAAAAATAATACTGAAGTAAATGAAAACAAAATCACTTCTTTTTTAATGCTCATTCAATAAATTAATGGATATTTATATTGATATCCTTGTATGCAGAATTATTAAAAATAAATCTATTTTCATTAGAGGAGTGCATTTTTTTCCACATGACATTGACCTATGTTTAAAAAGAGGCAAATTTTATCAGATCTATACGTGTAATGATTTTCTTTACTTAGAATGGCATCATTGCACCTCTGGACCCAGGAGGATCTATGAGAATAATCTCAGATATGCAGATAGTGAATGTCTTTTCAAGGAGTGTGCCACATCAGAATTTTCTGCTCATTCCTCAGTATAATGGTAGTGTCAGTAACAATGTAGAGGGGATTGTTTCTTATATATAATGGCTTTGATCCCTTCCTCCTTTAATCAATAGCATTTACTAGAATTTTTATTTGGTCATTTATGATGATGTGCTTCATAACAGATGATCAGTTATTGCAAAATTCTCTTTATTTTTGCTGCTGATCACTTGCCTGATAAACCTCATATAATAAAGGCTTAAACTGCTGGAGTAGACACTTTATTCTCGACCGCATAAGGTTATTTATGACAATCAGATAGAATCAGGGAAGTTGAAGTGTGAAGCAACATTTTGACTTCCAACTACTAAAATAGAACTGCTCTTTAGCTGGTTTGCCCCTACTTCTCTGTGGGGAAGTAGTCTAATTCAGCATATGTACAAGTCAATTAGAGATTAATTGCCAGAGGAAATTAGCAGTTGCTTTTAAACCCTTAGCCTCTATCCTTGGGAGAAGGCAGGTTGTTAAAGTCAGAAACATTAGCAGGAAATAATGCTTCTCTATCTTTAAAATAAAAGTTTGCACCTTGAAGTCACAGTCATATGACCATCCAAGCACAGAAATGGGCCCTTTTGCCCACCAGGTCTATACCGTCTGGTACCTATTTATACTAACTACATTTACCAACACTTGCTCATAGTATACCATGCCTTGGTGATTCAAGTGCTCACCTAAATGCTGCTTAAATGTTGTGAGAGTACCTGCCCCTGCCAACTTCTCAGGCAGTGTGTTTCAGATTGCAACCACCCACTGGGTGGAAAACATTTTCCTCAGATCCAACTGTGGCTGACTCAGTGTTACTCACCTGCATTAATCTTGTGATCATATAGTGACCATGTAGTAGTTACATGCCTGGTCCGTGACAAAATCTTAAAAATAATTGAAACTTACCCAAACTTTTTCTGGTCCTTGAACTATGTCCCAGCAGGTTTGAACCTGGAGATCAGTTGCTAGTTGAGTTTCATCAGTGCACAATTACAGTGGGCAAATCCCACTGTTCGGTTTCAACAACTAGCCCCATCTCCCAGTTCAGTTTCTGGGGAGTATATTAAAATTCCCAGTTATACTTCAGAATCTAGAAATTAATTAGTACTTAACAGTGACATAAAGAAATACACTTGCTAACATAGCCCTGGGATACGTAATAAAGGCCGTGTATTACTGATGGCTATTAACTCTCTGAGGAGTAAATGCCCTTTACAGATTCAGAGTAAGTATGCCTTCTTTTGTACAGCTTCTGTTTTACCAGTAGTTTTTGACTAGAACAATTGCTCCAAATATTAGCCACTAATTGTGTTGAAAATGAACATAATTCTCATTAAAATATGATTTTTGATTTTGATTAAATTGTTTTTCAAGTGCCAAGTTGTGGGTTCTGGTGACCTATGTAGAGCTGAGCAGGTTTTTCCACTACAAATACTGAAAGGGCTGCTCAGCAAATTTCCTTGCTGTATATTTGTAATTTTGAACATGATAGAATTGGATTATATTAATGCATGAAATAACCAGGCCCTTTCCAGAGCTAAGTATTCTCTGCATTAGCAAAGCTGTAATTTTATATTTGCTTCCATGTTCAGATTTGATTCAAAATTTCTCAGTGGCAAAATAAAATTTAATACACCCATAATGCAATATTTTGTTTAGATACATAATACGGCGTATGCATGTGTGTGTTTGTGTGTGCGTGTGCATTTATTTATGGGTGCATGCTAAATTAATTGAATAGTTCATAGTTCATTGATTTTCACAAAAAATATATATTGGGAGACCAATAACATTGCACACGCCACATGAAGTTTGCAATTTTGCATCCAGATCCTTGACATGAAAGCAAACTAACACATTGACTTGCCTGGCCAAATGCAGTAGCATCGAACAGTTTGCAATGTACATCTAGGTGGCACTTTCATAAAATTCACTTGTGCATACATGGAGTGCAGATGGTCACTCATACAGAAGCTGGCCTTTGCAGCAAGTGTGAGACCTGATTTGGCACTAGAAACTGGCTGAAAATTTGATACCCTTTAAATAAAAATCATGCCCCTGCAGCAACTCACCACCTGGTCTTAAACTTGAATCTCCCACATCTGATCATGGCTTCACAGCCTTTCTACCCACTGCATACCCTGATCTTATCCCACCCATGCTGACTGACACCCCCTCCACCACACACACTCCGCCCAGCATCTCTCCTTCATAACCTGTGGCCCAGTCTCCTATCTACCTGTGTTTCTCCATCCAGTTCACCAATTCAGAGTAAAGAGTTTTAAAACCACATGGCCTTGGGACTTGTGTGCATTAGAATTTTCCAGTGAGGACCTTTGTACAAATCATGCATTGGCCCTCCGTACACCACATATCTGACCTCTCCTTCTGACTGCTGTAGTTCCAGGCATTTGCATGACCAATTTCTTCCCCATCTTTTAAATTCTTCAAAACAAAAATCTTTTTTCTGTCAATTCCTGCCCATCCATTACCCCACCTTATACTTCACCTCTATGGTGTCCACTTTGCCACTTATTAAACCCTTTGAGACATTACTACTCATGTGAGGAATTAAATTGCAGGCTGTTTGTCATGCTCTGGCAGTAAGACCGAGCATGGCATGATCATGTCATTCCATTCTATGGCAACCGTGACATGATTGGTCACATCTTATAGTATAATATAATAGAGCTTCTCCTCATGATCAAGGTGTGCTATTTATATTTATATTTATATTTATATTTATGAGCATCCTCATTTATTTATTACGATTCCTAATTAGCTTATTTTGCCTGGAACTTCTGTCCCTCCAGCTGAATATTTTTTCACGGTAATAAGGTACTTCTTTACTTACTTATTTATGATTGAGAAGCAAGCAAAATAATGTTTTAAAGTCCTATTATTTTGACTGCAAATATATCAGATTCACAAGTCCATTGTTAATTTGATCTTGTAAACTGCGAAAAACTTTGTAAGTGGTTCAACCTGTTTCAGAGTAATTAATAAAGCACAGCAAAATGCGTTTGAATCAAAGATGACAGTGAGATATATCTCTGAGAGGAATGAAGGAAGCAGGCCTAATTTCCCCCACAGCAAATAAACTCACCTTAGGGTATCGTAGGAAAGATCAGCCCTCACTATGGTGTAACCTTGATTGAGCTGAACTTCTGGGGTTTGGTGGTTGACAAGCTGGCAAAGCAATACAGTATGAAGATGTGTTGTTTTGTTAATAGTAAATGCAACTGAGCTGAAAGTGTTAATTCAGAAACTGCAAAGCATCTCCAGATGCTGCATGCCAAATTCTCCTATAATTCATTTTTCTGCTGACAAGAAGTCCTCAATGAATTTATTTTTTGCAAGGTAAATAATTTTTTCATCCCAGCAGTTTTCCAAATATGTTACAGATGTTAGAGTTATAAATTGTGTAAATAGTTTCCCACACACTGGAATGAATTGCATGTTGAGGATTTCTTGCCATCCGTTGACAGTGATCAATGGCTTGGCCACGTACCTAGTTACAGTTTAAACGATTTGTTGTGTCCAGTGCCAAATAGTAAGTGCCGATTGCTTTAAACCAGATTTACAGTATTCAATTCCCACTTTCTTTTACCACAGCTGCCATTCTTGCTTTTGACTCTCTGTTATCCAAGAACAACTCTGAGTTTGTGTGTGTGTGTGTGTGTGTGTGTGTGTGTGTGTGTGTGTGTGTGTGTGTGTGTGTTTTAGCAGGACACTTTGCTGTAAAGAAAAATCCAGCTTTGAAGTGTTACCAGTTGTCCTAAAAGAAATACCATCTCTCTGCTGTGAGAGAATAATCAGTTGAAGGGTGTCCCAGAGCTACTAGTGAGACAATTGCTTCTTCTGGAGTAGTTATGATGTGTTGATGAGTTTCTTGCACTGCATTCATTTCACTTATGAGGCCTCTTCATTCAGGAGAGTGATGTGATCAGTTTGATCAATGAGACCAAACCAGGTATTATATGTTTACATGTATTCTGTTCATGAAGTGTTCCTGTAAAAAGTGTTTGTATGCATTCAAATGAGAGGAATTTAAAGTTCTGTACCAGACTGCTATAAATAAAATAATATTTGAAAAGCTAGGGCTCCAATCTGTCTCCAGTGTAATGAATTTCACAGTGATAGTTTGAGACATTCAATGTAAAATGTTACAGGACATAAACTTCTGTTCACTTCCAGAAGGTTAGAATAGATTGTTGCCAATATTATCAGATGAACATTCATCATGTACAGATGACATTCCTTAGGTCTGACATTTTAACAAAGGCAGTAAGCCATCAAAAATAGACATGCATGCACATGCACAAACTAGCAGGCAGAATGTAGTGTCCATTGGTTCATTTGTGCTGCTGTTCATGAACGTAAGTAACAAGGGCACCAGAAAAAATCTTTCATTGAAGGTAGTCAACACTCAACCAACACCAATATTCTGCATTCTGTTATTGCTTTTCCCTTGTACTTATGCCTACCAATAGTTTATTATTGTCACATGTACTGATTGGTGAAAGGGTACCTACACACTCATAGACACTACACAGAAGAATATCATTCCAAATTGTTATCAGTTTGCATTTTCAACACAATTAGTGGATAATATTTGCAGCAATTGTCCTAGTCAAAAGCTTTTGGTAAAACAAAAGCTGTGCAAAAGAAGGTATATTTACTCTGAATCTGTAAAGGGCATTTACTCCTCAGAGAGTTATCAAAATTAATGTTGAAACTATTGGTAGAAATATTGGTAGGCATGGTACCACATACTTATATAACAAAGTGGTTAAGTCATTAGCAAATAATAGTATTTTTGTGTGAAATATATCAGGAGAGAAAGTTCGATGGCAGTGGTTCTGATAATGGCAAAAAAAAGGCAGGCAATAACAAAGTTAAATTATTCTGTTAATGGCATAAAAGTATTGGTAAGTAGTAATTGGTTTATTATTGCCCCACTGAGGTACAGTGAAAAACTTTGTTTTGCATGCCATCCATGTAGATCACTTCACAACATAAGTACAAGGGAAAAGCAATAACAGAATGCAGCTACAGAGAAAGTGCAGTGCAGGTAGACAATCAGGTGCAAGACCATGACAAGGCAGATTGTGAGGTCAAGAGTCCATCTTATTGGACAAGATATCCATTCAGTACTCTTATAACAGTGGGATAGAAGCTATCCTTGAGCCTGGTGGTGAGTGTTTTCAGGCTTTTGTATCTCCTGCCCGATGGAAGGGAGGAGAAGAGATTATGTCTAGGGTGGGAGGGGTCTTTGATCATGTTGGCTGCTTTTTCAAGACAGCGAGAAGTGTAGACAGAGACCTTGGAAGGGAGGCTGGTTTTCATGATGCGCTGAGCTGTGTCCACAACTCTCTGCAGTTTCTTGTGGTCTTGGGCAGAGTAGTTGCCATACCAAGCCGTGATGCATCCGGATAGGACGTTTCTATGGCGCATCTATAAAAATTTGTGAGTATCAATGGGGACATGCCTTCTAAGGAGGTAGAGGCACTGATGTGCTTTCTTGACCATGGTTTCTGTGTGGTTGGACCAGGACAAGCTATTGGTAATGTTTACACTGAGGAACTTGAAGCTCTCAACCATCTCCACCTCAGCATCATTGATAAAAACAGGGGCGTGTGCTCTGCCCCACTTCCTGAAGTTGATGACCAGCTCTTTTGTTTTGCTGACATTGAGGAAAAGGTTATTGTCAATGATACCATGTCACTAGGCCTTCTATCTCCTTCCTGTACTCTGACTTGTCATTATTTGAGATCCAGCCCACTATGGTGGTGTTACCTGTGAACTTGCAGATGGAGTTAGAGCATCTGGCCACACCAAATCACATCAGATGAAGATTTCAGATGCTGCTCCACTGGGATCTTAAGGTTCACCAAGTAGCACTCATTGAGTGGAATTTGATTCAGTGGGGGGGGGGGGCAAACTCCTCCCATTTGGGAGATGTTCAAAGGGTGAAGTGTTGTGCAATACACATCTTTAAAAATCAGCTGGTCACATTCATAGTACTAACTTCAAAGGTGAATTCTTCAAAGGCTGGATGATTTGCTGTCACTGCATGTGTGTCTTCCAATTTATAGCACCAGTTTGCAAGATATAATGGTTTATAAACCAAGGAATAGACTGCAACTGGAGGAAAGCTCAGATATTGCAAAGTCTACATTAGTCTGGAGGAGGCATGCCCGTATATCCTTGCAAGTAAAAGCTGGAGGAAACTTTAAGGTCACAGTTAGTACCAACCATATCATATTGTTCTTACACACTCCTATGTAGATCTATGTAAGCATGCAATCAATGTCTTGAAAGGAAAGTTCTGTCTGAATCTGCATACTGGAGCCAGCATTGTAATATCTATTCTTTTTCGTAGATTTAAGAGAATATACTGCCAACAACTGCAAACAAGAAAGCATCTCGGAAAAACTCTGCTTTCCATCAAGTTAACAAAATTTGCACAGCCACACATGCTTCTGAGGATGTAATCAGTGATATTGAGGAATTAGTGCTGAAAACATCTACAAAATTTGTACTTATATATTGTACTGTGGTAAATTATTCAGCATTAAAAAAAACACATTTAAGGAGATATTATGGCTGGGACCAACAGCTTGTCAAAGAGGTAGTTTTTAAGAAAGGAAAGGTATTTTCAGAGGTGAATATATTTGGGGTGGGGGAGGTTGGTGGGAATTCCAGAATTTGGGAACCTAGCAAATGAAGACTTAGTTATTTTTAGTGAAACAATGACAGCTGGGGAAGATTGAACGATCAATGTCATGGAGTGTTGTGGGGCAGAAGGATGTGTTGAGACTGGCAATGTCTTGAGGCTATGGAATGATCCAAAAGTAAAGACAAGAATTTTAAAATAAAAGCATTGCTTAAAAGGGACCAATGTAAGTGAGTAGATGATGGGATGGTGGGTGACAGGATTGTCACGTGAGTTAGGACCAGCCAGCAGAACCTAAGATAATGGAAACTGGAAGCTGGGAAGCTTTCCAGGAGTGCATTGGAATAGCCTAATCTAGAGCGAATAAAGAGACATGGATGAAGGTTTTGTCAGGTGCGTGGCTGACTACAAGTAGTAAGAACTAAGTGATGGAAGCAGGTAAAAAAACAGGAGCCTTGTCAATGATCCTTATATTGGAGATTGGCATTGAGCACCTGTCTCACTCTGCTGTTGCTATTCAATGAGAAATCCAATCACGCTGCCCTATAAAACAGGCTGACACAGTGTTGGCAGCATAAAAGCGTAATATTATGGATGAACCCTAGCTGTTACTCGGATGGAGGGGAAAAAAATGTTGAATGTTAAAGTTATCTAGGATATGGAATTTAGTTCTGTAGTATATGTTTTTGGGAACCATTTTAAAGTTACTTGGGTGGTTTTCCTGTCCCTGTCTGTACTATGTTGCCGGAAAATCTAGTACCTGCCTCATATTGGAAGGATGAAGATAAACAAAGCAAACAGTTGAAGAATGCTTGCCACGATATCATGTGTAATTGAAAGATCTTACCTTCCTTCAGGATAAAACCTACATTCAGTCCTGGGACCCCACACTACACCACATGACTCATCACCCACCCACATTGGGTGCGACCCGTAAACCCCACCCAATCGGTGTAGTGGCCATCAATCATGTATCTGCCTTTTGACAAGTTGAGAACCAATGAAACTCATAACCTGGAAGTCCTTCTTTCTCTCTTCCCCTGGCCACCCATTGTTAGGATGCAGGCATTGCTGATATTCTGCAGTATGAGAAGAGGTTCAAGCCTGGCCCAGCACTCCAGTATAGTACAACCAGCTTTCAGATTCCGCCATGCATGGGGATCAATGTGACTACCTACAGGAAATCTTCAGTTCTCAGAAGACATTCCACTCAGAAATGTAATGGGGATGGAGTGTTTCTATTTAGGTGGAGAATGTGCAGACTGACATAGTACTTCATTGCTGAAATGCTCTATATCCTTTATTATACATTTCTAATTAGCCTTGGAATGCATTATCTCCGCCATCCATCAAAGTTTTGATTGATATTTTCTGCTGGAACAGATTCAAATGAAAGGAGTTCTCAGCCACGTGATCAATGGGATCTGCATCTCAAAAGAATTGGTCACATGCACTCAATCTGGTGTCCAATGCAGCTTGTCAGTTTTAACCTAGCTGATGGACTCAAGCCAGTATTAGAACACTGTCAGACTTAAGTAGATTTATTCTGAGATGAAGTAATAATTCTTACCTCTCCTCACTGCCTTGAGGCATTTCCTGGCACCACTCCCTGTGTTTTTTCTGGCTTATAAGCTCATAAAGCTCCCAGGGTTTGAGCCACTCAGATGAAGTAAGTCATGTAAGAATCTTAGCATAAAGTGCGTACCAAAAACCTAATTCTCATTAGATCATGGCTGATGAATGATCAGATGAAACATGAAGTGTTGAGGGAAGCTTTTAAAATGATTGGGAACAACTAAAGCTGATACAATAATATTTATTTTAATTTGTAATCAATGCTGCTTTTAATTATTGTTTTGCCAAAAGATTCTGAGATTCACTTTATATTGTAATCATCTTTAGTAGAAACTTCCACTACAAAATGTCTTTTTTCCACACAGATGGGGAATGCAAATTGTTTGATCGGCCAGTATATGGAATCTGTGACAGTTATATATTGTGTGCCTCCAGAACAATTATAGGATATCTTGGTATTTGCCAGTAAATGAAGCAAGTACAGAGGTAGAATGAGACCTATCAATGTTCTATCTAATCTGCCATATAATAGATATGCCCAGGGTGCTGATGTGTTGTGTCCCACGTGCATTTAAATGCTAATCTTGTTGCTGTTCTGTTTTTCAATACTGCAAGGTTTCGTGAAATTCTCTGCACCCATACTGATGTAACCTTGCTATCTAAGTAGAGTCTGCACTAAAAATTAATCTGAATAAGGTTTAAAATTGCTTATTAGCATTCAAATATTTTTCTACCTCTTTAGATCAATGCTTTTAAGACAATATTTGATGTCCAAGTCCTCTACTTGACATGGCATAACTTTAAATTTTCTAAATCTTATGTAATATTATGACATGTATAAGCGTCATAATAAAATGTGACACACAGCATTGCTAAACTACGTTCAGTCACTCAGTGACTATGGACTATGGAATGGCTATTTTATGCAGTGACGTATGTTCAAGATGCCGTAATCATTTAGCACTTTAATTCATTCTAAATGGATAAACGTTGTGTGAAAATTAATTATAATGGGCTAAAGGGATATTTTCATCCTGTTTGGAAGGGGATCAATTATGTTAATGTTCAGGCAAGCTTTAGCAGCTTCCAACAATAAGGGAACTAACCAACTAAAGGAGGCAGCCCATGGTTGGATCTACAGTATGATATACAACTCTGCAAAATCTGTGCATTTTGCAATGACATTACTGGCAAAATCCATTATCTTCCTGCCAGATTCCATGTCATTGTGGTTCTACTGAAGGGATAACCCACATTGTTATTTGTGCTTATGCTCAAATGCCAGTGAGCTTGCAAAGACATTCCATAAAGCAATATGGCTGTGTTAAACCATCAACGAGCCAGAAATGAACAACAATAAAATATTAGGGATGGTTTATAACATCCTTCTACAAAATGCCATAACAGCTCGAAATTGGTGTTAGTGTGATGTTGGCAAAACAAAGTTTAACATATTCATTCACGATTCCTCGACCCACTTTTTTAACTGAGGAACCTGGATAGCACAGTGGTGCAGGTAGCAGAGCCACTGCCTCACAGAGTCAGAGACCTGAGTTCAATCCTGACCTCGGGTGCTGTCTGTACATTCTTTCTGCGACCACATGGGTTTCCTCCAGGTGCTCTAGTTTCCTCCCACATCCCAAAGACATGCAGGTCGGTAGGTTAAATGGTCACTGTAAATTGCCCCTCATATGTAGCTGAGTGGTAGGATCTGGGAGTAATTGATGAGAATGTGCAGCGAATAAAAAACAGGATTATTGTAGGATTAGTGTAAAATGGCTGGCTGATGGTCAGTGCAGACTCCTGGGCTGAAGGGTCTGTTTCTGTGCTGTATCACTCTATGACTCTTTGACTTAGTTATAGTAAGTGGGTATACACTTCTGCTATGTTAGCAAGAAGAAGAATGTCATTTGAATGCAGTTCCTGCTTACCATTCTTGGAGAAAATGCAGAGAAAATGTTTTAATTTGTATTCTGTAAGTACTTCAATGGGTTAAAAATGCACACTTTCTTCTAGTTCTTCAAGTCCATTTCTTCTTTGAGCAGATCCTGTACCAAATTGATTTTTCCAACACTATAGATAAGCTGTCAAATGACAATTCAATGTATTTTGACAGGAAATGTGAGACAAAAGCAAAATGAAAATTTCTAAGACTCTATGTTTCTTGCCCTTTTTTAAGAACAAAGAAGCCTCCCTCCTTGCCCCATCCTTCAGGGAAATCTGCCCTGTCAGACAGTAGAGTAGCCAGGGTTCTCCTGCTGTGAGCTATTACACTCTCAGGTGAACTAAATGCTGTTGCTGTATAAGTTCGGTCACTTTTCTTTATGAATTAAATTCATAACTGTTCCTTAATAAAACATTATGTATTATTTCATCTGGCATACTGATCAGTATTTTCATCTTGTCTATTAATGTAGGGTTGCATTGGGAAAAATTGCATTTAACATAAATTGGCGAGGCTATTTGCTGTTGACCTCCTGCTTCCAATCTGAAAAAAGAGACAACCAGCAGTTGAAAGGCATCCGTTTAACTTGACTGCTGCAGAGAGTAGTTATGATCTGGGATTTACTGCCAGTTTGGGTGAAAGAAACAGAGTAAATCAGTGCCTCCAAAATGGAGTCAGTATTTTAGAGGGAGAATCATTTTTAGGGCAATGGGGACATGTCAGAGGAATGGACTGTTCTTTTAGCACCTAGCATTTATTCAATGGGCCGAATGCACTGTAATGATTTCACAGCACAGTCATTGATGGATGGCTATGGAAAATATCAGCCATTGAATTCTGAAATACTTCCAATATCCTTAGCAACACTGGATGGCTGCACACTCAATGACCCTCTGCAACCATTCCCTGCCCACTCCTCCACCCAACTCCATTCCACGGTGGAAAATAGGTCAAATCTGAGGGCGAGATCAGCTGGGTGAGCAGAATGGGAAATGTAGACAATTAAGGGTGGCTACTTGGAATGGGATATGAGGTTGGGAAGAGGCACATCCCACTCCCGGCAGCCAAACACACGACAGACCCATTCCCTGGGTGAGATTCTCCATGTCATAATTCCCCATCCTACTTTTGCAATTGAGATTTCCACTCTGCTGAACCTCCTATCCAGTCATCTTTTCAATATCAATGAGCTCATTGCTAGCGAAGGAGACACACAGAGACTTGTGAAGGCTAGAACACAGGAGGTATTTATAGAGGAGGTAGATATGTTTTTGAAAGATCGAGATAAAGTTTTGAGACAGAAAGGAGCTGAGGCCTGCAACAGATCAGCTCTGATGATAATGAATGGGCAGATATGAGGGGCAGGTAGCCAATTCCCGCTCCTGTTTTTTATGTGTTCTTGTGTTCTTATGCCTCACCCATGACCTGTGATCTGAGACCTTCCTGATATCCACTGTTAGGAAAGACCTTTATGTGCATTTAATTGTGTGAGACCTCTTCAAATGCACGCACACACACCTCAAACCTTGTGAGCAATAGAAACTTGTAGCAGGGGGTCCCATGCACAAAACAAAAGATGGCCCAATGTGCATTGCTAGTTGAACACAACTTTTTTCTGTGTAACAATTTCTTGCAATTGATCTGCAGAGATATTTTAGCAGAGGTATTTTCATTTATTCCATACCTGATCCAATGTAAAATCAGATATTAAAAAATTATGCTATTATCCTAGTTCAGTTTCAGCCAACATATTTTAATTTCTTTTTGACCCATTGAGTAATAAGCATAAGATAGAAATGTAAAATATACATGGAAATATACAGCAAATAAATGGTTTCTTGTTTCCCTGTACAATGTATTAGAAATATTGAATTAGTAGCTGTGAACTTCAGCTCAGACGCCTTATTGTGGCAAAATACATTAAAATTCCAATGTGCAAAAGCCCTGATAAAACAGCACAACCCACCAGTTCCAGTATTGTTTGAAATTTTCCATAAATTGCTGTTCAATTACAATTGGCACCAGCTAGTGGGAACATAGTTAATAGGAGTATTTGTTCATAAAGCATGTTCCAATTGATTCCCAGTGTATTTAAATCAGCAGGAACAGGCTTTCCTTAATAGGAAGGATTTGTTAAATTGGACAATTTCATATCCATCACAGCATCCAATTAATAGGCTTTAACAGCATTAAGAAAAGTCCACAATTATTTGCACTATGCAGATGCATTTCAGCTGTGAAATAATATTGTTATGTAGGTAAACCATATTGAAGTGTTAATTGACATACTGCCTTTCATTGAACAAATCTATATCTACCCATCTCTCTCATTTGGAGTCTGGCCACCGTATTACTGGAGGGCCCAGCTTTGACGAATGTAGTCAGAGTACAGAATCATTCATGTATGCCTCAATTTACGTTTAAAATATGGTGCTTCTCTGAAATATTTGCAAGAGAACAGAGATGAATACTTGGCATTGTGACATCGCTGCAAACAGAATTACTTCCATCTGGGAGGAAGCTTCCATTTCATTTCACTACTGCCAACAAAGATGAGAATAATTTCTTTTTACTTTTTTGTGCAGGAAGCACAGACGCATTTCAGTCAATGCATTTAAGAGTGCACTCTTTAACAATATATTAAGATGACGATTCGACCAAACAGTTTCCAGATTCTTCATGGAGCTACTTAGGCAAGACTTTGCTGAACCAGGGTATAGTAGGGTAGTTGTTAACTTAGTAGACTACTACCTAAAGGCCTAAACCATTGATCTGGGTATTTGAGTTCAAATTCCACCACAGCACATGGGAAAATTCAATAATTAAAAAAAATGGAATAAAATGTTAGCATCATTAATGGTGATGAAAGAACTTGTTTGCCGTAAAAGCCCATCTGATTCACTATCTAGCCTACCTGGTTTGGCCTATGTGTGTCTCCAGATGGTTGGCCCTGAACAGCCTCCTCAGTTCAAGAGCAATGAGGGAAGGACAATAAATGCAGTTCATGCCTGAGACCTGAACAAATAAATTCTAGAGAAAGCACTATTAATAGCAAGGCAATGAGCTACCCTGAAATTCTTTCTTGCCTATACAGTGAATTGAACACAAACCACAATCAGTACCTGTGTGGTAACAGATATCTTTCCATGATCTTACAAGCACAGAATGCAAAGGAGAGACAAAACCATTCTAAATCTTTTAAAGCATAACAGATGTGTTAAAGGCTAAGTTATTAATGTTTATAAAATTAATTCTTTGATTATTTTCATCATATTGCGTTATTAAGAGCAATCTGTTTTTTATTAATTCACTGGATATGGCCTTGGCTGGCAAGATCAACATTTACTGCTAATCCTTAATGCCAATTTGAATAATGGAGTATTGTGCTGGCTAATGTAATGCTCCAATTATTTGATTTCTACAAATGGATTAGTAGTGCAAGTCCAGAGTTCCTGCTTTTATTGCTATTACATAGTTCATTGTCAGTGGAGGAAAGGATTAAGCATGGCTTTGATGCCTTCCATGGTAGTCTGCTGACATTGGTTCCCAGGTATACGTGTTCATGTAACTGGGACACTTCCTTAGCTCAACAGGAATTTTGTACACCCCACCACAAAGATATGGGTCTGACTTACTTCTTGACCATGGGATGGTTCTCATAATCAGAGTGGGACTCCCAGTCTCCAGTGAAGACCACTGCTGGAAGCTGATGCAATATGGCTCAAAGTCCACAAGAATTCCAAAGAATATCCTAAAAGTTCTGCAAAATGAATGAACAAAAAGGAGATAAGTAGATTAACACAGTCAGAAGAATAGTGCAAATGGAAAATCATGCACGTCTAAGATGCAAAAAGGGTTAAATTGAAGTAAATAATAATAACCAGGTGTTTAAAGAGATAAAAGTTAATGCACATTCAAAAAATGATCAGGAAGACTAACCGATGAGAGTTAATATGGTTGTACGGCCCATAGAAATCCCAGCCCAGAAACCCTCACCAGAATTCTTGTCATGAAACATTAACAATCCAGACATCAGGATTCAGTTTATTGCATTTAAATTGGGCCTTCTCATGGAATAGATCTTTTTGCTCAATAAGTGTCCCAAACCCAATATGTGAGGAGACTGACATTTCATACGTACTGTCAAAGCAGGGAAAGCCAAAGCTGCATTGTGTAAATTTGCCTAAACACATCCTGCTCCCATGCTGACACCTTGACAACTTCTCCTACCATGTACAGTGACTAGAGAGAAAACATAGTTTCTGAACAAAAAAAAAACAGGTTTTCCAAAAGAAGAATCATAGAGAAATGGAAGAAATAACACTGGAGGAATGCACAGAATAGCTTATAAAATCATTCTGTTCTGAGCAAACAAGTTAGAAGTCCTAATTTATTTTTTTTCTGGAGGCTGCAGATCCCTGTTAGAGGACGTTGAGGATTTTGTGTGCCTTCATGTATGGGTTGCATATTACAGAGGATTACATAGGATATATTGGCCTCACAAGTCTATGCTGGTGTTTGTGTTCTGCCCAAGCCTTCTTCCATCTTTCCTCAGTTAAATCCAAAATGTAACCCTCTATTCCCTTCTGCCTCATTTGCTTGTCTCTTCCTAAATACATCTAAGCCATTCATTCTCGCCACTCCTGGTGCTCGCAAGGTCCATATTCTCTCCAGCTATTGGATGGAGCAGTTTACACTGAATTCTCCATTGGATTTCTTGGTGACAATTTAATGGTAATAAACTCTAGTTATGTACTTCCCACAAGTAGAAATATTCTATCTGTATCCACTCTTCAAAATGTTTATGGATTTTAAAGACCTTTTTAGGTCACCCATCAGCCTTCTTTCCTCAAGACACCAAGTCTGTTCATCCTTTCCTAATGCGTATACCCTGGTATCATCTGTATAAATCTTCTCTGCATCCTCTATAACCATTTTGTATTAAGGCAACCAGAAATGTATTCAGTTCTCTAAGCATAGTTTTACCAAGGTTCGCTATAGGTTTAGCATCACATCCCTACTTTTCAATTCTATTCTTCCAGGAAAAAAACTGATGCTTCATTTGCTTTTTTTTAATGACCTTTTAAATGTAATTGGTGCATTTGTACTCCAAGATCCCTTTCTTCTTCTAGCCCACGTAGACTTTCACCTTCCAAATAAGTAGTGACCTCCTAATCTTCCAACAAAAATGTGCTAACTTACACTTAAACATTGACGAATGTTTGTCAATTCTGCAGGTTTATTACTGTCCCTAGTTCCTTAGTAGTGAATATCCACCCTCTGCCCCCACCACCCTTCCCAATTTGGTAGTTTCTGTAAATTTAGAAATTCTGTTTTTGATTTCAGAATCTAAATAATTAAATTTTGAACAATGGTTCTTTCTGTCCTGAAGGTAGCTAACAATCCTTTCTGTAACTTGCCACCTAACTTTGCATTCCATGACCATATTCATTCATCAATTATAGAAGGCTTTTTGGAAATATAGATAAATTACATACACTCCATTATCATTTTCTTTGTTACCTCCTCAAAAAGTTCTATAAGATTGATTAAGCAAGATTTGCCTTTTTCAAAGTCATGCCAACTATTCATTGTAATACTCGTTTTTAGAGATTCCCTCTAGCAGAGATTTCATAAGCTTTCCTACAACTGATGCTAGGCTGATTAGTCAATTAATCCTTAGATGCTGTATGTTCTATTTCACTTCTTATATGTAGCTAATGCATTAGCTATCCACCAGTCCTTTGTCACTGCAATTTTTTCCAATTATTACATTTATGTACCATTGCCTGTGCTATCTCTTCATTGGCTTCTTTTGAAATGCATGGATGTAATCCATTTGGACTGGGGGCTTATCCTCTTTATGTTTGATAAAATATTTTTTCCCTTTTTCCGACTTTAAGTGTCCTCACTTCATTACTCATTTATCCTCTCATTAATACCAAAGCAAAACTATATGGTAGTGCAATGCCAGCTGGGAATGAGCTAAAAGCACAACAACTGAGGATTCTAGAGACTTGGCCAAACACTGCCAGGATGGCCTTCCTTTATACTGTGTGGAGTGACGATTATGGTTCATGGCAAAGTCTGCCTGGGTTAACCTGATTATATCAGAAGCAATTGTTTTGACTTATCATCAAATAAGTATGAGAAGGTGCACATCTTGTCCAGGAACTCATCCTTCTCAGTCGTGCTAAGCGCACAATGCAGCAGTGGCTTTGTGTTGTACCCTGCTTCTGAAAATTAGCTCCACTAAAGCCAATGGAACTGAAGAAGAGAAGCAAAGTACAACATGCAGTCCCTGCATTTTTTACATGATCAGCAATACTTATTGAGAATGAATTTCTCGGCAAAAGTTTGGGGCCAGATCTTTCTGGTATACCTTAGTTTGTCATATACCTCTGAAGCATTAAATATTGTAGGAATTTAAGATACTGGAACAGATGAAGGCCATATGGCCCCCCCAAGCCTGCATGCAAGGCATTTTAACTATAAGCTAACTTTACAGAATAAAAGAAACAATTTCTCTTCCAATTTTTTGGAAAGTTGCTTAATAGTAACATCAGAAAATAATCCACTAAAATGTATTGTAGACAAAACACTGATAAACCCAACGGCAATTTATAGAGTCTATGGATTTTCCCTAACTAAATCCTTGTTCAATGTAATAACAACACAAATAAGACCAGGGCAGGAACAGGGGGTGGGGGTAGCAGTTGCAGTGGGGGTTGGGGATGGAGTAGGTGTTGAGGGCATCAAGGGCATAGGCTTCAATGATCGTTAAGCATGTTAAAGATGCAGCCATATGTGTCTGTTTAGTATGTCCTTCCAAGAGTAATCATATTTAAATTCTTGCACATGCTCCTGAACAGAAATGAAATGTGCAGCAATAATTTATGTGTTTGATCTAAAGTTTTAATGAGGAAAGTGTACAAACTGACCATACTACTTCAGCTCACCAGATGCACATGTGGCTGTTTTACAGTCTGCAAGATAATAGATGCTGAGCCTACTTTCCACTTCATTGGTCTCTTTGCATCTTTGCATTCTTCTTATCCCAGGGAATAGGTCCATTGAGTCAACCCTACAGAGAAAAGACAGGCAAGTTAAAAGGCAGATGGTCAACAAAATGGTCTCCTTTTCACATCCTCTTAGGAAGATTAGTGCACAGTTTTACGTTTATTATTGCTATGTTAGGCTGTAACTTTTTACTACATTTATAATCGTATCTATGTTGTTTACTATGCTGTTTACTTAATACTTAGTAACACAAAATATGAAGTTTTAATTTTCCAACTTTGCACATTTAAATTGGAGCCTGAGCACCACATATATATGTATTGGAAATCCAAAAACACATACAGTATCATTTTCCAGTGTTTATGGTTCTCTCTTTCTTTGAACATCAGATTTAACCACTCAGTGGGCAAAACCTTTTTATTATTCATTTTTCAGTATCTGGAAGTCACTGGCAAGATCAGCATGCATTGTCCATATCTATTGCCCTTGAGAAGAGAGTGGTGTGCCACCATTTTGAACTACTGTAATCCTTCTGCGAAAGAATTTCCTACAACGTTGTTGGAGGCGACTTTTCACAATGTAGACCCAGTGACAACGAACGACATGCAATATATTTCCAAGTCAGACCGGTGCGTGACTTGGAGCGGAACCTGCAAGTTGTTATATCCCCCTGCACATTCTCCACTTGTCCTTCTCAATGTTGAAGGTATAAGTCTGGGAGGTGATGTCAGAGTAGCCTAGCCAAGTAATTGTAGTGCATTTTCTAGGTGGTACATACTGCAGCCACCATGTGCCTGTAGTGGAGGCAATCAATATTTATGGTGGTAGATGGGGTATCAATCAAATGGGATGCTTTACCCTGAATAGTGAAGCTTCTTCAGTATTGTAGAAGCTGCATTCATACAGAAGGTGAAGGGTATTTCATCACACCCCTGACTTGTGCATTGTAGATGGTAGAAAAGCTTTGGGGTGTCAGGAGCTGAGTCAATCATTGCAGGACAACCTGCCTCTGACCTGTCATAGCCACAGTACTTATTTGGCTATTCCATTTGTGTTTCTGGTCAGTGGTGTCCACCATAATTTGATGGTAATGCCATTGAATGTTAAGAAAAGATGGTTATCTTCTCTTATTGGAGATGGTCATAGTCAGGCACTTTAATGGAGTAAATGTCACCCAATGCCTGGACAAAATTCGCACAAAATTGCTGCCTACGATTTAAGCCAATGAACATCTACTGCATTCATACACCTTCAAAGCCCACATAAGAGCTGGTGCATTTTTTTATGACAAAGAAGAAGTCTGTTGCTATGATATCTAGAGTATGAATTCTAGATGTTAATAGTGCTTGTGGTCAGCTCAGATTCAGTGGGTCAAAGGGCCAGTTTCCCTGCTGTATGACTCTATGACGCTATGTTGAATGGAGTTTCTTATATTGTGCCCTGGTGGTTAAGCTTACACCGCAGATCCAATTTTAAACTCCTTTACATGGGAGTTGGCTACAATGGTGTAGCTAGGGCAAAGGGGATCTGGAACCTTGAGACAATCAGGGTTTATCATCAATTAATACAGTTTGAGAATTAAACAGAGGAAGGATCAAAGAGGAGAGCGAATTCACATCAGAAAGTTAAAAATGAATGGAAAAGAAAGAATAAAATTGCACATATATTTAAAATTTCCTAAAACAATTCACAGCCCAAGACACCACACTTCACTCCCTGGACCACAGAGGTTAAATATGTTAAAAGAGGACATAGACCAATTATTACTCAACTCAACTTCCTGTGAGAAGGGAAATGGGCCATTAATGTGCAAAGCCAGCAACCTTACAGAAATCAGAGGGAGATTAAGCACAAAATGCTGTTTTCACAAAGCTGAGGCCAAGAGGATTATCTCGGTTAGCAACTTGTGGTAATTTGCAATTTGGGGCATTTCTTCCTCTCAAAAAATTTCTGGCTATGTTGCAAATTAACAGCAGCTTGCATCAGCCAGATGCCATCACTTGCTCAGCTAAGTATGACCCAGCTATAGATGTGAGTCAAATGGCAAATGCAACAGCGAAATGAGAAATGGAGAATTTACTTGTGAGGAAGATTATTAAAACCACTTAACTTCCTTCAAAAAAAAATGCCATACTCCTCAGTTCCACATTAAATATTCTCTACATCTCCAGAAATGCAATGAATGTCAATGAGTAACAAATCTAGCCATAAAATTGTCACATTTACCAAATCAACTTAATAGCCAGATCTATTTTGAGGTGTCATGTTTCATATGGTATTTCAGCGATGACAGCTGTGCACAACACAGTCAACACCGTTACGTGGCCGCTTTTACTATATCATACTGTATGGCTGGGGAGCTCTTGAGATCTTCCAAAAAGGATTGGCAATGGGCTGGATCATGGTTGACCAGATCCTTATCTCGCATTTGCCCCAATGCAATCCCTACAGCCATTCTGCATACATAACATTCTGCAGACCTATAGGACTAATTAAAGTTGAGGCCTCGGCTGTCTAGTGAAGCAGAGCACTGCGGGATTGGCGACTAGGCCTCTGATGGTGGAACACAAGACCATGCCCACAGACAACCTTGATGGCCATTTGAGGGCTGGTGCCCAAGGCTTTTTCAACTGCTTTCAAATGTCGCTATTAATCAAAAACTTTCAAAGGGCATTGAAATAGATTTAAATAATTCTTTAAGGTATTTTTAAATATTAAAAACGAATACATTTATTTGAAAACACAGTTAACTGATGTAAATTAATGTAAAATATTAATATTAATTAAAACTAAGAAGGCAAGAAAACAAACTATTTACTTTCACTTACCTTTTCCATTCAGTTAAGTGACCCTGATTCAAGTGAACAATGTTGCACTTGACATATCACTCAGCAGCAGAGTGTGAGGTCATATGCAATGTGGAACCATCACTAACCCATCTTGAAATGGAGAGGCCTTGAGAGCCCTAGATTTTGGATCTGGATCGCATCCTGATTGTGTATGTGGAGCTCAGACGGGTAAGGCTCTCTACCTTCAAGTTAGGCAAATGGAGTGGAACGAAAGGGCATGGAGTCCATGATCAAGCTCAGTGGGGATTGGAGAGCAATAGCACAGATTTTTTGAACATAGTTGTCAGAGGCATAGGGTAGAGGAGGCTTGAGGAGTACTAATGGAGATTAGATAGGGAGAATGTAGGACTCCTATACCTTAGCTCAGAACTTTGATGATTGATGTCAAAGCCAGTTATGGGAGAGATTGGGATGTGTATGGAGCTCATTGTAATGAGATTAGAGACCAAGAGCTATGATGACTTTGTTTGGCATTAGTCCCATTCCACCTCATGTTCCTCTTAAGATGTTGATACAATGGTGTTAACACCATCACTAGATCAGGCAAGAATTTAGAATAATATTGAGGCCTAGAAAGGAATGAACCTCTGCAACATTTTCTGGAACCTTGGCTTTCATGATTGTATCAGCTTTGCCTTTGGCAGATCCATTAGCATCTACCTTCACCCTCAGAAGCATCTCCTCTAGTTGAGATGCATTTAGACTGCTTCAACTTCACATTGTATGGTGAAGTCACTTCAGTGCTTCCTTCGAAATGTGTGGTTGTAGCAATCAGAAAATCATCTTGATTGCACAGACAGTTATGAATGCCCTGCCAAATTTGGCCATAATGAATTATAAGATTTTTCATATGGATCTGACTCCTTAAGGTGAATTAGTCTAGGTGTCCACACTTCATTTGTATTGACTGTGAGGTACTTCTAACTGTCCTTATCCACCTCCAGATAAGCATAATCATGCAATAAATCAAGTTCAGTAAAAAAAAACTTGGATCACGCTAACCATGCATACAGGTCCTGGGAAGCTGGTAAAGGATATGGTTCATCATTGACAGTCTGATGTAAAGTTATTTTGTAGTCGCCACACAATCTTACTGTTTTATCTTACTGTTTTGGTACAATTACCGTCATTGTTGCCCAATAGCTCTGCGTTCTTTCGTCCGAAACACCAATTCTTTCCAACCTCTCAAGTTCTTTTCTTTCTCTTGGCTCTTCAAGGAATAAGGAACATCAAGTCAATTTGTTTAACACCATGTTTGATCTGTAAATATGTTTCATATCCGATCATTCCTGTGCAAGTATTTTTGAAAACATCATCATATTTGGACAACAGTGTCTCCAAATATGACTTCAGCATATCTGTTTGAATATCTCCTTCCACTCGATTTTCAATTTTGTAAACTAATTTTGTAATTAGAAGATTGGATGTTCACTCTCGTCTGCCTCAACTATTGGTAATTCAAAACTCTGGTCAGCATGATATTTCATGCATTGCATCTATTCTAAAACCTTCAGATCTTCTACTCAATAAAACTTGAGATTCATGTGTTCCTTAAGTAAGGTAAGTGACTGAACTGCATGTCATAGATATCCTTCCCTGTAATGGAACAATCTGCAGCTGTGTCAGTCTGAATCTTTAATGACTTGTCAATCAGGACTCGGATCTAACAGTCTCGTTATCTCACACTATGATTGCTTCAGCATAGATCCTATAAAAGTGAATTTTGTGTCATCTGCAACAATTGTAATACTGTGCAGTTTCCCTCTTTGCAACATGAGAAACCTGTGATTAGAAACATCACTCTTATCTGTTGTCTTTTGTTTATATTTACACGTTGCTGGCATGCATCCTTTCTTCTGACGTGAGCAGCCCTTGGTTTCTTTGAAAGAACAATTGTGTAGGGAATGACTGTCGATCCATCAGCAACACTGACTCATGCCACTTGCAGTCTCATGATGCTGTGTTCATTGTTTGGTCCTTTGACTGTAGGTTACTGTTACACTTGTGGCTAGTAAAGGGCACAATTTGCTGCCATTCTTGGCTGCCTTCTCCATGGAATCACAATCGTATAAGCCAAATCAAATGTAAGGCTTCTTAACAGTTTAGACTGGACCCTTTCATTTCTAATATCCCACGCAAACATTTGAAATCTTTCCAAAACTGATGTGGCTTCATATGTCTTTCATTGTGATAGGATAATCACTTAATTGTTTTCCCCAATTTCTGATAGCATGTGGGCAGCACAGTAGCGTAGCGGTTAGCGCGACGCTATTACAGCGCCAGCGATCGGGGTTTGATTCCCGTTGCTGTCTGTAAGGAGTTTGTACGTTCTCCCGTGTCTGCGTGGGTTTCCTCCAGGTGCTCCGGTTTCCTCCCACATTCCAAAGACGTACGGGTAGGTTAATTTGGGTTTAAAATGGGTGGCGCGGACTCGTTGGGCCAGAAGGGCCTGTTACCACGCTGTAAATAAAAACATTAAAAAAACTTATGTGTTGAATTTATAACTCTTCACTATCCTGAATGGCTGTGGTTTGTGGTACTTCCAAATTACCTCTACAATTGAGATATCTTTGGCTTTCTGCAGAGGAATGAACTTGCAGAGTGTGTGACATAACTCAGAGCTTTCTGCTTTGTATTCCCTCACCACAGCATTCAATGCCTGCAATTCCTCAGGACTGAACTCCACCTGAAGAATATTATTGACCATGAGAAGCATTTCCATCCTTTCCATGTGGGATATGAATGATTTACAAGCCTTGTTATTCAGCCTCTGGCACCCTTTGAAACTTAGTTCTGCTTCAGCCACCATTTTCTTTCATTTCTTTCCAAAATGGTGCCACTGTACTCACAAATCTCCTGTGTGCTTTCACTTTACACTCAACTTAGTTTCACAATGTTGCAGACTAACATTACCCATCTTACATTAAATTTACTCAAAAACTGCTTAGATCAGCTTAAAGAGTGACTGTTGCTATTCTCCTCTCCTTTACCAAGCGAATCCACCAGTAGCTGCTCAAATGCATTCATTGAGCTTGCACTTGGCAGCTTTGACATACAAGGCCATTTTCTGCTGTTTCTGATGCTTTCACCTTGTTCTCCAGAGTCTCAAGTGAGCACAATTATAGGTGCAACAACAATATTTTCTCTCAGTAATCTTTCCTGCTGTTGCAAATCCACATTGGAACTGAAGTCTATCAGTGTCACCGATTGTAATGCATTTAGCATAGACCTTAGATTTTGCTCTAACTCTAATAATACCTACAGAACATATGTACTTTATTCTAGTTTAATAGCAACACAAGCTAGCACATTGAGTTTGTATCATAGATGCACAAGATGACATCATAAATTTTTAAAATCCCATGACCTATTTGCCTTTTAAATAAATCACAAGCAAGACAGCATCCTCTGTGTTTACTGTAAGATGTGTACCTGCACACACCTGATACCAAGACATTCCTCAATGGTACACTTAGTGCTTAAACAGTTGGCACTACCACTCATAATAAAGCCCAATGACTATTACAACTCTGAAAACTCTGAAAAATGTTCCTATCTAATCCAGTGTGCAGGAATATCCTGTTCTCAGCTCATTGGTTTAAGAGCATGACCAATTGTTGAACTCAGCAGTCTGCATTCATCAGCCAGTGTCTCTCACAGTCCCACTCATTGAGAACAGACTGCTACTTCATCGAGGCTCGATAGGAGCACTCTCTGAGAAATACAAGCTTCCATGGGCCACAAGGATCCTTCTTCAGGTCAAATCAATTAAAAGGATTCAGAGTCTCAACCAAGCTGTGCATTTATTGTGGGTTTTGACACAGTTCGCAGCCAATCAAAATGCTCTGTGACAGCAACCCATAATCAGGACCAGGTTTTAGGAAGCATGGTTGGTATTTTGTACTTCTATCAGTTTGAAACCACTTTTGCCTGCATTACAATGTGCCATTTGTTTCACTAAACAGCCATACTGAGTAAATCACATTACCCTGTGGAAGTGCTCTCTTAACATTTCAAAAAGGCACACTATGCACATTTTACTTTATTTCGTCAGGTGGAATTTTTTTCAGTGTGGATATTCTCCCTAACATTGGTAAGCTGTTTAATTCCCTAATACAAATGGTGGTATCCATGGTATATTTCTTAATCGTTTTTTTGTATGATTGAACCCATTACTGCTGTGCAGCAATACTTTGAATTCTATTTGGCAATGGGTCAAAAAACATTGTAAAACTTATCTTTGGTTATCTTTTGAGCTGGTACTCTCTTTCTAAGTACATGAACACTAGAATCAATTTATAAGCATCTGTGAAAGAAAAGCTCTATATAACCATCTCTGAACATATATGAATAGCTTTAGTAATATGAATGAACATTTGTTTAATGTGAAATAAGAATACCCTCATTATAAAAAAATGTAAAAAATATCCTTGAACTGGGATGGAAGTGGCTCCCATGTTGATTTTGCTGCACCTTGCCTATCTTGCACACTGGCATTACTTAAAACCATAGTGCTGTGCATTTTCCACATTTCCCTGTTTGAGTGAACACGTCAGAACAGAGATTGATTCACCTACTACTTCAACCAAGTATGAAAAGGATGGATTACCATAGTGGTACAATAATCATGCATCACTGTGAGAACACACTAGATTATACAAAGTTTTCAGGCGATGATTTAAGTTATTTTTAAGTCCTTTGCTGATTCATGGAAAATGAAGAGCAAATATTGAAGCTGTAAATGTACACTGATTATTCTCATCTCTAGGATGCCAATTGCCAGACGTTGCATAAAGGTTTAAACTCTTCCTTAGTGCCAATGCGTTTGGGTATTCTCAACAGTTTTACAGCAGAACATGCACGCTCTATCATTTAGATCTCATTGGAAATAAAATAGCAATTTCACCTCCTGAATTGTTACCGGCAATTGATGTGGAAATGGATAATGTTGACAATACAATATTATGATTACAGCAATGGCACATTGTTGAGGCAAAATTAGATTTTTGGTTTGGAAATAAGTGACATTGTTATTTTATATGAAGGTAGCTTTTCAGAGTAGAAGCACTTTGATTGTCCAACACACTTCATCTTAATTGTATCTCCTGCCCTCTGGAACACTCCTCCAAAAGCACTTTGTCTCACTACCTCTCTCCCAGCCATAAAATCCTACCCTTTCAAGCATGTCTTTAATATTTCCTTCCATAAACATCCTGGACACCATGCATCCTAAACGCTCATTCATATCTCTGCTGCCTCTAGATTTGTTTACTCTCACAATTGCAAGGATGACCTGTGTGATCAAACATCATCTCACAAAAAGCTCCAATTTTTGGTCCTCACTAGCATATCACAGTTGTCCTCCCTGATCTGTACATGCTCTGTACCACTAAACTACTCTTCAAGAAAATTAGATAGGGCTGGACAATACGTTGAAGTCACAACATGGAAATAATCTGGGCTTGTTTGACCTGGTGCAGGATGTGCAAGAAACTCCTGATGTGTCAGTGACCATCCAGAATTAAGCAAATTATTGATTGCCAGAGCACATCACCACAGTTCAGAAATAAATGCAGAAAATGCTGGAAGATTTCAGCAGGTCAGGCAGTGTCTGAGGAGAGAGGGACAGAGTTAATGGTGCAGGTCAAAGACCTTTCATCAGGACAGTTTTGAAAAGCATGGACCTGCCATTGTTGTAATATTACCAGTTGCCACTCTGCACTAGTGCTGCTGTTTGTCAGTGATCCAGTCTGGTCTACTGTTGCTTGAGATGCGAAGTTTGAAGACCCAGAGAAGCTTGAGGATGTCCTCTGTAGCCATTTGCAGTCTCCTCCATGGAATATCAGCATCTTTCTACTGACCATTTAGGGAAACACTACTTGGAAGATGAAGGTATATGACAAGCAGGCATCATGGAGGCACAAGAGTAATCAGTTGCTGTCAGCATGATTTTCATCTCTATTTAAGGTAGAAATATTTTTCAAAGTGTTGATAGCATCAGTTTTATTTTATCCTTGTGGTGAAGTGAACATTATGGTGGTCAGCCAGAGAGAGAGGGAAAGAAGGGAACTATTGTGGAATGGGGAAATGAGATTGTGTCCATTGGATGTGGAGGCTGAAGACTTGTTTGATTCCTCAGATACAAAAGAGCCCCCTTGGTTTCCCCCTCCCTCCCTTTTCCACTTCCGCCTCCTCCTTCTCCTTCTCACTCCCCTCCTCTGCAGCTGCTGGCAGGGGCTTTACCTGAGTGATTGTGAGATGGTCATAATTCAGCAGGTCTCAGTGACTGTCAGAACCCACTCTACGCTCACCTGCGAGGCTCCTCCAGAGCAGTCCTGGAACTAGCAGCTTTGCTTGGGTGTACCATTGGCTTGCTCTGTGAAATGGTAAGAGGATAGCCCTTCCCTCCCAGCAGTCACCTTTTCTTCTAGTGTAGCAGCTCCAACGCAGGGGATGCAGTGGACTGCGGGAGGATGAATGTGGCACATCAGTTTCCTGGATACCAGGTGGTGACTGTTGTGATCTATTTACTACCAGCTGAAAATTCTGGGTCTCAAATCCTGTCCAGTTGAGGCGTGGGACTCGATTTGTGCCAGCATATATGGGGAATGGTGTGGTGACATCAATTAAAGGCGCACATCCTTCATCCCCATAGTTTCCTTCACCTCCTGGGCAGCGTTTTGTGTTGCTGTACTGTGACTGCCATGTAAGAGTTCTTTAAAGTTAAGACCTGTTTCCCATGATTCCTAGCAGCAAGTACACAACAGCTGCCATCTGGAATCACACAAGTCAGGTTTTCAAACAATAATCAGGGTGAAAAACACCTCAAAGGTTTTTAAAGGTAACTTTTCCCCATTTCACAACTTTCTGATGATCTCCCAATTGGGAATTAACACTAAAGGCAGCACCCTTCCTCTTCCCTGCAGTCCCTCTCTCTTCCATTACAACCGTTATTTGTATTGCTGATGTCTGGCTCCCATGTAGAGCTTGCCTTTAAGGCTTTGCTCTGATCTCTGGGAAGCAAAGGGAAAATACTCCAGTGGTTGGAATCATACCTCGCACAAAGCAAGTTGGCTGTGGTTGCTGGAGGTCTATCATCCTTGCCCTAGGCCAGAAAAAGGAATGTTCACTGATGATTGCATAATGTTCTATTTGCAGCTCCTCAGCAAATAAAGCAGCCCATGACTGCATGCTGCAAAACCAAGACAGCGTTCACGCATGGGCTGATAAGTAGCAAGTAACATTCATGCCAGTGCCAGGCAACGGCCATCTCCAACAAGAGAAAATCTATTCAACTATCTTGACATTCAGTGCCTTTGCCATCATCGAATCCCTCACCAGCAACATCCTGGGAGTCACCATTAACCAGAAACTCAGCTGGATCTACATAGAACATATAACACTACAGCACAGTACAGGCCCTTCAGCCCACAATGTTGTGCCAACATTTTATCCTGCTCTAAGATCTACCTAACCCTTCCTTCCTACATCGCCCCCCCATTTCTCTATCATTCATATGTCTATCTAAGAGCTTCTTAAATGTCCCTAATGTATCTGCCCACACAACCACTGCCCGCAGTGCATTCCACGCACCCACCACTTCCTGTGTAAAAAAAACTTACCCCTGACATCCCCGTTATATCTTCCTCCAATCACTTTAAAATTATGTCCCCTCATGTTAGCCATTGTTGCCCTGGGGAAAAGTCTCTGACTGTCCACTCAATCTATGCCTCTTATCATCTTGTACACCTCTATCAAGTCACCTCTTATCCTCCTTCTCTCCAAAGAGAAAAGCCCCAGCTCACTCAGCCTATCCTCATAAGACATATTCTCATCTGCCTTACAAAAAATGTGTATATAAAAGTAGGTCAGTGGCTGGGTATCCAAAAACAAGTGACTTACCTTCTGACACCCCAAAATCTTTCTACTATCTACATGGATTGTCAGAGCTACGATGGAATATTCTCCACTTGCTGGATGAGTGCAGCTTTAATAACTCTCAAGAAGGTTGACACTATCCAGATCAAAGCAGCCAACTTAATTGTCACCCCATCTACCACGAATTGTTCATTCCCTCTACCACTGGTGCACAGTTGCTGCAGTGTGCACTCTCCACAAACTGCATGGCACTTAGTCCCTAAGTCGACTCCAACAGCCCCTCCCAAGCCTGCGACTTCCACGACCAATAAAGCAAGAGTAACTGGCACATAGGAACACTACCTCTCGGTTCTCCTTCAAGTTATGACTTGGAAATAAATCACTGGCCCTTCGCTGTCACTGACTCCCAACCCAATAGTGCTGTGGGAGTACTTTCACCAGAAGGATTGCGGTTGTTCAAGGTCACTTAGGGATGGGCAGTAAATGCCAGCCTTACCAAGTGACAGCCAGATCTCAGAAAGTAAGCTGAGCTGAGTGTAATGCCATTGGGACCGTGCAGTTTGTGTTTTAGTGTTTCTTTTTGGATGTAAACCATCCTAATGTGTATGTTTCTTCACTAATTTTGTGAACTTTTTGAGGTGGACCACTTTGTGCTGAAGGTAGAGTGGACAGCCAGCGCCTCTTTCCCAGGGCACCAATGCTCAATACAAGAGGGCATGGCTTTAAAGTAATGGGTGGAAAGTTCAAGGGAGATATCAGAGGAAGGTTTTTTACCCAGAGAGTGGTTAGGGCATGGAATGTGCTGCCTGGGGCGGTGGTGGAGGCAGGTACATTGGTCAAATTCAAGAGATTACTAGATAAGCATATGGAGGAATTTAAAATGGATATGTGGGAGGAAGGGGTTAGATAGCCTTAGGTGAGGTTTAAAGGTCAGCACAAAATTGTGGGCCGAAGGGCCTGCATTGTGCTGTACTGTTCTATGTTCTACGTAAAACGACAATGTTATAATGCACCAGGTGAATAATTATTCCTAGACTTCCATCCCTTTGGGATATATTAGCTAAAATTAATACCAGTTTTAATATGATTAAATTGAGAGGTGACTTTGTGGCATTATTTTAATTCAGAGTTGAACTGACAAACAGCTTTGGTTCAATTCATTGTCAAGGCCTGCTCCTGATCTTGGCCAAATTGTGGCATCTCATTGCAAGGGAAGCAAATACTTGTTAGGACCAGTCAGGCTAAAAGATCAGGGCCAGTTTAATAAAGAAGATAACGTACAAAGAGGTTAATAAATTGCACACATTGTCTTCCTGCTTACGCATGAGCTAAATGGATTTAAATTTAATGCAAGCAATCACCAGAACAAAATGCAATCAATTGAGCTGCAGGAATATGAGAAATATAGGGCTGGTGAACCATGAAGAATAAGAGATGGATATCATTTCCCAAGCAATGGCTGAGTGCAGAGACATTAAAACCATTCCCGAAGTGCTGATGTCAGAACTGAGTCAATTTTCCAAGCTGGATTTAGTAATCACTTGTCACATTCAGTAGTGTTGCATAGATGTCTTTAAACTCACTCTTTAAACAGCTCCATATTTTACTTTACTCTATGTTGTTTCAATATAAACCATAGCACTAAATAAAGCAATACAAAACCTGTAGGGAAGAAAGTGGCGGTGGTCCTCCCAAGGGCACGTAAAAAGCTTTAGTTTATTTGTGTCTGGTAGCATTTAGCACCTTAAACTAGCTTCATAGACAAGCAACTTAACAAAAACACAGCAGGAAGTAAAATCTAATTGTCATCAGGTGCTTCACGTTCTAGGGTGGGCAAGCTGGTGGCACAGTGGTTAGTATAGTTACATGCTGTGCCAGGCAATGGTTCCACATGGGATCTTTCCTGTGATTTCCACTTTGAGTTCCTGTCACAGCTATGCTGTCAAGGGAGGTAGGTGGACAGCACAGGCACAATTAACTCCTACTACGTTCACACATCTTTAAACCAATGGCTCAGATTTGGATAAAGCTGTGATCATTTCATCCTCACACTCTCAACTGGGGAATGACATGAGATATACAGCAGACTATAGAATGGAGCTAGTTCATGAGGTGCAGTCAGCTGCACTAAAGGTAAAAAGAATGACATCTCACAGCCAGAATGCACATTCTGATCATCACATTCTGGCTGCTTCCCAGTTTCAAAGGTACAGTTACTATTTCCTTCTTGCTAAAGCCAGAAAGTTGAAAACCAACCACAAAAATCTACCATAAAGTGACATCAGTAAATTATGATGATTTGTTTACTAGAGGAGGAGAGAAAAAGCTCATCATGTGAAAATAAATCATGAGTGGGTTTGTGCAGTGTACTGTGTTGTAGCTTTCTATTGATAGGGGTTATTTAAAAGCAGAGCCATTGTTAAATAAGCAGATTAGAATTTGTTTTATTACACCTTAAGGACAAAATATGTACTTACAATATGGATTCATGACTGAGATCATTAAATGGTTTAATATAATGAGTATAATCTCCCAACTCCCCACAGGTTTCTTTGCTGCCACAATATTATATCGACTCTGTCCTGAGAGGAAGAGAGTGAAAGTTCAGAGCTTTATCGTTTGCTTTTCGATACCAGCTAGGGGAATTGAAGTGCAAAAGTACAGCAAAATTTCATATGGACATCAAACCCATTGCACCTCTCTTCCTCCCTCTCCCCCCAACCCCACAAACTATCTTGAGTGAAGTATTGTGATTAGTGGTTTGATAACACATTAATGAAAGTGAGAGCTTCAGATCCCAAAGACTACAGGATTCAACACAAAGGGTTGGCCAATTCCATCACCCGATGAGTCAGCTCTCAGGCTTGGTGGAGTAGCCCCTAATGTGACTTTGCTCCGCTTTAAGGCCACCTCATGTCACATGATCAAAAGCAGCACAGTAACAAGAAACACACACAGCCTGGCTTGGTCTATTCTCTGAATTGAAGTGACATTCTTTGAAGTGAGAGGCCGGATTAGTGAAAACTACATGCCGAAGCAATCTAATTTAAGTAAAAAGCATGCATCTTGTCATATACAAAATAAGGTTTGCTTCAATCAACAAACTGCAAGAAGATACTTTGGAAATGAAGAAACTCACAATGAGCTCTTCTAAAAAATGTTTACAGAAAGGTGTGACATTAAAGTACAGCAATCAATCCTGCTATTTAAATTGAGCTGACATAAGAGTTCCTTCTGGCCAGTGCATTCAAACAAGAACTGTGTTTCAGTGAAAGAGCTCGATACATTTTAAAAAGTCAATATTCCAAAATATGCTCAGTGTTTTTGACAACCTCACTCACCAACTGATTCGAAATCATGAATATTTGCCATTGAAAGACCAGCAAATTGTATACCTGTTAGTTCCTTGAGAAAACAAGTAATAATGAAAGATCTGACTTGGTTCCATATTTTTAAGGTAGCTTTGATACATGTTGATCAGGAATCCACACACACTGAGTATTCGTCCAGCTGTGTTCCAACAGCCTTCCAAGTATTTCTCACATTTGTAAGAGAGGCTGTTTGTCTTTTTAGCCATTGGTTGGCTGGGGAACGACAACTGCTTGCCTTTCTGTCAGTCCTATTTGGACATGTTACAGAAAGCTAATTACCTTATTACAATTTAGTACCATCTATCAAATGATCACCATCACAGCACTAACTGACTAATTCCACCAGCAAATGGATTGGTCTGCAGTCCATACGTGTATTTTGAAAGCCACTTGAAGCATTCTTAAAGAAATTTGAATGAAAATGTAAATTCTATGTGGTTGACATTTATTGCTGCCACAGAGTTTATTGGTGAAAAGAAATTTCAGTTAAAACTGAAAGATTCATGGCCTGACCTCCCTTTGTAAGTACCAATTGTCAAGAATGTTTCAACTTAATTATTCCCCCTCTCGCAAGCTTTCAATTACCTTGGCAGAGTTTCACTAACTTCCATCCTAACAATTACTTTCTCCAAAATATTTTTGCTTTCCATTGTTCACTTCAATGAGACTTGTAGACCTTTTGAAGGAAGTTCTCTCTTGTCGATCCATTGAATAAAACATGTGTTTGAATTTAAAAGAAAACTTTAGCCAAGCCCCTTAAATAATACACAGAAAGATTTAATTCTGTGAATGGTACCAGCATTCATTTGCCACTCTGTATGAGGAAGCTTGCTATGTTATTTATAAAATGCAAGAGGTACTCAAATAGTGGATGTCTGCCCACAAATGAGATCCTGGTGCAATTGAGATAGTTATTACTGTCTAGGCATTAAACATAATAGGGACAGAGCACAGAAAGGAAAGTTTGGTGGGAGTACAGCACACCAGTAACAAAAATTGTCTGATTTCCATCCCATTGCAATTAGTGGAAGGAAAATTCAGTGGGTTCTCTAATGGTGTTTAATCCTTCTTGCCAAACTTCCCTCTCAACACTTTTTTTCTTCTTAAGCAGTTCCACAGATCAAGGATAACTTTCTTCCACTCCAGTTCTGTGAATTCTGAAATGACTGATGTGGCAGATATGGGGCCCTCAGATTCTGCCACAGCTTGGGAAAGGAGGTGTTTGGCAGGTAGGTCGATCTGTGCAGCCTGTTTGCACATGTCACCGACGCGTAACAAAGGGAATAGTGATTAGAATGTGACCTCTTGGCTTTTAAATTTGGTGCTGTTCAAGGTTTGAAGGGGTTGAGGAGTCCAATTTTTATTTGTGTTCGGCATTTTCAGTTATTTAAAAACGTTAGTCAATTGATCTGCTTCTTCTACCATTTACAATGGACTCCCAGTTCTTGGACTTGAGGCTCTCAATGCCACTCTAAATGCTCTCTCTTTAATTTGAGCTGTCATGGGCCAGAGATTACCACAGATCAGTGGGGATGTTATACGTTTTCAAGGGAATTTTTGGGAATCTTTTCCTCTGTCTATCTGGTAATTATTTGCCATGATGGAGCTTAAAATAGAAAGCCTACTTTGGGAGTCTTGAATTAGGCATGTGAACTATGTGGCCAGCCCACTGGAGCCAACTGAGTGCAATTAGAGCTGCAGGGTTGGGGATGTTGGCCTGGGAGAGGGGTTGACATTGGTTTGCCCCTCTTGCTCGTGGAATTGAGGATTTTTGTGGAGGCAGCATTAGTGGTATCTCTCCCCTGCTCTCTGCCTTCTGCTGTAGGTAGTCTCAGAAGCATACAGGAGGGCAGGGATCATTTACTGTATGGTAAGACATGAGCTCTGTGCCAGATTTAAGGTCTTGATCTTTATACACTCTTTTAGTGTATAAAGGAAGTGATGGTGCACTGAAGGCGATGGTGAACTTCATCACCAGTTTTGGCCTTCACTGAATGATAGCAGCCAACATATGGGAATTGCTCATGTTTTCTAGAGACCTTTTATGGGTATTTATTATAGGAGAGACATTATGGTGGAGTGGGTGTAAGTTAGTAGAGGACTTTTGTCTTGTGTATGTTAAGTATAAGGCCCATTCTCTCATATGCAATGAGCCAACAATGACTTGGAACTTGGCTTCTAGATGTGTCCACATGCATGCTTCATCTGCATACTGTAACCTGATGACTGAAGCTGGACTGCCCTTAGTCTTGGAATGGAGGTGATGCAGTTTGAACAGTATATCATTTGTCCTATAGATTATCTGCTCTCCAACGGGAAACCTGCTGGAGACAAGGTGTAGCACTGTGGTGAGAAAACTTTTGGAGCGATGACCCACTTTCACTTGCGATGTCTGCATGTAGAATGGTCTGTTGTGGACCCTTTGCTTAACATCAGGACTTGCAAGCCATCATGTAGCAGACATAAAGTGGAGATGAATTTCTGTGAGCAGTGCAGTTTGAAAAGGATGCTCCACATTTCCTTTTGATCGATAGAGTCATTAGTTATTGTGACATCAAAAAAGGTCTCGCATAGTGAAGCAGCTCCACAGGCACTTGAGGGCCAAACTGAAACAGAAATCCTGCAATTTGAAAAACAGATAGTGGATGCAAAAATAATAAGAGATCCAGAAACTCACTGATAACCATGGCATGCGTACATTGTTTGGTGCGGTCAAGACCATCTACAGCTCAAACACCCAAGGGCCCACTCCACTGAGACCCAAGAATGGAAGGCAACAGAGAGGCAGTTGGCATCCACTCAGCATATTCTCCACCAGGACTCTGCCCTTGACATGTGTGCTTGGATCCATCCCACAGCAAACTATCCAGTCTAGACTCATCACCACCCAATCTGACAGGAAGGCAAAATGGCCATATGCCAACTAAGCACTACCTGGTCTCAGGAGCAGGCAGTATCCCTGCTGACGTTCTAAAACCTGGCGCAGAGAAACCTTAGTCCTAAATTCATCAACTCTCTTGTCTGGAAATGGAAGAATATGCCAGGGGCCAGAGACAAAATGTAATTGTGATCGTCTTCAGAAAGGAGATAAATCCAATTTCACTAACCACAGAGGAATCTCCCTGATGTCTGGCACAGAGTAAGACATTGCCAGGATCCTCTTCAAGCAACCTCTCCTCCTGTAGCCTTTGAATCACAGTGTGGATTTGTGCATGCTAAGGTACAATGAGTCTTCACTGCACATCACTTCCAAGAGAAATCTAGGGAGCAGCATCAACTACCTTACAGCTTACCCATTTGTTCTTCACTGTCCAGATGGTGAAGATATCCAGCCACCTTGCCACTGATAATTCACCCTAAAATACCTGTGAAGCAATTCAAATTTTAAAAGTAGATTGATATTTCTATGTAAGACGGAGAAAATTTATGCTTAAATATACAATCCATAATTTAAACATTGCTAATGCTAGATTTTAGTTTCATTTAATTTTGTATTCCTGCCACTGGGCACCCAAGTCATTGATTGCAAAGTAAAAATATGGTGATTTTTATTCAAATCTACCCATTACTTCTTTAAATACTTCAGATTAAATAATAGGGTATTTATTGTAGCAGCCATTCTCTGACCACACTGAAGTAATGGCAGAAAACAGCAGGTGGTGCTGACGTACAACATAAAAGCACAACAGAGGAGCAGAGGGATCTTCAATGATTGTGTATGCACCACACAGACTATGTTGACAGCTGTCAAATAAGCTCATGTGTCACCATCATTATTATATCCTCCTTTGGGAGTGTTGGTGAAGGGCTGAATGCTGAGCACATTGAAACAGCTTTAAAGGGACATTGCTCTGCCTCATCCATGTTCCAAAACAATTATAAATCCATGTTACATGATGAGTCATTTTCCTTTAAGTTGGACTTTTGTTATCAGGTTGCCCACAATTTCTCAACATAATCAGTTTTCGGTATGCCCTAGTGATTTTCACATGACCGTAAATGAAATGGCTGACAAATGTTATTGAGAGTACTTGGATTTCACAGAAAAACAGGAGAGAGAGAAAGATATCCAAATATAGAGATCCACTTTCTGTTGGGCATTGTACCTTACCCAGCAGTGAAATCTTAATTTAATTATGAAAAAGCTGGCTGTATGTTTATGCTGGGAGACTTTTGGCTCTGGTGAAGGATGGGCTAATTCTATGCAGGTGATGACTGCAAGTTTAAATCTCCCAGGTCTCATGTTATTAAGATTGGGACGGTTTCTCAACACCTTGGCCCTTATCCACATGATTACCACCTTGAGTTAAAACACAAGTTTATATATCTGTCACCAAGGGGATCTGGAGAAGCCATTAAAGTAGTACAGAGGCTAAAGGCGTGGTCTTATACACTCGTCTTATCCATGGAAGTGTGATAGGGAAACACAGTCTGCATTATTTGTGAAAGGGGAATAAAGAAAACAAGACCAACACCAATTTAACAGGGGATTGAGTAGGGATTGGGAACGGATTTAAAGCGGCATGATGATCTCTGAACCTAAACATTTTTGTGTTTCACTGCCCATTGGCCCAGTAATGTTATTATTCGCCATTTCAATTGAATTTTTAAACAAACAAATAGATGTAACTTTCAAAACAAAGAGGTTTTGTTGCTGCGTAATAAAATCACTCAAATATATTCTTGGCTGGTTGCAAAATGATTCTGCCTCTGTAACAAATCCTTAAAGATAAAACAAAAACCTTGGTATTGATTTTTTTTCTAAAGTCTATTTCATTTTGTGACCAAAACTAGAATAATTGAACTGCACTTCAAAATTAGAAATAACAGTTAATTTTAATTCAAAACATCATGCTTATGATGATACCCACAAAATCTTTGTGTTTAGATTTTGGGGAGAACTGACCTCATCAGCCGCAGTGAGAGAAGAAAATATAACTTCAGGCATTCATCTGATTTGGAAATTCATATGTAAAATTAAAATAATATACTTATATTTTGATTATGAGTTTGGAGGTTTAGGTGATACAGTGGGCTTGAATATGATATCTTTATTCATAGGATCAACACTTAAATCCAACTGAGGCAGCTAGGCTGAAAGTCTCTCACCTCGGCTAGCTTGGAAATGAAACGGAACTGTAGTCTAAATCTTCCAGCAAATGCTGGCGAGCACCAATGGATTCCCCTCCCCCATCACCAAGTACTGAGAGAAATCATCTTTCCCTGCCCTTACCACAGGACTTCCCCACCCACTGTCCCAAGATGTATCTACACTGGAAAACTAACATTTTCTCTGACCAACGGTGGTATTTAGTCATGAAACTGTGCATAACATGTCATTTTCTGGAGATTAATTTTAGCGAATGGAAGATCGCACGCTGTGTGTGCATATTTTCCAGGTGTGTTCTCCGAGCCAATGATGTCACACACTAGGAGTGTGAAAACATCATTTCCATTCTGTTTGGAACATGGACACCGATGTGAGGGCCACTTTTATTACCCATCCCTATGAGATGACCGTTTCCTATTCTCCCTGAACTACTGCCATCCTTGGGGTGATGACGCACTTACATGGTGTCAAGCAGTGAGTTCCTGGACTCTGACCCATCAACAATGAGGTGACATTGAAATATGTCCAACCTACGCATGTTTGGAGAGGAACTTAGAACTGATGGACCGCTTTAAATGTCAGTAAATTGACAGTCTGTTTCTGAGATGCCTGCAGGCTGATTATTTGTAATGGAAATATCAGACTAATGCAAGGAGGGAGGCAATCACTTCTAAGGTTAAATAAAAACACATTGCTGGGGCAGAGCTGGAGGAAGCTTTATTCTGAGCTCTGTTGTACCCGATCTGGGACTGCTTGGTGCTCAAACTCTTTCACTTCCCAACACTAATACCCCACAATAAGCAAAAATAAAATTATATGCGTGGCTATAAAGATGTTGAAAATTTTATGATCTGTAAAGGTTTTATGATGTTATTACCCCTAACTAAGCTGAAATAAATTACTTTACTTGACATCATCAGAATGTAGGTTTGCCAATGCTGCGTTTCCAGGAATTAACCACTGGGACGTTGTTCCCAACAGTCCCAGTGAAAAAAGTATCAGAAGCATTTAAAAATAAGTTTTAATTTTCTTTGAACAATGTCTTTAATTAGTTACTGGAGCTGGGAAAAGAGGACAAAATGGCTGTGTGATTGAAACTCATATAGTCTTCAACAAGATACAAGAGTTCCACTTCTAAATGATGTGGGAATCTGAGGCAAGAATGTTTGGCTGGGCTGATCAACGGTGCATGTGAGGTGGGAATGTCATTGCGATGATATTTCCAGGAATCCATTCAGCTTCCATCTCTACCACTAGTCCACCTTGTCTTTGAAATATTTGTCTAAGATTAATTCCAGATGCAGCCAATGAGGTGAGAGGCATATCTGATAGTAGAGCACCCAGCTCACCTTTAATCTCATTCTGTAAATGTGTAAAGGTATATTTCCTTCCTAGAATTCTATTGACCTTCGACTGGGAGGTGTTTCCTGGCAAACAATTAATATAAAGTAATATAAAAAGATGCTGTAATATAAAGATAGAAAATGATGAAAAAATTGCTCTGCAGGTCAGGCAGCATCAGTAGAGAGAGAAAAGGAAAGTTAATAGTTCTGGTCAGTTCCAGTTCAATAAAATGTCACTTGCAATTTGATCTTTGGTGATCTGAAATACAAGAAAACAGATTTGAAAAGTCCTCATGAATTGTACTCATGAAAACATCTTGTCCAATGTAACAAACATCTCATTGTACTCTTTGCTAAATTCCTCGTTTTGTATACTTAAATTTTATAAAATTTAAATGGATTGCAATCTAAAGCTAACAGGAAGGATTACTGTGTGATAAAAATGTTCCTTTTCCATTTTCTTGATCCAAAGCAAAGCTATGATATCCTTCTTTAATAACCATTCAATGACTCAGAATAAAAATCCTGTGTCTTAAACGTCATTCAAACTGCCCATTCTGCGCATTTTAAATGAACCTTGACCTGCTCAAAAAAGCTGGCCCACCCACCCCCCACCTCTGAAAAATCTTCGCAAAAATGTCTTACCCCAGGCCTGTCATTCAAGATTAGTGCATTGCCTGAAATAACACAGCAACAGCAGAAAGGACATGTACAAACAAAAAAGGATTTGGGTTTAATCTGAACTTTGACCTTTCTGACAACATTTACAACAAGCTGTGCAGCATGTTACTAGAAGCACAATGATTAGAGAAGTTGAGGAAATGCCGTTTTGGAATAACAAAATTAAATTATTGATACTAATGACTTGTTTTGGGGACAGTCTATTAGGCACATGAGAATGTGAATCTTCTTAGAGTTTTACACTAGAGACATCCTTGTGGAAAATAGCCCCTGTCTCTCTGATTTGCTGAGTTGCTTCTCCTGAGGGAGACAGAGATGCTTGAAGGGTGAGTCACTTCATGCTGTTCTCATGCATCTTCAAGCAGCCAGTAGCAGCAGCTGTTTCAGCAGAAGCCTAGGACTAGGTTGGCTCCCCATACACTTAGTTTGACAATGTTGTTCAGTGCGTGGAAAGAAAGGGATGGAAATGAGAGAGCTGAAGCTATTGGAAATCATACTTCCCTTCTTAGTAAAAGCAGACTTAATTATGTTCCTTGGTAGTGATTGGTAATGCAGCTACCCATTGGAATAATTTATAAGTGTGAAAATCATACATTCATGACATAATTCTTTTGAGACCAATTTAGGGCAAATTTTGGGTTCATAAAGGTGAGGGTAGATAATCAGAATGCAAAATAAAACTGCAAATTTTGAAAATCTGAAATAAAAATAGAAAGTGCTGGAATTACTTTCAGTACCTCCAGAGTAGGCAAGCAAACATGGTGCCTTTATCAGAACTCTGTTGTTAGCTTTTACAAAAGGAGTGAACATCTAGAAAGGAAACTTCCGCTTCCTCTCTACAGAGGCTATCTGCTCTGCTGGTCATTCCTAGAGCTTCCTGCTCTGAGGGAGGTTAATGCTGGAGTGTGGTGTACATTCCAGTGGCCAGTGAAAGATTGGGCCAGATCCTCATCGACCTGAGCTCAGGTCTTCCCGATGCAGACAGCCCAGTGAGCTGACCTCCACTCCTGGCAGGGGGAGCAGAGTCTGATTGCTGGGGAGGGACATCAGGCAACATACTGTTGAGGATTGACCCCCGGAACATGTAAAAATTGTTCTTTTGTTGGATCTGTATTCTTTGGAGTTTTGAAGAGTGAGAAGTGATCTTATTGAAACATATGAGACCCGAAGGAGCACGAGAGGCTAGATGTTTTCACCAATGCGAGAATCCTGAAAGAGAGAACAGGGTTACAATTGTTATCTAAAACTGAGGTGCTTCGGAATTCATTTTTGTAGAGGGCGGTGAATCTCTGGAATGCTCTTCCCCAGAGGGTCGTGGAGACTAGGTCATTCAAGGTTTTTAAAAATGTGGTAGATATGCTTTTAGTAGATCAAAAAATTAAGGGCTATGGGGAACTGGCACAGAAGAGGAATCGAGGCCTAAGGCAGATCAGCCAGGATCATGTCAGATGGCAGAACAAGCCTGAGGGCTCGAGCGGCCTACTCCCGCTCTCCTTTTTTTTCCTGTTCTTGTGTACATTCAAACAATTCTAACAACTGTTTAAAAATTCAACTAAAAACACCTTAAATAATAAAAAAAAGCAAAATGAAGTGAAATAAAGTAAAACTACTTCAAACACTTAGCTTTTTCCACAGGATTGATGATCCCTTTCCACTGAATGGGCCAGTGGTTCTCACACCATGTGGTCTTGGCATAGAGCTAAGGCTGGTGCCAAGGGTCCAGCAGTCAAGCAGGGGGTCTGATTCATCTGCAGTTGTTTTCCAAGGCTTCCACATTTGGTCCAGTGTACACAGACTGGGAGACTTGCTGAGGGACGGGTGGCTTCCCCTGCCACTAATGGCTGTCAATAGTTTGACTCAGCCGACTCTTTCAGTGAGACATATTACATTTACACCCAGCATTAGGCTGCACCACTGCGACATTTCTGCGAATAGCTAAATCAGAGTTTCAGTGACCTCTCTGGGTGAAATCCCAGAAGAGGTGATTAATGAAAAATTAGGAACAGATTTGTGCAATAAGTTGCCGCCCATTGGAAACTGGATTGGGAATCTTTGTACTTAGAACTTTTAGAAGTTACCAAGAAACCAGCAAGTTCAACCAAAAGTGTCAGGCCCATCAACCTGAGTTGGATTTAAGCCTCAGTTCCAGAGGAGATGGAGGCTAATGTTGATTCCACTGTACCACACAACAACCTCTCCAACACCTTGCCCAAATATATGGGAGACAATATTACCCTAATCCACATAGTAGGAAACAAGTGTGGAAGGATTAAATGCCATTGTCATAAATGGCCTAATTTCATATTCTGTTCATTGGAATGAAAAGTGCTCAAGGTGTTCATGAATTGCTAGGACAATTTAAGAGAATCCATTATTATACATGAAGTGGGGCAACTTTATGCTTTACTTATCAGATTCCATAATCTGCAGCCCTTTGATCAATCACCTCCCAGCATCTGTCGCCATCTCTAGCCCTCCCTCCCCCACCTGGCTCCATTTGCCCATCAACCCCTCCTCACCTTCCCTTTGCGTCTTTATACTGGCAATCTCCCCTTTACACTCTCAGTCCCAATGCAGGGTCTCCACCTGAAATGTTAACTATCCCTTTGCCCCCACAGATACTGCCTGATACACTGAGTTCCCACAGCAGCTTGTTTTTGCTCCAGGTCCCAGCATCTACAATCCCTTGTGTCTCCAACCTTATGCTTTTGTTACCATGGGGGCTTCTCAGCTGTGGGACCCAGCATGCCTGCTTTTTCTTCGTCTCATGAGGCAGGATTATCACTGCCAGCTGGATTACTTTGAGAAAGGAGGGAAAACCAAACAAAGCCCTGTACCTGAAAATTCTGAATGTGTCCGCAGAAGGATTATAAGGAACAATTGGAATAGGAAGAGGCCTCTCAGCCCCTTGAGCCTGTCTCGCCACTCGTCTGCAGCTAAACTGGAATTAATTAACACGTAATTGAAACATGATTCAATCATATAAGGTCCTGAGGAGTCTTGGCAGTACAAATGCGAAGGAAGTGTTTCCCCTTGTGGGAGAAGCTAGAACGATGGGTCACTGTTTCAAAATAAGGGGTTGCCCATTTAAGACATGGATGGAACCTTTCTTTTCTCGCAGAGGGTCAAGGGTCTTTGGGGAACTTTCTTCTCAAAAGGTGGTGGAAGCAGAGTCATTGAATAGTTCTGAGACAGAGGTAGATAAATACTTAATGGGTTGACAGGAATTCAGATCAGCCAAGATCTTATTAAGTGGCACAGTGGGCTTGTGGAGACACATGGCCTACTCCTGCTCCTAATCTGTATGTTTACATAAAATATCTGAACCATGATTTGAAAGTTACACAAATGAGACACTCACCTTCCTGAGAATTAAGAGGCCACTATGCTTCCTGTAGGGTGTTGTACTTCTCTCTAAATGGTACTGATATTTTGACTATTCTACCACCTAATGCAAGGGCACAGTATTCATTATTTTATGTTATGGATCAATGTACATTGACTTCAGTTCAGGACCTTTTTTACGTTCCTTCCTATTATTCTGCTCCATTCTCAAATCATTACTGTGCTGAAAGCAAAAGAATATGTTAGGTTTTACACAAAATGGTGAGATGTTTCTTGAACCCTTTCCAGGTATTACCACAATTAAACTGAATCAATCGGAATGGAAATGTATTTGGAATTGTCATGAACTGTTCCAATAATGCCATTTTCCAAAAACGTAAAACACACAGAGGGCCCAAAAGAAACTATTTCGTAAAGTATATTTCCAGAGATGGTTGAACACTTCAATCGTTTCCTGTTTGGAGTGGTTCCGTGTAATTTCTTCAGTGTGGTTTGTGTCTTTGACATGTTGTTGAGTGGTTCAGTCAGATGAGGACTCTGTGGAATATCTCGCCACACTCAGGAAACTGTAGTACTCCTAGAAAAGCAGGTGTCTCTGGGCAATGCAGATCAGCTGAACAACAGTTCACACCTCGGTGATTGCTGGCCCAGGCCTGAGAGACAGACTCTCTAACCAGCTTGCCAAATATATTTAATGAATTTTGTTTTGTTTCCCAAGTGAAATGTTTGACTTCAAAATGGAAACACTTATATCGGTGGATGCCTGATCCACATGGCAACACTAGGGGACATTATTTCTGTGTAAGATGCCTTCAAGGGGGACATAGAATGGTTGAAAGAGAAAGTGTGGAAAAGGTCATGCATAGTTATTACAACCATGCTACAGCCTTTTCTTTGGAAGGTGCACAAATTCCTTATTGTTAATTGTAATTTATGACTTGTTATTAAAACTGCAGGAATGCATAGTTTATAAAACCTACTATTCCCAAAAATAGGATTTTGTTTCCTGTGACAAATAGCAACCAATCATCACTTGCAGTAATGACCTTTTGAAAAAGGCTGAATTGGCATAAATGAAGAAGAGTTCATTAATCCAGATGCAGAGAGTGGCTCAATAGGAATCAGGAGAAGCCTTACTTAGTGTCAAGGGCAGGTCAGAGACTGGGTATCCTGCAGCAAGTTGCTCACCTCCTGGCACCCCAAAACCTGTCTCACCATCCACAAAGAACAAGTCAGGTATGTCATGGAGTGCTCTGCATTTGTCTGGATGAGTACAGCTCTAATGACACTCAAGAAGCTTGAAGCTTGATAGCCCACATCCCAGACTAAGTATTAATCCCCCCTGCCATTGGTGCACAAAGTAATGACTGAAGTTCCTCACACAAGCACCTCTGCCTCCCCCACCCATGAACCCTACCACCAAGGATTTCAGGCGAAAGGGAGCTGCACCACCTGCACGTTCCCCTCTGATTTGCACCTCTTGACTTGGAAATATATTGCTATTCCTTCAACATGGTTGGATCTGTACCCCTACGCAAAACACAGTTAGAGTACCTACACCAGAAGGATTGCTGTGATTCAAGGAGGTGGCTCACCAATGCTCTGTCAAGGGATGGGCAATAAATGTAGACCTTGAGGCAATGCCCAGACCTGAAAAGAGTATATAAAAATCAATCCTGGTAATTTTGAAAATGGAGCACTGCAGTAACATTTTGAAAATGACAAAGTCATCACCGTAAATCCATTGCCCTCCTAGCGGACCAACCACCTTCACTTCAACACGTGCTTGATGCAATATGCTGAGAATCAGATATGATTGTGCCAGGGTTTTCTGATAGCCTGACAGGTATGGAGCCTTTAGCTGCCCAAACAAGGCCACCATCACAAGGTGTGGTGGGATCAGGAGGAAGCAGATCCAGCTCAGGATGTTTTGTCCTCTGTCCTAGAAGCAACAGGTAGAACATTGTCAGATACAACTCCAACTGAAGGGCTTTGTTCGGTGAGGGTGTTAAGTTATTGTCAAAGATCAGGGGGACTGGCCTATCAAACACCACCAGTGGGCCCACCTCAAGTCCACTTCTGAGTGGTAGCCTGGATCCAAAGAGAAAAGACAATGGATTGAAATTGGAGTGTTTGGAAGCCTGTGTTAGTTTGATGCAATGTTCCAACATTTCACTATGTAAGAGCACCAAGGCATTGAGTGGAGTCAAAAAGCTTTGCATGTACAGTTGTGTACAGGGCCTTTCCTCTCTGGTGCCTGCTATGGTGGGGAGGGGAGATCACACAGAGAGTGAAGCGCTCTGAAGTTATGAGTGTGAGAAGAAATGATTGGTAGTGGAAGAGGATCTGGGGTGGGAGTCAGTGAGAGATCAGTGAGAGTGGGAGAAGATCAGGAGTTGAGAGAAGGGAGAAGTGGGAGAAATCAAGGATGGAAGACCGGTTGAGAGAATCGGGGGTTTGGGTATGGTGGAGAAGAGAAGAGAGAACATAGATCATGGAACAATACAGCACAGGAACAGGGTCTTCGGCACACAATGTTGTGCCGAACTAATTAAACTAGTAATTAAATGCCTAACCAAACTAGTCCCTTCTGTCTACACAATGTCCATATCCCTCCATTCTCTTCACATTCATGTACTTGACTAAGAGCCTCTTAAATGCCTCTATCGTACTTGCCTCCACCACCACCACCCCTGGCAGCACATTCCAGGCATCCTCCACTTTCGGTGTAAAAGACTTGCCCTGCACATCTCCTTTGAACTTGCCTCCTCTCACCTTAAATGCACACACTCTGGTATTAGACATTTCGACCCTGAGGAAAAGATACCAGCTGTCTACTTTATCCACACCTCTCATTATCTTATAAACCTCTGTCAGGTCTCCCTTAGCCTCAGCTGCTCCAGAGAAAACAACTCAAGTTTGTTCAACCTCTCCTTATAGCATCTGCCCTCTAATCCAGCAGCATCCTGGTAAACCCCTTTTACACCCTCTCCAAAGCCTTCATATCCTTCCTATAATGGGCCGACCAGAATTGACTACAATACTCCAGATACGACTCCTGATGGGAGGCGGGGAAGGAATGGAAGACCAAAGGGAAAACCTGAATCTAGTTTCCAAAAGTGTGCTGAACAGACAAATTACTTGATCAGGTTCAACAATCAGGTTTTAACTCCCACAGCACCTAAAACTATTACTCAATAAAGAACATTTTTAAGGCAATTTTTTGTTTTAATATTTTGTGACCTGCCTGTAAAGTAGCTTTTATATATTTGTGGGAAACTTAGAACAGAAAAGCACACTGAACACAATCATTGAAAAGTATATAGAGTTCATTTTTAAGAATATTTTTGCAGCTCATCTTTCTATTATTATGCAGAAGCACTAAGTGTTGGATTCTATGATGTCCACCATGAGTGTTTGCAAGATTCTGGGACCAAAGAGTCCCATCTCAGTCAGAACCTCCACTGGAATTCAGGTCCTTTAGAGGCCACTCAGATCGTCAGCTATGAACTAAATGAATGGCTTGATATACATTTTGTCCATCCTCCTTGGGTCCATAAGCCTAAACACTTGTACTTAACAAAGCTTTTCAATCTGAGCTGTTCTTAATATTCAGTTGGCCCTCAGCCTCAGCAATTTTTTTGGGAGGGAGGAACAGAACTTGAATGAATGTTTTATGTACCAGGACCTGGCAAGGACTTTAAATTCGTCACCTTTTGGAAAGCATGACAGATGACTTTAACAATATGGGATGAATGTGCTCCCAAAATTGACAATTAGTTGTAGGTTTTTAGTTGACTAAATGGGTAAGGGACATGTTATGTTCCTGTTTGTTACCCCTGCCCCCTAATGCACACTCTTGTTATGCTTTACTCTTCCTTTGTTCCCATCTAGAGCATGCTGTTGTTCCAACTTATTGACAAGACTATGGGTGCTCCTGGGTTTCTTCTCCTGCACCCATTTTGGCAGAATCTTCTTAAGGACTATTCACTTCATTCTCCACATACTGAAATTTACTTCCTCACTTGCAACAAAAGAGAGTTCCAGACTTACACTTTAACACTTACATGAAGCCATGTGACTTTCTTTGAGATTAGTGAGGAATATGATCTTTGTTAACAATATCTTAATTTCTAGCTTCAGCAACCCACACCCAGAAGTTTACATCAAACAAATGATCATTCCCTAAGTTATGTTCCATATTCAGAGCTGTGACAATGATCAATGTTGGCCTGACTTGGGTGTTGACAAACCCAAAAAGAAAAGCAAGCATAAACAAAAATGATATAAATGAACATCTCAATACTTCACTTTTGAATACAAATTTAACCCAATGCAGTGCATTGACAAAGAGAGCCCATGCAGTCAGATAATTGGAGCGTGTCCCAAACCAAGATTCACAATAAGATGGAGATATTGTCTATGATGGTAAATTTCATTTTCCATGCACAATGCTAAAAATAATGCAGTCAAAGTTGTTACTTCAACAGCATTATTGAATACCTTGCAAAAAAAAAGGAGCAAAACAAAGTCTAATCAATCTGTCGGAGGTCTGGCTGAAGAAAGAGTTTCTGTTCACCAGAGTCTGGAATTCCTGTTAAAAGGAAACCAGTTGGTTTGATCCAAAAACTTGTAGTGATATATCATGGGGAGCCGTCAGCATTATTTTGGGTGAGAGCCTAAGGTGTCTACTGGTGTAAGTAAACATGGAGTACTGATCTCAAAAACTTAATCCATCAGCCAGCATAAGTATGGACCATTCATTGCTGATGCATCCATAAATGAACTTCTGTTGCATTCATCCAGATAAGCCTGGAATTTCTGTTTAGCATATCCAAAGCCTGGAACAAGCCAAGCTGCTTGTATCAGTTTTGGAAAAAAAAGACTTCTTGGAAATCAATGTACTAATATGTGATTCACGGCTACTTTTTGAAACAGCTTGTGCAGGATTGGCAAGTGGAATATCTTGATGTATTTTATGTGTTTTCAGTATTGAGATATTAAAAAGTGCAAAAGAAAAACATGTTTGGGCAAGAGCTTGAGATTTGTTGATTTTAAATTTGAACCAAAGCCAATTGCATCTCTGATTCGAAGCAAGTTTATTCAATCCTATTACTTCCTTCCTGGGCTTGTGAGCTAACCTGTGTGTGTTTTGCTAAACATCCTCACAATGAGAGAAAAAGCAGGCCAGATACAGGTGTAGATTACTACTGGGATCAGTAGTAGATGAAAATTAGTGGCGTAGAAGTGTGCAGTAATATCTGCCCCAATTTGTGGGAACAAGAAAAGGGATGGACCTTTTCCTTTAATATTTAAATTGTTCTATCTAAGTTGCCAATGACAGGATTCATTGACACTTAGAGGCAATAGAAGTCATAGGCACAAGGCAAACGATGACTGATCATTGAGCAGAGAGAATGAAAGAAGTGCATATGGACTTGAGAATTATTCAGAAGGAGGCAGAGAGGCTTTATGGACAGTCAACATTTACAGGGCACATTTACACTACTGTATAATGTCTCTGGAGCACACTGACTGAAAATTGTTCTTCAGCAAAGATAAAATGGCCCTTTTAATTATAATTTTTATGAAAAGTGTGACACTCCATTAACCCGTTTAAAGTGCCTACATTTCAGGCCATAATTTGGACTAATTTTATCCTAGAGGTTGATAGGTGAGCTTTTATAACTGTGGTACAGAAAAATATTATAAGAACAAGAATTCCAGAAGTTAAATAAATTAAACAGGGATACATTTAAAATATAGAAAGAATTCTGTCATGTAATTTAACCCTTTGAAGACTACAGATGTGTAGTTTGGAGCAAGGTGGGAACATCTGGGAAGTTCCTAAATAAGCATTTTAAGAACAGGTGGAAATATTTCAATTTTTTCCCCCTGCAGTGTTATGTAATTCTTATGTCTGTCTTTTTAATAGTTGAGTTAAAAATGTACACAGGATGATTTCTACAAATGCCACAAACTGAGGAGAATGTTTGAAAACTGTTGAGCACATTCATGTGAACTGGGATTGAAAAAAACAGTTTCTATTTTAAGGTTAACAGAAAATGTTTTGTACATTGAAGCCAGGAGAGTTCAGTGGAATGAATCAGGTTCAATTATGCGTATTCACCAAATTCATTTATTTAGTGTCCTGAGTAAACATTTATTTATTTTACAAAAAATAAATAATTGGCAAACTGTACTCTAATGTGACATGCTTTGACCTACAGGGTGGTATTAGTTTTCTAAAACACAGAAACCTTTTTGGAAAGCAATGATATTGAAAGGATATTGAGATTGAATTTAAAAACAGTCCATACTTCAGAACTACAGTGGCTGCAAAATAAATGTTTAACCTTGTAACAGAAATTTTTTAAAAATTAGATACTCTGGATTATATTTATAGTACGGCATGTGTTAAATAGCAGACTTTAAAAAGCACTCTTTATTGTCTAGTTTTATGAAGCAGCTAAAAATAAATGACTAAGTCATTTGCTGGATGCTGAATTGCTGGAATTAATATATAAATATCGCACAAAATTCCGGTGCTATCTCATTTTCAGACTGGAAGATTTTCACTTTTCTCGTGCTTGTTAAATAGAGGCATAAATAATTGAATGCCCCATTTTGTAACTGATTGCAAAGCCCACAGAGTTTGTTCTGTCAGGTATACTAAACATGCAGCGTTGTACCCTACCTGTGTTGTACTCTGTTTCCAATATGTTCAGCACATGCAAGCATGTATAAGCTTCTGCACACAACCCTGCTAAAGTGTGTTATTTCACTGGTTTAGTGTTAAGGTGGTCTCCCTTCTATGACACTGATGATGCAGCAATCTGTTTCTGTTTCATGAGTAAAAGCATTGCTCTTCTCCTGAGCTCCAGTGCTTGTTGTCTCAGAGCTGGGGCATCCGGTACAGTGGTAAAATAATAACATTTCTTGCAACACAGCATTTTTACATGTGACACACATCCAGTAATTGCCCATTCCCCATCCCCACAACTTGCTTTGTTCCACCATTGACAGACGTTTCCTCAGCTACCTCAGCACCAAATTCTGTAATACCCTCAATAAGTCTCCTTAACCTATCTTTCCTCCTTTCGCACATTCCTTAAACACAATCTCCTTGGCCAGGCTTTTAACTATAATCATGTGGTCATAGGATTGTTTCTGTACAGAGTGAGATCTTTCAGCCCAGCCAGTCTATGTTTATTCCTAGTTGACCAAACCCATTCTCCTCCATCCTCATTACCCTGAAAAGTATTCTGCCTCTGTGTCTACTCAATTCCCTTCTGAAGGCACTAATTGAGTCTGTATCCACCACCCTTGAAGGTGGTATCTGCCCTGATCTTTGCTTACGTGGCCTAGTGACATAGAATTCAATGTGCCTGGTCAGAAGATGAGGTGCTCTTCCTCAAGCTCTCATTGAACTTCAGTGCAACAATGATTGAGGTTGGAATGAGACAGAAGGTCCAGGTGACTGGCGATTGGAAACTCAAGGTCACACTTGTGGACTGAATGGGGTTGTTCTGCAAAATGGTCACCCAAACTACATTTGGCCTCCACAATTTGGAGGAGACCACAACACGAGCAAGGAGAACTGTACACTGAATTGATAATGTAAAAGTAAATTGCTGCTTCTTACAGGAAGAGTTAAATACCCTTTTTCTGACTTTTGGGGTTAGGCAGGCATCAGGAAAGTGGAATCAGGTGACCCTTGATTTTATTGAAGGGGGAGCAGGCTGCTCCTATCTCTGATGTTCAGGTTTTGTGACACTGGTAGTTGGCAAGGGAGGAGATGAAAGGGTTGTTGGTGCACCGTCTGTCGTTACCCGAGAAGAGGAACAAGTATTGGTGCAGCTAAAAGAGTGAACAAGAAAATCCAAAGATTACCCTTTGGAATGCTATAAGGTGGGGAGAGGGGATGATGTATTCGGTGGTGACACCACATAGGAGTTACTGGAAATGACAGAGGCTGAAGACTGTTGGAACGGAACGCAAGGATAGGGGAAGCCTGTTGTGGTTTGAGGAGTGAGGCGAAGGGATGAGAGCAGAAATGCACGAACTAGAACAGACACGGTTGAGGATCCTGTTGACTGTGATGGGAGGGGAATCAACAGTTGAGAAAAAGGGAAGGCATATTGGACGCAGTGGTATGAATGATGCCATCATCCAAACAGATGATATTGTGAAGGCAAAACTGGGAGATGGGAAAGAAGGCAGGTGGGAGAAAGTGTGGTCATGGCCAGTGGACGCTTGTCAAGTCCATCCTCTGAATGGAAATAGAAGACTAGCAGAAAGGAAGGGAAGTGTCAGAGATGGACAGTGTGCAGGTGAGCAAACTGACAATGACAATGACAACGGACAATGAGCAGGGAGAAAACTGGCGACCAAAATGATGAAGCTTTCTGATTCAGCTTTGCCTTTAGGGATCTGTGGACTTGCACTCCAAGATTTATCTGTTCCTCAACACTTGTAGGTAACCTACCATTTATGGCATATTCTCTTGCCTTATTTGGCAACCCCAAATTACCTTCTCAGGTCTGAATTTCATTTGTCACTCTTTTTTTGCCCTACTGATATCTTTCTGCAGCCTACAGTGTTCCTCCTCACAATCAACCAATCTAACAATTAAGGCATCAGCAGCAAAATTTTTAATCATAGTTCTTTCATTTAAATACAAATCATTGTTAAATACAAAGAAACACACAGGACCAAATTCTGTTGGGTACAGCTTTCCTGTCACAAATTCCCACCAATTCTTACCCTTTGCTTTCTGAAATCAACACAATTTTGGATCCCACTTGTCAGTTTTCCTTGAATCGCATTGACTTTTACTTTGATGATCAGTCTGTCTGGTGGGATTTTGTCAAACGTTTTGCCTATATCTACGTTGACAGATTCAAACACATGTCCATCATTGACTCTATTGTTATGTCCTCAATAAACTTGATCATGTTATTCAGGCACAATCTTCCCATTTACAAATGCATGCTGACCATCCGAGATTGATCTGGGCCTTTCCGAATAATGCCCCTCATAAATGCAAGCTATTATTGTGATAAATTTGAAGTTATAGAGTCATACAGCACAGAAGCAGGCCCTTGGGCCCAACTCGTCCATGCCGACCAAGTTGCCCATCAAAGCTAGTCCCATTTGCTCACATTTGACCCATATCCCTCTAAACTTTTCCTATCCATGTACTTGTCTAAATGTCTTTTAAATATTGTTATTGTGCCTGCCTCAACCTCTTCCTCTGGCAGCTCATTCCATATATGAACCACTCTCAGGTTCCCATTAAATCTTTCCCCTCTCACCTTAAACATATTCCCTTTAGTTCTTGATTCCCCACCCTGGGAAAAAGATCGCGTGCATTCACCCCTTCTATGCGCCTCATGGTCTTATGCACCTCTATAAGATCATCCCTCAGTCTCCTACGGTCCAAGGAATAAAGTCTTAGCCTGCCCAACCTCTCTCTATAACCCAGACCCTCAAGTCCAGGCAACATCCTCATAAATCCTTTCTGCACTCTTTCAAGCTTAATGACATCCTTCCTATATAGGTGACCAATACTGAACACAATACTCCAAATGCGGCCTCATTAACATTTTGTACAACTGCAACATAACATCCCAACTTCTAAACTCAGTGCCCTGACTGATGAAGACCAGTGACCCAAAAGCCTTCTTCACCACCCTGTCTACCTGTGATGCCACTTTCAGGCATCTATGTACTTGTACTCCTAGGTCCTTCGGTTCTGCAACATTTCTCAGTTATCCTTACAACACTAATTTTACTCCAAACTTAACTTTCTAATGATCTTAAATTTCTGTAATATGCACTTGAAACAAGAAGCGAAACTGAAAAAGAAGCTCACCCAAAAACAATTATCTGTATTTGTATCAGCCTCTTTAGGATTTAATCTATAAAGATCAGCAATGTGCATAATCTACAATTGTATCAGGGACCAGTAGCATTGTGTTCTGAATTTCATCAGTTCTGATGCAGAATTGGCAGTTGCCAACAGCAACCTCTCACATCACATTTTAGCAACGTGTTTGACAAAGTCCCACATGGCAGACAGATCTGCAAAGTTAAAGTCTAAGTGATAAATTGGATCCAAAGTTGGCTTGATGGTAGAAAGCAAAGGGTAAGACTTGATGTTGATTGGAAGGAGAGGAAGGTGGAAAGGTGCAGAAATAAATAGAAGGAAAAAGAAGAAAAGGCTGGACAGAAAGGAAAAGAGCAGGAAACAAGATAGAGAGAGTGAGAAAGATGAAAACAGGGAGTTAAAGAAAAAATAAAGGAGTGGAGAAAAAGATCGGAGAGAGAAAGAGAGAAGTAGGAATTTAATTGCAGGTTCCCTGTTGGCACATAGTATGCAACTGAATTGAGGTGTAAAATTGATGACTGGGGTTTTGTACTGAGCACATGATGCAACTTTGCACCATGCCATTCTGAGCTCCCTGCACAGAGGTTTATGTATTTTATGCAGTTTCGAGGCCACTCATCTGCTGTTTCAGAACAACGTGCAGGAAAAGTGGAGGAAAATAGGGAGAAAACTGAAAGAATTTGATGATAGAATTGCACAGGCATATTTTATTATTTCTAAAGAAACAGCAGAATTTCTGGTGGAGAAAAACACAGGAAACATCCTCCATCATTTAGGATTTCTTGGGCATCCCCATGATTTAGTATCCTTGCACTAGGGCAGGGTAACACATCTAACTGGAGGAACGTAGAAGTGATGCTGGTCCCATTTTCCTTGTGCCCTTCCCCATCCACCATTTTCTGGGGTTCTGCTTCAACTAGTTCGCAATAAGCACATAAGATCAAAGGAGCAGAAATAGGCTTTTGAACCTGCTGTACCATTCTCAAAGATCCTGACTCATCCTCTACCCTCTCACATAATTCCCACGTCCTCCAGGTACTGAGTAATTAGCTTTACAATACATAACTCAATTAAACTGCAGTTGACTTGCTTCCAGGCATGCAGTGGGTTACCTACTTTAATTCCTAAAGGAGTCATCACTCCCATCCATATAGATTGATCTATATAGATGGGAAATGGAGCAATCTCAATGGCCCTTCCAAAGCCAACCTGGCCGATGGACTTAAGTATCTATGATTCTAGGATTTACCATCATGCCATCTGGGGATATGAGCAACAGAAGTATGTTCTACATATTTCTATTTTTGGGATAAGATAAAGGGGATTTGGTGCACAAGGAGTTAAACAGACTTAACCTGGAATTCAAATGAAAGAATGTTAGGCAATCTCATCTCTTTCTCATCAGGGATTTTGAGTAGATTTCAGCCCAGACAGATGGAATGGTCATTTCCCTATTCAAAGCTTATGTGAAGTTGGAGACTCTCAGCACAGGACAGCAGCCCAGAGAGAACAATCCCACCCCCCAACCTCACCCAAATTTAGCAGCGCCTCTCCTGTTTTTCTCAGAGAGGCAGCCAAATTTCAGTGGATGGAGGGGAACTATCACAGTGTGTACAGACTACAGACTTCTAAAGCTAGTCCAACTTTACGATGCAGCCAGTTCAGTTTTCAATCTAACTAGCTCTGTGTGAGATTTTGGAGCATTACATGGAACTGAAGGGTGCAAATACCTGTTATGATAGTGTCATCGTATTGGTAAACACATATATAGACCCAAAAATATTTTGCATCCGACAAAACTTTTATCCTTCAATTTCTAATGCTTGAACCTGTTACATCTACAAACCATGGTTCGAGCTTAAAATGCTACTATAAAAATTCAGGCAAAATAACAATTTATTTCTTAGAAGAGCAATAAACTGTAATGTAGAGCTGGATTGCCTCTGTTCAATTTTGAAGGAAGGGATAAAGGGAAATTGGAAATTAAAGTGTGTATATATCTGTTCTGATACTGAATCATTTTATGTTGGCCCTGGGTTGTCAGCTAGGGTTGAACACAATCCAGGCAGATGTGATGTAAATGTGTTTTCATTCACTGACACCTGTCGGAGATCCCAAGTGAAATAAGTTTATGGAGTCTCAATCCCGCTCCCAGCAGACATGATTCCAAAGTATAAAATTACCCTTCCATCTGACCTCAGTTGGCAGAAATTCAGCAATTTTGCTGAGAGAGCGAAAAGAATAGGGAATTCAGGACTGAGAAAGTTGCATTGTAACAGTAGGGGACATCTGTAAGAATGCAGAACAAAAACTGACAAGGCAATCCATGTTCTGACTTCACCATACTAGGGCAGTAGACATGCAGGAAAGCCCTGGATAAATAATCTTCAAAAAAAAATTTGAAAGAATATCAGCAAGTCGCCTCTATAGGCTTCAGCGTATCTTTGTGGATTTGCTACCCTCAGTCCTTAATGCACTTCTGAAGGCAAAAATGAGAAGGCTAACAAGCAAAAGCAAACCAGTTTCATTTGTCAGTCACCATATTGATGAACACATGTGCTAAACATATTTACAAAAACTACACACTATCCTTGTTTATGGTTCTCATTTGGTATTTGTTTTGATGCATTGAGGGGTCATCTTTAGCCAAGTTCTCATAGCATCAATTCTGCAGGAAAAATTCGGTAGAACAGTAACTTTGCTTCTGGTGCTTGGGTTTTATTTTTAATATCTGTTCTGGGAATCTGAACAATGCTAACAAAGCCATATTTATTGTCTGTCTTTAGCTGCCCTGAGAAAACAATGATAAACTGCTCCACAATTCCAGTCTGATCACTTTTACAATTTAGGTCACATGGAATTAAGAGTGAAGCAACTCATGTAATTTTCATGGAGCCACGTACAAGTTAGACCAGGTTGGAATGTCAAGTTCCTTTCTCTGAAAGACATTATTCCACCAATGGGGCTTTTATAACAATCCATCAATTTCTGCAGTCTATCAATGCCCGATGTCTGGAACTTCATTCACATAATGCTGTTTTCATTCCAATGATTGAAAATCATTTCTTTCCCCTGGAGTGACCACTTCACATCGATCCAGAAATCCAACCAGTCATTTCCGGGCATTAGTTACTCTTGCACCTGAACATGACTTGCTCGTCTGTTGTACAGAAGATGATGTCATTGTTCATACCTTGCCCATTATGGATTACTGGGATACTTAGACCAAGCTGTCTCAGGAAAATCCATCACTGGCCTCTTCCACAACAATTAGACTCAAGTTGTACTCCTGATTTGAGATTCCCGTAAGGAAAGTGCACACATACCTTTGATCCATTGGGTCCCTCACCACTCTGTACCAACTCACACTACATTACCACTTCCCACCTGCCACCTGAAACAGATCTCACTTCCAGCCCTCCACCCCTAGATTCAGGCCCCATTCCTTTGTGCTCCCTAACATCCCCCTCCCCAACCTGACCTCACAATGCACCAAGGCTCTCCAATCTTCCTAGTCTCCAACCTTGTTCTTTCATATGCTGATCCACCCCACCGGAAAAAGCTCTGATCCAACTCCAAGCTCCCTGGAACCCCCATGGAGGTCCCAATCTCTGACCACCTCTCATCCTAACAATGTACCAAATTGCAACCCCTAACCACTGCGTTCTGCCCCCGAACCAAGGCACAGACCCTTCCGGGTCCTAATCCCAATCACCATCCATCCCGATTATCCCCCAACTCGAGAACCTAATTCTTCCAACTCCACAGCCCCATTTCCCAAAAGTCCAGTCCCCTTCCAGAACCCTTACCTTCTGCTCAAATCTTGCTCCACCCAAAGTTCTAGACTCTGCCCACCCCACTGGCACAGGCCCCAAAGGATCCACATCATCCCCGACCAAAGGCTTCAGCCAAGATCCTCTCCTCTGGCCCTCATTCTAGTGCTAAGATGTGGTCTCCTCTACAATAACAAAACCAAACGCAGATCGTGTGACCACTTTGCAAAACACACCCATTCAACCCATAAATGTGACCCTGAGATCCCACTTCCCTGTCACTTTAATTCTCTAACCCCCCCCCCCCACCCCCCACTGTGCCTCTCTGTCTTTGGACTCCTACGCAGTTGCAACGAAGCTCAACGTAGGTTAAAGGAACAACACCTTATTGTCTGATTTGATACAATACAGCCTTCAGAACTGAACGTTGAATCATCATTCCAGATAATCAGACATTCCAGCCTTCTGTCTCACATCTTAAGCATTTTCAGTTCTCTTTTTTTCTCTCTCCTCTTCTGGAACTTCCGATTTCATCTATTTCCTCCTACTTAAACCTCCCACAACAAATTATTGAGCAATCCAATAGCAGAGGGCATGCATTTAAGGTGAGAAGGGGTAGGTTCAGAACAGACGTGAGGGGTACGTTTTTTTACTTGGAGAGTGGTGGATGCCTGGAATGCGTTGCCTGATAGGGTGGTGGAGGCAAATTCATTGGGGGATTTTAAGAGGGGCTTGGATGGCCACATGGAGGAAAATGGAGGGATATGGGCACTCTGTAGATAGGAGGGATTAGCTATGTCGGCACAACACTGTGGGCCAAATGGCCTGTTCTGTACTGTTCTATTCTATGTTTTATGAAAATTATTCATTAGCTTTTATCACCCTCTCTCAGCTGGCGGTGACACCATTCAATTTCTCCTGGTCTCCACCCTATCAAAGACCTTCCATTATGTTATCTCCACCTAACCGGCTCACCACGGCCCCCTCTCCCCACCCCCTACCTCCATCACCCCCTTTCTCTGCAATTTATAACTTGTTTCATTTCTAAATTGTTGCAGTTCTAATGAATGGGCATTGACCTGAAATACTAATCGTTTCTCCTGACAAATGTCTGACCTGCAAGTAATCTGAAATAAAGGCAGCACTTTCAGTTTTTATTTCAGATTACAAGCTTCTGCTGTATTTTCCTTCCAAGTCATCCTGGCTTGGAAATGTAAGTGGCTTTCCTTCATTGTAACTGGATCTAAATCCTGGCCCTCCCTACTCAACAACACTGTGGAAGTACCTTCCTTACATGGACTGCTCAGGTACAGTGAAGGTGGATTGCCACTACCTCCTTAAGAGCAATTAGGGATGGACAATAAGTATTAAACTTTCCACATCCTACTCGTGAATGAGTTTAAAGAAAGGTTGGAAAGATTAGTGATCAGAAAATAAACAGCTTCTCCATTAACATTTGGCCTTTCACTCAATTCCAGAATTTACAGGATTTTGTTTTTCCTTTGCAAGTCTGAATGAGGTTTCATTACACTTGTCTACTGTAATTTGACTTGAAAATCTTGATAAAATCACTCCCTTTCAGAACTAATGAAAGGCTGTTGATTTGAAGTGTTCATCCTGCTCTTCTCCCTCTCTCCACAGATGCTGCCTGACCTGCTGAGTGTGTCCAGCGTTTTCTGCTTTATCTTGCCTGTGTCTGGATCTGGGATCATGCTTAGAGAGGAAGTGCTTTTTTTTCCCCCATGGCTCAAATCAAGATGCTGCTGGTGACTTCTGCCATAGCAGTTAGTCTCCAGTACGCGAGATGAGCCACTAATTGCCTGTTTGCTGGACGACCAACTTAATTAAGTTTGAGTCTGGACACAGAAAATGAACTAATTCATCTGAATTCAAATGAACCATCAAGTTACAGAGTTTCCCAGGGATCTATGTGCCGTTGACTCCACTCATATATCTGTATGTCATGACTGACGATCTTCATCATCTTGCTAAATGTTCAACTTGCTTGTGATCCCTGATACTGGTTCCTGCACAGGAATGCCAAGCATATTGGCAGCTGTCACATAGCATTTATACTCAAGTGCTATGGCATTTGATTCAAAAGATTTTTTAGTCTTTTAAAATGAAGAGGAGGTATCACCATTGCTCCTTGGAAACCAAGGTTACCCTGTCTCCCCTGGGCACATGGCCCCATTGTGCAACACTACCAGGACAATTGAAGGAAGATACAATGAAACAGCAGCTTGCATTCAGCAGGCAAGAGGGATCCTCAAACTAAGTTTCAGATGCCCAAGTTGGATGAAAGGATCCTTCATTATGCTTCTGTTATCATTAAATCTGGCATTACGATATCTGTCACAACCCAGCAATCAGCTTTTTACCCCCCAAGTCAAATCCCATATATCTTCTTAGTGAGAAGAGAATATAAAATGGGTCACTACCAAGGACTAATTACCAAGTGAGATGAAAATGGTCAATGGACTTCTTGTGCTGTGGAAGTTACCTACTAACTTACATACACCTTGACCATTGGGAAAGTGACTGCTTGGCTCTACTGCAGAATTGAGTGAAGGTAAAGTTGGATGGGGTTGCTCCTCAAGAGACAGCAGCATTAACTCTAGTCAGTTCCTTCCATTAATCTGCTGGAGCCTTCTCCCCAATGGAAAGAGGGATGGTCAGATAAGGGCATAACTGTGCAGCCACAAAACTGCTCACGCATTGTGTTTTCTGGTCAGTAGCATGGTGAGAAGTCAGATTAGTTCACGGGTGAAAAAAAATCATAACAGCTGTGGGTAAAGCTTAGGTCCCAAGATTCTCCACTGCATAAGGGCTCTGGAGGACCCAGAGTTTCTATGATGCAACAGAACAAAACAGAAGCACTCAGTGTGAACTCAACAATTTTCCCAAACATGAGAAGTAATTTGTGGATGCTCCTTGCATCCCCAAAGGTGTAACAAAGTCATGCAGGAAGGAGATTCAGAGAAATAACAAGAGGGGGCACTAAGATATTAATGTGAATCATAAATGGAGCTGCCACTATTTGATACTTGCTTTCCAGGCTGTTTGGCACATGACCAATTGACAGCATGAGCTGCTGATGCTAGCCTAACCAATCCTCATATGTAGGCAGGTCCTGTGGTCCCTTGGTTCAGGAGCAACTGTGATCCTCTGGTTGACTTTTTGGCTGGTTTATAATTCCACAGATTGCATCCCTGGTTGGACTCCTCATTCATTCACTCCTACACTTCGCTGCCTAACCACGCTCTATGTGAATCTGTGATAGTGTCTGTCACCGTAGGGGTGGATGATATACCGTGACACGATGAGCTAGGCTGACCTGTATATTGGACTTCATCTCCTTCTTTTGGACAGTGATGGGAAGTAGTTACACAGTAAGACTGCAGTTTGTAACGTTATAATATTGCAGTGGACAATATTGAGAATAAATGATTAAGGAGGTAAAGAATGTGAAAGAAAGCTACAGTGTTGAGGGGAGGTGTCAGACCTTCCCCTTCATTACCACCATGCCATGAGTCTCCGGGGCCCTCTCTCTGTAATGTTTTAGGCTTGGTTCCACCTCCTCCTCCGGCCTGCAGGACTTGCTGGCCTTCTCCCACAAACACTACAGATACAAAAAGATATTTACTGGGAAATATTTACTCAAAGTGCCTCATTTGGGAAAAAAAACATTTTATTTTCATTACTGGTAGCACAACAGCTGTGTATTGAGCAAATATATGTTTACTGGTTGAAAATGTGATTATTTTTTAATAAATTGGTGAGATTTAGTAAAATTGACTTGGTAAACTGCACTGTTGCAGCTATTAACCACCATTTGTTACCCAAATCTTCCAACACTGGAGTCTATACCCAGCTTATCAAGCAAGCAAGAAAATGTGAACTTTGGACACCGAAATGCCAATCAATCCTTCCACAGTGACTGATGATTGTGCAACAGATTTGAATTGATTATGGCTTATTTTTGCCCTGTGGAGTATTTTAAATCTAAACGTTAGGTGACTCAGTAGTGAGGTGTCAGTGAACTGATAGTATATGAAGAAATGTGCATTTAAAATAGAAAGGTAAAGCAGCAAGGATAGTGAATGCATTCAGTTCATTGCCCAACATTTATTTCAAGAAGTGTTGCCGGCAAGGCTGGCACTTATTGCTTTTTTCTTCTTGCCCTTCAAATAAGAGACTTGCTAATCTCAATGATTTAAATCAGGAGGTCCCATGAAGGACATTAGTTATGATGGGTTAGTTATGATGGGACATTAAGATTTTTTTTCCACAAGAACCTAGTAGTTAATGGACTGGCAAGAAATACATCTTATCCCATTGTCAAAAACAAAATTATCACCATCAGGAAAGGAAATAATGAAAACAGCCCGAGGACAGTTACTGAAGCATAATCAATTGCCAAGTTTGCCAGTGGGTATTTTATAAATAAGCCTTGTACTGGAAGAAGAACATGTATTTATATTGGATTTTATCACAATTCTCATCAGCATCTCATTCTTTGGATGCAGTTGCTATTGTTATGTTGACAAAATCTGGCAGCCCTATTACTCATGGTAATGTTACACAAACATCCAATATGAATAACCAATTCATCTTGCTTTGTTGGTTCCTTGAAGAATGTTGACCTGGAAACCAGAAAATTTCCCTACCTGCCTCTGTTCATTTGAATGATAGGTCTCTGAACATGAAGCACTTCCCCAGTGCTGTACAAAGTACCTCACATCCTGAAGTCAGCCTGGAATTATCCCATTCTGAAAACAGTGCTGCCAAAATGGAGAGATCAAATCAAAATAAAGCAACTGAATAGATATTACTTTACTTGGCAGTACTCTTAGAAATGTTGGGAAATGTAGAATATTCCTATAAAACCACAGAATCTGCAGGACTAAGTGTGCTCATTTTTTCTTCCCACCTGAGGTGCAATCACTATAAACAGCAACGTCTTTAAAAATAACTTAAATATTAACTTATTCATGAGTTTTAAATGCTAAAATGTGTCCTGTGCAACCTGAAGAATTTTCCTTAACTTATTCCATTGGAAGCTTTCTTGCAAAGTCACGATACTTTTGCAGCTGGCCACATGTCAGATTGCTGCATGCCCCAGCTAATAATGTCTTGTCATCCAGTAACAGAATTATGCACTCACCACAGTTTCAGTGTCACAAGTAATTGGACTCATAGCTCATCATATTGAAGTTGTCAGAGCCTTCTTATAGCTACACATTGTGTGAGTTGATCATAGCCTAGCAAATCGACAGGCTGCAACCTTTCACCTTTACACTGTTATGAAGGTATAGGCCAAAAGTGACCTACAAATCTTTTGACAGGGGTGGCATTGGATGCATGAATGGTTCAGTTCCTTTTGTCCATCAACTGGTATTGTGAAAGTGGTTATTCAGGAGATTTGCTGTCAATACAAAGGATGTTCTTTGCCAAGAAATGTTGCCATAGTGAAGCCTCCTCCAATTACATGGGTGGGGTAATGTTTTACTGTGAATTTACATTTAACTCTGTTGAATCATTAAATCTGCTCTTCTTGTCCAGTATAGGAATGGGGAAAACATTACAGACAGGATTGACAGCAAGTTTGAGAAGCAAACACCAGGCCTTTCACACTTCATAGCTCACAACTGCCACATTCATGAGTGACAGATGATGGCCTTTTGCACTGTTATGAAGTCTTGGCACTTACTATATTGTGGCTGAATGGTTTGATGAATTTTGTCTCTTTAAAAAAATATATAACAAAACAAACACCTTATTTCAGTCTCGTATGTAAAAATGCCATGTGTTCAAGATGTACATAAACCAACTCTAACGAGTACACTCCACAACCAAGGTCACACAAGCCTCTGTAGTCAAATTATAGCTTGCAGACAACACCCTAGTTTGTGCACACACAGATGCCAAGCTCATAAACATCATCGGCTCATTCACCAAGGTATATGTGGATGGATCTTACACTCAGCGTTGGCAAGACTAAGGTCCTCCACCAATCTGTTCTGTTACACCACCTTGCCTTGCAACAATAAAGGCTCACATGAAGACCCTGGAAGACATGGATCATCTCCCACTTACAGGAGCTACCACTTGGTGAAGGCAGACAGCCATAATAAAATTTACCACTGCCTTCAATGTGCCTTCACAGCCTTTGGTCGATTGAGGAAAAGAGTATTTGAAGACAGGGCAACTTACCTGGTACAAATTCATGCCTACTGGACAGCAGTGATCCCAACTGTGCTTTACATTTCTGAGACCCAGACAATCAAAAGCAGGGATCTTAAAACATCAGAAAAATACCAGCAACAATGTCTCTACAAAATCCTCCAGATTCACTGGAAAGATAAGTCAACCATTAAGGGTGTTCTCTCCCAGGCTAATAGCCCTACCATGATGATCATTTCAGTGAGATGTTGAATATTGCTTATAATGGGGGGAAAAAGTCAACATGGGATCCATTATTTCATTGGGTGAGTTAAAAGCAAACTTCAATTTTTTTTGCAGATTTTAGATAATAATTTGGCCGACTTTAAAGAAGAAAATGTTCTCTGTCTGGTTCTAACCCAGACCATTTCTCCAGTCTGAGTCTTTGTTCACAGGAAACAACAGCATCAACTCTTGTCCTACCTCTCCACTTCATGCCTAGGGTATGTCCGACCGAGCTGCCAATCAAAGTGTCACTGCTGCTAAAAGTTTCCTGGCAACATTCCAGGCTCAAATGAAGAGGCACATAACAACACACAAAGGGTGAAAGTTTGTTGCAATCCATGAGCACCATTACCCTGAGCTCAAATAAGCTTGTCCAGCAGAATGCTCTTCTAGGATGTATATTTTTGAACTATTTAACAACATTAACCTTTTAAAATAATATTACAGCAAATTCTTTATGGGCAAATTGGTAAATTTTTGAAATCTTAACTAACAATAACATTTATGTATAAGCTTGTAACAGAACTACAAATTGTGTAGAATTTATCACAGGTGGATTTTCATCTATTCAAAGTAAAGAAATAATTGCTCAATTAGCAGCAATTTTCAATAAAAAAAGGGAATAAGACCCTATTGAAAGCCTACTGGTTACAAAATTTGCATAAGACCTTAAGGTTTTAAAATATTTTGCATTTTTAAAGATGTGATCTGACAGTACCTCATCTAGCCCATCTCAAGTACTGTCTATACATAAAAGTGTGACTTTAATCAATGGCCATTAATTAGCATTTATTAAATAAATATTCAAATATAGTTTACTTATCCTATTCGTGTTCACATCAGCTGTACTGGTGCTTATTCAGAATTGTTTAATAGACTTTCAGTTAGTCAAGCACCATGGAGCTTGTGTTGATTACTGGTGATCCAATGGAGAAGTTCTCTCCAAGATGACCCATCATTAATTGCATGCAGGAATAAACCGTTGTTTTCCTTCCATCTTACTGAACATTTTTGTCTTCACTATTGCATTGTTTACCACAGCACATGCCCAAAGTATATCAGTTACTGATTGACCATTATGGCCTAAAAGGAGCAATTACTTCTCCTCGGACCAAATGTTTGGTTCTCCTTGCTAACCAGAGGATTTTGAACAATCTTCTCTCAATCCATCTTTTGGGGGAGGGTTAAATATATTTGGTTTAATTTATGGCTAAAGTTATCCTATTTGACTACAATTATATTCATGAAATGAATAGTAATGTAAAAACACATTTCTAAACTCTTATTCCAACAACATGATGAAGAAACAAAGTTCCTTCCATCACAAAGATACTACTAACCATTGTCCCGTTAAAAGCCTCCACTTTTTAAAATCTTAGCTGAAAATACAGTTGTTTCATTTTTGTTATTTACTCATTTAATCTGGACAATCTATAAAACCAAGCTGGAAATGAAAATATTAAGCATATTCTACCACACATCTTAAATACACTTTTGAGCAGTTTCAAATATTCAAAAACAAAAGTTTGGCTGAAGTTGAAACATCCATGGTTAATTTTTTCCCCCTCCTTTGTTACTGCTGGAAAGGTTATTTCAGAGCTAATCCTGTTTTTGGCATAATTGGCACAAGTTTATGTTTCCAGATTTAATTAAATCCAGCTGTAGTGGATTATCTCAATGACTACAATACCAATTATATCACTAATTAAGGTAGGGTGAGTCTGACTAACCAGGCCAAATGCAAGCTGTCTTTTTTTTTGTCGTTGCACACGTGAGTTAAGTGTTTGAAACAGGACTGCCACAATATTGTGATTAATGCTTAGTCACATTTCACATATGTAATCCACAATGCAAAAAAAGTTACCAGGGTTTATACTGCTGTATAGATTCATTAACAGCTTATGAGCAATCATGGATAATTTTTTGGAAGTGATAACAGTATATTACTCTCAAGATAAAAACATACAAAATTCTAATTACATGATATTAGATGAGTGAGTTAAAGTTGCGCAGTTTCATTTAGGATTTAGAATTATTTTAATTCAAAAAATTGTGGCAATGCATGTTTTTATTATTATCTAGCAACAGAATTTAAAATGTTAAGCAAACTCATATATCATACATTCTTACTAATAAAAGTTGTCATGGCATTAAGAACATAAGAACTAGAAGCATTGATAGATGGTACAAACCTTGATCCAGCTCTACTGTTCAATGAGATCATAGCCTATTCTGGACTGCATGCAGTTCTGATTCCCATAAACCTTGATTTTCTTCATGTCCAAAAAGCTGTTGACTTCTGCCTTGATTGTGCTCAATGACTGCCCTCATGGGTACAGAATTCAAAACGTTTATGTCCCTCTGTGTGGAGAAATTTCTCCTAATCTCAGTCCTAAATGGTCAATCCCTTTTTCCAAAGATGGAATGCAATTTCAAAATGTTGCTGCTGCCTATGTTAAAGATAAGTTGGGTCAATGTTCGATGATAATTTTAAAAGGTGCTGAAATAGAGAAACCAGTGGTTACCATTTGCAAACCTATGAAGGAATTGTCCATGAGGCATATCGGTGTTGGCTGCTTAAATAATAAGATTGAGTACAACACCAAGGAGGTTGTGCTAGACCTTTAGAAGTCATAGCTAAGGCCTCAGCAAGACCCTATGCACAATTCTGGGCACCACATATTTGAAAACACTGTATGTTAAGGTCTTGGAGGATTTTGTGGATAGATGTGGGCTTTCTCTCCTTTGACCAAGCAAGGTTAAGAGCAGATTTAACAGAAGTATTCAAAATAGTTTCTTGTAAAGCAAGAAGCTGCTGAAGCTGGAAGCCTGAAACCAAAACATAGGATACTGTTCTCCAGTTGTGTCATCCAACAGATCATCTTCCATAATGTTCAACACCTTCAATGTGATGCATTCCCCTCACCCATACAGCATTCTAAAAAGACTATTCCTTTGATGACTTGCTGTTTCTCTCTTCCATCTCCATCAGTACCCACACCCTTTCTCATGTCATCTTCCCATGCAATAACAGGAGGTACATCACCTGCTCTTTGACCTCTTCCTTTCCTTCTATCCAGGACCAAACGGTCCTTCCATGTGATGAAGCAAATTTACTTCCTATTTAGTGTACTGCACCCAGTGCTCATGATGTGACCCTTTCTACTTCGGAGAATCCAAATGCAGATTGGGTGACAGCTTTGCAGAACACCTGCGTTCAGTCTGCAAGGGTGACCCTAAGCTTCCAGTCACCTGTCATTTTAATTCTCCATCCCACCTCTACTCAAGACCTCTCTGTCTTTAACCTTATTTACTGTTCTAACGCAGCCTAAAGTAAGCTTGAGGAACACCATCTCATCTTCTGACTAGACACATTACAGTTTCAGGACTGAAGATTTCAGATAACAAGCCTTTGCATTTTGTAACACAAGTGGTCAGTCCTGATAAAAGATCATTAACCTGTAATGTTAAGTCCACGTTTTCTTTCTTCGCAGATGCTGCCTGACCTTCTGATTAATCCCAGCGTTTCCTGTTTTAAGTTAGGTTTCCAGCATCAGTAGTGTTTTACAGTCCCCGTTTTGTTTATTTTTCTCTCTTGTCATTCATGTCTTTCTACTCACACCTTCTCCAGACAGATAAGTTGCAATTAGCTGTTCTCTCTCGGCACCACTGTCATTCCTGTCATTTAGTCTCTCTTGGGCTCCTATCTGTGATAGGGTGGAGGCCAAGACACCCTATTCCCTTTGTTCTCCCCCCTCCTTGCAATTTAAAATGTGTTTGACTTCTAGTTTTTCCTAGTTTTGATGAAAGGATAATTCTGTTTCTGTCTCCACATATGCTACCTTACCTACTGAGTTCCAACATGCTTTGCTATTATGTCAAAGGTTTCTCATGGAGTAAAAACAGGGAAAAAAAACAGCAGAAGAGTCAGTAAACAGAGGAACACAGATTTTAAGATAATAAAAGAGGCAGTGTGACTAGTTTTCTTTGCAAATTAGAAAGCACTGAAAGAAGCAGATTCAATAGCAATGTTCTAAAGGAAATTGATTAACTACCTGAAGCAGAAAAATTGGAACAAAGAAAAATTGTACAACCATAGACAGTGGAGCACAGAAGGAGACCATTTGACCCAGTGTCTGCCCAATTCTCTAGCAGAACAACCTACTAGTTTGACCCTCCCCCCCCCCCCCCACAACCCAAAAGCAAGATGTGTAACTAATTGGTCAGGTCTTTGGAAAAGCCAAAGCAAGAACAATGGGCTAGATGGCCTTTTCCTGAACTGTGAATAAACCCATGCTAACAATTACACAGTAGTTATTTCACATTTACTAACAAAATACCAATTATACTGACAGATTTAATAATACTATTAATACATTCATCTGCAAAACAAAATCGCAATAGATTGAATTCTCCGAATTGATCAATCAATGTTTTTGTATGTTGATGCTCAGTCCATATAAATGTTTTGCCATGTGTGGGAATCCTTAATAGTATTTCCATCCCTGTAAATGTTACATCATTGAATTTTGAGAAATGAGTTTTATGAATGAATTTCTTTGATACTGAATGAAATGTCTTTGATAATGAACATCTTATACATCCTTTTACAATTATTGTCCTTAATGCATTTTAATTCTCCTGGAATATGGTTTTTAATTACAAAATTTGCTGATTGCTTCTGTTCTTGAAATGCCCATAACATATTGACACCATTGCCCTGTACATTCTGATCAAATAAAACTAATAAAAGTATTCTCCACAACTCTCAGCTTCTATAGATTGGTCTAAGATTTACATGCCAAGTATTCATTATTCATTCTCCTATCAATGTGAAACGTACTCTCACATAAACCCTAATTTACTTGACGTGCAGGCCAAGAGGGAATATATAGAATCTATAATATAAATACATAAAAAACAAAATATTGTCTTTAAAAAGTGCTGCTATGGGAACCTGCATGTGTCCTAGTTATGTCTGTCACTTTGTGAGATAAATGGAATATTTTTGTTTGTAGACCTACTCGAGCCCCCTGCTTCACTTCTTTTTCTGGTACATTGATGACTACACAGGTGATGCTTTCTACTCCTTCCCCTGAACTAGAAAATGCAGTCAATCTTATTCCTAATTTCATCCTTCACTCATCTTTAGCCTGGTCTATCTCTAACTCTTCATTTCCTCGACTCCTCTATCTCCTTTGTGAGCCTAAATTGGTGGCCACTAGTTCCTACATCTTTCTTGACCACACTTCCACCACCCTGCTTTGTCCAAGGATTCCATTCCGTTTATTCATATTTCTCCATCAGGTCTATTCTGATAATTCGAGCTTCCAGTCCAGTCCTTCTAATATTTCTTCCTTTTTCCTCAACCAAGAATTCCCGTCCATCAAAGTTCACAGAAATTTTGACCATTTCTGTTCTACTTCCCATCCTTTTGTACTGATCTCTTTCTTTCTCTTCCAGAGCCATCATTAGTGATGGGTGAAGTGCCGAAAGACTGGAGGGTGGCTAACGTTGTGCCTTTATTTAAGAGAGGGCTGTAAAGAAAAATCTCAGAACTATAGACCAGTAAGCCTAACGTCTGTGGTAGGTAAATTACTAGAGGGGATTCTGAGGGATAAGGTATACAAGCATTTGGAAAGTCAGGGGTTGATTACAGATCATCAGCACAGTTTTGTGCATAAGAGATTATGTCTCACGAATTTGGTTGAGGTTTTTGAAGAAGTATCTAAGAAGGCTGATAAGGGCAGGGTGGTAGATGTAGTTTATATGGACTTCAGTTAGGTCTTTGATAATGCTCCGCATGGCAGGCTGCTATGGAAACTTAGATCGCATAGAATCCAGGGAGAGCTAGTTAATTGGATACACAATTGGCCTGATGGTAGGAAGCAGAGGGTAATGGTGGAAGGTTGTTTTTCAGATTGGAAGCCCGTGACTAATGGTGTTCCCCAGGGGTCAGTGCTAGGCCCATTGCTATTTATCATTTATATCAATGATTTGGATGAGAATGTGTGGTCATAAGTTTGCAGATGACACTAAAATAGGTGGTGTCGTGGACAATGAAGATGTTTATCAGGATTTACAGAGGGATCTTGATCAGCTCGGTAAGTGGGCTGAAGGATGGTAAATGGAGCTTAATTCAGATGTGCGAATATTGCATTTTGGAAAGACAAGTCAGGGAATGACTTTCACAGTGCATGGTAAGTCCCTGGGGAGTGTTGTAGAACAGAGTGACCTATGAGTACAAGGATATGGTTCCCTGAAAGTGGCATCGCAGGTAGACAGGGTGAAGAAGAAGGCTTTTGGCACACTGGCCTTCATCAGTCAGGTCATTGAGTATAAAAGTAGGAAAGTTATGTTGCAGTTGTACAAGATGTTGGTGAGACCACATTTGGAATATTGTGTTTGGTTTTGGTCATCCTGCTATAGGAAAGATGCCATTAAGCTGGAAATAGTACAGAGGAGATTTACAAGAATGTTTCCACGACTTGAGGTACTGCATTATTAGAGAGGTTGAGCAGGTTGGGACTTTTCTCAGGAGAATGAGGTGTGACCTTATAGAGGTGTATAACATCATGAAGGGCATAGATAGAGTCAATGTGCAGAGTCTTTATCCCAGGGTTGGGGAATCAAGAACTAGAGGGCATAGGTTTAACCTGAGGGGGGAGAGATTTAATAGAAATCTGAGGGGCAAATTTTTCACTCAGAAGGTGGTTAGTATAAAATGAGCTACCAGAAGAAGTGGTTGAGACAGTTACATTAACAACATTTAAAAGGCACTTGGACAGGTACATGGATAGGAAAAGTTTAGAGTGAAATGGGCCAATGCAGGTAAATGGGACTAGCTTAGATGAGGATCTTGGTCGGCATGGACCAGTTGGGCCGAAAGGCCTGTTTCCATGCCGTATGACTCCCTGCATCTTCAGATTTAATTGTTTGTAACCTTTTTCCAGCTCTGTCGAAAAGTCATTGACAAGCAAAGTCAACTCCGTTTCTCTGTTTATAGGCAATTAATGTTTCTAGCTTTTGTTATTTTTATTTCTGATTTTCAGCATGTGAAAGATGTTGCTCTGTTAAAATATTGTCTATCTTGTAATAAGCAAAATACCAGCAAATACTACAAAAATTAACTTTAGGACAAACCATATTGCCCCCAGTTATACTGTCACATTAGATCACATGTCATGGTTGTCAACTATTGAGGAGACTATAGCGATCCTGCTTAAACAATAGACAATGACAGGACAGGTTACAGTAGTTCTGCCTAAAATATTTGGACATTAAGAATCCATCGCCTTTACAGGAGCCGTGAGTCCCAATTAATGCCAGTTCCTGCATCTCAGTTTTAAAATATTTGTCAAACGTGATTTGCCTTGAGAAATGCAGTATTGCAAAATCAGGGCTGTCCAATTTGAGTGTTCATTTCAAGCAAGTCATTTAAAATATATTTAGAAACAATTTTCATCCAAAATTAAATTTATGTGGAATAGAGGTAACGATAATCCAACACTCATTTGATGAATTTAAATTATTTCACAAAATATAACTACCATCTATCCTTGCACTGCTAAAATGTTATCAGGTATTACAATGCATAATCCTCAGTATAATTGACGTATGTGATACATGAATGCATCTGACAAAATTAATCTTTCACTCTTATTGGTCAAAAAGGCTAACTTCATCATAGGTTATTTTTAATGTTTTTGGTATCACATGTTTGTACATGCCTAGTGCCTTTTTAAGGAGATGATAAATCAATTAATCAAAATTTGAGAGGTGATTTTACAAGCATGCATTCCCAACACTTTGTCAAGCAGGAGCACAATCAGGAGAATCATGATTTTGCTGAATTAATATTAATGGTCAAAAAGTACAGTTTCCCTATATGCCTGAATTCCTGATAAGCACTACCCCATGAGCAATCCCTTAATAAGATGTTTAAATCGAGATAAGGATGTGTTGAAAAATAAGCTCAAGTGCTTTTATACTAATGCCCGGAGCATCCAGGATGAACAGCAATATCATCAGTTTATCCATCAACTTCTGGTTTCCTAATGTCAGCTCAAGTCACTGAGACTTTTTACCTGTAACAATTGTCAGATATCCAAGTTTATTAAAGTAGAGACTCAAAAGTGCATTGAACATTCATGTTTCCTTCATCTCTTTCAGAATTACAAATTTCTCCCATCTTTTACTGACTGGCTAACAAAAGCATTCCATTGTACTGTTTTGTAAATGAATATTCCACAAAAAAATTTAATGTACTGGAGAGAATTGACATAATAATCTGGAACAAAAGACACAAAATGCTGGAGGAACTTAGCAGGGCAGGCAGCATGTATGGAGGGAAGTAAACAGTTGAGATTTTGGGTTGAGACCTTCTTATTCTGGCTTCTGCCCTCTTCCTTTCCAGTCATGATAAAGGGTCTCAACCTAAAACGTCAACTGTTTACTTCCCTCCATACATGCTGCCTGACCTGCTGAGTTCCTCCAACATTTTGTGTGTGTTGCTCCAGATTCCAACATCTGCAGAATCTTTTGTGTCTACAATAATCTGGAGCTATGTTCAGAAAGATAAAAATTAAATTCCCTCCCTGAAATCTATTAAGTGCCCAGCTCTCTGAAACCAAAGCCTGAAGCTACTTTCAGTTGAATGTTGACTCCATGGCTGGATAGTTCTATGGTTGAAGGCCTGAAGCTCACAAGCCAACCCAAGTCTGAAGGACTTGTAGAATAGGTTGAATAGTTTATTGTTTTTTGGTGTAATTACACACCTGCAGAGTTCCACAGACATGAACGTTCACTTTTATGCAAGCGCCAGAAGATTCTATGTTGAACTAAATTTGCAATTATACAAGAGAAAAGCAAAAATGTTCAGAGGCTAGAAACCCAAAATAAAAACAGAAAATGTGCTGAAATATTAATTCTATTCCTCTCCTCACAGACATTGCCTGATCTGCTGAGTATCTCTGGAATTTTCTGCTTTTAATTATGCAAGATCTGCTTCTATTTGAATTCTTCCCAGAGTCATTCCTCCATGATCACATGAAACAGTTTGGAAAACAAGCCAATCACACTAATAAAGTGATATCATCCAACTACTTTCTGTGTTTCTGAGTACATGGGGACATACAGAGAGAGCAGAGTATAACAAGATACATTACATTTGTCTATAGACGTATTCTTTCAGTTTTACTTAATTGTTTCATCTAGTCAAGGAAGAATTTTACAGCTCTTTTCCTGAAACTGGTCATTGATTCCTTTATCATTTGCCTTTGCCTCCATAAGAGTTAGTATTATTAGTATTACTCATAGAAGTTACACATGGGTGACCATCCCTCAGTAGGGTACGTAATGATAGACTCAAGACATTTGTAGCTATTAAGCTATAACTATGTTGCTCTGTCTAACATCAATGAACCTTCTCCCATCCAAAGGAAAATTATTTTCAGTTGTTTCCAGTCTCAATCACATGGATCACTGAATAACATTTAAAGGTGACTGTCACTTTATGTTTCAACTTCATTATCAAAGTCTTACCATTCCCCTTTTTTGAATGTTGATGACATCATGGTCACTGTTACGTGTGGCCTACCAGTGGACAATTATCAGTGATCATGAAATCATGAGCTATAATTTCAAAGTATAAGCTTTGTGCTAGAGTTTTTTGACTGATTAATGATCCTGGTCCCAAAAGTGTTATGAGTCTAAAGGTCATTTTGGGAATTTGGGCAGAGAGATTGAATTTCCCAAATCCCCTCAAGAACTTCCAACACTAATGAACAAAAAGTTGTGGGAATTTCTACTACTTGTACCTGAATCCACGCACCACCATGATCAAGGACTGCTTCTATCCCTCTGTTATAAGACTATTGAACAGATTTCTTGTATGATAAAATGGACTCTTGACCTCGCAGTCTACCTCATCATGGCCTTGCATCTTATTGTCTACCTGCACTGCACTTTCTGTGTAACTGTAACACTATATTCTGCATTCTATTATTGCTTTTCCCTTGTACTACCTTGATGACCTTGCGTTGTGAAATGATCTGTGTGGATGGAATGCAAAAGAAAGTTTTTCTGTACTTTGGTACATCTGATAATAATAAACCAATTACCAAGAATCACTGATGTGTGCTTTCTGTGTGCAAACAAAGGTACACTGATCTTCAAAACCAAAGTCCTTGATTCAGAACGTGTTCACTGCTTGGAACGGTAATCTGCAAAATCTACCCTATGTCTGATACTTTGAACAAGTGACCATTTTAATGCGTCACCTTTGATGATAACTTTTCGAAAAACTTTCAGTTGTAATCCACATTTTAGCCAAATCCAATCTCACTGGCTTCCAGTCACCATTGAGGTCTCTATGGAGTGATCAGCAACAGAACTCCCTTTGCCCTTTCTAACACAGACATGCTGATGGATACAGTGCAAAAGCAATAGAAACATATTACCATTTCCATCATGCAGTGATACTGGTCCCACATGTAAAACCAGATTTTGTTTAACTTTTAATAGTATTAAAAGTCATTCTAATTCTTGGAAAGGAACACAGCAAATAGGACGTGATTTCTTAAAATTGTTTGGATTTCCATTCTTTTCCAGAGTCTGTCTATAAATATGATAGAATAATGCACAAGCATAGTTGTGAATTCCAAAACTGGATTGGAATTCAATTTAATTCATGAAATTCTAATCCTTCTTTCTCATTGCAATGTCTAAATAGAAATCTTGAACAATTACTCTACCGAATGAAATTCAGAATAAAACAGTATATCTCGTGATGGGTTTGATTCTCAGAATGAGGTGCTTTTAGTTTGATCAGTATGAAACTCACCAAAAGCTACCTAGTTACAGCATTCTCTAGTCGGTTTTACAATTCCCAAATTACACAATGTTTGGCCATAATACATTTTCTCAAAGGGTTAATTATAGTTCTATTTTGTCAACTGTGAATCAGCCTGTCACAAGCAATGGGAACAAGGCTTTTGTTGCTAAAGAGATTATAACTAATTCATCTATTTTCCTGAACAGTAACATTACTGAGAAGTTAGCAAACTAGCACTAGCTGAAGAGCCAGAACTTTAGTGAGAATGGATTAGCACAGTGCAGTACTAATTAGCTGTAAGGCAAATGTGAAAAATGAGCACTCTTCTCTGTAAAAAAAATTGGAATTGACCACTGATGTGTAGGCAGACAAGTGGCTTCTGATTAGCTGAATCTAAAACATACTTTAGTGCTGAATAGAGACATAAATCAGTGTTTGAAAATGCCATTTAGTGTTAACTTGTCCCAAGATTGGAAATTACTGGCTTCACAATGAAAAGCATATGTTGTGTCCTTTATCTGGGGAATAATAATGAAGTGAGACGGAAGTTCTCCAGCTCCACACTGCCCTCTCTCTCCTCTTTATTTCCCATTGAAAAATAATTACTGTATACGTGGGGGAATATTTCTGTCATTGTTCTGATAACTGCTGCCACATTTGCTCTTCATAAACCGTGCAGCTCCCTCCTGAACAAATGGCGTGATTTATGGTGGAAATAGTTGGCAAATTGTGATGTCCATCTTGACTGATGGCACCTTTTGGGTCATTTTGCTGATCATGTATGAGTTAACATCCTTGGTGGTGTTTACAATTGATGAGGCTGCTGGGGAACTGCTGTTGTGTGAAGTGCTTGTCTAATAGTTTCAATGCGGCCTCTTGTGTGTGCCTTGAAATAAAAGTGGCTGGCTCTCAATAAGATGATTGGGGTATTGTTATACCAATAAAACAAGATAGGAGAAGTGTGCAGGGTTAGCTAGAATTTGGGGTGCTAATTAAGTCACCAACCCAAGGTGGGAAAGTGGAGCAGAAAGCACTGAAGAATTAAAATTATGCACACAGGCAGAACACAGAATGTATGATATTCCTCAGAAAACTTGCAGTGGGATTGTGTGGAGTTGTCACATAGCTGTCAGCCACTTTTCCACCAGAAACCTGCTGTTCTGGTACTTTAGAAATCTGTCAGGAACCCTTGTGTTTTATTAGACTAGAGCTGGCTGTTATCAGGAGTGGATTGCTTGAAGCAAAAAGAAGTTAATAAAAAGTGTCATGCATGATGCCCTTTTTGCAAAATATATATATTTCTATTTTTTAAACTGATTTCACTTGCATATTGCTGAAGGCTGTTTGTAAACACAGTTGCGATTGCACTGAGGGACGGGGGACATGACAGTGAAACTACTGCCCAGCCAACCATTCCCATCATCAACTCTTCTAATGTTGCACTTATTTGACAGCCTTCCATAGAATGCATTCCATTTTACACTGGACTCATTTTCCTTTTGATGTGAGGATCCCAGAGCAACATTAGGGATGGACAAACTTTTGAACATGTCCCCCTTGTTAGAAAGTTGTGACTTGCAATCGTACTTCTGGCTACTGCACCTTCTTCAATGGCTCAGGGAGATCCACAAAAGGAAGTAACGGAGGAACCATGGCAACCAATATCTCCAAATGTTCCTGGGCATACAAGGGAAGCCCGCTTCTTACCCCAAGGTCTTCAGGGAAAGCTGCATGTTGAGTTTATTTAAGTAAAGGAAAACTTAATTGAGGCTGCCATTGCAAGGAGTTATTTCCCTCTTGAGTGTAATCTATTCTCAGCCCATCATAATAGTTTTTAAAATAGTGATTCAGATTATTTCTTGGCTGCCACGCTGAAGGAATAATGGTGACTCCCAATCTAGGGGCCCTGATTTAGGAGCTCTTGGAAATAATTAGAGATTGACAGGACCCCATCTCTCCACAGATTTTGGAAGTTGGACATATTCCATCAAAGGTCATAGTGAACCCTGCATGATATGTCACCTATAATGAAGCTGTTTCTTATTTCACAACGAGTCCTCTCCGTGGCCTCTCCATGGGGCCACTTGGTTTGTACAAGTATCTAATGCACTCCAGGTGTTTAGGACAAATGAAGTGATATGTGCCTGATAGAAACAATACCTAAACATTCAAATAAAAATCTATGGCTCAGAGTTGATTTATCATCGTCATTACTGAAATAATTATACCTACTACAGTTTACTTAGATTCATTAAACTGTATTCAAGCAATTAATTAGTCATGATTTAGTTGAAATGAAAATAGCATCTTATTCCAACACAAGTGCTTCGGTCCTTGATGAAAAATCTAACATGAGCATTTCACTAAATCATTTGACATGTGGCTTCTAGAGGAGGTACTGAGCTTGTCACCATTCTTCCATTTACTTGGTGTAACTTGAGCAACCTCACAAAATGTCCAGCTCACATCACTGCACAAATAAAGCTCAGACTCAGATGTTACTGCAATGTAACTCTAATTTGCAGTAGAAATGCCATTAAAGTACTGACCTTCATTTGTTCTAATTACTGTAATTACTTCTAATTGCAGCACACATGGAAATACATGTGACAGCTTCCCTGAATCCTGGTTTAAATTGATTTATACAAGGGGATCCTTGTGACATTCTCCATGTAGTGTTCAATTTGGTTTAACTGGAATTAAGGATCTGTTTATATTGCAGAACTGGTGCCAGTACAGAACAATTTACACTTTGCATCGATGCGGGACTGTCAATGTAAATCCGGGATGAACTCAAATTGAGTGAAGTGAAGTGAGAATCCCTAGAGGGCCTATCCTCAGGACAGTTTTGGAAATGTGTGGAGTGAAGGCATACAATGTCAAACATGGGATTGCAGAGATATTTCTGAAAGATATGAGTTCATATAAGCACAAGTTTTTCTGTTCTTTGAAAAGTCTTTACTAACACTGGTTCTTAAATACTTACATCAACAACTTCCATTTATATGGTGTCGTTAACATAATTGTTCACAGATGCATTATCAAAGAAAAATAATTAATGCCAAGCCACCTATTCAATCAGAAGACTAAAAGCTTAGTGACATAAGAGGGGTTGGGGGGGGGGGGTGGGTTGTGGGTTAAGGGTGTGGATTAAAAGGTGTCATATGGGAGTAAAAGAGGTAGAGAGCCCTTGGGAAGGAATTCCAAAGCTTGGCAGCTGAAGGCGCAGTTACCATTAATGCGGTTAAATTCAGGGAGGATCAAGTGGATGAAAACAGATAGAGAGTAATAGAGAGACTTACTGCACAGAAACACGTTCTTCAGGCAACCACGTCCATGCCAACTGTCATGCATCATCTATACTAATCCCATTTATCAGTACTTGGTCCATAGTGTTTTTATGCATTGGCTTGGAAGGTCATAGGGTTGGCAGAGATTATGGAGGGAGGACAGGGAGAGACTGAGGAGAGATTTGAAAATGGGTGACAAGTTAAAATCTAAACATTGCTTAACCAGGAGGTTAAGGTCAGCAAGAACAACAATGATGGGTCAACAGAATCTGGTCTGAATGAAGTAACAGGGAATAGCATAAGGGAGGCAAGGCAGGGCTGTGTTGGAATAGTCAGCTTCAGAGAAAACAAAGGTTTGATTGAGGGTTTCATCAGCAAATGAGCCCAGGCAGAGACAGACTGAAGCATTGTTATGGAGGTCTTATGTTGGCACAGATATGAGGTCCAAAAGCACACAACATCAAGGTTGCAAACACACTGGTTAGTGTTTAGTGGAGAGGGATGGAGCTTGCGGTTAGAGAAAGGAATTTGTGACTTGGATTCATGACAATTGCTTCATTTTTCTCCATATTTAATTGGAGAAAATATTTTAATATTAAAAGCCAACAATAGTAGGGTCAAGAAGGATAATAGTGAGATGTGGAAATGGATGTTGTGCATGGGATGATGTTGTCTAGGTGCCAAGATAGATCCTTGGGGATTTTAAGTGAGGCAAAAAGGGTGGAATAAGGGGAGATGCTCGAAGAAGGAAAGAGTATCAAAGTAGGGCAGTTGAGAACACCTCTGTGACAATCTGAACAAGGCAAATGTTGCAGTGCATGGCCCCAGCAAAGGTGTGTCACTGTCCATAATCCAGGTTTTCAGCAAGATCATGTTGGCCATGCAGTCCTCAGCAATAATCATGTTAATGGTGAAGGCCCTAGCCTTGAGTGATCAGGCACAATCCACAGAGCTGGCCTTAGATGTGGTAAGTTGGAAGAGGAAACTGGTAAAATTATAAACCAATACCCTCCCTTCCAGCCACCAGGCTAAGACTAAACCAGATAAAGAAATGAAAACGGAGGAAAGAAAGTGGAAATGGAAATCATGAGCTCTGGTCAGGAGCACGAGTCAAAGCTCAGAAGTGGATAGAGATAGTTGAATCCAGCCCACTGCTCATAATCCCCTTCCTCCAACCACACTTATTTGGGCCAATGTCAAAGCCCATGAAACTGCTTTACAATTTTTTTTAAATTCCTAGAAACATTAAAAGTGAGCTGAATTAAAAACACATTAAAGCATTAAGAGATAATTAAAAGGAATAAAATAAAGCAAAATGGCTAAAAAATTATACAAGGTCCAACTTTTCTCCTAATCTGCAGGCTGGGGGTCACCATTTAGTGAACTGGGCTTCTGATTCTACACCAGATCTGGTTGTTGTAGGATCAGAGAGATGGATTCCTCAACCTAATGGTGAATCTATCACTTAGCACATCCAAGACATAGGCTACCTCCCTGCAAGTCTGTGACTTACTCATGTGGGGGCAGTTGAGCACTGGCAGTTTCTTTTAGAACCATCAGCCACAGCCTGCAGGATTTGACCTGATACAAAGAAACTACAAAGAGAGCAAAGTTTCTCCAATTCCTTCCATCTTGGTATTTCAGCTTGGTGCAGAGGAGATTCAGCAGGATGTTGCCAGGGATGGAATATTTCAGTTATGAAGGGAGACTGGATAGACTGAAGCAATACACAAAAAGTGCTGGAGGAACTCAGTCAGGTCGGGCAGCATCCATGGAGAGAAATAAACACTCGACGCTTACGGACGAGACCCTTCATTAGGACTGGAAAGGAAGAGGGCAGAAGCCAGAATGAGAAGATGGGGGGAGGGGGGAGGAGCACACGCAGGCAATGGATGGGTGAGTTCAGGTGATAGGTGAGTCCAGGTGAGAGGGGGAAGGTAGTGGGTGGGGGAGGGGGAGAATCTGTAATAAGATGAGAGGTGATAGGTAGAGGAGGAAAAGGGCTGAAGAAGAAGGAATCCGGTAAGAGATGGTAGTGGACCATGGAATAAAGGGTGGGGAAGAGTAGCGGAGGATATGGGCCGGTCATCAAGGCAGGGGAATGGAGCCATAGAAGTAAGGGAAGACAAAGGAGTGGGGGGGGGGGGGGGCGGGGGGGAGAGACAAAACGGGTGGGAGAGCCGAGAGCCGTACAAAGTTATGAGGGGCACAGATAGGGTCGGTAGTAAGAAAGTTTTCCCCAAGGCAGACCGGAGGGTATAAGCTTAAGGTGAGGAGTAAGAAGTTTAGAGAAGATATGAGAAAGAATTTTTTCACCCAGAGGATGTTTGGAAACTGGAATGAGAAGGTGGTGGAAGCAGGTACTCTCACAACATTAAAGAAGCACCTGAAAGAGCACTTAAATCCCCAAGGCGTAGAAGACTATAAACCAAGTGCTGGTAAATGGGATTAGTATAGATAGGTATGTGACAGGACATGGTGGTACAAAGGGCCTGTTTCTGTGCTGTATGACTCAATGACTTCACATTTCTGGTAGCTAGCAAGATCTGAACAGTTAAAATTCCATTCAGCCAGAAGCCAAAAGTTGGCTGGAACCAGAACAGCAGCTACTTGTTCTAGTATAATTGCGCCCTAATTAAGCTGCAATGCCAGAACATTGCAATCTTGCCAGCAAACCAGGGATCAAAATACTTACTGGTGGTTGCACTTGGTTGTCCTGGTTAATAATCCCCTCAACCAAAAGCAACAAAAACAAATTGATGATTTAGCAGATGATTGTTTGTGTGCAAAATAGTTGCTGGAATTGTCTTCCTAATTTGTCACTGAGTCTCACTTCAAAGTCAACATTGTGTATAAAGTACTTGGAGATGTTTCTGAAAGATGTGACACGCTGCATAAATACAAGTCTTTCTTCTTGATGAAGAGATGTACACAAACTCTGAGTAGATTGTCCAGAAGCTGAGACAGCCAATCAGTCTCACATTGTTCGTGTGCACCTCATTATGAATAACACAAGGTACGACATTGACAGGGCTTGTTAAAATGGTCACAGGTGGCTCTCTGAAAAGGAGAAATGGATGATTGGGTTCAGATTACAGGTACTCCCCAGATTACTACAGGATTCTATTCCTGAGAATTGATTGTAACCCGAACAGTTCACAAGTCGGAAAAGTGGCCATCCAGAAATATATTCAAATAAAAACACCGGCCAACCCAAGGGCAACGTGTAGTTAAACCTGGGCGTTTAATTCAACCATTTAGATGTCCCTGCAAGATGCAATGATATTGCTGCAAACTGAGTTCCCACCCAGCAGAAGACGTCTGCAGCCCTGCAGCAGCCGACAAATCCATCCCCCTGGTCTCCCAAATGTTCACTTGTATGTACCGTCTGTATGTAACTTGAGTGTTTGTAACCTGAGGAGGACTTGTATTTGAACTGAAGTGAGTTAGAAAGAGGGAAAATCACAAAGTTACTGGTGTTATTCATCATAGTGTATTCATCAAGTTTGGTGTGTATTTTTCTCACTATGTTCAAACTAGGCATATAACCATTGCCAGCAAAGCCCACTCTGGTTGCACTTTAAGGCTTTCGGGGGCCAATTTCGAGGACAGTCAGGATTAAGCACAGCCAAGAGGAAATTGCAGTTATTCAGAGGCAATATGAGGACAGCAGCTACTCTCACTTAAAGGAAACCATCCAAATAAGATATGATGCATAACACACTCATTATTGCATATGGAAAGCTTTATATTATTCCTAAATCCAGGTATAACCTATCTGAATTTAACTTTTCTTGTTTGATGATCATTCTATATCAATAGTTCAGCTGGTCAGTGAATTAGCTACAACAGACCTGTTAAGTCTTTATATTCCTAACAATTAACCAGCTGATACTTTTTTAAAATCTGATTGTCAAACGAGAATTTACCAAAAAGCACTTTGAAAAAATATGGTGCAAACTCTAAGAAGTAAACATAGGGAGCTTTAATTTCTTTAATTCGGCAAATAGATTAAATTTCAAAATAATTAAGTTAAAATAATAGGGTAAAGGTTAGAGAAAAAGTAATGAAGATAGCATGTGGGACAAGACATGGCAAAAAGAATATACCTTTCAGAGAATGAGTAGAAATATATGTGACCTGAATGTGGAATGTTGTAATGTTTGCACATTGATGTCAATAGGAATGAACTAGCACATATTACAATTTGTGCAAAGAACAGAGGGTGAATTTATAGTCCATTTGTTTTAATTTAATATTTTAACTGCTCATTTATCTAGATTAAATTTTACAGACATAACACAACTCCTGATGTCCAAGAGAAAGGTGATTATTGAATTATAATTGTTCAAAATTTCTTCAAGCTTTCAACTTTCCATGGAAGTGTGGTGGGACTCCTATTTACATGGATAAACACTGCACCCCAAGCAATGTTCCAGCAATACAAACACAGGAGTGCAAGGAAGCAGCACTTTGTTTAATTTATATAGTGTGTGCGCTAAAGTCTGTATTTTAAAAATCCAGCCTGGTATCTCACATTTCCAGCATGCAATTTCTTTTATCTCTCTACCTTTCTGGTGTTTCTGATTTCATTTGTCTCCTCATTACACCTTGCCCACCCCCCTTCAACTCACCCTCACTAGACTTTGCCACCTTCTTTCAGTCAAGTTCTTCAAGTATTTTCAAGTTCTCCCAGTTCTGATGAAAGGTCATCAACCTGAAACATTAACTCAGTTGCTCTGAATATTTCCAGCATTTTCTGTTTTACTTCAGATTTCTAGCATTTTTGGTATTTTGGTTTGACTTGCTCCCAGTGTATAAATCAAAATGTGCCGCACAAACTTTTCCAGAAATGTCCTAACCTAAAAATAAAATTTGTTCAGCTCATGAAATGCAAGAACCTACAGGCTAGTTGTATACTTGCCTCTGAGGAGGTGAGCATCATCTCTGTGACAGGTTTGCATGCATAATCTAGGTGGACAGTTCAATACAGCACTGTATGCATACAACTTCCCACAGTTCAAAGAGCAGGACATCCCTTGCTGTTACAAACTGGTTGCAGTATTGCTTCTGCAACTATATTAAATGTTGCATCTATATCATTGGTTATAAAGTACCTTGAGATGCTCAGAAGCTGTAATAAGACAACATATAATTGCTGGTCCTTTCTTTACTTCCTTCGCTTGAACCAGTTCCTCGTGCACCAGGTTTCAATAATATGCTGGATTTACAGATGAGGAACCAAGAACAGTACTCAGGTGAAGCTGAATTACCGAGCAGAGGCATTACTGCTCCAGGATGGGGCAGAAGGTGTGTGGGTGGGGAGAATGAGAGGGAGGTGCAAAGGATGGAATTCAGAAGGAAAGAGGAAGGGAAGAAGAAAGAGGCTGCAAAAGACTAAGTGGCTACTCAAAACGAAATGGTTCAACCAGGCCCATAATGCTATTTCAGTCAAAGATGGGGGTAGAGAGTTACTTTGGAGCATTTTCCCAGACCCAGAACTCTCTCAGTGGGAAGTGGCAGAGAGGCCTGTAGTTTAGTCAGGTGCTGGTTGAGGGTTGAGGCAATTAATCACTGGCAGGTGATCCTACTGAAATATATACGATTGTGAGAGGGCTTGACAGGGTAGTTGCTAAAAGGATATTTCCCCTGTCTGGGAAACTAGAACAAGGGAGTCTGATTTCAGAACAAGGGGTCGCCCAGGTTAGGCAGGGATACAAAGGAATTTCTTCTCTCAGAGGGTCATGAAGCAACGTTAAAGTGCTGTGGAGGTTTATTGTTGAATGCATTTCAGGCACTGATAGACAGATTTTTGTTCCATTGTGGAGCCAAGAATTAAGGGGAACAGGGAGGAAAATAGAGCTGAGGCCTGGATCAAATCAGCCATGATCTCATTGAATGGCAGGGTAGGTTCAAGGGGGCTCCTGCTTCTATTTTGTTATGTTCTTTTATTCTGAGTACAAGTACATGGTGGCTCAGCAGTCAGTATTACTACCTCATTGTCTAGGAACCCAAGTTCAATCCTGTGCACAGTTTACGTGTTCCCTACTTGATTGGATGGGTTTCCTTTGGGTTCTCCGCTTTCCTCCCACATCCCAAAGATGTGCTGGTGGGTTGGTTAGCATCTGTAAATTGCCCCAAAGGGTTGAGTAAAGGCAGGAAGAGTCAGGTTTGGGGTAGTTGATGTGCAGGTGGGGGTATGGGGAGATAAGGGGAGGAGGCTGGGACTAATGGAGTTGTTCCCCAGGAGCCAGTATGCACCTGATGGGTTGAATGGCCTCTTTCAGTGTCACAATAAGAAAGTACTTCACTGGCTGATGTCTTGTAACAAGGCCAGAAATACTACCAACTGGTAAATCTCATGTTTCAGATAAATGCAGCCTTTTATCCCTTTAACTGAGGGCCCTTCCTTTCAGCTGTCCACTTGCTGTCTTCTTTCTGTATTTGAGTTAAATTGGCGTGATTTCCACTCCTTCCTCTGTCTTTTGTTGGACACTATCCTTTACCACTGCGCTTGTGAACCACAGGAATCCATGTAGCTCAGATGTTGATTACAAAATCAGCCCTTAAGAAAGAGGTGGAGAGAATTCAAAAACAACTAAAGGTGAAATTTTACAAACATGAAACATGTTAAAAGAATTTTTGCTTATAAACAACACCATATCTGGTTATTTGGCCTATCAGGCCCATGCCAGTTCACAATAGAGTAACCCATCAGTACCATTCCCCACCTCCTTACTTCCCTGTTCCCTCGCACCTTATTCTCTTTCACATATCCATCAACTCCCTTTGACACTTTTGCCACTAAACTACACAAAGACATAAGTTACAGTAGCAAATTAACCTACCAGCACATCTTTGAGATTAGGGAGGAAACTGGAGCACCCAGAGGAAACCCATGCAGTTAAATGGATAACATGAAACCTCCAACAGACAGCACCCAAGGTCAGGATGGAACCCAGGGCTGTGAGATAGCACACTAATTGCATGCCCAATTAAAACTATAAAATCATCTAAAACAATTTCAGATACTCAAAAACCTTGACTATAACCACAGGTAATCAGAAGATCTAACTTACATTTCTTCTGCAAAGCTTTAGCCTCCACTGTACTGAATGGGTTCATGGATCCAGAGCCAGGTCTCACCAAAGACAGAATCTGAGAGCAGAGTCGCTAGCATAAATTGTTGGAATACAGTTAGTTAAATTACACGTGGACCTCAGCTAGATGTTTAGGATGTCCACATTTACCTGAGGAGCACCAGACTTGACAACATTTATAAGGGTAAAAGTCAACGGTTCCACAAGGAAGTGTTGGGAAACCCCACCAAAATCCAGACCATTAAATGCAGAAGGATAGAGCTCTTATATTTTTTAAAACTGCAAGGACAATACAAAATTACACACAAAGCAATTATATTTATACCCTCCACAGTACTTCTCCAAAATTTGCAGTTAAATTGGACCCAGCCATTGGAGTAGATTGATCTTTTGATCAATATAACCAAGGGAGATAAAACACAATTAAAGCAGGGATGGCCACATTGCAGCTTGCAAACTACATGCAGTTCTTTATAATTCAGTTTCACAGCAGATAAAGCTCTGCTTCACATCTCTAGGGTCTTTGGTTCAGTCCTGACCTCCAGTCATCTCTGCATGGAGTTTGCATATTCTCTCTGTGACCACATGGGTTTCCTCCAGTGCTCCAATTTCCTCCCACATCCCAAAGACCTGCTGGTTGGTAGGTTAGTTGACCAATGTAATTTAGTCCCATTGTATGTGGGTGGAGAGTTAACTGGCATGTGTAAAGAATAGATCACAAGGAAATAAATGAGAGAATTGGATTGATGGGATTGCTTTGAAAACCGCATGGATTTGATCTGTTGAAGGGCCTCATATAAGAAAATGAAATATAGTTCAAGTATAGCTCTCACAGATTCATGGCAAACACACTTGTTGGTGCTCCTACATCACATCTTTGGCAGGCCTGAATTAGGGAGCTATGATATCCAACACATGATGCCTCCTAAGCATAGCAGGCTGTCCATTAAACACACACTGCGTGTGGTATCATCAGACTATGACATCAAATGGACACAGTCAGATTGTATTCAGACATCGTGGAGAAAACAGATGATGTGTTTGCAAACTCCTTGTAGTTAACAGAGCCTGTGTATTAGAGGCTTTGTTGCCTAATGACATATAAGTGAGGTTAATCCAGTACTAAATTCATGAATGACAATGATATCAATAAGGTGCGACAAGCAAAGGGGTGAAGAAAAAATCAGAAGTTTTAAGCCAAAATGGGAAAAAGAGTTTGTATTCACTGTTCTCCTTCTGCAGAGTGAGCAACTTGAAGTGCCACCACAAAATAATACACAAGTTTTCAATTGAGTATGTTCCTGGATAAATATTAAGGAGAAGCAATGCAATACCGTTCTTTTTATATGGTGCAGTGCTAGCAATAAATATGAACTTATAAAAGTTGTGCATTTACTGCGGCCTTCAAATTTCTGAGTGGCATTGTACCTGGCTCCAAGGTCACTAAGATTGGCCACACCTGCTGTAGGAGCTAACACTTGCAAGAGCAACCGTGTTTAAAAGCTGACAGAATTCAAACCGAACCCACAGGTTTGCCCCTCTGTAGAAAGCAGGTATCTGCTGTTCAATCTGAAGGTAACTCACTGCAAAGCTGCTGTAGTACATTGGAGACAGAAGAGACTGCAGATGCTGGAACCCAGAGCAACAAACAATCTGCTGGAGGAATTCAGCGCGCCAAGCAGCATCTGTGTAGAAAAAGGAATTATTGAAGTTTCGAGTCAAAATCCTGCATCAGAACTGACCTGCTGAGTTCCTCCAGCAGATTGCTTGTTGCTATAATACATTACCTGGGAGCTGACTATGGCACCCTGTACCTGTAGGTTCAGTGCTCCACATCTATCATGATGAGCTGCAAAGGTAAAACCATTTGCTATATAAATGTGCTTCTCTGGGCTGATAGAACTACCATTTTGCAGGGTATCAATTTTTAATTATATTTTTAATGTATCTTAACCCCAATACTCTGCCACTGCCATTTTTCAAGAAACCCACTGCTAACACAACCAAGGTGACCACCTATTTCATTTCCAATCCTCTTTAATGTTCAAGTCAAGGGCCAACAATGTACAAGTCCTTGAAGGCCATTTTGGGAGATGATCCGTCAGAACATGTACCATGGAGATCTGGTGATTTTCACTGCCACTTCAGCAAAGGAGATCCCAAAAAAAGTAAACCTTAAGAATATTTTGGTGGAACGAGGAGAAGGAAGGGCTCCATAAGCATAATCAGTCCACAGGCATGGTCTGGCACACAAACCCTTAACATTTGATTTTTTCGTCTACCTCAACTACAGGCTGTCGTGTGGGTCAACACATGAAAAACTGTGGGTTCTGCTTACAAGTGTAATTTCTTCTCATAGTGGGGTCAATGATAAAAACCCTTGTCTCCTTCAAAATTAAGACATTTTCTTCTTTGAAGTGCTGATGGTCCACAGGAGTAAATCTCTTCCAGTGGTTATCAGTAAATCATTCATAAAGATATAAGAGATGGATGATATTGCTATGCTTTGAACGAGAGTACAATTTTTGTGTAAGTACGTCTGTTGGGAGCCAAGTAATATTCATTCTCTAGAAACGAAATTAGGAATTTCACATCCTGAACACAAGTTCAGTATGGAGCTTAATCAAAACCAATAAAGAACGGAGTTAGCTATTTGAACTATAATGAAAATGTAGTGATACATCACATTTCAAAAGAATTATTTTATATAACTTGGTTGGAACAAAACAAAGCCTAATAGATTCTGCAGTCATTTTCTGTTTTCAACTATATCTACCAGTCTGGCTTTCCTGCTGAATACATTTTTCTGTGATTTTTATGCTGAAGTTTAAATTTTTAAATCCTTTGCATTAATTTATTCTTTTATGACAGACTGCTGCAGTTCAATACACTTATGATTGTGGGTTGTCTTTTACAACATTGAAGGGCACACTTTACAATAGCTGTTCACTGTTTACCAGCAAACTTGATTGACTGCTTAAGAATGCTGCTTATTTATTTATTTTCATTCAGCTGCAAATCTGCAAAGTGCCTGTTCAGAGGGGTATTACATTTTATGCTTACGTCATATAGATTATGTAAGTATTGCTATCACATTAAATAGAATCCCAATTCTGTTACCTTGTCTTGTTATTCTAAGTATCTAGTACATGAATGTATGGGGAAAACAATGAATTTACTGGATAAGTAGAGTCATTTCAACATATCCAGAATCTGCCTCTGCACAAAGATAGTTAAATTTAATAAATGCATTCTTCTTTTGCAATGGATTACTGTTAAATCTGCACTGAGTCTATCTGGGGCAGCAACCAGCAATACAAAGTCTCTGTTTAATAAAGTACAGAAAATCACAGCCCATTTATTTGCATGGTGGATTTAAATGTTTCTGACTGTCAAATTTCAAAAAGGAGATAGGTGTCAACTGCAAAGTTTCCCAGATGTGGTGAAATGTTGCTTGAAAATGCGTCCAAGCTTCCTCAAACGTTCAAGGACAAGCCGCTGTAATGCTCATTTTAAAACAGAATAAGGCAAGCATTGCAGAAGTTGGCACTGAATAGGGAAAAAAAATGGATTTGGATTGACAGCTGTTGGCATGATCAGCCGTACCACCTCAACAATTGATCAAGTGTGACCTTAAAACAGAGGGAAGCTAGAATATCAGTCGAACATAGATAAAAAAAAATATTAGAGCAGCTTAGATACTGAAATCTGTGAAGAAACAGTCCCTATATCTGTGGTATTAAAAATTGGTTATTCAATATATCTCTACATTAGCTATTTTTCATAACGCAAAATCATTACATCAGCAAATAGGAAAGTGTAAGATATTGAATTCTGCATGTAATAATCTCTTATAACTAATAATTAATATCAAAGTTCAGAATTATTGTTTGTAATATTCACAAGCACACTGTGTCTTTACTCTCAACAATGCATTGAAGTTCTGTAAGTAGGTTAAAGACTTTGCGAAAAATATAAATGTCACTGAAATTTATTTTGTTAATTGTTAGAATAGGATATCACTGACAAAGCAAGCAATTATTGCCCACCCCTAGTTGCCACTGAGAAGGTGATGTTGAGCTGCTCTGTAAAAGTGTTGCAGTTAGTGTAGTGAAGGTACTCTCACAAAGCCATTAGATAGAGACTTTCAGGATTTTGACCCAGTAGCAGAAAGGAAGGGCAGTATACTTCCAAGTCAGGATCCTGTGTAAGTCCTCTTTGACAACGGTAATTCCTTTGAATGAGAGATGGACTTGTTTAGGATTTGATCATTATCTGGCACTTGCCTGGTGAAATGTTATTTGCCATTTATCAGCCCAATCCTAACTATTGATTTAGAGATATTGCATGCAACTACAGACAGGGGAGCTGCTGATAGAACTGAATCCTGTGCAATGATAAGCAAACATTCCCAATTCTGCCACAGGATAGAGGGAAGATCGTCAGTTAAGCAACTGAAGATGGTTGGTCTGGCATGAGGAACTTGTAAAGCAAATGCACTATGTTCAAAGGACTCGCCTCCAATAACGATGAATTCCCATTGACTTCAATTTTGCCAAGTCTCTTTGATGCTGCTGTCAGTCAAAGATTGCCTTGGTATCAGGAATTTCACTTTGACCTCACCTCGGGAATTCACCTCTTTTGTCCATGTTTGAGCCAAGGTATAATTAGATCTGGAGCCAAGTGGTCCTGAGGGAGGCGAAGCTGAGCATCAATGAGCAGGTTGTTGGTGAGCAACTTGTCACTTGGTAGCATTGCTGATGACCCCTTCCATTACTTTGCTGATGAAGGAGTGCTGGTCAGTAATTGGTCAGCTCGGAGTTGTCCTGCATTTTGTGGAAGAAACAAATACATTAAACATTTAAGTGTTAGGACATTTGAGGTGTTTGATAATCTTTTTAAAGTATTGAATATAACCATCATGGAAGTTTGCAGTAAGGAAATAACAGAATTTCAGTGATTTAATACAGTCTCATAAAAAATTCTTGCACTGCCTGTCTGTAGAATCTGGAGACTTAAAAACTGACAAGGTTTGCAGCTGCAAGCTATAAAAGCTCATAGAACTGTGATCTTACAAATATGAAGAATTCACCCTCAGAATAAACCTGCATTCAGTCTTTTGGCTTTTGTGCTTTATTTTTGTGGAACAGGGATCTCCGCCAAATCAAAAAAAAGTGAAAGATGTGAAAAAATATAACTTAATGTGAAAGAAAACATGCTTAAGTGTGGACAAAAATCCAATTTGCAAATTTTGGTGAGACAATTAGGGGGAAATGCTGAGTAGGTGTTAAGGTATCAACCGCAGGTTCGAATTACTTCCCAAGATTTGGTTCCATTCAGTTCAATGGACCTGAATATGCAATGGTGTATGTCAGTTCTTGATGCACTCACACCCACAACACTTGTGAGCAGTGACCATTTCCCCCACATAAACCAAATGTTTCATCTGAATAAAGCAACCTAATTCTGATTGATGTAGATGCTTAAAAAATGTTTCTGAAAAATAATATCCCCATGGTAAACTTTAACCTACTATGAGCTGTTCAATCAGTAGTTCATTAGTGTAACCATCTGCAAATGGAAGAGAGAATTACAAAAGCAAGTTTAGCAGCAGTTCATTAGTATAATTAAAAGAGAGATAATGCATTGCTCAACATTGCATTTGATCATGTCTGCATAATATCCTTATGTTCACAGGCTTCCTCAATCCATATTATTTAGTCTCTCTTTAATTTTCTTTTTGTATCTATACACATCATCTTCTCATCATACACTCCCTCCTACCGCCAGCCACCGACCCCACCACCAAATCATCACCACCACTCCTAAAATAACTTGCACTCTCTTCACTTCGGTCAGTCTATCTAATAAGTTGATGCCCAAAGTTTTCTGGTGACCTTCCTTTCCTTTCCTGATTATCCTGAGACTAAGTCCCTAGCTTTTGTAACAAATGCAGCTTTTGCAATTTTTGATTTGTACTATATTAAAACTGTATCATATGATCAACTACACCCCTGATACAAATCTCATGGTCTACTGGTCAGCAGTGATATCTGCCCTCCTCTATGCTGCTAAGATTTGTACTACCTACAGTGGGGATCTCAAGGAATGGGAAAAGAATCACCATTGCCTTCTCACGATATCCTCCAAATTTACTGGAACCAATGTCAGCATCTTCTCCCAGGACCTTTCGAGATAGTACTGAAAACCTTGAATTTATACGCCAGGAGCACATGGAGGTCCAAGATAAATGGGGTAAAAAGTGCATCACCTCACAAACCACCCATCCAGCTGTCAACTACCTCCTGCCCCATCTGTGTGAGAGTCAGCAGATCCAATATTACTCTCATAAGACACCTCAAAACCCATAGATCGGGAGTAGAAGCAAGTCATCCTTGATTCCAGGGGATTGTCTAAGGAGAATACTTCTCTCAGGATCTTATCTCAATGAGAACTCATCTCATTTTTCTAAATTCTTGTGAACATTCCTGCCCCTAATTCGTATGTTTGTGTGTTCATATGTAATATTCTGCCTTTTCATTCTGAATGTTAATAAAAACTAATTTTTTTTATGTGGGGGTGGTTTAAAGTTTGTAATTAAAATTTTCTAACAACAGATTGCCCTTATGAGGGATATTTTCAGAACTCACAGGACATGTTTGGGTGTACAAGTTCAGTTTTCTCAGATCTTTTCATTGGGATGACCCCTTATTCAAGGAATCAATGTAATGAATCTATACTGCATTGCTTTTAAGGCAAGCATATCTTTCTTTATGTTGCTAGATTAAAATTGCACATGACACTCCAGTTGTGATTTCACCAGTGCCCTGGAGCACTGCAGGAAGATTTACCTACACTTATACTCCAAACTCCTTGCAATAAAGGTCAACATACCTCTTGCATACCAAATTGTTTGCTGTACCTGCATGTTAACATCATGTGCTCCAGGAACACGCATTGCAGTATCTCATTGTAAATCATTACTTAGTTTCTCAATAATTAAACAACATTTTTCTCCTTTGATCCTATCAGAGTGAATAACCTCACGTTTTCCCACAGCAAGTCCAAGCAACTTCCTGTGAACCCGTGGTACAATAGCAATCAAATCAATATTTGAAATGTTATCAGGTGCAAACATTTTGCAGTTCATATAAATGGCCTGGATGTAGGTACTGAAGGTGTGGCTGCTAAATTTGCTGAAGATACAAAGGAGAGTATGTCGTGAAGAGTATATTAGAAACTACAAAGGGATATAGAGCAACAAACAAGATGTTGGAGGAGCTCATGATGCTGTCTGACCCACTGAGTTCCTCCAGCATCTTGTTTGTTGCTCCAGATTCCAGCACCTGCAGTGTCTTGTGCATACAAATGGATGTGGAGTGGGTTAAGTGAATGAGCAAAGTTCTGGCTAATGGAGTATAGTGTAGGAAAATATGAAGGTGTTCACTTTGGCAGGAAAATTAAAAAAGAAGCATATTATCTAAATGGTGAAAGAATGCAGAGCTCTGGGATGAAGAGAGATCAATGTGTCCCGGTGTATGATTAACAAAAGACTAGTTTACAGGTACAGCAAATCATTAGGACTGCTAAAAACAGAACATTATAATTTTTGCCAGGGGAAATGAAGACAAAGGCCTTGATAGGGGTGGAGGTGGAGAGGATCTTGTGGGAGATTCTACAGGCGTCACTGTTTAAAAATAAGGGCTCACCCACTTAAGGCAGATGATGAGGTGAAAATTCTTCTCTCAGAGGGTCTTGAGTCATTGGAACTTTCTAGCTCAGAGGGCAATGGAAGCAGAGTCATTGAATGTTTTCAGGCGAGAGGTAAATAAATATGTGATAAGCAAGAGAGTGAAAGGTTAACATGGGTGGATGGGAATGTGGAATTGATGCTACAATTAATGATTGAAGGTTCGAGCAGCCTACTCCTGCCCCTAATTCATATGTTTATGTGTTCTCATGCATGTGTTCATAGATTTGTTTTACGTGAGGGTAGGTTGAAGTTTGTAATTAAAATTTCTAACAGCAGATTGCTCTTGTCAGGGCAAGATAATTTCAGAGCTCACAGGAGAGGTCTGGGTGTACCTATCCCATTCATCCCTATCCTCTCTTCTACTTACAACATCCAACCTAAGACAAGTCCAATGCTCACTGTCAACAATTCAAATCCTTATGCCTGATACGCCAATGAGAATCACATGGAACTTACAGTACTGGATTTATTTGTCCAGCCAATCCTTACTCTCCACAGGAGCCTCCTTCCACCCTACTTCATCCAATTCCGTCAATGTGTCTCTCCTTTTCCCTTCAATACAACTGGTGCTTTTATTTCAACTCTGCCAAGTGGTAGCAAGTTCTGCGTGTTAACCAGTCTCTGGGTGAAGGTGGTTTTCCTGAATTCCTTTTTGGGTCAATTGACAACTGACTTATATTCCTGTTACTGAATGACCCTTCAACTGGAAATATTAATTTTCTGTGTGTATTCACACTTGTGGTGAACTGTGAAGCATCCTTCAAAACTACAGGCTGCCCGATTTAAGGCACAGATCAGAAGGAATTTCCGAGCGGCTCATGACTCCTGAGAATTCTGTAGCCCAGAGAGCTGCGAGAGCTGTCACTGAATATACTCAAGTCTGAGGCGGACAGGTTTTTGAACTGTTGAGGAGATGAGGGTAATCGGGAATGGGTAAGAAAATGGAACTGGGGCCAAGACTAGATCAACCATGATCTTATCAAATGACAGAGCAGGCTTGATGGGCTATCTGGCCCACATCTACACCTAGTTCTTCTGTTTACTTAATTGTTAGTGTTGACTCATATAGAGCAGAGCGTGCAGAGTTGATAGACTGTAATGTCAATAAGTATGCAGGCCCGTCGGAACACTAAATCCATGCTGACCATCATGTGTCCATTTACATTAATCCTATTTTGATCCTATTTTATTCTCTCCACATTCCCCTCTCGGCTCCCCACATAATCTACCACTCACCTTCATGTTAGAGGCAATTTACAGTGGCCTATTAACCTACCAACCCACATGTCTTTGGGGTATGGTAGGAAACTGGAGCACCTTGAGGAAATGCAGGCAGTCAGATGGAGAACATGCAAACTCCACATGGACAACACCAGAGGATAGCATTGTACCTGGGTCACTGGAGCTGGGTCACTGGAGCTCTACTGTTTGTGCCACGTGTTTTAATGCCTTGCTGGAGCATTAATGTTCTCTGTAATGCAGATTAATTGCTGGAGATAGTGTAATTTTGTTTTTGTTTTTGCATTTACCTTTTGGTCCCAGATGTGGGTGAATAAGATAAGATATCTTTATTAGTCACATGCACATCGAAACACACAGTGAAATGCATCTTTTGAGTAGAGTGTTCTGGGGGCAGCCCGCAAGTGCCACCATACTTCCAGCGCCAACATAGCATGCCCACTACTTCCTAACCTGTACATCTTTGGAATGTGGGAGGAAACCGGAGCACCTGGAGGAAACCCACCCAGTCACGGGGAGAACGTACAAACTCCTTACAGACAGCGGCTGGAATTGAACCCGGGTCGCTGGCGCTGTAATAGTGTTATGCTAACCGCTACACTAACATAAGTAGGTATTCCCTTATAACATAGCATGCTGAGAAGAAGGAGCAGAGAATGCACAGGACAATGTAACCTCAGGAGGGACCACATCAGCACAGCACATTTGTTGAGCAATTCTCTGACTTGAACTTCACCAAGGATCTGTGTCTGAGCCTCTGTAGGAAGAAGTTAACAAAATCTGCCACCTGCTCCAGACACAACTCCCAACTACAGAGCATATTTCCACTGGCTGTTATGGTCACTGGGACCCTAAGCATTTATGCACTGGGATCCTTCCAGTATGGAGACAGAGAATTGTATTTGCCATCCACTGATTCATAATGAAGGTCACTAATATTCTCTATTCAAGTAGAGATGACTTCATTTTAGTCCTTCTCATCAGAGAGAGATATGTGGAGTGACCTTGCTGCTTCATAATGATTGCAATCTTCCCTGTGGTACAGGCACAATTGGTTACATGGACAATGCTTCATGGAGACTATGTCAACTCAAAGCCAAGTGCCTTGATGGCATTTTTATGCTAGACCATCTATAACTGAGCCATCATGACAATCCAAAGCCTGGTTTATGGACTGACAAGGCCTATCAGCTGAACAACATGGCTCATGACTCTGCTACACAACTCACACAGATATGGATAGGATGAAGGCAACAAAAGCAATGCTGCAATGCAGATTGTGATTAAGCGGACTCTTGACCTGCTCAGGCAGTGCCTCAGCTCCCTGGGCTACTCTGGAGAAGCTCTGCAGTACTTGCCAAAGGAGATCGCAAGATCACAACCTTGCCACTGTGAGTGTTCAGCCTTTGTCATGAGAGGCCGATGGGAGTGAGAGGAGGTTGGGGAACTGCAGGCAGAAGTGGAGGTGGAGGGAGATGAGGAGAACATGCAACCTATACAGTATGTTCCTTTCTGGGCTGTCTGTGGGAAGACCAAACCAGCTGTGAGACTGGTAAATATATCCGCAGTTCACCAACACACCGTGCGTTTGTCCTTCCCTCTGCCACTGATCACCACAACAGAAAAATAAAAGTGTAGACAAAGTAATCATTCCAAATCAAATTTAAAAATCAAAGCAAATTACATAGAAGCATCAAGAAACCAGCTTTGTGCATTCCCTTAGTGCCTGTCCGAGTAAAAGGTTCTGGTTATTCCAGCTGAAACTCATACCTGAGGGGAGATGGTGAGCTGGGGAAATGGGATGTGAGAAACAGGAGTGCGTGTGAGGATACTCTCATTATCCATATTTTCAGCTCTGTTGTTAGCCACAGATGGTGTACTGGCTGATCCATTTATGCCACACGTGACCCCACCATGACCCCCTTCCCACTGCAGTCCCTCCAGTTTAGCTGCTGCTGCCGAATTATGTCCCATATTGTCCGCAAGTGAGAGGGAGTGTGTTTAGGTGAGTGTGTTTAGGTGATATGGCTCTCATGGTTGAAAAGTCAGCAGTTGTGTGCATGTTGTGAGCTGATATTGCATTAGGGTTAAAAGTGTGAAGATAAGGTGAAGGAAAAGAGTGCCACATAAAAACCCCGACAGAGATTGTCAGCGGATGACTGGTGTGTCTGCAGTGCTAGACACAAGAGATTCTGCAGATGCTGGAAACTGGAGCAACACACACAAAGTGCTGGAGGAACTCAGCAGGTCAGGCAGCATCTGCAGAGGGAAATAAACAGTCGACTTTTCGGGTCGAGACCCTTCGTCAGGACTGGAAAGAAAGAGGGCAGAAGCCAGAATAAAAAGGTGGAGGGAGGGGGAGGAGCACAGGCTGGCCGGTGATAGGTGAGTCCAGGTGAGAGGGGGGAAGGTGGGTGGGTGGGGAAAGTGGGATGAAAGGGAATGATGTGAGAAGCTGGGAGGTGATAGGTGAAAGAGGCAAAGGGTTGAAGAAGAAGGAATCCGGAAGGAGAGGACAGTGGACCATGGAATAAAAGGGAAGGAGGTGGGGAGGAGGAGGGAGGTGATGGGCAGGTCATGAGGGTGGGGGAGGGGAAAGAGAAGGGGTGAGCGGGCCACAGGAATGAGGAAAAACAAGGGGGGAAGGGGGGGAAAGGGGGGGAAAACATAGGGGAGGGGTTACCGGAAGTTAGAGAAATCGATGTTGATGCCGTCAGGTTGGAGACTACCAAGGCGGAATATGAGATGTTGCTCCTCCAACCTGTGTCTGGCCTCAACGTGGCCTCACGACCTGCCCTTCACCTCCTTCCTATTCCTCACATCCTTCCCATTATTCTATCGTCCACTGTCCTCTCCTACCACATTCCCTCTTTTTCCACCTATCACCTCTCAGCTTCTTATATCATTCCCTTTCATCCCCTCTCCCCCCCTCATCTGCCCACCTACCTCCCCCCCTCACCTGGACTCACCTATTACCTGTCAGCCTGTGCTCATTCCCCGCCCCCAGCCTTCTTATTCTGGCTTCTGCTCTCTTCCTTTCCAGTCCTGATGAAGGGTCTCGATCTGAAACGTCGACTGTTTATTTCCCTCCCTCGATGCTGCTTGACTTGCTGAGTTCCTCCAGTGTTTTGTGTGTGTTGCTGTGGTGCATTGAGTAGTGTTGGAGACTAGTGATGCATTTGAAGTTGCATTCATTAACCTTGACCACTCGTGTGAGATCACCTTCAGGGACTGCATCCAGGGTTCTCAGGACTAATGTCCTGGCCACCACAGTAAACTTCTACTGCCTGTTCAGTAAGATTAAGATTAAGATTTCTTTATTAGTCACATGTACATCGAAACACACAGTGAAATGCATCTTTGCGTAGAATGTTCTGGGGGCAGTCCACAAATATCACCACGTTTCCGGCGCCAACATAGCATGCCCACAATTTCCTAATCCGTATGTCTTTAGAATGTGGGAGCAGACCGGAGCACCCAGAGGAAACTCACGCAGACACGGGGAGAATGTACAAATTCCTTACAGACAGTGGCCGGAATTGAACCCGGGTCGCTGGTGCTGTAATAGCATTACACTAACCGCTACAGCACATCTCTGGAGGGCCTCCTGTACCCAAATTGATACAGGATACATCTCAAAATTTTCGCTAAGGTCTCCAGTACAGCAACTGAACCAGCTGTCTCCTGTGAGCTACCATTGCTGACAGTTTTCCACATCAATCTCTGTTGTAGAATGTCTGCCAACAGCTGTTGCAGTCCCAGTGTACCTCCCCTTTAAGAGGAGCAGGCTGGGTTTAATGGGCTTTAATTAAGGGAGGTTGCCTTTAATTTGTACTAGCTCCTCACAGTATTGGTCTCCCTGCTGAGGCATTCAGCCAATGACAAGTGCAGTTGGCAATGGCCACATCCATCAATGACAAAGCCTGACATGCTGCCTGCATCAAGTGCAATGGATGCAGGGTGATCACGCATTGTAATCCTTGCCTCCACTTCAAGGGCTCTCCAACATAGCCCCACATAAATTCCTGCTAATGGTATCGATGGCACAAAATACACCTGGAACTGCCAGTTCTAGTTGAATATATTCTTGGAAATTTTATTACATAGCCTCCTGCCCTCAACCAACCTGTCCTTGTCATTAGCAATTACATGTCCATCATCATAATGTACAGCTTTCTTACATCAGTTAGGAAACAAACAGATTCTTTTTTTTATGACATTGAATCTCTGCCTGTCAGTTTCATAACAAAGTTAGAATATTGCATCCAGTGTTCACAGTGTGATCTCCTCCACATGGGAGAGTCAAATGCAGATTGGGTGACTGCATTCAGGGGCAACCCAGAGCTCCCTGTCATCAGCCACTAATTCTCCACCTCACTAGCACTCTAATCTATCTGTCTGTGACCTCCTGCACTGTTATAAAGAGGCCTAACAAGTTTGAGGAAGAGCACCTCATGTTCCATCTGGACAAGTAGGACTCAATATCAACTTCTACAGCATCAGGTAACTCACATACTGTATGTATATCAGAACTGCCATTTCTATTGTAAGTCATCCATTTGTGATTTCGACTCACTTTCTCTCTCTCCATTGGTAACACATGATCTTTTCGGCACATTCTGCAGCCCTGGATTTCATAATTTATCATGTTCCTTTGTTTGTATTCTCCCTCTTTAACTGCCCTCATTTGATAGCTTTTGTTCATTTTTCTTTCTAACTTCTCCCTTTAACCCATTGACCAGATAACCTCTATACCTATCCCCATGGGAACTCTGACCTCATCTATCAGAGATAGTCCTTTTGTCCTTTTCATCCCTCAGTGGTTTCTCTGGAACTTAAAACTAACTTGATACAACACCCACAAAATGTTGGAGGAACTCAGCGGGTCAGGCAGCATCTATGGAGGGAAATGAATAGTTAACATTTCAGGCCAAGACCCGAAGCTTGATACCTCTCTACCTCAGTTGTGACAAAGGGTCACAAACCTGAAATGTTAACTCTGTCTCTCTTTCCACAGGGGCTGCCTGACCTGCTGAGTGTTTCCAGCATTTTTTATCTTTATAACATTTATTATCAGATTGCTGAATATGGCAACTTGCTGTGTTCAAATTGTTTCCTACATTACACCAGTGATTGCACTTCAAATTGGCTTTAAAGTGCTTTGGAACATCCTGAAATGCATGATATAAACTCTCGTGAAAATCAAAGAAAACAACTCAGATGCTGGAAATCTGAAGCATGAACAGAAAATGCTGGAACATTCTGACAAAGGTTGCAGACCCGAAATGTTGACTGTTTCTCTTGCCATAGATGCTGTTTGACCTGCTGAGCTTTTCCTGCATTTTCTGTTTTTGTTTTAGATACAATTTCTACTCCTTCTTTCATCAATATTTTTATAACTAATCAGTAATATTAAAGAGTGAAATTTAAAACAATTCTTCTTAAAGCCTCTGATTTTCTTTTTGTTTACTTACAGCAGTGTCCTGGAGATTAACCTTCAATTGTTCGAGACTTCAAGTCAATCCTAGAGGATCATCTGTACTAAATACACCAACATGCAGAACTCATCAAATCTACCTTAAAACTTAGGTATCTTTGCTCGTTGTAATACCAAGTAAATTCTGTTTATATGGCTTGATTTAAGGTACCATACAGACTAACAAGAGAAATGCATTGAATAGTGAAGTTCACCCATGCTTGTATTGTCTGTCTTAGATCAAAGTATTCACATAGCCCATAGTTAAAGGTTTCTCTACAGCAGTAATGTACAGAACATTCTCACCCTGAAAACTTAACTGAGGTTTGTCTGGGCTTTCTTAATCCACTGAAAGTAGATTAGCATGAGGTATATGAAAGTACATATAAATACAATGTATGACATAAACATGTGAAACAGTAGCTGCCTTGCAAACAAGGCCAAGAACTTAACTTTTTTGTAGAATGCAAGACAGATTTTTTTTTAATGAACTCAGATTTACAACTGTGAGCCTCTAATATAAAACACCATAATGCATCTGGTATTTTAATCGGGTTGTCTTCCTTTAGGAATGATGGAATCTAAATGGTTTTACCTGGTTTACATTATATATTAAATAAATGAACCCAGATGTTTTATTACCAGTGGATAAATGTTTTCTCATGGTTTCAATATCATTGTCTCAGAAGGATGCAGCTGTTCTTCAGCTGGACAGTCTTGTCAACCACTTCCCTGCTCTAGCTCCAAACATATCAATCAAAATTTGAAATATTTGACTTCATCTTGTAGTTATATACTTAAAGATGTGCAAGATCAGCTAAGGTTTGAAAACCACTTCCCAATACTTCTCATTTACCTTTTAAAAGGCACAGTGTAAAGATCCACAATCTTTAGATATTATTTTCATTCACATTGTGATCATAACGCTGGTTCTTTAAAGGTTTAGATTTACAAAAAACAGTAAACCTCCCATTAGATGGCCCATATTCTAGCAATGGTAGAATTCAAACCCTTAGAAAGGCTAGCACGTTAATTCACTATCTATGAGTGCTCTGGTACATTGCCACAGGATTTAGATGTGCAAACTTTGTGTTTTTAGATCTTACAGGGTTTTGTTTCTAGAGCTGCTCTAACAATTCAAATAGAATATGTATTTTCTTTTGATGTAATGTCTAAATAAAGAGGATTTGAATTTGCACATCAGCTCTTTGAAAGGCGCAACATCTGACTGCTTGATCACTTACCATTCGAAGAACCAGTGCTGACTATAAAGCAAGCCCTAGCTATCTTATTACTTTTGTAGCCTGATGTCAACATTCATACATGTTTGATTTTGCTCACTGCTAAGTATTCTTGGATTGAAACCATCTAATGATTAGAATTTTATTTGGCCAAATGATACAGCCAGACATCATGACTTATCCACATGCCTCCATTTTGGTGCCAGGATGCACAGTGCAGTTTGTGTTCTGGTAGTTCAAAGAAACAACATGAAATGACTATGTAGCCCAGCCCAGTCCAAGTGTGGATGATCGATATAAATTGGACCAGAACTGAGCTATTGACTCGACAACATTCTCCTGGCTTTTATTTGATTAAGTATGGGTAAAGCCAGTTCCTGCTGAAAAGGAATTAACAAAATTGAGACAGCCCTTTAGGATCTCAAACCAGATGTGTGCATTTGAGACATTGCTGAGAAGTGATGTATGCACACAGAGTCTTTGTAAGATGTCAGATTTATATTTTAATATATCCAGCCAACTAACTGAAGTGTGTCCTTACTCCATTATAAACATCCATTGTAAAGTTTCATTAATTTGTCACCCAGCTGAAGACTGCATTGTGAGCAATATCAGTCAAGGAATGCAGAAAGCACTCATTTTATATAGGTCAAGTTAAATGTCTAATACAAAGGCATAATACTTGCTTTATCCATTATCTAATCAGTCCATTTGCTTCAGTATGGTGTTTCATGCTAAACTGTTTTTGCTATAACACTTAATACGTGTTCAGTCAAAAGGTCCACATTCTTATTTACATAGGCACAAAAACAAAGCATACACAGATCATTAAATGCCATTATAAAATAAGCCTTTTTTTCCTCTTGCATTGAAACTAATTCTACCCTGAACAGCCTTTTCATGCATCAATTTTCAGTTTAGCATAAGCTAATCAGTGCCGATCACTGCAGTATGACACTTATTTAAATTGACTAAATGTTAATTGAAATTTTAACTACAATAATTGGTTAATTACTTACCTACTTTGTCTGCTGCTCTAATCTGCAGGCTGTTTAAATTCAGATCCCACATGAATACTCTAAAATCCTCAATGATCAGCAGTTTGGCACCTTCCTCAACTCAGCCAGAGCCTGTAGCACCGTGGCAAACAGATAGTAACAGAGGATTTTACACCTCTAACTTTCCTGTTTGTTTAATCCTATCTTCTCAACATGTTTCATTGTCTTCTATGTTTGGAAGAGTGCATATTTTCCCAGCTAACTCCAAAGATGACTGTCAGTATTGTGCCTAAGTAAACGAGAATGAGATGAGAAGTGCAAAGGTAAAAAGAGTGGCATCCCAAATAAAAACCCAATAGTGAAAAAGCACAGAGCAATATTCACTGGTTGCGGTTTCTTTCTCCCTGTCTAAGTTGGTTACTTTCTCACTCAGGGCCTCCTGAATTGTCTGGCTCAAAGGTTGAGGAGAAAGTTATCCCAATGTCTCCAGAAAGAGATGATAATGTTAGAACTACTCAGGATGCACCTGCAGAGGTGGTGGACAATGGGTTCAAAGGGTTCAAGCCCAAAACATTAACTAACATAAAGCCTAAATATTGAAGAGCAAACAGATAATTCTGGACCACAAGATGCCTTATTCGGATCAACGTAGAGAAAATTCAGGTTAAGCTTTCATCTTTAAGACCATTTCTGATGAGGGGCCGTGCTCCCAAACCCTTAATCTGTCTGTTCATTTCACTGATGTAGCCTGACTTTCAAAATGATTCCAGTGTTTAGTACTTCAGCCTCAGATTTCCAGTGGGATTTTTGTTTCATTTCATTAAACAGAATCTCTTTGAGCAGGGAATAGCTCGATGTTTGCTTGCTGCAGTATACTGAACCACTTAAAGTTAGGGCTCCTATTTGTATCTGTTATTGCTGGTAATTTCTTTCAATCATATCATGCTGATGAAGTACCAAGTACAGCATGGACACTGGAATACAGGCTAGGTAGTTTTGAATCTAAGGCTTTTCTAGACATGACTAGCTGACTCAAGAACAATACTGGCAAACACCCAGGTGATAGCTACTTGCCTGCCATCCAGGTTGGCAAAGGATATACTGTGTAAAGAAACCTGATGGAGAAAGCAAAACGCAAATTGAAGGGGGAGGAGGAATTCTTAATTGAATGTCAACTTGATAGTTGGGAAAAAAAAGATATCCCAAGATATTCTTTTAATAAGAAGGTATTAACGTTATACTTGAAGCTCCTTCCTTAGATAACACAATTACTCAATTGCATTTATAAATCTGTTTTTGGGGACAATGATGGGAGAGCCTGTACTGAGATCAGTCCAGCAATAAGAAAGCAGTCTTCTTAAGTTGCTTCAGCAAACTTTCAGTGTTACCATAATAGGCAATGGATTTAAAGTCAAAGTGGCCTACAAATCCCTATTTTGTCATTAAATTATACAACGTTAATATGAAAATGTTTCCATTCTGCCTCAGATTATGTGGCCAATTACCGCCATCTATGTTTGTGCAGTTTAAAAATGAGCTTGATGTTAATTATATATTCAGTCCACACATTACAACAGTGAGCACGGTTTGACAAATATTTCATTGGCTGTAAAATGCTTTAGGGCATGTGATGCTGTCAACGGCAGTAGATAAATGCATGTCTTTCTTTTTCTGTTCTTTATGTACTGTGGGATGCCACATTCCATTTCCTCTCTCTTTGTTTATCCCCAGTATTTTTCCAGTTACAGCAGCGTTTTATACTGCTCTTTGTTAAAAGGTAGTTTAAAAGTCGTAGATTCAGATTAGGAGCCTTTGCAGAGTCTTCAGCGTAAACTGCCACGTAGTCTCCAGTAATGGGATTATAGGATAGAAATGTTAGCTGCAGAACACATAGTGTGAAAGAATGGTTTCATTCAGTTCTAGTATGGGTGGGGATTTGTGAAAAATAACAAGAGAGATGGCAGGAAACATCACATGGAGCTTACATAAGTGGTGCATTTTTTCAGAAATATGCAGGTAATTTAATTAGAATTTAGCAATAAGTACCAACTGATTTAAAGTGAAAGTAGACAGCAGCATTTTCTTTTGATTGGAAGAATTTGGGCTAAATGCCAAATTTTGAAAATACTGTACTTTAAGATTGTAATTTTTAAAATGCATAAATGATTTGTGGAAGCATTATATCTTTAAATAATGATTTTTTTTACAGTAGCTACTTATTCTGATGACTGATATTGATTTCAGTAAGAAAAATAGTAGGCAATAAAGAACGAGAACCTTTGCATTCATCATGAGTTTACACAGTGGAATTGCTTTGGCACGAATCAAGACTGAGCTCTCAAACAAACACTTATGTGCTAAACCTAGACAAATATATATCTTTGAGCTCATATCATCATTATATTATCCACTATTGGAACACTAAGTGCAGCTTTATTGAAAAGGAATGTCAACTGCTGTTTTCCTGTCCCTCCAGCAGTCACTCGTTCTGGTCTCTTGCCAAAATTAGCTCTTATAATTTATGTGAATCCTTTTTTCCACCTTCCTTCCCATCCTGGTATCAAACAGTCCCAAAGTGAAAGCTGGCCTTCTTGGCTTCCTTCTGTTTTCCAAATCTGAATTGTAAGATTATGGTAAAAAAATCCCTCCATTCACTCCAAACCCGTTCCATTGTAAGGATCAACATTATGGTTTGCTGTGTTGCATAAGATCTTCTTGCTTGTCTGGACTTCAGGCAGATCATAAATCTATTCTAATGTGCTCATGAAAGAGCCCCTGTCCTGCACAATCTCTACAATGCTCATCAGTTAGCTTTCTTTCTACCTGGGAAATATCTATTATTTGCCCTATTCCTACCAAAGGTGATTGGGAGGGAATTATCCTCACTATTTTCAGTGAGCAATGTACAAATGGGTCAAGAAATTCATTTGGCACAGAAACTTTGATTTGTCCTCTCAGCCATATGTGCGCCATTAAAACACTTCCCAAATTTCCTTGCCCTTTTTGACCCTTTCCCATGGCCTTACTGCTGGCCTCATTTGCACGTAACAGATGTCAGCGGGTCGCAGCTGCAAGTTTCCTGAGTTTGCACGGCTAATGCTCTCTGAGTAACGTGGACCGAGATTTATGAGGCACGGCAGCTGCTGGATTAGCTGATTAAGGAGCTCCTGACATGGAGGAGTCAGAAGATTTTTGAATACAGATTTCAGCAGCTGAGAAAAGCTGGTGCCGTCCCCTGAGGGGGCAGGCTGGAGCTTTAAATGTGGGGCTGTCCAGAGAGACAGCATCAGACAGGTCAGCTCCAGCTGTTAACTGGGCCCTCAATCTGTCACACCACTGCTATAATGGTAGTGAGCAGATCCCAAAACCCTAAAGCGACAGCAGCCCCTGTGGGATTTCGTGCTATGCTCCATTCCATTCCCTCTTGCCTCCACAGCTGCACTCTGTGCTTCCATAGGCTGGGAGGTCCTGACTTGCCCCTGAAAGCTTCTTAGCTGAGGAGTTCCCACAGATTCTAATGAAACTCCATTGGTGCCTGGGAAGAATACAGGGCTTCTGTAATGTCAGTGTACAGGACAGCTGTAAACTCAGGAATTACACCTGTCAGTTGCCGTATGACTTCAGAGATTGACGGGAGCCTGCACAGTTTCCCTGGACGTCTTTCTTTTCAGTCAAGTGCCCACAAGTTCAGGCTCCCAGAATGCTGAAGCTAGCCGCAGCCTTGTCCCAAACCTTGGCTGGGAATGAGAACATCCTTACCCATTGAGTCTCCTCCCTCATTCTCTGCAATTTTCTTCACCAACATGATGTCAGGTCAACTGTTAATTTTAGAGTTTTGTTTAAGTTAAGGTATCATCGATATGGAGTAAGATCACTGATCAGTCAGTCAATGATGGATAGGGCCCTACAGGTTGGAAGGCCAACGCCTAAGAACCTAGAATACTACAGTGCAGGAACAGGCCCTTCGGCCCACAATGTCTGTGCCGAACGCGATGCCAAATTAAATTAAATCACTTCTGCCTGCACATGACCCATATCCCTCCAGTCCCTGCATGTTCACGTGTCTATCTAAAAGCGTCTTCAAAGAGTTGGAGCAAATTAAGAAAGTCAGAACATACAGTGAGAAAAAAAGAGCTGTAACTGAAAGCCTGAATTGTGCTGTAATTGTTCTATGTTCTATGTTCTAACAGGAGGTAAAGGAATGAAAAAAGCTGAGTTGAGGGGGAAGAAACAAGGCAGAAATTGAGACACTGTGCAAGAGAGAGACATTTATGAACATGAGCTCATTTCCTCATTATTCCAAACTGGTGTGTTGAAACATTAGCCTAATAATACTTTAGCCTTCAAATTACAAATATCTATTTTGATAACTATTTATATATTCCATGGTACTAATATAATAATAGTTAATAAAATTATGAACAAATTTCTCTAAACCTGAAGTGTATGCGACACTGTACGCCAAATCTGTTAGCATCCTGGCATGTGCCTTGTTCCAACATTAGGTTTCTTAAGTGAAAGAACAAGTTATTTGAGATCTCTAAATAACCACCACAGGTTGTTGTCCAAAGTACAAGTAAAAATCACACAAAGGGGGAATAAAATCAATCACCAGTTGGAAAGAAGACAAGAAGAAGAGCAAGAATAATTGAAGTGATAGCAGAAAGAGTTGAGTCAGTAGAGGACGGCAAATAAGCATTAAGTAAATGTTTGAGTTATTCTACCCCATTTAATGTTTTTTAATTATTTGTCCATATTTTAAGGTGTTTTATATTTACTTTTAATAGGAATAAGTGGGCCAATGAAAAAAAAGAATTTATTTAGCTCTAATGGAGGTTGAGGAAGCAGAAACTGAGAGAAAAAGTGTAAAGTACTGAGCTGATGATCCACACACCAGAGACCACTGCTCAACTCACAATTCATCTGTACGAGGATGCAAAATGCCCACTGACAATAAGGTGTAAGAGAGATTAGCCAGCCAATGACAAACAGGTCCCAGGGGTAAGAGAACAATCAACAGAGTAGAAAAGGTTTAGTAATCTTCCATTCCTTTATTCCACCCTTCAATATATTCTTTTCATGATATGCATGAACTTTAGCCTGATGTGTGTACTGAACAAGTTGGAATTCTGTCATCTTTTATTTACTTGCACAACACATTTTACCTTACCATGCGAGTGACTTTAACTCTGATTGACTTGGATGCTCATGATTACCCTGAAGTGAACCTAACTTTTTATTTCTCTTGATAAATATTGTTTGCGATGTGAAGGAAACATCTCCTTTGTTCTTATATGTTTAGTTAGAGATTGTTCTGCATTGTTTCCTTGAAGGTGCTGTCTGATTTTGTCCTTTGGAATTGATCTTCCAATTAACCTTGGTGATGTGTTCCTCTTCTCTAAAGCAGTTCCTTGTACAGAGGTATATAGACACTACCTTAAAGTCCTCATTTTCACAGAAGTGTAGCAAAAGGTTTGTCAGCAATGTCAGCAAGAGCAGATAAACAGAACAAACACTGACACTGCAAATATTGTGATAGATATGCCAGAAGAGTGAAGGAACTAGAGAATTGTTGGTTTGAGGTGGTGGGCAGCTATAATAATGCATGCATTGTGGTTTGACGTGGATTCAGACAGCTTGCACATTTAGGTAATCATCCTTAGATAAGTAAAGCATCAGGATGTTAGGATAGTGATAGGGCACATGTTAGGGGTCCCTGTCATATTCTTGACTCCACAGTCACTGACTCCATTCTTTCCTCCTGCAACAGTTTGAAGCTGACTCAGTTGTTCACAACCTGGGAATCTTCTTTGACCAAGTTGTGTTTAATACCTTATTTCCTTACCATCTCCACAACTGTCCCTTTCACCTCCATAACACGATTTGTCTCAACTCATCTGTTGCTGAAACTATCACATGTGCCTTTGTTACATCTAGATTTGACTCTTGCACTGCACTCTTGGCTGGCCTCCCTCTATTCTACTCACCACAAACTTTTAATCATCCAAGAGCCCTTTCTTGTAATTTGTGCCTTGTTGTACTTCTTAACTTCCAATTGAGCAATGCCACAGTTCAAAAATTTTCATCCAAAAGTTTCAGGTCTCTCCATTGTCTTGTCTCTCCCTTTCTCTGTGATCTCCTTCAGCCCAGTAAACCTTCTTGATAACTGTACTCCACAAATCCCAAAGTCTTGATCATCCCCTGATTTATTTGCTCCCCCAATGTCATCATACCTTCAGCCACAATGTGCCTAAGGTCTGGAATTCTCTCCTAACAGCTCTCCACCTTGCTCCCTTTAAACTCACCTGTTGTCCCAGTGTCTTGTTATGACATCAATGTTAGCTTTGTGAGCACCATAGGATATTTGTAACAGAAATGGAAACTGTTGTTGGGTATAATAATCCTTCAGTTTAAATAAATCAATATGGTATTGAGAAGAATGATCAGCCCTGGTCCTATTGAATGGCAGAGCAGGCTTAAAGGACAAAATATCCTTCTCCTGCTCCTATTTCCCCAGCAGGGATGCTGATGGTCACAGGATTTGAGACAATGATCCACCCAAAAGATTGGGTACTCCAAAGAAGTTTACTGTCCAACTTACACCAAGTATCACTGGTTTAACATGTTGTTTTTCCTCACAACATAGAAGAAGGTCATTCAGCCCATCAAGCCTATACCAGCTCTCAGAACAATCCCATCGACACATTCCCCCACTTATTTCCCTGTAGCCTATTCTCTCACACATTTGTGAATTTAACCTACCACTCACCTAGAGAAGGGTGACTTAAAGTAACCGATTAACCTAACAACCAGCACCTATTTGGGATATAGGAGGAAACTGCAGCACCCAGGTGGAAACCCACACAGTCACAGGGAAAAGATGCAACCTCCACACAGGTGGTCCAGATCAAACCCAAGTGACTGGAGCTTTGAGACAGCTGTAGTACTTGAGGGATCACTGTGCTGCCATCATTCTCAGCTTTATTAAAGTGTTTTGTGCATAAAACCCATTGAGAAATGGAACACAAATCTAGGCTGATAGTTCAAAGGTATACTAATAGAATTTGGAGGACAGGTTTTGGAGAAAGGTCTGGGTCCTTAGGTGAACCATAAAGGACTATATGACATTATTCGAAGAAAAGCACAAAGCTTGCCTGCTGTTTTAGATAATAAAAGCAGAAAATACTAGAAGTGCTTCATCAGGACTGATAAAAGGTCACTGACTCCAAAAGTTGACTCTGTTTCTCTCTCCATGTTGATTATTTCCAGAACATTCTGTTTACATATCAGATCTGAGTATTTCTATTTTTTTCTTGCTTTTTTTTAAGATAATACACTAGCTCTTTCTATCATCTCAGTTGCTGTTTTAGGGGCCTTTATGTGTATAGTTTCATAACAGTGTGTGGGTCTAGAAAATGTTGACATCATTTCAGTGATTCATCGGTTAAGAGATGTACAAGGACATGATAAGGAATTATAATACATAGACTTTCTCTCGGATTACCGTTATGGTTGTAAAGAAGTAGATATACTGTATTTGCTGATACACTAATGCTAATGACTGATTCATATAGTTGCCCAGTTATCAACGCAATCAAAGGTCATCATCTGCAGAGAAGATAGGGTACAATTTGTTGCTGCCTCAGTCAAAATCTTCCTTGGATCAATTATGTTGCATCTACTTGTTAAGTTTAAATTTACAACATGATTAAGTGTCAGATCAGTCCCTGTAGCACTGTGCATTCTCCAAAGTCATCTGTCGTGCAAGCAGCAGGTAGTTGTCAGGATAATAACTAACTACAAGGACATGACATTTTAAAAGCTGCTCCAAACTTTAGTGTTGGAAAAAGCACTAAACCTACTAGTGTCAGCTGTAGCTAAGTTGATACACCCTCAATTGTGAGGCAGGGTTGAAACCCCACTTCAGAAGTCTGATACAAAATCTAAGCTGACACTCTAGTGTGATGCTGAGAGAGTGCTGCATTGTTGGAAGTGCTACCTTTTGGATGAGATGTTAATCTGAGCCTTTATTACATCCTCCGGTGGGTGTATCAGATTATGCTGAAAGGAAGTCCTCCCAGGAGTCCTGGTCAGTGTTTATCCTTCATCCAACATTATTATAGAAGAAGAATATCTGGCCATTTCTGCATTGCCATTTGTGCAGTCTTGACTATTATGCTTTCTACATTTCCTCAGTGACTGCACTTCAAAAGTAGTTCATTGGCTATAAAGTGCTATGGGACATCCTGTGCTTGAAAGAGTCAAGCCTCACATTTTTAACGCTTGTGAAAACACAAACTTCCTAAGTACTGCTACAGAATAACAAATGTAATATTCAGTAAATGTGACAATTGGCCAGGTTCATGTAAAGTTTAACATTTTTTGCTTTTCCCGGTTGTTCAGTGGGATAACACATAAAAAAACCTACACAACAAATAGCTTCCAAATTCAAACCCTGCTGAACTAATGGATCATATTGAATGACTTAAGAATTCCAAGCCGCAAGTGTTAATATCTGCCAGGCTTTCCATTCCAGCTACCAAATACTGAGGAATATAGTCTTCTTCTTAGGCAGCCCCTAGGGCTATGGATGTCTTGCTTCTGCTCGAGTTCTCCAAATTCAGAGGTGCTTGATTAGGTCAATGTGGGACTTGCAGTCACAGGAAGTTGCTAAGCGTTTGAGCAGCTCCTGAGTTCGTGCTCCCCATCCAGTGATTACACCATGCACTCCCAATTCAATGTTCTCAATGCCATCCTGGAAGCTCTTTCTCTGTCTTGAGCAATCAAGGAGTAGAGATCCCCATGGTGGGTATGTTACAATTTACACTTTTCATGGAGGTTTTGAAAACATCCCTGAGTTGTATTTTCTCTCTATCTGGTAGTCCCTTCCTATGACAAGTTTAGAGTGGAGTGTTTGGGGAGTCTGGTGTCGGACTTGCTGACCCTCTGAGTGTAATTAGGTCTTCAGAGCTGGGGATGTTGTTCTGGGAGAGGGTACTGATTGGTTTGCTTATCCTGCAAGTGGATTTGGAGGATTTTACAGAGACAGCATTGATGGTATCTCTCTAGTGTTTTGAGATGACTGCTGTAGGTGATTCATGTCTCAGAAGTATACAGGAGGGCAAAGATCTCTACTGATAGTAGACCACCATCTGTGTGCTGGGCTATAGTCTTGACTTAAAAATATGAGCTGTAATTTCAGGAAGGCAAGAACTTTGGTCTATTAAACCCAAAGTAACCTCTTGATGCATTTCCAATAAACTTGAAATATATTTGTGTATGGAGTGGAAATGAGTATATAATCAGACTGGCATGTGGTGGCTTCTGTGAGCAAATAGCTTACTGACAGATCTTGCCTGGGCTCACATCCAAAGATATGTCTTTTGGATAAGGTAAGAGGCAGCCTTTACACCTGTAAAAATGTGTCCGCCACAAGGAAGGAGAGAATGGATAAAAGAGGAACAACTGTTGGCCAAAGAATTTGATATAGCAATTTTATGTTACCTTTGATTTTATTTTTGATTTTAGAAAACCTGTTATTAGTTTTATTACAAATTTCTTCACATGTCTAAATAACTAAGATTTAGCCATTAAATGGTGTACATTATTAAACATGCAATGTATTACACAGCAGTATATTACAACAGAAGTTATATTCAGAAAATGTGGAAAATTCTCACCTGGTCAGGTAGCATATGTGGCAAGAGAAACTGAGTTAATATTTCAAGAAGACAGTCTTTTGGATTTTGTTTTAGATTTCTATCATTCACAGCATTTTGCTTTTCAAGAATTATATTCAGTCCATCATGTGCTTCCTTCAGATTCCCTTCACAAGTTGTTACAGTTTGCTGCATCAGCTCTAGCCAAGTGCTGAAAGCACTCAACAAGATCAGGCAATGTCTTCAACCTGAAATTTTAATTGTGTTTCTCTTTCCACTGATGCTGCTGTTGAGTGTTTTGAGCGTTTTCCGGTTTTATTTCATATTTCCAGCATTTCTGATTTCCAACACCCCATTTCTATTGCTTAGCTCTAAACATAAATCTCCTCTCCAGGAGAGAGTTCTGCTATTTCATCTTATTAGGGATTCATGGCAAATTGCCATTTCTATAAGTGAAGTTTGTCAACTTTGATCAAGAGCCTACAGTTTCAGAGTTTGTTAGGAATGAGGAATGCAATGCCTATGTTAAAGATCTATCAACCTATGATAAATTTGCACTTGATTCATAAATAAGATTCCATTACACTACACATCACTTTAACTGAAGGCATGGCCATAAATGGTATAAAATTCCATGCTTTTTTTCAAATATAAATTGAGGGGAACAGAACGGAACTATTATAAAATTAACCTTTATCAAGCCCAGGGCGGATGTTTACCAATAATTATGACTCAGTAAGCTGTTAAAAAAAAATCACCTGAAGCTGACTTAACAAGCCATAAAATGTGGTTTTGTTTACAGTGAGAATGGTTCATAAGATATTTTTTTCAAGTGTTATCAAATCAAACCATGTGTTGGTTACATTTGCAAAGTCTGTAGCAATGGATCCTGCAGAGGAACAGGTTATCAGTGACAGCAACTACTGAACTTCAGTGATTGAATGGACTTATGTGGCTGCCAGAAGTTGCTGTCAGCTTTAAAAGTTTAACACAGTAATGAAGGCGAAGGCTGACATTTTGATGTCAGTACAACCACAAATTCAGAACCAGTATCAAGCACTCAAGGCACTCTTCATGAAAGGTTAATCTACTAATTAGATTTATTTAAGAGGAGGGATACTTATAGATGCAAACGACGCAGGAGAGGTATTAAATGACACAAGGCTGCACCAGAGACCTGGTGACTATTTTAAGGGGTTAATCAAATCAAACAGTACATCAGGACTACTTGTAATTCATGTTGCAAGTTTTGAAGCAAAATGCTTCTGATAAAGTAATATACCATCCTTATACTTCATGAAAGAACAGATTTCTTTGAGGAATACATGCAGTTTTTATCCACAGCTTCCTCTAATAAGTATTTCTTTCATTGCAATTAATATCCTATGGAGCAATATAAATTATCTTTCATTCAAACTTCCAAGCACAAGGGGTTGTTGATGCCACATTGGCCTGTCACATGATTTCCTTTTTTGCCTGTTGGAAAACTTGCTTTATCTTGATTTGCTCTATCAAACATTAAAAGCAATTCACTGTTACTCTATATTTTTCTCAGGGTTGAAATGTCTAATACTAGAGGGCATGCATTTAAGGTGAGAGGGGTAAAGTTCAAAGGAGATGTGCGGGCCAGGTTTTTTACACGGAGAGTGGTGGGTGCCTGGAATGCACTGCCAGGGGTGGTGGTGGAGGCAAATATGATAGAGATGCTTAAAAGGTTCTTAGATAGGCACATAACTGTGCAGAGAATGGAGGGATATGGACAGTGTGTAGGCAGAAGGGATTAGTTTAGTTAGGCGTTTAATTACTAGTTTAATTAGTTCGGCACAACATTGTGAGCCAAAGGGCCTGTTCCTGAGCTGTACCGTTCCACGTTCTATGTCTTCTATGTTCTATAATAACTGACATGGTCTGATTTATGAAGTATTCTTACCTGTTCCACAGATCCTCCATCACAATTAGAAATTAAGCCACTGACTACTATTTGTATTGTGTATTTTCTTATTATAACTGTAACACTATATTCTGCATTTTGTGATTGCTCTTCCCTTTGTACTACCTCAATTTAGTTACGTTTGAAATGATCTGTATTTATAGCACACAAAACAAAGTTCTTCACTGTATCTTAGTACAACTGACAGTAATAAACCAATAACTAATAAGAAGGTAAATCAATAATCCAGCCTCATTATTGGGGCTTTATCTCTGATCTATATTGTGTTAGTTTTTGGGTAGACACTCCAGCTCACCAATCTATGGGGTTGCAGATCATGTATCAGGTCTAACCTGGTGCTGGATCTGAGGGCCATTTTGCCACAATAAACAAAGGGGAATTTCAGCAACATTGAACTAAGTTGCTGGACTCAGACACGGCACCCACTGTTATTGAGTTTCTGTGAAGGCCTTAGATTTGCTGGCATGTGCCAGCAAAATCAACAACACTGAACATCAGAAAACACAGGTTATGACATTGTAAGAGTTAATACAAAGAATAAGTAGATACTACGGAGGTGGAGATGTTAAGAGGTCTGTGAAAACAGGCATGGTGGTTGATCAATCTACACCAACTTCACCCAATTTAGCCTGCACACCAAATTAGTGCTGCCCACTCATTATGGTATCAGGGTGCAGCCAGTACCACCCACATTGGATTATTACCTCAAGAGGGGGCCCACCTTTGTGAGGACCTGGCACTGTTAAGCTGCTTAAAACAGCTTATGAATCAAAACACTGCAAACGCTAGAAGTCTGAATAAAAACAGAAACAACCGATCAGGCAGCATCTGTGGAAAGAGAAACAGTTAATGTTAAAGAGTCCTAGATCTGAAATGTTAACTGCTTCTCTTTCCATAGATGCTACCTAACCTGCTGAGTTTTCATTTAAGAAATTAATTGTCTGCCTTTGCAGCATTGCAGCTGAAGCAGTGTTAGCAGGTGTTCTTGACCTGTGAGGTATTGAGAAATTGCACACCACGGAATCACAGGCAGCTACTTGTTTTACTGATGATGCACCGGAAGATTTGCCGGAGGAGGTACAAAGCAGGAGATGCCCCATATCTACATGGAACCAAGATGCCCTTCAGGAAGCAGTGGGAGCAGATAGCCGCAGTAGTGCATGCCAGGAGTTAATCTCCAAAGATCTGAATGCAACATCACAAATTGTTCAATAATGCCACACACATAGTCAAGGTCAATTATGTATAAAGTACCTTAAATCCACTAACTCCACCAATAAAACCATACAGTTCTCCATGCACCACACTCCTATCAACATCTTCTGTTGATCAGGGCTCATACCAAACATAGCTTGTATTGCACCCTCGCTGACTCGTACTACACACTCACAGTTCATAGCTTACACTTACTCCGTGCTATCCGTCCACTGCAAGCACATCCTGTAAACATATTGCATGACACTCACTGACATAATTTCCTCTCTCCTGTGGGAGGAGGCACAGCAACCAACTAGTGGGAGCAAGAGCAGTCGCATACCATATCTTGGTTGGAAAAGGCTGTACTCACCTTTGTGCTCAGCACCAAAGCTGCAAGGAGGGTGATATCCTCATACCAAATGATCCCTCTCTTATCCTCCTGGACCTCATAACACAATCACTTCTGATTTATGGGATGCAGATAGTGTACAGTTGCATCTTTTCCTTGACCCCTCAGTACAGCCTTACCTTTCCTCCTTCCTACTGTCAGGTAGGCAAGGTCTGTAACCTGGCGGAGGGATGGTGAAAGAGTTAAGAAAGTGAAGGTGAGGAGACACCAACATGGAGCATATGGGAATGTTTGCAAAACTCTATGGTCTCTTGGCCTGCTGATCTTGGGCATGAGAGAATGAAATGGAGCACTGCACAATGAGGGATTCTCTGCTTACATACCAATGGACTGCAAAGTGAAAGATGTTACAATGATCTCCAGTTCCATTCTGGAAGGAGCCAGACATTTAAAATTTCATTGCCATTGGCATTGTTGTCCTTGATCTGCTCTGAAGTAGCTTTTGTGTTGTGCTCTTCCAAATCCAGAATATTCAATGCTTTGTTTTCTTTGAAGGGAAGTTACCTCTACTGCTTCATTTCTATCAGCTGGGATACCCCAGATATACCTCTATTTTTCTTCACTTGTTTAAGATTTAAAGTGTAATATTTGCCCACCAATATTTTCTTTAGCCATCCTTCAGTGTCAGGAAGACTTGCTTCCATTCCAATTCTGAGGTGACTGATGAGGTCATCACGAGATCCACAGACCCTGTTGCAGGTATGGCAGTAAGTGCTCGATGGGAAAGGTGAGAGGTGGTTCATTTCTTTTGTCACTTATGCTTAGCTTCTGTGTGCTCCCCATGAAGCGACTCAAGGTTTGTAGAGCCAACTTGAATGCTCCCTCTCCATTTAGAGCTGTCATGGGTCAGAGATTCCCACGAGTCAGTGGAGATGTTATACTTCCTTAAAGGAACTTTGAGAACATTCTTGAATTTTTTCCTTTGTGCACTTGGTTACCTCTTGCAGTGATGGAGCTCAGAGTAGATTACCTGTTTGGGGATTCTGGTGTCAGGCACTTGACATTGTAGCATGATCATTGGAGCAGACTGAGATGTGGATCCAGAAAAATAGAAAGTGACCAAAGTTTTTCAAAATTTTATCGTGTACTTTGATTGTCAGGAGCAGTGCTGTGCAGAGGAGGGAGGGAACCAGATGCTCTTTGTTTTGTAGTGTTAACTGTAAGACCCATTCTCTCGTATACTTTCGTAAACAAGTCATCAATGTCTTGGAGATCCATCTTCTAACATGTACATGTTCAAGAGTTGTCTGTGAACTGCAGTTTGATGGCAAAGATTGAAGTGACCTTGGTTCTGACGAGACTGTTGGTTGAATAGTTTCTCATTTGTCCAGTAGATTAACTCCACTCCAGCTGGAATTTTGTAAGGTGTGAGGTACAGTAAGTGTTGGGGGTTAATATGTTTAAGGTTTCATGTTTGTTGTTGGTCCAGTGATACCACAGAAGTTGCACATGTACCATGTTACCAGAGCCAGATGGATCTAATTGTTTTTGGGATATTTCATTGGTTTGGCAAATGCTGCCACATCATCAATGGTCCAGAAAGAATTGTGTTTCACAGTGAAGAACCTAACTATTTCCATGATAAAAATAAACACAAGTCATCAAAATATGTCATTATTTGTCCCTCGTTTAACTATTATATTCATCGTAAACATATTCATGCTTTATCCAACTTAATTTCAGACTTATTTCTTATTATTTAACAAAAAAAGAAGATAGAGCATTCCTTTTGTGAATTATAATGGAAAACAGGTGCCTCCAATTGATAACATGTTCAACAAATGGCAGCAAAATGGCATTGCTCACTGTGTATAAGCAGCAAATCAGTATTACTCAATTTTAATGTTAAATAAACATTACTGTTACCTCGGAAATATTTTCCACATACATTACATATGTTTGATATGCATGTTATATAGTTTACATGCATGCCTTTCCTTCTTCCGAACAAACTGGTCATAGAACAATGATCATAAGTGAGTTACAATCAATTTACAAAGAGATACTTTGAAACATAAGACCTAATTTCTCAATTCCAGTTCCATTTAGTTCAACAGGACATTGCCCCTTTGGGAAGAGTGAAATAATAAAGAAGGGATAGGAAAAAATATATATGAATAAGAAATACATTTAGATTTACATTCATGGATTAATGTTCTAAGCAAAATCACAAAACAGGAGGAATTTTAGAACTAAAACATGCATGCATCTAAAAGCATGTGTTTCTGCTTTCACTGAAAATAACAAGCACAAGAAATTTGGCCTTGGTGAGGAACTCTGCTGAGAAGCCACCTACCTGTCCTTTCTTCTCCTTAATCCAGAATGTACCGCTCGCAGGTGATTTAATGAATTTATCTTCCAGATCTGCCATGTGACCTGCCATTTCCACCAATGACTTTCTATGACTAACAATGTCTTGAAGTAAAATACAATGATAACCAGACAGTTGAGTCCCTCAGAGGTGATGATGATCATCAATGAAGTATGTCCTGCTATGGACCAATGTGCGATTTCTACCATTATAACAATTTGTCCATCTATTTTTCATATCATAGGGAACCTTCTCTGCATTGAATTTATACTAGTGTTGATGTTGAATACTATTTTTTATTTGTCTCTTTCTGTCATATTGAGTTTCAAGGTATGAACTTAACCCTATGTCATTAGTGCAGGGTGTGGAGCTGAGGTATTGAATAGCAGAAAGGACATGAGGGGCCAAGTGGCCTATTCTTGCTTCTATTTCTTGTGTTCTTACATTCAATCAACGTAACATAATATCTGCTGAAGAGGATGTTTAACACCAAGATATTGACAACATCGTGCAATAACCCTGTGTACCCTATTATAAAAGTGAATTTAGCTCATCTAAAAATGCAATTAGCAATGAGATACTGCGGGAAAAAAGTTCTTTGCCCAGAAATCTTGTGAGTTCTGTATAATAAATCCTTTAGTGATGTCAATAACATGGCATCAAAAACAAAGACAACCAAAAGACAATGTTTCTTTCAACTTGTTTGAGTGTGAATGTCTTTTGCCTTCACAGAGGCGTCAGGAAGGAAGAACCTGCCAACTATCAGGTACAGGAATTCCAAGCTTTGGGGAGCCATTTGTTAAAAAACAAAAAAAGAACACACAAAACACGGAAAGCATTGTCAGGACAACTGCCATGAATTGCAAAATATTTTGAGGAGTGTAGCGATTAAGTGTGTAAAACAGTCCCAAGTCAAATCAAGGATAAAAACAAGTAAAAATATCAATAAGTCTGAGCGATATGCATTATCCTCTGGGCAGTGAATTGTAGTTCAGGTTGAATTAATCAGTACATAGAATCCAAAGGGATTGATCAATTTAGCCCCTTTGCAGATGGCCTGGGACTGGGATTTATTCAATCTGGGTCAAGTACTTGTAGCGTAGGGGGCAAATAAACCAACATCACTCGTGCAATAATTACATCTCCTTGCTAATGTTAATATAAACTTTCTCTCCAATCTCTCTTTTTCTCTCCATTCCCTTCAATCTAGACCTCAGTTCAGATTCAATCATGGCAGCTGTGAATTTAAAATTGGTTAATAATGTGGAATTTTTAAAAAATAGTCATGACTAATGAAATCAACAAACTTATTGGAATGTTGCACAACCCCACCTGGTTCCCCAATGTCCTTCAGGTGAGGAAATCTGTCATCCTTATCTTGTCTTCCCTTTATGTGACTCCATACCCACCAATGTGGTTGACCCATAAATGTTCTCTGAAGTGACTTGGAAAGCTGTTCAGTTCAAGGGCAATTTGGGTGATAAATGCCGGCCAGTGACACCTAGATCCTAAATGACTGGGCATTTGCCCACCTTCTGATAGAATTCCACGTGTTCAATATTACTTAATGCTATTTACTACTCAGGTTAAGGAAATAATTTTTTTCTTGTCTTCCTCCTAACAGACTGATAACATTGATCATCAATGCACAAAAGGGAAAAGGGCACATTGATGAATAATTTAAAAGAACCTATTTTATGCCCACCATAAACTGAGAAGGGATTACTCTTGAGAAGATTAGAGTCATAGCGAGAGAGTGTCAGAGAGTCACACAGCACAAAAATGGGCCCTTCAGCACAACTGGGCCATGCCTACCAAGATTCCCAGCTGAGCTAGTCCCATTTGCCCGGATTTTCCAGGATTAATGTGAGGTAACATGCTCACTAACTTCCTTTACCTGACAAAAAAATTGCTTAGGTAGAGATTTAACGAGAGATTAAAAAAAAAGAACATGCTTGATTCAACTGGAATATTTTATTATGTCCTTGAAACTTATAAACTTAGATTAACATTTGAGGAAATATTTCTTTAAAAACAACTTTCAGTCACAGTAGCCAAGAATTCTCCAAAGGTTCCAATTTTGCTGTTTTTTTTAACGTGACTACTTTCAACAATGTGAAAGCCAAAGAAGGCAAGGGGGACATGACTGGGATCATAGCAGACAGCCAATTCTCTTGGAAACAAAGTCAAGTTACTCAGAAAACAGTCTGTTTAAATTGCAGCAGAAACCAGAGCAACTTCTCCTGATAAAAGTAGATAATCTCTCCCAAAAGATGCAGGGAATGGAAGATGATTTCATTATAAACAAATTATATTTGAGAAATCAGTCTCAGTCCCCTACACAAAGCAGTGCCATCCCCAACCTTGATTGACAGGGGAATTATTCAGTCATCCCCACTCCATCTAGGAATAGCTTTGTCACCATACACAGTCTTTATTCAATTTTTGTCTGCAAGGGAATGGTTAAAATGATCCCCAACTCTGTCTCCTCATTTGGTTAAAATCAATGCATGATTTCCAATTTTCATTGCTGTGAGTGATTGATTCATGAAAGGATACCCTGAACTATTGAAGTATGGTTTGTCAATCAGATTTTATTTGCAATTGTGGTATTTATTATGATGTATTTTAGGTTCCAAACTGTACATACCACTCTCGTTTCTTCCAGGCTCAACATACTAATACACAAATGAAACCTGCTGTGTTCAATTAAGCTCAGGAAAGGGCATTCAAAATTAATAATGTCTTATCCTGTCAACACAAGGCATGTCTTTGCAAAAATAAATTCCATGATTTTCATTCTGGTCCTGGTTGGAGTTGAATTGATTTTATCGTTTTATTTATGATGCATTTTGACCAAATTTGAAGTCCAATGCAAATAGTATTTTATTCTGTTTCTCCAATAGTTCAAGAAGCTGAAATTAAAGCTTTAACACTTGGATGGGACGTATTTCTTCCACAGGATGTGCTATAGGACTTCAAGAGTCCAAACGTTTAAAGGGTTTTATTTTTAAGTTTCCGCAGCTGCTAATCTTCTCCCATAACTATCCTGCTTTTTGTTTCAATAATATCACAATGTGGTAATGAATCAAACTGGTGTGTTCTCCCGCTACTGTAGCTGGTGAAGAGTTATTTATTTTTTTTCTAGTTAAATTGAGTGACTATTCATCTTTTTTAGTTAAGAGCAGCTTGTCCTGTCAGTTGAACTAATCCAAGCACCGTTGGGGGCAAGGATACAACTGAAAAGCTTTTTCTAGTTTTTGGTCTCAGTGGCAAATCTTCCATAAAACTGTCCCAGGATGTGTTGAGATACCTTTATGTATGTTCTTTAAGATTTCTGTGCATTGAAAGAGAAAGGGTGTGGATTAATTTTCATGGAGCTTACTGAGACTCAGGCACTATGCTGTCTTCTTGGATCAATGTAAACATGAGTAAATCCTTTGTATTTCTAATCTAAACTGGCCATTTGAAGCTTGAAGTTTTCTTGAATTAATAGTATGCTAAACAAATGTATTAGGATTATGGCTGCAGGGTAAAACAGGTTAAAGCTTAGTGGAGCTAGAATTAACGGATGGTAACTATTATTTTGAGCTAGCATGGATACAGATAATATATGTTAATAGAAAACAGTAAAAACAAACAATATCCCAAGCAACCAGGCATGGGAAGAAAAGGACAGACAAATAATATGTCAAATCAGGCAAAAAGGAATTCTTGTGGTACTTCAGCCTCTTGTCATGAACTCCTATTGATACACCCTTATGCATTCATTTCTAGCAACACTGTAACTATACTGCTGTACTGCTTGCATCCTAACTTAAATGATAAAATTCCTCTAGTCCACACAAACTTTTGATGTTGGTGCTAATATTTACAACTATGGGAATGAAGGAAAATACAGTCAAAGCTTCTAAAAGCAAGGTTAGCAGATTGAGCAGAGTAGCCCGAAGCAATCTAGAAGTGGAAATGTTCTGATTTTTGAAAGCAGAAGAAGTGGGTTAGATTGATTGAGAACCTTACTGAGCACACTGACACCTTCACCTTCCTGAAAATTTGGAGGAATAAAACCGAAGTGTTGCCTGAACTAAAAACTGACTCAGTTGTTAATTTGTTTTGTAATTTTACAAGATAGAGTATAAAAATATAACTGAGAGAAAGGCTGAATGACCTTTGTGTTTTTTGATTACCTTAACTTTTTTCCTGAAGTATTAGATTATACCACAGCATTTGATTATAATTTAAGACCAGTTCTATATAAAAACTTGCCACTTTTTAATGTAACGGAGGATTTCAGGAGCATTGTATTTTTACTTTCATTATTTAGAATCTGTAATGATGGCTAGGTTATGTGACAAAGGGAAGACTTCTAGCATCCCTGTGACATAAGTCCTCAGTGCTTTGGTATGTGATGACTAAAAGGATAGATGTACAAGGAAATTATCTGGAAGGAAATTATCTTCAGCCTGATGCCAGCTTAGGAACAATTTATTCATCCTGTTCTTTCTGGTAGTTTTAAAATGCTTTCTGTTCCTCAGAAGATGGCATTGTAAGACTATCTAAACAGCTGCCAAAGCTTGAAAAAATAAATTATCACATTATTAGTGCCATTATATCAAGGACAGCAATGAATTTGCTGCCCAATTTGCACAAGACTTAAAAGAAAAACTGGAATGCCTTGTGGCAACAGTCTCTGCTGAAGTCTGCCCTCAGTGCTCATTCTAACACCTCCAAAGTTTGCTTTCAGTGAATGCATTGAGTTTCAGAAAGTATGCAGCAGGAAAGAATGTACTCTTTTCTGTCAGATATTATGGCTGCTTATGAGGCAGCCACTTAAATGATACAGAATTCAAGGCCTAATGGGCATCATACACTGGGTGCCCTCTGAGGTACATTGGGTCAATGACTGGTGTCCTACCTCCGTGCTGAGATAAAGAGCAAGCAGCTGTGGTTTCAGCACATCCACAGCAAACCAATGTATTTTTTATCCCAAATATCTTCTATTTTCATCTTACAATAACGTAACACCTCACCTTTTCTTTTGTAATATTATTCCTGTGCTCTTCTTAAGATAGTGAATTTGCTCTGAACATCCTGCAAGGTTCCCCAAATCCTATAGCTGGCATTATCTTGTATTCTCCTACTTTAAGCCTTTGCTGCGTTGTGGGAGATTGATCTCCCTAATCAAAAATGCTTTGCACCACTTCATTACTGTATCCACCAGCACTTTCAATACTTCATTAATAACTTAATAGTTCCTCTGCTGCAACTCAAACACTTCCTTTGTTACCTTGCCCTCTTAAGTTTATTACTTAACTTTTCGGCATTGCCACTGGTACTGGGTCATTGACTGATACAGTCCCATGGGAGTCATTATTGTGGGTGTGTTACGATTTGTTGTAACCTTTTCATCATTGCTGATAAAATAACAGTATTTAAATATTTATACTTTGGTAGCTATTCACTTATACATGGAGAAAAATACTAGGCAGTTGATAAGTGACTCTCTAAAACGAAATTTCCTTCTTTTAAGAACAATTTAAAATATCTTCCTGAACTAAAATTAAGAGATTCTGTGTAGCAATTCAATTCTAATACTCTTTTACAATTAAATAAATTCAAAGGACCTTAAGTAATGTCCTAAACTAAAGCAGATGAAGAGGGAATAGTTAGATAGACATGAAAAATGGTCTGAAGCCAACCTACACCTGGGTGATAGAATGATCTAGATGAGCTGAATGACCTCTCTTGTTCTTGTTATCATTCACATAGCAATTTCTCATGGTAATGATGCGTTTACTGTTAATCAATCATAGTTGTTCATTTTCATTTTAAAAGGATGTGCAACATGTCTGGCTCCAAATAATATAATAAGAACAAATATTTGACCACTGTAATTGGAACCTCTCAAACATGTTACTGTTCTTTAAACACTCAATAATCCATGATTCTCTAATGCTATTTTTCATTTATGACCAATGGGTTATGCATGTTGTTAAACTGCAACAATGCAGTAGAAAAATACAGGAACAAAATTCACATCAGTAAATACACATAATCCAGTGATAGATGCTACTTTGAGAAATGATATAAAAGCAAAAACAAAATGAGATATAAATAGAAACCACAATTATCACTGACTTGAAATAAATACTTGTGGCATAAGCATCATAAATTACTCATGTGCTATCCAATGTCATTCAGTGAGTAATTTTCTGTAGTCTACCACTTCCAGTCATGTATCTTTTATATCTTTCATCCAAAAGCAGTATCATGATCAATTTTAATCCTAAACAGTTATAAGTAGTTAAAAGTGGTTATGTTTTGAGTGTATTTTAAAAAGGACTCTGAATATAAGGTACAAAAACCATAAATGTACCTTCTAAACATAATATTTACCTTCTCTGTTTTTTATCTTTTTTATTAGTATCTAGGGATCATGTTAGCTTGGACTTTTTGCTCTGTTAATGAGCACAATTATATATTCCATCTGGAGTCCATTAAACATGACTCTGATTGCTGGCTTTCCTACCATCATTACTGACTGCAAAAGCCAATTCCATCCAAATTATCATATTCCCCCAGCTCAGTTACAAGTATTTTAAATATGTTTCACTGTCCTCCCACAGAGTTCCTTTCTCCCTGTGTGCACTCTGTAACCCTATTTCCATATTTTATGTATTTAGCAAATTCCTGGTAGGCTCATCTCCCAAATGATCCATTCTTGCAGGTGGCTTAAACAGGACAACTGATTGAATTAGGTGGAAAACAATTTCTAACGTAGAAAGTACATCTCTTCAGTAGTACACTAGTATAAAGAGTAAGGTACTGGTGGCTTAGATCATTTCTGTAACTTAAAAAGTATATGTCATCTATATTTAATGCAGAAGAGGAGGGAGCTAAACCTGCCAACAACTGAACTGTTTCAACAAGGAATCTCTTGTCTATTCTGTTTTACAATATCTACTTTCATTAGCTTTGTTCATTACATTCACTCTCAATAGATGATTTATATTGAATAAACTGGACAATTTGAAGAGTGTGAGGGTTTTAATTAGCAGCAAACGACATGCCTATTACAAAAGACTTCTTTAAGGATATGAAATTACTGATATCAATTTTACTTGTGGAAACACACTTAGCCTTGACTTGCTGCATTTTATATTCAGGAGAGAGAGTGACTCACCTGGCTGTAGTAGCAGAACAGTCAAACTGTGAGTCATTGAGCAGAAACTGAGAGACTGGCATGCATCTAGTAAATAAAGGGACCAAGAGAAATTAAGGGAAAGAAAAAAGAGAAAACTGAACATGGCCTGAAGAATAAACAGAGGGGAGATAAGAAAATGTGAATTATCTATAAAGGTAAATTTTGGTTGGTAATTCATAATCACCCTGAGATAAGAATGGGACCCAATGCTTGCTGCATAGTGAATGAAAGGAGCTTTGTTGTTACAAGAGAGTCCATCGGTTAAGCTGCCCCTGCTGCCTTCTTTTCATTCTAAATTTTCCAGTAGTTTATCCTTGACTCAGTCAATGGCTTTCTCTCATTTTCTATGACCCATTATGTCTTCTCTGACCTCATCTTGTCCATGCGCCTGACTCCAGTTTCCTAGATCCCCTGCAGTTTCCCTTCCTGTCTTGCATTAAATGATTACCTCTTCTCCATTATTGCCCACACCACTTCAAAACCAACATCATCCTCCTGCTCCACAAAAGCCCATTCCTGGACCATTCGCTCCTTGCAAGAAACTCCCCAATGTGAGGTTATGTACCATTGAGGGAAAAAAGTTAAGCAGAGCACTTCTTTACAGTGAAAAACATATAAATATTGGTGTAAAGAGGGATCTCAGTGTGTTGGTTCTTGACTTGGAAAAAGTTAACATTCAGCTTCAGAAGGAAATTTGGAAATCAAAAAAAAATATGTTGGTCCTTATTGTGGCTGTACAGAAGGAAGACACTTTTGATGAAATGCTGCAGGGCTTTGGTTAGATTTCATTTGGAGCACTATATACAGCTTTGATCAGTGTACCTAGAAAGGATTTACTTAAAGGCAGTGCAAAGCAGTTTCACAAGGTTGATCCCCAAATGAGGACTGATAATTACCACTGGAGTTTCAAAGAATGAGAGCTGATCTAATTGAGACATACAAGATTGTAGAGAAATTGTGGGGTAGATGCTGGGAAGCCTTTTCCTTTAGCTAGAGAGTCCAGAACTAGGGGGCTTAGTCACAGGATAAGGCATTAGCCACTTAAGATCGAGATGAGGAGAAAATTTCTTTACCTGGAGCAGTTTTGAAATTTTGAAATTATTTTCCTCAAAAGGGCAATGGATATGCAGTTGATGAATATTCATGGTTGAGAGATATGAAGATTGGGCAGGAAAGTGGACTTGGGACATAGCAAAAGCCATGATAATGAATGATGGAACAGGCTCAAGAACACAAGAAATAGGAGCTATAGGCCACCAGGCACCTCAACACTGCCCTGCCGTTCAATGTGATCTACGCTGGCCTCAACTCCCCAGTTTCCCATAACCCACAACCCCTTGATCTTTCAACTAGTTATCTATTTCCACCTTAGATATATCTAATGACCTGGTCTCCACGGCCCCCAGAGGCAGAGAATTCCAGAGATTCTCTACCCTCAGGGAGAAGAAATTTTTAGGCATCTCGGTCTTACATGACCTGCTCCTTATTTTGTAGCTATGTCCCCCTTGTTTATGACTCTCCTACTAGTGAAAACATCTCAACATCTCCCCTGTCAAACCCCCTTAGGATCTGATATGCTTGAATAAGGTCACCCCTTCATTCTTCTAAACTCCAAGGAATACAGACCCAAACTGTCCAGCCTCTGTTGCTAGGGCAACATCCTCATCCCAGGAACCAGCCTGGGTGAATCTCCTTTGGACTGCCTCCAATGCTACTGTATCCTCTTTTAGGTAGGGGACCAAAACTGTGCACAGTATTCCAGGTGTGGCCTCGCCAATACCAAGTATTACTGTAACAAAGCCTCCCTATTCTTAAATTACAACCCCTTCACAATAAAGGCCAAATGCTGCTTACCTTCTTCTTGTTGGACCTGCCTGCTAACTTTCTGTGCTTTGTGCACTAGAATACCTAGATCCCTCTGAACTTGACTCATTTGTGGTCTCTCTCCATTTAGTGAATAATCAGCCGTATGATTCTTCGTATTATTGTATGACCTGACACTTCCCCATATTAAACTCCATTTGCCAGGTTTTCATCCAATCACTCAATCAATATATCTCATTGTAGAATCACAAAGTCCTCATCACACATGCTTTTCCATCTATTTTCATATCATTGGTAAACAATCAAGTGCCACAGGGCCTACTCCTGCTTCGACTTCTTATACCCTTTCTTTCCATTTTTTAAAATAGTTAACACCCTTGGGATAAGTAAAGAAGGGATTGTGAGGATGATCATAATGAATAGATGATGCTTGATAGGGCTGGGGAGTTTGATGGTGGCTCTGTCATATAGAAGTTAATGTCCTAAGTGTATTACATGCACAATATAGATAAGCCTGCACATTTTTACCCACTACTGAAATTCAGTTCCATTTACTTCAATGGGACTGGGTTTTAAAAGCAGATAGCCATGACTTTCTTGCATGTTTAGCACAAGTCATTGGGGCAAATTTCTCTAAACTTTCCCTCACTCTTGTATTTGATTTGCATTGCCGAGTTTTCTGTATATCCTGGTCCTTTACTTATAACTGGATGGAGCCCTAGACTCTAGGCAGGACATAGTTAAGACAATGATCATACATACCAGACTATGCCAAGCAGCATCTTGCCCCAGAAAGGTATCTTCCACAAAATAAAGACTATAAATATCTTGGCATTTGTCCTCTATTGCAATTGAGCAACATTTATCACATCTGAAATTCATGCCATTGAAGTCGTTAGAGCAAAATTATATTTCATATTCCCTTACAACATAAAAGGAAGCATTTTGGCCCATCACTTCTCTGTTGGCTCACAGAGCAATCACATTCCTCCACTAATATTTCCTACAACCTATCATCACTACATTCCTATTAACTTCCTCCAGATCCTGTCACTCACTTGTACACTAGGAGCAATTTACAGTGGCCAATTAACCTACTAACTAGCATGTGTTTGGGATGTGGGAAGAAACCCATGCAGTCAGAGGGAAACTCTACACAGATGGCACTGGAGTTCAGGATTGAACGTGGGTCACTGGAGCCGGGAGGCACCAGCTCTATTAGCTGTGCCACTGTGCCACTCTAAATCAGACTGCTAACCACCTACATTATTAGATTGCATAGTTAGGCCTTACAATAAAGGATTCTTTTCTACCCTAAGAATCCCCTCAAACCCCTAACGAAGTAGAGCTACTGGCGTGCCTTCTTCGTGATTGCATCAATGTGTTGGGTCCAAGGTAGATCCTCCAAGATGTTGATGCTCATTCAATGATTCAATGATTGCCATGATTCAATAACATTCAAGCAAGATGCAGAGTGTATAATACCATGGTGTTTAGGTAGTGGACTGCCTGGATTCCTTCTCTTTTGGGCAGCTGAGGAATTAAAATTGAAAAAAATTTCAATAAATCTGGATTAAAAATTAGATTGGATAATGATAACCATGAAGCTACTGCTTTGCTGTAAAATCCCATCTGGTTCACTAATGTCCTACAGGGAAGGAAATATGTCATCTTTACTTGGCTTTGTTTATACGTATCTCCAGATCCATCAATGTAGTTGACTTCCAGCTGCCCTCAAGCGAGTCATTCAATTCACTTGCCAGTGACAGCACAGCTGTTAATAAAAGAATGAACTATATTTGTTTTAATAATCCTATCACTCAGCATTGAACTGTGGTTTTTCATATTTACCTAATTATTTTTGTGGGTGATTGGCCACCTTCTTCTTATTCACCAATGAGGGAACAGAACTGGAGGCTGGGATTCCCATTCTGCTGGCTCACCAAATTCAAGCATAACATCCACATGGGTATGAATATTGTTGGTTGATTTGTATGCTGGAGAATTTCAGAGCACTGCTGGCGAACAATGATGAGTTGTCCCTCTCTGCATATTTAAAGAGCTGCAACTACCCTGGACAGCAGAAGAGCAGGTAGGCCGTCAATGACCAGTAGTAACAGGACTAAAGATGAAACCTCAATGTTTCATCTTTACCTCCCAATGAGTTTTCACATTATTGCATTCATTGTATTTTTCCACATTGTTACTTACACTGATACATTGAACTGTACTTATAATTTTCTCAGAAATAAATGCTGGATTTAATTGTCAGTTCAGTTTCTGTTGATCTGTTTGCATTTTACCTCCTCAAAGGGACAAAATGTACATTTAATGAAGCTCTTTACCAGATCTCTTTGAAATATGTCAAACTGCTTCATCTATTGTTCTTCAACTACTTAGTGTAACAACCAATTTGTACAAAACAAATACCAACAAGTAACATCAATGTGAACTAAAAACTGCTTTAAAGGTATTATTGAAAGAGCAACACCTTACTCTTCACAGAGAGCATAGCTTTAAGGTGAGAGGGAGAAAGTTTAAAGGAGATGTACAGAGCAAGTTTTTACACAGAGGATGGTAGGTGCCTGGAATGCACTACCAGGGATGGTAGTGGAAGCAGATACGATAGTGGCATTCAAAAGGCTTTCGGATAGGCACATGAATATGCAGGGCATGGAGAGATATAGATTATCGGCGGATAGTAGGGATTAATTTAGTTTGGCACAGACATTGTGGACTGAAGGGCCTATTCCTGTGCTGTACTGTTCTATATTTTCTCTATGTTCTATATAACTAATGTTAATGGCACAGTGGCGTAGGACGATGCTCTATTTCGTATGCCATTCAAAATTGTAGGCCAACTCATACCTTCACCCATTAATTATCCAGAAGGATTTGGAAGTGCATGGCCTGGAGCTGGTCCTTGAGCTGCTCCATGAGCCAAATAATCACCACCCAAGTAAAATGGAAATAGGAGAGAAATATAATACAGTTTATTAGAATATGGTGTACTTAAATAATCATGTATTTTTAAATGTTGGAAGAATTTGGATAGCACACAGCAGATGGCTTTTTATAAAACTAAAACAGTTGGAACTGTAAAAATATAAAAGATTAAAAAAAGCATTTTATCAAAGTATTTGAAGTAAAATTGTCTACTCAACAAATATTCACAGTAGAGGTCGTGGATATATATAATCTATATTTGCTCTGAAGAGAAGCTTAGAATTAGTGAACCAAAGTTGAAAGCCAATTGCCAACAGGAAGGCAACCTTATCTCATGTGAAATATGAAAGCCCATCTAACCAGTAATATATATATACATGGATGCCATCTCTTAGACCACAAAATGCACCCTGGCTCAAGTTATTCCAATTTTGGGAACAATTAGACCTAACTTCATGCTAACCAAACAGTTTGTCCTTTAAGAATGATCTCAGCATGACAGTTTTCCACAAAGTTCTTTCATCGAGAAATTCACAGTGCTCTGAATGGAATACCAACTATAAAGAAACATTCTCCTCTGAAAACTTTTGTAAGAGCACTCTGTAGTTATCCTCAACTCAAATGCTATTTGAATTCATCTTGCCTAAATAGCACCCCATACCATTTATTTTCCAACCCTGCACACTATGTGCCTTCAAGATTCTACTGCAATTGTAATGTGCCTGTAGGACAAAGATGGTTATGCCTATGCCTTGTGGGCTTGCCCTGAGCTGCAGGTTTTTGATATTCTCTCCCAGTAATCTTCAAACCATTAAGTTTCCTGTTCCACATTGTTATGGCTCAGTTTACTGGGAGTATTTCAATCATTCTCAGAGTATGAGGTTTATTTAATCTATTTTAATTTTTGAAAAGGAATCAAAGAAGTACATTTCACCCATGTGAAACCTGGTGATATTGCCTCGCTTACTGATCAGCTCAAAAAGAATGAAAGTGACACATCAAGTAGATCAAACCAATACATTTCTTTTAGTTTAGAGGCTGATCTTTGATTATGACAGCATCAGGTTCTTTGTATAATTCATATCAGATATTAATTATTTGTCTGTGTGATCTCTTTAGAATACTTAACACAGTTGTAGTTTAGACATGGAGTGGAAAATAAACAGATACTGAGATGTTTTACAAACCCAATAATATTGGTGAAAAAGCAGGATTATTTATGGACTTATTTTAAAAGGGAACCTCAAATATTTGAATAAAGAAGATGTTGAACCAAATAATCTTCTGAAAGCCCAACAATCAAAATTCAAACTGAATTATTTTGCTGTTCAGTCTTTTTAGCACTTATTTATTTATTTTGTAGGCTACTCCTAACCAAGAAACCTCTATGATTTGAGCAGCAAAATTGTATAATACATCACAGCACTCTGTGTTAATGAACTCCGAGTCAAATTTTTGAATGGCAAAGCCTTTATTTCTCCAACAAACCCAGAGAAAACAACAGAAAACAGCAATTTATTACATTTATTAGGATATCAATGGAAATTATTTCTTAGTAAAACCAAACTACAGAGATTTATGCATCACATAACATTTTAAAAAAGGCCCAGTCCCCAGTGACTCATAAACTTCATGTTATTAATCAATTTCCAACCCTGGGGTTAATATACCACTATGTATAACACAGATGGAGACATTTTACCAAGCCACAGTAGCCAAGCATGACCTCCAATAAGAAATCGGCTTTCCAGCATTGGAAACTGTTAATTGATAAGATGTAAAGGAAGCACCTCTATCATTCAACATTAGTCTGCTTCATTATTCAGCAAGAGAGTCGATACACTCAGCCATATAGCTGTTAATTTTAGATTGATAATTATTATTCAAAAGTCTCGAAAATCTAAGAAATTGACAGCTGCAGTGAAAATATGTTTGATTCTCTGCTTAAAATAATGTAGGAACCTGGTTTCTATCAACAGTATAGGTGTTTGAACTTTTCCAACTGACAGACTGAATAAATCACAGGGAGGGATATCTCCTCCAGCATTTCCATAAGATTCTGATTGTTCTCTGTGTTGGATTAGAATTGGTATTGAACCACACCAGTTGACGTATTACTGAGTTATAGTGGAAATCATTCAGGTTCTCATTCCTCATCTGCAATGCACATAAATGTAAGTCTATCTTTAAGAACTGAATGCATCATGTTGTATGATTTGGATATATTGTTGTACCAGAGTATGCTGTTTACTTGAGAGTTGAGAGTTGTTCTGTGTATAGGTTTACCTCTGCTTATTTGATGATTCAAGCAACAACACAAAGGAGACTACAGACCCTACATAGGGAAGCTGCTGCCTGAGAGACTAGCAGTTCAATGACCCAGTGTGAGGGAAATTGAGCACAGAGTTCTCTAAGTACAGCAGTGACAATGGCAGTGAATGTCCCAGTTACCTTGGTGAATTTGAGAGATTAAAGAGGACTCAGATAATTACCTGGGCATGAAACATATGGAAACGTTCCTGGGAGCAAACAATATTGTCAAGGTCACAGGGGAGGACACAAACATAATAACATAGCAATAGGTGAAAAGAGGAAGGTGACATTGTTGCTGGTTACAGGGCCAGAAACACATGAGATGTTGGTGAGTCTACCAGCATCACTAAAGTCAAGATCTCATACAGGGGGAGAGTGAAAATCCTGAAAGGATATTTTAATCTAGCCCTGTTAGAGATTTTTCAGAGCTATCTATGTGACACATGGAACCAAAGACCAGGGGAAACAGTTGGTGAATATATGATCAGACAAGATACTGGCAAGAAGGTCCAATTTTCAGACCATTTTGAATTAGGCATTGCAGGACCGCTTAGTATGCAGACAGGGGGTGAGAGAACTCAGGCAAATTATTTAATATGGTGGATATAATGTTTGGGACAACATGTTGATAAGCTCATAAAAATGTAAGGTAGTTCCACTTAGGGCATGATTCCAAACTCCAAGCAGGGAACAAGCCTATAGAGGTGGTAATGGAGTTATCCTTGTGAACATGACATGTGCATGCTACAAGTGGGTTTGGTGGGAAGCTAGTAGGTCATGTAAGTGGAAATGATGAGAAGGCTACAGGTCATGTGGGTGTAAAAGTCCAGAGGCTTGACCATGAAAGTTATGGGAGCTACCCTCTCTCAGAATTCCCATTCATGATGGTCTACTGCTCTAAGTGTCACATGGAGCAGAAGAGGTTACCAAGGAACATGACTGAGATATGTGAAATTATGAAGAGTGCAACAGGCCAGACTGAAAACAGACACGTCAGAGTTGGAAGCCTTGGAGAAAACTCAGGAAAGGAAAGTCAGAGGAGATCCTCTGACTTCAAAAGTGACAGCAGAAAGGAGAAAAATCTTGGAGTCAGATTGGGAATCAGGGTGCAAGGAGTGGAAGCAGAAACACGCATGGAGAATGTTAAGAAGCTACCACAGTAGAAATTGTTGCAACTGAGATATCCAGTAATGTACCAAATGCAGTGATGCAGTGTGATCTGGGAGATCAGCATCTGATCCCTGACAACTGACTTTACATCACTAGGAAATCAGCAATTTGTTTCTTTTTGGAGGAACGGCTACTTGTGTTCCAACCTGTAAATTTATCTCTTCGCCAGATCCATGTGTTTAACTCTTTCATCTATTGATTTTTCCATATATATGAAACATTATCATTGGGGCAGCCAATCATGGACCCAGCCCAAGGTCCAGATTCACAACCCCACCACACATACCATTCCTGGATGGGCTGAGTTTAACCAGTTGACCACCTCCTGACAACAGCACAGCAACGGTGTCAAGGAGGAATGGGCTCCATACAGCAGCAAAGAAGAACGTACTCCATATGGCAACAAGGAGAATGGGATCCATACTGCTTCCAGACCTCAAGCAGCACATCCTGACACCTTGCCCCCAGTACTTCCTGACTCACTGCTGTAAAATAATAACCCTGGTGGTCATAAACATTTAAAAATTACTGGATTTAAATAACTAAAAAAGATGAAAATAAATCAATTTAATTAAAAATACTTGAATATAATTAAAAGCATTAAAATAAAGTGAAATGAGTCAAAAACTTGCCAGCTCCCCTACCTTTCTCCAAAGAAAATCCCTCTCAATTTAATGGGATTGTCATTCATATGCCAGCCCTCCAGGGGGCGGTGCACCTGGACCCTACTTTCCACTGAGTCCAGCAGCGAAGCACACACTTGGATGCAACAACATGCGACCTTCGGGATATCTCAGACTTCCACGTATGTCCGCATTTCTGCAGAAGTCCGAGATTTCCAGATGGACATTTGGCTTCCCAATTCGGCTGACTAACACAGCAGGATTCATGGATCTGGTGGTTTTTCTTTGCATGCAATTCAGATCCTAGAGTGAAAAAAAACACACCCAATGCTATGCTTGTTTAGCCAAAGTCATGTTAACTCAAAGGTTCTTCCAATCTCATTAGAATGTGCCTGAATTTAAAGTGGGTGCAAATCAACATAAACAATTGAGACCCAAGGAAATGCTATCCCCACACAATATATTTCTTCTTTGTGTCTTAAAATGTAAAATTCAATTAATTTAACCATCATTCATGCACAATCAGGTACGGCATGTTTAAGATTCTGCAATTGGGGCAGCTTTTCAATTTTTAATGTGACATACTTATGCTGCAAAAATGCATTCAAAGAAACAGGAAGCAGAGCAAGTCTTAGCGAAGATAGATCCTTTTAAATGGCTCGAATTATTCCAATCAAGCAACTTGAAAAATGGGTGTAACTGGACATAAATTCAGAAGAGACTCCAGGCCAAAGTGTATACAATGTTCAACCATTAAATTTAATGTCAGCCTTTGTCATTCCGCTGCTAATCCAGCCAGTGGCTACTGATAAGGCATAAATAGGATCTGAAAGGCTCCATGATAATTACCTGGGCTACTTACCTTTGGGACAATATTCATTCTTTCTTTGGTTATTTGATTTCAAACTTTAATTCTTTTTTTTGTGGTCAGATGTCCCAATGTACCATACAAGTCTAAATTACTTAACACAAATATCTCCATGAGAATTCTGTGTGAAAGTTCATAGAGGATTTGCAGATTGTGCATGATCTGTAATAAAAACTAAAAACTGTTCTTCAGAGGAAATCTTCCCCAACATTCTTTGTCAAATGTCAATTCCTAACAAGTCAGCTAGATATACTCATTTCCTGATGGCATTTCGGAAACAGAGTAGTTAAACTTGAATTTGTGAAATTGCCAATAGAAAGAACAGTAACTTAAAATTCTATATTTGAAATACATTTATACTTAATTGTGAATATTGCAAACATATGAACCTATTGAAATACCTGGACATTTTATATTCTGCCCATCAGAAAATGTTATGTATACTTACATGTAATTTATGCCATTAATTTGAGTCGTTCCTCTGCAAGGTGTTAATTCCTGCTCTGGTTATACGGGCTAATAATCTCCGAGAAGGAATTCTCCACTTGTGTCTGCTTTGCATCTTCCAGATGCAGCATATTTGTTTCTAAGTCTTCCGGTTCTTTATAAACTATGTATGTGCAGAATGAGCCAGTTTTATTTTTTGTACAACAACTTTTTACTGTACATTAATAACATAATTTTAAATTACTATATATCATTTTATATCTGAAGAACCCCGAAGGCTACTGAGCATGTATATAATTATTGCCTACTTGAAATGTGCACAGTCAAGAACAGTACCATCTGAATTATAGAAAACTGTTCTGTTTAGTTTCAGTAGGACATTTGCCAGAGGGGAAGAAATCTAGTATCTTGGCTGTGTGTGACTTCAAAACTGCAGCCCAGTAAGACAGCATGGCTTTCTCCATTCAAAGTACCTCTGTCCATCTTTCCCTTTCATAAACAGCATGCAAGCTGTGGTTTCTAGGGTCTTCAACCACCACAGTCTCCTGTCAAGACATTTTCTTGAACGTAGGCATTTGCTGCCACTCAATTCCCTTGTCACCTGTCATGCATTCCCATTCTTCAAGACATTTATTCTTTCAGGAAATGTCTCTTTCCTATCATTAGAACCTGCCTCCATTCACTGCGGGAAACCTACAACATCCATCCTCCCCTAATTTTTTTGTGTTGAGAAGCCTCAAACTCCCATGGAGTCTTGACAGCTCGGGGCCATTACCACAGGAAATGACAGCCAAGCTTGAACCGTCCATCATTAGTCTCCAGTTTCTTCTGGATTAATCTGGGTCTCACTTCACCCCCTTGACAAATCATAATTTATTTACTCCAAAGCTGCCACATTTGTCAACTCATCAGTTCCAAGTTTCATAACTTAAACACTCAGATGGCCTCCCCAGAGAGATTGTTTTATATAAAAAATTCCTGTGTGCTTAAATAAAAAAAATGCTGAACAGTGTACCAGTGGTTAAAGACAAACATGCTGTGCTTTATCCTGCATTAAACCTTCTTTAGTGTAATTTACAAATAAAACCATTAATGTACATGAGGTAGTCATCGCGGCTTACCTCTGGAATTATTTACTCCTAGGGTATCACCTCTGACTCTAGATCATGTTTTTTTTTTGGTGTTTTTCTCCTTAATACATTTGAACCCAAAACAATCAACTTTTAGCCAGAGGGGGAAGAAAATCTCTAGAGGAAAGTGATCTTATTAGGGGGTGAAATTACGTTAACCCCACAGTGTTTATTGAAAAGCACTTTCTCCAGTACTAAGCTGTGGCTGTTAAGGTATTATATAGTCAGACCTCATTACACACGTTTGGAATAGCCCATGCTGGCACAGTAACAAGAATCGTGTTATAACTAGGTATCGAAGTCAAGCTGTTTATGAAACTGGACCTGAGGCACACCATTTAAAATATAATGCTGCCATTTTTGTAAATGATGTTTTGCATAGGTTAGAGCATGATAGAACATAATTGACCAAGCAACAGTATGATGAGTCCAAAAGAAAATAGACAACTCTCATTTCTTTTTGTGAACGTGTTGACAGATTGTGGACAGTGTCGGCATAATGAGGTAAGACACTGTAGAAGGATCCTTTTTGACCTCATGTGTTTGTGTGCGTGTGTATAAAGCACCACTATAACAAATTCTGTATGGTTTATTTTTGCCGATTTTAGTCCTTGTAAAGCTTTCTCAATTTTATTAACAGATCCAAGCTCTTTGCCTGAAGGTGTTGAATTTTCCTTCCCTTTTAAACTCTGCTCCCCTGTATGGAGTAGTGTATTGACCAAAATTATTATCAACTGGGTGAGTCAATCAGCAATATCCAAAATGATTTACCGTTGCCTAAACACTTCTCAGAGGGCTATAGTACAAGATCATCCTTGCACAATACAACGAAAGGAGACACTGTTTACTTCTCCAATGTCTTATGTTTGATCAATAGAATACATGTGCCATGGGCAGCACATTACAAAGAATGTGCTACGTCAGGGACTTTTGGATGACTTCTAAGTAATACTTTAATCCATGAATGTTAGTGTCTGTTTCCTTCAACAAGTAACATGGTCTGATGCTGTGTCTCATGAGATGGGTGACAGATCCCTAACTGTAGATGAGAGAGTATCTACTACCATTCTAATAAGTCATAGAAAGAACATATAGAATATTTATGAAATGGGTTTTGATGGTAAGTCACATTGCAAGGCAACTAAAAGGTTTCTTTCCTTGCATTCTGCGCAGCATTCTGTGGGACCTAGGTCTCCCTCCTTGGGGTAAATCAATGAAAGACAAATCTTGGAATAGGAAAAGCCATCACATGGCTACAAGAAATAATGTAGCACTCAATAAAGGGTGAAAATTTATTCTGCTCCATTTTCTGGTCCTTAAGAACCAGAAACTTGCAGAGAGTACATCTCAACTGGAAGACATAAAATTCCCCAGAACCTGTTTAAGTCTTGAAAATCAAAACTCTCAGATGCTCGAAATCTAAAATATAAACAGAAAATGCTGGAAACACTCAGCAAGTTTCTTCTCTTTCCTCAGATGCTGCCTGACCTGCTGAGTATTTCCAGCATTTTCTGTTTTTATTACTGTTTTTGTAGCATTTTATTCGGGTAAATTGGAGCCAGCATGCTTTGCCTATTGTGAGCCACAGCCAAGCCCCGGGGGAAGATGGAGACGTGGACTAGCTGGAGGAACAGCCAAAGGGGGCTGATTACGAGAACTATATGGTTGGAAAGGGACTCCTGCTCCTTCTAGCTCTGCAGGAATGCTCATAAAATGGTACTTTTCATTTAACCTCACTGTTGGTGGCAGCCACTGTTTAAGCCACAGTGGCCAACACAGACTCCTGTCACAAGAAGTTTCCAGGTTGAGGGCTTCCTCATCTCTCTGTGGCCGTTGTAACCAAGAAACTTTCCAATTTACTATCATCAAAACAGTTGCGCCAGTTCCTGCTGCAAGATTCACCAGCACTCCTGCTACTTCTTATTCTGAATCAACTGCTGTATGCCCTTGGCCTTCAGTCTGTGCCTATGTGCTTCACGTAACTGCATCAGGCATGTGTACTTCAAAGCGTGAAAGCAGAAAGAAACCCAGTTGTTTCCTGCTGACAACTCAGACCACGCTAAGTCAGTCTTTCCCCAAAGGACAGAAAGCAAGGATATGCAAGCAGTTCTTATCGACAGAAAATTCTCTCCAATTGATCCCAACGTCCACCTATTTAACAGCGAGACATCACAACCCTGCTGCCTCTTCCAGACTACCTGTTGATCATATCACAGGAGATCAGCTAGCTACAATGGAATATGTACTATATTTAAACCTTACAGGGCCGGGGGATTGAACAACTTATTTTGGCACTATTTTCATCGAGTAGAGGAATGTGAGGTCAGAAATTTCCTGAATGGAAAGCAAGTATGTGCATTACGTGCCACATATGCATTGATGTATGTAAAGGTAGTATCAGACCAGAATGAATCTGTATTAGTCCCTGGTGTGTAATAGACAAATCCTGCTTGTTTCCACGTAAAGGCACTTTGACACATGGACAAATGCTGTTGTTAGATTGCCTCGCCATTTACATTTCACATGGTCTTCTCCCAAGGGTGTTCGCACGTGCTCAGGGTCACTGTTAAGGGCTGGTTTTGGGTTTGATGACTCCATGAGTTAAGGATGTAATCTGCCGTTCTGGACATGCCACAGCACTCAAGTGCATCACCATTGCCAGGACTATTTCTTTGATGAGATGCAGAAGCAGGAATGGGAAAGAAGGCAACAGAGGAGAATGAAACTTTAACCAGAAAATGCCTGAACATGTTCACACATATTAATAAATGCTTAAATTTCATTAATGCACTTGGCTAACTTTCTATTAAAACCATATGGCAGAAGCATTTGTTTAAAATAAAGCTTGCTTTGGGATTTAAATTAAAAACTACACAGATAAGTGCCTTTTACTTCAGTCTGAACAGTTTGCATCTTCTCCTCTGTTCTCAAAATGGTGTTTGCAGTTATTGACTCTCAGCCATCGGAGGTCAGATGCAGCCCTTTAACTTTGCAAGGACTCCCCTGTTTGGAGAGGGAAACCCAGGTAGAGAGATTTTCAGATCGAAGTGTTTCATTTTGGTGCTTAAAACAACATGCGAGATTGCTTGTCCCACAGTGTGTGCGTGAAACCCAAGAGATATTAGGACAGTCAATCAGCCACGTGGCTTTTCTGATTCGTGTCTGCCTGATGAATTACAAACATATGAGCAATTTAAAATTTGCCATCCATGGAAGAATTAAGTGAATTCCTTTGCCTTGTGGGATTTCAGAACTACCCCATATTTATATTTCCTCCAGGTCTCCTTCACTTATTCTACTTAAGCTGTTTAGTGCTGTGAGCAATAGTCTAAAGGTTAATGGCTACATTCATTTAGCTTTAGGCCCTTGTTTATGATGAGGAAAGTGTGTATGACATTGAAGCAAACTATATCTTGCTGACTGCATTCAGTATGTTGCACAAGCTCAATTCTGAATTGCTATTTTGTACTGTTACTGATAGCCCACCGGGTCAAATTGACCTGCTTTCCACAAGGATGTTGAATACTCCCCTCATTCAGTGTCATTTTTAAGTGTGGGATTAACTACTGCAGAATTTGAGCTTTGATACTTTTCTTTTAACTTGCATGCACAACGTGAGGTCTTGCATTTTATTCTGTATAGAATAACTGAACTAAATTATAAACTAAGCCTAAAAAGTGAAGATATGTTGATCACTGAAATTTCTCTGGTGTTTTAATGCAGAAAAAACACTTGAGTTTATATAACATCTTATTGCACCAAATTCACTTCAATAATTCACACAATCAATTATGCCAGAAGTTCAGTGATTACTAAACTTAACAATTGGAAATTCACATTTTGAATTTTCTCTCCTACAGTCCAGAGATCCTGGAACTTATGATTGCCTCCTACACCTTGAGTTAATTTCAACTGACGTTAATATCCATATACATTCCCACTCAGAGTAATTCAGAACTAATGTTTGATATGATTCCATTCAAACTGGGTTATTCAACTATGGAAAGAAGAGAGATCTTATGGTATTATTTAGGGTGGAAATTCATTATCTGTGGTATGCCCCAAACCGCAACGTCCTAATGCTTGTGCATTGTACTCTATGACTTGAAATTCAGTTGCATTGAGAAGCAGAGATCCATGTGCATAGATTACTACACCACATGTTTACCATGTAAGGACATAAGAAAGTAGAAGCAGGAATAGCCACTTGGTCCTTCAAGCCTTCCCTGCCAGTGAACGTGATTGTTGCTGATCTGCCTGATGCTTTATCTCCTCTTCTGTGTCAGTTCTCCAAAAACCTCAGTGTTAAATAGGGAGATTTTTAGTCCATTATGTTTCTCTTGGTCGTAATTCTACTGAAAATTTCTTGTATTTTATCCCCCAACTCCCTTCATGCATACAGACACATGCTCACATTTAATTTGCTTATATAAATACTCTTGCCTTTAAATTGTTATTAATTGATGGACACAAATTACAGAAATCTCTAATCACCAGAAGCATAACACAAGTAAAGAACATTGTACACTGATTTGCCCTAACACAGGAAAAAGAGAAACTTGAACCCTTTAAGTAGCAGTCAACAAATGTCAAAGTGTCCTCATGTTCATCAAAACAGTGATCTTTTATCATTCAGTAAATATAAGATTCTGGAAAAAATAGTGCTTATTATATTGGTTCACATCAGTTATCTATACCCTACATTTTTGAATGTCTGTTATCTTTTCTGTCCTCTTTTCTGAGTGAGTGCTAATATTTCTATGTGAAGCTGCAGTTGATTTTTAATAGTTGCCTTCTAAATTGTTGTATAATCATATTGAATCTTACTGAACAAGCACACTTTCACTTCAAAATCTGTAAGATTATAAAGTGGTCAGTATATTAGAAACAATGCAGTAACACCGCAAAGCAGACTGGGTCATCTGTTTGCTGCAGAATTCTTCCATTGCCAAAACAACGATCAACACTTCTGCCAGTGATCCTGTCTCAGCACAAAATTGTTTATAAGCAGGGGAGAGTACTTGACTGAATTTTGAATGTTATAAAATATTAGGCCTTCCAAGTAGATTTGGAATGTACTAAGTAGCATCTCACTTGTCCCTCATTCTAAATGTTTTTGTCATTATTTGAACACTGGCCAAAGCCAAACAAGGGGAACCATTTTGTTTGGTATTCTCACGTGAAACATGATAAAAGGTCATGCTCAGAAAGATTGGACCAGATTTTGCAAGAAAATAGCCATGTGGTTTCACATGGAAATGAGGCCATTTTGTTGTGTGAATCCCATCAATTTTGGGATTACTTCATATGCCCTTGTGAATGAAAAAATCCCAATCCTGCTAACAGATGTTCAGCAGCTTTTTTCCAAACTGCACTCTGATGTTGGACACTTCCTTTCCAGTGATAATGTTCAAAATTCTGCCAGGTAATTCATGTGAACAGCTTGCACCTGTTTAGATTTATGTGAAGATAGCATTTCTATTTGTTTCTGTAGAGAGGCCATGCTGTGAGGAGCCAAGGTAAGTTTTACCTTTTAGGAATATTTTAGTTTACAGGAAGTCCCCAGGTTACGTACGCCCGACTTACGAATGCCCGCACTTACGAACCGACCTCCGTAAAGCCTATTATTTTAAAAAATCGAGTTACACACAATGATTCGTACTAACGAACGGGCAGACTACTTTGCGCAACACTCAAAACACTGTGCGCTTTAAGCAGTTCGTCAGGCCTCATAATCATAGCTTCAAAGCGTGTGAGTGATGGTGATGCATCAAAGAAAAGGAAGACCGTAGCTACATTTATTATTACTATTATTACTGCATTATTATATTTATGATGTTTTAGCTAAAATATATACTATATACTAAGACAAACATTTGACTAAATGATGCTAGATGTGAACTGTACGTAAATGTTCCGAGTTACATACAAATTCGATTTACGAACACACTCAAAAATGGAACTCGTTCGTAATCCAGGGATTTCCTGTATTTTAGACATACTAATTGATTTTAGATGCATTTAACAGAATTTATTTTTCTTTTAAAGTTGTATATCTATATGTTTTACTAACTTGAATATCTTTATATATTTTGTTATGTTTCAAATGCTTCAGAAACATTATTGTTTTGACAGCATTGACAGCTGACTGAGCAGCAGTAGGACGTTGCTGACCGTCAAAGTTTTTACATTTTGGTGGGTGGGATTTATTCTATGCCACTCACCCCAACAGAAAGGAGATTCTTTGCAGCTCCCCATTGCAACACAGATCTGAGCCATTAACTGTATTTCTCTACTCACAGATGTTGTCCAATCCAGCATTTCCTGCATTAGGCTTTCCAACATCTGCAGTATTTTGGTTCTATATAAATATGAAGGACTGATCACACTGACCCAGATCCCTGCCCGGAATCGCTGTCTGTAGTCAGCCCATGCCTGCATGTACCTGGGCCAAGTGCTAACCTCGTACAGGATGCAGGGGATTCTGCAGTAGCAGAGGAAGCTGACAGATTCGGCAACAGGACTCAGATGTTTGCGTTCAGGTCCAGGTAGAAGGTGAATCCAGGACCCATTTCAATCTCAATGGCCGATGAAGTAAGGCAATATGACACATTTGCAGGGACTCATGCTTAGGCAGGATGGAAGATGGGAGTTGGGAGATCTGCCAGCAGACCATTAGAATAGTGGAGTCCAAAAACAAATATAGTTTTGAGTAGCAGAGAGGCTGAGGTAGGGATAAAGGTGGACACTGCTCCACAACTGGAAGTAGATTGTATGTATGATGGGAAGAATATGGGTTTGGAGTACAGCTAAGGTTCAGTTAGCCTAGCCAAGCAGAGATTGTGGGACGGTGACAAGGAAACAGGGTAGAACTGATGCCAAGAGAATGGAGATTATGGCAACAGCCTGGAAATTTCATCATGTAGTTCACTTTTTTTTGTGTTCTACATAATTCACTGTAGAACAATGATGAACACAAGGCTGGATCAGCATTTCTACAGAACGAAATGTGGAGCTGGGTCACTGGCTCCCTATAAATGATGCGCCAATGCACTGAGGCCACTAGACACATGACAATTATGTCATTTGGCATGCAACACATGTTTGGTGATGCTGCTGTGAAGTCAGAGCACTCAAACCTGATTCAGAAATCACACAGGCCAATCATCGGCTTAACTAAGAGCATGGTAACCTCCTGCAGAGTAAGCCTGTACACTCCTGAGCCTCTATTGGATAGTCCGCCACTGAAACCCACCCATGGAATCTTCCCAATGAATTAGTTGTCTTCTTTCTTTGACAGGGAGGCCCCGGCCATTTCAATGCTTTCCTTGGCTGTCCGTCTCCACACCATTCATGCCTAATTGCCTGTCAGAAGTATGGGGTACCTGCTTACATCTCTAACTCATCAATGATGGTTCGGGAAATTACTTGAAGTGACAGCTCCCATTGAGAACCATCAATTGAGGAGTTCCCATCATGGAGAAACATCAAGTGATTGACTTTTGAAATTGCACAGTTACTGTCTGTGACTGCACCGAATATAAGGGATTTGTGACACTTAGGTACGTGAGTCTTTGCACATCGTGTGTCCATGAAAACCCCTACCCTGTAGCTCTGTGGACTTACCAGACAACTTCATCTTAATGCACGTTTCCACAAAGCATACAGTATCCAGCCCAATGCCTTCAATGTTCCCGTTGTTTTATCTGGTGCATTCTGCATCTCTCCCAACACTAGATATTGGACGAACAGGCTGACAATATGTTCGATAGAGGGACTGACAGAGATGCTGATGGTTTGGAGCAGGAATCAAAGGTATATGGGAAGCTGACGTCATTGGATGATGTCAACGACTCATACTGCACAGAAACAGGCCCTTTGGCCCCCTAATCCATGCCCACCAAGATGCCCATCTAAGCTCATCCCATCTGCCCACATTTGGCCCACATCCCTCTAAACCTTTCCTATCCATATACCTGTCCAAGTGCCTTTTAAATGTTGTTAATGTACCTGTCTCAACCACTTCCTCTGGCAGCATCATTCCATATAGGACCACTCTCCAGATGAAGAAGTTGTCCTTCAGATTCCTATTAAATCTCTTTGCTCTCACCTTAAATCTATGCCCTCTAGTTCTTGATTCCCTAACCCTGGGAAAAAGACTGTGCACATTCACCCTATCTATGCCTCTCATGATTTTATATATGTTATTGAAGGACAAGGGTAACTAGCAACTGAAAAAGAGGAGGGAGCCAAGGATAAATCCCTGGAGATTTGAAGTGGAATGAAGATAAAGTCTTCCAAGAATTCCTCAAGTCTTGACAGAGTGGAACTAGATACATTGAGCAGGACATGGGGTGGGGGGGGGGGGGGGTGGAGTTATTGCTGAAGGAGATATTGTGATTAACATATCAAAGACACATGAGAAGTATAGGAAGCTATCACGCAGAGTGTCATTTGTAACTTTGGTGAAGGTTATCTCAGTGTTCTACACTAATGGAAACCAAATTCAAAAGGTTTGGATGAAATGGCACAAAGTTAAGAGGACTTCGGAAAGGAGAGGAAACATGCCAATAGGTTGTCAGTTTGCAAGAATAGAGACATCAAACATGGTCTTTAGGAGAAGGCAGTGATGTCAGCAGATTGGAAAGGAAAGGAGACAAAATGGAAGGAGGAGGAAACCTTTAGTCAGCCCAAATAAGGCCTGGTTAGTGACGTTGGGTGGTCAGGTTAAAAAGGACAAGAGGCAGATGCCATGGTGAAGGTAAGCTTAGACGAGGCTGATAGGGTAGAGTAGGGGTTCTTAAACATCAATTTAAGGTTTATTTTGCTGGTTCAGTGCATGGGGAGGACAAAATGACAACCGTGTGTTCCTCTTACGCAGTCCTGATGCAGGGTCTTGACCCAAAATGGTGACTATGCCTCTGCCTCCACGGATGCTACCTGATCCACTGAGTTCATCCAGCAGTTTGTTTTTTGCTCCAGATCCTAGCATCTGCAGTCTCTTGAGTCTCCCTCTTATTTGTTGTTGGAGATGAGATCCCTATTTTCTTTATCACAAGGGAAAATAACAAAGTCAAATATCTACTTCCATTGTATCTCTGGCCATCAATTTTAAAACAAAAGACAAAAGTAAAATGAGAGGATTATTAAGTGTACAAGCGGCTCTCTTGATTATATTTAGTATTGTCAGTTCAGTAAAATATCCTTCATCCCCCTTTATAGTAAATCCCAACGGTAACAGCAAGCTTTCTAAATCCTGACTTCAAACAGCTCATTGTAACATAGAACTGAAAAGTTCAACATCCTAAATCCACTCTGTTATTGTTAGATGTTCTTGACTTCCTCTTTTGTTAAATTATGTCATAAATTAAACAGACAATGTAAGTATGGCTGTAATTCAACCCATAGTATCTGTAGAGAGATAGTCCACTTAAAAATAAGGGACCAGGAGAAAACCAACATTAAAAATGAACAGTTCTACTGGAACTTTAAAATCCATCAGGATCAATGTGTCATTTTATTTATTACAATTATGTAATGGAGTTTAATTTAATACCTCCCTGGATGAATAACATAATACAACAGCATTCGGCTTTGAATTCCTTGAAAGCTTCAGACAATAATCTCTCTCCCTCTCTCTGTCTGTACCTTGGCTGATCACTCCTGCTTTGAATGAAATTAGGAACCTTGATCAAAATTGTACCAATTAGTTTTTTGCTTAAATTTCTTCTCAACATAAAACTTCCAGGACCCAATATGGTTTTAGGACATACATTTTTAATTCTGTAATTAAAGGAATTCCTTGATACATTAAAGAGTGATTATTAGGTGCAGTTTGATTAATACAATTAAAGATGGCATTATCACAAAAAATACACATTTTCAATCGAAAAGTCTAGTCCTATGGCAGTGAATAACCTGATTTAAAATAACTCAGCAACGATTTATATAGATTGATCTGCAAGTTCCAGAAACAATAGCAAAATACTGTTTGTTGGAAATATGCAATAAAAAAAGTTGGAAGTACTCAGCAAGTCAGGCAGCATCTGTGGAGAGAGAAACATAGTTAATGTTCTTTCATCAGAACTTGTTCTATTGGTTTACTAAAATAAAAATGAAAAAGTTTTAAAACATGAAGATGTGTTTCCGCAAAACTGGCTAACTTTAAGAGATATCCCAAGAGCTTGCAAATAAACAAATTATTTATTTTTCTTTTGTTCTAATTGTGTTCTTTCTTGTATAATTTACGTTTTTTTCTTGTGAATGTTATGTCTTTAATGCTGTGTGCTGTGATGCTGCAAGTAAGTTTTTCCATTATACCTGTGCATGCATGTACTTGTGCATATGACAACAAACTCAACTTCTGACTTGACTTGACTTGACTTGACGTGCCATGTCAATAGTTTTACTCCCATGGCAGAGCACAGCCATTTTTTGGGCAAGGACATCCTCTAGCACAACTTGCCTGAACTTGTGTCTGAAATTCTCCCATCTTTTGTGCTTATTTAGCCTCTTTCTGATGAACAATGTTTGAAAAAGCAGCATCACTCCGCAGTAGTTCTTGACTCTTAAATCCAGGTTTTGGGCTAAAAGTTATATGATTTTGATCAGAATAAGTTGGCTTCATCTGTTCCCACAAACCTCTCCCCCAGCCAATCCTTTCACAGTGAAGTTAACACTGTTCTGCAATAAAATAACACAAAATACTGCTAATGAGATTTCAATGCTTGTGTTTAATTCACTGCCACTTTGCTTTTGGCAATGTCCATCTTGAGGAATTTCTGCTCTTCTTTCTGCCAGACATCTCCAACATTTTCCAGTTCTGATGAAAAGTCATTGACCTGATACAACAACTCAGGGTCTCAATCCCTAGATGCTGGCTGACCTGCTGAGTACTTGCAGTACCTTCTGATGTTATTTCACTGTCAGCACTAATACACATTTCACAGATAAAAAAAAGTTCAAGAACCACTTTCCATCTTTGCAACTATATATTTTGACTTGACATCCTGCAGTTTTTAGCTTTCAGTTTGCTTCAGCCACTAGTATTTTAAATGCATGCATCTTATTCTTTGCAACTAATTAAACGAGTTGAAAGAATTTTTGAAGCAAATGCAGTACCCTGCTCTGATTCAGTTTCTTTTTGTAACAGTTTAGAAATGCAAAGAGTGTCTTGATCAATGCATAAGCAAAAAGGCCCGCCTTCATTTTCACTGAACCAGAAGAATAACTCACCCTTACTTCATGGGATGGTGGATTTTTAACGTTTGCAGTCTTTCATATTGACCGATCACTGTTTTTATCTCAGTTCCTTTAGTTATGATGAGGCAATAGAATAAGAGTGGAATGTGGAATTTGTCTTTGCTTTGATGCTGGGAGCACTGTAATTCTTTTGGGGGCAGCTCTACTGAGCTGTGAATTTCTTTTACCAAATGCAACAGCCGTTGTTCAGCCTCAACTCCGAGTGGGTTAAATTCAGATTTAGAGACTGAGAAAAGCCAGCGTTTTACATTCAAGTGCCTCTGAATATTTATCTCGCTAACTTGTTAATGCATCCAAGTTTAAACTCTAGACCATTATCCTCTCCCAACTGAAACAAAGCAGATAAGGTAGCAAAAATAGGTAAAATGATGTGAAGTTGTGAGAGTATCTGTACAGACAAGGAGCAGAGCTCTAGTGCTGATTGCCTAGAGTGGGATGTGTTGCTTGTATTCGATTCCTGGCAGAGCGATATTGATCTGTGGAAGAAGATACATGTATAATTTCTGAAGCCTAGCGTCAATAAGCTTCCATATCTCTTGCAGTACAGTGGACAGTTTTGTCTTGGGTTTTAGGCTATTTCCAAACACTTGCTTAACATCATTGAGCTACTAAGATTGTCCATTGGATAACTTACATTATTATAATACTGTCTAACTAGATGTGTTTAAATTTTCTTGGTTCAACATAGATGAATTAATTCATAGACTTGTTTCATTTAAGTGACTAAAATAAATGTATTTTTACCCAGTCTCAGGATGTTTCTTTGAATATTCTTCCCAATTTTAAAACATTGAGTCATTTATGAGATGCAAGAAAGAAGTGTCATGAATCTTTGGAATTGCCTTCCAAGTGGGTGGTAGGTGGTCACGGCTAAGTTCGTAGACTTTTGTCTTTGGGTATCTGGTGGTATAGTGGAGTTGGTGTGAAGGACTAGCCATGATCATTTTGGCTCCCAGTAATCCATGGCCTCCTCCTGATCCTATTTCTTACAAAAGGCATGTACCAGATTGGAAGTGATTTCAAACAGCTTGGCTTATTTAAATAACCAAGTACAATGACTTTTAAATGAGTTAATTGTAGAAATGAAAAGAAGACACCAGAGAAAATAAGGAAAAATATATTCAATTTTTTTGCTGCTATTTTGAATTATATTTTTAGCAGTTTACTTTTGTAGATTAGAGCTAATGTGTTGTGGTAAAACTACTCCTGACATTTTAGTGGATTTATTGCTATAATACTGGTGTTTGTTTCATGGAATTTGAGCTGTAAATTTTAAAACAATGGACCCGCCAGGGAGGGTGAATTTCCATGGACTGCCAAAAGTCTCAGGAGGTTGTTATATTACACGGTTAGCCCTTTGCTAACATTCAAATATTGCAAATTATGTTGATAGTTGCACAGATTGTATTTCTTTTGCAACAAACAGCCATTATACAATGACGTGTTGAAACCAAGTGCTGTTAGTCAAGAGGAAACAGGACCAGTGTCAGGAAGTTTGACTGTGCTTGATGAAAGCATAAACTCAGCTTATGCCATATAACAGAGTAGAAACTGGTCAGACCCAAACTCAGTCTCAGACAAAGTGTTGTCCAAACATTTGAATGGAGAAGACCAACATAGTTTAAAAACTGGGCCTCAGGCCTTGTCCACATGTTGAGGATGAACTGGCAATTGGAATGGCTGTTAGTCCTCCCCGTAAGAAAAATCAAATCAATTCTGGCCCATTTGTAGTGGCTTTGTGGGGACAGGGGCAAAGGTGGAGGGAGGAGAGAATGGATCAGGCAACAGGATAATCTATTGCTGGAAATGTGGCTCTAGTACTCCCACCATCCTTGCAGATCCCTTCCCCACTTCATTCCAAAGAAAGGTCTCTTCAAAATTTAAAAGTGATCTGTAGTTAACAGCCACATGGTTCACTTAAGTATCCTGAGTGGGAAAAGTCCAGCAACCCTCCCACTCATTGGAACCACGTCCTGTGCAGGGATCCTTCTCCAAAGAATGAGCTCATTGTAAATGCATTTACAGGGCCTTATATCTGCTTTAGGCACACTCCCTCCCTGCCCCCTGCCCCCTGTTGGGGTAGAATGCTTCATATCTATTTGGGCAAAGCACAGAACAATTACTCCCACTATTCTGTCCACATAAAGTCAAAACAACTGTGACTCAATTAAATCTACCAGAATTAGTCAAATTCAGACTTAAAAATTGGATTCCAGGAGCTGGAAGAGAGGAAGTTTCCTTTGCTTGTTATGTGCCAACAAGCCCACAAACAAGGGAGGTAGATTCTTGGTCTTAAACAGTTACATGGCAAATTGTTGAAAACAAGGTCTAGAGGTAATTTTAAAAGCATTAACCTAAAGCAAACCTAATGCAGTGTGTATGTGAGGGATATCTTTAAGAATTAGCTTGCATCCATGGAGTGCCGTTGACACATTATTGTACCCAGATGCTGCAGTTTGATTTAGAGCATTTGTCTTCAATAAAGGTTGATCTGTTTACAGCTCTACATCTATCTCTTTGCTTATTCTTGTAGCAAAACAAAGAAACCCACAGAAACAAGTACTCACAGACACAATTCTTACTGAACTATGGCTTCCACTCCACCATATTTGACAAAGCTCCTAATACCTTTTCATTCTTTCCCACATCTCTGCTTCCACCCCCTCTTCTCCCGGACAGAGCAAGGATACAGTTCTCCTTGTCCTCATGTTCCACCCCACCAGCCTTCATATTCAATGGATCATTCTTTGCAACTTCCATCACCTTCAGCAGAATTCCAACACTAAACAAGTCTTCACTTCCCCTTTCAGCATTTTAAAGGGACCATTCCCTTTGGCCTACTCCTTCGTCCGCACCAACCATTTTCCGGCTACACATTGCAAGTTGTAGAAGGTGTAATGCCTCTTCTTCCTTTCCACATCCAGGGACCCAAACAGTCCTTCCAAATAAAGCAGCAATTCACTTGCAATTCTTCCAAACTACTGCACTGCTTTCAGCTTTCACAACGTGGTGTCTCCTACCTGGAGACACCAAACACAGATTGGGTGACCATTTTGCTGAACACCTGCATTCAATCCTTAATAGAGGCAACCCTGACCTCCCTGCCATCTGTTTCTTTAATTCTCTATCCCACTCCCACTCTGATTGATCTAAAAGTGACCTCCTAAGCTGTAAAAACAATGTCCAATATAAGCTTAAGGAACAGCACCTCACCTTCTGACTCAACATGTTGGAACCCTCCAGTCTCAATATTAGATTCTACAGCTTCAGGTTACTCACACGTAACAAAACTAAAACATGTTTGCTATCTAACTTTTTCCATTTGTGATGAGAGGTCATCAACCTGAAACATTAACTCGATTTCTTTCACCACAGATGCTGCCTAACCTGTTGAGTATTTCCAGCATTTTCTGTATTTGTTTGAACAAAGGTCACTTGCCTTCTATCCTGGCACAGAATCTAAGAGGCAATTACACTGGTGAATCCCAGTAAGACTAGCTCCACTCAACAATGATAAACCAAGCTGACAGATCCAATGTTTCAAATCTGCCAGCAAGTCTTGGCTTCTGCCACAGACAACATGGATGCAGAAGTCTTGGACTTACTGCTGTTTGGAACATCAACATTAGCCAGCAACATTCCGCCCTACAGAATGCTAAATGTGAATGCATAATCAGCTGTTAATAACGGCTGAGAAATCAAACTCCAGAATTCCACACCCTCCAAACTGTTCGAATCTTCAAAAAAGCAGCAAAAGCGTGTAGATGATCCAGAAATGATAAAAAAAAGCATAATTAGTTTGGCTGGTCTATTTTGCTGCATGCAATTAAAATCAATTGCACAGAGCAACAGTTCATTACTTTCTTTGGTATTTGATGTGGCCTTCTACAAAAGCACTTCTTAAAACTTGACCAATTTGCTGCTGTCACTCTCTTGATCAAATCTGAAAGAAGATTTTGTAAGAAAGCTAATCTGCAGAATGCTTATACTGCCTGCATAAGCCAGCTAGAGGGATACTGCCTTTTTATTTATAGCTTAACACCAAAGTTGCTCAGTGAAAATGGTCCACCCGCAGACTCATTCTTCTAGCACCTTTCCTTTGATAGATTACGTTGAACCTCTTATTTTCTTAATACATACTTCACAATTTAGAAATCTTCTAATATCTATATACCTTGGTACATTTTTGCAAAGCTATTCATATGTAAAGCAATAATATTGGAAGTTGAAGGCTGTAAAATTACTAATGACTAATACCAGGATTGAAATAATGGATAATAAATATCATCTAAGCTCATTCAGCATTTGTCTGTTAATATCACCAGCAGGAATTTCCAAGCTGCCTATCCTTACTGAATTCCTGAGTGTGCCTATGATTATAACATCTCCAAAGACATCCATACAATTTGCACGATGGGGTTCACACAGGCTCTCTAGCTCATGCACATTTGATTGTACCTTCTGGCTTACGTTAGCTTTATCCTTGGCTCTTGTACATGTGTATTTTATCTTGGGTTAGAGAGTTTACTCTCAACACATGCTGGACAAAGACTATCCACAGCTTGTCTTTTACAATCAACACGCACAGTTTGATAGTGTATTTTAGATAAACAATCTGAAGGGATATTTTGCACTGTCAAAGCTGACAGCTAACACTTAATGCTAGAAAAACATATAATAATAAAATGTTATCAAAGTATGAATTGGAGAGGTTTTGTTTTCATCCATGCCCTCTTCTCTTAACTCATTTAAATGGTTTGTATATTTTACATCAACCTAATCGCCTGCTGAAAGCTCACTATTAATACAAGTGTTTATTTTTCAGGTGTAGACCCTTCATCAGAACTAAAGGCAGTTCTGATAAAGGGCCCTAACATGCGAGGTATTGACCTATTTACTCTATTGGTTCTGACACACCATTCATGGGATTTTGTTATTATTTCAGTTTACAGTGAAGCATTGTTGATTAATATCTGTTTTCTTTCTTTTTTCTGATTGTCCCTTCTCCACCCATACCCTGTGCAATACAGAGCCATACACAGTGGGCGCCCATCCCTTACCCTGTTCAAGGGCCACTCTTCATGTGTGATTACATGTTCAAGCTGGATACTTAGTGCAGAAATCCATCATAGCCAAACTTGATCCTTAGTGTCACGTGCAGCAGAGCTGATGGTACTCCAGTCAGAATCAGGAGCTTGATGGTTCTAATGAGCACATAAACCTAGAGTTCAGTGCTGAGAGGATGTTGCACCGTCAGCAGTGCTACTCTCTGAGTCACTGTTAAAGAAGAGTGGGAAAGTTATCCCCCCACCCTCCGAATCCTGACCAATATCTCTCTCTCAATCAACATTACTGAAAACACATTATTTGATCATTGCAGGTTGTGGGAGAGGTGGTGCAAAAGTTGGCTGCCATGTTTCTGAAAGTTATTCCAATGGCATTTCAATGGTAGTGTATTCACTGTAACAGCTTTGACATGTCATGACAGTGATGTGAAGTGCACTGTATAAATGCAGGCTTCTTTCCTCTTTTCTGTTTGCACCTATAAGCAGGCACTTTCACCACAATCCTGAAATGCCAAAGTGAATCCTGTTTTCTCCTCCAAAAACTAAGATGAATGATGTCAATTTTTATGGACTCTCACCAACCCTGGCTAAGATAACTCTGCACTTATGATTGATCAAGGCTGGCGCCTTCTTGATCTGAGACATAGGCCCTGACCTTTGCTGGGATTTCCAACCTGAGATGGAGGACTTCTGGTTGGGAAATAGGTAACCAAGTTTCCTTCAAAGCATGTGCAGTTCACATTTGTTTTTACTGCAACAGAATCTCCATCTGGAGCCATTCTAATTCATGAACTAAACTCCCTGCCTGGTTGGGATATGCTGCATTAGAGACAAAAGCCCAGGGGTAGATATGTTTGCTGCAGCCGGCGTAGAAATCCTAAAGGGGTGAAGAATGTTCAGTATACTGTGACGTGGAGCATCAGGAAAGTTATTGGATGTGCAGTGATCAGAATGCTATAGAGTTCACAGGACTCTCAAAGATCAGGGATGAGTTTGCTTAGGAGGTTGGTAGGAATCACTCCTTCTCCTGACCCAGCTCTGCTGGGAAATTATTTACCACTTTTGCACAACAGATCCTGACCCTCTTCCCAGACACCTAGGAAGCCCACTTTCAACCGGGTGAAGAGAGAAACCATGTGACTCCATTAAACGATATAAATCCACAATTAATGTTGCCTCCTGGAAGCAACATTCCTGCTCACTTTCAATCCTGCCACTGAAAACAAGTGGATTTGGATTCAATTTATTTCCACCTTCCATCCAATCCAAACTATCCACCAATGTGCTCTAATATTGACCAATCATTGTTCCAATCATTTGATCCATTGGGAATGTTAATGTACAAGGTTTTGATATTAGTAAGCTTTCAAGACAGTTCTTTCAGGGGATTGGTTAGATTATCCTTGTGTGAGTGCTTAACAGAGCAGTTATGTCATGCATTGCAATGAATTAATGAGCATATGGAAACAGTTTCATTTTCACTGGATAGTCGAGTGAAATGAGTGAGTAAGTGTAACCCCTCTACCATAAACAGCTGTGCCTTTTGCTGGCAAGGTCCTAAGCACTGGAATTCCCTCCCTAACCCTCTCCACTTCTCTTTCCCCTTTAAGACCCATTGCTCTGACCAAGCTTTTGGCCACCTGCCCTAATATCTCCTTATGTGGCTTGGTGTTAATCTTTCTTGTTAGATGGTGCTCCTAAGTAGAGCCTCAAGCGTTCTTTCTATATTGAAAGCACCACGTAAATGGAATATTATTGTTGCTGTCGCAGAGCCACAATTAACATGCAATAGAAATGAGGCTGCTGGCCTGTACAACTGCTGCAGTGATCATTGGTCCAGATCTATTGAAGAAACTATCGACATTATAACTATGGGTCAGAAAAAATTCAAAGCAGCTCATTTCTACAACTCTGAACTATTAGTCATTTGGGGGCATGTTCTTATTAAGAACGTGGAAGTACTCAACACAAGCATACAGTTACTAATCCTTACAGCAGAAATAAGCCTGGAGGAAATCATCACTGAGACCAGTGTTATCCCCAACTCCTATAGAACCCACCAGAAGGTCACAAAGAAGTAATTTCTTAATGAGAAATAAACAACAAAGCAGAACATCGGTGGTAAGCTTAGAGTGTCTGAACGGATCATGCAGCTTATCAGTTAGAGGATCCATCAATCCCTTCATTTCAACGTTCTGGACAACTCAGCCAATAATTTGCTTGCTAATAGTGTTTGGAAAATATTGATTGCTCCTTTATGAATAAAATGATCGCCTATTGTTTTACCTTCTCATGGACAAACTGTCTCTTCACAACCCTGCTAATGCTTGCTATTTTGTTCCCCTCACAAAAATTACTGCACAGCCTGAGACTACTGTAGATGGCATCAGAGGATACTTGAACTTTAATAGATCCTTTATCATCCCACATGCTTCACAGGAACATCATCAAACTAAGTTTGCTGCCAAGCCACATTAGACAGGGATTACGGTAGATGACCAAATGCTTGATCAGGAGCATCTTAAAAGAAGAGAGACAAGTAGAATGGCAGATTGGTTCAAGATTGAATTTTGAAGGTTAAGACCTTGATGGCTGTAGTCATGGCTACCGATGGTGGATTCATGGATGATCAAGAGGCCAATGTTGGAAGAATATATGCATCATGATGAGTTTTAGGAAAGGAGGAGATGAGGCAGATAAGGAGTGAATACAAGTATAGAGTTATCTGAACACAAGGGGAAGAATTTTACATTCAAAGAGTTGCTTGAGTGGAAGCCAGGGCAGATCAGCAACAGATCAGCAGGGACGTTGGATGAAGAGGACCTGGTGGGAGTTAGGACATCGACAGCAGAGTTCTGGGTGATCTTAAGTTTAAAGGAGGTGGAAAAAAAGGAAAATGCAAACACAGCAAAATTCTATGGCAAAAGTGCCCCCATAGAAATACAGCAGTATTATCACAATTTGGGCACTCAACAACATAGGAATATTCAAGAGACAAGGCTCAAGCTGATCCACAAGTTAAAGCTGGGATCAGAAAGAAATGAAGAAGTTCCAGACGTCCTAAACCAGAGGCCCAGGCGGAGGGAATGTGATAGGTATCAAAGGAAAACGTGCATGATTTCTTGTTGAGGATGTTGGGGCACAAATAATTCTTGAACAAAATGCAGGACGACACTATCAGATTCATGGTCATCAGCAAAGGATATCATTCACCTCACAGACACGGACTTGATAGGCTTCGGTACGCTGATGTGGTCTAATCTGGCACCCTCTGCAGGGAAGCTGTGGCATCCACATCCAGGGCAAGCTGGTGGGATCCTTATTGAGGCTCAATGAGCTCAAAGAAAGAAGTAAAAATCATGGTTTAGGGACGTGGAGAAAGTGAAATAGAGATGGGTCTAAGGAAGAGAGAGAGAAGAGTCAGACAGAAATTTTAACAGAAAATCTATTTTTTTAAAATCCCTAGCACTCCTTTTCTTCTGAAGGAATGATTTATATAATAAATATTTCATGGCCAGAGAAGTTTGGCAGTAATTATCACTTAGCTCATGTTAAAAAGTCACACACTCTTGAATAAACCAGCCCTAAACTTTTCATAAAAATTGCTGGAGGAACTCAGCACATCAGGCAGCATCTATGGAGGGAAACAAACAGTCGACCCTTCATCTGTTTTGAAGGGTCTCGGCTTGAAATGTCGACTGTTTATTTCCCTCCATGGATGCTGCTTGACCTGCTGAGTTCCTCCAGCACTTTTTGTGTATTGCTCCAGATTCCAGCATCTGCAGAATTTCTTGTGTCTCCTAAACTTTTCATTCTCCTTTACAAGGGAGCCAATGGTTGTTTCACTTACCTCGATCCTGAGATCATCAGCAAACACTGCAATAATGCCCCCTATGAAGGGGTAGAATATCTCTGCAAAAAGCATGGAAGAAATTGTTGAACAATTCACACTGAAATAACCATGACCTCACCATCATCACTGCAAATTCCAAACTCATCAACACTATATAAATACAACTCAGTTGCTTGTTTCACACATGCGGTAAAAAGCTGTGAAAATGGTAAAACTTGCATATCACCATTTTACTGGTTTTACTTCAATCCATCATGATATAAGCAACCAAACTTAATGTGGTCCAGGAAACAAGTAACATCACTGCATTACTCAAAATGAAATGTTGTACATCAGTCTTGTTTTGAGCACTATCTTTAATGTTTGAGTTGAACAGTCTTGGAGAGAATATGCAACTACATAGAAAAGTTTTTTCCGAGTTCACTTAATCCCAGTTGTTTGTGATCAAACAGATTGAAGGTAACCTACATGGTCCAAAGTGGTAAGCCCCTGGACCAGGGTATTGCAACAGTCTGTTACGTACATTAGAGATCCTTGCCTTCAGAAAGTTATTCTGAAGACTGTGATATGGTGAAAACCATTTGAAGCCCTCAGCGCTGATCTCTCCATTATTCTCTCTGCATTTCTGGAGTAAGTGACCAATTTGAATGAGCATTTTTCCACCAGAGGTATCTACTCGTTGAAGGAGAGCAGAAAGGGCTTCTTAAAAGTGCTGAGCTTAAAGTACAAAGAAGAAGATGATGTAGATTGCACAATAGCTCCATTCAGGACAATTTCAAAGCAGTCACCTGCAAATCACTGCCTTTAGTTTTATCCTGGCATACTTGCGTTTGACCAGATGTCAAGTCATTACAAAATTCATGTAATGCATACCAGTGTAACAATATATGCCAAATATATAATCTTACAGCAGATCCATTAATATAAACTGCAATTTTCACAAATGAGTCTGTTTAACATTTCCCTTGGGAAGGATGATGGATCAATATGTTGAGATGGTTTTAGCCAAACACATGTGATTTTTTTTCTTTGCATCTGGTGGTCTCTCTGACTTGCCGTTCATTTCATTGCTCGTCCAAGACAAAGAGGCAAAAGAATCCATTGTTTCTACCTTGTTGCTAACTTCACTCCGACAGAACCAGGTGTGTATGGGACTAAGGGGGAATATATGCAGATGAGCTGTTGGGTTTCCTTTGTACATGCTGGTTTCTTACAAAGTCACAGATTTGTGTATGAAATCCAAGATGCAGGCAAAAAATGTCAGTTCACGATGGGCTTCTAATTCTAAGTACACAATAATTCAGTTTCCAAGCATTGTTACATGATTTGCTACACTACAGCACGGTGGTATAATATTTGTAAAATTTTTGGATATAAGTGAACTTCTGTTAACTTATATTTCTTTATATATGAAGTTTAATACTTACCCTAGATTCTTGAGAAAATATCTGTACTTTGTAGTAATTACAGTGTCAGGTGAATCCACTGGAGAGAAAAAGGCTGATGTAGTGGCTGTAAAGGCAGAAACATGCCAGAATTTCATAGAATAAAGAATTTCAGTGTAACTGTGCCAATAACTACAGCATACTCTTGGGGTAACATTTTCCACTGTCACGGGTGTATCCACAATCTGTCCATGCACATCTGCGTTTTTGGCCATGAGTTTCCCATGATTAGCCTGTACATATGGGTGCAATTTGGGTTCAGTTTTCAGGCATGAGATGCACTGAGTCGCATAAAAAATATAATGAAAAGTGAGTGGATTTCCACCCCCCCGCAACTTAAGTCTCCTTATGAACGCATAATATCGAATGAGCTGTTGGACCATTGTCACAGCATCTCTGTAACCTCATGGTCATCATCAGGGGAAAGGTGCCAAAGGGGCACCTTTTTAGAAATGCAAAATAAAATCTTACACTTCCCTGAGACTAAAAACGCACACATACAAACACACACATACACACACACACACACACACACACACACACACACATTTAAATGCAATTTAATAAATTGAAACCAACTTAATTAAATCAAATAAAAAGCTCTGCTTGCCTTTCCCCTGGCATCTGGTTTTGCCCATTTGTTTGATGGGCCCACTCCACTTTCAGGGGAGCATAGTGCCTCTCCGACTACAAGTGGCAGGCTGCACTGACAGAATGGTTTTGACGGCCGGTAAGGCCCTGCCCCCAGGCTGGTTAGTTGTCAAACTCATTACTGTTATTCAGTATTGTGAATATTAGTGCAAAACCACTCGGGGCCTATTAAAAAATAAAAATAATATTTAAGATCTTGTAAATATTTTTTTTTAATTAAAAATTAAAAGACTAAATTCCCACACGCACACACACTTAAAAGCAATTAAAAATACTTAAATCATCTTATTAACTCAAATAAGAAGCTCTATCTGCCTTTCGTCCAGTGGCTGGGAAAAGTGCAGGAGTTTGCACTGCCCTGCTATGCTCCAAAGGGAGTCCAATGGTACAGTGCAGGTGTCCCAAGGACACGGTTCTACCCATCAAAAGACTGTGCTTCAGCCTCTGTTTGCAAATAGTCCAGTTGCAGACTTCCTGTAGATCAGAGTGGATTTTGGAAGAAGATCTGCTCCAACGTTACACCCAAACAACCCAACATCAAATACTTCATAAAGAATGATATTATTTGGGGAACATTTAGCAAATAATGTTAAAACATTTTCCTGACATTCCTTATTTTGACTCCTTGTACCAGATTTGTCACATAGGTGAGATGATTATCAATCATTTGCACATCTCCATCAACACACCTGAGCTGACAACAGAGAGTTGTCCCTGTCCTCAAAGATAGGACCTGGCTTTGATTCAGCATTTCCTTACGATAGGCAAAGTTGGGACTGGAAGTGATCACACTCAAGATGAAGGGCACAATGACCTTCAAAAGTTTGTAACTTTATCTTCTTCAATTTGGATGTGTCAATAATTTTCAAAAGAATTAATTTTAGTGAGCAGAGTAGACCTTGACACATGTAATGGATGTGCAATATACTCCTGGTGAATTAAGCTGAGAGGTCTTAAGGGAGAGATTTGTTCACTTGTTGGGGCATTGTAAAACTTGGCTCTATTGACTTTATTTTCTACCTCCTATTCTTAAGTACTGGCTGACATACTGATATTTGTGTCCAGTGGGAGCAGACCTCATGCCCACCCACTCCCCCTGTCCAAAGTAGCCCAGCAAGCAGGTGACCTCTGGGTTTTGAATATCCAATGCACTATATGTGCTTAATCTGATTGGAATGGTGGGCTTCTGTTGCATTTAGCTTCTCTGGTCAGGCACATAATAAGTAAGGATTGTGGAATCAATCCTGAGCATGAATGTAAAAGCAATGGAACACATGCATTGTTAGGAATGAACCTCCATAAACTTTTGACTCATAAATACTTTTACAAATTATTGGCCTTATTAACTATATCATCACATATGAAGAGCAGAGTCATTTGAAATTAGAAGGAGGAATGAGCATCATTACCAATCCATCTCTCAGAAACAAAAAGAAAGACATGATTAAGCTTCATTGAGCTGAAACAATTGATAGCAGCATGTCCTTACAAAGCAGCTTCACAGAACGGGTTAAAATGATGAAGGAAGAATAGGAGGAATCTGAAAAAAATACGTTGTGATTTGTTCTGCCAAAGAATCAGCAACTGAACATTTTCACTTGGACCTGAGCCAAAGAACCAAGGAAATCCAAAATTTGTTCTGTTTCACTCACTCTAAACCAATCCAGATTTTTACCTTCAAAGTAATCAGTGTTGCAGCTTGAATGGAAATTGTGTAAAATATGAGGATTTTTTTCATTGGCATGTGGCAATGCAAAAGTCATTTTCCTTTATGCACAATACAAGAGCAGATTGGAATTATTTCCACAATCTCAAATTGGCAGAAATTTGCATTCAAGTTTGCCCTGACAGTGTTGACTGGAAGTGGGACTTCTAGGAGAGACAAGTAACCCCTCGAGATGAACGTGTGCTGGGTGTTGCTACAGCTTCAGAAGTTGAAGCCTCATATGTCCATTGAGTATTTGGAACATCTCCCCAGATGTACTTCACAGAGCAACTTTGATTTAGATGTCCTTGCATGAGAAGTTTTCAGAGAGAGACTGCAATCACTGGTATGCATGGAAAAGGGAAAGTTATAGGTTTCAGAACTGGAGTGTTGCCCTATTGCTCTGCTATAACTAACATGAAATTTGATAAAAGCCAATTTGCATCAGTAAGCCAGGGACTGAATTTTAATAACCAATAATGGTGGAGCGGGGTGGGGTGGGGGGAGGCTGTATTTATGTTTAAAAAGAAGAAAATCTGAATCCCAATTCACGATCCACCCACTCCTGGGTTCATCAGAAACAAGACAAGCTGTGGATAGTTGACTTCCTCCTGGGACACTTTAATGAGTTTAGCAGCCTCTGATTTAATCTGCTCTTCAGGCTCTTCAGAGGCCAGTTGAGTTTCCCATACTCCCAGCCGAGCCCAGCCGATGAAGGGAGCTTTGGGAAGAACTGTTTGTGGGCCAGGAGGAACAGGTGGCTCCCTCACGTCAAGAGCATCACACACCTTCTGGAGAAAGGCAGCTGGTATGAAGGCCATCCCTCCCCTCCTTCCCCCAGCTCCAGGATTAAGGTTTAGACCACTTCACAGAATCAGACTCACTCAACCTCAGGAATCAGATCCTCACTGGATCAGGTATCCAAAGCCCAGCAATCAGAAATCCTCTATGGTTGGGTCCTAGGCACTCCTGGGGTTGGGATCAGACCCTTCCTAGGATAAAATTAAAACCTACCTCCCTAATCCAGAATGTGGAATCATGCTTGTCATAATACGAGCCAGACCTCTCACTGCTAGGATAACTTCCAGACAGGAACACTTCAGTGACAGAAGATGCACCTTGGAGTTCAATTCTGCCACATGAGGTAATCTGGACTGCTGAATTTCCAGCATCCCACCAATTCAGCTCACTAACATCCAGCCCAGGGTTTCTATGGAAACTATAGTGGTGGAATGCAGAAGCTAAGAGACAATTCACCCTTATGTAGTTCTGTGTGCCTATTTTGGTTTTGTCAGGATTTTAGTCTTCCTCCAAGAGCAAAGTGGCAGCCTGTCAGATCAATTACCTCCATTTCCCACACACATGGGAACTTCCTGAGTTCCTTGAGTGGGCGTGGATGTGGCTAAGCTAATTAGATAAAAAGCTGAGCAGAATTCTCAGGGTCACCCAGGAGTTCCAAGGACCTCCCTGGATAAGGCAACAAAATGGTTCACTGGAATAAACAGGAAGAGGCAAATGAAGCTGCAGCTTTCTCTGATGAATTTAGGTCCAGCCGGTTAAATTATCTTAAATTCTCAGTGGTGGCCCAGGAAGTGCGGGAGTGGCTTGCAAGGAAATCATTGAAAATTTGAAATAGCTCGATCAGTCAGAGAAAGCTTTCCACTTTCAAGGCCAATCTCACAAGGGTACGATGGGCCTTTCTTGCCTTAGGATGACACTCTCATCATCACCTCCTTTCCCTTTTCCCCAACCCCTAACTTTGCCAGCAATTTCAATTTATTTTCCAGAATGATTCAAGTTGTAAGGTATTTTGTGCAGCCTAAATTAAGGTCTAGGGCCATTTCCTTAGAAGAATGAAAATCAATAAAATCCTGTTGGAAGGGAGATTTGGAGACTCGGTGAGCAGTTTGATGGTTACTTGTAGGGCAACAGTGACTTCAGCACAATGTGACTAATTAGCTGATTAGAACCAATCACAGTGTTTCATCCTGTAGGCACTCTGAAATGAGATGCCCTGAGACCACTTTCAGTCATAGAGCAAGATATAAGATAAACACAAATGAGCAAAAGAATATAGACCAAAGGACTGCAAACTATTCACTATAACAATTGAGTATCCCGGCCCTATTAAATTATCTTCTGCAGGTTTAGAAGAAAGCACTTCACTGTATTTCTCTGGCACACACCTGATGAGGTTTCCTTTTGTTGGCAAATACCCTGATTAGGGGCTCCATTGTTGCCACAAAAAACAAATAAAGAATCCTGTATATATCGGTGGACTGGGAAACAGCAATCTTTGGGATGCAACATCTTTACTAATGGACGTGTTCACTGATGAGGTTAACAGTGAGTGATGGATAATAGAAGTAAAGATGATCAATTTGAAAGTAAGTGCTGTAGTTAGCTGCCGTGTCTGTTTCAAGCAGATATTTTGGCAGAACATTTTAAAAATAACCTTTATATCTCCTTTGGAGATTTCATAACTACAACTGCGTCATCACATATTGAATGTATTTACACTGAATCATTGCATCTGACACACTCAGGGAAAAGGGCACACAAGTACACCCTCCATAAGAAAAGCACTTCCTGTGATCCCATTCTTCATCTCCTTTGACATAATAGGAGATCCTTATTCAGGTTTTGAAAATACATTTAATTGAGATCTAGAGGACATGGAAAAAAACAAGGAGATTTTTCACTTAAATGGGAAGTAAAATGGGAGCAATGACCCTTGAGATGGGCTCTGTAATCACCCAGACGGCAATGCAGCCACAGTGTAAATGCTCCGAAGTATACTAAATGATAAAACACAAGGCCACTTCACCCCTCAAATAGGCATGTAGAGAGTTTGACATTTTCTCTCCCATGGGCTTAAACATCATGCAGCTCAAGAATGTTCATGGTTGTTTGCAGTTTCATTCCTCAAGCTATACTTGTCTAGCGTGACATATCCAGAGGCCAAGTGGTTTGGATTTGATTTGCCCCTTTACGAGCCATGCAGGTAAGCAGACCTTGACAAATATGCAGAAATAATCTCATCTCATAGGAGACAGCACAACAGAAAGCATTAACATTTCTTAGTGGAATAAGTTAAAAAGATTTTTTCTTAGCAATACTGAAAGCTTTCACTAAGTACATTTCCATTGCAGGAAATGTCGTGGTAATGAAAATTTACAACTCCCAACACTGAATTTCAGACCTATTGGAAAATAACTGAGGTAATGCAACAAAAGATCAATGGCCTTCAGTTAAATCAACTGAATTAATTATATTAAAATGTAATACTGAAATCTGGTGGGTACTGGTTGTTACCATGAGCAAAAGTTCCAGTTGGTTAATGGGTGGACCCATAGCTTTTCCTTTGGTTTTGGATAATGGTTTTAATCATTGAATAGTTTGATTAAATTCTAATACTAGCAGAATACTGGAAACGTTCAGGAATACACACAATGGGAAAATATTTTTCAAAAGTGCGTGGCATGATTCACCTGACAGGAATCATGACATTACAGAAAAAGACTTACTGCTTTGTAATGGATGTGCTCACTTCACCCTGTCTCTTCATTTCTGGCAGTAGAAATCACATGTACTTCTGGTTGATGTTCTCCACAGAAGTACATTATTTTATATTTATGCATATAAATAATTAATCATCTCTTTCAGAGGGGACAGAAAGATATATAAAATAGAAAGTTCCCAAAATACTCACGGTTAATCATGCAGAATAAAATGGGATTTGGTTTGCATTTGTCCAACACTGATCTTAAACCATAAAATGCTTCAAAATAACAGAGATAAGTAAATATATCATTATCAGCAGTGACACATCTTGATGAGCATAAAATCAGCCAAAAGGAAGAAAGAGATCCTATTAGTTACATTAAGTGTTCTATCACTATGGAATTATTTAGCCTTGAAGCAACAGGTTTATTTTCTGATTAATACAACCATTCTAATTAATAACACTAGTTAACAATTCCAGTGTTAGAAACATAAATTAACAGCTTAAATTTTCAGTTTTATTCAGAATCAACATATTTCCAAATGAGAACAAATAATTTAAAAATCAATTAAGATAAGACAAAGATATCTTCATTAGTCACATGTACATCAAAACACACAGTGAAATGCATCTTTTGCATAGAGTGTTCTGGGGACAGAGCCCACAAGTGTCGCCATGCTTCCAGCGCCAACATAGTGTGCCCACAGCTCCCTAACCCGTACACCTTTGGAATGTGAGAGGAAACCAGCGCACTCAGAGAAAACCCACGCAGACACAGGGAGAACGTACAAACTCCTTACAGACAGCGGCCGGAATTGAACCCAGGTCACTGGCACTGTGATAGCGTTATGCTAACCTCTACACTATCTCTGTGGAGAAAACATTTTACACCTACAATGATGGAACAGTTTTATATACAACAGTGGAGAATGAGGATTTTAAGAACAACAGCATTTGAGGGTCAAAGGTTGTACATCCAATTACAATGGAGGGACACCGGTTTTACACCCAATAACATTAGAGAGTCATAGGTTTTAAATTCTACAATGAAGAGTAACAGAGATTTTAGACCCAACAATAATAGAGGGATTAAAAACGGAAAATGCTGGAAACACTGAGTGGGTCAGGCAGTATCTGTGGAATGAGTAAAGGAGTTACTGTTTCTCTGGAGCATTGGAGGCTGAGGGTCGACCTGATAGAAGTGCATAAAGTTATGAAAGGCAGAGGTAGGGCAGATAGTCTTTTTCCCAGGGTGGAAATGTGAAGTATTAGAGGCCATAGCTTGAAGGTGAGAGGGGGAAAGCTTTAAAGAGATTTACAAGTCACATTTTTTACACAGAGAGCAGTAGGTGCCTGGAGAAGCAGATATAACAGCAAATGCTTGAGAGGCATTTGGACAGGCAGATGAACAGGCAGGGAATGGAGGGATATAGACCATGTGCAGGCAGATGGGATTAGTTTGGATTTTCATCGTGGTTGACACAGACATCATGGGCTGAAGGGCCTGTTCCTGAACTGTACTGTTCTATGTTCCGAGTTTCAGGTCAAAGACCCTTTGCCAGAACTGGGAAGCAGAGAGAAACAAATTAATTCAAAGGTGCAGAGAGTGTGGGCGTGGATGGATGGGTAAGGCATCTGTGACAGGGTGAAGCCAAGAAGAAGGGAAGAAATTTCAGAGGTACCTATGGTTTACCTTCCTCCATAATGGACAGAGCCATTGGCTGCACCTCATTTATTTCACCACATTACTCTCCCCCTCTGTTTTCCTGGACAGAACAAGGGTAGAATTCTCCTAGTCCTCACCTTCCACCCCATCACTGTGCATATTCAACAGATCAATTGCAGTTCCCGCCAGCTCCAATGAGTTTCCACCACCAGACACATTTTTCCCTCTTTTCCCCTTTCAGCATTTTGCAGGGATTGTTCCCTTCATTACTTCCTGCTCCACTCTTCTGTCTCCAACCAAAGATTCCCTTCTTATAGCACTATTCCCATGCAACTGCAGGACATACAACACCAGGCTTCTCACTTCTTCCCTTCCCATGATCCACGGACACAAATAGTCTTTCCAGGTGATGCAGTGATTCACTTGTGCTTCTTCCAATCCAGTGCACTGTATTTGGTGTACATAATGTGGTCTCCTCTACACTGGAATAACCAAATTCAGATTGGGTGATTGCTCTGTGGAGCACCTGCACTCTGTTCGCAGAGACAACACTATGCTCCCTATTGCCTGCTTCCTTAATTCACTAGCTCTCACCCACTCCAAGGTATCTGTCTCTGGCATCCTGCTTTGTTATAATGAAGTCCAGCATAAGCTTAAGGAACTGCACCTAATCTTCCACCTGGGCACATTGTAGCCTTCCAGCCTCAATATTGAATTCTAGCAGTTCAGGTAACTTGCCTTGTCTCTGTGTACCAGAACTAGCCACTTCTGTTGTAAGTCATTCACTGGCTCAGCTTTTCTCTCTCTCCATTGGTGCAGACTGACCTGATGGGCATGTCCCATAATCCTACATTGCACAACTTCTTTGTTTGTATCATCGCCCTCAAACTGTCCCCCATTAACCCATTGGCCAAAGGATCTCTACAACTTATCCTCACAGGAATCCTGGTCTCACAGATGTTCCCTTTGTGCTAATGATCTCTCTCCCCCCACACTGCCCCCCCCCCCACCTTCCCTGCAATTTAAAACCAACTCTCTTTTTCTTCCCTGTCCAATTTTTAAAAAGTTAACTCTGTTTCTCCTTCCACTGATACTACCTGACCTGCTGTCCGTTTCCAGCATTTTCTGGTTTATTTCAGATTTCCAACATCTGTAGTTTTTGTTTTGACTTCCACCAACAATAGAGGGACTCAAATTTCAGACCCAACAACAATAAAGGGACACAGGTTTTAGAACCAATAATAGGGGAACATGGCCTTTAGACTCAACAACAATAGCAGTGCAGAGGTTTAAGACCTTACAATAGAGACACTCAGATTTTAAACCCAAGGAAAATAGGAAATATAGATTTAAAACTGAAAAATAAAGGAAAGGGGTTTTAGACCAAGTAAGAGATGAGAAAGCAGGTTTAAGAGCTAACAACAATGAGGGACTCAGTTTTATATCCAACAATAGGGTTATGTAATGGCAATGCCCAACAACATCAACAGGTGGAGACTTCTTTATATGTAACAATTGGGACCTGCAGGTCTTATACTCACTGACAGTGGGATTCAGTGTTCATGGACAACCACACTGATATAATAGGCAATCCTGCAAAATTTTTAATCTCAGTGTGAAAGCATTGAACATGGACCAGGTACTTTCCACCCCGAAATCAGATGGCAAAGAACATTGTATGCCATTTTTACACAGCCTCTAATAGCCTGAGAGGAACTCTGGCATAAGTCTGGTAGCATGGCAAACACGAAACCTCAGGTTACTGAACACATAAGATGCACATTGATGCGAATCTCCGAAGGTGTCAGGTGAATTCATAAGGTAGTTGAAAAGTATAAATAGCAGCATCAAGTACGAAAGCAACATACAAGTCAGGGTAAACCTTCACAAATCACTGACAGGACCTCAGGTGGAGTATTTTGCCCAGTTCTGGGCATTGGATTTCAAAAATGACAGACACAAGTTTCATCCCCAGGAGAGGGTGCAAAGGAGGTTTAACCTGGATGAGGCCTGAGTGAGCAACGTTGGTTCAGTGCAGAGAATGGAGAAGCTGGGATTGTTCTCTTCAAAGCAGAAAAGGTTAAGCAGAGGTTAGCAAAACTAAGGAGGCAAGTAGCAGGAGATCATAAAATCAAAGTAATTGTGAGAAGAACTAGAGGAGAAACCAGGAGAGATTTGTTCACGTCTCATTAATATTTTAATTCTGTGGACATTGAGCATATCAGTAAGATATCAAATAAAAATAACTTGCTATTGAGCGCATCTTTCTGAGGGAAAGCTTACATAAAAATGAAAGCATCTCACTTTCCAATGGTCAAGTTCTAGGGCACATTATCTGAAAGAGGCAACAGCACCTTTTTCAGCAGCTTTTAAAAGGCAATTGAATGTCCATTTGGTGATGACTAACTTTCAGAGGTATGGTGAGAAGGTTGGGGGGGGGTAGGACTAAACTTGATAATTCTTTCAAAGAGCCAGCAGGCATAATGGGATGAATGGCCTCCTTCTGTGCTGTGAGATTCTATTTCTATCCCTTTTTCTAAATGCTTAAATAGCTCATTAAAAGACCATAAACAAATCCAAATCTCTGTGCAAAACTAATTAATAGCATTGTGAAGCCCAGAAATCCATAGTTTTTTATTCTGATGTTTGCCAGTGGTAATGCTTTATTGATTATTCCTGCAATTAGGCTTCTACATGAGAAATGTAAAAGAACATCAAAAGACCAAAACGTATGCCTCTGGAAAAGCAGGATACTTTCATTTTTATGTATAATCATACACTTGTCCTCAGAGAGTGCTGTTCAATACAAAGTTACTTTGTTTGAACTCCTACTGATGTACTCACTGTCCACAGAATTAAAATATAAATGCACATACTTTTTCTAGACAGGTGGTCTAACCTTGCTGTTAAGCAAATATTTTCATTAATTTCCTTTTCTTTATATATGGTGCAATCAGATTTTACTAGACCTCCAAAGAGCCTTAACACAATTACAGTGTAATACAATTTAGGATAGAGTTAAATGACATTAGCAGTGAAAGAAATTGAATTTATTCAAACGATTCCCAGAAATTCACAAAGCCATAGATTTATAATTATTATATCCCTTTATGTTGTGAATGAACTTCTTTTCTGATTATATTTTACCTCAAAAAAATATTTTTTCTGATAACTTAAGTCTCCCACTAAGTTAAATAGAAGTCATGATTACATTGTGGATTCAAGACTTACTACAAAGAATTAAATCTATATTAACACACCAGTACAGTACTGAGGGAGAGCTGTGCAGTCAGAGGTGTTGATTTTTGGATGAGACATAAACTGAAGCCACACTTACACTCCAGATCAACATGAAAGGTCCCAAGGCACTATTCTGAAGAAGACCAAGAGACTTATCATGAGTACCTGGACCAATATTTCCCCCTTAGTCAACATTACTGAAAGAAATTATCCGGCTATTTGCATAATGCTGTTTCTGAGAATTCACAGTGCACAAGCTGGCTGCCAAATTTTCCATCTCACAACAGTGCCTATAGATCAAGAATGAGTGCTTCACTGGTTGTAAAACACCTCAGAGCCTCTTTGGGTTGCAAAAGGTGCTATATAAATGCAATGTTTTCTTTTATTCAAAAATGGCATGCAGATAATCCAAAAATTTATTTTTTTAATTTACAAACAGCTTTAAATTGTTGAAGATTTATTTTTATTTTAGGAAGTAAAATGCATTCATCTGTTTCATAATTCATTTCCATATCATTATTAGTTATAGATTCTACACATTGTTGGAGGCCTGATTTTAAATTGGAGTGGGCATCGGTGGGGGTGAGCTGAAAGTTCCTCCCAGCCATAGCCAGGCTCCTGCCTGGACCGTTTTAGCCCCTTGTTCCCATTAGCTCTTCACAGCCCACACATTTCCATTCCTCTCTCATACACTAACACTAACCCAACTATCAATACTCAAACAATCCCTTCCTTACTTTACTCCTGCACACTACCTTTTACATTTTGCTGGTTTCCCACACACCCCAATTTGCACCTTCTGCACCTTCCAACATAGATGCAAATTTAACAATTACTCACGCTGTTCTCAAAAGACAGGAAGGGCTAAAATTAGAACTACCATCTTTGGAGGAAATTGAATTTTCCTTCTATAAAACAGAATTTCCTTTGTATATTTTAACATAATATTTCTGTAGTTCAAAATGCAGGACTTTAACTCAGTAACAATTTTAACCACTGTGCCTCTTACACACCCCTTCCAGACCAATGGGACTGTTAAAATGAGCCCAGGCATTAATAGTTCAGATTGTTCCTGAAGATAGAATCCATCTTATCGCCAGGATAAAGGTTGTATGAAGATGTACACCTCCACATTACGGTAACTCTGTCAAAGATCTGTCCTCTAAAAGGAAAGGGTTCAGTTTGAATATTCAGATTCACCCAAATGTCAAACATTTAGTTAGAACTGTGCACCCAGTGGTGTCTTGCACAGAATCTGTAACTCATGTTGGCTGCCTGCAGTAGCATTATACCAGTTTTGGCAATGTAAAATGATTGACTTCATTAAATCAATTTAAATATTTGATATTCTGTGAGAAAAAAATAAACAGCTAGAATAAGACTAAAACCTATTGCTTAACAGAAATATTTTGTAATACATATATATATATTGGCTCATGAATCTGCATCTCATGGAATAATACTGCAAAGCTCTTACAAATAAATACTGAATCATATATCCTCCACAGGCAATAGGATTCAGTCTGAAATTTGCCTCCTTCTTTTCTGGAAATCCTTGTCTACAAAAATATTTTGACACACTTCATAGGGGAGGGGGAATAATATTTCATGGATTCTAATAGAATGCAAACAAATGATGATTCTGACAGCATTGATTCATGTTATATAAGCAAAGCCATAATCAGTTTTCTTCCCATCACTGGCTAACCGCTCCTCTACCTCAACTCTCAGCTGAACACCCAAGTCAGCCTACAAGTGGCAGGCTGTTAGACTTCAGTAGCCATCACAGCCGTGCCCAATTATTGGTCTTTGTTAAATAGTTAGGGAAGGGAGAGTAGGTTAAAAACATCCCTTCCCCAGCCTGACTGACTGAGCACTGAATAATTCAAAGCAAAGGAAAAAAAACATATAAAAAATATAGCTTTCCATAATTAACTTGAAATTGTATACATTTGTAAAATAATCTCCTTCCTGGAAGCTTTACTTGAGGCTTAACCATTGTAGAAACTCAACACCACATGGTGCAAGGATTCCTGCTGCTAATGTCAGTGATAGGCTGACTTACAGAACAATTGAGTAAAATATTTGGATCTTTTGCTGTATGGATGTCTGTCCAGAACAAATATTGGCTCAAGAGCTTAGAATTTGCCCATCCTTAGCTAATGGTGGACGAGGCTACCACCCCATGCTAGAGATCAGAATGCAGGTATGAAATCCATTTTCAGTCAGAAGGTAAGCCAGTTAGAGGATCACACACCTAGACTGGAGCTAGGAAGTAACAGCTAACAGTGGGATAGATTTCAGCAATGGCTGCTTGCAGAAAATGACTTAAGAGTCGATAAAATGGAATTGGCAGGTGAGTTAAAATATCACAAATTTAGAACTCAATTCCAACTTGTTTCCGAATTCTTGTTTTAATAGATAGTTTTGTGTGTTTGTGAGAGTTATCCCCTCTCTCACTTTCAGACTGAAAGGAGATGTTCACAATGATTTGAATGGGGTTCCTGTGATTTGGGAATTGACATTAAAACAGGGCTGTGATTGGGCAGCTCCTCAAGGAACAGGTTAAAGGTCAGGAATCCCATAATCATTGCTCACAACTGTTTTCTCAGTTCCCACGGGTGAGAGACCTCAAGGTTTGGTCGTCTCCACATCAGACACGGCATTGCCTGCTTGATGTGGAGATGACATGAAATGACCTGGCTACTTTGAGGCAGGAAATGAATCAGCACTGACACAAGGTGAAGGAAGGTGAGAATGGGCCACAGGGAAGATGCAAGGTCCCAAAAAGCATCGCCCACCTAACAGTATACAGGTCAAGGCTATTTGACCACTGAAGACACTGCCTCAGAGACTAAGACTGTCATGTCAGGTGGTAGGAGACTTCTGCGGCTCCCTGCTGGACCAATGGCCCCCAGTGTTTTCAAGGCACCACAAGAAACACACTCAGTGTCTGCAGTTGGCTGCACAAGGTGGCTGGTTTGCCAGACCTAGCGGATACATACAACAACAGTTGCCAGAAGGAGCAGATACTTGGACTCACATCTGTACCTGGTTTCCCACAACTGGTGGTTAATACCACCACCCTAAACCTTATCACCATGTACTGCTTCCTGGCACATAATTACACTGAATGCCCTGTCCTCTTAACCAGAGGCAATCAGCACTACCTGGAAGGAAAGGAGCAACAATCTGCTGGAGGAACTCAGCAGGTCAAGCAGCATCTGTGGGAGGGCAGGAATGGTCAACATTTTGGATATTGTCGACGTTTTGGGTCAAAACCCTGTATCAGGTCCTGCTTGACCACAGATGCTGCTCAACCCGCTGAGTTCTTCCAGCAGATTGCTTGTTGGTCCAGATACCAGCATCTGCAGTCCCTTGTGTCTCCTGGAAGGAAAAGGCTGTGGAATTCGCAGCCGTGTCTATATGTCTTCCTGCACTGCGCGTCAATCAATGCAGCCCATGTAACCACCACTACGAAAGGACCCCAAGGCTGATCCTCGGGGCTGATCCTTGGAGATTTTGGAGAGAGGTGGGTGGGAGCAGCAGAACACAGAAGACAAGTGACTCATTGATTCTCTTCACAAGTTTTCTTGGAAAGGAAAGCAGCCAGGAAAAGGAATACAACCTCCCTTTAAGAGATACATTCCTCTGGCCGATCCATGAGAAGTTGCCCCCTGAATTGCCAGGTTTCCAGTCAGATCCCAAATACCCCAGAACTGTTATTGGCTGAAAAAAAAAGACTTTTAAATTGAAAGGGAAATTTGACGGCCCCAAACTGACCCAGAGTTAAAATCAGGTCCACTCTGCCCAAGTAAACATTTCACATGCAACAGATCTGTTTCAGAATGTGAATATTGTACTTATTAAAGGAAATAATTTGACTTAGCAAACACAGCATAGCCATACAAGCAAGCATAAAGTCATCGTGCCAACTCAGATTCTTTTGTTAGGTCAAGATATTCAGAGTTGACCTAGCCTGAGAAATCTTGGAAATGAATGAAGTTTTCACCAGCACCATAGGCCTAACTCAGCACTTTCAGTGAATTTGAGAATGTTAGGTCATACTGACCCAAAAAGTCCTTATCTTCAGTTGGTTTGCTCAGCACTTAAGTGTCTGCATTTTGAGTTGCTTATTATCATCAAGTTCTACATGTGTATGAGCAAATTAACCTAATTATTAGCCAATATGGAAACTCTACAAATCCAAAGTGTAGCACAGCTAAACAACAGCTAAAGAACCTTCATCGGCCAGTTGTTTTAACTATTGCACACTTTCCAGATAAAGGTGGGATGCTCTGTAAACTTTGCCAAATTAATATTGATGATCAATCCTTTATATTTGTTGGAGGTTTCTAATTCCACCACCTGTCTAGAAAATACTAACAGAACATTTAACATTCTGAAGTTCTGGAGGAATATTCCATAGCTAGGAGTTTACAACGGGTGCAAACAGAGTCATACGGTCATACAGAACAAAAATAGACCCTTCAGCCCAGCAAGTCCGTGCTGACCATTAAGCACCCAATCACCCCAATCGCGTTTTTATTCTCCCCACATTTCCATCAACTCCCCACAGCTTCTACCACTCACCAACACACTAGGGGCTGTTTACTGTGGCTAATTAACCCACCAATCCACACACCTTTGGGATGTGGGAGGAAACCAGAGCACCCGGAGGAAACCCACGCTGTCCCAGTGAGAATGTGCATACTCCGCACAGACAACAACAGCGGTCAGGATTAAACCCAGGTCACTGGAGTTGTGAGACGGCAGATCTACAAGCTGTGCCACTGTGCTGCACTGGATCCATCAGAGGTCTTGGGGAAAACCAGTGTCCCACATGGAACTGCTCACATTCTTCAGCAAAAGTACCTACCAGCTTTGGGACTCCTGCACACCCAAGGAAGTCCTGATTCCACTGACCAAGGTTCAGCAGAGTTCTCCCAACTGTGCTTCGTCACTAGACTCCATGTGAAGTCTAATGGTACAGCTAGTGCCTGCTCTTTATTTTATGTTTATTCATTTTCTGCGACCTATGCATCACAAGCAGGGACAACATTTATTGCCCATCCCCAGATGCCCTTGAGAAGGAGATGGTGAGCTGCCTTGTTGAACCACTACAGTCTTGGTCATGGTGTTCCCACAGCACTGATGGGTAGAGATGTGGGAATGGTGATACATTTCCAATTTAGAAGTTAATGGCAGTCACCTGACCTTGTCCTTGGTGGTAGAGGTCACAGGTTTGGAAGATGCTGACGAGGAAGTGTGGGCAAGCAACAGAAATACATTTTGGAGTTGGCACCAACTGCAGCCATGGAGCATCAGTGATGGAAAGAATGAGTGCTTAGAGTAATTGAAGGGGTGCCGGTCAATCAGGCTACTTTGAGCTTCTTGAATGTTGTGGAGTTGCACTCATCCAGGCAAGTGGAGTGTATTCCATCACATTCTTGACGTGCCATGTACACAGTGGAAAAGCTTTGAAGTGTCTGGAGGTGAGTCACTCTCCACAAATTACTGGCCTTTAACCAGAGAATTGATGTGCCAAGTCCAAATGAGCTTCTAGTCAATGGTGACTCACAGGATGTTGGGGATGTGGTGAAGGTATTACCCATTGAACGTCATGAGTTCGTGGTTCAACTCTGTCTTGTTGGCGCTGTTCTCGTCTGGTACTTTGTGTGGCATGTATGTTACAAGCCATTTTACAACCCATGCATGAATGTTATCTAGGTCTGGAATAGGTGGTAGAGAGGCACAGCTGGGCGCCAGCCACAAACATGGACCCCACTTCCACTGACTGTGGCATCACTGAGGACTATCCAGTTGATGAGGAAGTAGGATCAGGGAAAGATCCTATCAAAAACACCAGAAAATGATGCATGGGCAGGAGGTGGAGCCACTGGATGCTTGGATAGGTAGTAGAGGGACAAAGCAAGGGCAATCCACCGAGCTGGAGATGGAGGAAGGGGAGGAGGAGAATGTGGTTTAAAATGCAAACATCTGGAGGGATAATGAGTCACTGTCGCAATTGTTTGTAAATTTGGTTTGGGCCATTTTGGTGTTGTGGCAAGGATAAACACCTGACGGATTAGAAAGAATCAGACAAAAAGCCAGGTTTAGCACTAAAAGCAGCCAAACAAGAAGTCTAGTTCAATGGTAACAAGAAACGGCTGCATGTTTTGATAAAACTATAGCCAGCCAGAGTAAGTTGGCTTGGTAAATCCCCTGTCAGTCAAGTGTGGTGACCACACACCTCTAAGTGAGTGAGATTGACTTTATGCTCATGATTTATATGTAACTACCTTCTGGGGAAATCGTCTTGCCTTTTTGGAAGGTTGCTATGTTTCTATTACTTCCACCCTTCAAATCAACAATATTTTCTGAGTAAAATGATTTGTTTTCTGCACAATTGACTGCTGTTCATTTTACACTCCACCCACCCACCTTCAATTCATTGACTGGCACGTTGCTGTCAATAAATACTTGGAATAAAAAAAGTCCCAGATTTCAACCGGATTGCTGGAAATTGTGAACCACTGTTGCTTTGACAGGATACTCTAGAAACCACCAGACATGCTGTGAAGGGTCACTTTCAGTCAGGTATATCATTACTCTTGAGATTCTGCCAAACTACCACTGGTGTTAGTGTAGGGAACAGAGAACCTCTATGGAATTTCAGGATCCTATTCTGTGTAGGGAAGGAATATTTACTCAACCAGACTGACTACATCATAGTAAAATGAATAGGGGATGGACTGGGATAGCCTACAAACCATGGAAAATAAATCATCACTGAGCTGCTCCAGCAATTCAAAATAATTAACGGAAGCTCCAGCAAACTTAAGACAAAGGGAACTGCATAAAGCATTACACCTCCCTGTAAACCTTATGGATGTGAACCACCCACCCCAGTTAATCTCACTGTCAGCTCTTACAGGAAGAAGCACAGGTGCTGAAAGATTACACAGCTCACAGCTGCCTTCATTCTTCCTTCTGTCTTTTCACTGCTTTACTGTATACTTTTCACACTCCCTTCAGTCTTGCTCCCTGACTGAGATAGGCTGTTGTTTCCCACGAGTACCCTCCCCACTCCAACTGCCCCCACCCCATGTGTTCTTCAGTCCTAATAGAGGACTAGATTTTGCTTAACTCTCAGCTTCTGCTTCTAGTTAACAGTTGTTTGCTCTTTTCAGATGCTAGCAGACCTAACATGTGCATTTTGTCTTGCTTCTTCTTATCTGAATAATTGATTGAAGAATCAGAAAACGGGTCCAACATAAAACCTGGGCACAAATTTCATATTTCACGGCAGGAGTCATATCCAAGAACAAAAACAAAGGAACTGTGCCCCGACAAAAAGGTGTGTCTATCCTCTCTTTAAAAAGAAATGCTGGAAACACTCAGCAGGTCTGGAGGAAAGAGAAACAGAGTTAACATTTCAAGATCAGTTCCTCTTCCCACAGATGCTGCCTTACCTGCTGAGTGTTTCTGAGCATTTTCTGTTTTTGTTTCAGATTTCCAGCATCTGCAGTTTTGTTTTATTTTTAAGTACGAGTCATCTACCCTCATGGACTTGCTGAATCATTCCAATATTTTGTCTGGATAATCTTGGCACAGAGATTTAGTATAATATATGAGACAGATACAACTTTATTCATTACTGCACTGGCATGCAGATGGTGGAGGGATTGATTGTTTAAGGTACTAATCAAGCAAATTATTTTGTCCTGAATGGTGTCAAGCTTCTTGAATGTTTTTTGGAATGGCATCATTCATCATCCATCACATTCCTGACTTGTGCCCCCAGTTCAAGCATTGTACCAGGATTTGAATACATAATCAGGACTGCTTTTCTATTCTGCCTTCACATGACATTGAACTGATGCCCTCCTGCTCCAGTAAACATTAAAGTTCTGATGTCAGTCATCAACAAAGGAGGGAATGGTCAATATTCCTCTCACTCAAAGCACTCTATCTTACATGAAGTGCTATCAACCATTTCCGTGTGAGAAGATGCTTTATAAATCATTTCTGTTGATTAATTCTGGAATATATTAACTTTTGGAATTCAGCCAGTATTGTTAGCATGCAAACGGTATATTATGCAAAATGAACTTTACTCTACAATGGGCAGTAGGAGTTAACAAGAAGTTTCAGATTTTCTTCTCTTCACACTCTCAACACAAATCTTGACACTGCGAATGCTTATCCTATGACATAATGCTTCTAGTGTAATAAACACCAGAGCCACCACTGAGTGACAGTTCCACCCAGCAGACATGACTGTTCATATTGACCGTGAGCATACAATAATCCTTGGGTCCTGCCAAGTGCCATCCAAATCCTACCAAGGATGTTTCTAATGCCAGAAATGTAAACAGGAAAGTACACCAGGACCACCATCAATCATTGTTCCCTGTTTGCAAGCTGATTCTGCTGCGTGTGGACAAGCACGATTCAAAAGGAACATTTTCCATTTATCTAGCTGTTGGTCAGTGTGTGGGTGGAACGTTCAACATGTAGGTGGAATTGTGGCTCTGGGATTTATTGCACTAGAGCCATTACATCATAACCTAAGCATCTTTGCTGTCACAAACTATGTTGAGAAGGTGAAGAGAGGAAAATCTTAAACTTTGTATTTACTACTATTGCCATGGGACAAATTACTTCACTTTTCAGCAGAGTGGTTTTTGCTCCAATATCTATCATAATCCTCTTGCCAGATAACATTCCCTCACTAGAAATGTCAAGTAGACTACAACAATTAAAGTATAAAGAGCCCTGATGCATGGACTCGACCCAAAGCATTGACTTACACCTTTTGCCTCCACAGACGCTGCTTGACCCACTGAGTTCTTTCAGCATCCTGTTTTTTGTTCCAGATTCCAGCTCTTTTGCTTTCAAAGTAAAAAGGACTAATCATAGTAGAAGTTTATCAAGTTGGGCCAGAGTGTCAAGTGACAACACAAAGTTAAAGGATCCAAGTGGAACTGAAATTTGCTGTTGGGACAGACCCACAGCCTGTTGGGCTTCTCAGTTCATTGGATGGCTGACCCGGCTTCCTCCAGCAAAGTAAGAGACGGAGGGGTCTGCTTCCGATTCAACTCCTCGTGATGCTCGGACATGAGTGTCCTGATGAGATCCTGCTCACCAGACTTGGAATATCTAACGGTGAAGTGCCATCAATTCTACCTACTGTGTGAATTCACTTCGGCTATCCTAACAGCTATCCCAGCCCGAGCGAATGTGAAGCTTATGCTCAATGAACAATACTCCATGATCAACAGCCTTGAAACAGTGTACCCTAAGGCCTTGTTCATCATAGCTGGGGACTTCGACCAGGCCAACTTCAAGAGTGTGCTGTCAAAATACTAGCAACATGTCTCCTGTCCTACCAAGGGCTCAAACACCCTTCATCACTTCTACACAACCATCAAAGACACCTACTGCTCCATCCCCCGCCTGCATTTTGGAAACTCAGACCATCAGGCTGTGCTCCTTCTCCCTGCTTACAAAACAAAAACTGAGATGTGAGGATCCAGTATGGAAAGTTGTACAGTGCTGGTCCGAGGAAATAGATGAGCTTGTACGTGACTGCTTCGAGTCGGTGGACTGGTCCATATTAAAGGACTCAGCGGCCAATTTAAATGAGTAGGCCACTGCCATCACAGACCTCATCAACAAGTTTGTAGAGGATTACATACCAAAGAAGTGAATCCGAGCATTCCCCAACTTGAAACCATGGATGAACCGAAAGATCCACTCCCAGCTGAAGTCCAGGTCTGAGGCACTCAACTTGGGTGACCCTGACGGGAAATCGAGGTACAACCTTCGGAAAGCTATCAGGGATGCCAAGAGGTAATACCAGGCCAAACTGAAGTCCCAGACCAGCCTTCAGTTGTGGCAGGGCTTACATGATATGACGGGCTGCAAAACGAAGTCGGACAGTATTAGTGGCAACAACGCATCCCTCTCCAATGATCTCCATGCATTCTATGCACGTTTTGAACAGAAGGTCAATGGAATGACACCACCCATCCTGACATCCTCCAACGCACTTGTGCCCGTGGTCACTGTTGCAGACGTCAGATCAGCCTTCCTGAAAGTGAACCCACGGAAAGTGACTGGCCCAGATGGAGCCCCCAGCCATGTCCTTGGATCCTGCGCAGATCAGATGGTGGGAGTATTCACAGACATCTTTAACCTCTCCTTGGTCTAATCTGAGATTCCCACCTGCTCTAAGAAGACCACCATCATCCCGGTGTCAAAGAGAAACAAGGTAATGTGCTTCAATTACTACCGCCCGGTGGCTCTGACATCCACCATCATGAAGTGCTTCGAGAGGCTGGTCATGGCACATATTAACACCAGCCTCCCGGACAACCTCAACCCACCATAATTGGCCTACTGCCGAAACAGGTCCATGGCAGACACCATCTCCCAGGCCCTACACTCATCTCTGGAACATCTGGATAGGCCAAGGTACCTATGTCACCTATTTATTGACTATAGCTCTGCCTTCAATACCATAATTCTGAACAAACTCATCTCCAAACTCCTGGACCTAGGACTCGTCACCCCCCTCTGCAACTGGATCCTTGGCTTCCTGACCAACAGACCGCAATCAGTAAGGACAGGCAGCGACACCTCCACCACGATTATCCTCAACACTGTGTATCAGCCCCTTACTTTACTCCCTATACACTCACGACTGCATGGCTATATTTTGCTCTAACTCCATTTACAAGTTCACAGATGACACCACTGTAGTGAGCCAGATCTCAAACAACAAAGATAAGATAAGATAAGATAAGATTTGATAAGATTTGATTTGAATTCTTCATTAGTCACATGTACTGTACATTGAAACACAGTGAAATGCATCCTTGTGTAGAGTGTTCTGGGGGCAGTCCGCAAGTGTCGCCACGCTTCTGGTGCCAACATAGCATGCCCACAACTTCCTAACCTCTACATCTTTGGAATGTGGGAGGAAACCGGAGCACCCAGAGTAAACCCACACAGACACGGGGAGAACGTACAAACTCCTTACAGACAGTGGCTGGAATTGAACCCGGGTCACTGATGCTGTAAAGCGTTACGCTAACCGTTACACTACCATGCCTGTGACAAGAGTTCAGGAAGAGGACAGAGAGCCTAGTGACATGGGTTCAAGACAACAACCTGTCCCTCAATGCCAGCAAACAAAAGAGCTGGTCAGACTTCAGGAAGTGGGGCAGAGCACACACCACTGTCTGTATCAATGATGCTGAGGTGGGGATGGTTGAGATCTTGGAAGTTCCTTGGTGTAAATTTCACCAAAAGTTTGTCCTGGCCCAGCCACGTGGATGCTATGGCCAAGAAAGCACACCAGCACCTCTATTTCCTCAGAAGGGTAAGGAAATTCAGCACATCCCTGACGACACTCACCAATTTTTCAGATGCACCACAGAAAGCATCCTATCTGGATGCATCACAGCCCAAGACTGCAAGAACTTCTCTGCCCAAGACTGCAAGAATTTGCAGAAAGTTGTGAACACAGCCCAGTCTATAATGAAAACCAACCTCCCCTCCATTGACTCTGTTTACACTCCCTGCTGCCTCAGGAAAGCAGCCAACATAAACGAAGACCCCTCCCATCCCAGTCATTCTCTCTTCTCCCACCTTCCATTGCGCAGAACACAAAAAAGCTTGAGGGTATACACCACCAGACTCAAGGACAGCTTCTATCCAGCTGCTATAAGACGCTTGAATGGACCTCTCATACGATAAAGAGGAATTCTTGATCTCTCAATCTACCTCGTCATGGCCCTTGCACTTTATTCTACCTGCACTGCACTTTCTCTGTAACTTTTACACTACTTGTTTCTAAATTCTGTTTTTTTCCTTCCTTTTGTACTACCTCGAGGTACTTATGTATGGAATGATCTGTCTGGATGGCAAATAAACAAAAGCTTTTCACTGGATCTCAGTACATGTGACAATAATAAACCAATTACCAATTACCATGAGGGTTCTGACATTCCAGATCCTGAACTTCCTGTTGTGGAATTGGAGTTGCTTCTGCGTGGTTTCTTTTAATCTGGTTTAGGTGTTACACTCCAGCTATCACAGGGGTTTCACGGACTGAAGTCTTGATCCTGTGGCAAGGGGTATCAGGATAACTGGCTCTGCTGGGAACTAAAACAGGAGTCTAAAAATTCAGTTCAGAGCTTTACTTCAGCAGTAATCTGTGCTGTTAGTCCAAATGTTGTAAATAATTATTACTTAGGACAGACAGTATTGACCAAATTAGCATTTGGAAACTTGTTAATGTGGTGATGGGGACATGCAAAACAATTACTAACAAGACCAGCAGAAGTAAACATTTCTTCAAGACACCAGTCTCTTCACCATAATGGCTGGATCTTGATGGAAAAAGGTACTTCATATTATTTGGTTATTCAGATATACTTCTGTATCAAATATCTCAGAATTGTTTTACATTGTAATTTACTGGCATTTCTATCTTTATTTCAGATCTTCCGGCACCTGCAGTTTTCTGATATTCAACGCCCTCAGGGCCTCAGTCAACAGGAGGAGCAATTTAAGGATTGAGAAGGCAACAAGAAAAGGAGGGCGAATTTGGGTTCTATTAGTGAAAGAAAGAAAAATAAAGTGAGGAAAAGAAAATAAAACAGGAAGAGAAAAGAAAAATAAGAACAAAATACCAAGAAACAGAAGTATTAGACATGTTCTAACAGTGTATTTGCTCAAAAACTTCATCACAACTGTGTTATGTAATTAAAAATGGATTTTCCTGAAGTAAAATGTCATAGTAACTATCTCAGCAAATATTCAACTGGACATGTCCAGCTTTGAGTGTCTCTTGCATGACTAACACAATTTTCATATCAGTCACAATAGAGATGACATAATTCCCTAGGTAATGATCTTTTTGGAAAATTACTGGTGAACTGTGACTAAGTTTGTAACATTTAAGAGATGTTTGGATAGGTACATGGATGGGAGGGGTTTGGAGGAATTTGGTCCAGGTGCAGGTAGATGGGACTAGGCAGAAGATCAGGTCAGCATGGACTAGATGGGCCAAAGGGCCTGTTTCTGTGCTGTAGCACTCTATAACTCTTAAGTTTGCTCAGAAACAACCATCATTGGACATGGCTGGGACAACCATGTTTTAATAGCCCGGATGAAATGGGACCTGTATTGTGCTGCTGGTTTGGAACCTCTGCAAGACAAGCCCCTACCCAGAACAATTATCAGGAAGCTGAGGTTCTCGTCCCCACCAAAACCCCACAGGGCCAACCTCTGACCTTTTGATCCTCCCAACCCCCAAACTGCCCTCCATCAACCTGCACCCTCATTCCAATACCACTTACCTGATTGCTTTTCCCAACTGCAGACCAATTTGTTTTTGGACTCCCCTCCTCCTCATCGGTCAAGAGAGACTCCCATCCCCTGACTACAACACGAACAGCTTATCCTTTCCCATTCATCAACCCCAGGCCCTAAATGGTCTGGACGATGAACCTTCCAATGCCCTTGATCTCTTCAGACAGTTCCATCCTGACCTCTCCAGCCACAGGCCCCAATCATGCCAGACCCTTTTCCCTAAACCTCTCCCCAGCCCTGACCACAGGGACCCAAACCATCTAAGTTTCTCTCTCCTCCCACCCACATATTTGTGCACAAGCCCTAACTGGTATTACAGTGGCCTGCCCACCCTCCTTCCCTAAACAATGCCCACCTCTGTCACCACTCAAAACCAAAATCAGTTTCAGGCAGCTCAGTTCTACTCCCAATATTTGCAACATGGGACTCACAGTCGTGATGTGTTGAAACATGATACCCCCATCTCATGCAGCCATTGGATAGACTAGGCATCACTCAAAGAGCTTTGTGGCGTTCTATGAAGGCTGGTTGGAGAAGGATTCTGCATTCAATCCATAATCCATCATTATGGTTCCTGCAGTGCAAGTTGAAGAAGGTTGGCAGCAACAATGAAGTAGCAGCAAGAGGCGGATGAGAACAATGCCCAGAGTGCCAGGGCCAAGCAGCATGACTTGACCTCCTCTGCACCATAAGAGAAATGTAATCAGTCCGGACACTGCTGTCAGTCAAGGCAAGTTTCATTCCCAGTTCTATACTGCACCACTGATCCGCGCACATCTCCTGTCAGATTAGAATCTGCATGCCATAATACTCAATGAAGAATGTTATAATCCACTGTCAAGCTAGCAGTACCATGGAAAAGCATCTCTTGAATCTGAGTGTCAATAGCCCAAGACCACCTTTTGCACTTCAGACTAAAATTGTTCATTCGCACAATAAAACTCATAACCACTATAAAACATTAAACGTGTTCTAATAAATGTAAGAAGCAGTACTACTTTGACAAGGACAGCAGATTTTTTAAAATAATATTTCATTGTTAGTTGATGCTTTTAATTATTAAAGCAACTAGAAAGTTACTATGGATGATGCAACCAAAAGTGTAGGCACAGGACACTGGAGATGCTGCAATCTGGAGCAACAAACAAGATGCTGGAGGGACTCAGCGGGTCAGGCACCATCTGTGGAGGGAAATGGACAGTCAATTTTTTGGGTCGAGACCCTTCGTCTGAACTGAAAGATAGAGGGGAGATAGCCAGTGTAAAAAGGTGAAGGGAAAGGGTAGAGCAAGAGCTAGCAGGAGATAGATGGATAAATGGATCCAGGGCTTGTATTTGCTCCATACTCAACAACAGTCACTTCAAGGCACTGGAATGAAGTCATAAATGCTGTCTCTGCAAAATCCTCCAAATTCACAGGAAGAATAAGTTAACCAATGTTAGAGGCCTCTCCCAGCCTAGAATAATTCACCACTGTAAATTGCCCCAGAGAGTAGGTGAGTGGTAGAATTTGGGGGGAGTCGATGAGAACATGGGGAGATTAAAATGGGCATAGTGTAGAATTAGTGTAAGTGGAGGTACAGTGGTTGGCTCAGACTCAGTGACCAAAGAACCTGTTTCCATGTAGTATATCTCCATGACATAACAAATTTAAGAGGCACCTTGACAGGTATTTGAACGAACAAGGCATAGAGGGATATGCAATTAATGCAGGCAAGTGGAATTAGTATAGATAGACATGATAGTCAGCATAGACGTGGTGAGCTGAAGGGTCTGTTTCTGTGGTATAGAGTACATCACATTCATGCATAGTGGCAGAAAGAGGCCCTTCATAAATTGCAGAAGTGGACCACCTCACAAATATCTAACAGAGGAATTGTGTCAGCTAGTTCGCTCAGAGCAAGCTCCAACAAAGAGCAACATGAAAACGAGCAGAGAACGCAGTTTAGTGGTGGTGATTGAGGCCACAAATTGGCCAGGGCACATGTCATTCACTGGAATCCAGGCTAAAGTGGACAAAACCATGTCAAATTGGAACCATCTCATCTTTTCCATGAAATACAAGTCAGTGAAACCCAAAATAAATGTGTTTTTTGATATGCAGCTTATTTTATGAGTCCATTTGTAAATCAGAGAAAGAGCTTAAATTTTGTTTAATATATTTAAAAAATTGTCTGTTTCAATGATGTTAATGAAAATCAGTAAGAGCTTTGTATCAGTAATTGCAGAAGGACACTTCAGTACTTCACATTGCTTGTTTTCATTAAAGCATTCATTTTCTAATTGAACCACAACCTCTAATTACTGCTGCAGATGTCTAATTGATCGCTGACAATTAGGCTTTGCACAAATATATATTGTGGATCCAGTTCAAGAAAGAAATATATGTCATAGGTCAAACAATGTACATTTAAAAACCCTTCAAGGCTACTCTAAAGCAGAATGGCTTGCTTTTTTGTTACTCAGCAGTTAATAGTGGTTCATCCACACTAGTAGCAATGCTGTGACATTTTATACAGTTACATTTATGTTGTACTTTTAATATTGCAGGATTTACAATTATTATCTTCATGTTTGTTACTATTATATGTGATTTTTTTAATGAATGTTTGATGACAATTCTTTCATGCATTAACAATTTTATACTGTTAACAACGTGACTGTTAGACATGCAAAGTTTCACATGGGCATCCAGCCAGCATCTTATGCCAAATAACCTCCCTAACCTTTTTACAATGTTAACTGGAAGTTAGATCAGTTCCTAATGAAAGATAATCATCTAATATCCCCATTATAAGTAGGCTTGAGAGCAAGTGAGGAATATTGAGCAGTAACATTTTATGCACACTGGCCAGAGAAACAAGTGGAGTTCCTGTTTCTTGTAAACCTTGGACACCTTGGCAGTTCTCGAGAAGCCAAGGAGTGGTGCAGGCTGCCTTTAAACAGTGGCAGCCCACCAGATTGTCCAACCTCCTGTGCTGAGGATAGGGAGGGAAATTAGCAACCCTAGCTTTTCCTGAATGAGGCCCTGCAAAAGCTGATCCGGCCTCCTTTCAACATCTGGTCACATTGGTTGCCAGTATAAAAATCAACCTCTCTGTGGATGAACAGCTGAAGGAAAAATGGTTTTAAAAATCTATCACATTGAGCTAGATTCTAACATAAGACACAAAGTGTACCAAATCCCAACAAACTGCACTAATGATTCCTACCATTAGTCCTTCTGAGATTAATTTCAAATTGCTTGGAGTGATTTCCTATTTAGTACCATTCACCTCAAAGTTCTTAATAGCTTCAACCCAGTTATTGAATCCCAATAGTGTAGCGTAAAATGCTTGCTATCTCATAACTCCAGTGACCCAGGTTCAATCCTAACCTAGGGAGCCCCTTGTGAGGGAGTTTCCACATTCTCCCTGTCACCCTGTGGGTTTCGCCAGGGTGCTCCATTTTCCTCCCACATCCCAAAGTTGTGCTGATTGTCAGGTTAATTGGCTACCTTAAATTGCCTTAACTGTAGGTGGATCACAGGAGAACCAGGCTGGAGTTGACAGGCAAAGATTACAGGGAAATAAGTGGGGAAGTAAGATTGATAGAATTGTTCTGAGAGCTAGCATAGACTTGTTGGGCTGAACAGCCTTGTTTATGTCACAAGGAAATATAAACATTCCAAATATTTGATTGTTATGAATTTGTTTCAAAATTATAAACCTGAGAATCTGTATTAAAGCTTGCCAGAGGTTACAATGGTTATAGATTAATTTTCTAAACAGGTTTACTGTACTGTTTTACCCATATAGTAGTTAGATCCCAGTTAAACTATGTAGAGGTATTATTTGTCCAGTATTTAAATCTGGTAAATGCAGTATATTATCTTTGTCTTACATTACATAATCTGCAAGTTGAGACTTGTGTGAAAAAACTATTAACTAAAATTGCTCCGTAATCCATCTTTCGGATAATACTTGTAGGAATTTGGAGAGATTTCTCCTCTTACTGAAAGCCTGAACTTTCAATAGGAGAAGAAATGAGAAAAGACAGAGAAACATTCTTTTTAAGATTAAATTGTGAAGCTCTTTAACTGCTCACGAATCCCACTTTATACATATTTATGTATAAGTAAAAGAAATTAGTTACGGAACATTAACTTCTGGCCTGCTGAAAATCAATTTGAAAACGCAGCAGAAATCCATATGCTCGAAGTTAAGGGTTGTACTGGTTGTGTAAATGTAAACCTCATGAGCAACTGATAAAGTAGGGATTTAGATAAGCTACTCAAAATGTCTTGGGGTGATACCATGCAATTGCTCAATGGCATCATAATGTCATAAATGTTAAGCATTGTGATTTGTTGGGTGGAGATGTGAAATTAGCCATCTTACTCTGTGTTTACTTTAATGAAAGAAACAGACCTTAGCAGGGCCACAGGTTTATAGTGATTGAAAAAAATCAAATTCACTTTTTATTACTTGGGATCATAAGATTTTTATGAGATGCTTTGGGCAGTTGCATTCTGCAATTCTGTGTTTATAATTAGGAGCACTGATTTATGGTGATTGAATAAGTCAAATTTTGTTTTTATTAAATGGTATTTTCCTTAAATTGTGCTGGAGTTTCGAGAATCACATTTTATGATTCTAACTTCTTTTCTCCCCCCTGTGAAAACCAGAAACCAGTGGTATGGGTCACGGGCAACTTGGGGGCAGTAGAGGAGAGAAGCAAGACTGGGAGAAAGTTGCAACACGTTTGTTCAGTCCTCCGGTAGAAAGATCGGGGAATTGCAGAATATGAGGAACTGACACAGAAGTGGAGATGAGGCCATTGTAGATCACCCATCATCATACGAAAGGACGAAGCAGGCTTCAGGGACCAGAAAATGCTGGAAACACTAAGCAGGTCAGGCAGTATCTGTTGAAAGAGAAACTGTGCTAAAGCTCAGGTCTGAGAGCCTTCATCAGAAGAAAACCTGAGCCAAAATCACAGACAGATGATAGGCAGAAATAGCCAATTCTGATGCAGATAGAGAGAAAGAGTGAAGTAAGGTAGCCTCAGTTCTTTTTCTTTTTCTATTAGTATAGTCTGGCCTGCTGGGCACGTCCCACAGCCTTGCTATTAGCAATACGTAACACAGACAAAGCAGCACAGTCTGATTCTCCCTGATATATTAACCCATTTGGTCTCACCCTATCAGAGACATTCCATTTGTTCTACCCATCCCACCCCACCTTCTCTGACAGTGAAAACTAACTTCCGTTCCCAGTTCTGACTGAAGGTCTCTGACCTGAAATGTTAAACCAGTTTCTCTTCCCACAGGTGCTACCTGACCTGCTGAATGTTTCTAGCATTTTTCTAATTTTATTTAAATTTTTTATTTTTATTTTAATTTACTTTTCTTACATTTGCTTTTGCTGTCTGTGTCTGTGCTTTACATCCATTCTGATGGAACAGCTCCTGGTTTTCCTGGGTTCGTTACACTGGTTAATTTAGGCCAAAGTACATCAGGCACAGAAGCAGCCAAGATCCACTGATCCATCCAGAAGAGTGTGTGAGCTGAAACAGTCCAGACATGTTATTGTTGGGGAAACAAAGGACTGCAGATGCTGGAATCTAGATGAAAAACACGATGATGCTGGAGGAACTCAGCAGGCCAGGCAGCATCCGTGGAGAAAAGTGAGCCAAAAGGTTGAACACCCGCTTCTCTCCACGGATGCTGCCTGGCCTGCTGAGTTCCTCCAGCATCAATGAATTTTTCATGTTATTGTTGGGAGTTGATCCGGGATACAATCAATGATACACAAACTGCCCCGCAAATGCTTCCACAGAAAGAAATTCCACTCTGTCAAAGTCCGGATAGAGTCAAACCATCAAAGGATCCTACGTATCACCACACAATACACAGGCAATCCCCATGATGTCCTCACCCTGGTGCTCCATCTCTTCAAGGAAAACAATCAGAGCCACAGCTCGCTTCAGGAGGGATGAAGCCGATCCCATGTGACCACACTTGTTGACCTTACTCAGAGATCCTACTTTGCTGAGGAGAAGTGGTGCATGTGCAGTGGTACTCATCAGGACCTGTAGTGTGTTGATTGGTGACATTCTCTGCTCGAGTAGTCAGGAATGTGCCTTCAGTGTGCTCATGTTTGAGTTTCCAGGATAATGATCCCTTGCTGTGGTCTTACAACTTTTCCATTCGGGAAGCTCAGTGCTAAGCTCTGTGTGAGTCCTAATTATGCTGAATCCAGGACAACATGGAACTCTCTCGGCATGACTGGACTCAGTGGTCTTCCTTCCTGCTGCATGGAAGCTGAGGAAAAGATTCTTTCAGAAGTTGTCTTTAACTTTGATATTATGAAAGACTTACTTAGCGTCATACAGCACAGAAACAGGTCTTTCAACCCAACTGATCCATGCTGGTCAAGAAGGCGGCATCCATCAGTAAGGACCCTCACCAGCCGGGACATGCCCTCTTCTCATTACTACCATCGGGGAGGAGGTACAGGAGCCTGAAGACCCACACTCAATGATTCAGGAACAGCTTCTTCCCCTCCGCCATCAGATTTCTGAACGGTCCATGAACCCATGAACACTACCTCGATATTCCTTTTTTTTTGCATTATTTTGTAATTTATAGTAATTTTATGTCTTTGCACTGTACTGCTGCCACAAAACAACAAATTTTGCACGTCAGATAAGACAGTGATAATAAACCTGATTCTGATGCCCACTAAGCTCGTCTCATTTGCCCACATTTGGCCCATATCCCTCCAAACTTTTCCTACCCTTGTATCCGTCCAAATGTCTTAAATGTTGTTATCGTACCTGCCTCAAGCACTTCCTCCGGCAGCTCGTTCCATATACGCACCACCCTTTGTATGAAGAAGTTGCCCCTTAGGTCCCTTCTAAATATTTCCCCTCTCACCTTAAACCTATACCACTTGTTTTTGATTTCCTTTCCCTGGGAAAATCACTGTGTGCATTCACCCTATCTCTGCCCTTTATGATTTTATACACCTCTATGAGGTCACCCCTTAGTCTCCTATACTGCAATAAATAAAGTCCTAGCCTGCCCAACCTCTCCGCATAACTCAGGCCCTCGAGTCCTGGCAACATTCTCACAAATCTTCTTTGCACGCTTGGTACCTGGAAACTCATACATTTTTCCCTGAATTATGTATGTTAGATACTACCTATGACCATGAATTTTAGTTCACATACATGCCTTTTAAGTCGATTTTTTGACAAATTTGCCCTAGGACTTATTTCAAGTTACAAAACTTCCTTCATTTTTATTCCCTGATTCCCACAGTGGTAAACCCAGAGTTGGAATGCAGTATAATGTGCTCACAACCTCGCCAGCAATCCTATTTATGAAATGCCTTGTGGTACCAAAAATGTCAGGCTAAATGACATTATACAACCCACAAAGACTTCTATCATTTATCAAAATGACATTCTCAAATTTCCATAGCCATTAAGTTTTGCACACTAAACAGCTGGATTAACAAAATGTTACCATTTATACCCATTAAGAGACTTATTAGCTACTTGAGAAGTATGAAAGGACTATTATGTAAGGGTACAGTGTGATTGGTTGTTTCCCTGTCAATCATGCAAGCTAAATTGGTAGTCATTAAAATATACACCAAAAAAAATTGGGCTATTAAACCTTTTTTGAAAAGGATCGAAAGAGCTTGTGGTTATGTTCAACGGTGACAATTTATTTCCCAAATCCTTCATCTGATGATTTGAACAGTTCTGATAGGTGTTCGGAATATGCTTTAATGCCCTGAAGCTCTCGACAAGCTTCGGGGCAGGTTTACAGAAGGCTTTCAATCCCATGACCTCATTAGGTTGCCTTCCTGTGGGTGAATGCTCCTAATTGACAGAGGCTCTGAATCATGCTCACATTTTTGACTAAGTGAATTAATTCAGCCTAGTACTGGATCCCAACATGGAATCATTGCTCCACATGATGAGGAAATAGTGATATCTGTACATATGTCTCATTGTCATGGGCTTCTATGTATTAGGAAAACATTACCAGCACATAAATTAATTTAATGTGCTGAGTCACAGAAAAGTATTTGAACCAGTCAGTAATAAACAGTTTCACACAGGAAATATACCGATCATGTCAACATTATAAGAGCTTATTTTTATAATAATGGGCAAAAAATTTGACATTGATTCAATATCTAGGTGGAATCATTTTAAGATGGAATCATTTTAATCACCAAAGGAACAAGGTGCAATGAGGATTGGTTTTTAAGAAAGGCATTTTTGAACATGTAATGGAAACAACATTCATAAGGAGCCTTAAAGGGGAGCGAGGTGGATTAATATCTGACAAAGTGTAAACAACATAAGGGTTTGGAGAGTGGGTAAAGTACCATGACTAAATGATTTTCTTCTATGACTCTCCCTTTAGTGTCTGCTGTTGGTCATTGTAAGCCTTGAACCTAATACCTGCTTACTAAGAATTCTCACCTCTTAGCAAGCAGGTATTAGGTTCAGGGCTTACTTCACCACCTTGAATATAAAAACCTCAGATGATTCTTCTGGGCCACAGTTATAGTGTGAGATGGCAGGTTTTGGAAGAAATGTTAAACTAAGGCCTTGGCTACTCTCTCAGGTGAATGTCCTTTGGCATGATATTGAAAGATGACAGGGAAGTTATTTCTGGTCAAAATGCATCCTTAAAACAGATTATCTGATCATTATCATATTACCATTTCTAGGAAATTGCTATGTGCAATTTGGCTGCTGCCTTGTTTACATTATAATAGTGGCTGCACTTCAGATGCTGGCTGTATGTTGGCTGTAAGGAGTTCTGTGACATCATTATTATTTTCTTCAATGCTACAAGTTTTATTATGCTATGCAAATCAACATAAATAACAATATCCCACGTATAACTAAAGCAGGCCCAAATAAATGTGTGAACCTTCAAAAACCCTGGACAGTTTCATCTTTCTTCCTCCAAATGCAGATTCTGCTTCAGCTGATCAAAATATCACTGTTGCCGCCAGCCTTCTGAATAGTTCTCAAGTCAGTTGTTATTTCCCACCACAAATCCTCAGCTAATTATATCTTCCCCTTTCACACACTCACCTCTACCAAACAACTGTCACTTGTGACTGCCACAAACTGCCACAATCTTAAAAATGCTTTCCTCTAAACAATCAGGTGCTCCTATTACTCCCAAAGGACCAGAAGCTTTGAATAGCTCAAGGCTCCTGGTTTCTACGGCAATTTGCTTCCTCAGTATTCTCTTGCTCCTTCCATCTTCATCTCCAGTATTGTGAGATCGAGGCTATCCATAGCTGCTGACACCAGTGTTGTTGGCAAAATCTCAGATGGTGATGAGAAGGCGTACAGGAGTGAGGTAGATCGGCTGGTTGAGTGGTGTCACAACAACAACCTCACATTCAATTTCAGCAAGACCAAGGAATTGATTGTGGACTTCAGGAAGGGGAGGTCAGAAGAACACACACCAGTCCTCACTGAGGGGTCAGCGGTGGAAAGGGTGAGCAGCTTCAAGTTCCTGGACATCAGCATCTCAGAGGATCTATCTCAGGCCCAACACATTGATGCAATCATGAAGAAGGCACACCAGCAGCTCTGCTTGAGGAGATTTGGTACGTCACCAAAGACTCTTGCAAATTTCTACAGATGTACAGTGAAGAACATTCTGACTGGTTGCATCACCACATTGTATGGAGGCTCCAATACACAGGATTGGAAGAGGCTGCAGAGGGTTGTAGACTCAGCCAGCTCCATCAAGGGCACAACCTTCCTCGCCATCAAGGACAACTTCAAGAAGCGGTGCCTCCGAGAAGGCTGCATCCATCATTAAGGACCCTCACCATCTGGAACATACCTTCTCCAAGTTACTACCATCGGGGAGGAGGTACAGAAGCCTGAAGACCCACAGTCAGTGATTCAGGAACAGCTTCTTCCCAGCTGCCATCAGATTTCTGAACAGTCCATGAACCCATGAACACTACCTCGTTATTCCTCTTTTGCACTATTTATTTATTTTTGTAACTAATAGTAATTTTTATGTCTTGCACTGTACTGCTGCAAAACAACAAATTTCATGATAATGAACCTGATTCTGATTCTGCTTTGCCTTCCCCTCCTGTTCCCCTCTCCCTGGCTGCACCTGTTCCCCCACCTGCCAACCTCTTTTTCCTTCATCATAACGTTTCAGTCCGACCTTTCCATGTAATCTGCCTCTTCCCTGGACATTGCTTCTGGTGATGGTGTTGCTGAACCTTATGGAGTGTGTTGTATTGTGGCAGCCTGTCTCAGGACATGGTTTCCTTCTCTAGGCAAACATGGTAGTCATTTGCTTGCAGACCCCATGATTTGGTGAGAAAGTTGCATCTGCCAAATCAGTCTTTGTTAACATTTATCTCCCACTTCAGTTTCCAGCTTTAATTTCATTGGCTGCCTGACCTCTTCAAACTTATGCATTCTATCTTTGGTGGACCCAGAGACTGCCGTTATTGTTGGTAGTTCTTCGAGCATTAATCTTTTCCTTTCAAAGTGCCAAGCATCTTCCTCTTCAAACTTGACTCCTTCATTCCCTACCAGCTAAACTTTATTCTCCTCTTTTCATCCAAGGTGCTTAACAAGCCATCCAATCCCAATTACATACTCCCATCCCCCATTATCTGCAGGTGGCATGAACTCACTGACTACTCTGGTCAATAACATAGTCCTGAGGAAAAGAGTGGGCCTCCACAACTGTATCCATAACACTTTGTTCCACCTCTCCACTATTTTCCAGTTATCTGTGTGCTGATCTAACAGCAAGTTGCAACTTATTACAGTTGAATAGGAGAACAATGCAAGTCATTGTTTTCAGCCACAGCCTTCCTGTCATCTTCATACTTCTGCCTGGAAACCTGCTCAGGCTGAACCAGGCAATTAACAATTTCAATGTTCTGATCAGCTAGAACAGGGCTTCAGAAGCCTTTTCATATCCCTGGCCAACAGAAAATACCAGAGATACTCATCAGGTCAGGCAGCATCTGTGGATGACCTTTCTTCAAGGTTCTGATGAAAGGTAATTGACTCTTAACTAAAACATTAACTCTTTCTCCACAGATGTGGCGTGACATGCTAAGTATTTCTGCATAAATTCTGACTGCTTTGCTGAGTATTTCTACGATTTTCAGTTTTTATTTCAGATTTTATACATGTGCAGATTTTACTTTTTGAACACTGACATAAAATTCGGTAACACAGATCACCTGTAACACATCCACACCCAAATTGTCACCAACCTCTCTAAAAGACTGTATCATATCCGGTCCAACAACAAGCCCTGCTTATCCACCCTGCCTTGATATTTAATTACAAAACTGGTCCCTCAGAATTAAATCAAAATCCATCCTAAGAGCCTCAGCCTTGACATCAAAAGAATGGTGGGTTGCACTGACGGTTTCTAACTTCTGGTTTACAAAAGGAAATTATGCCAAGGAGATATTTCATGAATTCAGTGCTCCGACAATCATTTACTATGGTTTTACCATTTCCTCTCTTCTCTTGCCCTGCTTTCACTAACTCCAGCATTTTGCTGGAATGTTTTTCATTTATTCCATTTTCAGAATCTTGGCATCACTGGCAAGGCCAGCATTTATTGTCCATCCCCAAATGGCCTCAAGAAGGTGGAAGTGTGCCAACTTCTTGAACTGCTGTAGTCCTTCTTGCTAAGGAGCATTTGAACTGGGAGTTCCACAGTTTAGATCCAGCAGCAATGAGGGAACTGCCATATATTTCCATTCAGGATGGTGGCAACTTGGAAGGGAACATACCAAGAGTCATGATCCCACATGCCTGAAGCCTTTGTCCTTCTAGGTGGTAGAGGCCATTGGTTTGGGAGATGCTGTTGAAGTAGGAGTAATTGTGGTGCATTTTGTAGACAGTAGGCTATGCAGCAGATCTGCACTATTGGTGGTTGGAAAGAATGTATAGGTTGGTAGATGGGGCACCAATCAAGTGAGCTGCTTTGCTTTTGAGGTTATCAAGAATTGTCGGATTTGCATTGATCCATATGAGTGGAGGATATGCCATCATACTGCTGACTCGTGCCTTGCATATGGCTAAAAGGCTTTGAAGGTCAAGGAGTGAGTCAATTACTGCAAGGCACCCTGATCTAGTGGCCTCAATATTTACCTGGTGGTCCAGTTGAGTTTCTGTTCAGTTATGTCCCCCTGGAATGTTGATGATGAGGGGTTCAGCAGTGCTAATACTATTGGGCGACAATTGTAGATGGTTAGATTCTCTCTTGGAGATGGTCATTATGTGACACGTGTGCTGCAAATGTGACTCTCCACTTATCTACCCATGCCACAATGTTGTTTAGATCTTGCTGCATGCAGGCATGGGCTGCTTTATTTACTGAGGAATAATGAATGGAATTCTACATGGTGCAACCATCAGCTGACATCTCAACCTCTAATCTTATGAAGGTTATTGATGAAGCAACTGAAGATAGCTGGGCCTATGACCACTCCTGTGGTGATGTTCCAGGGCTCAGATGTTTGATCACCAACAAATACAGCAGTTTTCTTTTCCGTAAGGCATGAGTACGGCCATCACATTGTTAGTGCCCACTGACTTCAGTTTGACTAGGCTCCTTGATGTGCACACTTACTGAAATGTGAACGTGAAACACAATTACTGTCACCTCACCTCTTTAATCCATGTTCGGAGCAAGGCTGCAATAAGGTCTGGAGCCAAGTGGTCCTAGTGAAACCCAAACTGGGCATCAGTGAGCAGATCATCAATGAGAAGGTATCATTTTATAGAAATTTTGATGGCACCTTCCGTAGCTTTGTTGATAATTGAGAATAGACTGATTGGGCATAACCAGCCAGACTGGATTTATCCCACTTTAAATGAACAAGTACAGGCTGACTAACTGGTGTCCCAGCTAACTCTCAATCTTTTGTCACTTTGGAGGAATCACTTGCCTCCATGGTTAAAGATCTGGAAATACTATCTCCTTTTAAGACCTTTTTACAGGAACATTTATAAATAGGTTATGATTTTTGAATTCATTTAATTTCTCTTTATATGGGTGACAATTGAATCTCCAAGATTTTTCCCAAATATTTCAAACCATGCAGGTTGTACCTGCTTAACACATTCTTCCAATCCTTGTAAATGACATATGAGCAAGGAAAAGTTTCACTGCAAAACTCACATCTTAGCAATGGGAATACAGCCATGAAAAGATAAGGAAAACTATTCATTAATCCTTACAAATATTTTTAGTAGACCACTAGAGATGCCTTTGGTTTGAATAGGAAATAGGAAGGGATGAAACTACTAATTTTATTTGCAGTTGAAACAAATTTGGAAAGCTGGTGTATATTTCCCCAAGTTTTTGGCTTTGGGCCCTTGCTGATTGTTTCTGGCACTGGTACAGTATATATGCCCTATTGTGCTTTGTTATCTGACTTGGTTAAGTTCCAAGTCTTGCAGGGCCCTGTTCCTAAACACATTCAGCCGCGTGTTATTAAGGCAGTAAACATTTTATGCCTTGTTTTTCTGAAACACTGAACATCCTTTAGCACTGGCAATCCTTTGTGGTTTGCTTTCAGAAACTGCCTCATGTATTTAATTGACTAAAAATAAAGCCTGTGCTCGTAAGGTTTGCTTTACCCTGAATGTGGGGATTTCAACCAAGAAGTTAGAAACAAGCTTTACATAGCTTTCTTTTCTCATAATCCTGTTGCACAATATTTTCTGAGTCACCCCATGAGACAGATACCTTGGAAACTTTGAAACACAGGCTAAACATATTGGAAGACTGTCAGTTACCTCACGTAGTGGTGTAATATTGTGAAATTCTGAATGTCACTTTTGAATCAGCATAACAAGTCCAAGCATAACAAGTAACCAACCATATATTACTTTGTAAAACAGGAGTGCCCATCTCATTTTGTAAAAATGCTTCTTGGTTGAAAATAAAAGCAAAACAATGATTTATAATCTGCATCTGTGCTCTGCGAATGATATATCTTGGCACAGCTCCTGAATGTCTGGTTTGCATCCAGGAAAACAATTTTAAAAGGCATTGTACAACTTCTCTTTAGACTCATTAAAAAGTCTTGCTTCCTATTTTATGTTTAGTCATTAACCAATCTTTGTCTTTGCCTTTTCTCACATTATGGGTCAATAGATTTTTCTCAACTGCAAGATAGTGAGGTTGCATTTTCAAAGCTACATTTTGTCCCAACTTGCGTCCCTTTGCTAAGGTCTTCCATTCAGACCCAATCAGTTCTGAGGAGTCAGTTCTGTGAGACATGGAATCATGTTTGCTGCATGATGCATAAATAAAATCACCCTCAACTTTCTGAATTCCATGGAAATCAAATCTGGTTTCTGTAATCCCTTCTTGAAATCCAACCCTTGGAATGCAGCTATTGGTCTGGTAAAATTGAAATAAAATATTCCAGAGGCTAGAAATCTGAAATAAAAGCAAATAACAAATTTTTTGTTTAAATGCTGAAAATTCTCAGCAGTTCAGGCAGCCTCCTGGAGAGAGGAACACGTCCAGAATCAGATTTATGTAACTGATAAATCCATATTGGCCAATATTTCCTTCCTAAAGTGCAATGATTCAAACTGTTTCCACTATTGCAAATGTTGTCTAACCAAACCTTTATGTAACTGAAGATATAACATCTATTCCTTTGTACTCCGGTCTTCCGCTTATAAAAGCCAGACTTATGTTAGCCTCTTGACCCAGCCATCAGGTGTTAATTATTTCTGTACTTGATCACACCTCAGCCCTCCCCTTCCCCATTTCTCTCTAGACCAAGGTGCTTCTATTCTTATTAGGCCCAAAGTAAACAGTGTCACACAGTATCTGCTTTTATTGAAGTCCATTAGCCGCTGCTGTTGTTTATTCATTTACTCTATTAAGGCTTTGTTGTATTTTTCCCTTCAGCACTGTGTACAATATGGCCCATCATTTTTCATCAACAGACTTGGATATGCAACCTTCCATTCCCATCATTTAAGTCATTTATAAATTTTCTTGAGGACACTACTAGACATATCCTGCCAATATGAGTACGTGCCCATCATCATCACTCTATCTCCTGCAATTCAGCCAATTTCCTAACTAGGTCAACAATTTTCCCTCCACTTCATGAAATTTAACTCCAGTTAGCGGTTTCTTATCAGTCACTTCGTCAAATGTCTTATAGACACTTTCTATCCACTAAGTTAGTCATTTCTTCAAAGTGAAATCAATCACGCTTATCGGGCATATTTACAAATTCATGCTGCCACTCTCAGACCTTGAGAAAATGTTCAAGATACTCGTCATCTGTCACCCAGTACATGGGACATCACCTTCTGCAACACTATACTCCAAAGCATTTTACGGCCTGTGAGCCCATGAGCTGTAGTCACCATTGTAAGATGTATGGAAACACAGCAGCCAACTGATGTACAGCAAGAGCCCACAAACAGCATCGACATATTGCTAACTGCTGACCTAATTGGTCTATTGATCAGCCGCCTCAGTGCAGGCAATGAGGTCTTGTTTTAATGAGGTGGTTTAGGACATTGGGAGGACTTTGTCCAAAAGTGCCATTGGATTCTTTTCGCCCAGAGTACACAAGACCTTAGTGCAATGTCTCAGCTGAAAGAAAGCAGCTCCAAGAGCTCAGCTACCTAACTGTCACCCTCCATTATAGAGCTGGACTTGGATATGAGATTGCTAGTACTGATTTTCAACTGATGCTAATTGGTCTATTGATCAGTTGCCTCAGTCCAGACACAGAGGTTTTGTTTCAACAATCAATGTTTCAATATGTCAGGAAAAATTAATAACGTGTCAATTTCAAAAGCCTATAAAATCTAGAATTGTTTAGGTTGCATCCTTATTTCATTAAGTGTTCCTAATATTACAGGGCACATAATATCAGAGAAACCTAATCAATCCCCCAAGGAAAAATATTATTCAAAATAAGAAAAGCTTGTGGAAATTTAATGCACCACAAACTAAGCACAATTAAATAATAAATACAGCTAGTGCTTGCAAAGTACAGGCATCCCAAAAAGGGGAATGAGCAAGAGTCCTACATAAAATCTTTGACCTGAAATGCCAAGTCTGTTTCACTTTCCACAGATGCTGTCTGGCCTGCTGAGCATTGCCAGCATTTTCAATTTTCATTTCCAATTTCAAGCATTTCCATTTCTTTTTTCACTTTCACAATTATATCACTCTGTGTGATTTCCAAAATCTTTAAATCCGAAACTTAACTAAATTACATTTCTTTATTATCCACTCTTCCTTGTAATTGACTTCCAATATAATCATTTCTGCCTTCATAGGACTAGCTAGCAACTTGAAACTTGAGCCTAAAAACTGAATAATGTCTTGGATTTACATGTGTGAAATAGGATGTCTACATGTCTAATATCCAGGCAGCATCAAAGAGTCCATGCCATTTTACTTGGTATTGGGCAAGTGCATCTTAACTGGTGTTAACCACATTGCACAGGCGTGTGTGGAGCATTTAACCTCTATTGAAAACCCAGTTGGTATTTGAATTAGTAGGCATTCTGCGCTAAGTCCGGCAGCCACACCAGAAGTCTGCAAAGTTTGACTATGTAGTCAATGTTGTTTCCACACCACCGGTACCAATTTGTTTTCAAATTGCTGCCTCATGCACGTGCATGTTTGAAGTGCAAATTGTGCCATCTGTCATATGTACATAGTCTACCCTTGTCTGCCAGAAATATGCATAGTGGGAAGATCCTGACATCAATCAACATGCAGTGCTAACCCAGCAATGTCATACTGAGAAGCTGTTAACTTCATGCATGAAGGGTCAAACATTTGGAGTGGGAGGCAGCCTCTCCTGCACCATTCCAGTTACCTGTAGGTTGGCTGCTGAGTGACTTCAAGTAAAGCAGTGCTTGATGCTTCCATTTTTCCTAAGAGTCCATAAAGGCTGCAGTGCATGGTGTGCCTGGAGCTCAATCAGATTCAAAGGCTTTTGCATTACCAGTCGAAGTTCCTTCCACTAACAGAAATTGTCACCAAGTCTGCTCTTGGTCTCACCAATGTAGAGGAGGCCACACTTGGAGCACCGAATGCAGTAGATGATATTAAGGGAGATGGAGGTGAATCTCTGTCTCAGCTGAAAGAACTGTCTGGGTCCCTGGATGGAGGTGATGGAGGTGGTGTAGGGGCAGGTGTTGCACCTATGGCAGGTGCAGTGGACGTCCAGTCCCGATATACCTCCATTCCCCATCATGACGGCCTCACTACGCGCCGCTTCTTTCTTGACAAAAGACAGAACCAATCCCCTTCCACCAACCACTCTTTTCCTCCTGGTTGAACTTGTCCTCACTCTAAACAACTTCACTTTCGATCCCCCTCACTTTGTACAGACCACTGGCATAGCCATGGGCACTCGCATGGGCCCCAGATATGCTTGCCTCTTCATTGGCTACATTGAACAGTCTACTCTGGCCTACTCCGGCCCCATTCCTCAACTCTTTCTCTGCTATATCAACGACTGCATTGGTGCCACCCCTTGTACCTGTGCAGAACTCGACAGTTTCATAAATTTCGCCACTAATTTTCACCTTGCTCTCCAATACACTTGGACTACCTCTGACACCTCTCTCTCCTCCCTTGACCTTTCCTTCTCCATCTCAGGAGATTCCTTATCCACCGACATCTTCTACAAACTTACTGATGCCCACAGCTACCTCGAATACAGTTCCTCCCACCCTGTCTCTTGCAAGGACGCTGTCCCTTTCTCTCAATTTTTCCACCTCCACCGCATCTGCTCCAATGATGAAGATTTCCAGTCCAGGACATCCAAGATGTCCAACTTCTTTACTAACTGTGACTTCCCCCCTGCTGTGGTTGAGAGAGCTCACACTCGCACCAGCATCTCTGCCATTTCCCGCACCTCCGCTCTCACCCCCACCCCTCCCAGACCAATGGGGTTAGGGTCCCCCTTGTCCTCACATTTCATCCCTCCAGCCTACGTATCCAACACATCATTCTCTGCCACTTCCGCCATCTCCAACAGGACCCCACCACCAAGCACTATCCTCCCCACCCCTTCTGCCTTTCGCACAGGGACTGCTCTCTCCGTGACTCCCTGGTTAACTCCTCCCCCACCACCCCCCCCCCCCACCCCAGGAACTTTCCACTGCCCTTACCATAGTTGCAACACCTGCCCCTACACCACCTCCATCACCTCCATCCAGGGACCCAAACAGTCCTGTCAGGTGAGACAGAGATTCACCTGCACCTCCCTTAATATCATCTACTGTATTTGGTTCTCCAAGTGTGGCCTCCTCTACAGTGGTGAAACCAAACGCAGACTACCTGACCATTTTGCAGAACACCTGCACTCCATCCGTAACCACGATTTGCATCTCCCCGTGGCCAGTCACTTCAACTCCCCCTCCCACTCCATCACTGATATGTCAGTCCTCGGCCTCCTCCACTGCCAAGAGAATTCCAAGTGCAAACTGAAGGAACAGCACCTCATTTTCCGTCTTGGAACCTTGCAGCCTAACGGCATGAATATTGAATTCTCCCACTTTAAGTAATCCCCACATGCCCCTCACCCACATGCACCCCCAAACATGCCTCTTCTTTTCTTCCCTTTCCTAGCCTCTCTCTCTTTTCTCTTCCCCCCTTTCTTCCTCCTTACCTTTGACCCATCCCCAGTGGATCTGCTCTCCCCTCCTCCCCACATCTGCCTATCACTATCTCTTACCCGCATCTACCTATCACCACCTTGTGCTCACCCCGCCTCCCCTCTTTTGTCCACATATCACTGCTCTGCTTTTCCCTCCTATATATTGGGCTTCCCCTTCCTATCTTCAATCCTGAAGAAGGGTCCTGACCCAAAACCTTGACCGCCTGCTCTTCTCCACGGATGCTGCCTGGCCTGCTGAGTTCCTCCAGCATCATCGTGTTTTTCATCTAGATTCCAACATATGCAGTCCTTTGTTTCTCTGTGTGTCACTGATGATAGCTCAAATGAAATATCCTGGATGCTCCAGCCACAACTACAACCACAAAGCCACACGGAGAGATGATGGGGGCAATTAAGTGTGTGAAAGCCACTGTGGCCATGAACCTTCTCACACCGGGTTTATTCCCAAAAGAAGCTGAAGGGATCAGCAACACTTTCTGGTTTTCTATCATCTGTTGTATAAGGGAGGTCAGGGAAGCACTTTGTTCCAAGAAAGCTGCATATACCCCACTCTCCCTTACAGAGGGATCATTCAGCTTAGCCAGGATCATGGGCTCTCCAGTTGTGAAGGGGCCCATCAACTGCACTCATTCCAGAGAACAACTGGGTGCAGTCAAAAAATGTGGAACCCAGGAGCCCCCATGTTGGCCAACATCTGGTCTAAAGTTGCGATCATCTCGACAATTGATTTCAACTTCTGCTGCAACTAAAATGCACCTCTCCTTTAAGAGGTGCAAACTAGCTTTAAATGTTGCAAGCTTGTTGGAACTGTTGCTAATCACTCACAAGACTGGGCCCCCTCCTGATGCATAAGGCAATCAGCTGTGCAGTTAGTGCTGCTTGGAAACTAAGATCATCATAATGCACTGCACAAGCTTGGTGCAGTGCCTGCAACAAGTCGCACAGGTAAAAACTAATTGCTCCAATCATCTCCGCACCAATTTAGCCTCTATGTTCCTCAAGTGGGTTGCTGGAGGCTGCACTCTAAGGTAAGTTCCACATTTTTTACCTCAGTCCCAAGTATGTAAATAAATAGTTTAATCTGGAGAAACAGCGTGAGTTTGTGATGATTCGGCTACATAAAGGGTGACTTTTACATGTGGATATAAATGCTGGTAGCCAAAAAATACGTAATCCATGTTTCACACACCTTGATCAACAACAGTTGCAGTAAATGTGGAGGCAGAAAGCCTGTTTATGGACATGTGACTGAAAAGGGCAATGTTCTGGCTACTTGATTGATTGGCTGCCACAAGGGAAAATGGCTGGAGTGTAGAGGGCAACCCTGTTACCAATCCAGGGCAATCTCTCCAATGACAGAGCAGAGGAGACTTGCCAGAAGGTAGAGGGGGGAAAGCTCTTGTTGGATCAGCTGTGACTATCCTATTGTGCACATTCTCAGCAAACGTCCTTGCAACAGGTTCCACAACTTTTCATCTGGCTGTTTGCTGACATCAAGGCAGTGGAGTAGATGCCAATTAGGTGAGCTGGTGCCTGGGGCTATGGCTGGGAAGATACCAGTAGACAAACTGACGTCCTGTGATTCCTTTCTTCTCCTTCTCTTCCATGAAAGAGAAAAAAGGGATCACAGGACAAGTGGTGAGGATGAGTAGAAAGGATTCTGAGTGGGATCCCCATTCTCTCAATATTGTGGAAGTATAGGCAGTGGCAGAAGACTTAACGCAAAGTCACTTGGTCAGGCAAAACAGAGAAGTGATGCTAAAGGACAAAAGATAAGCACAATTGTCTGAAAAGTTCTTGAATGAGCTTTCCTTTACATCCCATCAACTGTGGATGGTTAGATATTCCAAGGGAATTCCTCAGATTTTTACATTATGTAAGGCGGGAAGGGTGCATAGAACTGGTGCCCGAATAGGGACCCAAATTTAAGGCATCCGTTCGGAATTTGGTGGCTGCTTGCAATAGCAGAGCAGCGGCCGCTCATTACATTAACTGGGCAAAACTCTGGGAGAAATGTTGCAATACATTACTGCTCACGTAAGCAGAACATTTGCCCTGCGTCACATCACGGTTGCATGCATTCTCCAAGGTAATCAGTACATAATGTTAACCACAGAACACCTGGTTTTGAAACAGGGAAGTGCCAGCCTGCAGCATTCCTATGCCTCCCAACTCTGCATTCACGTGAGTCTGAGTGGTTCTTTTACTAACACTGGTTACACCTCGTGCACCCCAGGGTTAGAAGCAGATGAATTTTCTCAAGGGGACCTTAAACAGGCAAGAGGCCCTACTTCATGATGCAAAAGGACACCACTTTTCTTCAGGCGCGGACATAGAAACCTCTTTTATTCTACCTTTACCAACATGGCAGTTGGGGTATTCCAGTGCAGAATAAGCACAAGTGAACTGCCCACTATATTCAATGACCTAGTGCCCGTTTTACAACCGTGAACTGAGCACAAAGTCAAGCAACTTCTAGATCAATGGTTTCAAATCCTATCTGTTCCTTTTTCTCTCCGTTTTCCTTTCATTTGTATGCATGGTCACGGCTGCTTTCAATGCGTTTGTGAAATAAATCCGTGAACTACAAAGTTTTGCTTTGACAGTAATCTCATGAATATCACCAACAGTCCCACTCAATTTGTCTTTGTTTAAAAGTCCACATTTACCCCACCCACACACAAATTAATACTGATATTATTTGGATTACTCTGCCAAGTCTCAGCCATCCTGATTGCATTATAACTGCTGCAATGGGCCAAGTGAGACATGAGGCGGAGATTTGTCATTTATCTTTAACTCTTTGAAAACTGCAGTCATTTGTCCGCCTAAATTACTTGATCCTAATTTTTTTGTTAATTCATAAATTAAACTTCATGATTGAAATGCAACTTCCTCCACCTGACCATCAGAATTTGACCTCTGCCATTAACTCTACGACCTTTGCTATTGATTCTCCGAATTGCTTCCTTATTCAATTCCATTCTTCTTTTTCTCGTCGTCTGAAACGCCTTGGCGGATTTTTTTTTGCTTCAAAGGCACTATATAAATTCATGCTGTTTTTGCTGCCTCATGGAATTCATCTACATACATCGTTAATTCTATTTAATCATGTGCAGCAAGATGGGATCTCAGTGCTGCTGCAGAGAAACATAAGGCAATGCACATCTGTGCTTATGAGAACTACATTAGAAAAGAGTGTGCATGGTGCTGCATGTGCAATTGGAAAAAGTGTGCATCATTCACTTGATAGAACTGTACATACCTTTAAATGAACCTAAGGAACAAGCTTATAAAGAGAGTACAGTAAGCAATTTGGCCAACTGATCCGGGCCAGCTTTCATGTAAGCTTAAATATCCCTTTCTCATCTAACCCCAATGATCCTTCCAGTCCTTCCTATCTCAGCTGTTTGCTGAGTGTCTCCTTGTGAATCTGTGGTCTTTAGCTCAACCACTTCTCCTGCTAAGTATTTCCACATTCTATTTACTCTCTGGCTAAAAAGGTTTCTCCATAATTCCTATTGGATTTATTAGTAACTATTGTACATTTATCCCTCCTAGTGTTTCCCTAACAAATGGAAACATCTATCCAATTCTTTCATAAAGGCATCTAACAGTTGTCTGATTTTCAGTGAACAGAGCCCCAGCCTGTGTTTTATTTTCCAGTAGATATATCCTCTCAATTCCAGAATGGGATAGATATGTATTTTTACATCACCTTCAGTCCCTCAAATATCCTTATTATGCACAGGGTGCACAGTACATTAAGGTGGTCTAACTAAAGTTCTATTGTCGAGTGTAACTCTTCTCTGTGCTGCAAGAAACGAATTCCATTTCTTGTATTGCTTCTTTTTCTAATTTTATTAACCAGTGTCACCACTTTTCTGATGGGCTAACTTATATTCCTAATTTTTTATTCTGATTTTGCTGAGGTGATTGCAGCTTCTTTGTCGTCCTGGCAAATGAGATCCACGAGCTCATACTTAGCAACGAAATGCTGGTTCTGCAATTGTTCAGCTCTTTTCTTCAATAACTGATGTTCATGCAAAATATATACACACTTTTTAATAGATTGTCAAAAACTCTATAATAAAATCACAAACTTGATAAATTCCCGTGAATAAATGTAGTGAATCCACATAAACCTGGAGTCTCACCAGATCTGGCCTGGACGGTGATAACTTAGCATTACTGAGTCTGGATGGTAGGAAAAGGCCATGGTTGCACCCCACTATAGCGGTAAAACAACATCATCTTTGATTGCAGTCAGGCTCGTATCAAACAATCTCCATGATTAGGTCACACACCAGTATTACAGGCCTAGCCAAGCATATGGACAAATCTACCTGCACAAGAGATGGAGGGATGCCTGCTTCCCTGCTGTGGTGCCCTGGTAGCCACTGCTTTTAGTTGAGAGGTGAATATTATGTTTATAGTGAACATTTGAACCTGTGGTCTCACCATTGTACTTTGCCATTCCACAATCATCAACTGTCCACCACGGCAAGAACACTTGAACACCATGGACTTGAATCACCAAGGCGTAATGGGCTATGGATCAAATGCTGGTAAATGGGCCACTGTAGGAATTGAACCGGTGTCGCAGGGCTGGTTGCTTCACCCTGAGTGGGGCACTTCTGGTCGCACTCGCTAAATTCCCTCTGCCCTCGAACAGCATCTCCTAGACATCCCTCCTCCTGATGGTCAGCCTAGACGTGATGGGCCAGAGGGCCTGTTTCTGTGCTGTGGGTCAGCCTAGACGTGATGGGCCAGAGGGCCTGTTTCTGTGCTGTGTGACTCTATAACATAGCTGGGCACTTAGTAGTTGAGATATTCACTACAGGTACAGACCTGATGAATTATGTGATCAGCTGAGAATCTACTCATCCTCCTACTCACCACTGACCTCCAGACTAACTCTTTGCTTATCTTATTTGCATCCCCCAGCAGGAACTCGCTGAAAGAAAGCAGCCAGACCCTGCCCAACGGTAGTCGTTCAAGTGTAAATCCCATCACCTGGAGGTCCAGAGCAAGCTCTACCACAAGGCAGCTCAAAAAAAAGCTTTGTCAGGCAGCTAACCCACAGGTTCTGATGAAAGGTCATCAGTTGAAACATTATCTCTGTTTCTCCCTCCAGAGATGCTGCTGGACCTGTATTTTCAGTTTTTATTTTAGTTAAACCACGATACCTGGCTTAGCCTGCTAGCAAAGCTGTCAAAACAAAATGAATGTTTATCATGGTCAGAAACTGCCACTGAAACATTCCAAGACTATTAAAATGCTATTCAAAAATGTGAACAATTATTTAAAAATATAACAAAAAAAGGTACTAAAATACCTAAAAATACATGGAAACAAAATCACTTAAACATGTCTAAATATACTCTACAGCTAAACAAATCTAAAAAATGCCAACATGACTTTAATTCATTTCAGCCATTTTCTTCTCCAATGAAATCAACCTGATCCAGGTTGCTGGTGTGGATTTCCCAGGATAAATGCTGGGGAACTAAATTACCCTGCCACTGATATAAGTGTGTGATCAGAATGAGTTGAGCCATCAGCAATTGGAAATGGTGAATTTTTATTCCATGGTAAGTGTCCAAATATAAACGGCACAGACTGCAGGGACAGGTGATAAGGGAATTGGAATTACAAATTATTTTTCATTGCTAGCCCTGGTAGAAAGGGGGCTGCCGAGGTTGTCTCCTCCTGACACATCCTTATCCTCTGCTCCACCGGTTCAAATTATAGCTGGCGGCAAAAGTTGTCCACTGAAGATGATCAGGCTGTGCAACATGTAGTACACGACCATATCTATTCTGCTGACTGATACAGGGCTTCTCCAGAGATGTCCAGAAAGCAGGAGCATTGTTTCAGCACCCCAATGGTCTGCTCTATCAGATTTTGTGACACCCCATGGATTTTGCTGTATGGGTGCCATGTAAGTGTGCAGGAATCATCAGCCAAATGGTTTGCAAATAGCCTTTGTCGAACACTAACCATCCTTCGGCTTGCCAGAGAGCAGAGCAGAGAAAAGGCGTTAAGACTGCTGTGAGGATACTGAGCAATAACCTGAATAATTTGCTTCTTGGGTCACACACCAGCTAGACACCGAGCATGTGTGATTCTGGTAGGTTCTCATATGGCACAGAGCTGATTGAGACTGCATAATGCCTGCAAAAAGATCCACGTGGATTCATTGGCTTCTACTGAACTAGTGGTGCTCAGTCTGCTGGCTAGTCCCTGGCAAGAAAAAACTAAATGTAACTATTGAATAGAGACCATCGGGAACTTCCTTTACATAGAAATAAATGATAAAATTTGTGAGATTGTAAATATTTCCAACTGCAACGTGGAAGGAGATTGTGGCAATGCCTCTTGTGCAATCTCACTTTAACAACGATTGGCAATGCAGTCTCTACGCTGTTCCAAGATTGTTGTTACGAATACAGAGGTGGCAGATTTCCAAGAGGATGTTCTTATTAAAATGTAGATCTCACATACATTGTTCCTCACAGATACTTGTTAAACTCTCTTAGCTGACATGGCGTCCTCCTAAAGATCCTTCTCTCCTAATCCCCCTCCTAGTCTTCTCTTGTCTATCAGATGTCCTGTTCGACACGCCCTCTGCTTATTTTCCCAATCAAGCATTGCTCTAAGGAGAATCCTACCAAAGCACCTGGGAGCAATTAGCTTATGCAAAAAACCTTTAAATGTTCACATGCATGATGCACACAATTTAAACTCGTGGAGCATTTGAGCCTAAATAGTGGGCAACATTAACCCAATTTCTCCAAGGGGCATTAGAAGCTGATGATTCATTGTTCAAGTGCATTGGCTTTTTCAACCAAAATAGTGTTAGTTTTCCCAATTAAAGAAAAACAGAGGTGCATTATTGTGCCTTTCATGTCCTTAGGACATTTCAAGGAACTTTACAGGTACTAAATACCAGCTATTGTGCAATTATTGTTATGCAAGCTGATACCACTGCCAATTTGTGCACAACATGGCCTTGCAGGCTGCATTGAGTGGATGATCAGTAAGTTTGGAGCACTCACCTCTTTCCCCAGTTGGCAGGCAGGATCATTGCTTCTCAGGCAATGAATGTCAATACCTCCATGGCAGCATTTCCAACCAGAGACTGGAGAGGAATTGATTATGTGACAGGCACCATAATCCCATGTCAATTCTATACCCAGCCACTGATCACACAGTGCCAGGTGCCACCAGTAAATGCAGCAATGACATATAGGCCCACGTTCTGGATTTAAACTCGCAACCACTCACTTAAAAACTAGAGAGCTTGCACAGTATCTAAAGTGACAATGTAATTATCTAATTGACAATGTGGAAGTGCTACATTCTTGGCATGCTCATTTTAGTTAATAAATTTGAATTTTCTCTATATACTTTCTTAAGCGAGTTTAAAAAATCTGAGAATCCTTCCTTTCACCTGTATCTCTTGGGGATAAATGATTTGAACCACTATAGCCTGCTGAGCCCCATGGTACTGTTGCCAAGGCTGCATGTGAGGGATCTGTACTGCCAGGATGATCAGGTTTTAAACAATCTTTCAATCCTGTCCAGGTCTGGTGCTTTACATTCTGCACAGTGATATCGGCATCTCTGGGGAAAAGGTGGGCACAGGTGGCAGTGGAGATGGTTTTGTGCAATGCTGAAACCGCCCGGTAGCTGTGTGCAGTTAGTTTAGTGCATCAGACTGAGATGATTTCATATTTGAGTTGTGTGCTAACACCACCAGGGTCCCAAAATGCAGGCCTTGCACACCTGGCTACAAGCCAACTGTAAAACTGCCTTGACTCAGTAGAGCCAGCTGCCAGTGTTTTCACTGGGTCTTCCAAGCCACCGACCTTAGTAAGTCAATTCCCTGCTGATCTGCATTTGGCCTGCAGCCAGCTGAGTAAGGCATGCACTTCAGGAACCCAGCAGCAATACCACATTATATATAAAAACATACCTGGCAATAGATATTAAGCACCAACATTCATGTTGCCATTGCTTTTCTGACCAGAAGACTGATCAGTGTCGTTCAGGCACCATTTTGATGATATTCATCGTCTTTTTTCCACATGGAACAAAAAAGACTGTAGCAGTTGTCATTATTTTCCTTTGACAGAAATTACCTGGAGTCTGCTAGCACAGAATACAATGGGATGGGCTCAATCCCTTTTGAAAAGCACTCTGCAAGTGAGGTTATCTTCTTGACAAATGGTAAATGAAAGAATCTCCCTGTGCAAGTTTAATAAGATGCAATCGGTTCATCATGTAGCCTGCTATAATCCATCATGCACTTACGCAGGAGGTACAAACCTTGTACATCAATCAACTCCTGGAACCATTGAATGGATTGCTCTACTCAATGTTTAAGTTTGACATTTTGTCATTTGCTTTTCTAAGTGAATGTGATTAAATAAATAAATAAAACATAAAGTAATTCTTTGTTACCTAGTCAACAAGTTAATTGGGCTGTTTTTTAAAAAAAAGGCTAGGATTATTGTTTATTTCAGCATGATTGGTGTAATTTGGTAAAATGTTTTCCATCCGCAAAATATGCATTAATGAGATACAGATTGAATGTGCTGAACCACACTTTGCTAACAGAGTGGATGGGGTTAACTAGTTCAAACTAGTCAGTTGTTCCAATTCAAAGTTTTTTTTAAATTAAAAGGTATGCCTCCTATGGACTCTGTACAGAAGCATTGGCATCAAGTTGCGGAATCTCTGGCTAATCTTTCTCTCTATTCCTCTCTCCTGTCCTGCACTGAATTAGAAGAAGCTCTGTGAAGGCAAGAGGCCGTGTGAAGGGGAGAAACGTGAGTAAGATGCCGGAGCCAAAGAAACTCCTGCAAAATCGTAGTTGAAAGCTCTGCATTGTTCAGATGGTGAAAAATAATCAAAGATAAACCAACTAAAACTTCGCATCATTCTTGTACTGCAGTGCTCAAAAAAAGGATATACGATATAAAATTCAGATCAGCAGTGTAATTGGTGTGTGTTAGGGGTGTGGTTTGGGTACCAAAATGGCACTTATGGTGCTTGCACACATACTCCAGCTGAATCTGCCAATCGTCACATCAAGGAGGGTGTTAACACATGCATTGAATGCTTGCAGGAAGAAAGCTAAACTTACAGATCACGATATCAATCAGCATTCAATACTGATTTGACAGCTCTACTGCCATTTGGAAATCAGTCCAGCAATTTCACAAATGCAATCACCAGTAGGAAGGAGTCTCCTACAGTGCTATTTGAAGATGTCCTTTATTAATAATGGTTTAATTGCTGACTACTTGCTCCTGACTGTTGCTTCCACTCTGCAGTCGTTCTGAATTGCAGATGTCTTCAGCGAATGGTGTCATAGAGCAAATTCAGCATGGATACAGGCCCTTCGCCCAACGAGTCCACGCCAACCACGTTGCCCATCCAGCTGGTCCCAATGTCCTACATTCGGTCCATATCCCTCTAAGCCCCGCCCCCTCCATGTACCTACCCAAGTTCTTCTTAAATGGAACTATTGTACCTGCCTCAACCGCTTCCTCTAGGCAGGTCGTTCCATATACTCACCAGCCCCTGCATGGAAAAGGTTGCCCCTCAGGTCCCTTTTAAATCTTTCCCCTCTCACCTTAAATCTATGCCCTCTTGCTTTGGACTCCCCTACCCTGGGGAAAAGACTGTTACCGTCCACCTTAGCTATGTCCCTCATGATTTCATAAACCTCTATAAGGTCACCCCTCATTCTCCTACGTTCCAAGGAATAAAGACCTAGCCTGGCCAACCTCTCCCTACATCTCAGGCCCTCTAGTCGTGGCAACATCCTTGTAAATCTTTTCTGCACACTTTCCAGTTTAACCACATCTTTCCTATAACAGGATGACTAAAGCTGCACACAGTACTGAAGAGGCAGGCACAGTAGTGTAGCAGTTAGTGTAACATTATTACAGCAGCAGTGACCCGGGTACAATTCCGGCCACTGTCTGTAAGGAGGTTGTACATTCTCCCCGTGTCTGCGTGGGTTTCATCCGGGTGATCTGGTTTCCTCCGGGTGCTCTGGTTTCCTCCCACATTCCAAAAGATGTATGGGTTAGGAAGTTGTGGGCGTGCTATGTTGGTGCCGGAAGCGTGGTGACACTTGCAGGCTGCCCCCAGAACACTGTATGCAAAAGATGCACTTCACTGTGTGTTTCAATATACATGTGACTAATAAAGATATCTTATCTTCTGATATAAACATAAAAGAAGAAAATACCCATCAGTCTGGCAGCAGCTTTACTCAAGAAAATGGGAGCAGGAGTAAACCACTTGACCCCTCAAGCCTGTCCTGGCATTCAGCATGATTATGGGTAATCAATGGTAATCATTTATTATTGTCACATGTACTGAGGTACAGTGAAAAAACTTTGTTTTTCATGCCATCCATACAGATCATTTCAGCACATCAGTACACCAAGGTAGTACAAGGGAAAAGCAATAACAGAATGCAGAATATAGTGTTACAGTCACAGGGAGGGTGCAGTGTGGGCAGCAAAAGCTGACCTCAACTCTTCTTCTGTGCCAGTTCCCCATAACCCTCGATTCCTCAATCTTTCAAAAGTATATCTCCTTCCACTTTAAATACACCAAATGCTCTAGCCTCCATAATCCTGTGGGGTAGAAAATTCTCTATCTACACAAAGATATTTCTGCATGCCTGTATTTAAAATGAACATAGAGCACTACAGCACAGAACAGGCCCTTTGGTCCACAATGTTGTGCCGACATTTTATCCTGCTTGAAGATCCATCTAACCCTTCCCTCCCACATAGCCCCCTATTTTTCTATCATTCATGTGTCTATCTAAGAGTTTTAAATGTCCCTAATGTATCTGCCCCCACAACTTCTGCCGGCAGTGCGTTCCACACACCCACCACTCTCTGCGTAAAAAACTTACCCCTGACATCCCCCTTATACCTTCCTCCAATCACCTTAAAATTATGTCCCCTCATGTTAGCCATTGTCACCCTGGGAAAAAGTCTCTGACTGTCCACTCAATCTATGCCTCTTATCATCTTGTACACCTCTATCAAGTCACCTCTCATCCTCCTTCTCTCCAAAGACAAAAGCCCCAAATCACTCAACCTATCCTCATAAGACATGTTCACCAATCCAGGCAACATCATGGTAAATCTCCTCTGCATCCTCTCTAAAGCTTCCACATCCTTTCTATAATGAGGCGACCAGAACTGAACACGATACTCCAAGTGTGGTCTAACCAGAGTTCTACAGAGCTGCAACATCACCTCATGTCTCTTGAACTCAATACCCCGACTAATGAAGGCCAACATTCCATACACCTTCTTAACAACCCTATCAACCTGTGTGGCAACCTTGAGGGATCTATGGACGAGGACCCCAAGATCCCTCTGTTCCTCCACACTGCTAAGAGTCCTGCCAGTAGCCTTGTATCTGCCTTCGAATTCGATCTCCCGAAGTGTATCACCTCACACTTATCCAGGTTGAACTCCATCTGCCATTTCTCAGCCCAGCTCTGCATCCTATCAATATCCTGTTGTAATCTACAACAACCTTCTACACTATCCACAACACCACCAACCTTTGTATCATCAGCAAACTTACTAACCCACGCTTCCACATCCTCATCCAAGTCATTGATAAAAATCACAAAGAGCAGGGGTCCCAGAACAGATCCCTGCGGAACACCTCTGGTCACTGCCCTCCAGGCAGAATACGCTCCATCTACCACCACCCTCTGTCTTCTATGGGCGAGCCAATTCTGAATCCACATAGCCAAGTTTCCCTGGATCCCATGCCTCCTGACTTTCTGAATGAGCCTTCCATGAGGAACCTTATCAAACTTCATACTAAAATCCATGCACCCCACATCCACTGTTCTACCTTCATCAATGTGCTTTGTCACATCCTCAAAAACTTCAATCAGGCTCATGAGGCACGACCTGCCCCTCACAAAGCTATGCTGACTGTCCCTAATCAGCCTATGCTTCTCGAAATGCCCATTAATCCTGTCTCAAAGAATCTTCTCCAGAAATTTGCCCACCACTGAAGTAAGACTCACTGGTCTGTAATTCCCAGGTTTATCCTTACTTCCTTTCCTAAACAAAGGAACAACATTTGCCACCCTCTAATCATCTGGCACTACTCCTGTGGCAAGTGAGGACGCAAAGATCATGCCAAAGGCGCAGCAATCTCTTCCCTAGCTTCCCGTAATAACCTTGGATATATCCTATTCGGCCCCAGTGACTTATGTTTTTCAATAGTTCCAGCATATCCCCTTTCCTCACATCATCATGCCCTAGAATATCAGCCTGTCGTACGCCATCCTCACAAACATCAAGGTCTCTCTCTCTGGTGAATACTGAAGCAAAGTATTCATTAAGGACCTCCCCTACCTCTTTCGATTCCAGGCACGTTTCCTCTTTTATCCCTAATCGGTCCTACCCAACTGGCCCCTTATCTTGTAACTACGTCTCCTCATTCTAGATCCTTGCATGAGTGAAAACATCTCAACATCTACCCTGGCATGTCCCCTCAGAATCTCATGTCTCAATCAGGTCACCCTTCATTCTTCTAAGCTCCAAAATATATAGAACCAACTTGTTCAGCCTTCAGTGAGAGAAACAAAGTTGCAGTTTTGGGTTCCATCATCCACAATCTGCTTTTCTGTTATCACCAAAGGGTTTTTTTGCTGACCAGTCTTCCTCATGGACTAGTTCCTCCCAGCCATGGCTCCACTGCAAGCCATTCTCTGGTGTACACCAGGATGAGGAGAATGAACAGAAAGTGTGCGGAGCAGGACAAGCTGAAGATGCTGAAGATGGAAAAGGAAGAGCTCAGAAGGGTTGCACACAGATGGCCATATCCAGTTCTACAGCCTAATCCTCCGTAAAGTGTGGGCATCTTTGCTTGCATTATTTTCACTGCATTATTACATATTCACCAAAATCATCTATTTTCTGCACCATAACTGCAAATTCAAAGCAGAACAAGGACTGCATTGGAAATGACTATCAATGCCAATGAAATTTTATTTGCCTGTCTCTACCTGGGCTGGAAATGGAGATACTTACGACATCCCAGAGTATGACAACCACATTAAATAAAGGAGGTCACTGATGTTCTCTATTCAACCAGAGCCAACATAATTTCATTTCCACTTGTCAAATGAAACAGTCAACTATTCACTCCTTAGTGCCCAATTTCTCTATGTTTTTTTCCAGTTTTAACGCTCCTCCACAAGACTCTCCAGAAGCTGCACAATGGCTGATTGACTGCAGTAGAAGAAATTAGAAGTGTCCTTGTAGAATGACTTTGACCAGCTGCAGATTGCACCATTGCAGCATGATCAGGAGAATTCCAAGTTACCTGTCTGAAAGGCGACAACTAGAGCACTGGTGGAGTGGCATGAATGGGAGCAGATCAGAATAGCAAATATGTGGTTCATGGAGCTACTAGCATGATCACCCTTCAGCAATCCCCAAATCTTGCGGTTTCTGGAGCAGTACACAAAAAGTGCTGGAGGAACTCAGCAGGTCAGGCAGCATCCATGGAGGGAAATAAACAGTCGATGTTTCAGGCTGAGACCCTTCATCAGGACTGGAAAGGAAGGGGGTGGAATTCTGGCTTCTGCCCTCTTCCTTTCCAGTCTGATGAAGGGTCTCAAAATGAAACGTCGACTGTTTATTTCCCTGCATGGATGCTGCCCGACCTGCTGAGTTCCTCCAGCACTTTTTGTGTATTGCTCCAGATTCCAGCATCTGCAGAATATTTTTCTCTCTGTTTCTGGCGCAGTCTGACTTTGCACAACTCCCGAGCAAGTTTTCTTTATGGCACTTAGCCTACCGCTCCTTTGGTGAGTGGTGGGGATGTGATGTCTAACGCTACTGGTTCAGTTGGTCAAATATTGATTTTGAGATTAATTCGTAGACTTTGACCACTTATGAGATTATCATCCTCAGGGCTACACTCCTGACATTGACAACAACAATACAGAAGACCTACATTGACAGCTCCTGTAGTGTAATGAAACGTCCCAGTGCAATTGTAATATTCTGAAACAAATGCTGTCAGAACATTTACTCGCATTGTTTTACAAACATGTGTCTGCAAGGATTCCTGGCCCCTGAAGGTATCAGGGCATTCATCCTCACATGTCTCTGCCAAAACCTCCAAGGTTCAATGATCTTGGAACCTGCTCTTTCCTATACCGTGCCATCCTTTACTATTTTCTCACCCTCATCCCATTTCAATGGGTCTAGTCCAATTCCATTTCAAACAGACCACACACACTGGATTGTACTGTAAAAAAATACTCTCAGGAGCCCTCTCTTTGCAAATGTCCTCCCCTCCACCAAATGGATGTTGAGGTTCAGGAAAGACAAGCAAACTAAAAGCAAAACTACCCCCCCACCCTCCCCTCCGCTCCACCACCACTGATCTAGAGAAGAGAGACAATGTTGTTTTAAGTGAGGGAAACTAAAATTAAAGGATTAAAAAAAGCTGGAGCAGAGTGAATATAAAGGAACAAACAGGCAATGTATAAAACTTTTTAATTTTTTCAACCAAATTGTTTTAAACATTTATTTTTGATGGCTAATTTGCAGTAATAAAGGCACACCTGCAATTTTAATGCTTGTTTCAGCATTACATTGTGTGAGTTGAAAACTTGCAAAGCTACCAAAACTAGGGAGATTGCCAATTTCCTGGACCAGGTGACAGCAAGGATCAACACAGCTAAGTAATGTACAAATATACTAAAACAGATGTGTAGTCATACAAAAATATCTTTTCTTAAAATTAAATGGGGTCTAGCCCCGTTATCAAGTTGGACCTCTTATTCACTCTTGACCATGTTTATTATTAAGTGCTTTCTTGTTCTACCCTCTCTGATTTATCGTTCCATCAGATGCTCCCTCCATGCACCCCCCACCCTTCCCTTCAGAATTCCTGCATCGTTTTTTTCCCCTGCCGAGAGTTGTGCTGAGTTATCACATGCAACGTATCTTCATTCAGATTTTAATGAGCTGACAACCTGTGCCTGTGATTTTCTGCACCAAAGTAGCTGATTTTCGACAGGCAGTCACTCTTAATAAAGTCCCAGGTGTAACTTTAGCAGTGGCATGACCAGTACACAATGGCCCAGAATTTGGTGAGGGAGAGAGCAGAGTGAATAAAGTACACCGTTATTAATGTGCAAGTCAGCCAGCAGCTTGCAGTGAGGAAGGGTCACATGGAGCTATGAGTCACCACAAGCTGCTGGGTATTTGTCTCTCTCTGCCAGTCATGTCACAAGACCTTGCTTTAGTCAGACCTCTCAAGTGGATGTAGATGATCCTACGGAATGAAGAGCAGGAAAGCGAGGTCCTTGTCAAGTTTCATCCTAAGCAGTTGCATAAAGAGGACACTCTGACTGACGGTCTGTTCCCAGCGACACACACACAGACAAACATCAAGTGCTGCTGGAAGATCATCACCTTGATGAAAGAAGCATTTTGGTCTGCTCAAAACTTCTGGTCTTCCAGTACACTGAGATGCCCATAAGGAAATGCTGGCCGACTGGCACATTCCAGACTGCAGGAGTACATGCTAAGAGATGCATTGAAGCTTGCTGGGGAAGGACTGCAGTCTAAGGTTCTTCTGCCATGAGGCATTGAGGGGGCGAGCCTCTTAAACACTGAAATCTTTGTAGTGCCTAAAGGGGGCCACGTGGATGGCAATAGTGCTCTGGATACAGAATGTACTCACACTATAAATGTATAGAACTGATAACACTATGAATCTATAGACTGAATGACACTATGAACGCCGAGAAAGCCATGCACTTTTTTATTTCTTGCGAACATTTTTATGAAGAGTTTACTTTGAAATATATACACAAAAAAAACAAAGAGCAGGAGCATTCTTCACAGTTTCCTGATCAATATTTATTCACGGGATCCTGCTGTGCACAATTGCGTAACATTTCCTACGTTACTGGAGTGAGTACACAAAGTCATGTGAATTGATAGGTTAATTGGCCACTACAAATTGCCCGTAGTGTGTAGATGAATGGTAGAATCTAGAGGGAGTTGATGAGAATGTGGGGAGAATAGAAAATGGCAGTAATGCAGGATTAGTGGATGATTTATGCTTGGCATGCACTTGATGGACCAAAGGGCCTATTTCCATGCTATATCCTTCTATGCCTTTGGAAGTACTTGTTGGTTCTATTTGACTTGTGAAAGTTACAATACAAATTAGTTTTTTTTAAATCGAACTCTAATCCGCCCACCATCTCTGTTCTTCCTCAGGTATATCTCAGTTCTTTAATCTGATTGGTAAAGGAGATACACTGATTGTCCTATTGTTCACTCAGGTCCCAAAAGCCCTGTTGTGCCTCAATGTACTCTTATCAGCTTGCCACTCTCTCCCTCTACAACACACACCCCTCAAGCAGCCTTAAGGGCAAAGAGTTTCCTTTATATATAAACCTAAGCTTGCACCAACAAGTTAAACTAATGGGCCACCAGTAAATCTAAGTCATAAAACATTGTAAACAATTAATTCCTCACCATTATTAAAGTTGCCGCATCCTCAACATGAATTTAAAAAGTGTGATTATAGATACCCTAATGCAAATAACAATTAGCATTGTTTGCTTTTACAAGCCGCTCCAAAGAAGAGCTGTTCTGGCAGTTCCTGTAGTTGAACTGGAATCGTTCCTTTTTAAGCATAATTAAAAGTTTCCATTGCTGCATAGATAGATTGCAAGTATCAAGTTCCCACCAATCCAAGAGTCAAGCAATTTTTTTTAAAGAACGAACAGTTAGATGAATGGTAGCTTCACTGTTGTGTGATTATTGCTCCATTCTATTAGTTACCAGTTTAAGAAATTATTCTTTCACTGAAGCTTGTGCTCTTATATTTGCATATTCCTGCATCAAAGCAGATTGTTTTCCCCATATTTTAACCCCACCCTCAACTTTGGAAATGTTTCTGGTACGTCATCCAGAGGTCACTGTTCTTGTATGAGCCTCAGATATATACATCAATGCTCTGTTTCATCATGGGGGCATTAAAAATCAAACCTTAACTCTTTCTGCACCCAGCATCCATCGGTGTACTTCTAGCAAGCTTGCTTACTGGGAACAAGAACATTCATTCCATTTGCTCCAAAGTTAATGATGAGTTCCCACTTTTGCCCCCAACTAAAGCTGGGCATCTGAGCACAGACTAACAATCGTTGTACTTCGAGCTTTTTCTGGTTTTACTGAGGATGACCCTGGGATCAACTATACTGTATAATTTAGAGTTAACTGCACATCATACATTTAATTATCTGAAAACAAAAAATCCCTGTCATCTCCACATACTTATCATAAAATTAAATCCTGCAAGGACGTATTTTGGGAATATATCTGTGAAGGAGATAGTGTCAGATGAAGTGCCTTTTAAAGCAATGGCAGTAACCCTTCATGATAGTTCTTCAGTTGGAAGCCACATAAACACAGGCATAGGAGAGTGGTGCATTAAACTCAGAACATCTTGTGTATTTTGTTTATTAGAACGTTGTGCCTAGTGAATGTTAAATCAGGCAACAGTGACACAGAACTCATTCGACAGGGATTAATGAAATCTGGGCTCCAATTGCCAATTTATTTACACAAAGCCGTTCTACTATTAAAACGAATCAGTTGGAAATGTTTCTGTGAGGCACATGAGCAACAGCCAATTTGGATAGTTGTGCTTTTGTATAGTTGTTTCGTCCTGTATTGAGTAAAACAATGCCAAATACCTTTGATAAACATTTCAAGCAAGTCCCACTTAAGTGGCACTTTCACAGTGCCAGTTGAAGAGGAGAAAGCAGCTTTTGATGATACAGACTCTGCGTGGTTACTTTTCTGCTCCAATACCAACGAGCAGAGGGGAAAAAAAATCTGGCAAAAGTAATAATAAAACAGGAATGAGATCATTTTTCTGGGGTCTGGCTATTTTGAGCAGCCTGTAACAAGAAGTGTATTTATCTAGGTTTCTATGACCCTTTTCAGGCACTCTGTCAGTGAGCTTAAATTGAGCAGCCAAGCTGGGAGAAACTTGGAGTCTGCTCCAGGCCTCAAAAGGTCCACAGGGACCAGGAAAATTATTGTTGGCAAGCCTGCCTGGCTCCAGAAGTTGATCCAGTGCCCCCCCTCCCCCTAACCGATGCAGCAGCAGACCAGGCTAAGAACGTCCTTTTAATTTAATTATGGTCCGTGTTGATTGGCTCCTGGAGGTGGCTTTCTTACTAATGCTGGAGAACAAGGGTCACTATTCAAGAACAAACCGAGTCTCATACTCAATCTTCAAACTCCCATTTTGGGCCTGGTTAAGACTCACTCACTCAAAGTTACCACCTGCTGCTGCTGCGCACTGGATAAATGTTGAAGGCTGAAGTGGTAAAAAACAAGTTGAAAGTGTTATTAGATGCACAGGAATTGAACCGCAGAAGGCAAACAATAAACTAAAAGCCATTGACAAGTAATGGCTAGAACTGTGTTTATTCACTTAAGTAACATATGGGGAGAGGGCCATTACTGTAATTTCAGGTCCACAAATTAATCTGAAATATGGGCTTCATTTGGGAATGAGACCCTAAAATATTTTTCAGGGTCTCATTCCCAAATGGAGTCAAGTGCAAGAAATTTGAATCCTGACTCAACTTCTGAATCCTATCCCCGCCTGCCTGCCTGCCTCTATACCACGTGAGCAGATGTGCCTGAAGAAAAAAATTACAGCCAATTTCAATGGTATGTAGCACAGTCCCTCCCTCCAAGCAGCTTTCCCATGGTTCAGACTAGCTACAGATGAAGAACAAGGTCCATCCATAAAAACAGTGAACGAGTGACGTTGCTGTGTTACCCTGTGGTGACAGTGCAGAGGAGGCCGAGGGATTCAATGAACTCCTCCTGGATCCTGACCATCAGTCTTCACTGCCTTCCCAATTCTTACCTGTATATTCCTCCTCTGACAACAGAAGAGGCAACCAGAACTGTCTCTGTGAAAGAAAGCCATAGTGAAGATGCTTCTTGATACTTTGTTATTAGTTCGACTAACCAATTGTTTTCCAGTTTCTTAGAGAGTGAAAGGGAAATATACTGAGACAGTTCTATGTGGCACCTCCCTTCGATTTTAGAATTGTCACCATAATATCCATGACCTCTCTTACATTGAGGCTGGAATATCAGAACTGTCACAAGCTCATCTACAGTAAGGGAGAAGCAACTCTGTTCATATCTTGCTGGGAATATTGAACCTGGTGCATTGATTCCACTTTCTTTCTACTCCCTGCTTGAACCAAACTTGTGTGCATGCAATCTCAATGTTCTGTTCAACACTAAATTGACCTTCAGGCTTTATACATACATTCATCATCCCAATTTGCCATCCGTGACACTACCACACTCCCTCCTACAGTAAATCCTCATTCATACCATCATCAGCCAAACATTTTCCTTGCAAACCACAACCTGCCCAACATTCAGCAGGCCCATCCTGTGTCACACTAAAGCCCTCTTGACTAAAATTGAGGCCAACACTTCTGTGCGGTACTGAGGGAGTGCTGTCTTTAACATGATAAAGACCATCAGTAGTATCTACAAGAGGCACTGCCTCAGGAAGGTAACATGATAAGTTAAACCTTGGACCTGTCTGGTTCAAGCAGATGTAAATGATCTCATGAACTAGTTTGAAACAACGTTTTTCCTGGTGGCCTTACTCAATCAAAGTTTCAAATAAAGACTCTTCATAATCACATTACAGTCTGTGGCATCTTGCTGAGCAAAATTTCTACTGCACACTAACAACCATGCTACAAAGGACTCTGAAATATTTCAAGCTTATGAAAGACCCCATTAAAAAGCAAGTCCTATTTTATTTTTTAAAACTCCAAAAATGAGTTTACACTACTCTGCAGAAAGAAGTGGATTCAGCCCAATACATCACAGGCACATCCCTCCCCACCATCAGTAGTATCTACAAGACGAGCTACTTCAAGAAGGTAACATCCATCATCAAAGATCCCCACCATCTGGGCCATGCCATCTTCTCACAGCTACCATTGGGCAGGAGGTACAGAAGCCTGAAGTCCCACACCACCAGGTTCAAGAACAGCTACTTCCCTTCAACCATATTCAGTTCTTGAACCAAGTGGAATAACCCTAATCACTAGAGTTTAGCAACACTATGACCACTTTGCATTAAGATGGACTTTTTCTTTGCTCTGTGGTCTTCCTTTTAAAATTTATGCTTAATTTATGTTTTTCTTGTGAATGCTGCTTATATGATGCTGTGTGTTGTAATGCTGCTGCAAGTACATTTTTCATTGCACCAGTGAATAAATATACTTGTGCATATGACAATAAACTCAACATTGACCATGACCAAGAGTTGGTTTGCAATCTCACATACATTAGTTCCACCGTTGCTGATGGTTCTAGCAACCCAAGCTTCCCAGAAACTCAGAAGCAGCAATAGCAGTCCAGAAAGACCTGAGCATTAATAGCCCCAGGGAAAGTGGGGTGCCTTGTGAATTTCTTTTTTCAATTTCCCTATTGCCACTTTTGTTTAAAACCACTGACCACAAATGACTGGGATCAGCAGGACCTTATTTAAGCAGACTAAATATCCTCCTGCCTGTGCTTCAGGACCCAAAAGGCCTTGACAAAAGCTTTAACCTCATATGATAGTGATGCTAATTAACAGAATCCTCAGTTGCTGTTGAGGGAAGTTGAATGGAGATGTGTGGGTTTAGTGCTTTAAAGGTTTGGTTATTATAGTTCTCACTGGAGGTTCTCTGCACATTGTCTGCTGCTCTACAATCCTGCTTCCATTTGGTGCTGGCACCAACACACCTCAGCAGTCCTGCTCAATTTGCTACTTCAGATCACAAGCTGCCATTGGACAGTGTAGTTCCTCAGGCAACTCTCATTTGTGCTAATACGGAAAATAGAAAACCATGCTTCACCAATGAAAATTGTGCCACATCAGCTGGGTACCGAAGGAAAAGCCACTCTGTTGTGTAAAAGTTTGCATCGTATCTATTAATGATATTAACACTCAAGACAAAGCAGATTGATGCCACCAAGGACAAAGCAGCCCACTTAATTAGCATTCCATCCAGCACCTTAAACATCACAATACACACCAGCTACAAGATGCACAGAAGCAACTTGACCAGACTTCTTCAAAAGCACTCCCCCAGCTCCTGACCTTTGGAAGGACAAGGGCAGAAGTATGGGAACATCATCAGCTGTGACTTTCCTTCCGAGTCACGCATCATCCAGATATGGAAATAAATAGTGATTCCTTCAATGCCACTGAGGCAGGATCCTGGAACTCCCCACCTAAAAGCATTGAGAGAGTGATTATGCCACACAGATTACAATGGTTCAAGAAGGCACTTGCACCACAACCAAGAATGGCTGGGGATGGACAATAAATGCTGGTTATTGGCTATAAAAGCTGCCCTTCAATCCTGTGAATGAACTTTTTTTTTGAAATTATACTCTTCATTTCTTCTCAATAAATAAAATGGTTTATAAGACTTCTTGGCATTCAAGACTTATTTCAGAATGAATTACTGAACCACTGTTTCTGACATGGTTATAAAATGCATTTTACGTGATGGATTACTGGTAAATTCTAGTGCTTTTGGATTAATGAATGATTCCCTGTTAACTGTTTTTATGAACATGCTCTGATAAGGTCTGACTGTTACATAGTTTCTGCTGTTCAGGATCCAAATATGTGGCAGGCATATGCTGAGAGCACTCCTTGGGAAAACAAGGGCTACAGAAAGTAATATAATAGATATGACCTGCACAGATCTCATTATAAAGCCAGAAGTGTGTAAACAACCCCATCAATCCCTAAAGGCCAAATGCCTGGTGTCTGTTGCACTTAGTACCACAATCACAACATCATATAAAAAAAGTTGATATTCTTTATCTTAAATTGAGTTTTACAGTGCATTAATTGACATTGTCTATTTAACCTATCATGACACCCTTTCCTACCTCACTTATCAACAGATTCCATCACTCAAACATGAAAACAATAAGTTCCTTGAAAGAATGCAGTTGTCTTCCCATGCCAAATCTAATCTGTGAACTGGTGCAGTTGACCCGGTTAAGGTGCTGCCTAGATGCATGCCTTCACTGCCCTTGTCCAAGAGGAATCTCCATTTGCTACTCTTCTCTTTGTAACATTGTAACCAGCTGTTAGTTTTGTTGGGCTCTGTTATTCACATCCAGAGAACCAATTCCTGTTACCAATGGAATATGGAAGCTGGCTGCTTTAATCCTTTGTCATATTCATTGACTCACATGTTCTAGGGTCGAGGATCTACCAGACGCTCAGGTACACGAGGATGGCAACTTCCATACTAAGGAGAGATAGAATTCCCTCCACAATGGTCCTGCAGAGCATAGTCATACTTTGGTCTGGCTCCAACAGGTCCCCATTTCCTCCCAGGACCTAATCAAAGCCAACTGACAGGGTGACGAAGGAGTGGAATTGATGGCCACTTCTCTGGTGCAGATGTATGAGCACTCATGGTAGGCAGTCACAGCTCTCTGATCCATTGTGTGTGGAGCTCGAAGCCTAGTTTCGATAAGCCTCAGGCCTACCCGTAATGGTGCAAGATATCAACGCAATTTCTCCCCAGCTGTTTTAGTCAGCTTTTCATCTTTACATTTGATCAGAACTTGGGGAAATGTGTGGTCATGCGAATGCTGTCTGTTTCATTTTCAGCACACAGACAAACCCACCACCCCCCATCGCCGCAGCTTGTAGTTAACAAATGGGTAGTGGGTAGGTCCAGGTCACAGAGGCAGAGGACAAAAGGGCAGCACTTGAGGTGTGACAGGCTGGAGCCTGTGCAGAGCAAGAGAAAGGGCAAACTTCACGTAGTTTGTCCAAATGGTGCTGTCATTCACTTGAGCTCACATACATAACTATGGCTTTATGAGGGTTTCACAGCATAGAAAATATTGATTTTATTCATTAAAATTGGATTTCAGTTGGTCCAATATGTATTCTTTTGAAAAGAACTCATCCTGAAACTGTTGGATTAAAATGTACCAAGTATTTTTATCTAAATCTAAATTTCATGTTTTTTTTTGTTGATAACATGAACATTACATTCCCTAAAGAGCATATTAGGAAGGCAAATATTACGGCACTGATTTGGAGATTGATTGTAGGTGGTTGCACATTCTTTGTCGCAAAGTTCCCATGAATAGCACAGACCCAGTGACAATCAACCAATCGGAAAGTTTAAGTAAATAATCAGCATAACAAGAAGCCTTTTCAAACAAGTCTCCTCCGCTAAAGCCACAATGTGTTTTGTGGAAATAGCTGAAATTTAATCTGCGTTTTGCTGTTGACCTTGCAATACACTGACTAGTTCTTCCCACCCCAGTAAAACTGAAACCGCAAAGGAACAGGCCTAGGGACTTCGAGCACGGTCACGGAATGATTCAGCCGTTGTTCCTTCGGCAGTTAATTCACTTGGTCTGGTTTCAAAAACAGCATAAAAGAAAATTATAGGCAAGTCAAAAAAAACAGCCAAAAGTGGGGAGGAGGAGGAGGAGCCAGGCTAAGTGAGAGAGGAGCACCAAGAGCAAAGAATGCAGTAAAATCAGTTTCTCATTTCCTACAGAGGGCCCCCCTGCAGTGAAAACAACCCTCCTAAAACAAAGCACTCTTTTACGGCTCAAACAATGTGATGTATTAAGCAATAGTTTCAAGATTTCTTCCTGCCACCCAGTTGCACAAACACACTCCAAAACACCCATTAACTTGTTTTAAGTACTAATCCTGCACAGTGATGCACTAGTCACAGTAAAACCTGTGTATGGTGTTTTTAAATGGAAAGTGACTGCAGAATTTCAACAGTCATTTAACTTTCTCATTTTTTTTTATTTCTCTTCATTTTTGCATTTTCTATCCTTGAGAAATCTGCTCCATTTTGTGGTATTAGGAGCTGTCTTTAATGCTGTTAGCTCTTCCGAGTACCAGTAGCTCCCTGCAGGCTCATGGACTCTCCTTGCTACTGAGGAGCTCCCTCCGTTGCCATGGGCTTTCCTGTGTTCAATACCATTAGCCACTTCGAGCACCAAGGGCTCTTTCTACTCCCGCCACACTGAGCTTCCTCCAGCCCTGTGCTCCCCTCCCTTCCCCACTATCACGAACTCCATCTATTACCAGGAGTTTCCACTCACCCCAAACTGGGTATCATGTTCCCTCTATTATGACAGCTGAATTGCCCCTGCTAATGCAAACTCATTACCTGCGAATCCCTCTCCCCACCTGCCAGTTCTTTGCAGCCCTGGGATTTCCTGCCCAGTCCCATAAGCTGTCTGTGTTAGAATGTACCTCGATATTAACCCAAGGCTGGCACGAGAGTAGGATGGGAGAAATGGGGGAGCTGAAACATCTGCAGATGGGAAACCAGAAACCATCCCCAGATGTCCTGCAGCAAGGATTTTTTTCCACATTTCTCAGCCTGACAGACAGTCCAGATCAACAGGACCAAAGCTGCCAGGGAGCAGTTACCCGAGTTGGTGCATGGGATGGGGGCAGTGAACTTTGTTACAGGGCTTGGGTTTGATATTCCATGAACTGGACATTACAGAGTAAATTGTATTAGTTCAAGGGATATAGGTGTCAATGGCAAGAGCTACGATTATTGTCTGTCTCTAACCATTTCCGAATAAGTGGTCTGCTCTGTCATTTTAAAGGTTGGTTAAAAGTTAACCGCATCACTATGGATCTGGAGTCACTCATGAGCAAGGCAAGGATAGCAAATTTCAATCTCTAAAGAGCAGAAGTGAGTCAGGTGAGTTTTTAAAACAATCCTGCAGTTTCATGGATGCTATTGGATGATTTAATTAACCCAAGTTAAATTCTCCAGCTGCCATGGTGGGAATTGAACTCTTGCCTCTGAATAATTAGGCCACCCGATTGCCAGCCCAGTAAATACTACCTCCAGACTACAGTGCAGACACCATGGGGATGCTAGGGGTTGGGTGCGAACATGGATACTGCTGGTGGACATAGATATTGTCATAGAATCGTAGAATTATATACAGCATGGAAACAGGCCCTTCGGCCCAACTTGTCCATGCTGACCAAGTTGCTAACTGAGCTAGTCCCATTAGCCCCTGTTTGGCCCATATCCCCCTACACCTTTCCTATCTAGTTAACGGTCCAAATGCCTTTTAAATAGTGTAACTGTACCCACCTCTACCACTTTCTTTGGCAGCTCATTCCATATACTCACTACACTGTGTGGAAAAAGTTGCCCCTCAGGTACTCTTTAAATCCTTCCCCTCTCACTTTAAACCTATGCCCTCTAGATTTGGACTCCCCTACACTGCGGCAAAGTCCTTGGCTATTACCTTATCTATGCCCCTCATGATTTTATAAACCTCTATAAGGTCACCCCTCAGCCTCCTACATTCCAGAGGAAAAAAGTCCTAAACTATCCAGCCTCTCCCTATAACAGAAGCCCTCCAGTCCTGCTAACATCTTCATAATGTGGATGGCAGGTGATGCTATGAAGAGGGTGAACATTTAGGGTGTGGATAGGATGCCATTCAAGTGGATTGCTTTGTCCTGCATGGTGCAGAGTTTCCCAGACATGGTTGAGCTGGACACGTCACGGTAGTGTAGCGGTTAGCGTAACACTATTGAAGTGCCAGTGACCCTGGTTCAATTCCGGCCGCTGTCTGTACGTGCTCGTGCCTACGTGCGTTTCCTCCGGGTGCTCCGGTTTCCTCCCACATTCCAAAGATGTACGGGTTAGGAAGTTGTGGGCATGCTATGTTGGTTCTGGAAGCGTGGCGACACTTGCGGGCTGCCTCCAGAACACTCTACGCAAAAGATGCATTTCACTGTGTGTTTCGATGTACATGTGACTAATAAAGAAATCTTATCTTATTATAGCCAGTTAGAGAGAGTACCACACTGTAGTCTGGCCTGTCACTCATCATATATAAATAGGAAGTACATTTTGTACCAGTCATACATCAGAACTGGCAAAGTCCATTCACAGTAATCACAGTTCTGTGACCAACACCACCCAATAGTTTATCTTTAGTAGATCGCTAATCATCAGTGGGTTATCTATACCTCCATATTTCTTCTCACTAACTTCACATGGTGAAATAAAGCCTGAATTGACACCAGGTAAACACAAAGCCATCCATTAATAAAATGTAATCAATTACCTGTAAATACGATGTCCAGAGAACCCACAACTTGCTTTCTCCACTGCCTCAAATCACTTGCCCTAGGATGCAGCAGCCTCTGTTTGACCATCAGTGTCAATAGGAGCCTCCTTAGAAGACAAGTGGGTGGAGTTTGCAGTTATTAGCTGATGGTTATTATTGGCCTAGTAATAGGATGCACCTTCATATGGTCACCCACTTAAGGTCTGATCCAGTGAGAAATATGTGGTGTTATGGACTCAGTGAAAGTCCCTTTAAGATAGAGAGTGTGTGTGTATGTGTGTGTGGGGCGTGCTTACGTCAATAGAAGATAAAGGACGTAATGACGTTGTTGAAGAGGTCAGAAGAAGAAGAAGAGAGAGAGAGAAGGGAGAGAGACACCAGCCTGCTTGTTTTCTCTATCGATGGATGAGAAACAATAACTGTGTTTGCCACTGAAATCCATGTATGGAAGTTGGAAGTAATCCGGTGGAGTTCACTTTGTTGCTGACCTGTAGAAGGAAACAGGTATTTGTGTGTGGACGACCACGGTTCGGATGCTTTTCGGGGTGAGGAAGTCACTACCGAGTAAACACTGAAGTGTCGTTTGGGTTCCATCGTGGAACATTTGGATTTCGTATGTACTCTCTCTATGTTTTTCTACATCTACATCTTATCTTCAGACAACGGTGGTTGTTGAAGAAGCCCTTGCTCATGTTTCACCTTATGGCTTGCGGAACTGAACTTTAAGAACCATTCAGGAACTGGGAGTTTTGGACTTTGTCACACACACACACACAGACGACGAGTTTAGTTTTGGGGTTAACGTTCGAGGTTTAACATTTTTGAATTCTAACATACTAACATTTTTACTTTTATTTTACGTATTATCAATAGTAGTGATTAATAAAATAGTTTTTAACACTAAATCATGCTCAGTGTGTTTCTTTTGTTGCTGGTTCGTGACAAAATTGGGGGCTCGTCCGGGATAGTTCCCAAGGTTAACGAGTGTCATCTGGGATCGTTCCCCAGAGTGACGAAATTTGTTCGAGATTCAATCCAAAGATTTTTGAGGGAGGTCTGATAAATTCTTTTGAATTGGCTTGTGTGTGTGGAAACCAGCAGCAATGGATATTAAGGCATTTTTGGAGTCACCAACCCAAAAGGGATTGGAGGTGGCGAAAAAGGATGATCTGATAAAGATTGCTACAAGGCTAATCCTTACAGAAGTAAAGCAGTCTATGAGAAAGGCAGATATTCAGAGACTGATAGCTGGCCATTATGTGGAAAAGAAGGTGTTTGAGAAGGAAGTGTTAAAACAGTTTCCTGGCAGTGAAATAGCAATTTCTGAGGCACAGGTGCAGTTGGCAAAGATAGAAGCTGAACGAGAACAAACCCAGTTAAAGATAGAAGCTGAACGCGAGCAAACCCAGTTAAAGATAGAAGCTGAACGAGGAGAAAAAGAGGCAGCATGAGTTACAAATGAAGCGTAGGAGTTCGGAATCTGATTCTGATGATGGTTTTTCAGCCAGCAGGGAGGTTCGATTAGTCCCTCCGTTTGAAGAAGATCAGGTTGATCAGTATTTCCAACATTTTGAAAAGGTTGCTGTGAGTTCAAACTGGCCAAGGAAAGGATGGGCTCTTATGGTACAGAGTGTGATTAAAGGTAAAGCTCAAAAAGCTTATTCTGCTTTGTCTGTTGAGGATGCAGCTGATTATACCAAGGTAAAACAAGCTATTTTGAAGGCCTATGAATTGGTCCCTGAGGCTTATAGACAAAAATTCAGAGACTTGAGGAAATCTGCAGATCAGACTTATATGGAATTTGCCAATGGAAAGAGAATATGTTTTGAACGATGGTGCCTGGCTAAAAATGTAGATGGGGATTACGATAAATTGACAGAATTGATACTGGTGGAAGACTTTACAAGATGTGTTCCAGCTGAATTAACAACATATTTAAATGAAAAGGCAGTGGAAACTTTACAAGAAACTGCTAGGTTGGCAGATGATTATGCTTTAACCCATAAATCCAAATGGGGACAACCTAAAACCTTTCAAAAGAGTTACAAAGACAATCCAGGTAAACCAGAGATTAAATTGGGAGGTAATCAAAAAGGAAAAGATGAAAAGAAGCCAGGGCTGGAGAAACCTGTTGAGCGTACTTGTTATTACTGTAGGAAACCTGGCCACGTGATATCTAATTGTGCCCTTTTGAAGAAAAAGAAGGAAGCTGGGCCCAATGCTTGCTTTCAGGCAATTAAAAATCAAAAAGGTTTAGGAGATGCTGTTAAAGATCAGTCCTTGCAAGAGGGAAAAGCGGAAAAGTTGGAGGAGGTGAGAAAAGAATTCCGTTCGTATGTATCAGAGGGTTTTGTTTCACTGAATGATGAGTCACCCCAGGTGCCAGTGAAAATTCTTAGAGATACTGGGGCTAGTCAATCTCTCTTGCTGGACAGTGTTTTAAATTTTGGTGAAGAAAGTGACACTGGTGAAGTAAATCTAGTACGAGGCGTTACAGGTGAGACCATGTCTGTCCCTTTTCACAGGGTGATTTTAAAGTCAAAGTTCGTAGAAGGACCAGTCGAGATAGGGATAAGACCTAGTTTGCCAGTGGAAGGAGTTTCTTTGTTATTGGGAAATGACCTTGCAAATGGAGAAAGTGATCCTGTGGTACGGTTAACAACCAAACCAAGGATTGAAGAGTCTGAGGATGATTCGGATGTTTACCCATCATGTGCGGTGACTCGAGCTAGAGCTAAAGAATTAGCCAAGACAGACAGTCCGGTGCAGTCTGATGTAGTTCCTTGTGACAGTCCTAAACAGGAAGAAAATTTTGATGCCTTATCTGAGACTTTTCTGTCTTCACTGGAGGATCAACATCCTTACAGTGAGCCTGAATTTAAAGATTTGTCTTTGTCGAGGAAGGATTTTATGGTGGAACAGACAAAGGACCCTGAGTTGACAGAATTGAAAGAAAAAGCTCTCTCATGTGAGGAGATTGAGAAAGTGCCAACTGGATACTATGTCAAAAATGGAGTGTTAATGAGGAAATGGAGACCTCCTCATGTTCCTGTTACTGAGGAATGGGAAGTTATTCATCAGGTTGTTGTTCCAAAAGTTTATAGGGATGAGATTTTAAACCTGGCCCACAGTATGCCTTTGGGTGGTCATTTTGGTGTGAATAAAACTGTAGGGAAGATCTTGAAACAATTCTATTGGCCTGGTTTGAGAAAAGATGTGGTGATGTTTTGTCGAACCTGCCACGCATGTCAGATGGTAGGTAAACCAAATCAAAAACCCCCTGTGGCTCCTTTGAAACCAATTCCTGCTTTTGGTGAACCCTTTTCGAAGGTGATTGTGGACTGTGTTGGCCCCTTACCAAAGTCTAAGACTGGAAATCAGTATTTGTTAACCATCATGTGTGCCACTTCTAGATTTCCAGAGGCAATACCCCTTAGAAATATTAAGGCCAAGACGGTGTCAAAGGCTCTTGTAAAATTTTTTACCTTGTTTGGTTTGCCAAAAGAAATCCAATCTGATCAAGGTAGTAATTTTATGTCAAAAATTTTTCAACAAATAGTCTATGAGCTGGGAGCAAAGCAGATTGTATCATCTGCATATCACCCAGAATCTCAAGGAGCTCTGGAGAGATTTCATTCTACTCTCAAAAATATGCTGAAGACTTATTGCTTTGAAAACACCAAGGATTGGGACGAAGGTATCCATTTACTTTTGTTTGCCGTTAGAGAATCGATCCAGGAGTCAATAGGATTTAGTCCGTTTGAGCTTGTATTTGGACATAGGGTGAGAGGACCTTTGGAGTTGTTAAGAGAGCAATGGGTTAATGAGGAAGTTCACTTGAGTCTGTTGGACTATGTCCAAAAATTTAAAACTCGGTTGGAGAGAGTCTGCCAGCTAGCGAGAGAGAATTTGAAAACAAGCCAGATAAGAATGAAGACATATTTTGATAGACGTGCTCGGCCTAGGACATTCGCAGTGGGGCAAAAGGTGTTGGTATTTTTCCCTAGCCAAAATAATCCCTTGCAAGCTCGTTTTTCTGGACCCTATGTTATTGAATCTCGAGTGACTGATCTAACATATATAATCAAAACACCAGATAGACGCAAGAAAACACAACTCTGTCATGTAAACATGCTAAAACCTTATTATGAGAGGGATTCAGTTGTGGCCTTGGTGGATGGTGAAAAGGTTGTTTCTAGAATGCCTGATGTTGATGTTGAGGAAGGCCAATTTAGACCAAATATTGTTCCATCGAAACTGAAAAACCAAAATATCATGGAGAACCTTGAAACGAAGTTGGACCATTTACAAGTTTCACAAAAACACCAGATGAGAGAATTAATTTTAAAATTTAAAAATCTGTTCCCAGATGTTCCAAACAGAACATCGGTAATTACCCATGATGTTGATGTTGGGGATGCAAAACCAATCAAACAACACCCATATCGAATGAATGTGGAAAAAAGTAAACTTGTTGATCAGGAAATCAAATACATGTTGGAAAATGATATTATTAGACATTCTACTTCAAATTGGAGTTCGCCCTGTGTTATTGTACCTAAACCTGATGGAACTGTTAGATTTTGCACAGATTACAGGAAAGTGAATGCTGTAACAAAGTCAGATGCTTACCCTATTCCTAGGGTGGATGATTGCATAGACAGAGTGGGAAAGGCAAAATTTCTTACAAAGATTGACCTATTAAAAGGGTACTGGTGTGTTCCATTAACAGATAGAGGAAGGGAAATTTCAGCCTTTGTAACCCCTTCTGGATTGTATGAATACAATGTTTTGCCATTTGGAATGAAAAATGCTCCGGCAACATTTCAAAGAATGATTAATTCAGTGATTCATGGGTTAAAACATACAGATGCATACATTGACGACTTAGTGACTGGGAATGATACTTGGGAAGATCACATCTCTGCGTTAGAAATGTTGTTTGAAAGACTTTCCAAGGCTAACCTTACAGTTAACTTGGCTAAAAGTGAATTTGGCCATGCCACTGTAACGTATCTTGGTTATGTTGTAGGTCAAGGCAAGCAAGCTCCTGTTCAGGCAAAAGTTCAAGCAATATCTGAGTTCCCTATTCCCACAGGTACGAGGACTGTTAGAAGATTTTTGGGAATGGTTGGATATTACCGAAAATTTTGTAAAAATTTTGCTGATATTGCTCTTCCCCTAACTAATCTTCTGAAGAAGGGAGTAAAGTTTGTTTGGACAGATTCTTGTCAAGAAGCATTTGAGAAGCTGAAAGCCATTTTATGCTACCATCCTGTGCTCAGAACACCTGACTTTGAAAAGCCATTTTCATTAGCAGTAGATGCCAGTGATGAAGCTGCAGGAGCTGTGTTGTTGCAGAAGGGTGACCTTGATGATATTGACCATCCTGTAGCTTACTTTTCAAAGAAATTTAATGAGCATCAAAAGAATTATTCCACCATAGAGAAAGAATTACTGTCGCTTGTTTTAGCCTTGCAACATTTCAGTGTATATGTTTGCACCGCTCAGAAACCATTGACTGTGTATACAGATCATAACCCATTGGTGTTTCTGAGCCGAGTCAAAAACAAGAACAGAAGGCTGTTAAACTGGAGTTTAATTTTGCAAGAGTTTGATCTCATGATAACTCACATTAAAGCCAAAGATAATGTGATTGCTGATTGTCTTTCCCGATGTTAAATGGGAAACATGTATCTATACTAATCTGATAGTCTGTAGTTGTGTAGCGTGATAATTATTAACATTACTAACTGAATGCGCGGTTAAAATTTTCTTGGGAAAATTTTTTTTAGGTGGGAGGTGTTATGGACTCAGTGAAAGTCCCTTTAAGATAGAGAGTGTGTGTGTATGTGTGTGTGGGGCGTGCTTACGTCAATAGAAGATAAAGGACGTAATGACGTTGTTGAAGAGGTCAGAAGAAGAAGAAGAGAGAGAGAGAAGGGAGAGAGACACCAGCCTGCTTGTTTTCTCTATCGATGGATGAGAAACAATAACTGTGTTTGCCACTGAAATCCATGTATGGAAGTTGGAAGTAATCCGGTGGAGTTCACTTTGTTGCTGACCTGTAGAAGGAAACAGGTATTTGTGTGTGGACGACCACGGTTCGGATGCTTTTCGGGGTGAGGAAGTCACTACCGAGTAAACACTGAAGTGTCGTTTGGGTTCCATCGTGGAACATTTGGATTTCGTATGTACTCTCTCTATGTTTTTCTACATCTACATCTTATCTTCAGACAACGGTGGTTGTTGAAGAAGCCCTTGCTCATGTTTCACCTTATGGCTTGCGGAACTGAACTTTAAGAACCATTCAGGAACTGGGAGTTTTGGACTTTGTCACACACACACACACAGACGACGAGTTTAGTTTTGGGGTTAACGTTCGAGGTTTAACATTTTTGAATTCTAACATACTAACATTTTTACTTTTATTTTACGTATTATCAATAGTAGTGATTAATAAAATAGTTTTTAACACTAAATCATGCTCAGTGTGTTTCTTTTGTTGCTGGTTCGTGACAGTGGCCAATAAAAACAAGAAAGGGAATGCAGAATAATTTCCTGTCCTTGTTTAAAATAATCCTCATAGTGAGGTGAAGGTCTGGTGCCACTGGGCACACCCCCCCCCCCCCCCAGGCACCGGAAAAGAATTTGGAGTTTGGGGGTGAGTGTCCTCCTTATGCCTGGCCTGCAGCCAACCATCCTGTTTCCTGACCGACCTTTGGTGTTATAAGATTAATCCATTTGCTTTGACTACTATAATTAAAATGCCTTTCCTATGTGGGCAATATTCCAAACATCTGATTTAGTTGCTCAATTAAATTTTACCAAGTAACCCCAACAGACCACTATATCTGGACTTTCCTTTATCGCAAGACTGTCTATACCTCAGAAGCACACCATGAGCTGTGCATTTCTCTGGAATCTCCTGAGGTCATGAAAGGTGCTATATAAATGCAAGCCCTTCCTTTCTTCCCTAATACCTCACATTCTTATAAGATCAGTCTTCATAATATTTGAAACTCTTGTACATATCATCAAACAAAGGCCTTTCTCCCTCTGCAACCCATCTATCACACTGGAGACATCCAACACAAACACAAGTGCTAACCACCAGATTTTTTAAGCTGATGGCTTTTCAAGCCATGTATCAGCTTGTCTGAATTTTACAAGAAAAATCAGATCTTTCCCCCCACTGGCATTGAAAGTTGTCAGTATCAATTAATCAGTTCATTTGGAAGACAGGACTGAAATCTATCATACCCAAGTACATTGGTGAGCAAGACCTGCAAGCAGACCTAACCTAATCAGGCTGACGGCGAAACAATGTAAAATAAGCTTTTAGTTGCTTAGAGTCCCAGTTACTAGTTTTTTTTTATTTAATACTAGTCTCCCAAAAAGGTTGTGTGTAACAAATAAACAGTTGAAATACTCAGACAGAACTTCCTGGATTATTCCTGACTCTTGCTTTATGTCAAGGTTAGAGTTCTTCAATATTGGTTGCAGCTGGGCTTGTTTTGTAGTGTATCTGGATGTTCTCGGGTGGAATGCATTAACTCACTTTGTTTAGCATTTTCTGTCACTCTATCCGTGCAATTGGCCAGGTTTAAAAATAAAACAGGGAATGGGGTTTGATTGATGATGTGTTATGCTTAATTAGAATACAGAGATTCACTCAGTGTTACAGAGGGGTTCTAAAATATATATACAAATCAAGGCCAAAAAAACTAACTCTTGGAAGTCCCAGAGCTTATATCTGCTTTACTTTTAAAGAGAAAGCTTCAATTTGTAGATGGCATGACCTACTTGGAGAGAAGACCAGAATAAGAGGGCACAATGTTACAATTAGGTCTAGGGCACTCGCGTGTAAAATTAGGATATACAATTTCATATGCAGGACAGTGGCAAACCAGAACTTGCACCTCCAGAAGTACTCTAACTTTCAGCAACTGCCCGCGTTCAACTGACTTGTAAATTTCCTACTTCATTCCACAGAACAATCTCTAAAGACTTCAAATGATAGCTCTGTATGAGTGATAAATTGCCTTCAACACTCATCAGTTGTTTCAAGGCCTTGATTGCCCTTCTGTCTGCTTTTACTTTCCCTCGTATAGAGGGAGAATAATAAACTGTTCTCACTCAGGCTCCTCCCTCTGAATCTAAAGAAACTCCTTATTTGTGGAATGAACATCATGAGCTCAATTTTCTCTCAGCCAACTATGCTTCCCTTTCCTTCAGTACCGTCAATCTAGAAAATAATGACATCAAGGATGGACTCTACACTTCCAAAAGCACCCAAGAGAAGCAGCACCATTTCAGTTCTTTGCTCCGCCAACCCTTTCACATATGCTTGCTTTCAAGGAAACTACAGCCCCATCACATTGCAGAAAGATTTGAATGTGGATCTCAACTTATTAGCCACCTGGCACGTCCAGTGTCTTTGCATTCCTGTGATAGCCACTATCTGAATATGCCTTTCTTTTCAGGTTGTATCCAGTCAAGAAAATCTCACAGCTGCAATTTGCCAGTTTTGACATTGTTGTTCAATTCATCACTGACTGCAGGCTCTCTCTCATAAATTTGTCTCTCAATCAAGATTCCATTTACCCAGAGGAAGTTATGGACATTTTCATAGCCAAACGTGCAACTTCAATCAATCAAGCTGAAACACCCTCTGCCTTGATTTTCCATTCACTTTATTTTAATGGGTTTCCATACGTCAAATATATACAAGTTAATTTCAGGAAAACAACTGATTGTGATTTGATATCTGATCCTGCCCAAGGTAAGTGTCCTGTAATTGTACCATCTTCTGGGATATTTGGAATTATATCTCCATGCATTAACTCAGTCAATCCTCAAAACAAAACAGATAACTGTGCCCTTCATGGGATTTGGATGTTACTTGGGTGGTCAGCGCTCCACGTCCATACTAACTAACAAGTACCTGACCATACTAATCCTATTTTCTAGCACTCAGCCCATAAACTTCTATGCCTTGGCAATTCAAATGTATGTTTAGGTTCTTCTTAAATGTTGTGAGTCTCTCTGTCTCCACCATCGTGTGTGTTCCATCTTCCAATCACTCTCGAGGTGAAAAACAATTCTTCCTGAGATCCCCTCTGAACATCCTACCCTTTAAACATATGCTCTCTGGTTTTAGACATCTAAGAAAGAAGTTTTCTACTATCTACCCTAACTTTGACCCTCAATTTTGCACACATTAAATCAGGTCCCCCTTCAACCACCTCCACTCCAGTGAAAACAATCCCAACCTATCCAGTATCGCCTCACAACTGAAACACTCCAGCCCAGGCAACATCCTGGTGAATCTCCTCGAGCTGCCCATCCCATGTTGCCACCTCAATTGGCTGGTTTGCTAGGCCATTTCCGAAAACAGATCAGAGTCAGGCACATCGGTCTCAAAAACTAGAGACACAAGGTTAGGGTAAAGGGGAAGGGGTTTAGAAGGGAGCTGAGGAAGAATTTCTTTTCCCACCCGGGGAATGGTTGGAATCTGGAATGCTCTGCGTGAGTGAGGAGGAGGAGGCAGGTACCCTCACAATATTTAGAGACGCATCAGGATGAGAACCTGAATTGCCAAAGCTTGAAAGGCAGCAGAACAATTGCTAGTAAATGGGATTAGTATGGACATGTACTTAATGGTTTGGCATGGACGTGGCGGGGTGAAGGCCATTGTTGTTCATCACTCATTCTCGAGTAAGACCATGACATCTAGTCGATAGTGTTGCCATGTATACAGAGATAGTTGATTAGACTGATCTTTCACACAGGTGACAGAGGTGTAGGGATTGGTATTGGAAATGGTTTATTATTGTCACATGTACCGAGATAAGATATCTTTATTAATCACATGTACATTGAAACACACAGTGAAATACATCTTTTGCGTGGTGTTCTGGGGGCAGCCCACAATTGAAAAGCATTGAAAAGCTTTTGTCTGTGCACCATCCAGGCAGATCAAGCCATACACAAGTACATTGAGGTAGTAAAAAGAAAACAGAATGCAAAATATAGTGTTGCAGCTACAGAGAAAGTGCAGTGCAGGCAGACAATATAATGTGTAAGGGCCATGGCAAGGTAGATCCTTAGCATACGGGAGATCCAGTCAAGAGTCTGATCACAGTGTCCTGAGCCTGGAAGCTGTCTTTGAGTCTGGTGTACGTGCCTTCAGGCTTTTGTATGTTCTACTTGATGGGAGGGGGAGGAGAGAAAGTGACCAGGATGGGTAGGGGTCCTTGATTATGTTGGCTGCTTTCCCAAGGCACTGGGCTGCATTCACAATTCTCTGCAGTTTCTTGTCATCTTGGGCAGAGCAGTTGCCATACCAAACTGTGATGTATCCAAATAGGATGCTTTCTATGGGGCATCTGTAGAAACTGGTGAGGGTCATTGGGGACATGCCAAATATCCTTAGCCTTCTGAGGAAGTAGAGGCACTGGTATGACCTTCAGAATTATTCTGTAGCATCAGCAGTTCTTGATTTTCGAGATTCTCTTTTCCTCTGAATGATATGGGCCACTTCAGATGCAGTCCAATCTTACTTGCTCATATGAGCAAACACCACTTTTTATGCAGGTACACCAAACAGAACGATCTAATGCTCATTGTTCCCAGTGGTGTGTATCAATGTTGAAACTCTTCATGGATGTTCTAAGAGCGTCTTTGAATCTGTTTTGCTGTCCTCCACGTGATCATTTGCCCTCAGTCAGCTCTCCATAAAGTAGCTGCTTTGGTATTTTCTCATCAGAAATGTATATATTCTGAAGGGCACATTTCTGTGCTGTATGACTCTGACTTTTGAAATAACCAAGAACTAACTACTAACATAGAGAAGATGAATTGTTCCTCTTGTAATTCTTTTCTTCAAACAGCTGTGTAAGCAGAGTATTTGAATGTTTTAAAGCAGAAGTAGATTCTTGATAAACAAGGGAGTGGAAGTTTACCTTAGGCTGATTGGAATTTGTAATTGAGGTTACAATTAAACCAGCCAGGACCTTATTAAATGGCTGAGTGAGAGAGGAGGACTGTGTGGCCTACTCTTGCTCCCAAGTTGTATGTTGGTAAAGTTTTCACGATATAATGGTCAAATCATGTTCCTCCCCCAGACACTTGAAGAACACAGCTGAAACACTGGAGACTACAAAGTGTTCAAAGTGTTGCAGTACAAAGGGTTAATTATTGATGGATATTTGAACCACAAGGGAGGCAAGGGTATAGGGAGGAGGAGGAAAGTGGCACTAAGGCCAAGAATGGATCGGTCATGATCCTTCTGAACTGCAGTACAGGCTGGAAGGACTGGTTGCCCAGGCCAGCTCCTGTTTCCGAACCTTTACTGAGTCTCATTCCTTCTCCCAGCCTTTGCCCAGAAGTTTTGTTAAATCAAGTCTCTCTCTTATTTTTCCTTGTCTCTTTTCCCCCCTTCAATCTATCCTTTACCATTTCTCCATTTGCTCAGACTCTTAATTCACCATTTCCTTCCATCTTTCCCTTGATTTCTTTCTCTATCCTTCTGTTTAATTAAGGAGATGGACTTCTGGTTCAGATTTTCAAAATCCCCCAGATGACCCACTGATCAGTCCTAAATCACCATCATAGCAATATTCAGCTCCCAAAAAAATGGAGTTAAATGGTTTTGAAGACAATCTAACTGTTGCTGCTCACTCAAGGATGTCCAGTCCAGTGAAACTTGTGACCATCATCACATTGAGGTATATATTAATAAGGCATTGATGAACAGAGACACAAAAAAGGGTGGTACAATCAACAAAGACTCACCTGCAGCTATGAGAAATCAAAGGGTTAAACTTAAAAAAAGCACTTAAAGTATTGTCAGCTCTGAATGATTCAGCAAATATCAAAATAGGATTGGTTGCTAATGTAGGGAACAGAAAGTACAACTTAATGTCTCATTACTTATAAATGAAGGAATTACTTGGGGCCACCAACATGCAACAGGAAATCAAATGAGTCATCTTAATCACTTGGACTTTTGACCTTTATTTGTAATTTATAATCCTAATAGCACACAGAGTCTTTGCAAATAAGTGCATTAACCTGAAGACATCACAAACTCTCTGACATTCCCCGCGTGCGAAACCATTCGGATTCCCATGCCACCATGGGCCACTAGAGATAAACTTTGTATAATTTCTGCACAGAGCAGTTCCTATTTAATTCTGTAACTTCCATTTCTGATTAACGAGACCTAGGGTGCCAAATCTTGATCTTACTTGCAAACACAGAGGCCAGTTGTTGGGATAACTGCTTCATAATCCACACTTGAGCCATTGGCTCCAACACCCCCCAGGAAATTGTCTGAGATAAAATCAGACCATTCACAGTCTTACTATCATATTTGACCACAAGTTTCCAATCACATTTCAGTTCAATTATCAAAACTACTTACTTCCACCTTCAGCCACCTCCAAACCTGCCTCAGCTCACTTGTAGCTGAAATTTGAATCTATGCTTTTACTACCTCTGAATGCAACTATTTTTGAAGGCATTCAAAGTTCAGTACTAAGTCACATTTATTCATGCCCGCATAGTTATATTGACCTGAGTATCCAAAACTATTGCGCCAAATAGATATACAAGGCTTGGAGACACTAGAGACCGCATATGCAGTAATCTGGAGCCAGAAACAAACAAACTGCTGGAGGAACTCAGCAGGTGCAGGCAAAGGGATGGTCTGCATTTCAGGTGGAGACCCTGCTTCAGGACTGAGAGTGTAGAGGGGAGATGGCCAGTAATATAGCACTGAGAGGGAGGGGTGAGGTAGGGGTTGGCAGGTGATAGGTTGAGCCAGGTGAGGAGAGGGATGATGAGCAGAGAGCGCCAGGTGGGGGTGGGGGGGGGGGGAAAGAGAGGGAAGGGCAGAGTTGGGAGACACCAGTTGGTGGGTGATAGTAGAAACAGACAACAAGACAGAAAAAAGTGGCCGACGGAGCCAGGTGTGGGTGGGTTGTAGCCATCTCCCTTCTACACTCTCAGTGCTGATGCAGAGTCTCAATCTAAAATGTCAACCAACCCTTTGCCTCCACAGATGCTGCCTGATCCATGGAGTTCCTCCAGCAGTTTATTTTTTGCTCCAGATATACAAGGTTGATTGTGTTCATATTCCTCACTTCTTCATTGCAAGAATGAAAAGAAAATACAGTGTGCTTTGAAAAAAAATTGAATATCAGAACCCCAAGGAGCCAAACTAACCTCTGGAAAATCCAAACTGCAAAGCAGGATTAGAGAAAGTTATGTTGTGATGCATGCAATAATTCCGACTGCCACAAAAAAACTTTGCAGATATACACTTACACCCCTGTGCAGAGATTTGCAATTGGGGCTTTTCTCTTGATGTTAAACCAGTATGCATTGTAACACACTCAATTGTGACAAAAATGTTCAATTAGATAACACGTTCAAAGTGGCAGTACATCTGAAGCTGCTTCACAAGAACATTATCAGATAAAATTTGACACCAAGGCACTCCAGAAAATACTGTCAGTTTCATACCTAAAGGCAGCAAATGCTGACAGTGTCAGTATAGCCTCAAAATCCAGACCTTTGTGTCATATACCAATGAGATGGTGGTACATTACCCACCCCCACAACCAGGACAGAGGAATGTGGAACTGTAAAATTTAATGTTTCAAAGCTCACTGCAGTTAAGAAGTGAGGAATACAAACACAATAAGCCTTGTATATCTATTTGGCATAATGGTTTTGCATACTTAGGCTTTTCGAAGATAGTTTAGTCACACATGAAATTACAGATTGGTAGAAAACCAAAATATTTATTAATCTGTCATAAACAGATTCTAAGAACACTGAATATGGAAAAAATAGAAGCCAAAGTGCTTACAGTTTAGCAGGTAAAGTTTGTTTGGTGAATCCTAGAAATAAAGGGAAGCTTCTTGAGTAAGATAGCATCACGAAGTTCTGGGCATCTACTCTTTCAATAAGTTTAACCATTTACCAAAATTAACCCTGCCATAAACCTAAATATACCAATACATCTTTGTTTTTTTAAAAATACACCTTTTTTTAAAAAGAAAAAAAACAAACACACGTGGCTAGTCATTCCTTGCAGGTGAATCTGGGGCTCCTGTAACAAGCTATAATCAACTCGCTTGATTGAATTCTCCCAGCAAACTAATTCTGTCACGTTCCCATTACTGTCTCTCACCACTCTGTCACTACATGCTGCCCATTGGTCTCACTCAGGTTTGTGACCATCTATTTTTGTGCTTTATGTAAAGGAACCCTCTCTGGCACTTGCCCGTAACCTGGATTTCACAACATTGACTGCCACTGACTCAATGTTCTGTCACATTCTATGATCTGTGTCCTTTTGGCTAGCTAGCTTGGCATAACTAGAAGTATTGTTTCAGATTCTTCATCACATTAAAGATCTCAAGCATCTCCAAAAAATTACCCTGATACTTTCAGAAACTGAAGAGACTGATTTCCATCCTTTGTTGAGTGACTCATGAGATGCTGATCTGCAAGGATTCATGTCCATCTTCTCTTATCACCGAGAGCATGCGGAGAGGAGGAAGGGGCAAAAAAAAAACTCATTGTCCCGACTCACGATTCCAGATCAGTAACTCCCACTCCTGTGTAGGTAAAATGTAATGCTAGGAATGAGCATCCTCTCATGCCACTTAAGTCAAACAGCTCACACGATCTCATCTGTCGCCTGAAAAACGGTCACCAGGATGAAGAAACAGGCACCTTTGGATCAATACTACAGCTTGCATCAGCATCCACGAGAAGATGACAAGCAAAGAAAGGAAGAATCTGACGATCATCAGGAAAAGAACTAAACAGTTCCAAATAGGGATCACATTAAAAGTACTTCCAAACAGTTATATTATCTCTTTCAATTAAAATTATTACTAAAGTAAACCAGGTACGCAAACACAACACTCCACAAGTAAATTAAGAAACTAATTGAAACTTGGATAAATAATTTTGTTTAAAAAAAGAGGTTTTAAATTCTTGATATCTTAACAATAAATTTAGGGATCAGGTAGCAGACTGTGCAATGCTCATCTCGGGAATGATTCCCTCAATTATGACATTCTCAATAATGTCTGTAACCCTCCGAGATTCAGAATCTGACTATATAACCTACTAACTAATCAAGTATCCGTGTCTTGCAGCCTGGACAGCTTGACAGAAGTACTAATTGAAAAGTTCCTTCTGGCATTGTGTCGAAGGGCACTATCCACAATCTGGATCCAGGTCACTTACAGCCTGGTGCTGCCATTCTCAAAGTAAAGATGCAGCCCCCTCTCTCACACATAATATGAAACATGCGCGATTTGGCACGTCAGTAATTGCAGGGTGTTGCATAATCACCATGCTTAACTCAGCATATTCAGTCATTGGATAAAATCTTGCATGGTTAACACAGTTACAGTGATCAGTTTACGTTATATGTGACAGCGTTATCATCTGAGTATTAACTTCCCCCTCTTTCACATCTCTACTTTTCTCCCTTTCACCTACTGTATACTAAAATACTATATTTCCTTTTTGTGTTCCATTATTTGTTTCAGATAATATATCTACCACATTCACTTATCTTCAGAATTTGCATAGGCAGCATTATTGCCAATTTTATTTCCTAGATATTACTCCATATCTATATCTCAGCCCTGATTTTTCAGTCAGCCGTTAAGTGACTCACCTTGCTACTAATCTCAAAAGAAACTTCTGCACAAAAATCAGGCAATCAACTGCACTGTGGACTTCCACTTCCCCCAGTGTTAACTTTATTTCTGCCTCTCCCAAAAATATTATAGTCCAGTAACGGTGATGTCATCAAGCAGGGTGAGCAGCCAATCACACTGAAAAATTCTCCTGGATATCAAACCAGGAAGTAAAAAGCCCTGATTTTTTAAACTTTTTTTTTGTAAATCGCTAAACAAATATCAGACCTGCCTCAGATTAGAGCATGAGTAAAATATCAAAAATCAAGGCTTAATTATTTTCCAAGCCATCTAAATATTAGATATTTATCCTGTGGGAATTAGACAAAATTTTAGGATTTCAGAATCAGAGAAGTATTCTGTCACAATTATAGCTTAGTTCATCATAGAGAATACAGATCACATTCTCCAATGTATAACATTTTTAAAGATTTTCAGGTAGAATAGTTGCATAAAAAAGTTGATATTCTAATTATTTCAAATCACTTTAAACAGATTTCCATCTGCAAGACCTCAACGGCACATGCTGTAGAGGAGCAGGGCCTTGTAAGTGGTAACCTCTGAACTTTTCCATTCAACTGTGCACATGCAGACTCCAGGACATACTGTGAGTTCACACCTAAAGACAGCAAATGCTGACAGTTTTAGAGTCATTATAAACCTCAAAATCCAGACCTTTGTGTCATGTAGCAATGACGTGGTAGTTAATTACCCACCCCCACAACCAGGACAGAGGAATGTAGAACTGTTAAGTTTAATGTTCAAGCTTCAATATAACCCAGCAAAAAAAAATCAACAAAGCCTTTCTGTGTGTAGATAGCTCCAAGCACTTCCCTTTGTCACTTGAAAGGCTCTGTGGAGGAAGAGGGAAAAAAAATCCATATATTTTGGTAACTAAAACAGAAAAATTGAGGATTCCTTGCATCAAGGGGTTAGACTGCTGTTAGTTTTTTTAAGTCAAAAGATTAGAGGAACTCTTAAGCACAGAAAATTACCCCAAAATTCATTTTGCTTTTACCACCTTAAAGACTCTTGAAATATTGGCTTTTGATTTGATGTATTGTACTGCATTTATCCTGTTTTCAATTGTCCTGGCTATTTCCAAACTTTTATCTGGAGTCCTAAAGACTCCAAAGAGTTGATCAAGAATTGAAAGTTAGTGTGAAAAGCCAGCAAACTCCTCTTCCGTTCATTGTCAGTCCCTTACTACACAAGAGCTGGCAGGAAGCCACATATCTGTACAGCTAGACAGAGGGTATTTCTCCAAGTGAAGCTAATGCACATAATAACATGCTAAAGAACAGATCAGATATTGTATAAAACTAGTTGGGCAAAGCAGTCCATTAGTCATCCTTATCTAAAAGGAACAAATATGAATGGCTTATCCGCGCTGTCTCCAATTACAGTCGCTCTGTCATTTAAGTCCAGAAAGCTTTATTGTAGCTCAAATAGTACCTTAAACATCCAGCTGTCCACTCCTCAATAGCATCGTGTGTAGCAATGGTTGTGTCAATCTGTCAGTCTCCATTAGTTGAAACCTTCTTCGTGTAGCATTATATTAGATAGAAAAAAACACAAGGCACTCGGTGAGTTGAATAATATTACAATAAATTACCTCAGAAATCCCATTAGTTGTAGAACCCTAACAGTGCTTTTCAAATTAAAATAATTTAGCTGAGAAAGGATCTCATAACCACCATTACTGAACTGACTTTAAGCTCAGAGAAGCTTGCTACATAGTTGGAGATGTAACTTACTTTGACAAGAAAAAGGTGTCAAATATTCACATGGTAAACTGTGGACAAAATATTTCTGCGATAAAGACAGAAAATGGTCAAAATGAACAGATTTAGAGCATTTCAAATGCCATGGTTCTTTCTTTACTTCAGAGCTCAATATTTACAGTTTATATTTCTTAACAGTCTGTGCAGTAAAAAGAGTACTGTGTGAATTTTAACTCCCTCCACCAGGAGTGACCCAAGAGATTGGAGAGTTAAAATAGAGGAGAAAATTCCCACTTTTCTCTCGTGTATCTGCTATTTTGACATGACTGATGCACCAGACACCCGTCTGGGTCAGGTGGAAGCCTCCCACATTTACCCAAACCAGAGAACCATCACGTTTTGGGCACCAGTGTCAGGACCTGCTTCCTTTAAGAATTAGCCCACCCTTCAGGGATTGGTCAAGAAGCAATCCCTGAAGGTCAGAATGTCTCTGAGCAGCACATTGATACCATCAGCTTTAAAAACCTGCTGGACTTCCCTGTGCCTCTTCTGCTTGGGCCATGCAGTCCTAGGTCACTCTCCCAGCTGGGGATTAAAAAGCCCACAGGTTTCTCTTTGTGGAATATTCCTTACTCCGATTTCCTACAATAATGGCTACACTTCATTGGCAATGGTTATAAACAATGACGTAAATGAGTCTTTTTTTTGATGGTAGAATATGCCAAATCATAGGAATTAATATTACGTATGTAACAACTGACATACTTACACAGCACAATAATAAACAAAACTGTAAATTCCCACTGCAAGTAGATTATTCTTGATAAATGGAAGCTCAGTGTGGATTTAGTATGTGATTCCATGCTGGAACTGATGCAGCTTGTCACTTAAAGAATGATGGCCTCTGATGATACTCGAACCCAGAACCAATGAGGTGTGAGACAAGTACTTTGCCATAGTGGCACCAGCTTGCCCATTAAAGCAAGATGTTTTGTTTTAGGAAATAAGATATGGCATTATATTACTCTGAACCATGGTTTTCAATAAAGGGAAACACATTTATATCAAATATACTGCCATAAATTCTGTTTACAATTAACATTCACAAAGCAAAGACAATATGGTTTTGATTCATCTGGAGCAGATTATTTTACTCTGGCACTCTGATAAATAACTGTTGGATTCACTTCTGGTGGCCTTATGTGCCACATAATCAAATGTCCTGGAACTGACAGGATTAGCATGGTGCACCTATTTATCATGCCTTGTCTTTCTCAGGTTGGAAAACTGTTTACCGCTTCTTCATTGGTTTCATTTGTTTCAAATAAATCAACTGATGCACAAGTAGTCAATGGGTCTGGAAAGGCCATTCACAACCTTGGGATCTCTTAAAGGGTTTTACCATCAATAAAATAGTCCTTGTTTGGAACAATAATTGTATCTGGCTTGCAGTCTTTCGCCAAACCAATCCTACAGAAATAGATAGCTAGGTAATGTGTGTTTTGGTTTTCATTGAGGTACACTGGGAGAATTTTTCTGCTTTTTCTGTTAATGCAAGAAGCCTCCTTGTTTTGTTAACTCTGGCAGCAACTTGTTAGGTAAAATGAGGCAGCATTGCAACTACTCCAGAGGCTGCAGGTCCACATTGGCAAAAGCAGTAGAGTGGCAATATGAATAGTTGGTTTGTATTTTCACCCTGGGCAGGGACTTGCATAGTACCGTAACCACTAATCTGCACTGACTTTCACTGGATATGAGAGCAAATTAAGTAAACAATACTGAAATCAAGCAATTGTACACATACCATTGACTCATTTTCCTCATATTTTCATACCAGAGAGAAGACCATTTGGCCCATTGAGACTATGCCACCCCTTAGAATAATCACATTCCCCCAATATCCATTCTCTCTCACATGCCCAACTCCACCTTAATTCTCCTATTGGTATTGGTTTATTATTGTCACTTGTACCGAGGTAGAGAGAAAAGCTTGTCTTACAAACCGATCGTACAGGTCAATTCATTACACAGAACAGTTACATTGTAATTTACAGTAGCCAAATAACCTACCAAACAGCAAGTTTTTGAAAGGAAGCCCACACAGTTTGAAAGAGAACTTGCAAACTCCATGCCAACAGCACCGGAGATCAGGATTGAACCTGGAGCATTGAAGCCGTGAGGGACCAGCGTTAGCTTTAGGAGACAAGCTATCGCAAAACGTTTGGGGATCTGACCCAAGAAGGAAGGAAGGATAAGAGTGTGTGTAAAGACAAAACTGCAGATACTTTAAATCTGAAAAACTGAAAACATTGGAAACACTCAGCAGGTCAGGCAGCATCTGTGGAAAGGGAAACAGAGTTAACCTTTCAGGTCGAAGACCTTTCATCAGGGCACAAGGAGGATTGGACCAAGTTCCTCTTAAAAAGCCAAGGTTGGTAGAGTGGGGAATGGCAGCGAGCTGAAGAGGTTGAAGGAGGTATTCCAGTGCACTGAGGCCAACAGCTCCCCTGCTGTTGGCTGAGGGCAGGCAGCACCCAAGACCAGCACTGGAAGAGCAGTCAGTGGGCAGAATATGGGCTATAAACTCTGTGCAAAGGCAGGGAGAGCCAAGAGTAGATTGTTTTCAGATATATTTAGATATTTATTTATTAGCCACATGTATATCGAAACACACAGTGAAATGCACCTTTTTGCATTACTGAGAATGTGCTGGGGACAGCCAGCAGGTGTTACCACTCTTCCTGCGCCAACATAGCATGCCCACAGCTCCTAACCTGTACGTCTTTGGAAAGTGGGAGGAAACCAGAGCACCCGGAGGAAACTCAAGCAGACACGCGGGGAGAATGTACAAACTCCTTACAGACAGTGGCAGGAATTGAACCCATGTTGCTGGGGCTGTAATAGCATCATGTTAACCGCTACATTTTGAAGACAAAAGATGAGGATTTTAAGGTTATAAACCATTTTAGAAACAAATCAATGCAACATGCAAAAGCAGCGATTGGATCCTGAGCTGTCTGATCTGCAAACTTTAGCATCAGTAGGAAAATATAACACAACAGAAGAACTTTAATTTAGTATAAAATTATGATTAAATTTGCAGCCAGCAAATAACTTCAATGAAAATTTTACAAGGAAACCATTTTATCAAACTTTTCTCTACCAAACCTTTATCCAATACAACGCTCCCTTGCCTTTGGAAACTTTTCTGGTCTGTCATTGGTTTTACTGCTCCTGAAGTTCTGGTTTGCAATTGTGCAATAGCAAATTGAAATCACTGTTTCAGGAAATATAAATAAGTTAGGAGCAGGAAGGTTGGTTTGCAAAACCATGCAACTTAATATGTCAGAAAGTTCTGCGACAAAAATATTTTATTTAGAGAAAACACTTAAAATGTTTGCAGGCAAATCTGTTTTCAAGTAGGAATGCAGAACCCACCACCTACTTCCCAACATGACTCTGGCAGAAGTCATTTGATTGAAACCTTTGGATAGAGAGTGAAGGTTACCTCAGAAAACAGATGGCACTTCTGTTGAATGATGTAAGTCAGAGCCCAATGAAATCACAGTAATGCTGGACATATGCAACTACTGGAATCAGCTCCTTTAGCAGGTTCTTAAACAGTACTTGTGCTTTAACAATCAGTGGGCCTCTGCCAAAACAGTCTCCCTTCCCTTAAAGCTTTGTGGAAGAGCTGCCTACTCTCAAGTCAGCTTTACTTCCTAAGTACTAAATTTCACTTTTCACATACATGTAATTCCAAGTGGCCAAAGAAACTATTCAGAATTAATTGCTAAAGAAGTGCAAGTTTGACTTGGTATAAAATGCAGACTCAGACATAGTAGGATAAATTTCTGTCTTCTGAGACCTCCAGCTGTAGGTTGTTAATCTAGTAATGTAATAATGTCCAACCATCAAAGTGGCTTGGGACTCTGGATATTGCCATTGTGGGAGAAGGAGTGGGTGGGGATTTGCACGTGAGGTGGGAAGATGTTGGTGGACTCCTCACTCTCCTCCAACCTCTGTCAACAGCCAGGGACTGGGCCCACATTATAGCCAAGTTGTGGATGCTGCACCTCTCTGGTGTTTACTGAAGCCTTCCCCACTTGCCCCAGTCATCTAAGTCACTTTCTAATAACCCTGATCACCTCCATTATACTCCTTTGGCTCCACGCCAACTGATTAAACACCTCATCTCCAGAATTTGCAGGAACCAACCCTGGAGTGGAGATCTATGGTTTCGAGGGATTTTTTTGGGGACAATCATTTGTTGGTCTGGCACTGTGGCTGAAGTATGGGGGCATGGTGGACCACAGATAGAAGGAATCGTGCAAGCTTCCCCAGTCCATAAGGTTCACCATGAAGATGCACAGACAGCAGTCGCAGACCACTAGCGCATCCTATCAAGACATAGATCAGGTTCTACATGGAGTCAGCAAGGCCACATGGGGCAAGTCTACTGTTCTCAGTGGCTACAAGAAGCCCGCTATTGTGAAAATGGGTGTACATGGGTTAAAAGGCACCTGGACAGGTACATGGATAGGAACAGTTTAGAGGGACATGGGCCAAATGGGACTAGCTTAGATGGGAATCTTGGTCAGCATGGGCCAGTTGGGCCATAGGGCCTATTTCCGTGCTGTATGACTCTATAACATGCACTGCCTACTGCTGTACTCAAGGAAAGGATGAATTTTCCACTCCTCGAGGGAAGATCCTCTGTGAAGTTGCAATTTCAGTGGGCTGCAGTAATACCTGAAAGATCTGTAGGTAGAGGGTTTCAGGACATCTGTAGGCCAGTACTCCTGACACAGGTCAGTGGCAGGATCTCTGCTGCAGCAGGCAGTGCACCATAAACAACACCTGTTGAGAGACTCTTGGCTTCCCAATCAGAAAACACCAGGAATGGTTTGATGAGAGTGAGCAGGATATCCAGGAACCAATTAAATCCATCACCACACCTCAAGGTAAAAGAACCACCTCTACAAGCACCTCAAGGCAAAAACCCTTTGCCTGCTACTCCCTCAGCCTCATCCAGCAAAGAAGCCCAAGCCTTCAGCACTTCTCCTCCTGCTCCTTATCAGAATGGAAGGTCAGTAGGACCAGTACCAAGGCAGACGTACATACAGGGAGAAAACCCAGCCTTGAGCTTTGCATTCAACAGAACTCAAAGACCTCCTACTGTACTCTATGCACTTGATCAATGCAATGAACTCCTTCAACCAGCAATCAACATTCCTTAGTACAAGAAATGAAAGCATTAATATTTCCAAGAATAAATATTTTATAAAACCCCTTTATCCTGTGATAAAATGCTTTATAGAATCATAAGCTGATCTGACACTGGAGGCAGCTACATGGTTCATGGTGCCTCCAGTAGTACTATCCAATTAACTCCACTCCCCTCCTCTTTCCTTTTAGACATGTAATGTCTTTTACTTTCCAGTATAATCCAATTTTCTTGTGATTATTACTATTGATGCTGCTTTGTTCACAACAACTCAAAGTGAAAGCCCTCCTCCCTCATACTATTATAGTAAACTTCCACAGCATTCTCAAATACTCTCTCTGACACACAGAATTTTCTTACCTTTAATATATTACCATGGCCACTCTCAGCCATCCTTTTTGCAATGTGTGTTAATTTTGGAGATTGTAAACTTAACGGAGAGCTCTGCAATATTGCACACTCAGATTTGTATCTTTACCTCTTCCCAAATTATTTCCTTACACAAAATTAGTGCAAACCATTAAGCATTCCATTGCAAGATGTTAATCACCAATCTCAATGACAACATCAAACATACAATTTCTGTGCAAAACATGAGTGGTACAAAAAAAAAATTCTGTCATACGAAAGCCATCAGCATTAAATCCTCTCTGCTTTCTTTTGGTTTACATTACATTAGGATTGTGCCAAGATTTATAATCAAAGAGACCCAACTAACAATGATTGTAGGAAATATCTTATTCTCCTCTACATTTAATCTGGCAATTACTTGAAAGCAACAGATATTACCTTTAAGGCAACAGCCTATCAATCTGAGCTGAAAATGTCAGCAATCACGTCGCAACCTCTGAAGCACATGGTAATAGATTATGGCTGTAGAAAGTTGATCAAAATCTATATCCAAATGAAAAGCAAGCCACCTAACTAAATGTATTGTGTAAAATAGCAAAATGGCAAGAACTTTCTAGGCTCATCAATCTCTTGAACTCAGAGAAAAGGGGGATATCTTTGGATGCTGCTAGGATTTATATCTGCAAGTTAAGAACAGTGGTGTAATTAAAATTATAGCTAAAGGAACAAGCCAGACTCTAGCTAAGCTTTTTTTTTCACAAATCAAAAATGGATAGTTTTTCCTCTCCTCACTCATTCAAATATCTCCAACCAAGAGATGTTGTTCCAGCTAAGTTGCTTACAATGCAATGCTTGGTAAAAGATCCCAGCATTCTACAGCAAACTTAGCCTAATTGCACAGAACTGTAGCAGAATTTCATCAAATTATTGGCAAAACAACTAATTTAATGAGTTTTCTCTTTTAAATCAGACCATGAAAATTAGGGTTAACTATGAAATGTCCTTAACATTTTAAAATATTGATACACATTCAATATTCCCCTCCCTACACCCCCCCCACCCCTAGCAGAAGGTTTTTGGTAAGTGCAAAATGATCTTGTGTTAGCCAATAATCTGGATCAGAATACTTTAATTGGTTTTTGTTGTTGCATTTAGTTCTCCCACCATTTATTAAAAAGCAGATGGGTTATTTTGCAGTTTTAATGGATGGAGGTGGGCAGTGGAGTTAGAGCAAGACCAGCACAAGATTGAAGGGAAACTTCACACCAGCTCTTCCATTACCTTGGAGGATGTGGCAACCATATTTGCAACTGTGATCTTACGGCCTGGAGCCAATACTTCCAAAATCCAAATTGATTTTTGAAATGAGTGATAAATGAAACTTGCACTAAGGGTGATTCTGTTCTGAAAATAAGACTATTTAGTTGGTCCACAACATATTAACTTGGAAAATTATGCTGGTTATAAATCACTTTCAAGGATTAGGCAACAACTCTTTTACCTCATTGGCCACTGATGTTCCTGAAACCCATTTAATTTTTTTAAAAATACAACTTGATCTGAAATTACCAAGCCTACTTTATAAGCACACAATTTTAGATAGCAAAACTGGGGTCCGTTTACACAATGTTTCTGCTCAAATTTCTGCAAGTGTAAACCTAAGACATAATCAGATTCCTAAACAAAATGGAATGACACTTCAGTTGTTCTAAATTTAGTCTGAACTTGCACTGCAGCCATGCCATTGGTGTGAAGCATATATCAAAATTCTTTACTATGCTGCATTGGAGAGCAACTGATTTTGTTAAATTCTCCTCCAGAATCTGTAATACATTCTGTTTTGGATTCCAATCTAATCATAACAAAAGAGTAATGATCCATCTGATTGCAAGGTCCTATCTGAATGAACTTTGCTGCTCTCAATCCAGTTCTCAGTATGGGCCAATTTTCCAAATTTTAACCACAATTTTTAGCTATTTTAATCATTTTGCAAAACAAAGTAGTGGTTAAACATTACACATTAAATCAAGATAATAGCTGAACTATCAAACTACTTATAAAATTCATATTTTGAAATATTCCCCTGACCAGTTAAATTTAGGGATGATCAGGAGTCCAGATTGGGAGTAACAGATATTTCAAAGGGTTGTGGAGCTAAAGGAAATGACGAGATGAGCAAGGTCATAGAGCATTTGAAAGCTAGGTTAGAACTTTACATTTGAAAGCTTGTTTAACCAAGGGCCAACTTTGAACTGATTAGGACACTGTTTTAAATGAGCTTGGGTGCACACTGCAGAACCAGAGAAAACAGCCAAAAAATGGTGCAGCAGTGGTTTAGATGCATCAGTGATATGGATGTACGTTTCAATGGTAGATGGGCTGAGATGGGGCACAATTGGTGAACTCATGGAGCTGGAAATGGGTGGTCTTAATGGCGCGACAGATGTGTGATCTGAATGTCCTCCTAGGGTCAGAAACAATACCATTTTATAACAATTCAATTTCAGACACTGCCTGGGAGAGGGGGGAAGCTGGTGCCTACATAATGGAGTTGGTGACTGCCCTGGCATTGGGCTCCATATGGTGTCCAGTTGGGTAGCATGGACTTGCCAAGTTCACCAGTAGTTATGCTGGGCTGGGAGCCCGCACACTGAAAGAGCACCAGAGTGGACCTTGTGCAGGAACACAAATTCCTTCATTTAACTCCTGTGCAGGAGAAGGCAATTTACATTATTTCAATGAATTGCTTGCTTACATTTTTCACTTTTAATAATATAATCTAGAACTTATTTTTCTTCATAGTTTTTGAAAGTTTTTGTATGCCAGTAACATTTGGAAGCTTCAAAATCATAAAGCTTTGCTGGCTGCCTATGCTGAGGGTGTGGATGTACCAGTTGTCACGTTTTCTGTCAGGCATTTCATAAGAAGGACGTTTCTTTGACAACAAGGAAGAGGAAATCTAGGTCATCATTCAAGTCCAATATTTAAGGGAATTATTAGTGTTGCCACTTGTCAGATAAAGCATTAATGGAAAACCCTCTTGGCTGTTCAAGTGGCATGGAGACGTTAAAGGTTCCATTGTACTATTTCTACAGTAGTACATCTGGTGCCATGGACCAACACTTCTCACCTTTACTTCAAACTTTACTGGGTCATTCATCTCATTGTGACATGCAAATCCTACTACTTGCAATATGGCTTCTACATTTACGTAATAAACAGTGACTGCAGTTCCATGTAATTTATTGCATGTAAGCACCGAGATAGTTGAGTGAAAGCATTATATAAACCGGCATTTTCTTTTATATAACAATGTACTCATGATAGTGTTCAGGATTACCCACAGCTGAAGTGCAAGAAGTCCTCTAGATCATCTGTCAAAAATACAATATTTTGACTGACGTTCTCAAGAGGTATTTTGGTGTTACCTGCATACGTCTTGGCAGGATAAAACAACACAAAACTACCAACTAAAAAGATTACCTAGAGCAGGTACTTGAAAATAAGTGGACATCCCAATGGTTTTCACCTACATATAAAAATAACCCCATGTGGGATCAGTGGAACACCTGGGCTTAAAGGCTGCAATAAGCAGTGGGAGGATTTACATCTACTTCGCATTTACTAATTTACAATCGATGTCAACCAAATGGGAAATTGCACTCGTCAACCAGCCAGGTGCTAGTTAACCAGATCCATTAACCTTCCATCCAAAGAAACTCAACAGCTTGTAAATAATTTCAATGGATTTGTTTCTTCTTCTTTCTTAATAGCACCTCACAAGTCATTTCAATCACATCACTATATCCTCAACTTCCTCCTGATATCCCAATTAAAGTTAACTTTTAGAGAATTTACACATCCTGCCCATTCTGCAAACAACTTTTCATTTATGCAACTATGATTTAAAAGCATGCTCTCACAAGAATATATTAAGAGTTCCATTAATTAGATCTATAAAACTGGAGTAATGAACTCTAGTGCACAATAGTGACCAAGTCTCATAAATTTAACCTGTGAGATGTCAATGACAAATGTGACAAGCTCTTACAAATACTAACAAGCCAGTGAGTCCTTTGCTAGTTTAGATAATTAAGTACTCTATATATTCTACACAGCATCTACACTTCCTAAATTTTACTGTAAATGTCTCATTTTGCATTAAAATCACCAGGTACATTTTGGTGAAAATATATTGTAATAGTGATATAATGCTGTGATTGGTATTTGAATTTTGCATCAAATATTATGTTACATAAATCCAGCCATAATCCATTTTTCAGAGAAATCATACAGGAAGCATGTAATGCGCAGCAAAGTGTACATTTACTGGGTGAATTATGCCAAGTTTATTAAGGTGCAAGGTTTTAAAAGAACTTTAATTAGGATTAGACTCAAACTCTTGGATTGTAAAGTGCACACAGATCATAGAACAGAATTTTACAAGAATTTACCCAAAATAATGCCAGTTCTGTTTGTACTTTGGGATAATTGTCTACTTTAGAGTCTGATATTCCTTGCAAGAAAAAGGATTCAGTCAGTGCAAATACTTTACAAAGTTACAATCTGAATTTCTTAAGCAGCACAGCTGACAGCGAGTCCAAATCAGAATGCTTTTAAAGTAAAATTCCCTTCTCATCTACAAGCTAATAATTCATGCTTGAGTAATATTTCCCAGGCACCCTCCTCTCTTCACCCTTGGGATCTGGCCCATACATCTATTGCTATGGTGTTGGTACTCTGTTCTTCAGTAGTGAGTGTTATATCCTGGTCTGCCCAACCCAACCCAATAATTACACAAATGCATTATTGGATGTGGGATTAGACAGAAAGGTGATCAAAGCACAGGGCCAGCCATAATCTTATCATCAACTAGTAGGCCTACACTTGGACTCTGTTTGGCCACTCAAGTTTCTCTGTTCTTAAAGAAGTCATTTTTTTTTTAGCCTCTGAGCACAAGGAATGTCTCTTCCTGACTGCATGCAAAGTTGTCTTCAGGATAACGTGGGATGTTATATACGGAAGCAAACCTCGGTGAAAGTGTCGGTCAGAAGGCCCTGGAGATTGGAGACACTGGGGGTAAGACAACCAACCAACTACTGGAGTATGCAAGAGGATGTAGTAGTGTTATGTGGGAGAAAACGTGTGCGTGTGTGTTGAAAAATGAGGCAAAGGGAGTCTTTTGAAAAATGGAATAAAATTAAATCGGTAAATGGGCCCTCAGGACTAGATCTCCAACCATCACCGTAACACTGTTTAATAGCTTCAAATACCACTGATTTATATTGCTGCACTCAAGAAATAGTGTTTTTTTTTCTTTAAATAGGCTATAATGTCTCAGCAACACATAGTGCTGCTCCTGAACAGTTCAGTACTTCCACAAAACTACAAGTTATAAATCAAACAATTTTCTCCGAATTGAAGACAGATTTATGAAAACCTAGAAAGTAACACTCCCACGTTTTTTTTGTTGGCATCAATTTAAAATGTATTTACGCCCCCACTCCCTCCCTTTTCAGCAATCATTTTCAACAGGAACCCAGAATCCAATGAGAATAATTCACCCATCATATTTAGTTTGGAACTGCCAAAGTGTTTCTCTCAGTTGGAGATGAGAGTATCTACTCACCTATCGATGCACTGAACACACTCGTTTTCAAAAGCAATCTGAAGTCTGACGCAGGCAGGTCACTAATGGAAGTTTGGCAAAAATCTGATCAAACATCTTTGAGGTGACAATTCAGTGTTGGAAAAATTCAGAAGTTTAGCACATCTTTTTCTCAACAGGCAACTAGACTCTGCTGACAAGAAGTCACTTGTCAAGTTTACTGATTATGCAATCAGGCAGTTTTCTTTTGGTAAGTTAGTGTTTACAAAAGTAGAAATATAAAGGAGGTATTTCTAAAATGCAATGATCCAGAGAGTAATGAGCAATGTGCTCATCAACCTGCCTGGATAACTGATGGGAAATTTTGAATTACCAAAAAGCATCACTATTATGTCGTGAGTAGTATAAGAAACAAAGCATTAATGCTGCAGGAAAGTGAGATGGTTGGTATGATAAGCAACTGCAAGGATTTAATAATACATAAACAGTTAAGTTAAATTGGTTTAGAATATCATGAAAAAAAATAACTTCAGTTGAATATATACCAACTATATAAAAAAAATGAAGTGACAGACCAGCAAGGAAACAAGACAGCTCTATTAATGACAATAAAAGAAATGTGGATGCTGGAAATCTGAAACAAAAGCAGAAGATGCTGGAAACACTCAGCAGGCCATGCAGCATTTCTGCAGAGAGATCTGCAGATGCTTCCTGACCTGCTGAGCATTTCCAGAATTACTGTTTTTGTTTCAGGAAACTCTAACTTATTTCCAGCTTCAACAGACAGTTTCTACAAAGCACGTGAAGAGGAACAGAAAGAGCTACAAAACTGTAAGGGGGAGATACAGTATGTCGACCAAGTACATGTGGCAATTTCACAATTAGAACAGGCATGTCCTATTTACCAAAACTTGACTGCAAGTTCAACTGTAATATGAAAATGCAATGACTTAATTTATCAATCCATGTATGAACAACTAGTAGTAAGACAGACTTGGAACTGTTTACCTTTATTTGAAATAAAGGTAATTTGATTATGAAATATAATTTCTGGTAAGTAACTTGCAGCAATAGCAGTAGAAAAATAGGATCTACATATACACATCTGGGACAACAGAATCTGGTGATCACTTATATATAAAAGGCTCCCTTATCTTTTTAAACACTATAATAAAACCCAAACCAGTATTTTTGTAATTCCCTATTTAAAAGTCCCATACATTATAAAAGTGTTACACACATTATCTTCAAGGAATTCAGCATTGAGAATGCTTTGACAATCACATGCTTGTCTGTCAAACACATCTTTTACAGTATCTCAAAGTGGTAAGTTCCGTGCATCAGAGGAAACTCGGGCTTCAGTTGCTAAAGGGTAAAAATAAATACCACACACAAAGATGGGGTAAAACAACTGTTCAGCAACAGTGATATCATCACACCAGTTATGGAGCCATTTAGAATGCAGTAAAGAACTCTATTTGAACCAACTTTTGAAGCATTTTGTAAAGAACAAATGAAAATTGGGGTGGAATTTTGACATAATTAGACTGTTAATTGTAGATTCCACTTGTAGAAAACTAGTTTTTCCAGAGCTAGAGACATAATTCAGCAATAATTAACAAGCTGTTACAGCTCATTCAACAAAGTGCAATACTTTAGCACCATGTGTATAAATATTGAAGCTCACCATCAAATCAGTGACTATGCATTGAATATTTCACCAAAAAAGTGTACCTTGGGGAATAGGGCTTCACTGACAGTAAGTTTGGATTTCAGCATTTACCCATGCATGCACGGAAATAACAGAATTTGCTATCAGTTTCAGAATTAACAAACTATCAGTTTTGCCAACTCCATAATCAAAAATTCCAAACCAGTATGTGAAGAGGTCACCTCCTTCTATCCATACGATACATGCTTCTGGCAATACCTCCACATCCACAAGACTTCAACACCAACATATGGGTCTTACTGGAGTGCATCATGCCACATATTATCTGAATTTGGGAGAGGCAAAATTTGGCATTTAACATCTCGTTGGTACCATTCAGGCCATAGGCTGGTGATCCAGTTTCTTCACATGGCTTTGACGGAGTGCACACGGACACCACAAGAATTCTCTGCACATACTAAGTTGCTTTTATTAATCCAGAACTGCATGCTACAGATACTGTACAGCATGAACATTGATTCATTACAAAAATGGTTTCAGAACAATAAAAATGGAAAGAAAATAAAAGGAGCAAAAAACAGAACAGGAACATCACAGCTGTTAGGAAACATTGAGAGTATTCACAAAAGGTCATCAGCTTCTTAGTAAAATGGAAAAAAAGACAGCTATACAACTGTTTCATTTCTACTACAATGGCACCAAATGAATGAACTTTTCATCAGTTGTATACCAGCCTTTGCAACATCAACATGCCTATTTAAAATTTACTAATACCTACTGATAGTAGTGTACATAAAAAGTGGCAGTTTCAGTTCAGAGTAATTTCCCCAACGTACAGAAATTTGGCCCATGGGTTTCATTAATTCTCACCCTTCAATGCTTTGCTTTATAAGATTTTGGGATGATTTGCCAATAGCTACCAAACACATTGCGTTATAGCTTAAACTAGTCAGCAACATTAAAACTACATACATACCTATGTTACCTCACAGCTAAAAAGGACCAAAATACAGCAAAAATGGGGGAGGGAAGATGTATCGACCTTAAAAGTTTGGCACAGAATAGATACATAGGATATAGATTAAGCAATTCCAGGTTTGAGGCTACTGTCCATATGGGGCTCTATATGAGTGATCAGGTGTTTTTTATTTTGTACTATTCCAAAAAAAATCCCCCCCTCTCCCAATTGCCTTCAAGTTTTCTTTTGTACAATGGCTTTTTCTCAGCAATTTTTGTGCACTTTTGTTTTTTTTACAACGCCACTACATTATCCATTTGGTGACAGTCATGTATCACAACAGAGGAAAAAAATGTTAAATCCTTGGTAACAAATGAATCTTTTCATATATAAGATGCTTACACTAAGCAAAAAAAACTTTATACATTGTTTGCAAGAAATGAAAAATATTTAAAAGAGACAACATACATGATACAACAAGCATCTCTAAAGCAATAAATACTACTGGTCCTATAGCGTTGTAATTTTTTTCTTGCACGCCCCCCCCACCCAAAAAACAACGCCATGGAACAATGCATATTAACACAGTTTTCCCCATTATTTCTGTACATTTAAACAATAACACGCAACATCACAAAGTTGTTCCACACAATTAACAGGTGGCACTGCATTCATTGTGCCCTTAAGGATAAAATGGACGTAAAATGATTGGTTCGCAAGCTCTTATTTAATACAAATAATACAGCGTAGCCAACTCCTTCCCACAAGGGCTTCTTTGAATCTGACAGTAGTCTCTTACTCGTGAAGAATCCACCCAGTAAGAACCACATAACAGTGATAAACACTACAAGGTTTGCAATGGTTGACAAGAGGTTGGCAGGATCTCTCAAGGCTTATCCTACATATTCAAAGAGGACCTTGGAAATAAACAATGGGTCAAATATTGACCAATGCACTCCATAACATCTACTAACGTGTAGCCATAGGGCACAAATGAAATAAAAAAGAACACCAGCAACTATGCTAAAAGCTATTCTAAAGACTTGGTTACAAGTGAAAGTGGCTGGGACTGTGTCTCTTGCAAAGCACCGTGGGATGAACAATTGACATGGATGAAGTCGAAGGTCGAGTCTGCGATGAAGACGAGGTTGTGGACTGGTGCAAGTTCGGTGCTCTAATGCCCCATTCTGGCAACTAACAGCTGAAACTGTGCTGGACTTGAGCGCCGAGTTTGTCGACAAGGCAGAGGAAGATGGTGAGGAAGGTGGGCCAAAGGATCAGGTTCATTGTAAGTGATAGAGGTTGCATTTGTTCAGTCTGTGGATCAGAGTCTGCGGTAGAAGGGCTTAACATGGAAGGAGAAGGGGGAGGAGAATCTAATATGCTTCCATCTGAAGAGGGTGGGCTGGCGCAGCTGCCTTCACCTTGTATGTAGCGAATGCACTTTTTTTTCTCCTAGAAACAGGGAAAGATTTATCTGTAAATAAAGGGCAAAAAGACTAATGGAGTTGGTTATTTGAACAAAGAAAGTAATCTTATTCAGGCAACAAAGTTGTATCCATGACATTTAAAACTTTAACAACTAATGCAAGTCCCATTAAGTCAGCAAATCTACAGGGATTACAAATTTGTTTAAATATGAAAAGATAAAGCTTCACAATATGTGAAGTGCTTACAAAATTACAATATATTGGGTTTATCTGTTAAGAACCACACCAAATTGAGGAAGACAGGAGAAAAATACTAAGAAAAGAATGAAAGGAGGAAAAGGAATAAAGAAACCATGGAAAATTCAAAAGGGAAAAAAATAAAAAAAACAAGAATAACTGAGTTCTATGGCCTGCAGGCTGTGGCTGATTCTTTAAATGGTCTGCAATGGAAAACAAAAGTCAATGAAGGTTTGGTTGATTAAATTCATTAATCGATTTCCTTGTATGCGTCACTTTCACTCCAGCTGTCTGTGAGAGGAAGGAAGGATTTTTTTTATTGTGCTTCATGATCCTGTACCATTTTGGCCATGGACTCATTATCATGCGAGTACATTTGGTTTAGTTTACAAACAAGTAATAGTTCAACCATCAAGTAAAATTTGCAAACAACAACATGTAGTATTTATCAGTAGGCCCTAGTCAATTCTCACCACAAATATAGAGGAAAATGAATGTTAGTATTCACAGTTTCAATCATCTTTTTGTACTTCATTTTGCAAAAAGGGGATGCATAATTTATCTTGGAAAATTTGCTACTACAAACAACACTGTTGTTTTCAGACCACATTGGAACTTCACACCCATTAAAAGCCAGTATACATATATGTAGGGCCAGGGTGGGAAGATACATTAAGACAGTTCAAGCCACAGAAGCCTGCTAGGTCAAATCTGTGATACCACGTGGACCACATGCATGCAGTTAAACTCGAGGTTTGCCAAAACAAAGGGGCAGTGTAACAGACAGAAACATGCGAGTGAAGCAGTATGTCATGCCACATTAGAACAAAAGCTGCAGGTGGAAGGACCAACTTGGTGGGCTCAAAACAGAGAAAGAAATGCAACTAGGTAATTGCCAAATGAATCAGGGCTTTCGAGACCAACCCTGACCAACATTGTTGCAAGTCACTGGCCAGCAGAGTATAATTAGTCTTCACTTAGTTCAAGCCCTGAACTGCTGAAGATGGAAGGACCCTGGGCTGGAGTTATCATATCTGGAAGGTGTACTTAAACAGATTGGTAGCTTATGTCCTGACAGTTTATAAACTGCTGCTCTCAGAAAATATTATATGCAAATGTATCACAAATACACACCAAGAAACAAAGCAAAAACAAATGTCTGTGCCTGGGCTCAATTTGCATCAGCACATTGCTGATAGATAATTGACTTCAGAAACTTCAAAAAAGTTGCCATGGGACCACCTATAGCACTATGAAGTTCAAATCAAGAACAACTTCTCAATAGCCAGCTGTGGAGCTGGGATAGAGGCAAGAATAAAGTTTGAAAACTTCAGCAACTGTTAGTCATGCAAGATTAATATCAAGCAAAGTGCCCAAAATCCTTTGCAATTTCAGCTTTGCATGTCAACACTTCCAGTTTATTCCTCAGCAGCAAATTCCCAGTACTCTGTCAATTAACTTAGCACCAGGGATCCCTTTCACCTTCCAGGTTATAGCAGAAATATGTTCTCTCTTTAAAAAAAAGCTTAGAAATTATTTTTCGTATGTTCTCCCATTTGGAGACTCCTAGGGTTATGGTTCTTCTTCAGCTAAGACAGCCAGCCAGCCAGCCAAAGATTGGCTTTCCAGTCTACTCCAAATCATTCTGCTGACAAGGTGTTTTTGGACTTATAAGAACTACATTCTGGTAATGCCTTTACTCATCTTCCTTGCTGGTAAATGCACAGTCTCCCAATAAGACCACATGAACGTTATGAGGAATTGTATGAAGAAATGTGAAACCATGGCAGAAACATTTTGGGTCAGACTGTGCTGGCGACAGGCAGTGGCTCTGAAGGGAAATGCCAGCATTTAGCTGTCCCCAGGCGAGTCAGTCCTGGACTGATGTGGGTTTCTGCAGGAGCTGGTAACCGCAAACGTGCTGGGGCTCCACGTCATTACACTGGGGAATCCACCACCAGTCAAAGCTGGTGTAGGATCAGAATCCCCATTCACTTGGATGAGAATTCCCAGTCTGGAAATTAACAAGAATTTATTTTAAGATTTATTTTAAACTATATTTTAATAATTTCTTAGTGTTTTGAATGTGTTTTTATTTTTAAAAAAATGTTTAATAATTTAGTTATTTAAAGTGAGCTCCGTAGTTTTTACAATGTCCCTAAATACTGATACAAAGTTTTGACAGAAAGCAGGAGCCTTCCCACAGCTTTGCCTCCTGTCAAATCTGTCAGGGCTGTCTAGAAGCAACCAGGACTGGGGCCTCAGCTCCCACCTCCCAAGGCCTACAAGACTCAATTCAGCCCACTGAGAATTCCATTTGCTTTCCACGAAGTTACTTCTTGGCAGATTAAAATTAATTTAATCTTAAATTCCTCTTCTAAAAATTGCCCACTTTTTAAGCAACATTCTCCAAAGGGTTGGCCTGGCCATCAGTAGCAAGTCTTGTGCCTTGGCCTTTGGAAGCCAATATGTGGACTGGTGTTTTGATTGATTCATCTCAGCTGTGAGCTCCACAAGTGAGGAGTCACTAATGGATACCATGGTTCCCTGGCACTGCAGGTTGGAACCATTAACTACAGAGTCTTTTGAACTTTAATTTTTTTGTCAACAACTATCAGATTAACTATCTTGTCCATCCTTGGCTGTGAAATTTTGAAAAAATATCCACAAGTGAATTGAAATGTTCCTGCCCCTCCCTGAAAGAATGTCAAAACTAAAAGCTACTTTGTTGAAATAAACTCTTGTACTTCCCAAATTAGGGGGAATATAGGGAAAAGAGAGGGATCTCAGACTGAAGTCTGGATTTAGGGAGCCGCACAGACCAACAAAGTCTCAAAGCAAATTAGTGGAAGTCTAAAATGGAAACAGAGTGCTGGAAATTCTCAGCAAGTCTGATGGGATTTGTGAAGAGAGAAATACAACTTAAGCACAACCCTGATGAAGGGTTATTGACCTGAAACTTTAGCTAGTTCTCTCCAAAGGTTTTGGTTGCAGAAAAGATTCACAAGGATGCTGCCAGGATTGGAGGGCTTGAGTTATAAGGAGATTCTGGGAGGCATACGTTTAAGATGAGAGGGGAAAGATTTAAAGGAGACCTGAGGGGCAAGTTTTCCCATACATAGGGCAGTGGGTATAAGGAAAGAGTTGCTAGAGGAAGTGGTGAAGGCAGGTACAATTACAACTTTTAAAAGACATTTGGACAGGTACATGGATAGGAAAGGTTTAGAGGGCTACGGGCCAACTGCATGCAAATGAGACTAGTTCAGGTAGGCAACTTGGACAGCATGGATGAGTTGGATTGAACGGCCCGTTTCTGTGTTCTATAACTCCATGGCTCAGAGTATTTACAAAACCTTGCTTTCACGAGATCTGAAGTTTCAATCTTCAGTTTGTTATAATTAGTTGGCTTTATCCAAGTAAATAGCTTAAAGGGTGAATGTGCCTGATCACCCCAAATTTAAGGAGGAGGAGTCAAATAAAAAGCACAGACAGGGTACTATCTATTAACTGTTGTTGTCAGACTGGGTGAGCACACTGGTAGGATAGTGTAGGGCTTGACTGTAGTGCTCCCACATGGTATCAGAGCCCACCAAATGGCTACTTGAACAAGACACCAGAAACCGACTGCCACTCCCAGTTAAAGTGACAACCCTTTTATGTAAGGAAAGAAACGAGTGCAATAACTCATTTTGGTTTAAAAAGCAAATTAGCTAAGCTAAATAAATTGGAGTACCCAGCCCTATTGTTTCAAAAGCACAGGAATGCATGGAAAATGTGTGATAAAATGGTTTCAGAAACCCCAAAGCTTTATTTGAAATCATTACTTCATAGCTATGTATTCAACATGATTCCAATAGCCTGGCCTAAATAATATCAAGTTGAACATATTCAAAACAATTTTTGGAAATTTTCTATCAACATGCTAACCCTAGGTCAAACTGGGTATTTGTTATGAGAAAGAGACAACTTTAATAATGAAGCATTCAGCATATTAAAGAAAACAAACATGCACATCATTTGAAGAACCCCTAATGTTTGCTTGAATTCTTACTGATCACATTTTACAATTTAATTTAAGCAAGTAAGCCATCAAAAGGTGACTTCAAAATTTCACAATTAATTTGCCAAAGAACTAACCAATACAAAAATCCACAAAGGAGGGGTCATTATAGCCAAAATGATTAAAGTTCTTTAAGGAAGTGACCAATTTATTACTGCTAACACATGAATCCTCCCAGGATCAATTGGCAATTGCCTGGAAGTCGCTCACTGATGTTCATCCATCACTTGGCAATTGTCCATGCTGCATCTTGCATAATATTTACTTTTAAATTGAGCACCATTTACTAGAAACAACACATTCAAACAAAAAGACGAACAAATCAATCTACTAATCATGTAAATTAGTCAGAAGCACAATTATACTTAAATATTAATTACGCTTTAAGGTCATGATTATAGAATGATACTAGTTACTCTTAACATACATGCCAACAAAGACGAGTTAAAAAGAGACACACACAGGTGCACAGTCTCTACAAACCTCATTACATTAGCAGACTTTATCCATGTAGGTTCAAATTGTTCATAACTAAATGGGGTGAGAGAGACTGTCAACACATTCTGAAGCAGGGGAAATGAAACATGAAGAGGAAAGCAGATCAAGCACCATGTGCACATGATAAACAAAAAGTTTTAACTTTGAAGAAACAAATACCTACCATGACAACATTCCCACTTCAAAGACTGCATGTGTCAGGACAAAGAAATAAGATTTAACCAAATGCGGTCAACAGGAAAGGTGTATATAAACAGGACAAAACATTCATTCCCTCTACCCAGTCAACTCCTGAGAATTAGAGAATTGGCAACAGGAAAAGTTCGAGAAAATTCTAAAGTATGCAGATTAGCTGTGGTGGATAAGCCTTTGACCATTTGATGCCTGAGTTTGTTTAGTTAAACCAAATTGTAAGAAAACTAAGAGAAAAAAAACTTAATTGTTGTTACTTAAAAAGATATTCCAACAGATTTTGCACTCGCCTGAAAATGAAAGTTTCCTCTGAACGAGCTTGTAGCTGGTATGACGCCCAATTACTAAAAATAAATTGGCGATTAATACACAAAAATGTAAAGACATAGTTACTGGAGTGCACAAACACCTTTCTGCTTCTTGGAAACTTCTGTTGTACAAAGCTGTGATAATTACTCAGGTGAGGCAACTACTGTATCTCAATAAGGTTACTTTTTAAAAAAATAAATGAAATAGTAGCTCTGCATGATGAAATTCCACATTTACTTACTATAATGGACTCATGCACAGATTATCAGTACACCTTGTGCACTTAGAACTGCAATGTCTCCATGTTCACCCAGGAGTGGGTGAATTTTCTACATTATATTTAAACTATATAAACAGATCTTTTATGCATCAAGTGTGGTTAGTAGTTCCAGCAAGTTTTCAAGTCTCTTCTGTCCTAGGTTTCACTGCACCAATCTCCGACACAAGGTCACAGGCCCATCGCAACCACTGTTTGGGGAGGGCCAGGAAGGGGGGGAAGAATGAAGGTGAACAGTGCTTGCAAGGAGACAGACCAATGCTGCTAATAAAAGGCAACAGGTAAAATAAAAGAAAAGGAAATAAAAAGGAAAAACAAATCTGCAAAAAGCTATAGAATATTAGCACATTAGAGCACAGGAACAGTCACATGAATGCACTACAAATCCAATAAAGGGCATATTTAATTCCGGAAGGCCTAATGGGAGTATACCTGCAAGGTTTGCACCATAAATTCTGTTGGTCTAGCCCGAACAATGCCCGACACTTCTTTGGAGTATTTGCATCTGTTAGCATGAAGTAAACAAAAACAGCAAATGGAGGATACTGCTCACTGGATGTGACATCTCAGCCAGAGCTAGTGGTTTAGCTGGCAAAGTTGGCATTCTCCCCTCATCACTTTTAAAGAAAGAAATCCAAAATTCACACTGCCTAGCACCAACAGGCGCAAGGGTTGGTATCAGCGTCCAATCAAAACACTGAAACAGTGAGAGCAAGAAGGAGAAAGTGCCAATTTAAACCAGCTGAAACCAACCATAGCAAACCTGGGAAAACGATACACACCTGCACGGGCCGCACCAGTTATTCTGTTGATCAAGGCCAAAGCGCGCTCGGCATTTCTTAGGAGCGCTCAGATCTGAACAAATTGGAAGAAAGCGAGCAGAGGAGACAGAAAAGGAAGAAGGAGAGACAAGAAAACAAAAAGGAATAAATCAATTTATCGGTTACCAGTGATCAGTAATGCCCTCTAATTTCAAAAAAGTATTAAAATCACAGCTGTATTTTTTGCACCCATTTAAAAAGCACCAATATTGTGTGGCAATACAAATTTGTATTTTTATAGTAGAATTTAATTAGAATTGACAAAAGGAAGTAAGTGGGCTGAATAAGGAACCTGAAGGTCAGCACCAGTGGAGGATGTTAGGCTTGAATTAGGCTAAAAGGTTAAAGTGCTTTGCAGAAGAAGCTGGATAGCAGGGTCAATTTTACATGCATGTGTTCCAAGGGCAAATGTAAAGAAGGATAATGGGATTAGTCAGGCAGGCAAGGCTAATTATGAGGATGCATCAGAAAACAGGTACAGCCCAAATTAATATCAAAACAAGACAATAAGTACAAACTACAATAAGCTTTAAAACGTTTGAAGTTACCGTAGCTAATGCAATTTTTTTTTAAAAGTGTTCCATAAAAACAAGCATTAAAATATCTAAGATGCATGCATTGATTACTTTATCAGTCTTGGAAAGGCAAAACCAGCCATAAAATTAAACTATACACATACCATCATAATTAACAATGTTATAAAACATGGTTAGCAGCAGCTAGGGTTTCATGTGATTAAATGTCATTATTCTGATATGTAAGGGTGCCTTCTATTATGGAAGATAATTGCTGCCTACTTACCATTGGTCTCCCCTGCCTGCTTTTCCCTTTTCCTCTTCTTCCTCTTGCCCTATTAGGGAGAGAAAGCAAATGGGGAGGGAGGAAACACAAGCTCAGTTTGTCCATTAGATTCACAAAACCATGCCAACCAGCCTCAAAACACTACAAAAGAAAAAAATGCTCAGTTCAATCAGCATTGAGAAGCAGAAACAATATGAAGGACAGCTCTGTGGCATGCACAAGGTCCTCAAGACGGCAGAATGCCGTCAGCTTCACTCAAGTCATTATTTGTAACATTAAACTGACATGTATGAAGTATATGCCACTGGGCCTGTAAAGAGGGGATAAAAAGGAACAGGGGAGAGCGAGAGAGCAGGGAACATGCTCGAGAATGGAACTTACATAGTTATCTCGTGCTGACCAGCCTGGGTAGAGTTGCATGTGAAGCTGCCGTTCCTTTCTGGCTAACTCATAGTACTTTGCTTGCTCTTCTCTAGACAAAGCATGCCACTGAGAATAAACAGGGGGGCCAGATGTGGTGGGATGAGGGAGAAACAGAACACATTAATTATATAAATACTAGTATGAATTGATCCTTGAGCAAGATTATGAATCTGTAAAGCATCAGGGCTGCGTTCCACAATATAACAGAAAACAACAAGATTAACCTATCTATATGCATCAATACATCAGTAATATGGACCATAAACCAGAATTTACAGTAAAACAAACCATAGAGAATCATTTGCTCTTCACTTATGTTTGGGGCAGGGCAAGGCAAATAATTTAACTTTAAAAAAAAACCTAGTTTGAAAATCAGGAAATAAATTAACTCTTATCCTGAAACAATTCACAACAATGGAGAGAGACGTTTACTTGTTTCACAGACAAGGAAGAGTTCTTAAAAAGTGATGGTTAACAAGCAGGGTATCAGAGCTGGACAGATGCTTACAGTGTCTTAATGATGTTCTTCCATTCTATTTTAAATGCAGGCATTAAACTGTGCATTGCTAATATACCAGATTAACACTGTATGTTGTATCCTTCAATATTATCGAAACAATTGCAACCAATCTTTACAGACATGCTGTATGAAAAGTAGTTATCACTTGTGTAAATCTCTATGCTGATTGCCCTAATCAGTCAGATTCTCTCTCCAACCCATTCTTGTATACTTTTGTCGGTTTAAGATGCTTACCCTTCGGCCAAGGATCTGATTGATTGCCGCACTCTCTTTCAGCGTACACTCTGCTACCACTTTTGCTCTCATTTCCTTCATGTACAACATGAATGCGTTCAGAGGCTTCTTTATGTGTGGCTTTTTCTTTTCCTCTTCTTTTTTGGCATCCTGATGATGTTTTCTGAGGGAATGTGTACAATTACAACTACAATGAAACTGAAGTGGTCATTTCTCTTCCAAAATCACTACACTTTAAATAATTCATTATTAAAATCAACAGAAAACTCTAAATCAGTGTAAAATGGGAGCAGTGTACATCTTATAATCTACATGAAAGATGTGCATTCTTTTTAAACTCTGAAAGTTTTTCTTATATACATGTTAAACAGACCTTTAACAACATTTTAAGTTAGCTGCTCATTAAAATAAAATGTGTTTTTCACACAAATGATGAAACTTACGAGTTATTGAGGGATCCGATGTCACTCTGGGAAGACTCTTGTTTGACAGTTGGTGTGACTATGGCCGGATGGGGAATTCCCGTTGTGTGTAAACTGTGATGTGGTGGAACCATGTGTGGGGGGGAACCTACCAGAGAGAAAACTGTGTAAATCAACAGAACAGAAATGAATGAACGAAAGGGATGGGCACACATTTGATATATAAACAAGAACATATGCAATTATAAGCTTTCACAATCGCTATGTAGCTACTGACATTAAAATGACTTTTCATTACACAACTGGCAGTGTATGACATCCAAAAGGTATAGAATTTTATAAAAATACAACATTCATGCTGTACAATACTATATATATTGCTACCAAAGTCATCAGATATGAACTTTATAGAGCAACTTTGGTCTGGCTTTTTAAATTATTTTTGCATGTAGCCAACAAACAAATTTTCTGCCCCATTTTACATTTAGTCAAATAAGAATTTCTATCTTCATTCAGTCTGAATTTGTGCTACATCAACTTCTTCCCCACCCATCATGAATTAAACCAGCATAATGATTTTCTGTTACTATAATAATGATATATTCACTGCTTCATTTTAAAACAGTAAATTGATTTAGGAGTGAACACATTTGTCCAACTGCACATCATGCAAAATATTATGGTGTTAGCTGATGGGCATAGACTTCTTATTCCTAGAGTGAAATATTATCAGAGTGAGCAGCAAAAATACCATTTACTGATAGCATGCAAACATAAGACAGTACACAGGTGAAGCATTTTATAGGACACTAGAGCTTTCAAAACCTCAAGAGTATTATTCTTCATGTGATGAAGTGGTTACATTCATTTCATTACCTGAAGAGACTTACAAGGGTTCAGAAGTTAATGGACACTATAAAATGTCAATCTATCATAAGGTGATTACTTCCACACTATCTACAAAATAGTTGAAATTTGGTTTAGCTGTTGCATTATTTAATAGATATATCTGAATAAGGATATGATAAATAACATTTTATGTTTGATATAAATGAGTTATATAGATATAACTATATAATTCTGAAGGAATATATAAATAAAATTTTCTATTGTAAAAACTGAAAATTCTAAACAGTTAATTATGAAAAAAATCCTGACTGCTTTTATGGCTTCAAGCCAGAATATAATGATGTGCATAAACTTGCAGGCCATGTTATGAACAAACTCATTTTTGTTCCATGGTGTCTCTGGGGCTTCTATCACGTTCATTCTCACTTTATTTCACTGTTGACATGTTTCTGTTAACTGCATGTCATCTGCCTGACTTCGTTTTATGTGCGAGCTGTGGGATGCTTTTTCTCCCCCTTGCAAAAAAAACAGCCTCTTTGAGTTGCAGCTAGTTTGTCATTATTCCCCCTCCTCTCCCTGTGCAGTTGTTATCTCTCATCTTTTCCAAGCTCAATTTTCCCGAGCTTTCTGAACCACCGCAAACCCACATTATGGTTTATACATGATGCTGATCCCTTTGAAGGCGGCACATTTCAGAGCGGGCCCTAGTCAGGAGAAGCACCTTCAGCCAATTTACGAGGCTGAGGGGGCCCGAAGCTCTAACATCTCAATCTAACAAGGTCACAGGGTGGCACAAGTGAGTGTCAGCTATTGCTGTTTAATTGCCAGTCTATGCCTCTCTGCTGTGTTTAAAGTATAATGACCCATCACTTAATTCCAAGAAATCACTGCCCTGCTGCTGGATGGAATAAATATCAAAAGGTGTGCTCTGGCAGGGCATGGAGTCTACATTTCCTACGGATGTCATACGAATAATACAGACGTGTTTTTCCATCACCCAACTACCGCACAAATGCCTTTTGTTCTTTTTCTCTCCCTTATATCGGAATAACTAATGTATGGCCCTATGGAAAAACTGCTAAGTTGTTTTAACGATTGCCTTCACAAGTGCGAGGATCGTGTTCTTTCACTGTTAACCTGACCCCTATTTGTCGGGGAGGGGTGTTGGGGGTGGGGTGGGTAGAAAGGGGGAAAGAAACAGAAGAGATCCAACCCAAAGTCAGCCACATAAGACAAGAAACTAGCCCTATGCCTTTCTCTTTTTTGTGATGTTTACCTTTTGCTCTCACAGCTGGTGCCTCACCTTGTCAGGTACACAAATGTAACAATGGACATTTTGAGCATTTCTCATACATTCTTTTTTATTTTGCTATTCCACAATAAACATTTCTGTTATACTGCTGAATGAATAGATTTTTTTTGTTTAAGTGCCTTAATTTGTCCTGCCCCTATCAAAAGCTATGCTTTCACAAATAGATCTACTTGGTCTCCAGAGATGGCAAGCCTTGCTAATAATCTATGCTAATTTAATTAACAACTATCATCAAAATGCATTAGCTGTTTCAGCCCATCAGGAAAGTCTAACCCTCCACCAATTAAATTAGCTGAACTCTAAATCAGATAAACAGAAAATAAACCCATCATTAGGAGCAATTAGCAATTGCTTAAATACAGTGCCATAGAGTAGTTTGTAAATATACTTGTAGCCACTGGGAAATTAGCTGGTACCATATTAATTGGGGCTGTGCCGTACAGTCAGAGCCCCTATCAAAACAGTAGCTTTCAGAGTGCTGAACATCAGTCTCCAACAGCTTTGATGTGTCATCATTTACCGCTTTCTTTTATTAGTTTTGTATGTTTGCGTTTATTGTACGTGCATGGACATTAATATTGTACAGAGTGGTGAGATCTGGTGTGGAACTGCTGATGTGCTGTAAACTTCAATATATAGAGATTTTATCCAGCATGGCAGCTACTTCAGCTAGTTAAAATTAGGCACAGATTTACAATGCCTCATTACTTCTTTTTATTTCACCTTCAGTATTGCTAAATACCCATTTAAATTTTTTTAATACACAGCTGGCACAATTAATCTTGTTAAGATTATTGCATTTTTCCATTATGATGGCCTCATTATTGCTACAATAATATAGTTTACCAATTCCATAATTATGTCAAAGCTTGCAGGCATAATTTGTTGTCGGTATTTGGGCTTCATATTCCAGGACTGAATGTTCTCAGCTGCACAGTTTTAAGATCTAAAGAGTAGCCAGAGTAAAAGATAACCAAAAGGAGTAAAGGAAATGACTGCAATAGGGGTAGATTCAATGCAAGTCCGAATGTATGTCATGGTGGCTCAGCGTAAAGGGAATTCCTGGAGACACCTTCTGTTGCAGTCATTAATGTCAAAGGCCCAAAGTACCCTTCTGGCCCAATGAGTCCCGCCGCCCATTTAAACCCATGTTAACTGAGCCATACACCTTTGGAATGTGTATTATTAGCATAATATTATGAAGTATTATTATGAAGAAACAACAAGTGGAGGTTTACCACTTGCTCTTATGGCCAACGTGCACATTTAGCACTGAGCTGGGTATGGTACTGGGTAGGACCATTTCCACTACTGCCCCCTCTATTAAATCTGAAACTTGCAAATTGGGGAGCCTAATTAATATAATTTGGTCTTAGGCCCAAAACTAAAAAGACAGCCAGTGAGCTGGTTGAGGTGGCATTCTGTACACATTTTACAGAAGACTGCTGGTTTTGTTGCAACAAAGCTTTAACCTTTAGTTGATGAGCCAGCTAAATGATACGCAGATTGTGTGAATAATGTGACTAGAATAAGCACGTGCTTGCGTATCGTGTTGACATGCTGTCTTGTTAGTTCTGCTTTGAATAATTCTGCCTGTTCCACTTGCTACCTCCTTGGGCAGCTCCACGTGTATAGGAACACAATGCATAAGGTCAGGACCAGTGAGCTACTAATCAGCTACACAGCACAGACTAATAGAGGACATGAAAAGATGACCAAATGGATAGTTCAGAACCTATTTCAATTCTAATCTTCCAATAACTGAATTGACAGTTAGAATGTGTTGATACAGCCATAGCCAAGGACATGCAATAGCTTTTAACAGCCTGCTTCCATTATGGAACAGCTTCCAAATGAAGTGGTTTTACTCTGATTAGGTTGCAAACAGTTGCGAAGTCACATGACAGCTTGCTTCCAGAACAACGACAAACTACAAATATTCAAAACTCTGTGCAGTTCAAAAGTTGCAATTTGTCTGCTTGTATACACTCCGTAATATTGTTGGTCTGTACCACTGTGCCTCAATGTGAAAACCACCTTAGGAGGCAGACATAACACACCTTTAAAAGGGGATGTACCATATCCAAAAAAAGCACACGTGCTTCCTTATTTATACTGCCTGTACCTTAATACTAGCCATTAAAAGCACTTTCACAGTAGTAAAATGGCAGGTAGTTAGTTAAAACCAAACAAGCAATTAAGAACAGACTCACACCAGAAAGAATGATGTGATCAGGTCATTGTGAAAACTGACACTCCGTAGCTGGCAATAACTTTACGGTCATTCTACAATTAATTCATCAATTCTAGGGATAAAGCAATGGTGCAGCTTAGGAGTGAATGCTTCTGGTCCTGTTGAGTCCTGAAACTTGCAACCACATATTAGAAACAACAAATAAATAGGTCAGTCAGTAGCTGAACTAGATTCTCAATTAGAAAATGTTCCATTTCTATTTCATATTCATTTGCAAATATTCATTTTGCTGCTTATGCAGATCAATCTGATTTGTCCTCTGCCAAAAATAGATATTGTGGACAATTCAAAACCCTTTCTTGTTGTGGCTCCTGTCCCTATACTATAACTTGCTCTTAACCTGAATTTCTTAGCTGTTGCAATAACAGGTAGGTTCACCAAATCATTAAGTTAACTGCACAATTCTCTGAAATTAAGTGGCATCTTAAATACGCAAGTCCAATGCAATCATTAGTTTTCTCAGAGACGATTAAAATAGCCAAGAGTGCTGCAGGCAAGTAATTCACCATTAAGAATTTGGAAAATGGTGTGATTATGAAAAGTAGTTGGGATGGTTATGTATATGATTTAGTTCGCTACTTCAGATGTCCCATTTTAGAGATCGGCCTGGCTGTCTATATTGTGGATGCTGCATTTTTCCACATTACACTGCATTATGTGGCCAAAGGGATAGGTAACACTAACACTAGACCAGCAAGCAATGCTATGGGTTGGCTGTTTCAGAAAAGCATACCCTTAGTTTTAAAATTAAAGAATATTTCAGCAACTGATGTCAATGAACCTCATTGGTTATCAGCTGGTTTTCTAACAAACAGCTTCCACTACAGTAACAGAAGTTGATACTCTGTCTGAAGCCAATGAATGAAAGAAATGTAGCCAATAAATCTCTTTCCCCCAATTACAGCCAAGCAACTAAATATTGGGAAGCAAAATAATTCAACATTTTAAAAATTAAATTTTTACTTTCTACATTTTGTGTTAAAACAATTAATTACTTATTGATCCCGAGTCAGTGCCTCAAATTTAAAAGCTGGAAGTAATGTGTATAGGCAAAATTAAGTCAACAGGTCTACTGCTTATCAAAAAGCAGGAACCAGATTTCAAGCTGAGACAAGAGTTTAAGCCCTATTCATTGCTGCACTTCAGACTCCTGTGTCCCTGAAAGGATAACTTTAGGTCACACCACCCAATCTGTACATGGGAAGATACAAGATGTTGCATAGGGCAATTGTGGAGAGTAATGATTAACTTGAATTTTGCAATGTGCCAGATAAAGAGCTACCAAGATCCAAAAGAAAATAAGCAATTGAGAGATCCAAATGTTTATTGAGTGGAACTAATCACAATGAATCCCATTTCACATCCCCTCCCCTTGCCTGGGTGTCCAAAGGCCACAAAGGCCCTTGTTTTCACCACCAGTCTAATGAAGTGTTGGCCGGTAGCTGCTGTAAGTTGTCACCTACTTTTGAATATCAATGTCTATGACGTGAATGCACAACACTAAGTGCCTTATGTTGCTACCTATTGGCTCAATGGAAAGAGCTACACGCCTCCAAGTAGAAGAGCAGACATCTGATTACTACTTTTCCAGTAATTCCACATTAAAGTGGCCTTTAACCTGTGATGCAAGAATGAAGATTATTGCTCTCTGAGCTGACTTAGTGTGGCTCAAGTAGCAATAAGTGACTCTGCCCACTGGGTATAATAAATATTAACTGCATTTTGCTGTCTGCAAGTGCTAAAACATTGTCCCTTGGGCTCCAACATTGATGTAAAGTGTGTAATAATTGCGGCATGCTCTTGACACTTCCGTGTTCCCTTGGGGACAATGTTTTACCACTTACTGTCTTGAACAGCAGTCAATATTTGTGTACATTATGAATGAACTCCTCTCACAATAATACTGCAGCAAAGGCTCCATTCCAATTGCATTACTTGCAGATTCATTCATGGCATGCTATTTAGTTATGGAATGGTATTCAGCTTACTTGTTTATGACAAAACCAATGTAAATGCCACATGACAAATGTTTATTCAGAAAAAGGGCACAATGTTAAAAATGGCAATGTGTCCTCACTGAACAAAAGCAAATGGCCATTTGCTGCAAAACAAAAGAGGCTGTTGAGAAAATGGTTGGAAGGTTATTGGCTTAATAAAAACTGATTGCCACCAAACCAAGTGTACCCACCTTGACATGGAAGCATTCACTGTGAGTGCAGTGGGGTAAGGGTGTCGAAATCCCCCTGTTGTGATTGGGTAAACAGGTTGACCTTGCCTGAAAAGAAAAAAATAACTGGAAACTTCTGCTGTCGTGAGCACACTCTCATTTGAACCAGAACAAAAAATGTTGTTGATTGCACAGCCAGGATCAAAGGACGTAAATAAAGAACAATTTTAATGTGCTAAATCTGATAGAACCAGCTAATTAAATTTTATAACCTCTGCTAATGTCAACAGAGACCTTCTCCCCAAGCTAAAACTAGGTGTTTTGTTGTGATAATTAAAGACGAAGCGGCATTTGCTTTAATGGAGCCATCACAATAATTGAGGGCTACAGATCCAAAGGAAAACAATAATGAATGTAAATTTATACCAAAATAAAATACATCAAATCAAAGAGCCGCTGTTCTGCTTTGGGCCTCTTTTGGTATTTAGAACTCAGTAAGAAAACATTAAATTAACAGTCCTTAATTTGTAGCCTTTTGTCATAGTAACCAGTGTTGACAGGTGTTGCCAAGGGAAAAGCCCAAATAAATATGTGGGTACCCAGTAGCCAATCACAGCTCATTACAATAATTGGACAATACAGTTACATGCAAAATTCTACAAGAATTAAAGGAATAAAAAGAAAAAAGAAATGGAACTGCTTACTGTGGTACTAACCATCCTAGTGGATGGGGGATTTGGCCGACGGTACCAGGTGAGAGTGGGTAATAGGGAGAAATGTCTGAAGGATGCGGAGGCCTAGGAATTCCTAGAAAAAAAGCAAAAAGCAACAAAGTTTATTCTCAAAAGTGAAGGGTACAAAAAGTTCATCACATGGTTATATCTGGATATGCCAATGCCCATTTAACTTCCTGTTTCCAATAATGCCAACTGTTAAAATGATTGCAAGCCAAACCTTTAACAACCTGGGTCTTGCACATTATTTGTTATAGCTCAACATCTAAAAAAATAATTATTGAAACTTTTACTAAATCTTAAGCTCAGAGACTATTTATATCTGTGCCTTAGTAACACAACATTCAAATAGAATACAAGATGCAATTAGTTACATCATTTCTATACACATTTGATCCAGTTTTAGTGAATCACCAGGCCTTTCAATATTGTGGGTGAACTCTCACACAAATCTGAATTAAGATTTTTCCACAAAACACTGTAGTTTCATTTGATCCCTTCCATAGCATTTAGCTTTTGAAATCAAGTATGTAGGAATTCATTTAGTACTTCTGTGAATTATCTTAAAAATGTGTGTGCTTTTAATACCTCCTGTAACACAATTAGAGACACACTAGCCCCATTTCTTAAATCTGATTCATTTCATGGGTTCTCTAAAGAGGGGGTTCATCAGCTCCAGCCCATCACATGGAATCTCTGCTGAGCTGGCTACAACCTGGCCTAGGAATTGGAAGTCACCCCTTTTTGTTGCGCTAAAAGATGCTCAATTTGCCATAACACCAAGTGCGTCTTAACCAAAAACAAAAGTTGCTAAATTGGGACATCGCACTTTAAGAAATTGCTTTCATGGTCTTCTCCCATTAGAAGCCAAATCACACATTCACTGATAGTAGCCATCTCAACTCCCACTCACAGAGAAGGGGGTAAACTCATGGATCCAGGGGAAGGGGAGAGGAGTTGTCGAGAGGTAAAGCAGAGCAGCTTTGGACAGTGCCCATCCCCACTCTGCACTGTGGAGTAGCAGAGTCAGAATTAAATCCATGTCCCATCAAGGACTCTTTGGTATAGTTCCTGACCATGTGTGCTTGGCTTACAGTACATGAACAACAAAGGTCACGGATTGTGATTAATCCAATTTCTGTTAGGGAGTCTGAAATAAGTGTTGTATACTTTGAAGACATCATTGTACATATGATATATGATGGGGAAATTACACTAGCATAGGGTGAATTTCCCAGTCCAATTTTCCAAAGGGCAGGACATCTGCTGGAAATAGGCACAAATACAAAATAATTCACACAATAAAAAAAATACAACTGTTTTATTCCTAATAGACTCTCTTGGCTCCCATTTTTGTTGATTATCAGTAACATTTAAAACGAGCCTTAGTTTCAAAATGTGTAGTTGCCCACAACTATCCTCAAATCACCAGGATCTTTACTTGCTTTTCACAGCCTGCACTAATACAGGATCCTTTTTCCTTCCTACCCGAGTCATCTCAAGTCTCACAGCCCTACAAACATCCTATCTTGTTGGTAGTAGACCCTGTGAGTCTTCTCCACCCGCAACACAGATGACAATTCTTCTCCATGATTCCGACAACCTATTCCCCTTTCCCAGTGATCTTGGCCACTACTGCGAGAAAAACAACTTTTCATTAGACCATATAACACCCTTAATTTGATAACATTCAACTTCTGCCTGCCATCAGAACATTTCTCATGCTCTTGTTTAATGTGCGATGCATACATAAAAATGTCACATGATTAGGTGCAAAATATCCTAACTTTGCTGATGACATCTGCCCTGGAGCCAGAAAGTACCACTGTCCAAGTGACCTCACAACTTTGTAATCAGTACATTTTAAAAAGCACCTCAACAAAACATCAAGGAGCAGCATCTCATCTTACAACTGGGCACATTCCAGCTTTCCACTCAAAACCAAGTTCAATCGATTCAGATAGCTCCCAATTACATATCCTCTGGATCCACCTTTTGCTTTTGTATTCTCCTTTTCATCTTCTATTGTCTCAAACCATCAATTCAATTTTAATCTCTCCTACTCTTTTCTTTACCTCCTCTCCCACCTTTCTCTACGTACTTATCTCCATCTCTTCTTCCCCCCATTCTGATGAAAGGTCATCAATTTGAAGTGTTACCGTAATTTCTCCCTCCACAATCCTGCCCGACATGCTGTGCAGTTCCATCATTTTCAGTTTTAATTTCAGATTCCTAGCCAGCAGTATTTTGTTTTGTTTTAGAAACACAAACTTTTACATGGAATTTTTCAGAAAATACTGGAAGCAGTCAGCAGATCGGGCAGCGTCAGTGAAAGAGAAACAGAGTTAACATTTCAGGTCAGAGACCCCGTTGGGTGTTTCCAGCGTTTACCATTTTTATTTCAGATTTCTAGCATCTGCAAGATTTTTTGATTAATATATACACAAAGTTGCCTTTCAATAATTTCCCCATGTGAATTAACTGGACAAACAAAGAGGCACCAGACTAACTGCCTCACTGTAACAGCCAGATGTTACAACTGAGTTACCAACAATAGCAATCCTGCAGAATGTTTCATGTCTGAACTGTGTAGAACTTTGAACATTCGCAAAACATCAGTGAACATGCTACACAGCTCACAATAAAGTACAGAAACCTGGTCAACAAAAGCAAGGAATCTGGGACCCAGAAGTCAGGCAAGAAAATTAGAATTACAGATTTATTAGGAAGTAGTACTATGCCAAATATTATACCATGAAGTGTATCCCTAGTTAATTCTTGCTACTTAATCAATTTTCTCAAGTTACAAAATTATTTCGTCAAAGTTCTTGAAACTTGTTGTATAAATGAGGGTCTAAAATACCTCACTGCAGTTCTACTCCAGATCTGCTACTCATTTCACTTATTGTGTCCCTTACACTATCAAATTTTTTTATCTCATGTACTGTATGCTATTAAAGACTGTGCATTGTATACTATGAAGCTACTTGATTCACGCATTGTTCACTATGAAGCTGTTTATGCCCCCCAATAAATCCCAGTGCATAAGAAAGGGTCAACAAGTGACAATAAACCACATTTTCCCACAAACAATTCAACATCCTCCTCTTGCATGGCATTATTAAACAGCACAATTTGTAACACAGTAATGTTCACCTGGGCGCAGCCAGGGCAGTCAAGGCCACATGAGGCCAGAATAAATGTTCGAAATTCAATTTGACAGCCCCTGTGCAGTGTTAATTATTGATATGAAAACGGTTAGGGCACTTATTTATCATGCAGGCAGAAATGGCTTAATTAGTTGCAACAAATGATGGTTTCCTTCTCTAGAGTTTTCATTTAAGGCCACAATATACATTTTATAATGCCTCCACAGTAGCTGTCTTATGTGTCATTAAATTTAAGATTATCATTTCTCTTTCTGATACCCAGCCTGGAGTTGATTTTAAAAAAAGCAGAAAGAAATGAGAAAAGCAGCATGTCTGTGAAAGGAAAGTGCATGTAGGCAAGGTTGGGATAAAAGAGCTAGCAAACGAGAAAACGTATGGAGTGAGCTGCATCATAAACTCAAGCGGGAAGGTTTTAACTAGATTAAAGCAGCTTCCTCACGGCCTGGGGAGTAGTTGACGCTTGCTGTGGTACTGAGTCACAGGCAATCAAGTTGAAATTTCCAGCCTAGCCTCTCCTTTCAGGAGAACGATGGACACGTGCTACAAGTTGTCCTCAAAGTCCCACAGCGGGATTGTGCTAATCAGCCAGCAACTATCATCAACAATCCTTGCTGGCAAGTAAATGTTAATAATAGGGGAGAATAGGATCAGCCTCAACAGTGACATGCCCCAATTCCAACAACTACCACACACCGGGTGTACAAGGAATGATCATTTGAGCAAGCTACTGTCCGGCCACTGATACCCATGAAACTAAAGAGTAAAGAGGAGGAAAATACAAATGAACCCAAAACACTATTTATGGACAATGACAGGTTGAGCAGTCGTTTGCCATGTAACGCTCCGGGCTTAATGGCAGGCAGCACTCTCACCTCCAAATCAAAAGCTATGGATAAAGGTCCTATCCATTTGTGCACATAATTCAACTTTTAATGCAGCACTGAGGGAATGCTACACTTCTGGAGGTGCTATGTTCAGATGAGACACAAAACCATCATCCCTGCTAAGCTGATACGACTTGTAAGGCAGGAGAGAATTCCTTAATACCCCAGCCAACAACAGAAACAGGGTACTGATTATTATTCCAATTACCTGTATTATCCTATATTTATAATAACTACATTACATAAATTACTTCACTGCCTGTAAAGGGTTTGAGCAAGGCATTAAATAAATTGCATTCTTTTCCTCACAAACACGTCAAGTCTCAGTTTCCACTCTATTTCAATTAAAGATTCATGTATCTATGACTCCAATGTTTCAAACTGATCTGCCACATGTTGGTACTGGACACTGACCTTGGCTTTAAACGCTAACACAGAGACTTATCTACAATTGTTAACTATTGTAATTGAAGGCCATTGCAATCAAACATAGTATGACACAGTGCCTAAAATACTCCACAATAATCTGGAGCACTGTCAAGTGAAGAATACAGGGAAATTATTCCATGGCATCTTCTGGAAAATGATTTAAACAAAACTAGTAACGACCTTTCTACTCTCATCAATGAACAGAACCCAACAATACACTGCCACTGATTGGATCAGAGGTCTACTTAATTCATAATGAACAGCCTGCACAAGCCCAAATAGAGGTCAATCTACATGCTCTGCTTAACCAGTACAAAATATGATATCCTTTCAGCTTTAGGATATTCAATAGCAGTGAGAGTGCAAGTATTTGTTGTAGTACAAACACAATGCTTCATGAGGTGAGCTGACTTGGTCTCATGCAATTGTGGACTGTCTTAAAACTTCACCTGTGCAATGAATCTGCCCCCCCATCCCCCCCACATCCTGATATTCCTACAGATATCCCAAAATAGATAAAATCCATTGGAGAACTTGTCTTATAATAATAGTCTGACCAGCTGCCAGCCACTCGGTCTCTCCCAGGTTGCTAATGTGATATTGCGCTGTTCAGGGAAAAGGCCTGCATGTTAATTGGCAATGAACTCATGTCAAATTAAGTTCTTAAAAATGAAGGTATGTAAAAAATAAGAGCTGATCGAGTCTGATATACACATGAATCTTCACATGAAGTGAAGTCACATTTGACTGTGTGAGATATACACTTGGAGCAAGATCAAATGACCAAGGCACTTGAAAAGGCAGTTTAACCTCACTTTTACTGGGTTTCTTGCATCCAATTGAGCATGAAACAGAAGTTAAACTGGCACCAAGGAACAACAAGCATGCAAAATGCCTATGTCACATTACCAGAGGAGACCTCACACAAACATGAACAATAATGTAGTATAGGTCAGGAAACAATGCCAAATGGATACCGCAACACAGATATTTTACATGTTAAAAAGGAACCACCTATCACATTTTATTTCTTTCTCTCTTTTCCTTCCCCATATTAACCATGGGGAAGGAACTGACTAATCTGTATCCACCTTGAGCTTGAACTAACCTGGTGACCACCAACACAAGTTTTACAAATTACTCACAAATTACCTGCTTAAAGTTTGCCAGTTCTTTCCTTTGCTGCCATTTGTTTGATAAGATTTTTTTACCCTTACCAATAAAGAGCCTGCTAATGCTTACCCCTTTGATATGCATTCCCCAACACCTTTCCCTATCACTCATCTCTTTCAATTATGTTTGTCAGTTGAACACAAATTATCTCCAATAAAAAGCAAATGTTATAAACCATCTATCCACTCCTCTCCTTGGCAACTGTCTGAAACTGAGCCATTTAATAGCAAATGAAAATTTGGGAAAAAAACTGTGGATGCTGGAAATCTGAAAGACCAGAAATGCTATAAAGTCTCAGCAGGCCAGGCAGTTTCTGTAGAAAGAGAAACAACATTAAGGCTTCACATCCAAGGCCCTGATTGTTATAAGCTTTCATATGTCCTATATCCACCTTCAGCCTTGCCTCAACTTATCTGTCATTGAAACCCCCACCTTGCTTTTGTTGACTGTCACAGTACATTCCATTGTTCTGCTCTCTATAAACTCACACCATTCAAAACTCTGCTGCCTGTGTTCCAACTTGCTGCATGTCCCAATCACCCATCGTCACCGTACACTCTGATTTACAGTGGCTTCCAGCTGAGAATGCAAGAATAAGCCACAAGGCCAGTTAAATTGGCTTCACTGTTGAATAAGATTTTACATAATCGTCTTCTTCAAATCAATGTTGCTGATCATCCTCAAACTTGATTCCATTGTCTGATCTCAGCTTTAAATTCATTATACTTTTTTTACTTTCAGGTTGTCTTTTCCCCATATTCTATCAGCAGGGATTCCATTACAATTCTCATCACCAATGTTGAGCCACTGGTCTACGGAAGTCCTCCATCTCCTTTCTTAAATACAGATACGTAGTAAACTATCTACCAGTCCTTTGACATTCCACATTTTTCTAATAGATTACTAAATGAGTGTACAGGTAAACCCTGCATCATGGCTGTTCAAGGAACAGAAATTTGTCTTACAGAATTTAGAAAATCAGTACCCAAAACTTGAAATAAAATTCACTTTCACGGAATTTATGTGGGGAAAAAAATTTTTTTCCCCAACTCACATTTCTTGACTCATGCACAGTTGATGTGGCTTCACATTACGGAATTTTAACATCCTTATCTTGTTTCTAAATCTCACCGTGTCTGCATCCCTACCCGTCCCTATTGTCGTAACGTTCTCCACCTCAAGCACCTTCTGAGATAATCAGTAATCTTCAGATAAGAGGTCTTGAACAGCTGCAAATTTAACTGCTCTCCACCTGCTTCCATGGTCCTATGCTCTAGAATTTCTTCCCATGAGCTCTCAGTTTCCAGTCCTCTCTCCTCCTCTCAAAACCCACCTCTATGATTACATTTTTGGTCACCTTCTCTAATAATTCACTGTCAAATGTTATTTGATAAAACTCTGTAAGATGCCTTTGGATATTTTTCTGGGTTATCAAAAAGACATAAATAGCGATAGTTACAATCCAATCAGGCTTCACCTGCAAGGATGCCCAACTGAAGGGCATAGAAAGCAGCAGATTTGAACACCTATTTTGCATGTCATGGTCATTTTCAATTCCCAATAGATTATAGACCTAGGGTAGTAGAAAATAAGCAACTATTTGTGCAATGAACTAAAAATTTGGTATTGGAAACTAAAACTAAACTACAGTTCTCACACTTTAAAATGTGCCCCATTGTTTATTTGCATTAACTGAAATATTTCTAGTACAATGTATTAGCTACTTCTAGCTTCTTTGTGCTTATGACTAAATCTCCTCCATGAGATTTTCAGGCTCCCTCAGGAATCAACCAAGTAGATGGACAGTGCATCAGAGGTTTTTCCATCTGGGCTTTCAATAGCTTCCTGTCCATCTGCTTGAAGTACCCGGAGCCCAAAGCTGATCATCTGATTAACAAACATAGTTGCTTGTTCAAAAGCTGCATCATTGCTGCAGGATGTAGACCATGCACCCAGCTGAATTCTCCTGCACTGACGACATAAGACTGGAGGATAACAGATAAGGAACAGAACAGATATAGTCATACAGTTGTGCTGCACAATGGCTCATCGTGTCCAGCCGACCTTTAATGCCTGTCAGTGCAAATCCCATCTGCCCGCATTAGGTCCATATCCTCCTATGCCTTGCCTATTTAAGTGTCTATCTAAATGTCCTCTAAACACAGTGGTTGTAACTGATTCCACCATCTCCTATGGCAGCACATTCAGAAATCAACCACTCTCTGTATGATGAAGCTTTCCCCTTTAAACCTCCTTTCTCTCGCCTTAATCCATGCTCGTGTTTGATACCTCTACCAGTGGAAAAAAGATTCTATCTGCCCTATTTATGCCTCTTATAATTTTATATAGCTTTTTCAGGTTGACCCTCAACCTCCTTTACTCCAAGGAAAACAAGCACCCCACCCCCCATCCAGTCTCTCCCCATAATTGAAGTCCTCCAATCCACGCAACATCCTGGTGAAACTCCACTGGACTCTGTCCGGCACAACCACATCCATCCTATGGTATGGTGACCAGAACTGTACACAATATCCCCTGTCCAGTCTAACCAGTGTTTTGTAAATTTGCAACATAATACCTCAATTTTTATATTCTATGCCCTCACCTATGAAGTCTAGAATGCCATCTCCCTTCTTCACCACCCTAACTATATTGCCACTTTCAGGGAACTCTGGACTTGAACCGCAAAGTCCTTCTGTTCATCAACATCCCTTGGTGCCCTACCATTTTGTGCACATGTCCTACCCCTATAAGACTTCCCAAAATGCATCATCTCACACTTGTTGGGATTCAATTCCATCTGCTAATGCTCTGCTCAATTTTCCATCTGTTAGAAAACAAAACTTTGCTGAATTATAGCTGGTCTGTTGGTGAATTAGCTGCAGATGATCAATAGCATTTTAAACCTAGCTGCTTTAACGACCAACTGAAAAATGTTAATGAACTTTCTGGGAAAAATTTAGCAAGTCTCAGTAAGGACAAAAAGTTAGCAAAATGACATCGTTTCTAGGAGGCAGCACTTCAAAAATGAAAGTAGTTTTAACTTACTTCCTGGCCTGCCATGAGTTTTAATGCTCACCTCTGCATTGTGATTTAAACAAGAGGGGAAGGACCTCCCCATTGCTGCTGACTGACTCCGTTCATCAGCTAATATTGCACGAAGGTGGCAATGTTCCCTTGGTGCAGAACCTATTACTGGATGGGACTTTGGATAGCACTGGTCAAGAAATGTTCTTAAGGCAAAAGAATTTTGTTATATCAATGGGAACTTAACACTCTATAGGTTTTAGGCAGGAGAGGCATCCAATTACCTGATAAAAGTTCTGCATAAGCAAACAATACCATCAGACAGAACTTACTCCCTGATTACAATCTTTGTGCAAGCATAGAACATTTCTCAGGATAACTTTGTATAAAATACTAATGAGATAAAAGGAGACCACTGCAGATTCCAAGAGGTCTCTCCCTTCTAATGGTACTGCTACCTGGCTGAGAATAATCATCATATTGTGATGCCAAATTTTCAATGCTAGATAGGCAGCACTGAACTTGTGTGTATTAATTTGGCAGCAAATCAATTGCAAGGTTTAGTCAATCAACTAATGTATATTCTTACAAGCCAACAACACAGTCTGAACTCTATGCAAAAAAAAATGCATGATGGTCAGCTGCTCCTCCAACATTTTGCTCGAGTGTAACAGTGGTCTGAACACTTCATAAAATGTTCTGAACACTTAAGATTTTCCAATTTATAAACAATGGGAAGTTGATGTGCTTAATTTTATTTTACTTTAAAGGTTAGTTTTTAGCATTTTAATGCTATGCACAAGTTCACGAAAATTCTCAAAAATGGGTAAACAGGAATTTTAACATGCAACTAAATTTCTGAGCTAAACGTTAAAATTACTTTTCTAAATTCTGTCACAGGGAACTTGGAGGAGGTAAGGCCATACCTGACCAGTGAAAGGGAACAACCTTTACAATGTGAATAGTTGGGATAGAGACTGGGCAACAATTGATGAACAGCCTGCAAAATAAACTTTATGTCCCATGTATTTAATCAGCCTCTACTTTTGTGGTATGTGCTCTGAAAGGGATTCATAGTTAATCAGTTAAGTACATAGATGGAAACCTGTGATTTGCTGCATTCACGAAGTCTGCCAATTTAGCAACCATGATGTGATTGATTAGTGTAGCAAACTCCCTGGGCCACCCTTATAAAATTCAGACAGCACTGAAATTCCTTTACATCTTGCAAATTTTGTAGATACTTAAGTATACAAGAGAAGAAAACTAATGATTCTCTCTCTCTTCCCTGCCCTCCCCAACTTTGTTCTACACCTTCCTTTCCCACCACCTTTCCCCAACTGAGGAGCACAAAATCTGCAATCTACAAAAGAAGCACAACCTTGTTTTTGGATTCCAATCCCTTCAGAAAGTGGCATGACCAAATTGTCCCTCCCTGTGCAGAAGTGGTGAGGGGGTGGAACAAGTAATGAGAAGCAAGAATCCAAGAGCCATCCAACAACAGCAGTGTTCAATAAATACACCAATACAAATGCTATGATAAAGAGCCAAATGAATATAAACTCTTCCAAGCTCAAATTCTATTTTATTCTCGTCCAATCAATTTGAGGTGATTTCTCAATTTATTGTTTTAAAAAACATATTTCTTTCAGGCTGAACAAGCATTAAGACTCTTTATTTTAAAGTGTAGCATTTCATTTCTAATATTTTTTCATTCTCCTTTAACCTTCAATTTTCACCAATAAAAGGCATCAGCAAGTGTGTGTTTGGAAACTGAGGAACTGTGCAATCTGTCCAATAGCGCCCTTTCATTTACAAACCATCTGACTCATGGAAGCAGCAGGAAGTGCCTGGCATGAAATTATATTTAAGGAAAGTTATTTCTTCCCCTGCCTTAGTAATGCATCCTTAGCAAAGATGCAAAAGGAAGATTCCAAATTGAACACAAGAACATTTAAATTCAATTAAACTGCAGTTGCACATTACTGAAAATGTACAAGTACTCAAACAATATTTAACATTCAGTTCTGATGCATGGATCATGGATTTCCCCAATGGCTTCTGAGTAAAGCAAAATTCAGAAATTCTGCCTGAATTGCACTCTGATCCCAGAAAGAAATTAGCATTATCAGTGAAGTTTTTTTCCCCCTTGACTTACCTGTTTTGGGGTCCACATCTGCTGGTAAGTGTGGTGGAGGGTTACCTGGTGTGAAGTGTTCATTGCTGTATGTTATCAGCGGCGTTAGTGGATGAACATGATGAGGATGCTGCACAACAGGTACTTTGTTAGACTGTCAAAAGAAAAAGAACGTGGGTTAGACAAGAGTAACCATCCAATGAACCATGACGAGACTAATGGCACCAATCTGAAGCCCAAGTGATGCTGGGGGAGATGAGGGAAAGAACACTTGATATTTAACAGCCTTCTGCTAATTCTCCAACAGAAAATATGTGAACAGATTAAGTGGTGCCAAAAATCAAGAGACCTGTATTAGATGATAAGTGGTTCTGAGTCAGATTTTATTTTGATCCATGTCATCTCTCTTCTGTTATCAATTTAAAAGAATTGTAACAAAGGAGGGCAATTTGAATGACTGTTATAAAAGCAACCATATCTGTTACTATTTATTAATCAGGTTTTGATTTCTTAGTAATCATAATTATTTACCACATCAAAAACAAAATCAATTAAACAGGAACCATCTTAACAAAGAAATTAGAGTCCAAAAGGTCATCTGGGGAGAAATTATTAAAAACACCAGCCCTCTTACAATGATACATGACTGAAAATAGTCAAAAGACCAGATATTTTTTTTCTCTCATGGCATTTAGCTGGGTTTATGAATTGCTAGGAGAAAAAAAACATTCCCAGTTTTTCAACTATTTTATTGACTCCAATTGAACTTGCCTACAATACTCTTATAACCAATCATACTGTTACAAATGGAATAGACGATTCTGTACAACATCAAATTCAATTAAAACAAGATAAAAATGGCCATAAAATCACAAGCATTGTACTTCATGCAACATTCCATTAGATAAAATTAATTGTAATGACTCAAACTTACTGCAGTGCAAATTTAACATGTACACAAACATTTGAAGATTGGAGGTAGACATTATTCAGAAAAAAAATCAATGGCTTATGGTATCATCAAGTCTGTTTTATTACTAACATATAGAGTTTTTACGTTACACGTGTAATCTCATGACAAAGTGAGTATGTAATTCAAATTCACCCTTTTTACAACTCAGGCTGAAAATCTGAGCATAAGATTATAAATTCACAGTAAAAGTGAGAATGGCCCACTTTATACCCTATTTTACTAGACCACGTTACATGCCTACCAATAACCAGTGTCTACTACTACTTCCACGACCCCACCAAGAGACATTGAGCAGCATTTACACAATACTACATTTTATTTAAAAGGCTGAATCCAATACATTTGGATAAAAGTTTTAAAACTATTGTTGAACATGAAACGATAATGGTATTAAATTATTGGATTCTACTTTAGTTACATTGAACACCAAGTGTGCAAAATCTCATTTTCAAAGCTGCTCAATAAGTTCCGCATATTTTGAAAAACACGACTGATGTATAGGATTTGCAGGACTAATATTGTTACTACTTGATACAGCAGTAATGACCAGCAGCCACCAACAACCACAAGCTCCCTTTTCTTAAGAAAACAGATTAGCTTCCCATTGAAACAAATGAGATGCAAAACCTTGAACTTCAGCATGAAGATTTCATCACACCGCCACAGGGCATTTTAAGCAGTGGAATTGCAACCGTCTGCTTTTTCAGCAGAAAGCTTTGTCCACTGGCATCATAAGCTTCCTGTAAGTCTATGCTTTGGAAAGAATTTGCTGTAAAATTCTGAGAGCAAACAGCAGGAGGCTATAGTTAGTTATTTACTGTCTACAGTCTCTCCTGCTTCTAATTGGCGCCTGCAACTGTAGTAATGAGTTTACAGGACACATGGACAATGCAAAGTAGATGATGATTCAGTTTCTTCCCCTTCATCAACAAACTAATTTTGATTGTAATGAAACATTTACAAACAAAAAGAAGTCAATTAGGGCCCAACACAATCCAACTGCAGTCCATCTCATTTTAGAGATTCCTTTGATCTGCACCACTTTTCTCTTCAAAATCTACATTAAGGAAGGCTCATATTTTAGTCAGACAAGAGAACTTTAATTTATCATGCATTAGCACACCAGAAAATAGTAGTTCCCTCCTCGGCAAAGATCACAGTTCTAATGCAGACTAAAGGGCTTGGATTATTTCCTAAGGATGTGGTCCTCTGCTGCACCAAGACCTGATCTGATCCAACCTATAAACCAAGTTCTCACTGATGAGACAGGAATTGATCCAATTCCCTTTTGAATACCTTGCCAGAGTTCAAAAGTCAATTAGTCCAAGTGAGAAGTGTGCCTTAAGCCAAGTTCAACACACGCCTGTATTTTTTAAACTGATAAATAATGACTCAGGTTCTTTGTTTGAGCACAAAATACCTCTGTATATCCATGTCATTGATTCCCTCTTATCATTTGAAAGGAGTGGATAGTCTTCTACTGACCGCCAGCATTGTTAAAAAATGAAATATCCTGGCAAAATGATCTACAAATGGAATCAAAACTTACTTTTCCACTACCTGCAAATTGCACTAATCAGTGTCCACGTTTGTACATATTTGTTTACCCTACATTGGCTTCAAGAGCCTCATAATTAGTGCAACTCGCAATCCAGATTCGACTGTACACTCTTGTACAAAACTAACAACCAGCAGCACTAAATAACCAATCTCACTCAAGAGACCAAAAGAATAATTGATATGAAGAGTCAGATCTAAGCAGGTATGGACAATCACATTTGTTTCGACTAAAAGATGTAATATTGTGACTTTCCAGGACATTGACCTTGTTTCAACGGGGCTAAAATTGCTGGTATAGTCGATTCAAAGAGCATGTATTTCATTACCAGGAAAAAGTCCTGAACTAATTAGGAGCAAGAAAGTCATTTATTTCAAAGCAATTCAAAACTAACATAATAAGATAGGAGGTATCCCAAAAACATTCTGAATCTTCCTTACAAGCGACTTACTACAAAGAGAAAAAAAAAGATAGAGAAAAAAGTTGGAGAGAAAAACCAAGAGGAAGAAACAAGAAGCAGAGAAAAAAAACACTAAGGGGAACTGTACAGTATTTGCATGGATTTACATTCACTTAAAGAAAATATACTTAGCATTGTTCATTCAGGGGACCCTGGCCAAGCTTGTATTAAGTCATCTCCAACTAAATATTAATTTACCCTCTATAAAAATACACATTTGCATCATCTGACAGTGCAGCCCATCTGACTAGTGCTCCCAAGTTGATTTTGAGTTTGTTTGCACTTTAAAATCCATTAGCTAATAAAGCATTCAGGTGTTACAAGCATCTCGTAGAGCACAGCAAGCAACAATGCAAGGCACAGAACGAGCTGTAACACAGGGCAGCTCTTCAAATTGCATCATCAATTGTGGAAACAAAACAAAGCTTGAAAAGTGAACTACAAGGGTAGTAACAGGACCTAGAAGTTGCTAGAGAGCAAACGCCCCAAATTGTAGGAGTAAATTATGTCCAGAGTAGGTCGTACATATACATAAATCACAGGACTGTGAAACTACATCTGGAATGTATACTTATAGGAGAAATGTCATCACCCACCCGGGACACTCTTTTCTCTCCTCTTCCATCGGGTAGAAGATACAGGAGCCTGAGGGCACGTACCACCAGACTTAAGGACAGCTTCTACCCCACTGTGATAAGACTATTGAATGCTTCCCTTATACAATGAGATGGACTATGAACTCACGATCTACCTTGTTGTGACCTTGCACCTTATTGCATTGCACTTTCTCTGCAGCTGTGACACTTCACTCTGTACTGTTACTGTTTTTACCTGTACTACATCAATACACTTTGTACTAACTCAATGTAACTGCACTGTGTAATGAATTGACCTGTACCATCGGTTTGTAAGACAAGCTTTTCACTGTACCTTGGTACAAGTGACAATAATAAACCAATACTATTAAAACAAAACAGTACTTGGGGGGGGGGGGGGGGCAGGGAACTTAAGAGACAATTAACCTCTTTTTTCCAATTTATGGTTTATAAAATGCATTTTCTGTTTATTAAGCACGTATTTCTATTATTTCAAAATAGTAGATTTGAACAATTTTTGCACCTTCAGGAAAATATTTTCAAACTATTAAAAATTCTGCAGAGGAAGTCAGAGTCCCCTTTAACATGACTGATTAGCAGTGACTTCTAACAGACAAAGCAGCAAAATAATCTAACGGAAGACCTTAAGGTAGTTATTAATAAAAAGAAGAGTTTAAATGACAGGATTCAATGAACTCTACTAACTTGCTAGTAACTGTATTGATCTTAATTCAGTTTCCTACACAGTCTCCCAAATGGGCCATCAGTGCCTAAAGTAACAGCTTGATTTTTAAATAGAAATACTGAGTAGTCACTAACACACACAGTCTTAATCACGTATCACCTGCTGAATTCAGTAGCAACCAACAAATCTGAACTAAAAATGATTTGGGCAAGTAGCTAAAACCTAGCATTGATAAAAAGAAATCCAAAATGACTAAGGGTTTATTATGACAAGAATTAATCCTCCCCATTTCTTGAAGATTTTAATTCTGTTCCTTCAAGAATAAAGTGGCCCAGTGCCAGATAATTTTTGACTGAAAATGTTGAATACATTTGACTGTAAAATAGCAAGCAAATGGCAATACACACTAAAGATTTAAAAAGCACAACTTGTTACAAGACCCACTTGATAAGTTAGTGCAAACACTTCATATCAGAGCTTAAGTGGGCAATGAGAGACAGTATTATTCATACTATTTCATTAATTAACCATGAGAATTTATTTTCGGAAGGGGGGGGCAGAGAAAGGAAGATACAATTATGGCCCTTCTTAAATTATGGGATGAACTTCAAAAACTTGCAGCTAAACTGCTGACAAGACAGTAAATATTGCAGAAAAATAATATTGATTTTTATCAATTATCATAATTTGCCTGTCAGTATGCACATTAGTTTCTGGGCAGATAAAGCAGATTTAACAGTACAGACATTCTTTTATGTACTTCCTTTAAAATATTTAGATGAGATCAGTGGAATGTTTTACCTTGTAACTATTCTTTCCCTTGGTGCACTACAATTCATTGCTCTAGTCCAGGGATATTGATTGGTTTGGTTCAGTGTCTGCTGCAGAAACATGCAAATTTGGGTTTGGGATCAAATGGGCGGAGGGCAAGCCCTGGGAGTGGCTGAGGAGGACAGACACCTTGGGAACGATTCAGAGGGAGGACAGATCGGATGATTCAAGCTACTGCTGTGCAGGCCAGACACTGTGGGATCCGCAATATTGCAGGTTAGGCAGGAGCTTAAAGTAACTATTATAAATATGCACATTCTATAACAGATGTCAATTCCAACTTGTATAAACCTCAGGTGGTTGGTGCTCTATGTGGAGACATTACTCCCAAGGTCTCTGAAAACAGGATCGTTACTGAAAGGGAAGTTTTAAAATTAAAACTGCTGACAGAGCCAATATTTTATTGGGGTCAAATTTGGGTTTTATCATGCTTGATCTTTACTGGTGGTTAGGAATCACGTTCCATCTGATGCTGCCCATTTTCACGTGGAAACTACAAACCATGTGTTACCTGTAGCTCACTTCTGAAAGATCACAAGTGCAAGTACAAAATGTGAATCTCTTTATACTAATTTTGTAATCACGCCCTCTAATACTTAGTCATATTTTAACTTTTTTTTCTCCCTCATTTATCTCCAAGGCCATCCCCTAACCCCACCACTTACATCCCTTAGGAAGATTTTTTCTTCTTTAGTTATAGTAAACAACAAATTACATTCAGCGAGAAGCTACACAAGATAACAATATCACTATTGTCGATTTAGAACTGTTATTTAGGATTTACATGAAGGAAAGAGGATGTTAGAATATTAAGCTGTTGCCAAGGGAGGAAATGGAGGAAATGCCTGTAGGAAGTGGGTCTGTCCATCAAACAGTGGCAGTAGGCAGGCTGTGAAGGAAACTCCTCCTCTTGGACCATTGCACAGCACTTTACCCAGGAAACTCTACAGTCAACCTCTGACCTTTCAAGTGTACTTGAGCGTCACATTCCAAATAATCTGCAGTGGGAGATGTTTCACTAGGGTGGACCCTGCATAGCATTCACAATCAGGAATGTGGCAGTCAAAGATTGATTGAACAGTCATAATCCTTCCCTGCTTTTAAAAAAAAGATTGGTAACCCAAGAGAAATGAAAGCTTGCCATTCACCTCTGATATCATTAATCAAGAGGCAGGCAAAACAAACTGGAAATGCTACCATCATCATTCTACCCTGTCCCTTCTGCTGAATGCACCCTATTGCGTTCATCGCAGTTCTGTGCAGCTGAAGAAAGACTGGGTCTGAAAAGTGCATTTGTACTCAAAGTATAATAAAACAAAAGCAGCTACACAAGGGGGTTTGTCAGTCCGCCTTCCCTGGGCTCCAGGCTAATTCTGGCAAGTCCTATGCTTTGCTCAAATTACTAGCCTTAAGCTTGGCGGCTATACCCAGGCATGGCTTACTTTCTAAAGGTACTAATCTTAATGGTCTGCCACACTCGAGTCTCTTATTGCAAAAGTCTGCTCTCTATTAACTCCTTAATTGTTGCACGGCTATATACCAACTGCAATTCTGAAAGGAGAGGGAGATCGTCGTTAAAAAAAAATCTATTAATAGTTAAATTTTCTTTGGCAACTCTCACTCAATAATAACTCTCCACACTAACAAATGGTGAAGGATTTGCTGAAGGACAATATTTAAATCCATGCATTCATTCAACATTTTCTTTATATTGTCCACACCAGAAAAAAATCCTTCACACCTGAGTAAGCATTTTCTCCCAAATCTACTTTTCCTATTCTTATTTATACAGTGGTCTGCGCCCTTTCACAGTATTATATAGCTCATTTCTGGCCAAGGTCTTGCCCTTTGTTAGCTGACTATTGTTCCCAAGGACAAGGCCTTCATTGACTAGTAAAACTCTCCTGCTCAGGAAGAGGCCTCTCGTCTCCTCCAACAAACGATGACAGGACCACTGACACAACAGCAAACCAAGACAATACTGCACAACCAGGCAGCACAAAACTGCTCCCGAATGCTCTCACATATTTCCAAGCTATTTCAGCCGTCAAGAAAGACGGACCACTTTCTGGCCACCCAATTGTTACAATTGTATTAGCAAAACCAAACTAAAATCATGCTCTGGGGCCTACTATCCTCTGGAGGCATGTGGTGGAGAACTACTGCTATTAAACGCATTTAAGTTAACCGTTAATTGCTCAATTATACCACTTCCTAGCATATATTGGTCACTGAAAGATCTGAGTTTCAGTAAAATAGCCACCCTTGCGGTTGCATTCTCAGTTAACACCCCAGCATTTTTCAAAACTTCCCCATCAAATAATTATTCAGTGAAGTCAACCTTTCAAGGGACAAATACATAAATCAAAACTATTAATTCCAAGTTCATTTCTTTCCATTACTCCCAGAATAGGAAAAAAAAACTGCAAACAGTTTAATCTGTTGTATTTTAAAAATCATCATTGTCTGGAAGATTTCCTAATAGCCATCTAATGAACCCATAACAATTGCAACAACTGGCAAGAAAAATAAAATCCCCTTTTGAGCTCAAAGGAGGGCAGCATGTGGACCTACAATTAAAGATGTGAATGGAACTTGTAAAGCAAAATATCGTTGGTTGTTAGCTAAATAACAGCCTCAAAGAAAATGGGGCAAATGATGAAAAAGCAAACTGACAAAAACGATGGATTAACATGTCACGTTATAGTACATTAAATAATGCTTGAGAATATTTAAGTTACGCTAGCTGCAGCATACATTCCATTGCACATGCAGTGGCTTACTGAAAGGAGTCCTTTATCCCCAATTGCTTTAAGTAATTCTGCTCATTTTACACATACTACAGTCCTTTATAAGAAGTCAAAGTCATACAAAAAAAGGCACAATTTCAGAGACTGAAGCTCGGCAGTTTCCCCTGTTACAGGGTGGCCCATAGACATAACTTGCACAGAATTAGAAAATTTTGTGTTATATCAGAATCAAGCAACTTGTCCATGCAAGTCCCTTTTATAATTTTTCATTTATTTTTGACCATCTTTATTTACCCAATTAATATTTGTCTTGTAACAGAATTCCTACAGTTACCTGCCCAAGTTAGCTGCTAAATTACCCACATGCTATATTTTAATACATGTTATTTGGTACTAAGTCAGTCTTGGATAAAGCTTGAGACTTAATTCACACATTGAGCTATTCTAGGCGGTTGTCTAAAAACACAAAATTTTATTTACAGTTCAGTTATTTAGATGGTTGTTGATTTATTTCCGTTTGATAACACTGAGCTCGAGGGCAGAAAGGTTGCGGTTTACAAAGCAGTTACCATTTCTTACAATGCACATATGCTTATTGAGAGGAGACTTGAGCATCAATCTTTTCAGCAAAAGAAAAATCAATTTGCACTTACAGCAGTTCAGTCGAACATACGAAAGAGTTTCACAGAGTCTGCAGTACAATGACTGAACTCTGTGTAGGACGTATGTGCCAGACTGGACAAGTAGTTAAAGGAAAGTTAACTGACAGACTATGATCGATTGGTGTTTCAGGTTGACAAATTCCAGCAGAACAAGACATCTGCCAAGCATGTGACCTGATAAATAGCAGCAAAGCTCAAATCCAAATATTCATTCAGTATAAACTAAAAAACATTCACGTGCGAGTAGAAAAAGTGACGAACAGGAAAGAGACCACAAGACAATTTCATACATTATCAATAAGGATTACTTTTTTTGAAAAGGATGCATTTTCATGGTTTTCAAAACATATGGAAAATGACTCCAGCACCTTTGTGCCATCATTTGCCTGGAGCACTTAGTAACATTAATGTAGCTTCAATCAGTGAATTACCATATTGAGTGATTAAGCAACAAAATATAATTGAGCCCTCTTAATGGGAACACCCGCACAGAGAACAAAATGTTTCCTTTACCCAACTATTACCAAGAAATCTTGAGTAGCAATCAATTGTGTATTGGAAGTATCAGAAAACAAGGCATTAATTGATCATTAACAGATTTTTCCTTACAAGAAGAGATTGTGGAACTATTTCCTTGTATTTGTCAAAAGTGCATACACTGAAGTCAAGGTGAACCTGCTCTGCCGCGATCGAGGTTAAATTGGTTAACTGTTACCTTCTACCACTGTCTTTCTCTTCAATCAGTCAAGGAGCCATTTCAGCTGTGCAAGATTGAACTAAAAAATATTCCTATAAACTACTATTCTTGCAATTAAAATAGATTGGGATTAAAATCAGCTATCAGGTAAATGCTCCCTCTCGAGTATCAAGATGGCTTCACTGTCTGGGATGCAATTTTCTAGATTTAAAAAAAATTATACCCAGATAACAACATAAAAGCAGGGATAGGGTGGGGAAGGGAACAAATTGGTGCAGAAACACTTCAAAATCTTGCAGGAAAAATTAATACTTTATAAGGTGAACTTAGGTTTTGATATTATAAACACTATATTTGAGGTGGTTAAAAAATTTAGTTCATATCCCTACTGAAGCAAATATATACAATCTCAAAAACATTGATTTTTAATCGACAACTTTGGATACCAACAAGTACCAAGTCAACATATATAATTGATGCTTTAACCAATTCACACGACTGCTTAACATTTACTGTAAAAAGTCCCATAGCGGACTTCACGTCTGTGTAATCGTTATTCAAATGATAGTCAATGCCATATATGTCATTAATGCCATTAACCAGAATATAAAAGTGTTTTGTGGCTTAATTACACTGGGGGTGGGTGGGCGCGGAAGTTCACTGAACATTTATCAGGAAAAAAAATAAAATTTCAGCCTTAAAATGCACATTTTATTTGTTCTGGTGGTACGTTCAAAACATCTGGCACTAATTTTATTCATTGCAGGAAAAAGACAGCCCCACAGCAGTGGAATAGATACATACACACACGCACAAATAAAAACCTCAACATATTTACATTTTTAAAAAATAGATTAGGTTTGCTTTTAAATCCAAGGAGAACACATTATCAAACCTAAGTCAGTGTTTGGGTATGTTCTAAAATATCATTGAATGCAAGACTTTTGTTACACAACCCCACAGAGCAGTAACGCATACCAAAACCTCAAAAGTGAGGCTTTCCTGCAAACTCAAAAGGACCCTTCAGAAATGCTCTGGTCATACTCCTTTTTAAAATTAAATATTATCCAACGTCTCTTAAAAATCTAAATAAGCACAAAAAATTGGAAAAACAACTTGCTGTCTATGATTCTACAAATACCTATCATATCTGAGGAGCGCCCTGTTTCTAATAATTTATTTAAACTATTCTTTTTCAGTTCAAACCTTCAGTAGCTGTGAAATTTTGGAGAGGATCACAGACACTATTTTACTTTAAAAGGGAGCAATTATTCCATGGTGTTTTAGCTACTTTCTTAGAATGGAAAACGTAAAGCACTTAAAAATGATAATTTTTGTTTCATGATCCAACTGATGTCTCTGATTATAAAGAGTTAATTAAGAAGCCATCCCTCCCCTTCAAATGACATTTAGATAGTAAAAGGAAAAAGCTTTTTTGCATTTGGTCTTATACATGATTTGCATACTGTTGCATCGAAAACAGCTTTGACAATTGAGCCATATTAAGAAACACTTTCTCAAAACTACATGAGTATATTTCAAATCGATTTTAAAAGTACAATTTAACTAATTGGAAGCATGACAGTGGAATGTCAGAATTCATTAGGATTCTAAAATGTAAATTTTGCACTAAAATCTGTGTGTAAAATATTTCAAACCAGATAGGTATAGAGAAAGAAAATCGGTATTGAGATGGTTAAAACAACTTTCCTAATGCAAACCCAATGTTATGTTGCCTACAATTGTTTTTTTCTTTTTTTTTGTTTCTTCTTCACAGAAGAAATTCTTATGAAAGCAGTGTTACAAAGGTCACAGTTTCAAGTGTTGGATAGAAGGTCGCTACCTGAGCTGACCACCTCTTAACCACAGTGACTGGCCTTATCTGAAGCCCATCGGGTGAAATAAAATATAACCGTGCACTGTAGCATACAGTAACTTACCCAGCTGTTTAGATTGAGGTGCCAGCAACCAAACTGATGGAAAAAGGAGAGCCCAGAGGCTAACGTTCCTCCTTTATTGTTCCCTTCTTCCATTCCCAGCAAAATTGCATCCCTCGGGTACATGCCGCCTTGTCTTCTGTTGTCTCTTAACCTCTACAACTTTTCCCCCCCTTTCTCTCTTGCCTTGGTGCCGACTGCGCTTTTGTTTCTTCCTGGTTTTTCTAGCGTCTTTTTTTTAAAGTACTAAAAAAAGATGTCTCAAAAGATCAAGAGCTTCCCAGTTCTGTGGCCTGGTGTTTTTAGAACCAACATCCTCATTCAAGTTTGCCGTTGGTTGCATCTTAGTCCGGGTGCAATCCTATACCTGCTGTACAGCAGGGACCAAAATTTAGGACACAAACGATAACAGATCACTGCATCAAAATGCTCACTTAGGAATGAGCAAGACCGCACACACGGGTATAACCTCTTGCGTACTATTTATTTTCTTTTCAAAGCCTACAACTCTCCTAGGATTACCAAAATGACAATGCTGCAACTCTATATGGAAAGGTATCAATAAGAGCAGGAGAGAAGAAACAAGCAGCGGTTAAGGGAGCATGATCAACAAACTGTAGCATGCAGTCACATCTGTGGGAATGTCAAATCCCTCACGCTGAAGTTCTGGGGGTAGAGCTGTGAGAAAGCCCTACTTCTTGTCACAGTGACATATATATATCATACATATACACACACACACTCTCTCTCACACACACACACACACACACACACACATATATAGATATATAAATACATATAAAAACAGACACCTGTGAGGTCTTGCCATCAATCCCAGCAGTTTTTTATTATGGTAGTAAATGCAAAGAGGAGAAAAGGCAAAGCACTAGATCTCACTGCAGCTTCTCTTGGCTGACCTCAGCTACATACAATATACAAGAGCAGCTTTTGTATTGCAAGGATTCTCTTTGAGTTGCTTTGCATACTGCTTCCCGTCGCTAATTGCATCCCCAAACAAAACCCTCTCCATCTTAAAAATTGAGGGGAAGGTGTGGGGGTAGGCAGCTCAAATGTTCCAGTAAATGTTTTTCACAATAAAAGCAAAAGTAATGAAATGGTTCCATTAACCCTCACTCCACCTTTTCAATGTAGGTGGAACTTAGCACCCGACACCAACTCCTGCCCCTCCACCCCATCACAGGATTTCAAAATAACCCTATCAAGTTTTGAAAAAAAAATCAAACTTCACACCACGCATACCATTTTAAACTCATCTAGGAGGTACTACGGGGCACTTAACACACCTTTCCTCATCTATCTACACTGGGCAAGTGACAAGACACAAGGACTGGAGAAACAGTGTGCAGTTTTTCCCTCTTTATTTAGCGCTCCACACTAATCTGGCCTTCGCGTGCAAAGTGTCGGCCAGAAATCTTTAAGGCCTTAATACCAAAACAAAACCTTTGAATTCCCTTTATATGGTGCAATACAGGCACTAACAAAGGCAATGAGGCTGCAGTTTGACATGTAAAAAGCCCAACAACGAGGCAGCTAATTACATTCCCTCCCTCTATTCACAGTGGCCACCACACTCCAGCAGCTTCCTTTGTCACACGTGCAATTTCTTAAGTAAACTGGGAGTTTGGTTGCTGATGATGGACAGTTACTAATCATTTAGCACAATGAGCACTAAGTGCGGCAGAAAGGATGGGCAACTTCATCACAGATTTCTTTGGGATTGGAGGATGTGAGAAGAAAAAGGAGCGGGACGAAAGCTCGCCACACAGGCGACGGAAGGTGAACACTTAAAATACCAGACCTTTTCAGCTCGCATATTTACCTTGCGACTACTGAGGGGTGGGGGGGGGGCAGGGAGGAGCAGTCATTTGAGGGGGCTGGAATGTGGAGGGAAAGGCAGAGAGAAAACTGTGGGAAAGAGGGAATGCAAATTAAACTTGCCATATCAGATCAACTTCAACCACTGCGTCTAGTTAAAATAAAACTAAATGCTTCCTTCATTCAACAGTTTTAAAAAGTTTTGTATTTTTAAAAATTGTACTTATAATGAAACAGACAGCAAAACAATTCATCTAAAAGTTATATTTGTTTGTCCAAAACAGCACTTCTCAAAGCTCAACAGTCAGGCCTCCTTAAATTGTTCTAACTTACCATTTACACCTACTCAAATTACGATGCTTCACACTGCCTGAATTCAAGCATGCTGCCGTTCCCGTGCTACAGTACAAATCAGCCAGCTCTTCATGATGTGGGCAGATCCACTGGAGGGCAGCACCCTACCTGAGCCACTTACAGCCAAGATGCTGCTGAGATAGGGGCACGAAGCGACTGCATCCAACTCCAGCTCTCCAGGAAAAGATGCTCAAGTTCAGGTCTATTCAGTGAATTACCTTGCTTCACGGGAAAGAGATAATGAGATGGCAGCGCTCATTTGATCAGAAGCAGCCCCAAACCACCCTTAACAGTTCAGAAAAGAACAAAAGATCAACTGTCGCATGCTTACTTGGCAACATTAAAACCAGTTGAAGCCTCTCAATGTTAAATTGACTGGTATTTTGAAGCCACAGACAAAAAAAAAGATTTTCGCCCCTCACTCCTCCCCCACGCTTTATAAAAGCTAACCTACCTTTTATTTTCCCCACATATCCAGCTCTGCTAAACACACTGATCGGGAAATGCCAAAACTAAGCAATAATTTTCACACATTGAATCCAAGTTTTACAAAAAAAATTAAGAAAGAATATCTGTACACTTAATGCTTACAACTGCCGAATGTGGCAAGCGGCTCCATAAAGCTTCACTGCCCACTTTTGAAGCCTGCGTTACTAACACACGCAGAATGACACCGCTGAGCGCCTTTAAAGAATACTAGGGAAAAAATGACTATTGATCTTCAAATGGTGATAATTGAAAAGATCAAAAGATTAAACAAAATCAAAAAATGCGCTGACTTACCATGTTATGCTTTTTTTTGTTACAACTTGGTTGAAATTTCAGTCAAACAAGCTTCATCGGAGGTGTCAAATTTTTTGGCGGACTGTGATCGTATTACTTCCGCAGCCTTGCCTCACAATACTTCAGAACTTTTTACCTAGCTTTGGTTTACTTTGAAAGCTGCAGCTCAGCAAACCAGCACAAATTATCTTGCCACCTTCTACAGCTCTGATGCTTTGGCCGCTAACTTTGGAAGGCCCTTTACTACTGCATCAAAATTAGCATTGTCAAAGCAGTTAATGAATATTAATACTGTATTTGTCATTGGAGCTGGCCTGATGCTGAACTCCGAGCCATCCATCAGGGACAAGATTAAGAACACAATTATTTCTGACTGACAGGGTCCAAATCTGCTAGATTTTTTTTGCAATCTAAAAAAAGAGACAAAAAAAATAACATCTTATGGGTTCCCCCTGGGGACTAACAGTCAGATTAATACACTTTTAATGAAGTGAAGGCTATTAAGTATGAAGAAAAAGCAAACAAGATGTACAAGTCGAACTTACAAATGCGGCAAGGTGGCTGATAAAAATTAAAAGAATCGCATATCTTTTTCGACAGCTGTCTGAAATTTTTCTTCAGAGCTTTCTGGAATGAAGAAAGAATCTTTCTTCCCAAATCTACATCATTTGAATAAGGAATGCACTGTTATAACCCACTTGGGATAATTGTCTCTATCTTACATCTTAACAACATCAACTCAAAGACAGGATCCTAAATAATTCCTACACAAATATTATAATGAACACTTCCTTAAAAGCAATGGACAATCACAATTATTCTCTCACTCACATCTGCATAACTCATATCAAAAATATTTTGCAAAACAAAAAGCACCAAATAGAATCTTGTACACATTGTTACGATATACCATAACATAGTTTGCAAAAAAAATTACCTTGAACAATTAAAGGACAAAAAGTAGATTTAGATTCACTGCCCAAATCCTAGGAGCAACTTTGACATTTCCAATTTTTGTGGGAATTTGGAAGTCTTGAAATCAACAAAGGGCAACTTGGATCAATTAAGTACTCTTGCAGCGAAAGCACACTAACGCTCCCCTGCTTAAAGACATGGCCTGCCTTTCTTGTAAATTTACAAACACACGGTAAATATCATTTGCTATTTACTCATATTTACTTTCTCTCACATCACCAAGTTTTGTTCCCTGTGTTTTAATTAATTTGTGCATGGTTTACACGTTTAAAAAATGCACTACACAAAATGTCTATCCCGCTAATACAGGGTTTGTGATGGGAAAGAAGGGAAAAGTTCAAATGCAGTATTAAGGAAGGAAGTCTGGACTATAGTCATTTGAATTGCAAACCTAAAATGTTTAAATTTCTCAGCCACCCTTCGAGCAGAATCCTGATGCACCAAAAGCGGGCAAGTATAGGACCAGTCTTATCCCTGCTCACAGGGCTCATTTTCCATTCTCTGCGATGTTAAACCTTTTAAAGCTATTTTATTTAAAAGGTGATTTAAGGTTGGGGAGGAGCAGGAGGAGGAGGAGGAGGAAAATAAAAAAAACAGAAAACTGACAGATGCAACGGTTAATGCCATCTGACCAGTGAAACGAGGGTGTCTGGGTCAAGCAACTATGGCTACCGAACTAATCTACTGCTCTCACTGACCACCCTACTGGCTGCTCCTAATACCATTAGCAATCGTTAGATGAACATTCTAAATTGGAGTTTTGTCCTCCGATGAGCCGGTCTGACCCCGGTGCAACAACCCTGCAGCTCCATATGCAGATGGCAAATCTCCTGAAAACGCTTCTTTCAGCTTTTAAGATTTTCTTCCCGTGCATGTCCTTTTCTTTCAAACTATTCTCTTTACCCTCCCTGGCTCGAAATAAACTCTGCTAACATGAAGATGTGTCCAGTTCTCTGGCCAGTTACTTGTACCATTCAATTTCAGCCGCAAGTCCTGATACATTTGGAACAATCTGTTGCATTTTACTTGTCTTTGGTCGAATTACTTTTTACACTGCGCTCTTCAGAATGGGGGGGTGGGGGTGGTTGAAGGGAGTATTCGCGACAATGGAGAATGTTTGGGAACACTGCCAGATTTGAGGCTTTCGAACCAAGTGAAGTTAGAGGCTGCAGACTCTGTAGCAGTGGGTGCAGAAAGCATTTGCCTGACAGAACATTTACGGCAGACAGCTCCCGCTACCTCTACTTACGCAGCACGATCACATCAGCCCTAGTATCAAATTAACTCACTGACTTTGAAAGTTATTGATCTGCTATTAAGACACTAGTGAACTTGATGAAATCAGTGCTGTAGGTGCAGTGAAGACTTCAAAGTCTCGCACAGACACATAAAACAAGTTGCTTTGATCCTTTTTACGATCCGCAGAGGGTTTAAAGCCCAGTTCTCGATGCGCTGCTTTTCACACTCGTCAGGTCTGATTTTTTATACCAACAGACAGCTTGATAATGTTAATAGTGCATATTTTAGCAAACAACTAATTCTAAACTAATATCTTAATCTGTCCAGACAAACAGCATCATTTAAACATGTCAAACAAAACCAATTTCACCTTTATTAGTGCCTGCACTGCAGGAATCAGGAATTTTTAATGTTTGCAGTAAAGAATTCTGCTCTTTCTTACATTTGCTATTTTGTCATCAAGGTGAGAACTAACTTGTGCACACACACTTAATTCTTACGCTAAGGATCGTCCATTAACATTTATAGAATAGTACCACAAAAGATCACAAATAAATAAATCGTAGTTTATTTTATGGATTTATTGAACAAATTAAGTGCAGAATCTTTAATTATTATTCAAAGCTTTTTATTTAAAAAAAAGGGATAGTAGATTCTGATAAAATAACAAAAAGGCTAATCGAAATAAAAATCTGTAAATCACCAGTTAGCACTGGTGTCAGAACAGCAACTATGCAATGAAAAGCACAAGTAGGATACGAAAAATAAACAAGATTGAAATAGGAAACTGCTTCATTAGACTAGGGAATTATTTTTGTGATAATAAAACAATTGAAATACAGAAGTCTACATGATTAAATGACTCATAAATTAGTCCCTAGATCACCCATTAGGAACAACAATTATTTCTTGTACACAGAACACACCCACATGCCAACTTGAAAAATTAAGATATTGGTAAATAACACTGAAATTGTAATTTAAAAATTTTGCATGTTTGCAAAAAGACAAATTAATTAGTTTTTTTAAGAAAATCTGTTACACTCTACAAATTATTAACTTTAACCAAGGAAATTGATTAACATTAGGAGGGGATACAAATATGAGAGCTTTTGAAAGCTACATTTTAAAATGTATTCAGCAAAAGTGGCAATTATGTACAGAGCACATCAACTGATAATGAGAAATTGCACGTTACTATAAACAAATAAAAATCAACTGCAAGGGTCCACCAAGATTTTGCCATCAAATTCTAGAAACGGCTCATGTAAATTCACTGCAAAGAAAGAGTTCTCTCCTTTAGACAGTTCTCACCAAAACACTGTTCACTAATGAAATCATCTACAATACAATTCAGGAACAAATTAACTTTTTGTACTAGCTGCTGGGGTCCCACTTACAATTCTAATGAAGTCAACACTCCAATAAGATGTGTTCAGAAAGTTTCCTGGGCCACCAGCTCAGAGATCCTTTTCACCAATTAGTGCAAAGAAAAAGAAGGGGGAAAAAACAGAGTGCCCTACTCAAAGAGCTAGGCCTTACGGCAATTCTGTCATGTCGACTGAATTGATCAACGGGACTGGTATTTCTAATGGCATCTTGTCAGGAAAAGTCAGCCATAGGGAGCCACCTTTGCAGACAGCTACAGAACTGGATACCGATCTCAGGCAGCATCTTTTACTAACAATTTGGGAGAACAATCTGATTTCTGCTGCAGTACAACTTGTCATTCTGAAATCATCACCTAGCTTCCTTTTTTCCCAAGGATGGTTTTATGCTGAAAAAAGCTTTTCTATTGACAGGCCAATTTATTAGAAAATCAGGATGATACTAAACAGTGAAAATTATCTATTTCAACCAAAACCAATTAACTGTGCATATGATTTTAACTATGAATTCCTTTGCTATAACATTAAATAGAATGTAGACTTTACAACACAGGATATTACAGATGCTGTGTAGGGGCCTTTTTTGGCCATATAGAGTAATTTTCCAGGTTCAATGATACAACATCAGCAATCTCAGGGATCAGTTCTTGAGACCACAAGGAGCCAGCTCATGAGCTATGTAGCACCGTGTTACCAAAAAGCATTTTAAGAATATGAATGGCCAGACTTACACCAGCCATGATACATTTTCATGGAAAAATTGTTAGATACATATATTAGGTCCAGTTTGTTATGCGAGTCAAAAACACTTGGATTGTAAATCACGTATCGCAACCTTTCTTGCTCTCATCAGTCAATGAGATTCTCAGGACTTTTTCTGCAGCCTGCGGCGGTGGCTTTGCCCAGGGACATGTACCAAGAGAAAAATTTTCATCGTGTTAGCATTTCAAATGGCAGAAAGTGAAAGGAAGCTCTAACTGATCATAGCCTGCGGAATTAATTGGCCAGCCTCTGAATAATGTCGGTCTTCGAATATCCTTGAGAGACGAGCACTAGCCGAGGCCCCATTTTGAGCAGCGGCTTCAAATAAAAAGCGCTAAGGGGTATAGGCTTCAGCGCATTTCCCTGAAGACCAAGAAAACAGAACCAGCAAACCTCGCCCAACTAATCCATTTGGTAATTAAATGCACAATTCCATTAAGTGTTCTTCCATCGAATTTCAAAATTGTGAGAACAAAAGATTACAACAGTTCTAAATGTATGTGCAGGATACCACGTATTAATGCAACGAGCGCAGCTGGAAGACTTCTGTTTTAAGTGAGGAAAATTTAAAATATTCTCGGCTTTTTGCCAGTATTAAAACAAAGGAGTCAAGTAGGCGCCATGTTGCTACTTGTTCCATTCTGCGGGATTAAAGTTTGAGTTTTTTTTCCATTCATCAAAGGGTATGCAATGACCCTGCTTGATATCACTATACCTCTCTTTAAGAGGCATCTTAATCTAACCTTTTTAAGACTCTTTGCTTTCAAACTCAAAACACCATTAAAAATAGGCATTGTTGGTCAGCCCTGGGAGACTGAGCGCCTGGCTTTCGCTGACCAAGGCAGTAGACCTCTGGATAGGCAGCTGCTTACGCAACTAAATAAGTTCCGTACAGCAAAGCAAGGGGTTGGGAGGGGGGAATTGAAAAGATGAGATTAAGAATCTTCGCAAATGTTCCATCTTTCGTTATCGACTGCAGCCTAGCACGAGGTGTCAATTTTCAGCTCTAAAGAGAGGACACAAATTCGCAGCGGTCCCATTATGCGGTCTCTTCGCTCATTGTATATTCCGTCAACGAAGTCAATCTTATTAACTTCCGCTCTGGTTCACACATGACATTTTCTTCAATTTTCTTGCCAACATCAAAAACATCAATTAGCAGCTAGAAAATAGGAAGGAACAAATGACAGGGCCCGATAACGTCAACTATTTGAAACAGAGGGTAAATCTATTCTGCAGTACTGAATGCATTCATTACCAATTCATTTTCAAAGGAGACTTCCAAATAGCAAAGAAAATTAAATTTATCATCCAGAAATGTCCAGAAATTGTTTGTTTTTTTAATCCTATATCTACTGTGCCATTTTCAAATACAACATGAAGCATGCCTAGTTTCAGCATCAGCAATGTAACTTGGAGAGAAGTTGAATTAGGTGGGTTCAGCAGTATTCAGAATGCATTAGCTTGTATGTAGAAACATGAAATAAATGCCACCACCCTGATTTATGGCAATATTTCTGCACTTTATTGGCCTAACTTTTCTAAATTTAAGTTACAAGATCACTTCATCCATCAAAATAAGACAGAAATTATAAACTTTTATGCTTTGTTCAGGAGACTATTTCACTGGATAACCGACTATCTAAAAGAGTAATGTGGGAAACCTTATTTTGCTATACTTAAGTAAAAAGCTATTTCTGCTGATATGCCTGCTTTATGAGAAGGCTTTCATGGTTGCATTACATCTCCTCAGGAGTGAGTAAAAGCGAATTTAGTGGCTGCTGAAGACTACTGCTCGGAATTAATGTGAACAGAAAAGAGCAGCTACACCAAATAAACAGATCACTTTCCTCTGGCCATTGATTTCTTGATCTTTTGACATTATTTACGAGCTTCCTATTCTCTTTCCTGTCTTTTTTCCAATGTCACAAAGGAAAAATGTCTAAACAGCTGATGGCAGGATTATCAATTAGCTGTCAAGATTCTGCTTTCCAGCACTGAACAATACCTGCCATAATGCCGAAGATCGGTAATACTGCGAGACAATTCTAATACAGTGCTCTCCACACTGACTGGGAGAGCAGAGTGGCAAGCCTTGAATGAAATTTGTGCCTCGATCATTGCTACAAATATATTGATTTATCTGGCGTAACCAAATACACATTGTGAATTATAATTAAGAATTTATATTTAATATCGGATAACGTCGACTTGCAAATACAAATTTTTCGGCTCAAAATATAGGATGGTAGCAGATAGGGTGCTCGATTCCGACCGCAAAAGCTCTCGTAAACACATTCCATTGGCATTGTATTAATTTCTTTTAGTGCATGCTAGAACCTAGCCTTGGTGTTCCTTGCTATTCTGTTTGCCTTGGAGGTGGGGGCATATTACAGTAACATGAGGATAGCTGCACTCGTTCCAACAACCGTGGTAGACATTTCCACATGAAACATAGCTCTGCTTTTAAAGACTAGCAAGCTGTGTAAATGAGTGTCAGGCAAAGACAATTTATTCAGCATTTTAAAGGTATCCAAGCACCTTCCTCTACCGTGTTAGTGCTGATTTAATAAATTATTCTAAAAGACCAAACAATTTCCATCAAAAAGTTATTCAGTGCTACATATAGTTAAAATTTCATTTGTAGGGGTGCCTATAATTACAAGAGAATAAAGCAAATAAGTCATTACACTAGTTAGTGCTAACAAAAATAATGTAGGATGAAGCACATCTGACGTGATGTATATAAAATTGCACTTTCACTTAAAATACTTTAAAATAGTTTCAATTTATTTAAAAATTTTGTGCATGTTACTTTCAGTTTACAAGAACTTAATTAGAATTCAACTATTATTAACTGACAGAACAGGCATCTGCAAGATGCAAAAAATATACCTGCTCAAAGTGGCTCAAGTGGATGATATTTGGAGGTTCTGTCATATTTAAAACCAATAACATTGCTGGATAATTTATTCTATGTTTTATTACTGTCTGAATGTTCCATGGCACCTTAAAAAAATAGCATGCTCCAGATAGAGAGGCTAAAGGAGTTACAAGTACTTTAAATATTGCCTTAGAACATCCTGGACAATAATCAGTCTGAATACATTTAGGGTAGGAAAAGAGAAAAAAAATCTTCAAAGATTCTCCAATACTTTAACATCCAGCTATCTTTTGCTTAAAAAAATTCCCAATCTGCAGAACCTTGCACCTTTCCCACTGCTGCACAGAATTCTAAAATATCACAGCAATGCTCTATAACACTAAATAGCAGTATCTGAGTTCCCATTTTAACTTGATTTTTTTTTGTTGTTGAACATTTGAAGATTTCTAAATCTTATTTGGGCAAAGTTAAATTCCAATATTCCACACAAGTGTTATTACTAATTTTCTGACAATTTACACCACTATTTGGAGTAATATGACCAAACATTTTTTTTATTGTTGTGTAAATACCAATTTGTTCATTGACCATAAGCAGCAAACAGTAACCACAAGCTGCTGATTACCGGTATTTGCGGTTGTGGTTCTGCACCATGCTCTGTCCTTGAAGCTGATGCCGCACACGAATCCATTAAGCGAGAGTGTTGGTGCTCTTGATCTATTATTTACAAAGAAAACCCTCCCCTTGCTTAAGTGGCCCCTACACTTCAGCCTTCATTACAAGATTTTTATACTTGTAAAAACCCCAAACACAGTTTAATCAGACTGATAGCACCTACACCCTGTCCAATCTTGCTGCATGAGATTTTAGAAAACCAGCATTTCTAGCAATATCACTATCACTGAGCAATGTTATATTTTTAACATCCAAAATTAAACTTAAATCGATCAGCTGAGACCATATGCCACTTGGCCCTTTTAATACAAAATTTAACAGTTTTCCACCTATTGTACATTAAATCATACATTTCATTGGTTACTGTAGTTTATAAGGCTGCCTCTTAGGTTATGAAACAATATATAATTAAAAAATATTCTATGCAGTGATTTTAACATTTGTGTAGTGTGAAGATACATTAAGGAATTACTAAAGGGTTCAATGAATTTTTTTTAGATCAACATGAGAAACATTATTTTTCACACCACTGTTAAACTTATTTATGCAATATTTTATGCTTCACTTAAGTATTTACATTTCAAACCTGCAAGGCAATTTAAATGCACGAGTTCTTGTTGTTTTTAAATCACATCTCCTCCCCCAGTAAATAAGTATACTGTAAAGTACAAGACAATGATAAACTACAGAACCGTAGATTAATCACTCTTGTCCTTAATCCACTTTTTTTTTTAAAAGACATTTTTATTGAGCTGTTATATTATTTGTTGTGAACAGAGAACAACAGAGCAAAATATATGTTATTTGCTGATTAATTTATACCACTATAATATTATAGTTTGCACGCTTCTGAAATCCCTAAAGTACATAAGGAGTTCAGCCTGCTTGTCTTAATCATTTTGGCATTTAAAAAGCAATTATTAATTCAATTTGTCTTTATTACAGCTACCAGAGGCTGATGGATAACCATCACCAGATATGCTAGAGCACTGCATGACCGGGAATTGTAGAACAATGCAATATTATAAATAGAGCTGTTAAACAACTGATAATATTGTACACCTGAGACTCCCTTTCAGGTGCACATCATTATCTTGGGCACAGTTGGTCTAAGCAACAATAAAAATACTACAACACTACCCATTCAGGCCAATGCCCGTTTTGGAATGCAGTAAGCAAATCACAGATTGTACAAAATATACTCAATGAAGAGTGACAATCCACCTATCTAAACAAACAATTCAGTTTACAAAACCCACTTATAAAGCAATATGAAAAAAATATTTTCCATTTGATTGCTTTTAAGAGATTTGGTATGGATCCAACTGGTCAAATGGCCTCCCTCCTGTGGTATTATGATTCTGTGATTCCAGCCACAGTATTATCAATTTTGGTAGCCCACTAATCATCACTAGCTTCAATATGACACTCTGACCAACATAACTGAATCAGTAAGGTTGAAAGCAACCAAGCTTCCAAAAATCTGTAACACTGTAGCAAAACTCATATTTAATAGCCTATGGCTACTGTGAATTCCCATTTCTATTTATTAAATGTATACAGTCACAAGACATTCTTCTGCCTTTGTGGCTGAACCTCTTCAAGCCATCTATACTTTGCCCAAGTATCAGTCAACATTTGAAAGCATTTATGGATTCTGTTTCCACCATTGTTACTGGTAGGTTATTGGAGGACCCAAAAGGCCTCTGCATATCTTTGAAAAAAATCTAGTTTTCTTGTTCTTTTTAATGATTTGAAATACTTCTAGTTAGGATTTAATAAATGAAGATAATTTTCAGAACTTTGCATTTTAAACAACACCCCCACCCCCAACTGCCTCCATATTTTTTTTTATAGAGTGAAATTTATAAAGCTGTTCACCCCGTTATCATCCTTCAAATGTCTTCTGCAGCCACGGTGTTTCTGACAACTACGCCAAACAAATATGGATGAAAGCAGAAGTAGGATGCCTTCAGTTTTTCTCATATTAAAGATCCACAATTAAGAACAAGCACTCCAAAATGAGTGATAAGCTAAGCTTCCTTCTAATTCTATCCCCAACAAATTAATATCACCCAGATTGGGGCCACCATCAATCAGCATAACTGAATTCAAACTGAGAACTAAACACAATGCTGTAACTACTATCTGAAGGCTATATTGGCATAGGCCTTTCTGGATGTATAAACCATGACTGAATCCTGGCAAGCAACTTGACCATCTGTGAACCCACATTGGACATTCCTGAAAATGAGTGACTTCGGTCAGCCACCAGAAATCGGTTAGAAGTGGGAATTCCTGGGCAAATCTTGTCCATTGTGATTGAGCGATGTGGGGAATCAAACTGGCTAATTTAGCCAAAGCCCAGAATCATAGTAGGAAAACTTGCAATTTAATGTGCTGCCATATCATGGTACATATGCACACTGATCCATTCAGAAGCACTACTTGTAGTTTAATGTTCACAGTGATTATTTTTTGTTATCATATAAAACATTCTTCAGGGTAAAGTATAAAAATTGCCAAATTACAATGTTTAGTATGATATGGTGAAAGTGTATCAGATACTCAGCAGGGCAGGCAACATCTACATTACACTTACAAATGACTCAAGAGATGGCTATTCTGCCCATCAGATACATGACAGTTCTCAGGGGAGCAATCACATTAGTCCCATTCCCCCATCCTATTTCCCGTACCTTTATTTGTTCTCATTTACATATGCCCATCAACTCCCCTTTAATTCACTTTCCCCTATAGTAATAGGGTAATTTACAGCAGCCAATTAATATTCCTGTAAGTCTGGGACATGAGGGAACCAGAGGACCTAGAGGGAACCCACATGGTCAAGAAAAGAATGTGCAAGCTCCACACAGATAGCACCCAAGTCACAAATGAGCCCAAACCCAAAGAGTGGCCAGTATATGGAATGAGCTGCCAAGAAAGGAAGTGGATGAGGGAGGTGCATTAACAACATTTAAAAGGCACTTGAACAGATATATGGATAGGAAAGGTTTAGAAGGATATGGACCATACTCGGGCAAATGGGTCTAGCTCAGATGGGAATCTTGGTCAGAATGGACCAGTTGGGCCCAAGGACCTGTTTGCATGCTGTACGACTCTGAGACCCTAGAACTGTGAGGCAGCACCATGAACTGATGCACCACTATGCTGTCCATGTGAAGAAATAGATTTAACACTTAACTTTGACCTGAAACATTAACTCTTGTTTTCTCTATACAGATTATGCACAACCACCAAGTATTTCCAGCATTCTCCATTTTATTTCAGCTTTCCAGCATCTGCAAGATTTTGCTTTTGGTAAAAAAAAGCAGCCTGTTTTATTTGTGTTAAAAGACCTACAGAGTACCATGCGATTTATGGCCTCTGTATAAAGTATGATCAAGTGTGATCGATTAGGGATCTTAGTGAGCAAAGTAATGAAGAAATGCCATCTTCACAGAACGTTTTCAAGTAAATCAGTTTATATACTAATACAGCTAATACTTCTGATAAATGGGTTTCTTCCCAAACCAAGTGGTTAGATTAAACAAATATATTGTGACAAACCACAGTTCACATCCTGCGCCACCACAAAGGATCATTCAAAAATACAAGGATGAAATGTAGTCCAATAACCTTTCTTTATAATAAAGATTTAAATCCATTTAAGAAGTGCACTGAAATTAAAGCATGTAGAATTAAAGCATTTTAAGAGTAATGAGAAATATGAGGGAAAAGCTTCAATTCAGAGACAATAAAAAGATGCCAAAAATCTGAAAAACTAGAAACATGCAACCTATCACTAGCTGAAAGTAAAAGCTAGGTTATAATTGCTAATAAGAGGTTATAGTCAAAATGTTATCTTTCTCTTTCAGATGCTGATTGATCTGCCGTGCACTTTTTGCCCCTTTTAAATGGTGTAAAGATGAACTAATTATGGTCAATTAGTTTGCGGAGGGTGGCTAAAGATACAGTTCTCTGAAGTAGTGTGTTTATTTATAACCCAGTTATTATAAATGTTTCTTTCCTCCCTTAAGTACACGGATTATCTCTTCAAGGTTTAAACTGCTGATTTAATTCTCTGATAGCATATATATACACCTTGCCTGCATACCTCCTTTTGCCTTTCACAGCGCAAGTATTTTATGATTTATGAAGACTAAAATATTTAAAATCAAGGGAAGGATCTGCTTAAAAACCATAAAATCTTCACACTTCATAACAGGTTTTACTATTTACTGCTTAATGCAATCAGAGGAAACAAACTACCATTATCACTGTCCGCTTGGAGCTAATCAACTGTTCAGCCTAGTTGGTTCATTCTGTATTATATGGAATGCAACCCAGTGCACTTAATACCATGCTGCAGTTACGTGGCAGTTCTCAGCCTGATGATGCCCAAAGGGTGCAATTACCTTCAATTACACCAAGTAATTTTTATTATGGAATTTTAGTCCATCACACCACATGAGAAATTGGAAATACTCACTTCAGACAAGTAAATGTATAATTTTCTACTTCTGAGGGGTGAAAATCCCCTATAACATTTGATTATACACAAATGTAAAAGAAAGGTCTGCAACTAACTGCGTGATGCAATGTGTATAAAAATTCTCCATAGCAGTATTATCAATCCTCTACAAAGATTGCAAGATGTATTTCAACAGCACTGTCATGTGTAAAAATTAAGGTTACTTTTAATGAATTAGAAAGTGAATAATTGTTCAGAAAATAGCAGAAAGATCTTTTGGCAAGGTGTCCCTTAATTGCTATTTTTAAGTGCACTGCACTAATTACTGTTTTAGAAGGAACTAGTTATGTAACATGTGCAAGACAATGAACATGGGCAAGGAAAAGAAAATCAAATTTAGAACTTTTTCATAACAATCTAAATTGCTTTTGTCTTGCTGGCAAGGTCAACCTTCCTCATGTCAGTTTTCTACCAGGATTTAATAATTACCACTACATCTTCTCTATGGCTTCAAACATCTTGGGAGATTATTCAAATAAGTCAGCTGCAGCTTCAAGAACTGCACATTGTATTTAGTTTTTCTATATGCCAATTGATCCAGAATCAATTGGTTTGGATAGAGTTAACAGCCAATTTGTGACAAGTGAATTATCCAGATTCAGAGAAAAGGCAGAATCCCTCACTCAGATAAAGATTAGAGCCTATAATTCTAGCCTCCACTTTCCTGTCCTCAACTCCCCACTGCTGCCATCTGGTAACACTAACATACCTGGTTGCACCTAATGTCACATGCAAAAGTATGGACATAACTGACATTCCACACCAAAGCTTAGCTACCCTTAAATGCAAAGAATACATGTCTCATACTTGCCCATTCTAAAAGAATCATTTAGATTTCCAAGCATTAGCCACAAAGTTCCTAAACTGGACAGTTGTCTGAAAGTAGTAAGTCATGGATGCAGTAAACGGACCTAATCAGAGATTATTGCGAAGTTTCCCCATCAAGCTTATCAAAATGGCCAATGGAATATCAGCCATTTTGCATGGGAGTCAGAATTCAAACAAGCAGTAATGATCTGTGGTATAGAATCTTGGTCAACCATTTGGGATACCAAAACTTAGCATTGTTATACTGCCCTTGAGAGGGGTAGAGCAAGGGAGATATACCACAGCTTTAAAAATTATGGTATGATATCGAGTTGCAGACACTCAGCTCCTTTCCATATAGCTGAGGTGTGAATTATCTCTGGACTTCAAAACAGTTGAAAGATTTGAATACTTGGAAACTATTTTCTCTGGTGAGGAATCCAGAGCTAAGCAGCTTAAAAACCGCTTCCTAATTTACAGTTTCATGTTCATTCAAAGGGTAATGGAAATATGGAACTTGCCACAGAAGGGACGTGGATTCAGAGTAGATGAACTTTTCTAGTCCAATATTGAGTGATCTTTTGAGGCAAGGTCATTGACAGATAGGAACAGAAATACACAGATAATATACAATTGGATGGCAGAGAAAATTCAATTTGCTGGGTGTCCTTTGTCCATCCAAGTATTATCTGATGTACTTGCCTTAGAGTTAGGTTTTCCTCATAGATAATAATTCTTTTTTTAAAAAACCAAAAATTGCAGAAGCAATGATGTTGACTTTGGGAAAACAAATGCTTTTCCAACACAGCAACAAACGCTCTGCTGGAGGAATTCAGCGGGCCATGCAGCATCCGTGCAAGACAAGGAATTGTCAGGACTACTGCAGGATTTTGACCTGAAGCATCAATGATTCCTTTCCTCCCACAGACACTGTTCAACCCACAGAGTTCCTCCAGCAGATTGTTTATTGCTCCAGATTCCAGCATCTACGGTCTCTTGTGTCTCTTTTCCATCACAGAATGGTTACAGTACAGAAAGAACCTATTTGGCTTGTTCAGTCCATACTGGGTCTATGCAACAGTAATCCAGCTAGTTTCATTCCCCTAAAATCTCATGTTCATGGGGTGATTTCCTTAGCATGGAAGCTTCCATTGCTCTAGTTTTAGCCTAGCCTTACCCAGATAATACTAGCAGCTCGAAGAGACATCCAACCAGCTCAGGTATAGATCTTGACTCTGTGGCCCAAACCACAGAGTCAAGATCTATACCTGAGCCCAATGGTCCTGGGTGCACCGTTAAATGAAAACAGATAATGCTGAAAGTACTCAGGTCAGACAGCACTTGAGAAAGGAGAAGCAAAGTTAATGCTTCAGGTCAATGACGTTTCACATAAAAAAGGTCATCAATCTCAAACATTGAATCCACAGATGCTGCCTGGCTTGCTGACTTTTTTTTAAGCATTTCCTGTTCTTATTTCAGATTTCCAGCATCTGTTGTTGGTTGCTTTTCAAAGTCATGTTGGATCAGGACAAAGAATATAGTTGCAACAGAAGTTTTCTAAATATAACTCGATGGTTGACTTTGAGTAAATATTGATATTCTACTGCAGATTAACAAAGGCAATTTACTTGATACTCATAATGCCTGCCATTTCCTACAGGTTCCCATTGTAGAACGCAAGTTGAAACATTATTCGTAAAACTATTACGGCCACCTCATATTCTTTGATTTTATGACTGCCCAATGTGCAGTATGTAACAGGATGCAGGAATCAGGATGTTACTTAACAGCTACATCTCTTCAGTTATCTGCAGTTTATGGATTTGATCAGCACTAATAACTTATGGATGTTTCATATACTAAAGCTATCACTATTCTTATTCCCGAACAAAGAAATTAAATAATGATCTCCATCTCTTCTCACTAACCAATATATAATGGGGAAATAGGTATATAGATTAGTCAGAACACAGCCTCAGACGCTTTGGGGACTGGGTGGGAAAATGGTCCAACCTGATGAGGTGAACATCTCCTCTCTAAATTGTAAGGCTTCCAAGTCAAATAGTTTGTCTATTCTTATCCTAGCTTATAGTATGCCAAATCCACTTTTTTTTGTAAATAATGATTTTTTTTTAAACATTGCTACTTTTAATTCAACAGAAATTGATGACTTCAGTAGGAGGGGGCATATGGATAGGAAACAAAGCTATCCTGTAATGATGGAAGCATAATTTTGAAGTAGACGCCAGGGTTATGACCGGGCTAGTACAAAGGCAGCTTTGCTTTATGTATAATCTGTGCAATACTTAAGAGTGATTCATGTATAACACTGAGTGGAAAACTTGGAAAAATTCTACTGTTCTCCACTTTACATTCATATTTAACACATATCACTTATTTCAACACAAAAGGTCATTGCACTCAAATGAACTTGGTTTAGACACAAAGATGCTTTTGTACTGCCTGGCCCATTTACAAGGCTGGCCTCAACCAGTCAAATGAAGCATACTTCTGACCTTACGACAGTAATCATTTCTGATGCTTGTGAGTGAACCTACCAGTTAGTTGGAGATGGGGATTGCAATGGGGTTAACAACAACAGAAGTACACTAAGAATCAGGATGTAAATGGAAAACTAACTTAAAGTAAACATGGATGTGTGTAAATGGCAAGAACCACGGAATTCAGTAGGCATGTGTGCCACGCAGTGTAAATATTTTCCAGCTATGCCAATGACCCTCTCTATGGCCATGTTTTTAAACATACAAGTACTGAAATGAAGCATTACATGTAACATTTAATTGGAAGAATACAAGGAAGAATACATGATTTTGCTGTGAAATTCAACCCCATTTATCCATTATATTCCAGCATGAGGTTATAATCAAGTATCCCAGTAAAATAACGTCAACAAGTCAGCATAGTAAAAATCACTCTTAAAGATAGACCAAGCACTCATCGTGAAACTTGAATTAAAATTTGCAATGGGTATTTGTACATCTTTGCTCTGATGCTAGCTGAAGGGTAAAGTTACAAATTCAATTCAATTTTAGGTAATTCTTACCTCACTCACTGGTGTAGAAGCATGACAAGGGGAAACCAAATACAACCAACATGAAAGAGATTATTCCATCCAAAGACACTATTGCTTTATTAAGAAAAAGCCATTATATTCATAGCAGCAATTTTGTTTTCATGGAAGTCTGTGATCTAGAACAAAACTGCATTAGAGAAATCAGGAGCACCAAGTGCCATCTATAGGAACTTAAATGGAGTATTTTTTGTATGAATTACCCTCAAAGAGAAAAGTCACGAGGCAAACTTTATATTAAATGACAGTTCATGATTTCTTCCCCCAATTCTAAAACATAAAAGTGTGAAAGTCAAAGTCAGAAGAAATTTTAAAAATGGAAAGGCTACACAAGCAGAGCTCTGGCTACTGGAATTTCAGGATGCCCCGTGATGCCAGTTAAAGGGGAAAACAGGGCAAAGTTCAGTTTCAACGTTTTGAACATCAGGGTATATACACCCAAAACCTAGTCACATCAACAATTTAGGCTTCCCATAGTAACTAGAATTCCATTCTCCATTAATAGCAATGCTTGTAGAAGTTTGACTCTGAACTTTCATTTCTTTAGTATGATTATGCTTGGTGATGATGTTGTGAAAGGCTCTATATAAATGCAAGTCCTTCATTCTATTAATTGGAATTTGTACACACATTTTATACAACCAAAATATATATCCTACACATATGCTAAAATTATAGATAAAGCATTACTTTAGAGAAATTACAGAAATCCTTGGGCATCCTCCCCCACATTAGTGGCAGAGGAGATAAAATAATGTAAGAAATCAGCCTGAATATCATGTGGAAGGATCAGTACAAAGCAACTCACAGTTCAATGCATTATTAATAATTTTCTGTCACTATACCAGAAATGCTTAAGAAGCGAGATATAACAATGCTCCTTCAGGACTTGAGTGTTACCAATCATATCTTTAATCCCACTCCTAAAGTAATTTATGCTGGGTAAACAGAATTCTAAAGCTGTGTTTTTTTGTTGGTCTTAAGTAGATCTGTGGGATGATTACTTGTCATTGTTATATTTAAGAATCATAAGCATATTCCGAATGGGCATGCTATTTCTCAAGAAATATTGACTAGCAAAAATATTTGCATAGTGTGACATCACCACATGTAGAAATCATCCCTCCTGTTATTTTAACCTCATAATTATAACCAAGATAATGGAGATTATTTACAAAATTGTGTCTTTCAGTGAGTGGTAGATCAGGTGCAAAATTTTGGTATGTTTGCACATCTGAGCAGTTTTCAAACAATTACAGCATAGTAGGGAAGAAATTATTAAAATAGAGAACCAGCTATAAACATGCACCAGCTCAAATTCCATCTGATCTTTATATAAAATTAAATAAACAATCACCAATGACCTGTCATTTAAAAGTACTCTGTATAAGAGCAGCCAATGAGTCCAAACCAGAGGTATGAAGTTCAGTGTTGGTGTTCTGCTGCAGAAGGGTACCAGTCTTCCCTTGAATATTTTCACAATATTTTAAAAAGTTTTATCAGGACTGGGTCTCAGAACCTTGGACTTCACCCATGAAGGCACACAAGGGGATCAAGAAGTCCACGGCAGTTGTGACAGGCAAGAGATTGCTGTGGTGCACCTTTTTGCCCAAAGCCATGCCTTCCCGTCTATGGATAAAGGAGGGCTAATGAAGGTTACATCTTCTCCACCTAATCACTAAGTGGGCTGTCCCTGTTGCCCGTTAGCTAGAGATACACAGTATAACTTCAGTTAACCAGGATCCAGTCTATTTTATTCCAGTGGCATGTTAAATGAATCCTACCACAATGATTGGTCTCTGAAAACCAAGTTGAACTTAGCCACTGGTTGATGCTGAAGCTGTACTTCACAACCACCATGACTATTTGGAATCTGCACACTGTATCTCTGAATGTACATCTGCACAATGCTCGAATTTCTTTTGGCATACCTCCATCAGTGACAAAAATATCTCATGGGTAACAATCTGATATTTTTCCTTTGGTTTAAGACCACCATAGCTCCTCAGCATTTACTTCTGGGTGCCCTTTCAACATAATAGGTCAGTATGTTCTTACCTGGTTGCCTGTTGATTTGGGAAGGGGCGTTGGATTAAGTGGATTAAGGGGCGGCACGGTAGCGTAGCGGTTAGCGCGACGCTATTACAGCGCCAACGATCGGGGTTCGATTCCCGTCGCTGTCTGTAAGGAGTTTGTACATTCTCCCATGTCTGTGTGGGTTTCCTCTGGGTGCTCTGGTTTCCTCCCACATTGCAAAAAAATACGGGTAGGTTAATTTGGTTTAAAATGGGCGGCGCGGACCCGTTGGGCCGGAAGGGCCTGTTACCACGCTGTAAATAAAATTTAAAAATTTAATTGTCATTTCTCCCTCAAAACAAAAGTGAAGGGAGTGAAAGCACAACCTAAGTCTCAAATTCTTATTGCGATGAACTCACTCAAAGTTGTCTCCTATCACGAGCACATACGAAGAGCCGCAATTTACAGGGTTATGGATTAAGGGCTGAAGTTAGAATTAGGTTGGGGTGCTCTTTTTCAACTAGTAGAGACATGGACCAAATGGCCTCCTTCTGTGTCACAAGTTTTGTATGATTTTACCAGCTCAGATTGCATCTTCCATGGGACTTGTTCTCATTGAAGCCCAAAGCTCAAGCCCTCCTTTGATAGATTAGAAATAGCTCCACATTAACTGTAAAGACTTGAAAATTGTGGGCTCTGTTACCTAAAAGTGTTTACAGTTAGAAATTATCTTCTACAGGAATGGATTTCGTTATACCTGTATACCTGATTCAACCATTAATTTGCATTTCTTGTAATTCCATCTCCTGTCTTACCATGCTACTTACGATGGTTGCAAAGAACTTGAGACATAAAATTAGCTCCACAGGCAACTAACACTGAGGAAAGTCATACATGGCTGGTGGAACAAAATGGACAAACATTACCATGACTTCTACACAGAAGCAAAAAGTAATGCAACCAAAACAGGTCAATTAAAGCCGAAATCCGTCAGCTACTAACCCACTAGATATGATGTTCCCATTAGGCTGCAGGACAGACACATTGCATCACCCAACACAGTTTAAAACACATGGATTTTCTGCGCTTCATATGACTTTGATATTAAAAAAAATCCATTAAAAAAGTTTTAATTTGAAATGTACGTGATGACTGTGTTCCTAATGCAGTTGAGCTAGGAGCACATATTGAATGTTCTCACACTGAGGTCTCACAGAATTTATTTTAAACTGATAATCACTTATTTGACACCACGCAGTACATTTTAAACACATATCAAATAACGTTGCTTGGTCCAATAATTATTCAGGAATATCTAAAAGGCAATAATGCTCAAAATGTTAACTAAAATTTGAATGTAAATCACCTACTCAAATTAACACAAAATGAACGACACAAACATTCATGCACACTCAATATGCAATATATACAAAAATACAACCCAGGTGTTGACCATTCCAGCTAACCTAGGACTTTCCATCCTAAGACCCCTAGTCACCAGCCTGAATGCATGAATATTTACTCAGTCAAGAGAATCAGATGTTATGACATATGTGCTTACACCGCAGGAATGGAGAAGAGTGCGCACATCAGTGCATCACTTGTTTTCCAAAGGAAAGATGTGATTGAGATCAAGGTTAAAAGGAGATGAAGCCAAAAACAGTATCAATATGGGCCGCAGTAAAAGTTACTTTGGAAAATTAGAATTTCTTTCAGACTGAGTGTGGAGGGGAAAGGGACAACAGGTAACCAGAGAAAGAAACTAAATAGAACTTTCTCAAATCACTCTCATTGCATCTTGAAATGTAAACTAAAGCTGTCTCAAAGATGTCCTGGTCTGCAATTCCACTTCATCCTTTGCCACCTACAGTAGTTTAAACAGAGGATTTTTCTTCTTTTTCTCTTTTCAGACAACAAAGACCACAACTTCAACCTGCAAGTTCTAATGTTTCTCCACTTTCACCTTCCTCTGACCCCATTTCTCTCACTAATCTTCCCCTTTTCACATGTTCATTGTCCCTTCTGACCTTTCAGTCACTGATCCCAAATGATGAGTCCTCAGTGTAAGTAGACCCTTGGCTTCATTCACCACATCCTATCTCAGTGAATTCCAAGCCCAAGAAAATGCCTGTCATTCCCTTGATCAGGAATCCAAAGTGCAGATCCGTTCTCCCCCAACTTCAAAACTGCTGGTCTACTGGGTTCCCTCCATTTGGGTCTTAGCCTCTTTAGATATACTCATTGCTAACCGTCAGTATGACATTGACCATTACAATCTTTTTCATTCCCCTTACTCTGATTTATCACCTTCCCCTCTGGTCATCAAGAACCCCAACATTGTCATTAAACCCACTGACGAAGGCAGTGTTGGACTATTTATTGACGTAACTCAACCTTGGTGGTCTGAACATCAACTCTGACACCTCTTGACTGCATCCCCACCATTGATCATCAGGCCATTGCCTCGCAGACAAGCCACGAACTTCATCTCTTCAGAATATCTCTTCCCCCGACCACCAACCCACCCCCCCCCCACCCTTCACTTTGACAACCTCTTGATCTCCATCTCAGAAGATGTTTTGCAACCAACATCCACCAAAAGCCCATGGACTCCCATAGCTATTGTAACAAAACCTCCTCCCGTCTCACTTCCTGCAAGGAATCCATTCCACTCTCAGTTTCTCCAGTTCTGTTTTCTTACCTTCCACACCAGTGCTTTTGCGATAACTTCCTTTTTGCTTCCCCTTCACCACAGTTGGCAAGATTCTTGTCTCCTGCATATTTGCTTACACTCTTTCCTCCAAAACACAAAAATAGGTTTCCCCTTGTCCCCACCATCCACCTCACCTCCCTTCACATTCAACCAATCATCCTCTGTAATTTCCACCACTTTCAATGTCACGTCACCACTTGAACACTCTGAAGGGGGTCGCACTCTCTGCAACTCCCTGGTCACACACAAAGATCAGCCCCTTAAGTTTGTCCTGCCCTTCAACGATATTATGGCTGATCTGAATGCAACCTCAACTTCATTTTCCCTTCTACCTGTGGTGACTTTCATCCCCTTGCTTCTGAGGAATCTAGCTACTTCCCCTTCAAAAATATTCAAAGATATTCACAGCCTTCAACCTGTAATATTAATTGCTTTTGTCTCTCTCCGCAGCTACTGCCTGATACACTGTATATATCCAGCAACATTTTCATGAGGAAAAAAAAACAAGATACTAGGGGAACTCAGCAGGCCAGGCAGCATCCATGGAGAAAAACAGACAGTCAAATGTTTTGGGTCAAGACCCTTCTTCAGGACTGAAGATAGGAAAAGGGGAAGCCTAATACATAGGGGGTAAAAACAGAGCAGTGATAGGGAGACAAAAGAGGGAAGGTGGGGGTGGGCAGAAGGTAGTGATAGGTAGATGCAGACAAGAGTGATAGGCAGGTATCAGGGAGGAGGGGAGAGCAGATCCATTAGCGGATGGGTCAACGGTATGGAGGTGGGTGCTGTATGGGGTTGGGGAGAGGAAAACAAAATTAGGGAGGAAGAGATTGGCTAGAAAAGGGAAAAAAAAGGCATGGTGTGAGGGGTGGGGGGTGTTGGTGGTTTACCTAAAGTGGGAGAATTCGATGTTCATGCCATTGGGCTGTAAGGTCCCAAGACAGAAGATGAGGTGCTGTTCCTCAAGTTTACGTTTGGACTTCTCCCGGTAGTGGAGGAGGCCGAGGATTGACATATCAGTGATGGAGTGGGAGGAGGAGTTGAAGTGACTGGCAACGGGGAGATGTAGATAGCGGTTACAGATGGAGCACAGGTGGTCTACAAAATGGTCATCTAGTCTGCCTTTGGCCTCACCAATGTAGAGGAGGCCACACTTGGAGCACCGAATGCAGTAGATGATATTAGAGTAGGTGCAGGTGAATCTCTGCCTCACCTGAAAGGATTGTTCAAGTCCCTGGATGGAGGTGGTGTAGTGGCAGGTGTTACACCTATGGCGGGGGCAGTGGAAAGCCCCTAGCGTGGGAGCGAGGTGATGGGGAGCGAGGAGTGAACTAGGGAGTCGCAGAGAGAGCGGTCCCTGCGAGAGGCAGAAAGGGATGGGGAGGGGAAGGTATGCTTGGTGGTGGGATCCCATTGGAGATGGCGGAAGTGGCAGAGAATGATAAATTGGATACGTAGGCTGGTGGGATGAAATGAGAGATCAAGAGAGGCCCTATCACTGTTGGGTCTGGGAGGGGTGGGGGTGAGAGCAGAGGTGTGGGAAATGGCAGAGAGACGGGTACGAGCTCTCGCAACCACAGTAGGGGGGATGCCACTGTTAGTAAAGAAGCTGGACGTCTCTGATGTCTTGGAGTGGAAAGCCTCATCATGGAGCAGATGCAGCGGAGGCAGAGAAATTGAGAGAAAGGGATAGCGTCCTTGTAAGGGACAGGGTGAGCAGAGCTGCAATCAAGGTAGCTGTGGGCGTCAGTGTTGTAGAAGATGTCGGTGGATAAGGAATCTCTTGAGATGGAGATGGAAAGATCGAGGGAGGAGAGAGAGGTATGAGAGATAGTCCAAGCAGAGCTGGGTGAAAATTAGTGGTGAAATTTATGAAAATGGCAAGTTCCGCATGGGTGCGAGAGGTGGCACCAATGCAGTCACTGATATAGTGGAGAAAGTTGAGGAATGGGGCCAGAGTAGGCTTGGGACAGGAACTGTTGAACGTAGCCAATGAAGTGGCAGGCATCGCACCCTTGGTCTGTAGAAAGTAAGGGGAATCGTAAGAGAAGTTGTTTAGAGTGAGGACAAGTTCAGCCAGGTGGAGGAGAGTGTTAGTGGAAGGGGACTGGTTCTGTCTCTGATCAAGAAAGAAGCAGAGGGCGGTGAGGCTGTCATGGTGGGGAATGGCGGTACATAGGGACTGGACGTCAATGGTTGTTGTGTATGTCAGAGAATTTAAAGTTATGGAAGAGTTGTACAGCGTGTGAGATGTCAGGGATGTAGGTGGGAAGGAATTAAACCAAGGGGAACAAAGTCACGTTCAGGTGCAGGAATACGAGCTCATGGGGCAAGAGCACGTGGAGACAATAGGTCTGCTGAGATACCCCTTCTTGTGGGTTTTGGGAAGAAGATAGAAGCAGGCAGTCCTAGGTTGTGGGACTATGTTGGTAGCTCTGGGGAAGTGGGGGGTGGGAAGAAGAGATCTCACAAGGTGATGAGGTGCGTGATGATGCAGGAGATAGTGTCCTAGTGCTCCTCGGTGGGGTCATGGTTCAGGGGTAGGTAGGAGGAAGTGTCCCTTCAGGTGAGGCAGAGATTTACCTGCACTTCCCCTAATATCATTTACTGCATTCCGTGCTCCAAGTGTGGCCTCCTCTACAATGGCAAAGGCAGACTAGATGACCATTTCATAGACCACATATGCTCCATCTGTAACTGCGATCTACATCTCCCCATTGCCAGTCACTTCAACTCCCCCTCCCACTCCATCACTGATATGTCAGTCCTCGGCCTCCTCCACTGCCAGAAGTCCAAACGCAAACTGGAGAAGCAGCACCTCATGTTCCATCTTGGAACCTTACAGCCTAATGGCACGAACATTGAGTTCTACCACTAAGTAAACCAACTCCCCACCCACCATGCCTCTTTTCTTCCCTTTCCTAGCCTCTCTTTTTCCTCCTTGCCCTTTTCTTTTTTGTCCCCCTTCTCTCCTCTTCCCATAAGGCATCTGCTGCCATACCTTTGACCCATCCCCGGTGGATCTGCTCTCCCCTCCTGCCCCACACCTGCCCATCACTATCTCTTAACTGCATCTACCCATCACCACTTTGTGCCCACCCTGCCTTCCCTCTTTTGTCCATCGATCACTACTCTGTTTCCCACACCCTCCCCCCAATATATTGGGCTTTCTCTTTTCCTATCTTCAGTCCTGAAGAAGGATCCTGAGCCAAAACATTGACTGTCTGTTTATCTCCACAGATGCTGCCTGGCCTGCTGAGTTCCTCCAGCATCTTGTTTTTTCATTTAGATTCCAGCATCTGCAGTCCTTTGTTTCTTCAGCAACATTTTCAATTCAGATTTCCAGCAAGTTGGGTTTATATATCCCAAAATTCCTGCATTTACATCTCCTCCAGACAGCTCAGTTGCATTTAACAAGCCTTCGCCATCCTCAATCACTGAGACCATAGCCACGGGTCAGTCACTCTCTTCTGGTCTCTATCCTTTCAGATTCTCTGTCTCCACCCCTCATCCTACTCTGTAATTTGAAACATACTTGCTTCATTTTTAAACTTTGCCTTGTGTGATAAAAAGTCGACCTTAAATATTAACTCAATTTTTCTTCTCCACTGATGCTGCCTGACCTGCTCGGTATGTCGAGCATTTTCTGTTTTACAACTAGAAAAAGAACAGAGGCAAGTGCAGAGTGAAATCCAGAGATAACGGAGAGCTCTCCTGAATAAAGTTTACTTTAAATATATGTATTTGCAATCCTTTATGAATCCACTGAATACTTAGTGGGATGACTTCATCAAACAATGGACCTGTACTGCTTCCACTGAAATGTGACAGTATATTGTATTTTCAACAGAATACTTCTAGTAACGGGCATCAGTGAAACAGAGGTGAAGGATGAGAGTCAGGGCTACATTAGAGAGCCACATATGTTGCCAGTGCTCTTTAAACAGCCATAATCTAAATGGAAAGTTAGTCAATCAAAATAATTTTTAAAAGTCCATAGATTCTAAATATAAAAAACATCTACAATAGCTCATTTATCTATTATATATGAGCACCATTTCAATGGAACTAGCCCTGGAGGCGGGTTTTGAGCATCACGTTATGCGACTCATTAAGTTGGATATTCCTAACCTTACATGACAGGCTGCTTAATGCTCTTTCCACCCACCAAACATCGAGAGGCAGCAATTATATTTTATTTCCAAGATCCAATCCCCAAATGAGCTCCAAAAAATCTCCAGACAGGTTAAACATCATCTAATCATCAAATAATTTAGCTCTGCTATAATCCCAAAGATTCTTTTTCAGTTGAGGCAGTAAGTAGCAACAGGAAAAGCTTTCAGAATCCAGCACTCATTTAAATGACCCAAATGCAAAACTCCATGAACTTTAATTAGATTGTTATATCTTGGAAGCACTGTGCTGGAGTTCACTATCTCTATCCCAAAAGAGATCCAATGTTTAAGAAGGAAATTGCTCCTCCGTCCATCGATCTCCAGACCCTCTCCCTCACAGATGGAAATGGTGCAAGTTTCACAATTTTAAAGAAGCTGGTTTTTGGGCTTCTGCTCTTCCCAGCACTCAGCCAGAACTCTCAGGAAGAAAGCCTATCCTTTCACTCTAATCACTCCCTTGACCCTCTCTGTACTCAACTTAACTTTTCCTTATTTATTCAGAGAATGTGAGCACCATATTTACTTCCCATCCTTGTACACCCTGAATAATTTCAGAGGGCAATTTAGAGTCAAGCACATTGCTGCACATCAGTGGTCACATGAAGACCAAATAAGTACAGTAAATGGAATTCCCCAAAGGCAGGTGGATCTTTGCTGTCAGTTTCTTACAGTCCCAACAAGAAAGGTGGCATTACTGGACTCGATTTGGAGAAATGAGAAAGTATTGAGCAACTAGACTAGAGGAACATCTAGTAAACAGCCATTCTGAATCTTACGATGATTGCTATGAAAAGAAGATACAGACAACACCAAGATAAATATAGCCAATTGAAAAGAGGGATAAGCACAAGCCATTGGTAAATTGGAATCAAAATTTGGCAGGAAACTAAGTGAAAAAGGGGAGGCTTTTAAAAGTGAAAATGTTTTAGCTACAGATTATGTACATTCCCATGGAGGGAGAAGGGTAGGAAAATTGAAGCCAGAACACTGTGGTTGACCAAAATGATAGCTGGGAAGAGTGAGCTGGGAAAAAAAGAGAAAGTGACAGATGCTGGGTTAACGTGTGAGAACTAGCCTGATTACAGAAAGTTCAGAGAGAAGTAAAGGAAATGAGAGAGGCAAAGAGGGAGCATGAGAAAATGTTGCAGCACACAAATATTGTATAGGCACGTGAACAGAAAGAAGGTTATAAGAGGATAGTGGGGTCAATCAGAACATTCATGGAGGCAGAGAGCATGGCTGAGGTACAAAGTACTCTATATCAGTCTACACCAAGGGAGGTGCTCTTGGGAGTCTCAGCAAAAGATGTACTTAGATTCTGGATGGGCTAAAAATTGATGGAAGAGGTACCAGCACAGTTAGCTACAATTAACGGATAAATCACCTGGTCCAGATGGGATGTATCCTAAGTGCTTTACAGAAGGTAGACAGAAAAATGCAGAAGGCCTGCCCATAATCTTCTGAACATCTATAGATTCAGGGGAGCTGGCCAAGAATATTACACCATTGTTCAAAAATGGATGTGGGGAAATCTGGTGTCTATTCAACTTAACCTCAGTGGGGAAGTTCTACAAAGAATAATCAGGAAAAGGATACCAATTATTTGGAAAACTGTGGATTGACTTGAAAAGAGAGCTTGGATATGTTATTGACAAAGTGGACATTACTAAAATGACGCAGCTTTTGGATGATGCGGGTGTTGTAATCTAATGTGAAGGAAAGTGACAGAGGGACAGATAAGGGAAACGCAGTGCAGTTAGATGTGACTTCCAAAAGGCCCCTGATAAAGGGGTCACAGATAGGTTTGCCATCAAAAAAAGTTTCATACAGCAAGTAGTTAGCGTTGGGAATGCTCTGCCAGGGCAGCAATGGAGGGTTATAAAAGGAAGCTGGGTACGTATTGAAAAGGAACCAATTTTAAGGGCAAGGATAGGGTAGGCTAGCTGTGACAGACTAGCTGTGCTTACAGTACAGAGCTATGTGGTTGGATGTGTATTTAATTACTTGAATTTGAATTTCCCAGCTGCCATAGTGGGATTCAAGCACTCATCTTCAAATCAACTAGCAGAGCCTTCAGACATCAACTTGAACGCTAGGGTACCATAGGCCAAACGATTCCATGTCCAAGTATACAGCACCATATTAACTTGTGCTCTGTGGGAGGTTGGGATCAGGTTGAGTCACTAAGGATCAATTCTGAAATTATAATCAAAACAAAACATACAAGATTTTAGCTCTTCCAATAACTTACTTAAGACTGAGTGTGATCACAGACATTTAGCCAAAATGATCTCAGAGCACACCTGATACAACGTTATTGTCTGTGCTACAGTAGCTGCTGTCTATCCAGGAAGACAGGAAGGAAAGCTTAGCTTCATCTGTCAACGTCCACTGCAGCAGATTGGTGTACGGTCAAGGACCAGCTCATTTGCCTCGTTTTCAACAGCCTTAAGCTTACTATTAGCACACCAAGAACAGCCATTTGAATGGCCTGCCACTTACCTGACAGTGAAATCATTGCCAGCATAAGTAGCCACTTTCTAGAGAGGAAAGTACGAAGGGAATAAAACTTAACTTCATAGCTGCTACAATCGCAACACAAGTTTTAAAAGCTATTTGTACAGCCATTTATTTACAAATACAGCAAAGGTACCATAAGCATAGGTAACTTAAAAAAATGTTTCATTTCTGCTTTTAATTTTTGCATCTACTCATTACTAGAAACTACATACACGTTGTCAATGTTTTCCTTATTGTACAACATTATTCTCAAAGTTCCAGAAGCGACTTTCTGTTAATAGCAGAGATTTCTCTCAGTTCTGCAACTGTGTACACATTACTTAAACATTTCCTGAGAACATCTGAAAAATCTATTAACACCTTTGGATAACTACAATTTGCATGAGAATCTACCATGTGTGTTGTATGAAATCAACACCACACAAACTAAGCATGCTTTTCTTCTCTAATCCATACATATGCTTTAGGCCCAAGTGTCAATTGACAAGCACTTAAGCCAGAATCCTGTACTTGCACAAAAAACTTGTAATTACTTCCAGATAGGAAAAGCCTTTCATAGTGTAAAGGCATCTCTAAACAGCTTTCATAAGTATTAGTCAACTTGTGCCAATTATAGGCTAAACTGCTGGTGTGGACCCAGGGTAATTCTAGCCCGCCCCTTTCTAAATAATTATGAATTGACTAAAGCAAGTCAATTTTTTTTAAGAGGATGCTGTCAATCACCAAAACAATTCTGAAATATAAATGGAGTCTTCAGAGTTCCAGTGGCACCAGAGACCCACTTGCCTGTCCACCTTCAGAACTGCAGCCAGATTAGCTGTGCCAGTGTTCCTTCATACTCAGTGGCAGCAAAGTGCTTTGAAATTTCCAAGCCACACGAAAGGGCTTTAAGCAGCAAAGGTGATTGCAAAGTGTTAGGTTTTGCACTTGCACTATAAGGAAATTGAAAATCACAATGCAATTTCAAATGTGCAACTCCTGACCCCATTTCTTGCAAACCTACCTTTTAATTAAGGTGGTCAGAACCACATGTGATAAGCAATTCAAGTTTTATTTGCAGGGGGAGGTAAGGAGAGGGGTGGGTAGGGCAAGTAGAAACTTATGGAAGGAACAAGAAATCACATCTGCTAAAACCGATCCCATTTAAAACAGCTGTATAACATTGAAGTTTCATTTACACTAAAATTTGTGCTGCAAAGGATTCTCTGCAACTTACAGCTCTGCTTCCTTCAGACAGTCCTGGAGATTTTCCAAGTTCAAACACAGACAAGCATTAGATTACAACACCACCTGCACTATCACTACTCTCCAGAATTTGCTTATATAGATGCAGCTGAAAAAGAATGTAAAATTCATTCAATTATTACCATCTGCCTCATTTCAGTGGCCCGAAGCTCTACCTTGGTTGTACAATTTCCCACCAGAATTGATGCTGAATACTTGAAGAATCACAACAGGGAAAAAACATTAAGAATATCAACATCTTCAACATAGCAATGAAATGGCAGTAATTAGATATTTTTTCCAAGTAACTTTGGTGCTACCTACAAGATCCTTTTGTTTATACTGTTCTTCAGTTCCAACAAATACTTCCTTAAACTCCCATAAAGGAGTCTCTAGTCAACTGTCAATTTAAGCTCTTTTAATGGAGCCTGATCTGACAAGTACTGGTGCTGATGACATATAAATGAATGTTTGCTGAGGACCTCTGTGTTCACCCTTGACCTCTGTCCTGTAGATCACATTAAGCTTGACATTATCTTAGCATCAACTTAGAGAGCACTAGATAGGAGGTCAGGATCAGGCTAAGGCAACAACTTGAAATTGGAAAGAGCATGAACTTTACAATCAACAGGCCGAAAATATTAAACAAAACTTCCTGTTTTCCAATGAAGACATTAAAATATTAGCATTAGAAAAATGATATTCACTGTCCACAATGTTAGGAAAAAGTTTTAGTTGCTTGAATATGACAAAAGTATCCTAGAAGAACACCTCAAGCTGATACATTGGTCAGAGAAGGCCTCATTCATTCAACAAACAAACACATGGATTGTCCTGTTGCTCTCATTGATGTATTGCTGCTAGAAAGTTTCTTTCGCAGAAGTTAGCCAATACAACAAAAAGCAGTCCTACACTTCCTAAAAAGGCAGAATCATAGGCTATAAAAAAGCAAATTCTGAGCACAACAAATGACAAAACTTCCAACTAAGTTGGTCAGTTTAAGATATTTGACCCATGATATGTGCCTTCCAGCTTATCGATCTTAAATAATATTTAATAAGTTTTTTTTAAAGAATCAAGCAGATCATCGTCACTGAAAGTGTGTCTGTGTGCGCATGAGGAAAAGAGATTTCAGATGCAAAAGCAAAGGTTATGTGAGTGCAGGAGGGGAGCACACAGGCACAAGGGCAGGAAAGAATGCAACTGAGTGCATGTTTGAGGGAGGGCAAGGGAATGCATGCAAGTAGCAAGTATATGTGTATGGTGGTGCTGGGGGTAGTGGTCGTGAGAGTGGTGGAGCAGGAAGAGCAAGTTACACACCTATTATTGCAGTTCTTGTTAAACCTCATCACTTCCAAATGAAGGATGCTTTGTGACATCAGGTGCAACACAAGACAGGTCCACACACAATGCCTCACACTGGTGATGGAAGTCTAGACATACTCACAGTTTTACTCTCTGTTCACTCCCTTTACAAATTTTAAATCAGTAGCCCAAGGCCAAAACCTTATTTACAGCAACAAATGTGAATCAGATCAACTGAAAAGTATTTTTAAATTATATAATTCAACTCTCATTTGATATTTAAACCCACTGAAATGTACTGAACTGAATACAACACTGTCTAAAAAGGCATTTCAAATTTGGAGGACACAAGCTTTCCTTGCTTTGTTTTGAAATACAGAAAACAAATCCATTACAAATGGATACCACCAAGCTTTTTAAAAAGGTAAAATGAAGGACAAAGGAAATTGAGAAATAATGAATATGTGGTATCAAGTTTAGGTTTCAAGAAGTCTGAATAAGACACAAGTTTCATAGGTTTGAAGCCTGGGGGAAGAGAAGGAAGGGGAAGGGCAGGCAAGGAGTAGAAGGAAACCTAACAGAACGTCAGGGGGATAAAGATGACATGTTCACAACCGACAGGACCTGGCCACACAAGGATCAGTAAAACAGAAAAAGTTTGCAATGATTGAAAATTGCAGGCACAAGCAAAAATTGGACATTTATTTTCCCATGCATTCTTAGGCAAGGTAAAACTGGCTCCGAGACAGAGATAGTCTTGAATACGCTCAACTTCGAGACAGTTAAACAAGGAAACAATACGAACTGGGCCATAAAACAGGATGGTGTTCTTTGGAAGCAGTTGTAGCAATAGATTTGAGATGGTAGATTTAATTGAGGTTAACTGCATCTCCAAGGCCAAAACTGATGATAGATGAAGAGGAAGTCAGTGATCAAGCACTGGCTGTTAAATGAGACTGAGAGAAGTGAAGATCAAAAACAATTCATTCACAAAACGCAAGACACATCCAATCTGGCTAATTACTACCCAGTCTACTCTCAATCGTCCACAAGGAGATGGAAAGAATCATCGACAGAGCTATGAAGCAGCATTTATTCACCAATACCCTGCTCACTGATGCCCAGTCTGGATTTCATCAGGACCTCTCTGCTCCAGATCTCATCACAGCCTTAATCCAACAAATGAGCTGAATTCCAGAGGTGAAGTGAGGTGAAATTGACTGCCCTTGAGACCTAGGCAGCTTTGATCGAGTGTGGCAACAAGGAGCCCTAGTATAACTGAAGTCAATGCATATGAAGAGGAAAATACTCCAATAGTTGGAGATATACCTCACACAAAGGATTATGTTTGTGGCTGTCAGAAGTCAATCATCCCAACCCCAGGCCATCACTGTAGGAGTTCCTCAAGGCAATGCCCCAGCCTCAACCATCTTCAGCTCCATTATCAATGAAGTTCTTTCTATCATGAGGTCAGAAATGGGGGTGATGGCACAATGTTCATATCCATTCCAAACTCAACAAATGAAACAGCCCATGTCTGCATGCAGCAAGACCTAGACAACCATCAGCCATGATCTGATAAATGGCAAGTAAACTTTGTGCCAGAAGAGTGTCAGACAATGACCATCTCCAACCCAAGAGACAGGCTAATGAACTACCCTTGATATTCAATTGATTTGCCATCAAGGTGTCCCCCACTAATAACATCCTGACAGTCACCACAGACAAGAAACTCAGTTGGACTGACCATATGAATACCAAGACTACAAGAACAGGTCAGAGGCTGGGACTCCTGCCGAGAGTGACTAACCTCCTAACACCTATAAATCCTTCTAATCTCTACAAATCAGGGGCACGATGGAATGTGCTTCGCTTACCTAATGAGCATAGCTCCAATAACTCACAGGAAGCTTGACACCATCCAGGACAAAGCAGCCCACTTGACTCTCATCACACTGACCATCCATCTTAAATATTCATTCCCTCCACCACTGGTGCACAGAGGCCCTATTATGTACTATCTACAAAATGCACTGCAGTTACTTAAGCAGGCAAATTTGATAGCATATCCCAAACTTACACTGTCTACCACCAGGGACAAGATCAGAAGGCACATGGGAACACCACCAGCTACAGCTTCCCCACCAAGTCACATATCATTCTGACTTGTAAATATATCACCATTCCTTCACCAACACTAGGTCCAACTCCTTGAACTCCCTATCTAACAGAATAGTTGTAGTAACCACACCAGAAAGACTATAGCAGTTGAAGGTGGCAGCTCACGAACACCTTTTTGAAAGCAGTTAGAACTGAGTAGTTAAATACTGCCGGCACTGACCAAATGTTGAAAATAAATGAATAAATTAAAAGCTAATCATAGCTTCCATAACTTGGACAAATCAGTTGTTGTTGAAAATTTGTCATTTTTCCTTAGGGACAGAATCAATTTTTGCAGTTTTCCCAACAATATAGTTGAAAACTGAAGAGGGACTGAGAAAACCGTGCAGGGTGCAAGCAAGTTCAAAAGAACATGTCTCAAGGATGCTGGAAGGGATACAATTATGACTTAGTGAAGCAGTTGTATCTCAGACAATGAAGAAAAAATTGAAGTGAGAAAGAGTAAGGTTTAATGTTGATCATTATGGCTCAGTGGGGGAAAGGCTCCTCACAAAGACCACGATGAATAGAACTGGAGAAAGACAAATCAACAAGTTCACTTATCTCCAGGGAGCTCGCATGTGTGGGAGTAGCACAAATACAAGAAGAAATACAAAATTCCACAAAAGTTGGATGAAACAATTTTGGTAAGATACGCAAGTTTCCAGCACTACATTGCTTCAATAAAAATGTGTTTACAATAAAAACCATGATAGAGAAATGGGAATTTTTACTACAGACAAGAAATATGGCCAGACCCACCCACCACTCCTTCACTATCTGCTTCATGCCTTTTGTCTCGCCTTACTTTGTTTACATCATTCTCATTTCTTTCATTCAGCTAAACTCTCATGGCTCTCATTTAGCTTATGAAAAAAGGCTCTATTAAAAATGGCTTATAAAAGTTCCAAGCTTGTTAATTATTTAAAATAAATCCATCCCATGACTTTTTTTTTGTTCCAAAGGACCACCATTCATTTCATGTGATTTCCAATGTGAATAGGTCCACCAAAAGTGACAACAATTGCACTGGGCAAAGAAAATCATTGACAAAATGCAAGCCAGCTTGTTGGCTAAATGTTTTCTTCCTGGTATCGAAATCATCTTCTATTATGAACAGAGTTGTTGCCTGGAGATGATGTTCCAGACGTCCTGTCACTCACTGCCCAATGCACTTCTACAGCACAAGAGCAGAGAGGGATTTATATTCTTGATTGCACTGGACCTTTAAATCATTTACTGTGCTGTGCATACAAAAGTTATCACAAAGTAAATAAAAAGCCTTTAACAATTAACTTGTAGATAATGAGGTGCTCCATACTATTAAAAGCCAGTTTCAGTGAAAGGGTGTTAAGACATTTTAAGCCTTTTATTCAAAAGAGAAAAAGCTTACAATAAATGAATTTTATTGAAACAAGTCCCTATACTAGTAATTCAATAAAAATTAATTTGCCTTTACCTTTCAAGGGGGTCATGCAAGATTTCCTATGCAGCTTTAAGTTACACAAATGTGCAACAGAAGGAAATATAGCCTTACAGGCCTGGTGTTACATTAGTACATTGCTGAAGCTAACCCCAATCTTCCAAAGAAGTTTGCGACAATAGTGAAATGAATTTTAACATTAACCTTTGGATGGATATTGGAGAAGAGGCTTAATTATGAGCTCTTCCTGGTTTAAAATTGGTTAAAAGAATCAGAGGGAGCCGAGTGGGGGAGAAAGAGGAAAGGCATGAAAAATGTGTCAAGTTTAGAATACATCTCTGTGCCAAATCTACTTCATCACTCACCACTGAACTTTCCCAGGCCACTCTTGACAGGACGAAGGCACAGCCTGCCATGGATCATCTTACCAAGTGCCCCTTCACCACATGACCTTCCAAATTACCCACTGGCTTTGGCTTGACACTAATTGGTAAGCCCACTGAACCATATCGAGGCAAACAAAGAGACACCTGGAGTTCTGTCAAAACATGCCGTCAGTGAAAACTGAACATTATAAATGGGCTCAGACCCACCCTGAAACAACCTGGGGTAAAATTTGCAAAGAGAGGACAAGAAAACCTACAAGAAAACAAAAGGACCAGAAATGGGATATTCTAGAATTGTACAGATTTTCAAATTTTATGGTTTGAAATTAAGTTTAATCTAAGAAAAAGGAAAGCTTGTTTACACTTTATTCACTGACAGGTTCTTCTTTTATTCAAGCATCTCTGTGACCAACAGCATATGATGAAATGGAAAGTTGTCTATAATAAAGTAGCTTTGAATAGCCTTTGGAAACAACAGATCAAATTTCACTTTAGCAGAAGACTGCAGACAAGTAGCAGAAACCTAGAATCCCAGCTTTCAGCTATCATCAGAATTTAAAGATTTGAGAAAAAGTAGATGTTTGCTTGCTTTGTATGGCTTGAATAACAATCCGAACTATTTTAGTCCAATGGTAATTACTGCACAACAATATAAAGATCAGAATCTAAAATGAAGCCTTTCAGAGTTTTTAATAAGTGTGTGAACAGCCCTGACAAGAGCCAAGTCACTGCAAGATGGAGGTCTACATAATAAATCAACTTACTTCCTACGTGAGCCAATGCCTTTTACTGGGAGGGTTAGTCCAAGGTCCAGAAGGTGCATGCCTTCATTAACAACCTGAAGCACTGAATCACACGAAATGTTAATAATTAACAATAATTCACCTCGCTTAAAATCAATTCTAAATAGCCAGCTATTCTGAAAATGAAATTCATTCAGATGGTAAAACTACAATCGACTCAAATTAACTATTGTTAATAGCACTAAGAATTTAATATGGGCTTCTCCCAATAGCTGGCTAAGTAATTGCTACACCGAGTATTAGGCCTTGCTTTCAATTCCTACCCTCAATGCCTGCCAAATCATTTCCTTGCTCATGCTCCCTTGCAGGTTCTCTGAAACTTGAGAGGTGCTTTAGAAAACAAATCATCCTTGTTGGTTCAGAGCCAGTCTGGAAGTACCAGTGTTCCAATTCCTTGCTTGTGCTGAGTAAGTGAAATCCAGAAACGAACCACAGTCCCCACAAGCTGAGAAGAAAGGTTTTCTTTTCTCAAAATCCCAGAGATCTCACTTGTGATAACTACCCTCTAACCTTGCTTGAAGTGTTCATCCACGGTGGATGCAATGTAAAAACATGACAATTTAGTAAACCAATTGCTTTCAAATAAAGAGAGTCAAAAAATTCAAGACAGGCAGCAGAATTTTTGCAAGCTGTTTACATGAACTCTGAAGCATACCCAGTAATGTGATTACTGATTTGCCCTCTCAAATGTGCATTGCTTGCAGATAGCAATTTAAACTGAATACAATCCACTCCTTTTCAATGCAAATGGTGCTTAACTTAAACAAAGATAATAATTCTCAATCTGCTGATGCAAAAATGTTCCTTTAATATGCAGAAAAATAGTTGTAGCACTAAGAAGAAAATATGGAAAGTTACCAAACTACATGGCAGAAGCAATGACCAATTCAGCCTGAAATTAGGAATGCATCACACAAGCTCAAACTGTGACTCTTGCTATAGAATCACTGTCGGACAGTGGAGACCAATGGTTTGGAGTCTGTGCTGGCTCTTTCCAGAGTAATCTAATCAGACACTTACCTTTGCACTCTCCCCAATGCCTTGATTTCTTTTAAATATTCAAAAATTTTCATTTGAAAACCACTGCTAAGTTTACATCAACCACACTTCCAAGCAAATTGTAACTACTCACTGGCAAAAAAAAGTGGCGACAATCAGTTTAAAACCGTTCCTGCCTGGTCCCCAAGCCTTCCATGGTTGGGAATAGTTTTTTCTCTAATGCCCTATCTAAACTAATCATCATTTTCTACACCTCCACCAAATCTCCTCTAAGTGTTTTTCTGCACAGAGATCAACTTCAGCTTCTCGTCTATCCTTATAACCAAAATTTCTCTCCCCTGGAACATTCACAATAGATCTTTTCTGCACTCACCCTAGGACCTTAGTGTCCAGGTGTAGTCATTGGAATTGAATTCAGTCCTCCACTTGTGACCTAACCACCATTTTAATAAGGGGCCAAATCTTGACTGTTGTGTTCTATGCATCTATGAAGCCAGGATCCTGCATACTTTATTAACCACTTTCTCAATCTGTTCTGCCACCATTAAAGATTTATATCCAGCTCTCTCTACCCCTATACACCCAGTAAAACTACTATTTAGTCCATATTGCCTTTCTTTGCTCTTCCTGCTAATATGCACCACTTTGCACTTTCCTGCATTAAATTTCATCTGCCAGTATGTGAAATAATCGAGTAACAAACTGATTAACTAAAGTTTAATGTTTGATCACTTGCTGGGCAAATAAAAGCAGTAGCTTGTTACCATGCAATAATGAACCTATTTTCCAATGATAAGCCACCCACGCTCAGCACATCAGTAAAGCAGGCACTAGTCAATAGCTGTACGAGTTTCACCCCAGCTCCCTGTAGCTGAGGACTGAAAGGGAGTGAATTGATGGACCACTACCCACCTGCCTCCCTTTGCCATAGATTAGGTGAAACTAGAATTGGATAATGTTAATAATGTTGAAAACAATTACAGGATGCTTGCAAATTAAAGTTTATTACATTCCATTGAAACGCAAGTGTTTCAGTAGAAATGAACCAACCCAAGATTAATGGATTTACACCTCTTTAATCAAACAGCATAATTTCAAGGCCAAACTTTGTATTCAAAATTGCTTGCATCAACATAAATGTGCAAGGATGCTGCACAAAAAGTAATTAACTACCCAACAACATGCTACTGACTGCCTTCAGTGCTTATGCATTTTACTTGCATTTTAAACCCTGCTCTGTGCTTAATACCAGTGTTTTTTCCCTTTTTTGCTGCATTCTCATTTCTAAAGGACTTGAAAGTGAGTTGCTCAAATCAAACCTAACATTAGAATATTCTGAATAAGAGGGAAAGATCTTTTTGCGGCTAAATTAGTGGCACCTTCAAAGAGCTAATAATTTATCTGCAATCACACAAAGGCCTGTTTTGATTGCTTTTGTCATACCTTGAACTTTAATACCTTTTTTTTAGAACTTCAAAAGGGACTGCAGAACTCAATACATAAGCATTTAAGATACTTCTACTATTGGTGCTTTCTGTAACTTGTAAGTACAAAACTTAGTGTACATGCACCACCTTCTGAGGCTCAGTAAAACCTGGACTATGGTAGAATTTCGACCGGTATTTCCCTGGGTCTACAATTCTGATATCACAATAAGGAGACTGACTTCAGCGACGTTAATATGATGAACCTGGATACTGACGTTGACCTCACCACCCAAACTTTTGGAATGCAGTGTAAGTGCTTTTGGTCAATTCTTCACTTGGGTAACTTACCACAACCATTCACTCTCAGTGGCAGGCATGAGACACAAACAGTTCTGTTAAAAATCAATGTTGTTCTGCAATCAATAGACAGGAGGCAGCCCTTATGGTGAAGAAACTATTTCAGTCAGCAACTTCCTCCATCTCAAGAATCAGCCCTCACACATTTCAGTAATTTCCATTCAAAAGTCCAGCTGATTGATAAGGAAGCACTTGACTGTCTTAAGCCATCAGTTAAGGCTGCCTTTTATTTAATTGATTGAATTATTTTTAAAGAAAAGGATGAAGATACAAATTTCTGACGAGAACGAGGGAATTACATTGTGTAAATTCACTCTTAAATAGATTTGAAATAGAGCCTAGATGGGTTAACAAAGAGGCACTGTCTTATTGAATAATCATTTATAATTTTTATTCTTTAGGCTCAGTTACAAATGAACATTCTATGAATGAAAAAGGCTACTTGTTATCATTCAGATAGAATACCAAGGAAGGAAAAAAGACGACATTATTCCTTTCCAGTGCAGCTCAGAGTGGGCTGTTCTTAACTCCATGGTCTGCATGACCTCAAATCTATGGCTCCATAGTATTTTTAAATCTTGCCTCTACTGCTCATTTTGCTCTAGTGGAACAGTCATTCTCTGCAGCTTTTGTTTCAAGGAGGAGGTGGAAGGAGAGAAAAAGGTAATCACATGAATGTTGTAAACAACCTGCAGCTTCCTTGTAACTGCTGACAGCTACCCTCACAATAGTCAAGGCTCACCTCCTGCATCCCCACCCCTCCTCCACCCAGAATACATCCAACAACGACAAATCTGCCTGCTGCCTTTAAAACCCACCAATACAATGGTGGAACTGTCTAGTGGGCCAGCTCCCTGAAATAATAACACTTTTTTGTTTATGGTCTAGTTCATAGGTTGTCAGTTTCAACATTCAGTTGCTAAAACCCAATCTGCTTAAATGCAATTCAACCTAATCCAGGAAGGATGTATTTTAATTTTCAGACTACAAGAATTTCCCATTTGTCGACTTGAGCAGTGATGGCAAATATGTTGGAAATATCACCTTCTCCAATACGCATTTCTCTGCCAGAATATAACCAGATACATTGTAGTGCTTCAGTTCACTTCATGGTTTGCCCATTAGAGGCTCCATGCGTACACTTAACAATTCATTTGTTATGGTTCTGTTCCTTTCATGTAGGTTATAGGTTGTACAGAGCAACAGAAAGAAACATTCTTCTATTACCCACTAGTAAAAGAGGTTTGAAACCACCTCTGCCTACAACCAAATGACTGCAATCTGCTAGGAATTAATTGAGCCACAAATTGGGATTTTGGTACATTCTTATATTACACCTCTCCCATTTCTGGAACTGCACACGTACACTGTGGAATCCACTGGGTTTCAGAACAGTCTTTATAACCTAAGAGATGACTGGTCAGAAGATAGTTCTTTGTAATTCTGATTGTCAGAGAAAATGCTGCTACAAATCATTTGAAAATTGCTATGGTTGTGCTGGTTCTACTCTGAGATGACGTTGTTTCCATCGGTCACACACTAGCACACAGCCAAATCTGTGCATCTCAGTTTCTGCCTGGTTCATAAACTCATCCAGGTCTTCACTGAACAATTCCTTAATCCATATTTAACTACAGGTGAAGTTAATCTCTGCAAAGGACAGAGAAATAAAAAGCTTTTAATGCTGTTATCGAAATGGACAGCCAGGCACCATCACACATGGGTCAGAGCTGACCAGCACAAGGATAAAAGTTGATTTTCAGTCAGCCTTAACAGCAGAAAAAGCCCAATGTTACAATGTTATAACCTGGAAAGGGTGCCATTAATAACTTTCAAAGGAAATGGTCACTGTAGTTGAAATTGGAAATGGTAGACATCTAGGATTAATTATATCACTTTTATGAGGATTAGCATGGAAGAGTTAAGTGGTCTCCAATGCTGCTTGATTCTCGCACAAGTCATCTGGGAAATACAATAGTGGAGTGAGGACTTCGATAATACTTGTAACTTCTGCAAGGTTACTCTGGTGTAGCATCTGTTCATTATTCCGCAAGAACATTTATCACAAATAATTAGAAAAATAAAAGTACAATTTTAAAAACTCTGCAATACACTACAGCCAGCTAGAATGGAGATGATTGGGAATTTCCCGCTAATCAAATCAAAACTGCTGACTACATCGCAGTGTGTAATGGAGACTGATTTTATGGACATAATTTATAAGCAACTATTCTCTACTTGTTATATTTTTCTGGAGTAATTGCCCTTTTTTTTGGGGGGGAGTGGGAGGGAACGGAAGGAGAACTTGTTGCAATTTGTTTCCCTCTGCTCTTTGAATAAACTGCTTCTTTTAAAGTAAGCTGATTTCTTCTGTTGTACAATAGTCTGTTTGTTGCAAGTCATTTGCTTCTCCCTACTGCTCAATCATTGGTTGACGCAGTGCAGAAAATAAGTTTAAAATACCAGACCATCCTCCAGAAAACTCTGCACTGAGTTTCTAGGCCAAAATCGAGAAGTCAGTCATACAGCATGGAATTAAGCCCTTCAGTCCACCATACCATATCCAGTACTTCCTTCAACTAATGGTCTGTGCTTCAAGTTAGGTGAGGTAGCAATGACAGTGCTATTACTGTTCTCAGGGTAGGGGGGAAATGAGAGATAAAAATTAGGCTGAAATGCCAGTCATGATCCCCATCAACTAACTTCTGCTCCAAACTGTGCATGTAAATAATAACCAAGCCAGATATGAAACCCAGCTATTTTACCTCAAGCCCACTGATGAATTCCCTTGCAAGCTTCATTCCCCAGGTTCAACTCTGAATAAAGATCAATTATTTGTGATGATATGGGGTAATCATACCAATGGAAGCATAGCCAAATACAAGCCAGATTCTTCAGGTTAGACAATGAAATAAAAATCACTCCTAATAGAAACGTTACTTAGACACATTAAAGTTCAAATTAAGGATGATTTGAACATTGAGCAGATTTTACTTTATGGACAATTGATGCATGAAGGTGTGTTGTTTGAAAAAAAAATTAGTCAAGCAGTTTTCCCACCAGGCCCCATCACTTTCAAGAGTTGCAGCTGTGCATTTCCAGCCCCCTGCAGTTCGTCCAGGTTTACTAGCGATGCGTGATATACTGAGAGGCAAGGCCAGCGTGCTTCCAACCAAGACTAGGGGTGCTTGTGATCTTGCAAAAGGTAAGTAGCTTTGGAAAATTGGAGAACCATAGAACCATACAGCACAAAACAGGCCCTTCGGCCCACCGTGTCGTGCCGTCCATCAGACCACCCTCACACTACCTAACCCCTTCCTCCCGCATATCCCTCTATCTCACGTTCCTCCATATGCCTATCCAACAAGCTCTTGAACCTGTTCAATGTATCTGCCTCCAGCACCACCCCAGGCAGTGCATTCCATGCACCAACCAGTCTTTGGGTGAAAAACCTCCCTCTGACATCTCCCCTGAACCTCCCACCCATAACCTTAAAGCCATGACCTCTCGTCTTGAGCATTGGTGCCCTGGGAAGGAGGCGCTGACTGTCCACTCTATCTATTCCTCTCAATATTTTATATACCTCTATCATGTCTCCTCTCATCCTCCTCCTTTCCAGTGAATAAAGCCCTAGCACCTTAAGCCTCTCCTCATATTCAATACTCTCCAATCCAGGCAGCATCCTGGTAAATCTCCTCTGCACCCTCTCCAATGCCTCCACATCCTTCCTATAATGAGGCAACCAGAACTGAACACAGTACTCTAAGTGTGGCCTAACTAGAGTTTTGTAAAGCTGCATCATAACCTCGCGGCTCTTAAACTCAATCCCGCGACTTATGAGAGCCAACATCCCATTGGCCTTCTTAACTGCTCTTTCCACCTGTGAGGCAACTTTCAATGAACTGTGAATATGAACCCCCAGATCCCTCTGCTCCTCCACACTGCCAAGTACCTTGCCGTTTACCCTGTACTCTGCCCTGGAGTTTGTCCTTCCAAAGTGTACCACCTCACACTTCTCCAGATTGAACTCCATCTGCCACTTCTCAGCCCAGCTCTGCACCCTATCAATATCCCTCTGTAAGCTCCGACAGCCCTCCACACTATCCACAACACCGCCTATCTTAGTGTCGTCCGCAAACTTACTAACCCAGCCCTCCACCCCCTCATCTAAGTCATCTATAAATATCACAAAAAGTAGAGGTCCCAGAACCGATCCCTGCGGGACACCACTAGTCACTGCCTTCCGATCCGAGGGCACTCCTTCCACCACAACCCTCTGCTTTCTACATGCAAGCCAATTCCTAATCCACACAGCCAAGCTTCCTTGGATCCCCTGGCCTCTGACCTTCTGAAGAAGCCTACCATGAGGAACCTTATCAAATGCCTTACTAAAATCCATGTAAACCACATCCACCACACTGCCCTCATCAATCTTCCTGGTCACCTCCTCAACGAACTCTATCAGGCTTGTGAGGCAAGATCTTCCCTTCACAAAGCCGTGCTGGCTGTCCCTAATCAGTCCATGATTCTCAAGGTGTTCATAAATCCTATCCCTTAGAATCCTTTCTAACAGCTTACCCACCACAGACGTGAGACTCACCGGTCTATAATTCCCCGGCCTATCCCTATTACCTTTTTTGAACAAGGCGACCACATTCGCAACCCTCCAATCCTCCGGCACCACCCCCGTAGACAACGAGGACTCAAAGATCCTTACCAGCGGTTCAGCAATCTCCTCCCTAGCCTCTCGAAGCAGCCTGGGGAAAATCCCGTCAGGCCCCGGAGATTTATCTGTCTTAATATTATTTAACAACTTCAACACATCCTCTCGCTTGATATCAACAACCTCGAGAACATTACTCCTACCAGCACTCCCTTCCGCATCATCAAGACCCCTCTCCCTGGTGAATACCGGAGAAGTACTCATTCAGAACTTCTCCCACTTCTGCCGCCTCCAGGCAAATTCTCCCACCTTTGTCCTTAATCAGACCTACCTTCACCCTAGCCATCCTCCTACCCTTCACGTACTTGAAAAAGGCCTTGGGATTTTCCTTAACCCTACTAGCCAAAGCCTTTTCATGTCCCCTTCTTGCTCTCCTCAGCCCTTTCTTAAGTTCCTTCCTCGCTACCCTATATTCCTCACGGGCCCTGTCTGAACCTTGCTGCTTATACCTCACGTATGCTACCTTCTTCTCCCTAACAAGTCGTTCCACCTCTCTCGTCACCCACTGTTCCTTCACCACACCATTCCTTCTCTGCCTCACCGGGACATATTTATCCCTAACATCCTGCATAAGATCCCTGAATATCGACCACATCCCCATGGTACATTTTCCTTCAAAAAGGACATCCCAATTTACACTCCCAAGTTCTCTCCTTATAGCCTCGTAGTTAGCCCTTCCCCAATTGAAAAACCTCTTGTCCTCTCTGCACCTGTCCCTGTCCATGACAATTTTAAAGGTTATGGAGCAATGGTCACTGTCCCCCAAATGCTCACCCACCAATAGATCCTTCACCTGTCCCGGTTCATTTCCTAAAACTAGATCTAACATGGCATTCCTTCTAGTCGGCCCGTCAACATACTGCGTAAGGAATCCCTCCTGGACACATTTAACAAATTCTGTCCCATCTAAACCTTTGGCACTAAGCAGGTTCCAGTCTATATTTGGGAAGTTGAAGTCTCCCATTATAACAACCCTGTTATTTCTGCTTCTCTCCAAACACTGCCTGCCAATCTGCTCCTCTATATCTCTACTGCTACCGGGGGGCCTATAGAATACTCCTAGTAGAGTAACTGCTCCTTTCTTGTTCCTTAACTCCACCCATACGGACTCTAGAGATGATCCTTCTACAACATCCATCTTTTTAGATGCAACTAAAGGATTATTGGCATTCTTTACAACCTAAAGCATGAATAAAGGTTAACTGCAATAAAACCTGTTCTCCTCAAAAGGAGGTTCATTGAAGGTTAGGAGAAAAAGTGAAGGGGTGGGTGGGGAGGTGGAGGAAGGACACAAATGCTGAAAAAGCTCAGCTTGCCTAACCAGCGAAATAAGTGAGATACACAAAATACTTTTATTAAAATACAACCCATCTAAATGGACAAATTAAACATGAATGCACGAAATATGAACTGAAGTGAGTATTTAACTAAGGTAAAAAGTTTGAAGTCTTCGTGATGAGAGAAAAACTTAAACAGGAACACGGGTAGAAAGTTCAGCCTCTAAACATCCTCTCCCTTGACAGCATTGTTGTTTTGTTGCTGGCAGCACTGTTCCGTGAGATGAGCAGTCCCAGGCTGGACATTCCAATGAAGTCCAGTGATTCATATGCCTTAGTCTTGCATTCTTTTTTTCTTTCTGTCATCCTCCAAGGCCACACAAACTTGCATTTATATAGCATCAGGGCTGAACATTTACATCAATACTTTTTGCCCAGCCCCAATTTCCTTTGATTAACCTAGTACACAAAATTATATCATTCACAACCTCCAACATGTTCAACAACTGAAAGAACATCATACTTTGGTTACAAATGGTCAGTTATGATTGTTCGAATAGCCTTTACTACACAGACTTGCAACCTTTCCAGTCTGGGTAGTTTAGGTACCAACTGAACCACTGAGTGAGTCCAGATTTTCATTTCCGTCCTTGGACGGCAGATTTATATTTTCCAAGTAGAAGATGGGTCACGAAGATAACTCCCATATTATGTTGAAGAACGTAAAATTTCTTCTAACACTGTAATGCAACTGCTATTTATAAATCAAACAAAGTCTTTTGGCCCATAGTCAATCATTTACAAAAAAAAACCACAAAGTAACAAAATTAGATTTCCAACCTCCTTAAAAAAAAGATTAATTGCTACAACTGTGTACAGTTAGCTGCGTGAGCTGTTTGGAAGATAAGGAACTCATTCCCTCCATTTGTTGCAACGTTAATCTTGGCAAAATTAAAAGAAAGGGCATGCTGTTTTACATTAAGCAATGGCAGCAATTTCTTTATAGAAGTTCCTTGCTGTGCAAAACTGCCCCAATGCTATTCTTAATGCCAGGTAAAGATTACTATTCCAAATATAATTACTTCCTACAAATATTAAGTGCATTAAGACGTTCAGTTCTCTCATAAAAGTTCTAAAATATTCAAAAAGAGGAGAGGTTAACTACTAAAAGTTAAAAACTAAGTATTACAATTATTTCATACCTGAACACTCGCATAGTTTGTTTTCTAATTCATTCCATTTCATAATTAGAATCATTTTATTATAAGGGGAGACCGGAAAGGTTGCTTGCCTCAACAGTGGACAAGGCTGAGGGGAGACCTAACAGAAGTGTATGAGATTATGAGGGGCACAGATAAGGTAGACAGTAGGAAAGTTCTCCCTATCACTGAGGTATTTACAACTAGAGGGGATAATTTAAGGGTAAGGTGCAAGAGGTTCAGAGGAAATCCAAGTTAGAATTCCAACACTCCTGACTCCCGCCACCCCCAAGAGAGCAGTTGGAATCTGTAACAGTGCCCTATATGCCATATCCTTCCACTCCCTTTCCTTTCTAACACCCACCATACTATGACAACACAAACTATAGCACTTTTAACATAGAAGCACTTCACAGGAGCACAAAGGAAAAAAACTGATACTGAAACCAAAAGGAGAAGGTAATATGACACATTACAAGACACATAATTAAAGACATTAGTTTGAAAAAAACACCATAGTAAAATAGAGGTCTGAGAGTGGAACAAAGGAAATGTAGATGCAGAGAGCTCTAGGAACACAATTCTTGGTTGAAGGAAGATATAGAGATATGAATCATCAAGAAATTGAATGGGAAGTTGAGATTTCCAAGATTGAGATTGCTAAACCAGTGTTGGCACTGGATTGATAACGGAACAGGATTTGAATGCTTGTTTCTTAGACAGTGTTTTGGATGAGCTTAAATTTATTGAGAGTGGGGATGATGATTAACAGTAGACTTGCTAAATTGCCAAAACCAACATAAAGGGAATCTGCCCCATGTGTTCAGGTTCATCTGGAAGTCTGACAAAAACAATCCGGTTATCTGGTGCAGATGAAATTCTAGGGAAGTAGCTGTACTACAAGGGCACACTGCATTTTCAATGCCAAACCACCTTAATATTCCCCATATATCAAAAGCTGGGAAAAGGTTAATGAAAGTAGCTTCTTAGTTGTGGGGAGATGGCCCAGAGTACTATCCTGAAATCTGAACCAACAGCCAATCCTCATGTAAAACTGCCTCTGATGTCATTGGATGTCAAAGTCAAGATAATTTATATCTAGGAGTTGAATGTTTCTATTTCAATTGGTTAAAAAAAAAATTTTTTAATCCTTAAAGGCCTATCTGAAAGATAGGTTTTCTTTTGCACCAATGAACCTCAATGTCAACAATGTGTCAACCAGTTCAATCATTTGACTTTATAAATGTCACACTGACTTTCAGAATGCTTATAAGAATCCAGACTAATCCAGGTCAACTTTGGGATGCACTGGTCAGTGGAATGATGGTGGTGAAAAGGGCCAGAAATGTAGAAGTGAGGGAGGTAGAAAACTGGGCATAAAGTAAAAAGCCCAAAAGTGATGATTTTGTCATCAGAAAGGTTAAAGCCTAAACTCGTCTGTAATTAATTTGACAGTTTTTGATTTGGTTGTGCTTTAAACAGAGTGGAAGTCAATGCACCTCAACTGAAGTTCTTACCCAAAAATATTCAATACCAAAAACAAACCCGAGAACACACCTTGGAACTAAACCAAAAATAACAAAAAAAAAGCCATATTTACATTAGCAGCACCAACAATGGCAAAACATCAAGAAAATAAAATGGCTTACAAAACTCATCAGCCAGGGTCAGATCTGTGATACCACATTTCTGTAACACTCTGCACGTCTACTAAGGAAAGTGAAAGTGAATTGGTGATTTTTTTAAAATTTCTAAAAGCAAAAATTTCCAAACTTGCAAGGTCTTCCACTATAGCTCCATCTTCCTGCACTCCTGATAAATCATAAGTGGCATTAGTTGTTCTATTGCTTAAGTAATTTCATTTCAATCACATTCTTAAAATAATGCCATTAACTGGCTCATTAGCTTGATTACCCACCTCATCCAGCTGTTTTAATTGTGCTCAGTTTAATAACCAGTCACATGTAACAACTAAAATTTAAAGATTTTAGTAACTTTGTTTTATCTATATTTATGTTTCTTAATATACATCTGACTTCTGATCAATAAAAACACAGAGCACAGACTTTCTTAATTACAAGTACATGAATAGTTATTAACTGCACAGCATGGTGTACCTTGACAGTCCTGTATGCCACAGGAGTGCGACCCCTGGCACTAGCATCATGTATTAGTTTTACAGCTTGGCTGAATGTTGTTGCTTCTGAGCCATTATGGTTGCTCAGCCAAGTAGGCAGTGCTAAAATAAAACACCTGAAATACTGCCAGGAAGTATAGTCATGATATAAACTCATCAAGACAACAATTCAGACAGAGAACTTGCAATCAATGGAAAATTAGAAAATTATTAACACATTACTGATACCGACCATTTTCACTTAATATACCATTAGCATGGCTACAGTTGAGGTGCATTGCTCAATAGTCTTATTCTATCACCCTAACCCTAAATCCATCAATTACTGACATTTTTGTCTCACTTTATTCTGATGCTTCAAGCCAAGAAATTTGTAATTCCACCCTTTCAGCTTGCTTTATTATGCATAACTTTAGGATTACAGGAGCTATACGAGGGAGGTTAAGTTAGATTGCAAGGCTGTTTAATATGACTGGGTTAGTCAACAGTGAACAGCTATACATTCCTACTCACACTGATCAAATCTCTAAGGATGATGAAAGATGATTTATATATGTACATTTCAGCAGCACCTTATCAGAGTTGTTTAACTTCCTACCCTTGACTCAGCAAATCACTGTGGCAACATTTACAACAGGGAGTTTGAATATTTGAAAAGATATGAACAAGCTCGTGCATGGATCTTTCAACATAATTTCAGTTTTGATTTCCAAGTAAATTGCTTTTGTCATTATCCTCACAGCCATTTAACACACTGTATCAATACACAACTGTTAGCATTAACATCTTGTTGGGCATAATCCAAGATGTAGATGCTAACAGGGAGCATAAATTTCTATTTTTGATACTCTTTTACAAGGTGGGGGTGATACGGATGGAGTAAGAGTAATAGTTTTATCAGCTTCTCACAAAATGCTACTTTGTGATTTTGAGAAGTCCCGCTATGTGGTGAACTCAAGTATTGAAAACATTTCCAACTTCAGTCAATTAATGCAACAGCATCTGGCATTCAGACAAGACATTAGTGTTCAGAGAGAGGTGTGTTTAGAATTTTGAGAAAAACAAGTTGCCATATTACTTAATTGCAAACTGTGGATGTGAAATAGTCACATAATCATTGACATCCCACAGTAAAACAACTCACTCCTTACTGTCTATAGCAAAGTTATACATGTATTCTGATTTTGTTTTAAACACAAGCATTCTAAACACCCATGGAACAATAGTCAGTATGTTCAGGGCTCACAATGAACTTGGAATTGGAGTGTTTGTATTACAGATGAAGTGAACATACATCAGAGATATACAAATGAGTTTGGCTTAGCAACTTATTTCTATTTTCTAATAGCTTGCACAGGAACAGTATTCAGTTTAAACTATCTGCTAAGTTCAAAAATGATGCTTCACATATAGAAATGCAAAATGGTAAGTAACTAATTTTCAAACTGATTCCATGCAAAGCTCCAAATATCATTGTATTGCAAACAAAATGTACATTATAGATCTGCCTCATGTAATGGAAGCCTTTCATTGCCCTACAAATAAGTGTTTTTAATCATTTAGATTGGAACAAGTACCACCTTTAGTGCTAGTAGAATAATCAGAAGTGAAACTAAATTCCTCTGCACGCTAATCTTTCCTCAGAAAGTATACCTACTTTTCACATCACCAGCAACAATTTTTTTAATAGAGCAAGTTTTCCTTTCATGGCATTTCCTGAAGTTTGGTCAGTCAGAAAGAATAGTTCACATCCAACCATAACAGGGAAGGCAATTATTTAAGAGCATTTCACCAATAATGAACAGCCATTAATTTATCCTGCCCTATTAGGGAGAAAAGTTTCTTGCCAAATATGAAAAACGAAAAGAAATTTATTTACTTTCACTGAAGATATGCAAATGAACCAACAATGCACTAAAATAGTATAAACAAGAGGAGAGAGGAAACAAAAAACACGTGCACAATAGATGTGACCAGATAGCTATCATGAAACTGCTTCCAGCCTGTTAAGATAAATCACTCATTCCATGACCAACTTATAAATTTATCAACTACACAATTAATCAGGGCTTGATGGTAATGTAATAGAATCCAAGTATTTGATTAGCTGTTATTGTGTTTTACATCTTGATAAGTTGGTGTGGTGGAGTCACAGAATACCTATAGTGTACTGTCCAGAGTGTCACTCAAGCAGAGCAAAGAGCCTTGCTCAGTGTTCACTCATGCTCGTGAATACAGAGCAGCAAAGCCGCAGGAGAAAACATCAAGGACTTGCACAACTCCATTGCTATATTTGCACCATTATCAGGCTAATGCAGGTCCCAGGAGAGTGATGCCCATGAGCTAGCTCCTGGCATTTATCCCTGATAAAAATGCCACAGCAACAAACTCATAGGCCCACAGAAAAAAAAATCAGGGTCTACAAATCTGCTATTGGGATAAGAGCCACACTTAGCAGGATAAATGCCAGGAGTTGATGCTTCCAAATATCACATTACAAGTGACCAGTATAAAATAATAGTGCAGCTCCAGCAGCAATATTTTTACTTTGAAGCTTTGTTACTCGGCTGTTTCCAAACTGGATTGGAGAAGACAACAAAATCACATGAACATGACTCCTGGGTAAACTTTTATTTTGTATGATAACACCCACCAATTTTACACAACTTGTGTACGAGCAGAGGATTGAGAGACAGTAAAAATAAAATCAAGATTTGTCATGGTCAGTAAGATTTGTTTTATTTCACTGCGATTGTGAATACTGGAGCCAATGTCACAAACAGAGGGGCACAGGAGAAAAGTTAGCCTGCAACATTTCTAAAAGAAGAATAACAGCCAACATAACTTCCTGCACTTCAGAGGCATCCATTTCATATGACTAACTGGTAACCCATGTTCTACCAACATTGAGCTCTTTTTCAGAGGCTTCTTAAATGATCCACACCTTAAGATTTTTCTGCAAAAGGAGAAACTAGAGATGTAACTCCACTTAAGTTCCAAAAAAATCATGAACAGCGGACCTTTTCAAGAAGGTCCACATTTGCCCCTCTTGGCAAGAGCTGGAAGAAGCAGACCCAATTGATATTCATTAGTTTCGGGATCACACACTATGACCCAGGTTTTGCAGACTGTTATTGCAACAGCACTTGCTGCTAACATCATAGAGAACTGCACACAGAGATCTAATGAACTCTGCAGCATGAATTTCCCCTTTTCCAAGGCTGATGGCTGAGAGCCACTAGTTCAATAGGATACCTGGCATCCAGCAACGGTGATGTCATCAAGCAGGTTTAGCAGCCATTCACACTTAAGTATTCTTAAGTAGACAGTAAACAAGAAAGTAGAAAGCACAAATTTAAATAACAGTTTAAACATTTTTCAAAACACAAGATATATTCAAAAGAGATTATGGTAAAATATTACAAGTGGAGCTTCAAAAATATATTTTAAAAGCCAATGAGTACAAAAATGTTCATCTGAAGGAATGAGCTCCCACATACACAAAATCAACTTTTAAGGCCAAAGGTGTTGTTAAACATACACACACCTTTAGAAATTTATATACACCTCTGGCAGCAAGGCACAATATTTTTAAAGGATTGTATTACAACAAAATCACATTGCAAATTCCATCGATGGGTGTCTGATCATTGATTTTTGAAGATGATGCTAGAGAAAGCTGCAAAACAGGGCACCTTGCAGAGCAGGGAATCACTAACTGCATCTCTGGATTTCCCTTTTTAACAGATTGATCCTCCAAAAGTTGCAGTCATTTACACAGTGTAATGATGGTGAACACTGACCCAAAAAGCCAGGCCATAAATGCATCACTGATCCCTTGTGCACCAAAGCCCAAGGTACACTTCAACAGTAATAGGCCCACTTCACATGACTTATTCAACATCACTTCAATTTTTGTTAATTGCTACTTTAAGTAAACATTAAGTTCCAAATGATCCCACTGAAGCAAAGAAAATGTATCTAGCCACTACTTACAACAATGTGTGCTGGAGATGGGGACCTAGCATCCTTGAGTCCTTGCCTACCCTGTAGGCTCCCTGCCTGTACATCAATCAATGGCCATTTCATCTGCAGGTACTGGAGATGGGAAACAGAATAAAGGAAAATGATTAAAATAAAATAAAACAAAAATCTATAAATACAAATGAACACAAACATAAAATGAAAAAATATAATGATGGTTTGTCTTAAACAAAACGTTTCCCATGATGGAGAATAATGTCCTTAGCATAGACCTGTATAAATCGTTTTACCTTGGGCACATTTGTACACTAAACATTTTCAGAGTACATTCACAGTGCAACATCAAAATTGAGTTAGATTGTGAATTTATGTCTACTTTCAAATCATCACCATACTCTTGCCTTTCAATCTTCACATTATTTCAAACAGGAGTGAAAAAATTCCCCTCATTCCCATCACTTCTACTGCGTTAGCACCTATTTATAATACGATGACTTGACCAAAATGTTTTTTTTATATATACAGTATAAAGAGAATCACACATTAGGAACAGAATGGGAGTTAACGAACAAAAATAAAATTAATGGAACTCTATGTGTTGGGTTGGAAGGAGGATAGAAGATTTGATAAACTCTTAAAAGAAAAAGATTCCGAGAGACGAAGAGATGATTGAATTTCTGGCCAGCTGCATCTAAAAGTATGCCAAGCTGTTTCTTAAAAAAATACATGATTAAACTCTACCACAACGTTTGTCATCAATACTCTGAAGAATAGTCCTATACAGCATTACATTAATATCAGCTAAAATATCAATATTCTAACTAAAGAAAGCATGTAAAAAGGCATATGTAAAAGTGGCAAATTTTGCTAATATTTAAAATACCAACATTTTCCCCCTTAAGCTCATACAATAACAGAAAAATTAATTCCATGCAATGCTTGTTTTTCAAACCAAACTGTCTACTGGCCTACAATAATCACAATTACAGGTATTCAACAACAGAAAAATCTGATTTCCTTAATTTTTTGTATTGCCACTAGGGATTCTAAAGAACGTGCACACCCCATAACTCTTTATGAATGGAAGGTCTTCAATCATACTGCCCTGACAAGGGACAAAGATTTAATCATCATCTCTGTAGCTAAGTGCAGAGTTGCAGGTGTTTCAGGAATATGTTTGTGGAAGAAACACAAATTAAAACACCTTATTAAACCAACAGTGTACAACAGAAATATATCCTTCAGATATCATGGCTCTTAGTAAAGGGGCTTACCACCAATCTCAAAGTAACAGGCCCACAAAGACTTAGCAAGCATCGATTTCCTTTATTCCAATTTGAAGTTCAATCTGGAACCATCTACAGGGAATCTGTGCCATCCAGAAAGAGTGAATACACAAAGCAAGCCAAGCAGCCTATCAAAATGAAGAATTCTCAAAGACAGCAAACCAAGTACAGATAATAATTTGCAAAAAGTTAAAGACTAGTGAATAAAGTTGGCATTATGGCAAAAGGTAAAAGGTAGCTAAAATATAAATTTGAAATAAATTAAAAATCAATAGAAATTTATCAGTAGAATGGAGAAAATGTCTCTCCATACTTTTAAAATGAGCTTTAAAGTCAGGGAGGTTGTTCAGCAGTGATTATGACCAAGTGGGCCATGAAAAATCATGAACACTTCAGTCATTTTTTTTAATACTTTTTAATCACAAGAATGGGTAAAGAGTTGAAGGTCATATCAAATCACTTCCTGTGTGGATTCCATTTGCAAATACGACAACAATGCACAATGGAGAATTATGGACACCGACCTCACGATTTATGGCCATAAATTGTACAAATACAGAAAAGAGTGCTGTCACTTTATGGAAATAATGAAATGTGTTGAGTTTCATCATTTTTATATTAGCCAAATTTCAACTCATTCTCCCAATTCGGTGAAGGCCACATTCTTTTTCACATCTTTCAAAAAAAAATACACAAATTGGGTCATCCTTTCATTATAAATTATTCATCACTTTTTGAGCTATAATCTTATTCACAAGAAGGTGCTCTAGAACTTGAAATGTTGATAAGAGAAACTTCATATTGTTGCTGAGTGGCCTGATAACAATGAGTAACAGAGCAGTATCAAAAATAGCCTCAAGTCACTACAACAAAACTTTCAAATTTGAACAGTCGCAATAGAGTTTCAATCCTTAAAAGTTCACTATTTATAAATGCTCACACACAAGTGCACACATACACAGAATTCTAGCAATTGATTGTGTAGCCTTTTACAATCTCGGTTGATATGCTTAAAAGAGGAAGTCATATTAGAATCAGTTTTCTTTTTAAAAAAAGTAGCAAAGATTTCTGATAAAAGTTTAATGTCTTTTTATTTTGTTACAGTCAATACCTTAGAGTTTGGTGGATATTTTAGTGAAGGGTGCTTCTGAGATAACGAGGAGTTATGGAGTCTGACAGGAACGAGCAAGCCCTCCAATAAATAACTTGGCCTCTAATAATGGGTAACCCGAGTTCCTGTCCTTCCCCACAATACAATAGGTTTTGCCCATTTCTAGGCTTGCTGCCACAAGGAGACTTTGAGGCACATTAATACAGATGCATCCAAAAGGTAGAGAGAGAGAAAGGAATAGAAAACTACCTTGGCAGCATTAGATTGATACGAGAACACTGGCATCAACCTGAAGGACTAAAAGGACAATCTCTCCACTGTAGATATTCTGTGCTGATTCATTTTTATTTAGATCACTGAATAACAATTTTATTTTTAAAAAGTGTGCATCACAAGCGAGATTATTTGCATTCAACATCTCACATGACATTTCCCAAAGTAGAGCTGCTGCCTCACAGCTCCAGTGACCCAGGTTCAATCCTGACCTCTGATGCTGTCCATGTGGAGTTTGTACGTTCCATTTGTGACCGTGTGGCTTTCTCCCAGGTGTTCTGGTTTCCTCCCACATCATAGATGTGCTGGTTGTTAGGTTAATTAGCTACTGTGAATTACCCCATGTGCCAGTGGCTGGTAGGAGAATCAGAACGAATTTGGTGCACGAGAGAGAGAATAGGTTACAGGGAAATAAACGAGGGAGTGGGATTGCTCTCTGAGTTGGCTTAGACCTGATGCCTGAATGGCCTAGTTCTTCGTTAAAAGGAAATACAAGAAAACTAGTTTATCCCATTACTTCTTGAAGAGAAATTAATCCAGTATTTTTTTTTCAGTACTTCTCTAACTTAGATACATCTTAAATGTGATTATACTACATCTGTCCATGAGTTCTCTTTGCAATTTTGCTTTCAGTACTCTGATTATCAGGATTTGCCATCTTGCATCCAACTTTCTTTTAACACTTAGTGTAATTCTGTTCTCAAATTAATAAAACAGTCCTGACTTTTACATCAAAAAATATTTTTCAGAATTAAGATTTGAATGCAATACCACTCCTCACAATATAACATTCAATTTCATATTATTCCACTAGGATACTCAGTACACAAAGGAAATGTTATCATTTTTTCATTCATTCATTTTTAACTTCTCAAAGAAAAATATCACTGTGTAAAAGCATCAATTACCATTATCAAAAAATTCTAAAATTAGCTGCATGCAGTTAGGGAGAATTCCAGTTTTCCTTAAGTGAGATTAAATATTTAGTCCCTATTCATGCCAATTAATAGATAGTGCATGCATTGAATCCTTTTCTTGATAACTTGAGAGCTCCACAAACGCTTAAAATTTTAACCCATCAACCCATGGATTTAAAACCCACATCTCACAAGACAGACACCAGGCATTCCCTACAATACTGTGGTTTGCCTTGATTTTATTCATGCCAAGGAAAAAGTACACAGGAGCCACGAAACCTGCCACATCTTTACCCCTAACCTACAACACTCTATTACAAGTAGCAATACAGACCAGACTCATTGATGTGGCTGGTTTCCTGTCCATATACATTTTTGATATGCACCCATACAAACTGGCATTGGGCTCCATGTACAATTCCCCTGTTAACTGGGCCTCCTTAGGTCTGCCCCTTTGTTCTCTGTCTGGAAATATCTGCTCCACTCCATCACTACTACTCCTAAAGACTTCCTGGTACTCAGATATAATATCTATAACACCTTAATGGAGACCATATCAAAAGTAGAGGGCATCAATGGCTCTCATTATAACTGAGGCACTGAATGCTGGAAAGCTGTGCTTTCAGGAGAATGAAAGTAGCATGAGAAATTGCAGTCCACAAATGACTCCTAACTACATAATATTAAATGTTACTCCTAGGTCTAATTCACAGCAAAGTCAATTTACTCGAGTACAACATTTGTGTTAAAAAGCAGCCAAAGTGTGCACGTTTCAAAGTGGTTCAGCTCCAGTTTAAGAGCACATAACTATATTTTTCTAGAACAGTCATTATCAGTAAAACTATGAATAGCATCAGCGAGTGAATCTGGTTTAGGAAGTAAAATGAGCTGGTATTCATGCACTTTCTTACAAAGCAGCTTACAACAAACCAACCTCGAACTTTGGGCCCCTCTCTGACTGCAAAAGGAAACTTACCTTTCTAGGCACGGTAGCATAGTGGTTAGCACAATGCTTTACAGCGCCAGTGACCCGGGTTCAAATCCGGCCACTGTCTGTAAGGAGTTTGTACATTCTCCCCGTGTCTGTGTTGGTTTCCTCCGGGTGCTCCGGTTTCCTCCCACATTCCAAAGACGTATGGGTCAGGAAGTTATGGGCATGCTATGTTGGCGCCAGAAGCATGGTGATACTTGCGGGCTGCCCCCCAGAAATCACTACACAAAAGACGTATTTCATTGTCTGTTTCAACGTACATGTGACTAATAAAGATCTTATCTTATCTCATCACTTTACCCTCAGTCTACGTCCCCAATTTCCAGAAATGTGCTACGAAATCCTCCTAATAGGGACGCAACAAGAAACAAGACAGCCAGGCAAGCTGGCATGCTGCTTCTTTTAAAACCATTATTAAGAATAATGGCAGAGATTCATCAGGGAGAAGTAATTTTGTGCATGGTTGCTTTCTGAAATGTCACTGTAGCTGACCACGATAGGCTTTCCAACTTTTGCCTTTACCAATTTTTAGTGAACACCTCTTGCCCTACGGACCTTGCGCCCTTGGCTGCCCAGGCTGTTCCACAATTAGTTGAGATGCTGCTCTTTGGGTGCACACAGTTTTTCTGTCCTGCTATACCCTCTGCCCATAACACCCAATCCCCCTACCAAGCATACCACCACACCTAATGATATGGTTCAAATCATCACAACAGTTCACCTAAAGTCTATCCACAAATTGGCACTCTGTGATCCAGCCATTCTGATTCCACCCAATTAAAATGGAGTACAACAGAAGCACAAATCAGAAGTTAAAATGTAAAGAATCCTGACAATTAATCAAAGTTAAAAGAATTTACTGGGCATTTCTGTCACCAGGAGCTAAGGCTTCAATATACTGAACACAGAGAGACACAGTAAAGCAGGACATCTTAGTGGTCTACTTACTATTTGGTAAGATAAAATGCTGGTGAGGCACTTTAATTTTGGGAACATTCATCCAAGCTATACCGTAGCTGTCAAAGAGTAAATGCATAAAAGGTTTCTTTGTTGCAGCATATTTTTTTAAATTATGCAGCTAGGTCAATTTAACAACTATTGAGTGCAGGATTTTCTAGCCAAGTTACTTATCAAGTGGATTTGTGCAGAAGAAACTGAGGGAAGATATGCCCTTAACTTGATACAGATCTGATTTACAATTTTGCATTTCAGTCAAATTGGTTAAAAAGTTAAACAAAAACCAGAGCCAAAAGTACTGGAGAAAAAGACTTGCAGCAGAATTAAACATCCAATTAACATCTTGCAAGTTCCAAACCTGCTGATCTGTTCTTTTTTGGGTTTAACTTTATTACTAACGCAACTTATTTTTCCCTGCGTCTTTACCTGAACCACATAATGTTTTATGTGTCTGCATTTAAGTGCTGCTAGTCTGCACAACATGTAATTTTCAATTATGTTAAGGCATAACAAGATCATTTCTTGTAGTGCCTTGTGAGTGCGAGGAAATGAGACTCAGCCCTACTGCAGAGAGAGAAAACCAGAACCAGATGGGCACAAGCAGTCCTACAGAGTTACATAGTAGTAACCACCCCACAAACAATTCACTCACACAATGGAAACAGACGCCAGATAATTGCTGAGGCCCCATGCTTTCTGCACATTGCACACAGCGTTAAATTCTAGACGAAGCAAGTTGAGGAGGAAGCACAGGTCAAGAGGTTTAATGATGAATTGCCATAAGCAGAAATATTCCTACACGATTTAAAACTAGGTTGCTTTATAGGTAGAAAAACTGGTATACAAGTTATCCATTATTCCTTAACTATGCCCTTAGTTCTCTCCCCAGTAAACTTAACAATGGATAGCAATATACAGAAGTAATTTTCAAAACTACAATTCTAAAGTCCAAAATCATACAGAAGAAAATATTATATCTACAATTACAATACTTCTTGAAAAGCAAAAGAACATCTGTTTAGTCCAATTTTTGATTTATTTAGTTCCATTCCAAACTCAAAAGAATCCATCACTTAATTAATATGCTTAAGCCTAAAATTACTGGCATCCAGGTCTTAGAGTGGAGATCAAGATTCCAGCCAAGCTCCCAGTATTGATGGTATTTCACCATCTCCTAGTCAAACTCTTTTCAAAGTAATCAGATCATTCACTGTCAAAACTTACATTACCTTTCCAGGCTGCCTTGTAGTGTTACTGCTTTGTACAGGGGGAAAAATAAATTCAAATTTAACTATGAAGAAAAATGAGAATATCTAAGCTAGCTTCAACATCTCAACATCACTTGGCACACTTCTTCCTGACCTGCTGAACATTTCCAGTATTTTCTATATTTATTCCAAATTTACATACCAGTATATAAACAAACAAACCCATCATGCACAGTGAGACAGATTAGATTCATGCGCATAGTTCCATTTTCTACAACTCTTTCTGGTGTTTTAAGAAATGAAGTAGGTAAGCATCTCAAGGGAATTTTGGCTATTTTCTTCAAAAGTTGCAGTTTTTTCATTAAGAATGGCATCAATACCCAAGTATATATCAATGGAGGTGAATAGTTTGAAGGTACATGATTCTAACTAATTAAAGAGATCAACATGCGAGACTCATTCCTCGATTGTGCGTATTTTTAAACAATTGTTTTTTTAACAAGATATTAAGAACATGAATGCTTAAAAGTAAATGAGGCAAAGCAAACCCAAGTTAGAATTTAAAGATGCAACTTTTCATCAGTTTTCAGTCTGGGCAATATAGCTTCCATCTTTGCTCATTACAGATGCTGACAGATGCAAGTATTTGTTTTCATTCCAGGATTTCCAACTTTCTTGATTTTCTTAACAAAAATGGAAAATCTGTTGGGTAACATGATCCTTTTCCAATTGTTAATTGTTCACACTGAGCACCACGAAGTACACTAATTAATAACATTTACTGCAAATGCCAAACAGCCATTTAAACCATCTCTTGTATCTCCGTAAACAGCAATAAGAGCCTGCCTATTTTGGTGGACAAATGAATAATTGTCTGTTATAATGCACATGCACCTGCATGTATACAAACCCAGATACCAACACTGCAAGATGTGATAATACAGTGCATTTTTTTTATATGGTGTTCACTGATCAGAGGTTTCCAATGCACTTGTCTTTTAATACTGCCTTTTGTACATTATTATTAAATCCACAGACAAGTTAATGCTTCTTCTACATCAGATGCACACTGATACATTAATGCGCTCTTTATATGACATCCACATTATGACTTATTGTTCCTTTATATTACATCCATACTGGTACTTAATACCTCCTTTATATTACCTCCATACCAGGGTGTAATTCTCTTTGCAACACTAATTTCAGTTGAAATGCTTCTCTCATCTTGGGCTCTAGAATCTATATCTATGCAATTTAGCCAGTTGTGTAGTTTCAGCAACAACAGGCACAAGTGACAGAAACACAACTTCATATGGGCATGTTAGTTTGAAAGTCATAACCACCACCTTCAATTTTAAGCAGCCAGCCATCGCCAATGGCCAAAGAACATCAATATGGGCCCACTATGGAAAACAGTTGCCATAAGTAGTAATTATATTTGTTATAGTCAGCGGCAGCACTGGAGTTTATAGAAAGGGATCTGTTGGTGGAACTCAGGGGGTCAGGCAGCATCTGTGCAGACAAAGAGGCAGCCAACGTTTCAAGCCAATATGCAGGCTCTTGACCTGATACGTTGCCTATCCCTTTGCCTCCACAGATGCTGCCTGACCTGCCAAGTTCCTTGAGCAGCTTGCTTTTTTATAGAAAGGTCATGCAGGCATACAGCAGAATATCAAAATAAAGAGCAGCAAGAGACCTGTCCCAGCAATCCCACATACCCAAACTTCTGAAGTGCATAATTACCCAAACTTCAAATCAAGTCATCAGCAAAGTTCTGTTGTCCACAGCTTGAGCAATGAATGAACACACAAGTCAGATTTCAGATAAAATTCAGTGTAACACAACACTCTGACACTGTGAGCTTTCTCTGGAATGAAGCATCATTAACCCTGCAACAACTTGAGGCTCCACAACTCAACAGGGGAGTCATTCCTTGATAGGAGTTTAAAAGATTAGGAGAGGCAAAGGCAGAGTAGATAGCCAGTATCTTGTTCCTAGGGTCGAAATGTCTAATACTAGAGAACAAGAGGGCATGTATTTAAGAAGATTGGGACAAGTTCAAAGGAGATGTGCAGGGGCAAGTTTTTTTCCTTTTTACACAGAGAGTGGTGGGTGCCTGGAATGTGCTACCGGGATTGTAGAGGAGGCAAATACAATTGAGGTGTTTAAGAGGCTCTTAGATAGGTACATGAATATGCAGAGAATGGAGGGATATGGACATTGTGAAAGCAGAAGGGATTAGTTTAGTTAGGCATTTAACTAGTTTGGCACAACATTGTGAGCCGAAGGGCTTGTTCCTGTGCTGTACTGTTCTATTCTATGTTCTATGTTATTCCTAGCCTACAACCCGAATGTGACCAGTAGCACATGGGTCAAGCCCACCTTTACAGAGGTTTGGCTTCCTGTGGGAAGGGTTAATACAGACAAAAACTTGAAACTTCACATCACAGAAAATAAAGGTCAATTAAATGGACTTTACACACAAACTGGAATGGAGGCCCATTCCAAGAAAAGTTTTCAAGAATGAGCTCAAGTATTTTGCAAATGCTTTCCAGAATACAGCCCAACCTAATTACTGCCGGTGACTCATGTTTATCTGACAGCGACCAGCATCAACGCCTCCAAGGCACTGCATCAGGTTTTTAAGAGGCAATCCTATAAAGTTAATGGGATATCAATTTAGGAAGCCTGTTCTCTAGTTTATAACTGCAATATTGAGCAACACATTTGATGGATATAAAATACTAGATTATCACTACTAAAACAATTGCAAGGAATTAATGATTACATATTTTCAATTGCACTTCAAAATATTGCTGTTACTCTGAAAACAAAATGAAGTAAAGCCCTTAAGGTTTGCCTTCCACCAGCTTGGCAGTGAGTTCTCCTCTGGAAGGCAGGCGCAAATGCTTGGAATTATTCTTGACATGTTTCCTCAGAACGGGTTTCCATTTCAGTCTGTTTACAGGGATAAACACTGAAGTTACAACTATAATGCATATGTTAACTAATTATGGAGTTCAATTGCTTAATTAGTCTACATGCACGCAGGCATGACTCAAGAAAGCCTTCTGTAATGGAAAGCTTTGGGAACCACAAGTCCAAAGCCAACCACTTACCTGAACATGCTATACCTGCCATGACATATTTTATATTGCCTGTGTGTTGTTTTGCAAAATATTCTTGAAAGAAATTATCCAATTTTCATCTAAATGAATCAATGCTAACAGTTCATTTCTCCATGGGACATGTCCCATCAATTCAATATTTGTTCATGGATATATTCTTTCTGTGGACTAGTCTAGTTAATCACTCAACCTCAACACTTGCCCACTCACACCAAGCACCAGTTGTGTCCTTCAATTCGATATTCTGCACTAGGTGAAATGGTTCACTGTGATCCACATTACTCACTAGCTCCTTCAAATATCTAGTAACTATATCACCATTTCAAGAAGCCCTCTTCCAGTAAGAACTGCATTATCATTCTCACATGCCATGATCCAATTTCTTGACTCCTTTTGACACTGGCTTCTATTATTTATACCGTCAGTTTAGAAAGCGGTGGGAGGGAGGGGAGGAGGGCAAGCGCAAGGGCACTGCACAAGACCGTTGCAAATGATGGAAGCTGTTGTCTCCTCATTTTTGTCCAACTGCGCAGGTCTCCCTGGATCAGAGATTTCTCTATGGCAACAAGCTCAATAGCCAGTGTGATAGACACAAGCAACCTCTCCACATTGGGCCGCAATGATTCATTGCTGCAAGGCCAACAAAGCAAGGGTTTGCACCAGGTCCCTGGCACAGCAGCACTGTCAGTAATGCATCACAAAAACACAAGAGGAGTAGGCCACCTGGCCCCTCAGCCTGCCCACCATTCGATGATCATGGCTGATCTCAATAGCCTCAATTCCTCTTCTGTACCAGTTCCCCATAGCCCTCAATTCCTCACTCTTTCAAAAATTTATCTTCCTCCACCTTAAATACTTCTAATGATCTTGCCTTCACAGCCCTCCGCAGTAGAAAATTCAGAAGATTTGCCACCCTCTGCAAAAAGAGTTCTACGCACCTTGGTTCTAAATAACCAGAACCTGGTTTTCCAACTATATATAAAATGTCATAATGACCCTTTTTAGTACTGGTTCTACCTGCCGCACTGTTCCTGGGAATACATCCCAAGCAAGGTACCAGTATGGTCTCACAAGAAGTAATCACTGGGTCATATTCTCACAGACAAACCTTACTCCCTCAACTACTCTCTGGAAGGGCCTAGAGAATCTCTTTTTAACTATACATTCACATAATAGTTAAAATTGTACTGACCTGCTCTTAAAAAAAAAATTTTGGCCACAGAGCTCAATTAAGCAGTGTAGGTGGATGTGGATTTTTCTTTCTCAACGTTGCCCCATATTACATTTCAGCTGCAATTTCAGGATAGGAGCATTCTGCACAGGATGTTACACACCATTTGGGCGATTTACTCATTTTAAAATTTCCCAGCTCATGCCAAGATTTCCATATTGTTGCAAAAACAGTGCCAAATTGTTGCCAGTTTGTGTTGGACTTAGATCCGCTGGGAATGGAGGCAGCCCAACTTATTAGACCCAAGACCTTTAACAGCAATCATTCTCTTTGAGTTTGTGCCCGAGCGGGAAAAAAACATTTAATTTTTTTTAAAGTACACTGGGAAAATTTCATCTGATAAATTCCATAGATAAAAAAGCAAGTTGTTACAAGGTGGAATAGAGGGTTGTGAATAGATATAATACAAATAAAATGAGGAACCAAGCAAGATGTGGACATTTTCAATTAAAAGTGCACATTGCTTCAGCCTCCGTTTATATATAGAAGGTACAATTCAAAGTTTTTAACATAGCTCAACATCAAATAAAAAGAAAACACATGATTTGTGTTGGCATCCCTAATAAAGTGCCAAATCAACTTTCATTTAGAATACTTTTTAATTGCAGTGTGCTGGCAACATAATGACAGGAATTGGCTTAGAGGAATCTCAATCCTCAAACGTACCTGTATTAACTCAGTGTGAACTACACTCATTGAGCTACATTAGTTTAATTATTATAGCTTGGATTTTTATGCGTTTGTGTTTGCCAGCTACCTCAGCTATTTCCCATAATAAATAAAGTACAGGCGCAGCAACTAGGAATAGGAACCTGTCCTGCACCAGAGATGTGACCCTAATCTTTGCCCCTCCCCAACTCTTTACACACATTTGCCTCTGAAGAATAACTTGTATTAATCACTTTTTTATTTCAACATGTTTGTTAACAAATGGGGAGGGTGGAAGATAGAAATTGGAATTACATTGGCAGCACTGCAAATAGGTAACCCGTCACCCTAAAAATAAATATCCTGTCTCCAAAGACAACACAGAAACACAAATATAATACAATGCTGCTTATTAAGTTGAGGAAGACTTATTTCTTTAAATAACAATCTTTCAAAAGCTGAAATGACCGGAAAGGACAAAAGTTATGAAGGACAAGGTGCACATCCCCATATCAGTTTTGTGCCACCTTTTTTTTTAGAAAAGGGGGTAACAAATTCAGTGTTCCAAATGGTATAATGCACATACATTGTTTTGCAGAATTATGACCTAAAATGTGCAACTTGGCATTATCCTGCATCTCACCCTAGATTAAATTTTTTTAAAAAATCAAATCAAGCATCATTCCAAAATGAACAAGGACAAGGGGAATAAACACGCAAAATTTCAACTGGTGCAAAATTTCATAGATAGCAATGCTTTTGTTTAAATTTAGTGATGGAAATTGTTCTAAGGTCACACACAAGTTACTAGCTTCTTTTCCAAGAATTATTTTTGCTTTGAAGTATTTGTGCAAATGATAGTGAAACATAAAGCAACACAGTTTCATTTGTGAATTTGTTACTAACATATGCCACTGAATAGGAAGGCTGTTGTTTCTAGACTCTTCTCTAGAGACTGGAGCACAAAAGCACAAACTGACAGGCTTGACGCAGTACTGAGGGAGTCCTATGCTGTTGTAGGCGCTATTTTTCCAGTGCCACCAAGATCCCACTTACCCCCTCATTTGGATACAGAAAATCAATAATGCGACTTCTCTGTAGAGCAACAAAAAGTTATCCCCATCGCCTAGTCAGCATTTATCCCTCAACACCTGAATAGAGGTAATTGAACCTCCATTACCTGGCTGTGTGTAAAACTGGCTGATACATTTCCCATATGCTGCAGGAATGAGATTCAAACAAATTTCATTGGCTCCAGAGATTTTTGAAACATCTGAAGTTGTTAAAGGTTTTATACAATTGCAAGTATTTCTTTTAAAACAGAATCTCAAATCATTTGGGTCATTTGTTTTAAAATAATCTAATAATGAAGACATAAATATAATGGTCACATAGATCATCAACTCTTAACATGCTCCTGAGAAGCATCACAAAGTATTGTCCCATGTAATATAAAGCTCAGGTTTAATTTAACTCACCCTGGATGAGCAACCCAGTTCTCACAGCAATGTCAAAATAACAAAAGCAAATCTGAATTCTTTTTCACCTTTCCAAATATGGCATACTTGTGTGACTCATGAGAATTGGCATGTTGGATTTAATATGTTTAAAAATGTCACATTCTCAATGTTAAACCAAGCAAACTTAAAGATTATCCAGAATTCAGCAGTATACTTGCACAAGTCTGTAGCTGTGTGGTTGATTAATTGGGTGGTTGCTGAAGGCGTTGAGAGATACATGACATCTCAAAACACCCTCTACACTCTTGCAACAATCTGATCTAGGTTTCTACTTCAGATAAAATATGCTTAACTATACCAATGCAATTTGTTTCCATTTCATCAAGTAGCCCAAGTATAATCCCAATTTGTTTCATAATAGGACATTATGCCTGCAGACTCAAATCTACTAGCAACTGAACGAAGACTGCCAAAATTCTATGTGCACTGAATCATCATAACTGTGGGGGTTGAAGCACATTGGTTTCTGAACTGTGGTTGGGATGCTAAAGTGTTCAGAAATGAGTAAAGGTCTGTCTGGATGCAGAATTCAATCCTCTGAAAACTATTTTCTGCTCTGCATGAGATTAGACCACGTGTCACATTTTGAAAAAGGTCCTCCTATTCAGGGCACCTCGAGCTAGATTCATAACCCAAGGAAAAATGGCAAACTGCTAATCCACTGTGCCAGTGGATTGATAGATCCTCGTGTGCTAAAGATATTAAAATGACAGCTATTCCATTGAGTTGTATCAGCCATGATCTTAATGAATGCCAGTGTTGAATGGCATGCTTCCCTTGCCATGTTCCAGTTCCCATATCAATTTAATTTCAATTCAGCTCAATAAACCAAAAGCCTTAGCCTTTGTACAATGATTTACAGACATCTCAGAAACTTTTCAAAGAACACCATGCACATTCATTAATTTATGTCGGCAGATGTTCAACCCTTTGTAATACAGGAATATCCCAAAATAACAAGTGTCAAGCTGTTATTCATGGGAAGAAGCTTGGGCAAAATGCAACAGGATGAATTGAGATCGGAATATCTACGGAGCCGAGGAGAAAGAGCAAGGGGATGGAACTAAGTCAGTGGCTCTTTCAAAGAGCTTGCATGAGGATAACACCTCACACTGCGTTTGGTCACCCAAATTGACTCTTGAATTCTTTGCACTTCTTCAAATAGCATCTTAAGAGTTCTCAACTTCCTTCTAGCATGATGGACAACAACTCATCTAAACAAGAGCTTCTCCAGCAAAGGCATTTATGCTGTTTCACTGGGGAGGAGCCTAAAGAATGTTCCAAAATTCTGGAGTCATAGAATGACCTTTCATCCCACCTTGTCTGTGCTGACCATTATACCAGATTAAACTAGTCCCATCTGCCTGTGCATGAACTGTATCCTTTTATTCCCTGCCTGTTCATGTGTCCGTCTAAATGCCACTTAAACGCTGTTATCACATCTGCTTCTACCACCTCCCCTGGCAGCTTGCTCCACGTACCTATCACTCTGTGTGTAAAAAAAAACTTGCCTCACAAAATCTCCTTTAAACCTTCCCTTCATTTGCTTAAGTCTATGCCCTCTAGTTTTGAAATTTCCATTCTGGGGATAAAGACACCAACTATCAACCCTATCTGTGCCTCTCATCATTTTAAATACTTCTATCTGATCACCCCTCAGCCGCTGATGCTCCAGAGAAAACAATCCAAGTTTGTTCAACGTCTCTTCATAGCTAATACACACCAATCCAGGCAACATCCTAGTGAACCTTTTCTGTGCCCTCTCCAAAGCCTCCACACCTTTCCTATAGTATGGCAATCAGAAATGCATATAATACTCCAAATGTGGCCTAACCAAAGTTTTGCACAGCTGCAACATGACTTCCTAATTTTATACTAAATGCCCCAACCGATGAAGGCAAGCATTCCCATAAGCTTTCTTTCCCACCCTACTGGGGAGTTATGGACTTGCACCACTTGAGGTATACAACATTGCTCCTAAGGGTCTTGTGTGTCCTTTCATTTAGTGTGTACTTTCCTCTTACATTTGACCTCCCAAAATGTAACATGTCACACTTGTCCAGATTAAACGCCATCTGCCATTTCTCCACCTAAATTTTGAACTGATCTGTATCCTGCTGTATCAATTTGATAACCTTCATTATTCACAACTCTTACCAATTTTCAAGTCATCTGGATACTTACTAATCAGACCACCTACATTTTCATCCAAATCATAATATATATTACAAACAAAGTCTCAGTACCAATCCTTGCAGAACATCACTGGTCACAAACCTCCAGCCAGGGAAACACCCCTCTACAACTATCCTCCATTTTCTACAACCAAGCCAATTGTCGATGCAATTTACCAACTCACCATGAATACCACATGACTTAATCTTCTGGACTAGCCTACTATGAGGGACCTTATCACATCCTTTACTAAAGCCCATAAAGACAAAATCCACTGCCATACCTTCCTCAAATACTCAAATCAAATTTGAGAGACAGAGCCTCCCCCACACAAAGCCATGCTGACTGTCCTTACCAAGTCTAGGCTTTTCCAAATGCAAGTAAATCCTGTCCCTGAGAACAATAATTTCCCTATCACTGACGCAAGGCTCAGCAGTCTATAATTTCCTGGTTTGTTCCCATTGCCCTTCTTAAACAAAAGAACAACTCTGGTTATTCTCTAATTTTCTGGCATCTCACCCGTGACTAAAGAGGATAACAGATCTCTGTCAGGCCCCCAGCAATCTACTCCCTTGCTTCCCTCAGTACCTGGTATAGAGCCCACTAGGCCCTGGAGATTTATCCACCTTTAATATTTATCATGACTCCTAACACTTCATCCTTCTTAATATTAACATACCCCTCCCATCAACAAATATATTCGTCAAAATAATTTATTTTTGAATTTTCCAAAACAACCGACCTTAAGCTATTCTTTTGCTGTAAAGTTACGGTTATTTTGTCGGACATTACATAATGTCACTTCAGCACATTAACCAAAGAATTAATGAGGTTCAGGACCCCACTTAGGGCTTTTACATAATTAAAATTGACAAAATACCTTCCTTCATTTTAGTTGGATATTAACCTTCACCCCCCCCCCCCCCCCGCCCCCCAAAAGTGCTGGATTTTTATTTTGAGAGTACTTTTTAAAAATTGTTTTTTTATGGCAATTACTTGATGAGGTAGCATGAAGGCCCATAGTCGTCCAAATGCACTGGACTCTTGCAGTCATTTACTTTTGAAGTTTTGTGGGTGACGTCTGATGCTCTCCCTCATTGCTTCTTGTCCATAGACAGCAGATACTTTGCATTTGCTCTAAAATGGTTTGACACTTATGATCTGTTGATACAATCCTTTGAAGAGTAGCATGGTTTCAGCAAAATTCTTCATGGTAATTGCTCAAAAGCTACTGTGTATAATGAAGAAAGAATAACATCCTTAACTACAGTAACCTTCAAAATTAAAAAATGAAAACAGAATAACCATGATCACTGCACAAATCAAATATTAAAATACATTAAAATCAAAATTGTACATGGTTGGACTGTGCTGCAGATCTACTTGTGCAAAGCACTGTTTCTGATTCATTGCGCGCACACACACATTATCTGGCACCTGGCTGAATGAAATCACCCCAAAGAAACATGGATAAAATTCCAGTGCATTGGTAACAGTCCAGCTCTGTTCAATATATTGAAAGTTAAAATTTTAAAAATAACTAGGTTGCAATATTCAAGAAACACATTCCAATAAAACAAAGCATGCTTTGGTGTCCTGTGTAGTGGACCCCTAAATTGGAAAAGAACTTTCATTTAAAAGGTATTTTTCACAATCTTTGTCCTTGTTATGTTTGCATTAGTTCTTGGTACTCGGTGGGGTGGGCCTTGGATATACGGTCAATGGATGACCAAAAAAAAATAAAAGCCAATAAATGACCTTAAAGTGATAGTGGGTAAAATGGTTACCAACTTCGTTCAGAAAAGGTCCCACAACATAAATGAAATAATAACGAGTTGGTCTCTTTTGGGTATAAATTAATCATAATTATTAGTAGGCTCCCAAGACCTTTACATTTAAAACAGTTGGCTTTTGGCCATTTTCATATCCTGTTGGTCACAGATGTCAGCAAGGCTAGACTAGATAGTTTACAATGGGATAGAGTCAAAGGACAGTCAGAATTGAAGAGATCTTCGTATGTCTCTGTCCTTGATAGGTTTGTACCAGCTGTTTACTCTCAGCAAGGATGGCTTTGGATATCTGGGCTATAGATGACCTTTACAGCATTGAAGAATCTGCACATGTCATCGTTATCAGCAAGTTGCTGGGCCTCCTGTGTCCTTTCTACACTATCTGACTTTTAGGTGCTGGGTTTTCTATTGGACCTCAGCCTTCAGGTAACACGACAGCTGTATCTTTATCCTCAAGCTATAGCAGGCTGCCAATCCAAAAATGCCTATGTCTGTGGTTAAGTAGCTCCTGAGTCTCCAAGTCATTCTCAGTGAACCAGTCCTGGTGCTTCCTGGTAGAGAAGCTACAAGTCTCTTCACAGGCACTAATTATGGCCCACTCCAGGGCAATACAGACAGTGAAGACTTTGCAGATCTCTTTGATTGAGACTCATGAGGTGCTGACTGAGAAGGGCCTTTAAGACCTTCCACATTGTCTCTCTTATGAGAATATTTCAGGTGTTGCCATTGTTTTGAGGCCAGGCAGTTGGAGATAGAGTGGATTGTGTGGTGATCAATCCTGCAGTTCTTACCTGTCACACTGCAGGTGATACAGACATCTACATGGTCTCTCTCTCTCAAAAGATGAGTCTAGCAGACACCAATGCCTAGATCTTGGCTGCTGCTATCTATTCTTGTGCTTGTCCCACTGAAGAAATGATGTGTTGGCTGTAGGATGACATGCCAAGTGACTTTAGGGACATCTTAATCATAAACAATCTTCATAAAAGATGAGGAAAGTCCAACTGCAGACAGGTCTTCCTGCGGTGTGCCACCTCAACTACTGTCTCCCACTAGCAAAAGACCCATCTCTTGAATCACAGTGAGGGTTCCATCTACTTGGGTGCACAGGTGACATAATCTTCGGTGCGTGACAACAAGAGAAACGCAAGGAGATGCACCCACCATCATACATGGACTACAACAGCCTTTGGTTTCATCTATTGAAAGGGATAGTTCAGCATCCTCCTCAAATTTGGCAGCCTAAAGAAACATGTCTACACCTCATGTGTACCTCATGGTGACTTGCTAACTATGAACTTAAACCATGGGTCCACAATAGAGCCAAAGCAAGCAAATATTGATCATCAAGCCAATGGTTTTCCCAGTCTTCCTCGCCACAATGCCACACCTCACATCCAACAAATTTCTCAGAGGAGTGGAGCTAATCTATAGGACTCATGGGAAACCCACACCACTTGCTATTCAAGAGGTCACCCCAACTTCAGTCAGAGCTACATTACTTGGATGAGGCTTGTGGCTCCAAGTTACTGAAGCAGAAAACAGAACAGGCCTTATGCTTAGCATCCAAAAATTAAAGGCCCTTCACCAACCTACACCTGCAGTACGACACAGGCCTCTGACAATAAAGGGCCCACATAAAGACCATTGAAGTTGTAGGACCAATTGTCATCTCTCTGAAACCATCCCTTTCGCCATGGCCAACACTGATGATTAAATTCACCATTATCTTAGGTGCACAAGCACAGCTTTTTGCCATCTAAAATCAAGACTTCAAACCTGGCAAGCCATGTCAACTGCACACCTGACACAAGACTCCTAAAATAGCAGACTATTCCAAGCTCTGTAATGGCAGATCACAGAGGAAGAGATTCAAGGATATTGACAAAGCCTCCTTGAAAAAGTGCAACATCACCTCTCTTTTGGGGAAATCCCCTGGTCCAGGGTAGCACAAAATGGAGTATTCAGGATGGCTCCCAAACACCCAAGTTAGACGAGTAGCGAATTAAACTCTTCGGTCTGCAATGGAACATCATTAAGATCAATTCTCCCACCAAATCAGGTTACAATGATAAGTTAAAAACTTACACAATAAATTAACCTGAATTTCTTTAACAATCAAGACTTCAAGTCAGTGGGGAAGGTATACCACACGTACATGACAGAAATGGTATTAAAGGCAAAGTATAAATTAAATTTAGAAAGATGTTGTTCTTCATATATGCTCATTTCCTGAAGGTATTAATTCCTTAACAGCATCAAAGTTTCACGTCCTATCTTTCAAGTCATAAAAGTCAGTGATAAGAAGCCTGATCCTGCTGAAGTCCCTGCCACTATCATTTATGCCATGCTTTTCCCTCCTGGAACAGAGTCTCTTGTGACTGGAATGACACCTGTGACAAAGGCAGATTTTTGAAGTCGAAGGCCAATCTTCTCAGGCCCAAGGCATTGCTCCATTAGTTTACTCTTTCTTCTACTGCCATACCCAATGTTGAAGGGCTACTATCAGTAATTCTTCAGACAACATTACAGTCTATGCCTGTGTGCAGTAAGACATCAAAACATCCAAGGTTTGGCTCCAACAATGGACACTTCTTGATTTTCAATGTCATTACCTTTGTCAAGATCAACATCCACAGACCTCCTTGTCATCTATTTAAGTACAGGTTAAGGGAGTGATAGAAAGGCATCAGTTGCTTGAATGAATGTAGTTGCAGTTACATGCAGGTAGTTCCATCAGTTCTGAATGATTGGTATCCGATCTGGATCTCCACACTCAAATCTATTTTTATACAGGAACAGGTCTGACATGAAAACCATCCTCTTTGCAACTTTAAAATAACTTGGTTTTCCCTCTTTCCCAGCTCTGATGAAGGGACTTTGACCCAAAATATTAATTTTCGTTCTTTCCTGAAATCCTGCCTGACCTGCAGTATTTCCTGTTTTTATTAACAAATTAAACATGCTCACTTCATAGTCAAAATTCACCAATGCCAATGCACAAGTATCACTTCAAAAGGAGCCTACACAGTCTTTGCTCTTCAGCAAAACTGCTACCCTGGCCAGCACAAGAAATATTTGCTTGGAACAAGATCAGGCATTGTGATAAATCTCCTAACTAATGCCATCCAATAAATGCAGATTAATATCATAGCATTGAGGAAAAGATCCACCAAGTGAGGTACTGCTTGACTGTAAATCCTGGAACTGTCCAAATTGCTGTGTACTAAGTCCAGCTCTCCTGGTCTTTCAGTTCATAAAGTCATCAGTGTAAATGGATATGCTGATCAATGATCTCACAACACAAGAACAATGCGATTAAAAAATTACAAGAAACAGTAGTACAAATCAAGCAGTGTGCTTCAGGGATTGACAATTAGAAATGGCATACCACACCTCGCGCCAAGTAGTGCTGAGGCATGCCAACTGAATCCTTGCACAAAGTAACATCATACAAATATTGATACAAACAATGAACCTACCCCATCATAGATCAAGATAAATTATAGCCCAATTCCTGCAGACTGTCCATTTGTCAAACTACAAGACCCCTTGCTGTATCGCTCTGCACAGACACCATTCACTCAAATCCTCTTATGTGCAAAAAGATCCTCTGTAGGATAACTGAACAAAGTTTTTTTTTAAAAAAGTGTTCAAGCTGCACAAATGCACCATTGACATTATAGTGTCTATGAATTTCCCAGAAGCTCCTCCCTTTCTACTACAGTCTACTTGCATTCACTCAAGAACCAGCAACCCATTCAAACAGATAGGTGTAAGAAACGTTGGGACACGTACATGACCAGTCCCTAACTCTGACTCTACTTGAGTTGCTATCCACTGTGATATTCAAAGCATCACCAGGATTGCTGAAAGCCATCTAAAACATAGGCACCGTTTCAAACCTGGGAGTGCTATATCAAAACAGCCAAACCCCTGCATCCTTGTGCCCCTCTACTGCTGGTGTACTGACCCTGAGCTGGTGCCAACCAAAGTGGAGATACAATTCAACTTCCAATTTATGTGCTCCCCACATCTTAGTTTAATTAAGGTAGCAACCATGAGCTTAAGCAACTGGAATAAGCAGAAGGCCCACATCAAATACAAACAGGTAACATTTAAAGGGGGGAAATTACATTAAGACAGTGGCCAACTGAAGAAAAAGACAACAGTTTATAAACACAAGAGTAATAACTACTGCTCTTAGGTCTTTGGGCTCTAGTGCCAATTCAAGTGAACTGATGATTCATCCATGCAGTGCTACCACACCTAAAAAGTTTAGCTGGTCTACCACTCAGAAACACTAAAGAACCACAATACAACACAAGCGAAATCACAATTCAATGGTTTGCAGATGGAATCTAGTAAGCTGATGTAATAAAGTCTCAGCAAGATTGCACTATGAAGCTGAAACATGCAGATATCTTGTAGGTGGGAAAGGGGAGTGGGGGAAATTAATAAAAATATTTTGCCTGTGATCTATGCAACAGCTTTATTAATACAGCCATTTGTTACACATATTTATAATTTGTTACATGTATTTCAGAAAAATAATCCTTTCTATAATGCATCTTGAATTACACACCGACGATCAAAATGTCAATCCTAATCAAGCAGCTTTTAAATAACTTCTTGAACTCCAATCACATATACGAAGTACTGCCCAACACGAAGTACTTTTAGCTCTTGATTTATGGAACTCCATATCTGAAAAATGTAATTAAATTGATTGGAATTTATAATGTAGTTTTACTAAGTAATCATCCCAATTAACTTACAGCTGGGATGGAGAAAGTCAATTCTCTTTGGATAAGAATGTGAATTCAAGACCAGCTCAGGTTGTTGCCCAATAAGGTTTGATTGTTGAACTTTACCCCTCTCATCTCCATTGTAGTAAAAATCTGTCCAACGCATACAGGTAGAAAACTAACTGTAGGTGTGGTTGCATTGCGTGAATGAATCATCAGTTCAAATGAATTGGCACTACTGACCAAAGAGCTAAGAGCAGTAGTTATCACTTTTATGATAGCTATAGTCATGATTCAATGCTAAACACTGATCTGCAATATGTAGATAGTGCACCCCTCCCAAAAAAATATGAACAGAAAGTTGCACTTTTGCACACCTCAAAGTACAGGTGGGGGCATTTGAAATTCAACATGTGCTGCACTTGCTTTCAGTTTCATAAAGCTCCTCTCAGAGATGGGCCCCCGTCAGTGACACTCCCACCCAATTGATAAATTTAAGCAGCATTTCTATTGGTTCAGAGTTTATCATTGTGCCATTCACTGCAACTTCAAATTACCTAAAAAAAATGTCAGTCAAAAGTAAAACAATGATAAAGAGTCTCCATACCAATTATCAGGAAATCAGGAAATGATTTGGATAAGCAACTTCTTTGGAGCCTCTGTCCACAGCAGAAAACTGACCATAATTCCACACAGAATATTCTAAAAAAAATTGACTGATGCAAACAGCAGAAGCAATTCTTTGCTGTTTTAGTTGGGTTCCAAGATTGGACTGAGGCACATTGTTGGAAGAGAGTACAGGCTAATGTAATAGCTGACCTCAGAGAGCCTGAACCAACATTGGATGCCAACAATAGGTGCCAAAGGTATAAAGCTTTTTCCTACTATCTCATCAACCTCAACTGGCCACAAGCAAAGTGCCTGAAAGGACTTAATACAGAATGAAACACAATTAAGCTTAAAAGGAACAACACTGAAAGTATATTTCAAGGTTACAATCAGAGTTTGATTTATAGCTAGATAACCCACAAATTTGTTGGCATGCTATGGGATTTCCAATTTCACTTTCTTCTATTCATTTCTATTTCCTCTTTCAAACAGCCAGATCACGTGAATACAGGTCTTGGTGGTTCCCACCACACAGGATCACTTTCCTCATGAGCACAAGTTCAATCAAAAACTTTAATAACCAGAACAGGGAGAGACATGTTGACACCATGATATCAACATAAAAACTAAAAAACTAAAACAAAAATCACACTTCCAAATGAAATGTAAACACAGCCCAGTTTCCTTTGAAACCACCACCTGCTTAAGACAGTTCCTTAGGGTTAATGATGACTTGCTCCCACTCTAGTTCATTGAGTTTTGGGATGGTGAAGTCCTATGCAGGATTTGCAGGCTCTGCCACAGAAGGGATAGGTGGTGTTTGACGGTTCAGGCAGTTTGGTTGTCAGGGACGTGATGCAGATCCTTCCGTTTTTACAAATCTTACGAACTAGCCAATTGGAAAAGTGGAGTCCAAACACATGCTGGGAAATCATTTTGAGTTACCTATAGAGTATTTAAAACTGAATACAAAGCTTATCTTTAATAACTTTACCATAGTAAAATACTTGGGGGGGGGGGGGTCTACTGAACACGGTATTAAACTTCATGCTGCCCTTTTTAAATCCCTTTGGAACCTGACAGGAATCCGGAGTCAACTTCGACGGTTCCTACCAATTTACTGACTGCAACAGGAAGCTTATAGCAGAGTACCGAAGTCAATGGAACACTACAGCATCATTAGACTGTAACCCCCTAAACACTGGCAGATCATCATGTTGGCGACACAGTGGCACACTGATAGAGCTGCTGCCTCAAAGCTCCAGTTACCAAAGTTCAATTCTGACCTCTGGTACTGTTTATTTGGAGATTGCATATGCTCCCTGTAACTGGGTAGGTTTCCTCCAGGTATGCCAGTTTTCTTCCACATTCCACATCTGCCGGGTCACTGCAAATTGCCCCTCAGTGAGTGGTAGAATCTGGAAGGAGTTAATAACAATGTGGGGCAAATAAAATAAGATTGGTGTAGACGTGCACTTGAAGGTTGATATGGACTCCGTGGGCCAAAAGGCCCATTTCCACGCTGTGCAGTTCCAGAGCATTGGATGTCTTTATCAAAGAATGGGGCAGGGGTGTAAACCAACATGTTTTGCTGAGTAACAGCAGCCCAGCATTTCAGCACTCACCTTGTTACACATTTTTTTATTACAAGCCATCAGTTGGAAAATGAGCTGTTTGAGAAAAATTGAAACCATGATTGCCCAGTCTCTACCACAGAAGGCAGTGGAGGCTAAGTTATTATATATATTCATGGAGGAGTTAGATACATCAAGGGATAAAAGACAAAGGGGGAGCAAAGTAATGAAATGGATGATCAGCTGTGAAGGTGTTGAATGGCGGAGCAGGCCCAAAGTACAGAATGGCCTATTCCTGCTTCCCCTGTTTCTATGACAACAGAGCACAAGCTACTATAGAAACAACAGCAACTCGAATCAATGCACAAAGTATTCAAATTTTATTTGCACAAGTGCTAATGCTTTAACTATTTCTTCACTCAATTAGTTTTAAAGTATCAGATTTTGCTCCCAACTGTTTCTTAAGCATAAGCAGAGCTTCTACTTCAGTTACGTCACAGCAATGGGTATAGTTGTGGAAAGCCCAAGTGTATATAGGACTGTGCGTGGCTGTTCACCCTTCATCCCATGCCTTTCTATAGTCTTAATCTACACCAGGTTTTCCAGGTTGATGCAAAATGTTAGTGTAGAGCACACCTGAACTACACCGTTCCACCTCTGGAAAGCTGCTTTTGTTAGTGCCAAGCTACATGCAGGAACAAACAAGATTGACACCATGCCCCAAAACAAATGTGCATGAAAACACAGCCTGTGTTTCCTCGCACAATTCTCACCTTCTCCACCCACCATCAACATACCTATGGCCCCTAGATGAATAACTTATGCATCTAAGAAAATCAGTACAAAGAATGAAATGCTGGTGTGAGCAAATGAAAACAGAATATGCGTGTGGTCTGACCAGATCATAATTGCTGCACTGCTAGGCAGGATAACACAGCTGGCACAAGCTGCCCTATCCAACATGTTCAGACTTCCTTGGAATTTCTATGTATATTTCTGTGTGGGGTGAGATACAAAGGGAGCAAGGGGACTGGTGTGGAGAGTGCAGGGTCCACCAGGTCTCACAAGCAGCAAGGAGGAAAGCAAGCAAGACTGAACACAGGCATCAGAGGGAAGAGGCACAAGGGACAACTCAACATTGAAGGCAGTTCACAAGAACGATCTCAGGTATGGAAGGATTATCTTATTAGGAAAAGTGGAGTTTGACGAGCAATCTAATTGAAACATACAAGATTCTCTTGGACCTCAACAGAGTAAATGCTTGGAGGATGTTTTTCCTCATGGAGAGTCGAGGCACAGAGGGCAAGGTCACAGATCATGAGGGTGCCCACTTAGACTGAGGCAAGGAAGACTGCCTTCCCTCAAAGGGTTGTGTATTTGGAATATCCTACCGCAAAAAGTAGGTTAATTCCTTGAAAAGATTCAAAGCTGAGATAGAGAGATTTTTTAAGTCATTATGCGAATCAAGGGTTATGGGGAGAGGATGGGAAAGTGGACTTGATGAAAGCTGGATCACCCATAATCATATACTGGATGGAGGAACAGGCTTGAAGGGCCTACTCCTGTTCCCATATCTTATGGTCTCAGATCTAGGGCCATTCAACTTGGTAAAGCAAGAAACCCAAAGTATCCAATAGAGTAGCAATTACAAAAGAACCAAAGATGCAGGACAAAAGTGCAGGATATACATCAGGGGGACATTCCTTTACACAAACTGCAACCAATAGTGTGAAAGCAAATGAGGCCAAGATATGCCACTTGACTGATAAGCAAAGAGACAGTGGGATGAGGTGGTGCAAGGATTGGCATTCTGGGAGGAGGCGATTAAATGAGACAGTTAACTGCTTATGTTCAAATCTGGTCTGTAGTTTTTTTAAGCAATATTTCACTTTCAATATTAATAGATATTCACCATTTAAAATCCTCAGAAGTTATTTGACATAAATGGCCTAGAAATTTCATGTGATAACCCAAAAGCAGGCAGCTACAGCATGATGATGCAAGGTACTTTCACAAGAACAATGTGCCCCAAGCTATCTGAACCACCTTTTATTATACCCCTCAACATTCACTTGTCCTTGCTTGTAAAAGGAAAAGCATGGAATCTGCCATCATGCCCAAGTACAGTGTGCTTCCCACTAACAACAGCCTCAGCTATTAATACTATCATGCTGGAGGAACTCGGCAGGCCAGGCAGCATCCATGGAGAAAAGCAGGCAGTCAACGTTTCGGGTCAGGACCCTTCACAGGACTAAAGATAGGAAAAGGGGAAGGCCAATATGTAGGAGGGAAAAGCAGAGGAGTGATAGGTGTACAAAAGAGGGGAGGTGGGGTGGGCACAAGGTGGTGATAGGCAGATGCAGGGGAGGAGGGGAGAGCAGATATGGGTCAAAAGGTGAGGGGAAAAAAGGGTAGAAAAAAGATAGGCTAGGAAAGAGAAAAGACATGGTTGAGGGGGGTGGGTGCTGGGGGATTACTTAAAAGTGAGAGAGTGCAACATTCATGCCATTAGGCTGCAAGGTTCCAAGATGGAAAATGAGGTGCTGTTCTTCCAGTTAGTGCTTGGACTTCTCCTGGCAGTGGAGGTGGCTGAGGACTGACATATCTGTGATGGAGTGGGAGGGAGAGTTGAAGTGACTGGCAACAGGGACATGCAGACCGCAGTTAAGGACAGAGCACAGGTGTTCTGCCAAATGGTCACCTTGTCTGCATTTGATCTCGCCAATGCAGAGGAGGCCACACTTGGAGTACCGAATGCAGTAGATTATATTAAGGGAGGTGCAGGCGAATCTCTGTCTCACTTGAAACGACTGTTTGGGTCCCTGGATGGAGGTGGTGTAGGGACAGGTGTTGCACCAATGGCAGGGGCAGTGAAAAGTCCCCGGGGTGGGAGCAGGATGGGTGAGGGTGGAGGAGTGAACTAGAGAGCTGTGGAGAGAGCAGTCCCTGCGAAAGGCAGAAAGGGGTGGAGAAGGAAGATATGCTTGATGGTGGGGTCACGTTGGAGATGGAGGAAGTAGTGGAGAATTGTTGGAGAAAGATTGGATACGTAGGCTGGTGGGATGAAATGAGGACAAGGGAGCACACTATCCTGTGGGGGGTGGGGGTGAGAGCAGATGTGCAGGAAATGGCAGAGATGTGGGTGTGAGCTCTCTCAAATCACAGTAGGGGGGGAAGCCACGGTTAACAAAGAAGTTGGACATCTTGAACGTCCTGGAATGGAAAGCCTCGTCAAGGGAGCAAAGAAGTTGGACATCTTGAACGTCCTGGAATGGAAAGCCTCGTCAAGGGAGCAAATGTGGCAGAGGCAGAGAAATTGAGAAAAGGGGATGACGTCCTTGCAAGAGACAGGGTGGGAGGAGCTGTAATCAAGGTAGCTGTGGGCATCAGTGGGTTTCTAGAAGGTCACTGGATAAGGAATCTCCTGAGATGGAGATAGAAAGATCGAGGAAGGAGAGAGAGGTGTCAGAGATAGTCCAAGTGAATTGGAGAGCAGGGTGAAAATTTGTGGTGAAATTTATGAAATTATTAATACTGGAGCCACAATGCTTCCATTTAATAGATTTGTAAAGTCACTAAAAACACTGAGCATCAATAATGAATACCTAATGTGGATTTGAGTCACTCTCCCTCAAAGCAGTACAAAAGACATCAGCCAAAGCAGAACATCATGTACACCAGACAAGTATTTAAACTCTGCAAGTTATTGTCCTTTCAATAAAACTGAATGATATAATGCTTCAAACATTTATGGTCACCATTTTATGCAATTTGGGTATATTAAATTGCCCAATGCAGCCTTTGACCATTAACACTGTGCCTTTACGGAATTTTTATCAACAGGTAACAGGTTTGACTTCCCTCAAGGTTGACTGAGTACTGAGTTAGCTGATACTAATACAATATCAAGTTTAAAAAAAACAAAATGTCAATTCCTTCGCCTATACCAGGTCTGTGAAAAAGGTTAAGGTCACCACAGCAAAATGCCTTAAATCAGTTTTGACCCACTCTGAAGCTCATTTCTCAATACCTCAAGTAACCACATGATCATCATTAATCCTCTTGTCTGAGGAATGACAAGGAATACATGTTGATTGACACAGCACGAACAACCACTGCCTTGTTAAAACCTCCAAAAGTAAAATGGAGCAGAAAATAGAATGGATCTACAGAGTAACTCCAAGATAGCAATCTCTTATTTACACAAGCGTTCCTCATAAGTTTGGGACCTCATCTGAACAACTCAATGAAATGTGGTTTACTACATGCTCCATAACTCATTTTGCTGCAATGGAAGCCGGTATTTCCAAGTCAACTCGCATATTGTGTTAATTAAAAAGTTTTCTTTCATATATTCCTCAGCATAAAATGATTGCATTTACTTTTTGTTGTAAAGCATTTACATGAGTAATTAAGAGTACATATCATTTTAGGTATCTTAATGCTGTTTGCTATGTCCATATTAAATTATCCAGCAAGTTCTTAGAACAATTGATAGTATCTTTTCTGATTTTCTTCCCCAAACAGGGATTTAAGGTTTGTCTTTTGAATTAGCCAATATACATGGAGAAAACAGAAAATGGTCAGTAAGAGCAATTTCTGCACTAACTCCAGGCCCACACCAATCATCACAGCAAAATGGCTTATACCAGTTGGTTTCCTATTCATACTAAAAGGCAATTGAGCCCATTAATTTAAAACATAACCTGCTACAACTTCCAGCCTTCAATGTAAAAACCAGGCAAAATAATTAGAGGCTCTAAAGGGAGCTGCTGTTCAAGAAATGGGTCCATTATTCTGCTTACCATTACGCTGAATAAGAATGGAACTCTTATAAACTGAAGTATAACTGTGACATTACCAATGTACAACAGCCATGAACTATGTAGTTAATAAAAACCATACAAAACTTCCAGGATATATTCTCATAATGGCAACTTGCTATTTCTAGTAATCTCCCACAAGCTGAAACCAACAATTTTTAAAGATGAGCCTCAGCCTAACATGTTACTGAATGTTCTCAGTTGTTGGTAGTCAAGCATCTGAAGTTTCAAGTCAGCCCGACCTTCGTTACCTTTTACTCCTCCCCCTAAATCTATTCAGATACCATGCCAAGAGTCTTTCTCCATTCAAGTATCATCTTGCTCTAGCAAATTATACGACAGGCAGTATCACAGAACCCTCCATTCCCTCCCAGAGAGCTGGGAAATAAATATTCCCTCCCAGGATTTATCACCAGTTGTTACTCAATCAGTAATCCTCTAGTTGCCACTTTCACAGTATAGGCTACAAGGCATGCATCAGTACTCCCACCCTCCTCTCCCACCCCCAATCAAAAGCAAGCTGAATGTCTTAATTGTCTATTATGAAGTGAAAGACAAGGGCTTTCCTCTCGAATCCTCACACAATGCAGGACTATCCCCATACACTTGTCTATCTGACAGCAGGCACTGAGAGCCTAATCCTGGAAATTTGGGAAGACAGAATGTCTCCTAAAGCCACTCATTCAGCTGATTTGTCAAATCTCCTCAGGATATTGCCCTGTAGCACCTCTCCACTGCCAAATGATGTCAACTGCAGCCATTGGTGCAATTTCTTACAAAAGAACACAAATGGCAAAGTAAAGCAAATTCTGTTGCTAACACTGGCAAGGAGGATTTAAACAAACATTAACCCTTTCATACTAGCAACATCAAAATGTTCATAGAACAATCATGGGCAAAAGCATCAATGCTGCAGATTTCCAGTGGAAAAATAATTATACATTGGTGATATAGACAGTGCACTTGCTGGGAATCCTGAAAAGAAGCTTCACAAATATTTTCACAAGATCTTTCCTTTGCTACAAGATCTTCGATCTGCAGCATTAACCCTTATTCCCCAACTTTCAAAATTTCTTGCACTTCCTTTCAATTTATGTTTTTGTTCAGGGTGAGATAATCTTTAAATATCCTTTTCAAAAGGGAGAGGGGAAAGAATGAGATCAGTAGTGCAAAGAGTGTACAAGGCAAAAGAGGGAAAGGTCTTGCCAGAAATACCATTGTAAAGGCCACACAATAATTAAAATCAAATGTTCCATATCTGATGCACAAAATGCTTGGGTAGAGTTCAAAAATCTAGGAATAAATTTATTTAGAAAACACTTGTTTGATTGGGCAACAATAAGATATTTTTCAACTGTTGGTTGTATTGTAAGAAAAACAAGTTCAGTTGCTTCATAGGCACATTTTCCCCCAAGTTCACCAAGTCAAGTCTTGAACTATTACAGGATTAAAGCCAATTTCATAAAGCACATCAAGATTTTTCAGAAAATGTAATCTTTCATCCAATGGCAGGAGCAAGGAATCAGACAAGATAGGTTTTTACAGATTTCATCATGTTTGGTCATTTGGAAACTACATCTATGAGCAAAAGTATTTTTAAAAAAACAAAAAACTTTGAAAACAGGAGCATCAGACTAGCAAATAACATTCATCCTTTAGCTTTAGTAGATCAAGTTTATAACAGTGCAGATTACTTTGCAAAGAAAGCTTTTGGTGCCAAATGATACTGTAGATTTCAGATTTTTTTAAAAAACAGCCGTAGTATAGGAAGTCCCTGGGTTACAAACAACCGTGCTTACGGACTGACCTTCGTAAAGTCTATTATTTTTAAAAAAAGTTACATACAATGGTTCATACTAAGGAACGGGCGGACTACTTTGCACGACGCACAAAACACTGCGCATTTTAAGCGTTTTGTCGGCCCAAGGGAGAACAATGCCACGCCATAATCATGGCTTCAAAGTGTAAATCTGACGCAAGTGATGGTGAAGGAATATGATCACGATTGAGCAGCAGATGATAGCAGTTGAGGAAGAAGGCTGGGACCTAGAAACCCCAGAACCCAAGAAGTTTTTGATGCAGGAGTTAGCTGAAGCCTCTCATCTCATTGAAGCAGGGACGGCAAAGTTAAAGGAGCAAGATCCTAACGCAGAGAGGTTCAACAAAGTTTACCGGATAGTTACCGATGGCCTCAGCTGCTACAAGACCATTTATAATGAGAAAAAGAAAAACTCTGTTCAAGCCACCCTTGATGTTTACTTTAATAAATTGACTTCAGAAGTTAACCTTCACTCTACAGCAGCAGAATCAGGCCCTGACTCTCCAGTAGCAGTATCAATCCCTGACTCTCCAGCACCAGGCCCATCATCCAATTAATAAAGTCATTTTAATTTAAGGTTCCTTCCGGTATGCAAGATATCAATTGGAATGAGAGTAAGTGTTAACCTTTAATCATTATCTTTTCTATCTAAACAGTTTAAGAAATGTTTCTTTAATTTTTTTATACCCACACACACATTCTCTTTCAATTACTGTACTGTAGTTACATTATTACTGCATTATTATATTTATGATGTTTTAGGTAAAATATATACTAATACAAACATTTAACTAATTGACGCTAGATGTGAACTGTAAGTAACTGTTCCAACTTACATACAAATTCAACTTACAAACAGACTCAAAAACGGAACTCGTTCGTAATCCAGGGACTTCCTGTACTGTACTTCAGCATATCCTACCTTAAACAAAAATTGTGTACCTGTGTTAATGAGATTGGTTATATAATTTTTGGCATTTATATGGTGTGATTGAAGTGATTGTAATCACGTTCAGCCAGAAGTGTAAAGTGGGTGATCTACCTTGGCCATCTCTGGAGATTCCCACCATCAAAGAAACCAAGTCCGCAGCCAATATGATTCACGCAATGAATAAAAATGGCTGATAGCCCAAGACATAACTGGTCTTGACAGCTCCCTGGTTTTAATAGTGAAGACATGCAACACTGGCGTTTACCTAACAAAAGCCCTGCGGGCATCTGTATTTGACATTAAGGAAGCTTCTCACCATGTGGAATCTGGGGAAACTAAAATTAGGGAAAAGATTTTCAATTGGCTGGAGCCACACCAAGCAACGATGATAAACCTGGATATTAGGAGTTTTGCTACCACCCCGGTAAACACTGCAGAAGTTCCTCAGGGCAGTGTCCTGCACTTAACCATGATCATTCATCCACAAGCGAGGATAGTTCTTATTGGTACAAATGTTCAGTTCCATTCGCAACTCAAGTTAGTGAAGCAATCCCTAACAGCACAACATAGAAGACTTGATCTGATAAGAGCCCAACACCATTTACACCAAACCATGGGCAATTCCAACAGAAAGCCTAACCATCCTTTATAGACATTCAATGACAGCATCAATGTTCAGGTCCACCTACGTCACCCATGGCCAGAAATCAGCCACACAAAATATTATGACTACAGTAGCAAGTGATAATTGGACATTGTACAGCAAGTGAACTACCCATGACTTCAAAGCATTCCTCCGACTTCTAAAGTACAAGTGAATAACACTTCCTGAGAACTTAGTAACATGGCGTCATGACAAAAACCTCTCCCTCAATATCAGCAAAACAAAAGAGCTGCTCACTGACTTCAGGAAAGGGGACAGTGCCCATGCTACTGTCTACGTTAATGGTGCTGAAGTCGAGAGGGTTGAGAGCTTCAAGTACCTAGGAATGAACATCACCAATAGCCTGTCCTGGTCTAAACATGTAGAGGCCACGGCCAAGAAAGCTCACCAGCACCTCTACTTCCTCAGGAGGCTAAAGAAATTTGGCATGTGCCCATCGACCCTTGCCAATTTTTATCAATGCACCATAGAAAGCATCCTATCTGGATCCATTACGGCTTGGTATGGCAACTGCTTTGCCCGTGACTGCAAGAAACTGCAGAGTTGTGGACACAGCTCAGCACATCACAGAAACCAGCCTCCCCTCCACAAACTGTCTATATTTCTCGCTGCCTCAGTAAAGTAGCCAGCATAATCATAGACCCCACCCACCCCAGACATTCTCTCTTCTCCCCTCTCCCATCGAGCAGGAGATATAAAAGCCTGAAGGCAAGTAGCACAAGGCTCAAGGACAACTTCTACCCCACAAGTTACAAGACTATTGAAAAGTTCGCTAGTACAGTAAAATGGATTCTCGACCTCACAATCTACCTCGTTATGACCTTGCACTTTATTGTCTACCTGCACTGCACTCTTTGTAGCTGTTACACTTTATTCTGCATTCTGTTATTGTTTTACCTTGTACTACCTCAATGCACTGTGTATTGAATTGATCAAGATGAACAACATGCAAGACAAGCTTTTCACTGTGTCTCGGTACATGTGACAATAATAAACCAATACCAAATGCAGCTTTAACACCCAAACATCTCAACACCATTCAAGTCAAAGCTCCCTCCCCTAGCAGTACAACATGACAGCAATGTGCACATCTTCAAGATGCACTGCAGCAATTTGTCAAGGCTTTCTCAACTGTTCCCACCGGTTCCCACCACTGTTCCATTTAATGCCAGTAAACAGTAAGGCATTTGTCAACTCTATCACTCGCAAGCTCCTCAGCAAGTTACACACCATTCTGACTGAGATACATATTGATATCACTTCATGACTACTGGGCTTAAATCTTAGAATTCCCAGACCACAGCATTGTGGAAATACCTTCTCAGGAAGAACTGCAGCAGTTTAAGAAAGTGGAGCACCACCCCTTCTGGAGGGCAATTACAGACTGGCACTTAATGCTAGCATTGACAGTAAATCCAACATTGAAAAAGATGAAGACAGTTGCTGTAGTTAATAAATGAGTAATTCAGTAATTAAACCATAAACATCTCAGGGAGGCACCTACCCCAACAATCATGGACTTAACACGAAAGGGCCTGCAGGCAAAAAACCTACCAGACCCAACTCCACCTCCCACAAAAGTCACAGTCAGCAGAGATGCTTTTGCTTTCATTTTTTTTTAGAAAAAAGCAATCCAACTGGTTTAATAATTTAGCATCAACATGCAGGCAAAGGCACTAGAATCTGTTATACATTCTGTCAAAATAGATAATTTCTTAAGTTCTTGTCTTTTAAAAGAATGATTGCAAAATAAATCAGTTGTTACTGTAAGCAAGTAAAAGAATCAACAGCCAGAATAGCCAGGGGGAGAGTAGATGACTACGAATGGGAAAACACTGCTACAGACTGGAGGTGGGGGTGGGGCAAAGGGCCTCAGGTTTCATGGCCTCGGGGCAGGTCCAAGAAGCTTCAACATGCCTGTATTTGTTCAAACAGCTTGGAAAGAAAGCTGAAAGCAGGGCACGAATTGTGCCTCCGAAGTTGTATTTCTCCAGAACACATCAAGAATCGGCCTGGATTTCATTAACCCCATATTCCCCTTGCATCAATATATTGACACGTAGTTCATTGGCAACGTTGAATTTCCATGTGCAGAAGGTGCAAAAGCTTACCAAAAAAAAGGTTAACAAATGCAACACTAATCCCCTTGTATGGTTTGGAGCACACAGGCATTTCCTGGATAAGCTAATGGTGCACTGAAAGAAACCTTAGCTATCAAAAAGTCGGGTAGATACACTCACAGCCATCTCTGGGCTGATAGGCATTTGTTGAACAAGACCTCCTCTTTAAGCTTCAGAGGAGTTTAAAAAAATGTTTTCAGAAAATACCCATTTTCCTTCAAGCTGAATTTAACCATATACACTCACTATAGTCAAGTTCCAATAATCCACTACCTGATTGTTTTGAAATCCCAATGGTTTAACATCTGGCCCGCCAGGTACTGATGCTCATATTCTCCGCGACAGTGACCTGGGTTCCAATGTCCCTGTTTCACACACCACTGAAACCCACTGGATTCTGTTCCCTGACCTCGTCCAGCAATGGGGTTGCTGGAAAATTTCTCATACTATGAAGGACAAACTCCAAGGCAGAGTACAAAGTTAATGGCAGGATTCTGGGTAGTGTGGAGCAGAGGGATCTGGGGGTCCATATCCACAGATCCCTGAAAGTTGCCTCACAGGTGGATAGGGTAGTTAAGAAAGCTTATGGGATATTAGCATTCATAAGTCGTGGAATCGAGTTTAAGAGTCACAAGCTAATGATGCAGCTCTGTGAAACTCTGGTTAGACCATACTTAGAGTACTGTGTCCAGTTCTGATCACCTCATTATAAGAAGGATGTGGAAGCAGTGGAGAGGGTGCAGAGGAGATTTACCAGGATGCTGCCTGGTTTAGAGAGTGTGCATTATGAGGATAGACTAAGGGAGCTAGGGCTTTACTCTTTGGAGGGAAGGAGGATGAGAGGAGACGTGATAGAGGTGTACAAAATATTGAGAGGAATAGATGGAGTGGACAGCCAGCACCTCCTTCCCAGGGCACCAATGCTCAATACAAGAGAGTATGGCTTTAAAGTAATGGGTGGGAAGTTCAATGGAGATATCAGAGGGAGGTTTTTTACCCAGAGTGTGGTTGGGGCATGGAATGCACTGCCTGGGGCATGGCAGAGGCAGGTACATTGGTCAAATTCAAGAGATTACTAGATAAGCACATGGAGGAACTTAAAATAGAGGGATACGTGGGAGGAAGGGGTTAGATAGTCTTAGGTGAGGTTTAAAGGTTGGCACAACATTGTGGGCCAAAGGGCCTTATTGTGCTGTACTGTTCTGTCCTACGTTCTATAAGTAACATCTTTAAAAAAGTGAATTAGAAGTTATGTTGGGAGTATTAATTGGAATAATATCCAACAGTCCAGATAATCTACCAGTCTGGCCTCAAAATACAAAATGTGCCGGTTTAACAGAGTTTCACTATGTTAGCTTAGCATTAGCTGAATTTGTAGATGCTAGAGTCAAGACCCAAAAGCAAAGGAGATCATCTTTTCTGGAGACACTAACCTTCTTCCTGCTCCTAGTGTGGTCTCATAAATCCACATTCAGTCTGCATTTCACTGTTTTACTGTATGTGCATCCCCAAAGAAAAATAAAATTTTTAGATAAACATTTATGTATTTACATTTACACCTAGCTCAAATAATGACATTGCAGAATCGGCAACATTGAGCCTCTACTGCAATGGGTTGTATTGTCCAGCCTGCAAACCCTGCATCATGGAAGGTCACCGTCATCCAGCTCTGGGGACCTTGACCTCCGTTCTGTCCATTCCTGAGGACTGCGGTCTATCCTAGATCCATAGTCTTCCTGCCACTGTAGGAGTCTTTAAATTACTGCAATTATTAAAAAGTAAACACTGCCATTCCTGTCCAAAATTCAGTCATATTTTTCTAAAGCTTACTCTGCATTTCAGGTAGGGCCTTATTTATAAGCATTCCTATAAAATATTGTGCTCTTAAATCTGATCGAAATCCAAGTTGACTCTGAGCCTTGTAGTTGGACAAAAGTATGAAGACACTTGGGTTGAAAATCTGCTCAAGAAATCCAGTAATGCCTGGGTGAAACTCAGCTGAAAGAACACACAATTCTGTGAAGATGAACAGAAAGCTACAGGTGCAAGCCCAAATGCACTGCCGTGATTACTCAAACAAGCAACTTAAAAAGGACCATTACAACACACTGCATTTTTCTTCTTTTATTAAAGAACAATCCTTGCTTTAGTTAAAAGAATTGTGTGAGTTTAAAAATTAACAACCTCAAAACAGGACAGTGAATCTTTAGTGAAGAAGGGGGCGAAAACTCAATAGTCTGTCTGTATGCCCCCAACCAAGCCGTCAACTTGAACGTTGAACTTCACAGTAGTGGCTGGCTTTCTCAACAATTCCTTTGATGTTACCTCCAAAGCTAGAGATCAAAGCAGCAGAGTGTGGTGTGGGGAAGTCCCAGGCTCTTAGGCTGCCAGCCTGTGATATATGTAAAAACGAAGCCAAAAAGTGAAAGCTTGAAGGGGATAGTGAGAAACAGTCCAGTCTTATTAAAGACTGAACCAAAGGGGAGGAGTGGAAATTAAACAAATCCAAATGTTTTTGGTCTAAATCAACAAAAGTAGTAATTATTTTACCTTTCTGGTTTTAGTTTACAAATGGGATTGACTCCTATAAATCTAAATATGTACAGATTAAGAATTGCCACTTCTCCCCCAACAAATCTGAACACAGGGATGCTATTACCATGCAGCTCAACAAGTTGCAGAGCCATTTTTCTAGACGGTGTGTTCTATAAAAATCATGAACGAATCCATTTACTAAAATCGAACTTCACTCTATGGCAAGTGTTATGAGGGAATTAAAACAACAGCAGCTACCACAGCAAAGTTTGACATGCCTAAAACACCAACAGAATTAGGTCAACTTTCCTGACATTGTCCAGTATTCTAAATCAGTTGGTCTAAATTATTGGTAAAGTCATTCTTGGGGTTTCACAGCAGGTTAATTCATCTCTCTACAGTAGATAAACAATGTTATTTGCCTCATTGCACCTATAGTCTGTTGCAAAATATAAGTGTGTAACATGACAAGCTTGATCCTTTGCGGCAGAGGAATCAGTGAAAAGAAACTTAGAAATGCAAGTACAGGAGGTTTCTGTTATACATTTGTAACATATGAAGACTTTGTTATGCAGATCTCAACCTAACACTTAAAGTGTCAAGAAATGCCAAATTAGATGATGAAAATGAAGATCAAAGGGAAAAAACATGACCTCTCTTGTAGATAAGCAATTACCAGAAAAAGCAAAAACTGTGCCAGTCCATGAGTTTTTTTTAAAAATTGAGGGCAGCAAGCGGTGAATTGAAATTTTTTTCTTTGGTATCTGATCATAACTGGCAAGACCAGCATTTATTGTCCATCCCTTACTGCCCTTAAAACAGGGCGTTGATTCACTTTCTTGGATCTTTGCATTTGTTCGAGTGAAGGTAATCCCACCACAGTGTTGGGTAGGGAGTCCCAGGATTTAAATTTAGCAACAATAAAAGGCAGGCAATATCTTTCCAAGTCAGGACAGTGTACGACTTGGAAGGGAACCTGCAGGTGGTGGTGTTCTCATGAGCCTGCTGTCTATGTCCTCCATGGTAATGTTTGCAGTTTTGGGAGGTGCTATTGAAGTCGCCTAGGCACGTAACTGCAGTACATCCTTTAGGTGGTACAGACTGCAGCAAAAAGTGGTGGAAGAAATGAGGAATTGGGGTGGTTAATGAGGTGCCAATGAAGTGAACTCCCCTACCATGGATAACATCAAGCACCTCTAGGGCTGTCAGAATTCCACTCACCTGGGCAAGTGCAGAGTATTCCATCTTAATCCTGACTTGCATCTTATAGATGCTGAAAGGCTTTGGGGTGTGAATAACTCAGACGACAACCAGCCTCTGCCCTGTCCCTATAGCCATGATATTTGTGATAGTTCCAATTGAGTTTCTGGTTATTGGTGAACATCAATAGAGAAGACGAAACCACTGACCATTTAGCCTTGAGGTTGGATGCTCTTATTGGGGATAGCCATTGACTTATACAAATGTTATTTTCCACTTATCAACCCATGTTCAAATGTCTTCTAGGTCTTGCTGCCTGCAAACATGTGCTGCTTCAGCTTCTGTATTCAGTAAGATTTGTAATCATTAACAAACACCTCCACTTCAGACCTTCTAATGGAAGGAAAGTCATTGATGAAGCAACTGAAGATTGCAGAGCGCAGGACACAGCCCTGAGGAGCTTTTGAAGCAACATCCTGGAGCTGGGATAACTAACCACAACCATCTTCCCTTGAGAGGTCTGGCTCCAACCATTCAAGTGTTTTCCCCTTGATGCCCATTGCCTTCATTCTACCAGGGCTCCTTAATGCCATACTCAGTCAAAGCTGCCTTTATCAGAGTCCTTCTATCTCATCACCACCTCATTTCCAGGATGTTACATCAAACTATTCAATGTGAATGTAAAAGGAATATGTAGATCTTGGGATTACTCCCTTTAGCCAAACTCAATGAGCTGTGGCAGTACACTCCCAGAGAAAAGAGTTGATTCTGCACAAAACTTGAAAAAGGACTGAAGCAATTTATTGCTTCTGGCCAAGATTGTGGCAATATGATTGCTAGGTAATAAGGGTGCAGATCCTGCCTTCTAGGAAAGTTACACAATTCTGCTAGAAAAGCTAAATAAGGAATTAGAATGGCCATACATTTTAAACAAATAAAACACTTGGATCATCAAGGAGGGCCAAATCTCTTTGGATTATTTGAATTTAGATTATAATCTCGCATCTATTAGGAGTAAGATGTGCCCTTGCTCATGAAAAACATGTCACCCCTGTAATTAGCGAGCCCCTGAATTTATCCTTCTCGGAATATAACTGGTGCCATTCAGGTTTGAGGGTCAGAAAAAGAAGCCATCTCCCAACAGCATCATTCCCAAAATTTTATTCTGTATTCTTTTTGGAAATGGGTCACCCATTGGATGAGAGCATGTAATGGTTGGGAGCAAAGACCTGGTTGAGATAACTCCAAGAACCAGCTCTTTTACATGACCAATTCAGTTCATACACGTAAATATGATGTGCCCAAAACTGTTTCAAACAGCCCCTAAAAATTAACTTTTAAGAGTAGGAAGCCACAAGATATTAGAATGGAAAATAATCGCTCAGGAGATTAGTATAAAATAATCAGCGCATGTGGTTTAAGTAGCTCTCCTGGAAATGAGGCATACCAATTCAGAGTGCCCTGGTTTCCATTCCTGGCACAGAGAATTTGACACCATTCAATACATGTTTCTTCAAGGACCATATTTACAATTTCAGGACTAGCCTCACCCATTTAAAATAATTTAAGCATAGCACTATTCCTAATGCAGCTCAGGTGATACTAGCAAACCAAAGAGCTTGCTACTGCATATAATTTGGGTCTCTAACTTTGGAAGCCTGGCCAGGCTGGGATTTAGCTCAGGAAAAAACAAATGAAACTGCAGATGCTGGAATCTGAAATGGCAAAAGAAATGCTGGAAGAACTCAGTATGTCAAGCAGCATCTGTGGGAAGAGAAACCAGTCAGTATTTCAGGTCAGCGACCCTTCCTCCAGTGTAAGTGGGAGTGCAGAGCAAGACAAAAGACCACATGGAGATAGGTTAAGACTGTCCTCCAATCTTCCCCTTGTTCCAAGGATGCATCATTGACCCAAAACAATGACTGTTTTCTCTTTCCACAGATACTGTTCCACTGGTTAAGTTCTTCCAACATCTCTATTCTTATTTGGGACTTGATTCACATTTAATTTTTCTTACACACCACAAAAGATGGCAAGGGAACTCTAAGCAACAATATTTTAGCATCATTGTAATGAGGAAAAAGGTCAATTACAATTGAACCACTAGTTCCATTTTATTTCTCTTTGCTTTGGGGCAGTTGCCTAGCCACACTGTGGTAGCAGCTCACAGTTGCAGATTAGAAACTCAGTATTTGCAGAAATCACAGAAACAGCCTCAAATTCCATCATTCCTTGTTGATGAGTGTAGTAATATTTCCAAAAGAATGGCTTTCAAGGAAAGTAATGTTTAGGAGTTAACAAAATATTAGTAACACATATTTAGTATAGTATTTTCAACCAGTGTAAGTCTAAACGTTACTTTTATTCCACCATTAGTGCACCATTGACTAGCTGTGAAGTTCAAGCTGTTGCCTGATAGATAGGCTCAATAAGCAATATAGTATTCTCTGCTGACAGGATGACTCTGGAGGTCAGGTGTATTGGCTGCTAAAAGATGACAACAAAATGATCCAGCAACTTCAAGCCCAGATATGAGTAGGAAATGCAAGATCTTCAAAAAAAATAAAAGAATAACGCAGTTGTGGTCAGAAAGGAAGTAATAATTTTGAAAATCTAGATGCAATTTATCAGAATGCAATTAACGTGCAATTTCTTTTACCCTGGACAACTTATGTATTTTTATACATCAACCGATGAACACAATTGTAACATTTCCACTGAAACATCCAGCTCCAATAAATGACAAGCAAAGAGATGCATTCACACCAAATAAAGCAGGAACGAAGAGAAAAATGAACAGAAAAAAAAAGCCACACCAGAATCACACTGATCACTGCCCCACCCCTCCAAAATCACTACTAGACAAACAGAACAGCTTCCAATCCAGCTCCACTGGATTTTTTAAAGCACTGTTTAATTCCAAGACAGGCCCAGAGTTTCTCAGCCTAGCCCCATCCCTGGAAGAACATTGTGTCCCATCAGTAGAGTTCGGCACTTTCAACCCCAGGAGCTTTTTAATTACTAGCTGACCACCTGTAGTCCTCCCAGTGATGTACAAAACTAATTAACTTTCAAGAAAAATGCCAATCAGAACCAAGATAGATATTTAAATATGGTAGGTGATGATCAAAGATTGGATCACAGGTGGTCAAGTCAATAATTTCAAATTTGAATATTCATGAGTGTCTCTGAGATTCCCCAACTTGTTACTAGTCCAGTTATCTACAAGTTATGAAAATCCCATCAAATCAGGCTTGTAGAGCACTTGAATATTCAATTACCAAACCTGAAGGAAATGTAATGAGAAAATTATGAAAAATTCAGAGCTTTTAAGAATATACACAGTACAAGTTAGGAAGCACCTCAAGTCCTCATTTTTTCCCCCCCTTTATCTGACCAATATTGTGCCCTTTACAATTTCTCCAGGACTGGCACAGAGTATCGGCTTCTTTTTGCCAGGCATATGTTCTGGCCTTCCTCGAACACATTTAAGAGTTACAAACCACATCACTGCAATTGCTGTCAGAAATTATCCCACAGGATTTGTAGCCTTCAATTTGTCTTGTACCGATAACCCAATTAGTACAGCTGATTAATTTGAAGGCAAATAGCTTTTTGTTCTCCTGAACGTCTACTTACCCATTCTCTACCAAAAGAAGGCTCTTCCCAAATAGGAGGCCCTTCTCATCTACCCACATTACAGGCCCTAAAGATCATTCTGCGAAAAGTTTAGAAGAAAGATTTTCTACTTCCCCACCCCCCACTCATAGGGTACACTTGCATCAAACAGTTAAATGAGAAAGGATTTTTGTGTTTTGAAAAATAAAGTTAAGATCACATTAAAAAGGAACAAGGCTGAAGTTGCAAACTTCAAAAGACAGATGGCTAATGAAACAAAAATTTTACAATTTCATTTGGTTTTCCATGCAAGTCAGGTTTACAGTATTCTCATCAATATATGTGAAGCAGAAATCCCATTTCAGAATCAGTCTTCTATCTGAAAGCGGTTGATCCTGACACTAATTAACAGGCATAAAGGGAAGAGGAAATCACATTCAAAATACTAGGATTTGAATTTTTAATAGTTCATGATCAAATGAAAAAAAATTAGAAAGTCTACAGCAAAATATTGATTGGCCACTAAAAGTGTGAAGAAACAGGCTTAGGAAAACATTAGTTCTGGAACCAAAGTAGTAACCTAATTTCCTGTTAGTCTGCCTGTCTGACAGCCATTTTCATGAGCACAAAGGCAGTATTTAGTACAGAAGATTTAGGATTTCTGGTCATTGAACTAGACTGTTCTAGATGTTAAAGGTGATAGATTCATTTAATCAAACTAGTTTGTATTCAAAATTTTGATTAAACAAACAATGGGCAGGGTAGCTTAAAACACTTCATGGTTTCTCTTTGAAATAAGGTTACACATTTAAGAAACTAAACTTAAAATTATATGAAAAAGTACACACATGCCAGACATATCCTTTGGTAATGCATCATCACTAATACGTCTTCCTGCACTACATAGCTGAACAACACTTCATGGAATTTGTTAATCACGGTGAAATCTCCTGTTTAAGAGAATAGAGTCTGTTTTGTTTCTTCAAATCGACATGTTAGACCTCTTCAGTACAGTTTGGTAGTAAGCTCACGCTACTGACATGTTAGGAGGGGGCTCATTGCAGCTTTAATTTGAAAGAGCTTAATTGATCTTTTTGATAGACTTGAAATAAATCAAACTGGACTGATTCACATGAGAACAGAACCTAATCCTACAGTCAGATCCATGTGAACAAAAACCAAAACAGCTGTTAATTTGGGCTTTATAACATAAAGCACAAGGAATCCCAACTGATGTAGAGAAAAGCAGGGCTTCAGGTAATATCTGCAATAATGAATCCACTTGTGAGAATTCAGTGCAAACACACAAGTCAACAAATTTAATGAAATGAGAAGGAACAAAATTAAAGGTAGACCTCTTTTTTTTTTAAGTACGGTCAAAACTCAAGGATAATGTAACATCCAACAACAGTATTCCTCTACCTAATTTTAAAAGCAAATATCAAAACAAACAATGGACTAGTTAAAGTGGTTAATTCTTATGAATCAGTAATGATTTGACCATCTCAATTCAGCCAGGAAACCTCCAACTCAGCAGCTATCAACAAAAGATCTTTTGAAAGGCACGTTGGAAGCAGCAGTTTTTCCAGCTCTCACTGACCTGGAAACTGTTTTGCCATTGTTACAACCCCAATCACAGTCAACTGGCAACATCTTCTGGCACCCACACATACAAAATACAGTAAAATATAGAAATCTGCAAGGTATCAGCCATAACTCACTCCCCCACCAGCTCCACAACAGTATCTTCACAATTGTTATCAGCACAGAGTCAGTGACTGTCAAGATTTTCAACCCTTTGTGTGTTACTCTTGCTGCAAAATCCACTACTTAATGGAACACAATTTTTTTTTTTACTGACCACCAAATTATTATTGCTGTTGAACCACCTCTCTGGTTCTGACAAACTAATAAGTGTGAAATGTCATTCCTTCCATTCCATACTTTTTAAATTAAACAAAAATTTCTATATTGGAATAACCCACATGTACATCTGTTTTGTTTTGCTTCAGTAAGTGATTAAAAGTCAACCAAATCTACATCCACTTATTTATTGCCTGTGAGAACTGTCAATGGTGACTGGCTGCTTGATGACTTCATTACTACTAGACATCACAGACTGCCCGCAGATGGCACGGGTCTGAAAGTCACCTCCCTAAGTGGGTTGGGGATGGGGGTGGCATTGTGGGGCAATGGATCTTCAAGAGCCTGTTAAATTTTTATGGACATCATTCTTCAAGGTCAGTGATGAGCTGACTGCAAACGCCAGGTCATTAATTTGAAAGCTGAATCTTGAAATATCAAGTGCTGCACTCAAGGTTCAATCAACAGGCCATGTACTTGCTTCATTTATAGGATAATTCCAATGCTCTGCAATGTTGGTATTTGTTGATTCAAATTGCTGCATGGTATATTGGAATGGGTTTTATTTGTTCATTATCTAACAATTAGAAATTGAACACCCCAAAAACTTGTATTAAATTAAAATAGTCCAAATTGCATTCAGCATCTTAATTTGAACTAGTACAGAGTTACTAATAATGGGAGTGGGAATTCAGGAATATTAGGTTGCAAAATTCCCACGCAAACCAGATTGAGATGATACATTCTTGGAAACATTGAGTTATAGACATAAATTGTCAGAATATAAATCTAGACCGCAGAAAGAGTAGCATTCCTCACAGAGGCCACTCTGAGCCGAATTCATTGAATAAGTCTTCAAACAGAACAAGCAGTATCTCCAGCACTGAGCACTTACTGTTAACAAACTTGTATTGCCCAGTATATGCTTCTAATGACTAGATGGCAAATACCTCTTGGTTTGAATGTGTGCCAGGTAAATCACCATTACTAAGATTCAATTCCTCTCTGTGATGCTATGATAAGAACAGGCAACTGGCAGAGCAGCAAGAGCACCATTAACTCCGTCACTACAATTTAGCTTAAAAAAAAAGCAACATAGAAGCATAATCTTGCTTTATTTTACTAAGATTCATAAAGGTGGCTTTTATAGATACCCAAAATGAATTTGGTAACTTAACGTGGCCTAGCACATGGAATCAAATGTAACTGCTTACTTTGTTTTAAAATATTTCATAAAGGGTTTAGTTTTTTTGGACCACACGAAAAAAAAGCTTTGCCCAAAATTTCCTTCAACAAATCGCTTCCATCAGCTCCACGTTATTACTTGAAATAAACCTCTGTACCCTGCAGCAACACAGCTTAAACAAAAGTCCAAATTATATTTAACAATGTGCATTAAATTTCGCAACAGACTTTGCATAGGAGCACTAACAACGCTATACTGTCTGCCGGACACACTCCCGGGGCTCAATCTAGCCTTGCAAATTCCAAAGGGAACGCACACACAACTGCTAAGCTACGAAGCACCAGTTGCCAACAGCCTCTGTAAACAATTAGGGAAAAGGTTCACAATTTACGAGGCCTCAGGTCCCCAGCAACAATTCATAAATCACAATAAATCATAATCTGGTCCAGATTGCCCCTGCTGTCCTGCCAACAGCTATGAAGTAAATAAGATCTTCTTGCACCAGCCTGAAACAGAGCAAGGATCTCGGCAATGAACTGGGACACAACATTAACTTGAGCACGGGACTGGAAAACCAAATAAGTAAATATAAATGAAATCAGCCGTTACTTTTTGCCTAAATAAAACTGCTCTCCCACCACAGACCCTGAACAAGATTTGAAAATGATGGAATTGCAGTCATACACTACAATGCCATGATTCAATATTTCTCTCTTAAAATCATGTGCATAAACTTTGAAACAAACTAACAACATGCATTATGTTTCAAACAGCAAATGGAAAAATTACCACGAACAAAGAAGTTTTTGTTTTTTCAATGCTTTCCTAAAAACCTTACATTAACAAGTATGGATTTAGAAGTCCAACCTTATTCTGGGTAAAGCATTTTGTTCCATAAAAGGAATTACAAAATTCTGAAATAACAAGACACGGATTATGGGTGGTGTTACCTTTTAACAATGTTTCTGGCCCTCATATTTCATGACTATGCTCTCATTAATTTTAAGTTAGGTTTCTGAGAGTAGCTAAATATCAACTTTTGTTTCTGCAAATCTACAATAAGAGTAAGTTACTCTGTAGAGACGAAAATTCAAAAATCAAGAGAATAACTAAAATAAAAAAAAATCAAAAGCTCATAACACAACGGTAGCTATAAAAAATGGCACGTCAGGAATGCTGCCCATCACTATTGACAACGTAAAGATCATCACACAAAGATTTCAGGATCATACACAAATCAGAGATTAATTAAGAAACACTAAAAAGGCAAACTAATGTACAAGGTATCAACAGCATATGTGCACACATGCGTTAATGCTTCCTGTAAACACACCAGTGCTGCCGAGAAAACACAAATGCTACGCCTGTTGGAATGCAGATCTCTTCCTAAAAAAAGACTCAAGCTCTACATTAATTTCTTTTGGTTCCTTGACAAGACATTCAAGTATATAGCAATATTTGCCCAAATAGAGTCAAAACAAAATTAAACCTAGAAAACCAACCCCCCCCCCCCAAAATCTGAAAGTCTTAAACCATAGTAAGAACATATTCAACATAAACAAAAAATCTTAAAAAGGCATAAAAATCTAGAAATGACAGATCTACTGAAAACAAGCAGAACCTTTTCACAAGCAGTCAGAGCACTGAATGGACATTACACACTCAAATTCTCCCTATAAACTACAGTGTTTGGAAGTTCGAGGAAATAGTTCTTTTTTTTAAAGAAACCAAAAACATAACCCAGCACATTTTCAACTTAACCAACAATAAAAAAAAATGCAGTGTAAATATACCTCAAGTACAGTTACAGATGATTCAGCTGAACACTTCCACCAGGGGAAATACAATCTATTGAATAGAAGTGTCACCAGATCAAACATTTAAAAAGATATTTGTTTAGTACAGGCTTTTTATTCTAATTAATATACCACATTAAAATACCTGAAAAGACAGACATGAAGAAATTTTGGAACAAATTTAAAAAAACTTCAAAAAGACAGCTCAACTTCATGGCATTAAAGTATTAGTCTTGCAAAATACAGAAATCCAAAAAGTTTTAGAGAATAAAATAATACATTATAGTCCTGATATCAGGGTAGCTCAGTGGAAATATCAATGAATTGACGTGGCCTCATTTTATTAATGTATTGACCCCATTATCATGTGGTGATAGTTTAAGTTTGAAGTCATCACATCGCACCTTTAAGAAAGCGCTGACTGAAAACAGCCGATCTAATTAAACTGTACAACAGTGCCCAAGAATGGAAGCCAACAACAGAAACCAGCAACTTTTTGCACGGTCATAATTTATATTAAAAAGCGGAACTACATTAATAAGGTCCAAAATGTGTAATCAAGATTAACAGACTACACTGACACTTCAAACCACAAACCAAGCCTCTAACCATAGACAATTCATACAAATTCTAACACTCAGATACAAAGCCATGAATGCTGAGGCAGAGGACAATAATGAGCTGAGCAATTTGAAATCAGAAACCTGCACACTTTTCATTTGTGGTTTCAAACTGTGAACCAATTCTCCTTTTACTAAAACCACTTGTGTTCCAAATTTGCATACTGGGTTGATTGCCCCCATGACATATGCCTAAATGGGTGCAGGTTTATCCCCCTCTTCCCCACCCCCAAACTAATTTTATTTGACACTTCTGTGAATATTTTGCCAGTTTTAGGAAGGATTGGGATTGCTAAATTCAAGCTATTTCCCCCTTTTATTTCATTCTGAGGGGCATAAAAGCAGGCAGGAAGACTGAAATGAGCAACTCTTAACAATCGAAGGAGAGGGAAACTACTAAAAGCTTTCCAATTTAAATATTAAGTTGCACTGCTCAGAGACAGAAAGAAATATACAATGCTACACAATATGTTACAAGACATAAATAAACAGAAATACATGTAACAGTTTAATAGTTTTTAAACATGTAGATTCATTTTCCTGACTAGTTCCAATTAATTTCTTCCAACTGGATTATGCTACTTAAAAATAAGCAGCCAACTATGCCATTAACGCCAGAGGTTATTTCTGGAGACATGCATTTATAGAAAAATAAACTTTTTTTTTAAAAAATTACATCTTTAGTTCTCATATGAAGCACAAACATGTATTCAATTCTTATTTTTAATTTCCAAAACTATTGCTTTTTAAAAATATGGGGGGGGGAGAAGAAAAACAATTATTCAAGAGCTCAATGCTTGTTGAGAGAAGAGGCTAGTTCTTTCTACCCAAGGTACCTCTTGTAGCTGTGTTTACACTGCACTGCTCCTACAGTATTAGTTAGTACATCTTTTTGCCATTTGAGCTCCCCAAACCCATTTGTACTAGCAGCTGTAATAGTGCACCTCTCTGCTGCTGTTCCAGCAAGAAACAACCAACATCTGCTTCAGCGCATCCAATCACTCTTAGCACATCCATCCCCCTTTGACTAATGTGCACCGACACTCGTATATCACCTGCAAATTGGCCCAAATGAATTAACCAGTGCTCTGCTTAACATTACGAGATTTAAATGGATTTTCTCTCTACAGGTCTCCTCAATAATTGCATTTATCCATCTTGTTGAAATACAGTTTACACTTGCTAACATCATTCCAATTCAAGCTACATTTTCTGCTCCAGTGGCAGGAACACAGGAGATTTGTCATCATATCATAACGGGTAATTCAAACAACAATTAGTTCTATGACTGCCCGTATGTCAACATCTGCTCCAGTAAGCGCAGCTTCAGTTCCCCCACACAGCTCGCCAAGATGAATTGTGCTTACTGGTCTTCAATTTGGATATAGGCTTAACAAGTCAATGATACAAAAGCAGAAGGGTCATTACACATTTTGTTTTAAGAAGTGGGCTGCTAAGGGAAGATATTTAAAAAATAAATGGCCAAAGTAGTATCAGTTTAATTAAAATGCCAAATTACACCACACATTAAAAAAAATTCAGAAATAGTGTTTTGTTCAGAAAATTAGCTGCAATACTTATTTTAATACTAGAGTCTTAATCAGTGGAACTTTCTAAATATTTCCTCTTCAGAAAACAAAATTCCAACAACTTTGGACCAGATTTCCTTTACTCTGTTAAAATATCCTACCAAAAAGAGACAGCAAAAAAAAGTTGCAACTGTTAGCAACATTACATAAGAAAGCTTTTCAGTCTAATGCAAATACCTCACTTGAAAACCATTTATAGGATTGTTTTTGATGACATTTAAGCCAGTAAACAGCACCAACTCTCATTTTTAAAGCACCTACCCTAGTGTTTCGTGCATTAGCCAAAGTAAACAAGAATACAATTGATGAAACCCAATGCTGGGCCTGGCAATGTACCACAGAAACAGAACTGGTAATGAGCACTGCTAGACAGCTGAAGTCTCGTGCAGAATTGCTAGGAGATGAGTTCTTCTGTATTTAAAAAAAATAGAATGGAACAATGTAACTCCTAGGCAACGGCACCAATTCAGCTGTGTAAACAACCTCTCTCTCCCTGTCTCTCTCTCTCTCTACCCTCACCAACCATTCCCCCACCCATCCAAAAAAAATCCTCATTATCTGTAGACCTCCAGAAACTCCTCAACCCCATTACATGCATTTCTGAACAATATGATACAATGTCAGTTGGGTATGGGATACGATTTCAATCACTTTGTTTTCAGGTTTTCTGCCTTTAACATCTGAAATATTTACTGAGATTCAGAGGGGAGCTAATTAAAACAGCACACAATTGTTTGACAAACAGACAAACAGTACTAGCATTCAAAGTTCACTGGACAGAAAGGAAGACTCTCCGGCTAGTGTTTGCTGCTGGTGCTCTAAGAACAGAGTGCTTACTTTTGTTCTCCAACTTGTTAACCCAATGCAGGTGTAGAACATGGAGTCAGTCAAGACACACTGAGGAGGGACCACAGCTACTGCCTTCAAGTGAGGTGTTCGCCTGCAACCAGGAGGAGCTGAAGGCACATTTACATTGGCATGCGCACGAACTTGCATGCTTACACCTTCACCAAAATTGACATTCACTTGGATAATGGAACCACTTTTAGCAGTGTAAAGGTAGTAATGGGGGGCACTGCTGACACCCTCCGATAATCCAAACCAAACAAGTACCAATGGTAAAGACTCAAAGGGCTGAGAAATGAAGTTCGACACAGGAGCTTGGTTAAAATTCCCTGCAAATCTACAATATGTGAGGGGCTTAAATTTTGGGTAGGCGAGATCTTAGCAGTTGGGTAATATGTGCAAAACAGTTAATACCAACTGGAATAGGGTAAAAAGGCATTAACACTATAGGATCACAGGTTCCGTTCCTACCCTGTACCATTTTAGCTGGTCAGCCAATCCAACATCTTAGAGGCTACTGTGGGCCGAGACCTTCCTGGGGGCTGATAAGGGAGAGAAGATTTTAAAAATAATTAGAGCTCCCTCTCTCAGTTTAATAAACTCATCTTTGCAAGTGTACATTGTAGGTGGCAGGATTGGGCAGAGCTGCCAACTTTTACTACTCCATATATTATATCTGCATTGCAAAACAATGGAGCACACATTTCCAAATGAAAATGTACCAGACTTGATTCCTAGACTAGAACCCTAAGTCAAACAGTGCTCATTCAACTTAAAAATGCATTTAGCATTACAGGAATCACAATAGCAAATTCACTATATACATCCTAAAGTATTTATCATTTTTTCTTTTTGTAAAGCAAGTAAATAAGGAAATACATGTACGTTATGTTAAGGCATTTCAAAATTTTTCACTTAATGATTTTAAACTTTCTGAAGTGTAACAACTATTGTTATGTGCACAAACGTTACATCCTTCGATCACAAACAGCAATGAAATTCATGACCCTGCTAATCATCTTTTTGTGGTACTGTGTCAGCCAAGAACTTCCTGCTTCGCTTGATGTGTTAGGTTCTTCAAAATCCACCTGACCGCCCAGGTTGGATCTCCATTTAGCCATAATCTGTGGCTCGGTACATTTGACAATGCAAATCTCTTCAATGCAAATCCATTACGCTAAACATCAATCTGAAAGAACTTTGAACAGCTAGCTAGAAGCAGCAATAGCCAGTAACATTCAAATTTAATCAACTAAATACGAAATAATGCACATAATACATTCATTTTCATAATCTAGAATGTTATTTATGAACAGCAAAAGTCCAGAGATTCTGTTAATTATCCCATCAACTGATAACTTGAAGGCAGAAGCCAGGTTGTCTATTTTTCTATACCTAATTGTTTTTAAACAATTAAATTTAACAAAATCTAATCACACAAATTAAAAGTGTATTCAAGTCCTTAAAATAGGCTTTCATGGGAAATATATACGATACAATAATTTAAAATGGTTATTCTGAATTTTTCTCAGAGTTCCAGGCAATGGGATTAGAACAGATAATTCAATGGAGGAGACAGCATCAGCACATGCTACAATTGCCCCTTTCTGAAAATTGTACAATTTAAAAGAAATAAAAATCAGTTAACCTCTGCTCTCATCTAAGCATCTTCTAATGCCCAGGTTTACTCCAACCTACCAGTAATTAAAATGCATTTTGAGAACATTTATAATCTGCTACACTCCATTGTGGGTTATGTTTGGTCCTGTCAATTGACGTACAGAAGAATGCCTTACATCTTTAATGCTCAGTGGCCTTCATATTGACTGTGAAGTTATTCCTGCATGTGTATTGACAATGACAAGGTTATCAGTTTAGTGCATTTGCTGACACTCTCACCTCAATCATTAGATTGGAGGTTCATGCTCCAGTCCAGACATTAACAATCCAGTGCAGTACCGATGCGTATTCATGAGATCAATCCATTGGAGAAGACAATGTGAATGTTAAGAACCAGGTGCCACAATGAGACAGCCAGGATTTTACCCCACTGCCACTCAACATTCCTGCACTAACCAACATCCAATCTCCTTTACCCCTCCTCCCCCCCCCCCCCCCCCCCCCGAAATGAAGCAGTCATTCACAAACATTTTAATTTTGGGATCTTGCTTTGTTAAATGAATGTTGGATTCGTCCACATGACAACAGGCAATGCACATAAAAGTAATTCATTGTGGAAGTATTTTGAACAGATGTGATAAGGCATAAAAGAAAATAAGTCTATCAATTAATCTTGCAGTCAGCATGAGTCAGAAACAAACATTAGGCCAGTGGAAATTAATACTGAAAAAAAACATTTCGTTTAAAACAAAATAGTTTTTTTTAATCTTAATATTCCATTAGATAGCCTTGACAACACAACTGTTAAATTAACTAACTAGAGCTTCCAATGAGACCTGTGTACAATTGGAATTTCAACATCTGACATATTGACCCAGCACATATGTCCAAATTTTCCCCAAACTTTTGGCATTGATTTGGACAAAGGGCAAAGGATGTTAAAGATATCACATTATCTGTAAAGAGAAGGGAACAGTGAAGGTGCAAGACAGTAACCATGCTTTTGTACTGCGCCACTTTTGTCACTATTAATTACATGTGGAAAGGCAAAGCAGCCCAAGGCTTACTCCGCAGCACTGAATTTCAAAAATACCTTATTTCATTCATGTGAAGTGCCCAAGGGTGTTTTCCCTTAAAGGCATTATATAAATTTAAGTTGTGGTGGTTACGGCGAGTGTTACATTGAGCAATATTGTCAGGGTACAGATATTTAAAGTTGTTATTAAATAAAGGGCTAGAGGTGAAAGAATCTGTCCTGCCCAACTGCACCATCCAGTCTGTCATATTATGTTATAATCAGTTTCCTACCCTTACATAAAAACTACATTCCACATGGCAATAATCAAGAAAGTTACAAAACATCAGAGCTGCTTCACTTTAGAAACGATGCTAATATGTTTGATAAAGGTGGTGTATTTTGAACTCTATAATGACAGGGCAAGATTCATCACTGTTCATCAGTGCACGAACACTATGGACGTTATCATAACGATAATTGATCACTCTAATCCAGAGTCTGGACTGCAATAAAGCTTTCAAATATAGTTACAGCACAAAAATTCACTAAAAGGGGGACATAAAAAAAGGACAAGAAAATTTTAGTATTTCAGCATAATTAACCCACATATTAAATAACTAGCCTAACAGAACAGTTGTTTCAATCTCCCTCTCCAACCTTTCACCATCTTTACTAAAGCATTAATTGCCACATTAAAGAGTTTTGTTTTTGAAAAAAATGGCCTATTTACAATATAAATATGTAATTGAAAGTGTTAGAAAGTAGGTTTGTATTACGCTCTCAAACACAAACAATAAAACTGATGGCATGAAAGGTTTAAATCCAATTTACACATATATAATCCCACAATTAGCAAACTGAACAGTGTCAATCCCAAGGACTACTTGCACATGACCATAATTATTTAAAATGACTGAAAATTTTCACGTCCTCTCGCAAGCTCAAATGCTTGAAACTTCTCTGCTAAAAGCATGCCACATGGGTAGGAATGGGTTAATTTAGCTGGAAATTAAGTGAATTGTATTCAATAAGAATGATTTATAGTTACACAGTCTTTAACCCACTCTTCCTTTCAGGGAAGTTCAAAGATTATACTCTTCTATATATGAAAAACAAAAGCCAATTTATGTTGTTCAAACAGATTGATAAGAGAAAATGTACTGGCACATACTTGCATCCAACTCTAGTTAACAGCAATCTTGCTCTTAAAAAACCTTGGGTTTTGGTTTTTAAACTCAATGATATGTCACTGCTCACATAACATACTAACCCCTGCTTAACGTCACCATGTGCAAGCACTGTCCCAACTCCTGGATGTCCAAAACACATCTTTAATAGAGAGAAAACCCTTGCCCCTCTAGTCAGGAGTAACCTCGTCACTAACAATAACAAGAGATTCCAAGCCTTTTTAAATATGCTGTTCCCACTGCATGCTGATTACACTGAAAGACAACAGAAATTGAAACCAAACACTTACTAAACACTTATCACTACTTTCTAATTTTAATAACACAGCTCAATTAGATTAAACCAAGGGATACAGCAAAAATATAAACAAACACACTAGAAACTTATGCCACATTTAAAGTAAAAACAGAGTTATCTAATGGGCCAAAACTGGAATCAAATAAACATTTAGAACAATAGAATGAAAAAAATCTGTACAAAGCTGTAAAATATTTTAAAGTTTTCCTACCAAACAATAAAAAAATTTAGTCAATCCAACACAGTATACATTGAGGAAAAAGAACTTCATCCATGGAATTGCTGAATTGCAAGCACGACATTCCTGCATGTAACTAGCTTCAATTGCACACATACTGTGAATGACTCATAAAGCAATTAACAAAATAGCATTAGAAAGGGATGATGGATCAAGAAAGGAATTATACAGGTTACATCCAATCCAACGTTTACAATAATACACCAAAAAAAAGTTGCTATGTTATTGCTATTCCCTATAGTTCTATAGCTGGACCACAGAAAAGCTCCCAAGGATGCCATTGCTTGAGAATGAGAAGGCAAAACCAACACTGAACCATATTTAAGGTGATTTTAAAACCAAACATTCAGCATTGCTCCCATTCCAAACAGCTAATCATAATATCATTTTCATCACTGCACCACAGACACATCCTTCAAAACAAAATACAAATCCATGTATTCAAATCTTCTTGTGAGAGCTGTGGTCTGCAACAAGAGCTGCAATTTAGAGAAGGAAAATGGGCAATTGACTGAAAAGTACGAACAACCTCATGGAGGCATCTTAACTGGTCACAGATGCCTGTAGTCAATTTTAATAAAAAGGATGCTGCAGAATAGAGATCAAGTTTGAAATCAATAAAAAAATACACTAAACAATGAAAACTAGGGAGTTCAAATTAAAAAAAAGCCTTTTTTCTGTACACAAAAGCAAGAAACCAAAGCAGGTGAGAGCACCTAGTAGGTCAGGACAAGAAACAGGAAATGGAGCAAGAAATACCTAATGACTATGTGCTGAATCCTTGTAACAGTCTGCAAATTGGATGTTTTCTCCCCCCAAAATAATTGCATTTGTGCTAATACCATCATCTTTTGTGCCTCAGCAATTCCGAAAGCTCAAAGGCCACACACCTTGACATTCACTACAGTTTACAACCTGCAGGTAACTCTGTATTGTATGAAAAAAATTCCAGGGTATTTATTATTACAATGGAAGGAAGTCACTACAGACAATTAACATTAGCTGTGACTGCCACAGTTCAAACAAGGCCTCCAAATGAATCTATTTTCCCCTTCAAATTCCTGTATAGTAATTGAATCCTTAACTGTTTTCTTAAGGATTGGAGTTTAAAGAAAAACATCCATTTGTACTGAATAACTGCACAGAACAAGATGGGGCCAAAATTAGGAAGATGGACAAGAACCACACACATGGATAGCTCAAGACTATAATGAAGACCCCAACCCCCGCCACCCAAACCCTCTTTCAGAAATATGCATTTGAATCCTTCATTCCTTTTCTTCCAACAGGCAGCCACTGGCAAGGCTACTCTAATTATTCTAACATTAGCAGCAATTCCAAGTACTACTCAAACACCTTTTGTTCCCTGCATTGCTTTTTGCCAGCCCGAAATTCCTGCCCTGGAGAGTGCCGAGAAGCTGTTTACCACCAGCCCCCTCCCTTACTTCAGAATGCAACATTAGCAAATTTAGCTTTCTCTGCCTATTTTATTCATTTCCCAGTGGTCCAATTGAAATTTTAAGGGAAACATGTCCAGGCTTTCCTTCCCAGAGCACCAGTACAGCCCGAGGCAATCCTGTGGAGGCTGGACACCAACCGGCCCCCACCCCGCCCCCCCACCCGTTTCTACCAGAACCTACTCCAAGGAATCGGATACTGTCACAGAACCTGCCCCTCCCCCCAAATGGGCCTCTTTAGCCTCAGCAACAATCCAGGTGTCTATTCAACAGTTTGCACTCAGGTTTAATTTGAAAATTCCAAGCATTTTCTTTGCCCAAGTGTTCCATTACCCTCCGATTTTTAAAAATCTTCTACTTTTCCCTTCTCCTATAATCAATGAAATGACAACAAATTAAAGACATTGTTTTGTTTTACAGCTGAGCAATTTGTTTTTCCGGTGCTTATTTTACGGTTGCTTTCCGGCATTTTAAACTCAGCAGGCCACTGTCGTATTAAGCCCAGGTTGCTATAGAATTTAATCGATAAACATTAATTGCCATAGTTCACGAATTACAGCCCAATTGTGTTCTGTTAAATTTAGGTGACACTCTTTAATGGTTCTAAATCTGAACTAGTGGTCTCTGAACATACAAATCAACGTGGTCACTGGTTTTAAGATCTTTGCCAATTCTTTCAAAGTCTTCCTTGGCTTTTCCCCCAACCTACCTCAGCAATCTGTCTGCTGGCTTGGTCCTTTGGCAATTTCCTACAGTGGTGCCATACACAACTCCTCATTCCCTGCAAACTCATCTTCTCACAAAAGGTAACCAATCTTTAAGCCATTGTTGTCCAAGTTCCAAAACACTCTCCCCAAAATCTCTACCCAACCACATTCCTCTGCTTTTAAAGGCCATAGAACAATCCTATCTTGGACCGTATTTTCACCTCCTAACTATATGCTTCTCTTTCTTCCCTTCCTGCCTATTGTCCGCTCTTCCCTTAGTTCTTCCAACAAGAAAGCAAGGAGCAGCAAAAAACTGCAATTGTTGTAAAGTTATCAACATAATGTTCAATTGAACATTTCAGAAATGAATTGTGTACTCCACAGCCTTATTGTTTAAAACATCAGAAAAGTTCAGGATTCAACTCCCAGCAGGTGTTGAAAGTGCAGAACTCAAGCTAAGCAACAATCCCAATCAATCTGGTTTGGGGAAGAGTTAGGGCAGGATTCCTGATTCAAATTACTGTTGCATTACAAGGTGATTTATATTTCAGGTGAAGACAGAATTCCCTTTACGAGGAAAAAATGTATGCTGGTGCATTTTTTGCACCCTGCACAGCTTCCATGATGTTCTGTCTGAACCAAACTAACACCTAGGATAAAAAGTGTTAGGAGGGGTCTACCATTAGACTTTACTTTGACTACAAGTTTCATTAACAATTCATCAAAAGTACCTGCAGTTGTTTTCTTGAAACAATATGGCACAAGACTAGTTAATATTTGCACAATCTGGCACAGCAACTTCCCACAATAATCACTCAAATGCTTTCTGAAAATGTTTTCACAATGAGTTTCAATACTGATAATTCTGATGTCCAAAATAGTAATTTAACCCAAAATACAGAAATTCAAACAAAAATACAAATTCACTTGATTAACTGCATCCACTGAATGAATGGCTTCATTACAGCTTTTAACTTGAATGTCTGAGCCTCTCTCAAAGCCAGAGGGTGAACTTGGTAGTTTTGCCCTGAGCCACATGTAAACAGTCTACCACGTGTTCGCAAAGCTTCAGTCTAATAATTTCCCTGATTGCAATAGCACTGGACAGGTAGGTTTTTTTTTAAGGTAAGAGAATGTTTCTCTTCACCATCTAGCACTTTCTTAAACCATTCTGAACAGCAAAAAGTTTTATGATAAAGTATTATTTTTGAAAAAGAGGCTATTACATCTTTTGTGTTCAGGAATCTTTATAAAGTTATGCTAAGGTACACAGAAAGATACAGATGTGTATTTTCTAATTTTTCAGAACGTTAGTCGAATTATAAAGCCAATTGATTTGCTCCAAGAAGCAACAGTAGGAAAGACAGAATAAAATGAGGAGAGACAGAAAAATAACAAAAGGTATCAGAGACGAGAGGCCAGACTCATCCACTGATTGTGTGAAAGGAATAGGGCAAGTGAAAAATCAGGACACCACAAACTGATTCACGCATCCAATCAAAAGTTGACTTTTACCTACATGCCCCCAGTATTCAGAATTTTATCCTAACTTTTGATAATACAAATTATATTAAATCAAAGTCAAGCTTGTATTACAAAATAAAAAGCTCCCTAATAATTGAAAAGTCAGTTGAGCAATAACAAGATAAACACTGAAACAAAGGACCACAGATGCTAGAATCTAGATGAAAAAAAACAAGATGCTGGAGGAACTCAGCAGGTCAGGCAGCATCCGTGGAGTAAAACAGTCAACGGTTCGAGTCAGGACCCTTCTTCAGAACAGTCTGTTTTACTTCATGGATGCTGCCTGACCTGCTGAGTTCCTCCAGTATCTTTTTTTTCATCTGAGCAATAACATGATGCTAGTTTTCTTCATGTTGAGTTGGTCAATCCCAGCCAAGGGACCATTGCAGCCACAGAATTTATTTTGTTTTATGAAAAGTAACATTGACAAGGATGTACACTCCTGAAAATTAAATGGCAACCCCCACAAGGATACAGCAAGGTCTCCAGGTAGGAACAGGATTGCACCCCCACCCCTCCGTCATGCTGTCTTCATTTGTTGAATGGCTCTCTCGGTTCATTGTTAAGGCTTAAGTATAAGCACACGGACTTCCGTTCCAAGTTTGTGGGTCCTGAGGTAGCTAACGAGACAAATTTGGGAACCACAAATGGGAGAGGTGGTGGCTGACAGGGCTGTGGGTGAGTAGTTTACAATGTGGTCTGCTCCTTCCACAACTAACATGGGGCTTGTCTGCTCCCAATGCATGGCTTCATGGCTCCCAATACCATCCCAAATGCCCCTTTTCCACTTTAAGCAATCATGGGCCAGAGATTCCCAGGAGTTAGTGGAAACATTACATTTGTTCATGGAGGCTTTGTGCACATCCTTGAATCTTTCCCTCTGGCTGCCTGCTAATCTCATGAGCTCAGAATAGAGTATCTTCTTCTGGTGTTGAGCACGTGAACAACATGGCCTGCCCAACACAGAGCTGACCAAGTGCAATCAGGGCCTCAATAGGTATTTTGGTCCGTAAGGAGGTGTTGATGTTGGTTTGCTTATCCTTCCAGTGAATTTAGAGGATTCTGCAGAAACAGCATTCGCGGTTTATTTTCCAATGCTTTGAGATTCCTGCTGTTGGTCACCCAAGCCTCACAAGCATGGGGGGGGGGGGGGTGGGGGGGCGCGCAAAAAGCTTAATACACAGAGTAGTATCAAAGCAGAAGTTCAACCCCATGATGAGATTTTCCACCTGCAGCAAATTAGAAAGCAGAGAACTGGAGGGTTTAGCACACGGGCCAAGTCCAATGCCTGAAATAAACATACCAGCACTTTCCTAACTACGCCAAAAAGTATATACTAATGGCAGTGGTGTCCAATCTGGAAGCACATGATCATCTCCTAAACCTAGTCCTAGAAACCAAGGCAACAGTCATGTGTCCTCTAGTTCTTATCTGTCAAATTCTCCAATTTCAATTGTTCGCCCGGGGCTTTGGAATGGCTGTTTTTAGTGCTGTTGTCTCATTAGTGGGTAAGTCATAAATCAGAACAAGATCTGCTTGTATCAGCACACTTGGGAACACAAATTAAAACAGGCTCCACGGTACGCATCCATGTGGCACACACAAATAGATGCCTATTCACCCTGGCCGTGTAAGGACCTGCGTATCCAGGGGGAAGCAGGCAAGCTACAGCATCACAGTGCAATTTCTATATAGCTCAAGTATGCAGTTACAAAAACAACTTACATAATACTCTTCAAATACTAGTGGGCATAGCTTTATGGTAAAGGGGGGAAAGTTTAAAAGGAGATTTACAAGTTAATTTTTTTTTACACACCAAGTGGTAGGTGCCTAGAATGCACTGCCAGGGGAAGTGGTGGAAACAAATACGATAACAACATTTAAAAGGAATTTAGGAAGGCAGGGATTAGAGGGATATAGACCACATACAGGCAGAATGGATTAGAACATAGAACAGTACGGGCCCTTCGGCCCATGATGTTGTGCCGACCTATATAAACTTATTCCACCAATCTAAACCTTCCCTCCTATACAGCCCATAACCCTCCATTTTTCTTACATCCACATGCCTATTTAAGTGTCTTTTAAATCTCCCTATTGTATCAGCCTCTACCAGGATTAGTTTGGATTGGCATCATGGCTGGCACAGACATTGTGGGCCAAGGGACTGTTCCTATGCTGTACTGTTCTATGTTCTAATATATATGTCCACATATCAATTTCTGCTTAACTTATTCAACTGGATTGTCAACTAATTTACAACTCATTTTACTCAGAAATTGTTTTTCTCAGTGTACCACATCACTCATAGGTTTAGGCTTAGACCCAGACCCATGAAGTAACTTGCATTGATGTAGCAGCTTCCATGACCACAGTATGTTACAAAGAATATTACTTTTCAAGTGTTGTTACTGTTGTAATATTGATTGTCGATAGTGTAGATATGGCTATGCCACTCCTTTAATAAATAGTTTTTTCCTCAACTTGCTCTCCAGTCCTGCTGCACCATTGGGAGAGGACAAGCAGAAGAGAAACAAATGCCCAAATTTGCTCTGCAGCTCCTGACTGCCCACTGGAATTCAGCAGCTCACAATACAAACTGCAGAACAAGCTCATCAAGTCATCTGTGTGCACTTATTTCCACACAAGACTCAGCCGAGCTTCTTCTGGCCAAGTTTAAGGCTCAGTCAAAAGGAATTGATTTTACCCTTGCAAAATACAAACTTCCTTCCTTCTAACCCATTCCCCACCCAAAAACAAACAAACATCAGTACCACCCACCATCGCTCTACCACTACCAGTCAGACTGACTGACTAGTGATGTTTCCACCATAAATTCTCTGATTTAGCTGAGTGAGATTGAAAGACTGACTGACTAGTGATGTTTCCACCATAAATTCTCTGATTTAGCTGAGTGAGATTGAAAGGTGGGGAGGGGTGGGGAAGAAGAACGAAAGAGAAAAGATAGGGGAAGAGCCAATTCCATCCACACCTTTCCTTTTTAAATTACACCATTCAACTATTCTAATAATTATTATTTCTCTGCCGAAGCAAATGAAAGTGACCAGATTTAAACAGCCATTTCTAATTGGCTGACCTAGTCTTAGTTTAGTTGGCATTTCCACTTGTTTTCATAAAGATTTTCTTAAGAAAGTCTGAGGTTGAATCCAATGGACCAAAACAGAGAAGTATGTCAGCAATATTGGAATCTTCACCAGAAAAGGGGAAGCCACACTGCCCCTCCTTTTAAATTAATGCAACAGTCCAGAACACCTCCTTCCCCAGCCCCATTCACACAATGATTAGACACAAGCAAAAAAAATCCTTGTGCTCAAACTCAGTTTGTAAATATTTACTGCATGAAGTTTTCCATTTGTTGATCTCTGCTGAGAAACCTCACCACAATCTACATCTGCATTTCATTGACTTAAATTTACCACATGTTGAGATGGGAGCGGTCTCAATTCCATTTGAATCACTGCACAAATATGCAAGTGATTTATTGTTTTTTTTAAAAAAAACGAGCTGGTTTAGTTGGACTGCCCTTCTTGTGCAAATTACTCCTTCTGGTCTGGCAGGCCATGAACAATCAGTACAGACTAATTAGACTTTGTAAATGTACCCTGCCCTGCTAATGCCTTCACAATCCAAAACCAAAATGCCAAGACATTTGCTAAAACCGCTCATATACTGACACATCAGACACATAGAAAGGGTCTGATGTGGTGTTAAAGAACCCATTCAGTGCCATAAACCCCCTGGAGATAGCAATTAGGGACAATTAACATGTGCAACCATAGTACTAGATGGAAGACATTTACAAAATCTCACACACACCTGGGAGTAAGGCATTAACCAATTCTTTTCCACAAACAATTAAAACCCAATATAAACATACTTAAATCAGATTACAATTCCTGATGTGTTCAGGGGGTTAACTCTGCAAAATGAAAACAGCCAACTACAAATAAACATCACTGCAAGGAAATAATGAAACCTGGCTAATCCTCACATACTTCTAATTCCCCACTTTTCTTTAGCATTAAACCCCACTCCCCCGGTATCTCCTTGGGTCATGGGGTACAAGGCCAGTGTGACATCAAGTATTTCAACATTCATAAATGACACATGCCATAAATAATCCCTACTGATTTACGACTCTGTTGCAATTGCTGGCCAAGGATTTGGGGTGGCATATTTCTTTCTGACGGCTTGTCAAGGTGCAAATTTGGCCGCACAGTAGCTGTGCGGTCAGACCGGGAACTTCTAGCTCACTAATTCAGCTTAAAGCAGAAAGCAAGCAGCATTTCTCCTACAATCTCCAGCCCTTAAAAGTTCCACTGCCACAAATCTTCATATTCTTGAGTTAAACGTAGGTCTCAAAGAACCAGCCGTTGAAAACTTTTACAGGGCAGCTGGAAGATCTCCTCCAACTTTAGTCATGTTCTCACAAATCTCTGCAGCTGTCACTCCTAAGCACATCATGCTAAACACGAGTTCCCAGCCAGTTTTGCAGCATTTCAATTCATTTTTTTGAGCCACAACCACCATTTTCTTTCAATTACAAGAGCAAGATATAGATGTACAAATTCAAAACAATAAAACAGTGTTTGGAAACATACACAGCATAACAATTACAGCTGCTTGTATCAAGTGTTCAAAAAAAAAAGTGCCTTGCAGACAGGAATCATCCACAACACTTTTTAAAATAGCTTCTATTAAAATAGGTTCTACTTTGAAAGGAGAATTTACAGAATATCCTTACTGCAGAAAGAATAACCGGCTAAGATAAAGTGCTACACATACTCGCATAATAATCTTTGAAGTATTTTCTTGTCAAGATGCAGAGACCAAAAAAAATGAAAACACATTTGTAGACCACTTCTACAGCAACTTAACCTCAAAAGCAGAGGAGGTAACAAATTTCTGCACCAATCAATATTGTTTCATTTTCAATTCAACTTGCCCGAGCTGCATTTCCAAAAAAGGTATGTAACAGTACAGACTAATTATTTCTAATTTCCATAAGTTTATTTTGAAACATCCTTGGTCACCATTTGAAAATGACTATCCATAATATACTTTAATTTCTTCTGAAGCATGCAAAAAAAAGTAATTGATGTCATCTATAAATGCATTTAAAAGGTCAGCAACAAACATATCAGAGCAAAACAATAAATGTTATTTGATCTAACTTGCAGTCAGACACCAGTACACGTAATGAAAAGGTCTCAGAAATGGTGGCTGACAGGACCCTTGTAAATATAGTTAAGATTATTTGAAAATTACTCTAACTGCCGGTGATGTATATGACACACAAATCTTCAAACTCAAAAGGACCAGAACAGCTGTCAATTCAATATCATGAGCATTTTTGTTTTGCTCTTGGTTAAAACAAGAACTGTGCAATGATAAATAATTCTGCACTGTAATGAAAAACCATCACAATGTAAAATAGCCATACAATTTTCAGAAATGGATATTATTTGGTTTCCTTTCATTTTTAGTCCACAGTCCCATGCTGGAACTTTGTAACCCTGATTGAAAACTAGCACTAAACACATTACGACAACACCTAAATTACAAAACTAAATATACAGTAATAATTTCTCACCTAGTTCCAGTCAACACTGCCCCCCCACCCCACCATGTACTGACAATTCCAGAACTAGACATTTTTAATTGTTACTACTTGCTGGGCTATAGTAGAGTAATTCAAGCTAATACATTATTCAAAAGAAACTGCACGCATAAAGCCTGCAATTTAAGTACACATGGAAATTTCAAACAAAGGTCTGTAGTGCTTCTGTACTTGATGCACTCCAGTAGATGCTGGTCTACCAAATGGCATCAGGTCTGTGCTGCAATTTTCAAAAATCTCCATGTGCTTCTGCATGTGGTCCAGAACATTAGACTTCAGTGTACAAGAATACCTGGCAAGCTAACCAAATTATTAGTGGAGCTAAAAGGTATTTATTTCTAAACCATGCATTCTTAAACCAACACTATACAAGCTCTAAAACCTTTCTAAAACCAACCAAACATCATACATTTTTACTTCTAGGATGTTTTCTGTTCTACTACAATTCTGCTGTAATCCCTTTAAATCTTAAATAATTATTTTCAACTCAGTTATTAAACTTTAAGAACTGCATATTAAACAATGTTGGAGCAAGCTAATTGAATTATCATTTTATTTGAAAATCTATCCCACATATTTTAAATGAACTAGAATGGCTAGCAACATGTATCTCATCAGTTCTGTTGGCAACTTCAAAAATCTGTCCATTCAGTTGCAAAGAAAAAATTCTAAATGTCTCAAATTACTATTCAGTATGGAAAACTGCATCTGGCAAAAATAAAATCAATTGATCTGTAGCTACAGTAAAGTTAACACACTTTAACACAAGTCCAAAAATTTTATTAACAAAGCAGTTCAAATTAAGTCTTACGAAGGAGAAATTCGAGTCATTTTGAAAGTTGCCATTTTGGTCTAAATATAAAATGAGTCAACAGAATGAGCACAGATTTCACCACTGTAACCAACGGAACCAGACTTTCATAGAATGGCAGATTCAGAATCACTCTCTGTAAACATCTTCACCCCCTTCTTGAATCCAACACGTGGATTTAATTTGAAACGTCAGATTAGGAAAGGCGAGGGGAGAGAAAGAAGGAGCCTAACTTGTAAATAAAAATGCTGTGCATCTATGCGACGAAGATTTCAAGTCCAGGAGGGCAGTTTCACTGTTCAGTGCCTCTTGTCAAAAAGTATCAAAGTTTCCCCTAGTTTATTTCACGTGACTCTGATGGTATTTCACGGGAGCTGACAGTTCGAGAGATCGTAGAGGTGAACTGGGACGAGACATAAAGCCCATCCAGTCTAGCAAATTAGCCCCAATCGCAAGAGTAATATCCCGCTGAGACTCCCATTGTATTGCACGATGACCTGTAAATTTCCAGCACAGTTAAGGTTTGACAAAAAGGTCTGACTCCCTTAATCGGAATGCCACGATAACAAAAGCAAACTGGTGCAACGGAGTCCTATACACTGGGAAAAAAATTCCGAAGTCGCTTTCTAACAAATTACTGTAATGACTTAACAAAAGCTGTCCCTTTTCAAAAACACGCTCCCCCCCCCCCAATCAATCAGTTTGCAGAAATAAAAACACAGGATTTTCCTGTGTGGGGGAAAAAGAGAAGACAAAAAAGTGATTACTGAAAAAAAAAGACCCCGAAATAAACTAGACTGAAAGTGGCAATTGACAGAAGAAAGCTGAACAACATCCACTTGTTGAACCAAGATTGAGGAGGGGGGGGCCGTTATTTTGCACCCAAAAATTCCTGCACTCCTCCACAAGTACCCAGCGCTCATGGGCTCTGCCAACACTAGTCAAAAAAAGTCACCAGAGCATCAAAAATAAGTTTTCAGCTAATATTTTTGGAGGAAGGGGGGGGGGGATTTTTTTAAATAAATGCTTTCCAGTCTCCTTTCCCTAAAATATGAGGAGAAACGTGGCAAAGGAGGGGTGGGGAAAGCAACACTGTGCTCATTAAAAAAGGGGAAAAAACTTGTGTTTTTCTTTTAAAAAATATCCTGGAAATCAAACACAAAACTTTTTTTTTAAAAAATGAGGCTTCTTTTTTTAAAAAAATTAATGCACAACCTACCGTCCTTGCGCTGGGAGATAAAGATCCATTGGGGAGGTAAGGACTTGCCAGGTCAGGAATCATAATGAAAGGATAGCCGGGATATGGTGGGCCCTTGAACAGACTTCCTCCATCTTGCCTCTTTGCTTCTCGGTCAAGAAACATGGCGGGGAATAAGAGAGAGAGAAACAAAGTTAGGGATCAAAACTTTTTCTCACTTTTTTTTAAACAACAAGAGGAATGTTCAAAAAAAAGTAGCCGCTCTCGCCTCAGCGAGAGAATAATAGTTAAAAGAAATTTAGCAAAACAAACAAAAATAAAATCATTTTTTCCTTTTTTTTCCCCTCACAAACAACTCACCTTCTTCTAAACTCTCCCTGGACTTGTCCCGAAAAGTTTCTGAATGCCGAGGCGGCGGCCGCCTTTCCGCCTGAGAGGAACATGGTGGATGGCCAGAGAGAGAGAAACAAGAGTTGCGATTATTTAGCACAGATCATCGGGTTGTAAGATTGTTTTTCTTTTAAAAACTGGTGAAATAAAACAGATAAATACACAATTTCACGCCTACAAAGTATGAGGTGGAGATTTTTTTGTGGGTGTTGCAACTATTAATGAGCCCCCCCCCCCCCCGACACACACACACACTTTCTCTTCCCTCACATAATATTTTAAAAAACATAAACAAGAGCTTTGCTCCTTACCTCGGAGTCTGATGAACTGTTTTGGTTGGTCTCTGACTCGTTTACTAATGAAGACTTGACGTCTGCTAAATCCCTTTCTGCAGAAGCATTTTCCGAGATCTTTTCTTCCTGCTCCCCTTCATCTTTAAAAGAGATCATTTCATCATTGGCCCCTAGATCGTCGCCGCCACCGCTGTTGAGCTGCGGCATCTTTAATTTTGTTTTTAAAATGCCCCCTTTTTTTTCCCTTTTTATAAAGTGATCGACTTGCTGCAACTCGTTCGGAGAGGGGGGAAAAGGAGTGGGGAGGAGGAGGAGGGGGTTGTTAATCCGTCGCAAGTATGATTTCTTTTTCTCTCTCTTTCTTCTTCTTTTCCTTCTTCTTCTTGCCCCCCTCGCTGTCTGGGAGTAAGTAAATAAATTGCAGGAGCGGTAATTGTTAGTGAATGCACGCCGAGGAGCTAGCTCTCCTGCTCGGAGTGAAGTTGTTGCAGACTCGGCGGCGGCTGCTCCACTTCAAAGGCTCGCCGCTGTTTGATTGACACTTTGATTGACAGGAAAAGCTCCACAGACTGTCCCGCTTGCAAACTAATGAGATGCACAAGAGGGCAATGCGTATCGAGTAATGAGGAGGGACTTCCATGACGTCTGCATAAATAAATTAAAAGGGAACACAGAGAGAGGGAGAGGGGCTGGCTGAGGTTTTTTTAGTGATAATCAAAAGCCCTTGAACTTGATTTCCTCAATTTTTTTTATGTATTTTTCTTTGCTCTGCTCTGTTTTGATCATCTTAACTTTTGCTCCAGTTTTTCCATCAACCCATCAAGGGCTCCTAGATTTTTTTTATTGCAACATGCTGCCTTAGCCTTACTAGCAATCGATCTTTTTATATACATATGGTGAATCAAGCGGTTGTTTTTAAACTGGCACATCTTCATCTGTGTGTTAAGTCCCCGACTTGACCAGATCTCTAACTGCATGTGCTAATCAACACAAAACCATTTAAAAGCAGCAATAATAATTAATATGTAATTGAACTGAAATGCATTGTATTTGTAAATATCGAGGAGTTATTAAGTGTGCAACAACCTCTTTGACACGAAGTATTGTAATCTATTACCGCTATTACCGCGTAACTGCCAAAACCACATAAATAGTGACTTTAACATTTTCACGAATATGCGCCTCTGTACTAATAGTAATTTTAACAGTATACCAGAAGTGATAAGGATTTTTTTTTAAACGGAAACTTTGGATCGTGCCGAATTTCGAGTTTAACAGACCCGTATAGATATAACCTTAATATTAACAGAAATATTGAAGTTCATTCGCACTAAGGTGTGTCCAATAACATCGCAAGAACACTCTCAGCAGCTTAATATAAGAGATTGTTTCAAATACAGTGGTATGAATATGCAGCGTTTTGCATCTTACACAGTTACTGTGAACCGCCTAAAGAAAAAAAGATTAAAATAATATTATCAGGTAGTTCGCACACAGTTGGTTAATTTATTTGAAAACAGATTAATTTCTAAAGAAATTAATAATACAAAAACACAACATACTCAATACCTTCTAGACATTGCATAACCACTATTTTTACACAATTTTTGTTTCAAATATTTATGTGACGGTCAATTATTTATTTTCTGCCCTTTTATTAGACCAGCTTATGAATGAAATGTGTTGGTGCATCAAATGAGCATGCTGTGTATAAACTGTACGGGGAATTAACATCTCTCCATCTCCTTTGATTCGGGCGATTACTAACGCCTCTGCAGCCCTAATACAAAAGGGATCGCTTTTTACTTAGCTATATTAAATCAGCACATGCACATTATAAAGCATTACAAAGACAAAGGCAAGATTTGCATCCTTCTGCAACTGTCTTTCAACTATTATTAAGCCATCATTGATGTGTGAAAAATTGATGTTCTGTAAGAGGACTAATAGTGGAGGAGGGATTCGAGGTGGAGTTGTTGGCACTTTGATCTTTGATCGGCAAATTCCCATTTTTCTTTGTGCGACTATATTTGGTAAATCAGATTTGCACTCCACGTGTTGTGGGGAGTAAAACGGTTATTGCTTACTTCCGGGTTTGAGGGGGGGAAATAAAAGCCCAAACTGGTAATGACGTTTGGTTTTTTCTCTATGCCTATCAATTTTAATGGTGTCTTCCTCGTATTGATTATCGCAAACCTCTGAGATAGAGCGCAGTTATGTTGTAAGGTATTAATGAATGTTAAGGTACGTGAATTGCACAGGATAAATAACTACTTTCACACTGCAGATGATTTTCACAATATTTATATTTTGCTTCGTAAAACTATTGATTGAAGTATTTCTACTTAAACAAAACATCAAAACGTTTTCATTGAAGATGAAAAAATAACATCAATGTCAACACGCACCTTAATTAATTAATACAGTACTAATGTGCATTATTAATGTTGATAGGTCAAAACCATGTCTGATTTGAATATACCACAGAGAAAACCTTATGGTTAACACTGGCAGAGTAAGAGGATTGTTATATTTAATTGGCCCGTTATTTTTTATTTAAGCATAATGTTTTCACAGTTTATTGTGTCCCTGGCGGCAACCAACCAGAAAGGGTCATGACACGAACATTGGAAAGATTGAAAAAATAGAAAAGGACATGGAGCAGATTAAGCGGAATACACCCAGATACCAGGCTGAAGGGACTGCTTCTCCTCAGCAGCAAGGAAGCTATGGACTTGCTGGAGGCATGAGGATGCATTGGGGGATTTTAACAGGAACATCGGGACCACAACTCTCCAAAAACGCTTGCAAAAAAATTACATTACACACATAGAGGTGGATCTCCCAAAGATACAATTGCCTTCAGCAAAGAAACACCTTATGCAGCAGCAGAATGGAGATTCAGCAAGGTGGCTTCTACTCTCTGGCGATCTCGCAGTCTGCGCCATTCTTTTTCCGTAGCAAAATAGAGGGGCAAAAAAGTTTTATAGAACACGAGAATGTTAATTTTCGCTAGTAGAATGTTTTCCTTTCATCTACAAAATCCTATAGTAGACTGACCCATTTCTGGCGGCAACGCATTTAGAACCAATCGCGTGTTAAGTACCACAAAAGACCGAATGTACATTAGAAATAATGGAATTGTTGCATAAACTTGCTTGATGCATAGATTGTTTACTCTCTTATTTTATATTGATCTGTTTATATTGATTTTTGTTATTGTTGTTGCACAAAGATGCCCCTAAAGTTCCCTCTGTTGCTTTGTCTTGGAAAGGTGTGGGAGGATTAAAACAAGTTTGAAGTTTCGGCAGTTGTTTAATATATAAAGACCCCTCGGTCCCAAGATGTTCAATTAGTAAAAACAAACCGTGCATTTCATCGTATGTAATTTTGTAAACATGGTTATTTCGACACATGTCCGTAGAATAACCATTTACAACATCTCCATCATATTTCAGAATTAACTGTAAAGGCGTCAAAACGCGGAACCCTTAAATTCACGGAATTCACTTTTTTTTATCGAAATCGTTTGTAACGCAATAAAATGGTGCCTAAAATCATAATGGCAACATCAATTTGCTATTAAATGAAACAATGGGTATTTATTGAGAACTACTATTAACCACCAGGTAATTTCGTTGAACAAAGTTTATCTTTTTTAATTCTTCAATAGTTGCTGAGGCGTGACTGGAAGTGAACCATATTAATTGATCCAAGATGTACTCGGAGTCCTGGAAAGATTTCACTCAAGCATTTGGAACAGTTACTCAGTCTGTAAATCACATATTGCAGCAAGCAGTGTTTACATTGGACAAACCAAAAACAATCACTTTTCATTTTAATGGCTTAAAGGCTTCACGCTCACCATGTGCTTGGGAGAAAGGAGTCTATCGTTGATTCTGAGAATGCTATTAATATGGTAGAGTTCAAAACCACAGAAAATTGCTGGTGTGGAGAAAAGGAAATAAAGAGAAACTGAAAGAATGAAGAGATGAGTCAAGAAGGAAATAAGCAAGAGTTTGTAAGATAAGTTGTGTAAAATCGTTTTGCACATGCTTTCGGAAATAGTTTTCACTTTGAATCAAACTTTCTATAATGAATCTATACATTTATTTATAAATATGACAGACAGTTATCAACTATGCAGCCAAGAAAAATGAAGTTTTCATGAAAAAAGGTGAATTCACAGAGTAAGACAAAAAAAAGTGATCTGTTATGCATAAAATGGATTATTATACTGCCATAAACCAATGATGGAAATTACAAATTAACATGTTTGTGGAGTGCTATTCCTGATGGAAGAATGAAAAATTATAAAAACATATTTTGACCTACCTGGCTACAGTAAAGAGGAGGTACTACAAATGGACAAGGTGGTCAAAAAATCTCCAGGTAGTAAATTTATGATTAATTAAATGCAGCCATGATTGCTAATTTCAAAGCAAAATGTCCTAGGCGCTATACATAACATGAAAGTCTGCCAAACATCCCTCATACTCTACAAAGGAATAAACTGATGTGCCTGTAAAATAACATTAACTGATGCTCTGAAACATAACTTGGTGATGGACATTATGTATTAAATGCAGATACTCTAAATATTGAGCATTGATATATTCAGACCATAACTTGCATTGGTAAAAGAAAATAGCTGGTCATCACATTACTGTTTGTGGAAATTTGTTGTGCAGAAATGTGCTGCCTACACCCATGTACATCAAAGCTACTTCATTAGCTGTTAAGTTCACAGCCCTGAGGTAATGAAAGGCACTAAATAAATGCAGTTCTGTCAGTTTTGATATCCAACAAAATAGCACTCACATATACCCATATAAATAGCTTCAAAATAACACATTGGTGAGCTAATGAGAACACACCAATATGTAAATTAAGTAACATTTAATTCTATAAACTAATATAGATTGATAATCAGTAGAAATAAACAGTGTTAGATCTACAAAAACTACACTGACATCTCAAAAACATTTACAGATAATCCATAAATTTACATTAAAGTCCAACATTTAATACTCAATTATATAAAAGCACATTGACGTCCTAAAAAGCTCATCCCCATTCCTATACAACAGCATACAAGTTTAGTAAAACATAGTTTTGCCAAAACTTACGTATGAATATATTTTATCCACACCAAGAGTGTAAAAGCACTAGGAACCTCTGACACACAAAGTGTTACACTGTTTGTCCATCACAATTGCTGCGTTTTTTATAACTCAATTTTGCATGTATATATGGAGCTTGAAAGAGGACTAAGCCATTCCACACCTCACAATTATTCAGCCATTTAATTAGACTATAACTGGCCTCACCTTCAACCCCATTTGGCCACCTTTGATCCAAAGTCCTCCCAAAGTCCACCAATCACAGGCTTGAATATTTCAATTGACCAGCACCACTGTTTTTAGAGAGAGAATAATACCTCATTTTACTAAACCAAGGGGAATACAGCCTGTTGTCATATAACATGTCCTCTTCATTAACCCTTTAAGCCCCAGTATCATTGCACTGCATCCCCACTAAGGCCAATATATCTTGTCTGAAGGGAAAATGCCCAGAACTGAACATAATTTTTCAGATGGAGTGCGACCAAGCATGTCTTCTTCCTCTGCATTTCAGTTCTCTTGAAAATTAAAACCTACATGTTGATAGCCTTTTTGATTATTTTTTGTATTGGCATTTAAAGGCTTGTATACCTATACTCTCAATTTGCTTGGGCTCCTTCATGGTTCCTTGTCCTTTATTTACTACAAATGATTTCTACATTGTATGGTATTGAACTATGCTAATTTGTCTCTCTTAGATTCAAAATGAATTGCTTCACACATCCCCATAATGAAATAAATGAGTTTTTCCTGCTTACTTAATAGAGCAAAACTTGCTCCCAGTTGTGAAGTGTAAAACTTACCTTATGGTCCCCCCTTGTCAACATGCTCCCAATCTTCAATGGCAAGGACACAATGCCTTGACATGGTTGTGGAAGCAAGGTTTGAAGGATGAGCACCATTCACAAAATAATGAAAACAAATCTTTAACACCCACCTAAGTTAGTCAAACTGGCCAAAAACTAGCAACATTCCAGGGTGCCTCTGAGATTCATTCAGAAATATTCAATTAGAGGAACGGAGTTGACGACATAATATTGCCCTGTTTCTACTGCGAAATTTCAGTTCAGTCTTTTTTTTTGTTTTTTTTTGGAATTTTTCTGTTTAGTTTAGTTTGGTTTGATATATTGTTTATAATTTTTCTTATTGATTTGGGGATCTTTTTTTCTTTCTTTTCTTTTATATATATAATAAATCTTTTTCTTTCCTTTCTTTTATATTATATTCATTTACTAAGAGATCATGGGATCTACAGATCTTTTTTTGTATTTTATTGTTCTTTATGATTATCTATGCCATGATTGTTCTCCTGATCTCTTTGTATTATATGCACAAACATTGATGTTATATATTAATCTGTATTAATTTGAAAACTAATAAAAAGGTTGAAAAAGAAAGAAATATTCAAAAAGCATTAAAGTCAAAAAAACATTTTAAGAAATATTAACAAGTTAAAAGTAAACAAAATAATCTAATACTTAAGAACATTTTAAAAATAATTTGACTAAACTCAATTCCAAATCAAGTAGGTTACATTACCTTGTCCCTGCACTAAGTCAAACCAAGCTAGAAGGGGGCCTGAGAAGGCCTTGGCAATTAGGAATAAGGAAAACCCCAAGGCGTTCTACATGTATGTGAAGAATAGGAGGATGACTAAAGTGAGGGTAGGATCAATCATGGATAAAAGAGGAAACATGTGCCTGGAGTCGGAAGAGGTAATGGAGGTCCTTAATGAATTTTTTGCTTCAGTATTCACCAGTGAGAGAGACCTTGATGTTTGTGAGGATGGCATACGACAGGCTGATTACGCTAGGGCATGTCGACGTGAGGAAAGAGTATGTGCTGGAACTTTTGAAAAACATTAGGATAGATAGGTCACCAGGCTGATTAGGGACAGTCAGCATGGCTTTGTGAGTGGTAGGTTGTGCCTCACGAGCCTGATTGAATTCTTTGAGGATGTGACAAAGCACATTGATGAAGGTAGAGCAGTGGATGTGGTGTACATGGATTTTAGTAAGGCATTTGATAAGGTTCCTCATGGAAGGCTCATTCAGAAAGTCAGGAGGCATGGGATCCAGGGAAACTTGGCTGTGTGGATTCAGAATTGACTCATCCGTAGAAGACAGAGGGTGATTGTAGATGGAGCGTATTCTGCCTGGAGGTCGGTGACCAGTGATGTTCCGCAGGGATCTGTTCTGGGACCCCTGCTTTTGTGATTTTTATAAATGACTTGGATGAGGAAGTGGAAGGGTGGGTTAGTAAGTTTGCAGATGACACAAAGGTTGGTGGTGTTGTGGATAGTGTAGAAGGTTGCTGTACGTTACAACAGGACATTGATAGGATACAAAGCAGGGCTGAGAAGTGGCAGATGGAGTTCAACCCATAGAAGTGTGAAATGATACACTTTGGAAGATTGAATTTGAAGGCATAGTGCAAGGTTAATGGCAGGACTCTTAACAGTGTGGAGGAACAGAGGGATCTTTGGGTCCACGTCCATAGATCTCTCAAGGTTTCCATGCAGGTTGATAGGGTTGTTAAGAAGGCATATGGTGTGTTGTCCTTCATTAGTTGGAGTACTGGGTTCAAGAGCCGCCAGGTAATGTTGCAGCTATATAAAACTCTGGTTAGACCACACTTGGAGTATTGTGTTCAATTCTTTTTGCCTTATTATAGGAAGGATGTGGAAGCTTTAAAGAGGGTGCAGAGGAGATTTACCAGGATGCTGCCTGGATTGGAGAGCATGTCTTATGAGGATAGGTTGAGCAAGCTGGGGCTTTTCTCTTTGGAGTGAAGGAGGATGAGAGGTGACTTGATAGAGATGTACAAGATGATAAGAGGCATAAATCGAGCGGACAGGGACTTTTTCCCAGGGTGAAAATGGCTAACACAAGAGAGTATAATTTTAAGGTGATTGGAGTAAGGTATAAGGGGGATGTCAGATGTAATTTTTTACAGAGTAGTGGGTGTGTGGAACGCACTGCCGGCAGAGATGGTGGAGGCAGATACATTCGGGACATTTAAGAGACACTTAGATAGGCACATGAATGATAGAAAAATGGAGGGCTGTTTGGGAGGGAAGGATTACATAGACCTTAGATCAGGATAAAACGTCGGCACAACATCGTGGGGCAAAGGGCCTGTACTGTGCCGTAATGTTCTATGTTCTATGTATGTTCGAAACCTTTCTAGAGACAGTCTTCCAAGAGAGCAGAATTCAGTGGAGGATAATTTACCTGAGGCACCAGATTGGAGACTGATAGCACATTTGATCAAATTAGTGAACTTTCGGGATCTACGTGATTGGACATCAGCCAATGGTGGCCGAGGCGGCTCATACAACAAAGGAGACTTTCTTCTCTTTCTACCGAAGATGACAGAGGTAATGATTGGCCAGTCCAGCCTTGAGAAGAAAAATGTTGTCTCACAGAAGCCAAGGAGTGTCACCATTATGGCTGAAAGTGTGAAGGAGTCTGCAGGCATAAAATGCCAACTGGTGTCCTCCTTCACTTTGCTCTTGACCCTGCCTGTTGGAGCCCCCACTTGGAAGACTGCAGTCACAGTAGGAGTCCACGTTAGCCTGCTTTAAAGCTACGGTGAAAGTACCCAGAAAGCAGCAGCAGGTCTTGGGTGTTAGCACATCTGTGCACTCACTTTCTCCTTAATCAATAGCCATTGAAGTCCAGCAGGTCATTTGGGCCAAAACACCTCCAAAGCATCTGAATTTATAAAATGGCCACATGCAATGCAGAGCTCACCCTGTGAGCCACAACCATGCTGAAGCCAAAGTGAAATACAATGTTTACAACATGAAGCAGTCCACAATATGATGGAAGACTCTTGCCTCGTATCCCAGGGAATCCTGCATGCAAGAATTTACCTTCTCTGTCTGATGTAAAGAGGAATGAATGGCACTAGTAGTAAACAGAGAAGGCTAACTAAAGGACATCTAAACTTGGGAAGGATTGAACTGGAAATTCCCTTGAAAAAACAGATCACAGGAAGTCCTGAGATTGTGAAAGGCACCAAAAAATACATTCTTTCTTTTTTGAAATCAGCAAAGTAACTCATTGTTTTTAAACAATGTACATGAGATATTAAATATCTTCCTCCAATATTTGCTAAAAATTGAAGATGGAAATCAACATGAGAAATCTTATGAAATGAATTCTTAATCCTTTTCAAAGTGCCTCAGGAAAACGTGTGGAGCATCAATCCAGCCTGGTTTACTCATTGTCCAAAACTGGGAGCAGTATTTGTAATTTTGGAACAAAATGCAAAGTTGTCAGTTTTGAATATGGCTTTAACTTTTTTATTAGAACCTAAGCAAATAACGAGTGCAGGTGACTGACAAGCAACCAGAAAGTTATAAGTTAATATGGTGGGTGTAGGTATGGGTCTTGAGGTGGGGTGGGGAACGTACAGTATAAGAAGAATGCAATTTTAATTCCCTTTTCCTTCCCCACCATCACTCTGCCTGCTTTGTTCTTACCAGGTGAAACGAAAATTGTTGATGTGGTGGATTTAAACACAAAGTGTGGATTTAAAACAATTTTTTGTTCAAGAATTTTCATTCATTCATAAGCTGTAAATGAAATAAGGATGCCAGACTGAGGGAGTTGCCACCCTTCAAATAACGTACATCAAAGCAGTGAGTTATCTGCCCTCTCAGATTCAAGAGAAAGATCACAGGGTAACATAAGCAGAAAAGATCACCCAGGTGTTTGAGCCAATACTTATCCATCAACCAACATCATGCAAAGAGATTAACAGCTCTTCTCTCGTTGCTTTTTGGAGGACTTGGCTGTGTGCAAATTGGCTGTCAGGCAAAATACTTAATTGGCTGCACAATGCCTGAAAGGCACTGTGTTTCTTTATTTGCCAGTTGTTTCTTTGGTAAAATCTACAGATCTACAAATCTACAAATCAACTCACTAAAGAAGAAGCATGTATTTCTGAAGCTAATGTTTTGATGTTGTAGGGTCACTCCCTACTATGGCTGCTGATTAGGAACTGAAAAGCTCTGTAAGTGATCTTACACCACATATGCTTAATTCCTTTCCTTACCTAAAATTTCATTCCTCTTTATGTTGCAGACCCTAACATGCTCAATTTGGAAAGGTTTGCATTTCTGTTAAGATACCAAACTTTAGAATATTCAATGAATCGATGAAGTGCTCATTAGCCAATATCTTCATAGAAACTTTGGGATTATCTGACAAGGCCTTTAGTTGATGATAATATAAACCAAGTGAAATCATTGCACAATTCAGAAGTCCAAAGACTGAGTGACACATGCATAATTTACAGGATTGTCTAATTTTCAGTGAGTCATTGACCTGTATCATAAACATTCTTTATCCCACATGTCACTGACTTTACATGTTTATTAATATTGTTTTATAAACTCTGTTAGAACATTGTGCTTTATCCTGCAAGTATTTCATGTCCTGCACTGCTGCTGCCTCATCTGTTCTATAGGTTTTATGATTCTAGCAAGTGGTAAATTCAAAGTTCAGGCATGCTGGATGACGCCTACGTCCAAACATGATGGATTATGTTAGGTAAAGTCTCTCCTTTTCTTTGGTTGTTCTTCTCCATAAGGGGTTAATCGCCTGAGGGCTTTTATTTACATTTTTCAGAACCTTATATAAGCTTGGTTCATTGGTATCTGGATTAAAGGGAAAAGGCTTTGCACGAGGATTGAATTTTGTAGTTTAATATAGGTAAACGCAAGGCACTGTTGTTTGGAAAAAAATGGAAGACATTCATACAGCTTCTACACTCAACTTGCTCAACATGCTGCTTTGATGTCCTCATTCCCTCCAAATCCCTCTTGTCTTCCATTTCTACCACTGTTTATGTTTCACCTGTTGCCAGTTTAGATCCTGCTCCACACTTCGGAATGATCTGTTTAAACACACCTGCCTTATAGCCATTCATTCCTCCTCAGGGCCATACGTTTGGTTATTGCCCATAACCCTTCTCCATGTATGGTTATTCTCATCATCTTAATCTCTTTGCCATACAACCAAGACAAATTATAATGGAAGCTGTTCCTCTTACAAGTAACCTGCTGAAGTGGGTAAGTTTACAAATGGGTAAGTTGTAAGAGTCTTAGAGAGGTCAATTGCCTCTTTACTTGCTAAGTAATGTGAAGTGGTAATAAATAGGATGTCAGGGAAAAAGATTATGGACTTAGATTACATACAGTGTGAGGGTATAATCAAGGGAATTAATGCAGTGACTGGGCAAGCCCTATATGCCAGTGGTAAGACCTGAGCAGAATGGAATAGGTCTTCTACTTAGAGATCGACAGATCCACTTTGGAAGATGAGGACCCCTGAACCCAGTCATCCACTCCAGTTAACTGTTGGTGCAGGGACACATGTGCTGGATCACAAAGAGTCCAAGTGCCAGATGCCCCTGATTGCCAGCTCTCCCCTCTGAACCTTCAGCAAATTAACCTGGTGTAAATATAGCTGAGACACAAAAAAAGTTCTGCAGATGCTGGAATCTGGAGCAATACACAAAAAGTGCTGGAGGAACTCAGCAGGTCAGGCAGCATCCACGGAGGGAAATAAACAGTCGACGTTTCAGGCTGAGACCCTTCATCTGGACTGGAAAGGAAGAGGGCAGAAGCCAGAATAAATATAGCTGTCCGTTTGAAATGAATGGAAAGAAATGGTCCCTGGAAGAACAGTAAGCTGGGCTTTTAAAACAATCTAATTTAGTTAGTTTAAATGTATTTGTTTCTGAGTGTGTTGACTGTCTGTTATTGCTTAACTTTTTAACATATTTATTAATTTTATTAATCCTCTCATGTTTTTTGCATGATTATATTCAGTTTAAACAATGACTTCAACCTCCAGCAAGTCTTTGAGTAGGGCCTTACCTATTGTCAATGGTATTATGGGGGAGTTGCTGACCACTTGCTCACAGAGAGGTCCTGCCCTGTAGTACACTGCATTGGGTCTCGCCAATCAGCTGGGGGTGGGTGGGGGGGGGGGGGTCCCCTCTCAGAGAAAGATTGTACTTCCAGAAATGCTGAGAAAAGCAGCATGATTCAGAGGTAGATCACCACTGACCTTGGATAACTTGCAAGTCAACAAGAGATCCGGTTCCAGATCCAAAAATGGAATTCACTCATGGGATGTGGACAACATCAGCACTTATTGTCCACCCATAATATAAGCAGCAAACATGTATGTTGGTCCAGAGTCACAGATAAGCAGGCTAGGTAAGGAAGGTAAATCTTCTTCACTGAAGATCAGTAGTGAATCAGAAGAGTTTATGCAATGACATCAATGGTAGCATTTAAACAGGAATGAAAGTAACTTAAATTTCTTACTGGTATGGTTGTATCTAACATTGTTGAGTTAACTCATTTGTACTTTCTTATTGGTACACCATACCAGCTCTTATACACCTCTGAATCAAACTCATGTCCCTGGATCAATGGTTCAAACCTTCATATGCTAGTTGAGTAACTTAAGCACAATCCTACCCATGCTATCACTGGAAGCAGCTGCAAAGAAAGCTTTACTGCATAAAATACTGCTGATATGGGGCATCTGAAAGTAAGATAGAAGAAGCTAGAATCAGTAGGCTGGTCAGGCAACATCTCCAGAGAGAGGAAGAGTTAGTGTTTCAAGTAGATAACTTTTTACCAGGTCCGTAGCAAAAGAAACATTTCAGGTCAATGACTTCACTATTAACTCTTTCTCTTGCTCCACAGATGTTACCTTACCTGCTGAGTACTTCAAGCAATCTCTGATTTTATTTTAGGTTTAATGATAGTCCAGCACTGGACTTCAAAAAGAATAGGAGAACATGCTGAATGAAGTGAGCAAGAAACAGTATGAGAACTTCAGCCTGTATCTGGAAACCAGATGGCTTGCCAGAAATTGGCAATATTGCTCTGGACAAAGTTAGCCAGAGCAAAGGCTATTGCAATGAGTGGTAAGTACATTGAGTAGGCTCATACTACAGATAGTTGACAGTTAACAAAGTGGTCTCAAGTTCTAGCAACTGATATGATAGAAGGAGATATTACATCTTGAGCTCCCAAATCTCCTACTTTGAGTGGAAATTCACCAGAGTGGTCTTCAACATGCTGTTGGTGATACAGGAGAAATGATCTCATAAGTGTGGATCACGAAAGGCCAGTAGCCCAGTTCTGGTGAATCGTAACTAAACCATGTGGTCTGAACCCTACTGTTCCTCCCATGATTGAGAAGCATCTGCTTTATTGCAGGTTCCATGAGAAAGAAGCACATTGTGTGGTTAACAAAGGGGGTCAGCATGTTAAACAGGATATTAGGCCATACAAAGTGGCAAGGACTTGTGGTAGGCCAGAGGACTAGGAAGTTTATAGGATCCAGTGGTGAGAGACCATAAAGCTCATAAGAAAGGAGAAAATTGATTTTGGGAGAAAACTTGTGTCCAATATCAAGACAAACAACAAGAATTTCTATGGATGTATAAATATGAAGGAGGTGTTTAAGGTAGGTGTGGCACCACTAGAGAACCAGGCTGGTGAATTAATAGCAGGAAATAAAGAAATGCCAGATATGTTAATCATTTTTTTCATCAGTCTTCACTATAGAAGACATTGCAAACATCCCAATGATAACAGTTGAGCTAATTTCAAATAACATGGAGGAGCTTGTAAAAATCCCAAATACAAGGGATAAAATATTAGAGAAACTTATGGAGTGATAGGCAGACGAATCAGTGGGACCCAGCAGCTTGTGCCCAAGGGTTTTAAAGGAAGTGGTTGCAGAGATGGTGGCTTCATTGATTGAAATTTTTCAAAACTCGCTCAATTCCAGGAGGGTACCAGAAGATTGGAAAGCAGCCAACGTGACTCCCTTGTTCAAAAAGGATGGAAGACAGAAGGCAGGGAACTATAGGCTACGTGGTTTAACATCTATTGTTGGCAAGATGCTAGAGTCGATAATCAAAGAGGAAAGAACTAATCATTTAGGAAAGCTGAATATAATCAAACCTAGTCAACACAGTTTTATGAAAGGTAATTCATGTTTGAGAAATTTGCTTGAATTCTTTGAGAATATGACAGGGAGAGTCGATAGGGGGGAACCTGTAGAAGTAGTGATTTTAGATTTCCAAAAGGCATTTGACAAGGTGCCACATACGGTAAGAGGCTGATGCCCAAATTAAGAGCCCAAGGAATTGGAAGAAATATGCTAACACGGTTTGACAATTGGCTGTCAAATAAAAACCAAAGGGTTGGAATAAATGGATCTTTTTCAGGCAGGAAGGATGTAACCAGTGGAATACCGCACAAATGTTTCTTGGTCCTCAATTATTTACTATTTACATTAATGACTTTGGAGGACGGAAACAAAATGCAAGGTTTCCAAGTTTGCCAATGATATGAAAATAGGCAGAAGGGAATGTTGTGATGAGGATATTATGATTCTGCATTGGGATATTGATAGGTTGAATAACTGGGGGAAAACCTGGCAAATGGAGTTTAATACGGGGAAGTGTAAAGTCATGCACTTTAGTAAGTGGAATCAAAATATTGTTATCTAAATGAAGAGAGAGACTGCACATGAGTGAAGTTCAAAGAGATCTTGGTGTTCCAGTGCATGAATCACAAAAAGTTAGCAGGCAGGTCCAACAAGTAGTTAAGAAGGCAAACAACATTTTGGCCTTTGTTGCGAAAGAGTTGAAGTTTAGGAATAGGGAAGTTTTGATACTGTTGTACAGGGTATTGGTGAGGCCACAACTGGAATACTGTGCACAGTTTTGTTTCCCTTACCTAAAAAAGGATATAGTAGCGTTGGAGGCAGTCCAAAGGAGATTCACCTGGCTAGTTCCTGGGATGAAGGTGTTGCCCTAGCAACAGAGACTGGACAATTTGGGTCTGTATGCCTTGGAGTTTAAAAGAATGAGGGGTGACCTTATTCAGACATATAAAATCCCAAGAGAGCTTGACAAGGTAGATGTTGAGATGTTTTCACTAGTGTGAGAGTCATGAACAAGGGGACATAGCTACAAAATAAGGGGCCAGTCATATAAAACTGAGGTGCCTAGAAATGTCTTATGAGGATAGGTTGAGAGAGCTGGGGCTTTTCTCTTTGGAGAGAAGGAGGATGAGAGGTGACTTTATAGAGGTGTACAAGATGATAAGAGGCATTGATTGAGTGGACTGTCAGAAACTTTTTCCAAGAGCAAAAATGGCTAACATAAGGGAGCATAATTTTAAGGTGATTGGAGGAAGGTATAAGGGGGATGTCAGAGGTAATTTTTTTTACACAGAGTGGTGGTTGCATGGAACACACTGCTGGCAGAGGTTGTGGGGGCAGATACATTAGGGACATTTAAGAGACTCTTAGATAGGCACATGAATGATAGAAAAATGGAGGGCTATGTGGGAGGGAAGGGTTAGATAGATATTAGAGCAGGATAAAATGTCAGCACAACATCAGGGCCGAAGGGCCTGTACTGTGCTGTAATGTTCTATGTTCTAAATGTCTTCTCTTGGAGGGTAGAGAATCTCTGGAGTTTGCTGCTCCTGGGGGCGGCGGTGGCCAGGTCATTAGATATATATGGAGACAAATAAATAATTGAAAGATCGAGGAATTGAGGGTGACGGGGAACTGGCACAGAAGAGGAGTTGAGCCCTGCATAGATCAGCCATGATCATGTTGGATGGTGGGGTAGGCTTTAGAGGCCTGGTGGCCAACAAATGCTCCTATTTTCTTGTGTACTTATGTTCTTGTGATTAAGGTGATGATGGCAGAGAATTTTGCTGAGAGGAGAAATGCAACACAAACTGGAAAGGAGGGCAAAGAGAAACAAAAGTTACAAATGGGGAGGAGTATACATACACACCATGCACACACACCATGCACACACACAAACTAAAGAGAATTTTTCCTACTCATTCATGGGATGTGCATGTTACTGAAAAGATTACCTTTTATTGCTCATCCATAATTGCCCATCTTAATTGCTCTTGAGTAGTTGATGGTGAACTGGCTTTTTCAATTGCTGCAGTCCTGCTAGATAGGGAGTTCTGGGATTTAGACCAAGCAGTGATATATTTCCAAGTCTGGATGCATGACTTGGAGAGGAAAACTGCAGGTGGTGATGTGTTTACACACCTGCTACCCCTGTTCTTCTTAGCAGTAGAGCCACAGGCTTTGATCACGCTGTTGAGGAAGTTTAGATGAATAACCAGAGTGCATTTTGTAGACGGTGATCAAACACCAAGCATGCACCAGGGTGGTTGATGGGCTGCCCATCAAATGGGCTGTTCATTTTTTATGAATGGTGTTGATACTCTTGAGTGTAGTTGGAGCTGCAAGCAAATGGACACTATTCCATCATGCTCTTGACTTGTGCCTTCCAGATGATGGAAAGGCTTCAAGGACTCATAAGGCGAATAATTTACCACAGGACACTCAGTCTTTGACCTGTTCCTGTTTCCAAGTAGTCAGGGGCTGGTCAATTGGGCTTTCTGGTCACCTCATTCGGGATGTTGAACAGGGAAAGTAATGTTGTCAAATGCCAACTGTAGGTGGTTGGAGTCTCTTATGATAGAGATGGTCATTGCCTGGCATTTGTGTGGCAGGAATGTCACTTGTTAGCTCACATCCATTGTCCAGAAACTCCTGCGCATATGCTGGCCCTGCTTTATTATTTGAGGAGTTGCATAAGGAATTAAAACATCTTATAAACATCAGCAAAAGTCCCCACTTCTGGCTTTATCATGAAGAGAAGGCCAGTGATGAAGCAGATAAAGATGATTAGACCTAGAGAAATACTTAGATGATTTAACAAGAGCAATCACTAGATTTTGACTTTTAATAAACAATTCAATAATTACAAATTGAAAGCTATCATAATGATCTTCTACAGCAATATCTTGAGATTGAGTTGTGTGACCTTCTTCCTTTCTCAGCAGTAAAAAGTCTTCCCCTTGACACCCATTGACTTTGCTTTTACCAGAACTCTTTGATGCTGCACTCAGTCAAATGCTGGAATTCAGTATTTTGTCCCCATTTGGACCTAAGTAGTAATGAGAATCCAAACTGAGTGGTGCTGGTGAAACCCAAACTGTGCACTGATGAGCAGGTTATTGGTGAGTAAGAGCCACTTGATAGAACTGTCAATGATACCTCTCATCATTCTGCTGATGAGTGAGCATAGCGATGGGGCAGTAATTAGCCAGAATGGATTTGTTCTGTTTTTCATGAACAGCTCATATCTCGCCAAATTTCCACATTGTTAGGTAAATACCAGTGTTGTAACTGAATTGGAACAGCTAGTTAATTCAGTAGCATCAGTGCTAGAACTGAGATGTTACTTGGACCCACAGCCTTTGTTTGTACCTAGTGCTCTCAGATGTTTCTCAATGTTACATGGGATGAACAAACCAGCCTCTGTGAGTGTGGGAGTCTAAGGAAGGAGGCTGATATGAATCATTCACTTGTCACTTCTGGCTGAGGATGGTTTAAATGCATTTGGCACTTAATCCTGGTCTCTGTTATCATTGAAGGTCAGGAGATTTCTTCGAACCTCCTCTTCCCATGTTTCATTGTTCATCACCATTCATGATTGGATGTGGCAAGACTGTAGAGGGCTGAATTAATTTTTACATTGTAGCATCACTTAACGTTTACTGATGACACGAAATTAGGAGGTGTTCTTGATAGTGAAGAAGGTTATCGTAGATTACAGGGGGCACTTGATCAGTTAGGGAAGTGGGCCAAGGAATGGCAAAAGGATTTCAATACAGATAAATGTGAGGTTTGGAAAGTCAAACCACTGTAGGACTTATACTATGAATGGTAGGGCACTAGGGGGTGTAATGCAACAGAGAGACGGAGGAGTGCAAGTGCATAGTTTGTTGAAAGTGGCGTCACAGGTAGACAGGGTGGTGAAAAAGGTGTTTAGTACTCTGGCATTCATCAGTCAGGGCATTGAGTATAGGAGTTGGGACATTATATTGCAGTTGTATAAGTTGTTGGTGAGGCTGCACTTGGAGTACTGTGTACAGTTTTGGTCACCGTTTCATAGGAAAGACATGGTTAAACTGGAAAGAGTGCAGAAAAGATTTACGAGGATGTTGCCAGAACTAGAGGACCTGAGTTATAGGGAGAGGTTGACCAGGCTAGGTCTTTATTCCTTGGAGCATATGAGAATGAGGAGTGATCTTATAGAGGTTTATAAAATCATGAGGGGTATAGATAAGGTGGATGATAGCAGTCTTTTCCCCAGAGTAGGGGAGTCCAAAACTAGGGGGGATAGACAGGGTGAGAGGGGAAAGATTTAAAAGGGACTTGAGGGCCAATCTTTTCACGCAGAAGGTGGTGAGTATATGAAACGAGCTGCCAGAGGAAGTGGTTGAAGCAGGTAGAATAGTATCATTTAAGAAGCACTTGGATAGGTACATGGAGGGGCGGGACTTAGATGGATATGAGCTGAACACAGGAAATTGAGACTAGATGGGTAGGCACCACGGTCAGCATCGACTCATTGGGCCAAAGGTCCTGTATCCGTGCTGTATTGCTCTATGACTCTACGTTGCTATGTTACTTCTGCTATTTAGCATGTAGTCTTCACCAAGTTGATGCTTCATTTTGGGTACACTAAAGATGCTCCTTGTAAGTTCTCTTACTGAATTAGGGTTGGTTCTCTGGTCTGATGGTAATGGTAGAGTGAGCAACAGGCTGGGTCAGGGTATCACAGATTGTGATGGAAGACAATTCTGCTGCTGCCAACAGTCTACAGTGCCTCATAGATGCTGAATATTGACCTTCTTAGATCTGTTCTGAGTCAATTTCATCTAGCATGGGAGTACCACACCACGTGATGGAGAGGGTGCTCAGTGTGAAGGTGAAATTTTTCCTCCACAACAACCGGTCACTTCCACCAATACTGTCTAAAAGAAGATAAGAAATAGAAGAAGGAGGTTCCTCTACAGTTCCTGGAGCCTGCTCTGCTGAGCAGCTGATCAGCCATTTTCTTATTCACTTTCCTATTTAACCCCCCCATCCTTTCATTCATTAGTGTCCAAAAACTCACCAGTCTCATCGTCAAATGGACGCAATGACTGAGCAATCACAGACCTCTAAAGTGGAGAAATTCAAATATTTTCAACCTTCTGCATAAAGAAGTTTCTTCTCACTTCAGTGTGAGGCAGCCGAGACTCTGCCTCCGCCTCTGGACACTCTAGCCACGGGAAGCAGCTTCACAGCATCGCTATTGTCCATCCCTTTCAGGATCTTCTGAACATTCATTTAAATACCAGTGAGTATAGAAAAATCAAATAATCTCTCATCATGGGATAATCACTTCTTCCTAGGATTCCATCGCCAAATCTACACTGTGCTGACTCAAAAGCACAGATGTCTTTCTTTAGATACAGAGACCAACACTACACAGATACACCAAAAATAGGATTCCCCAGAGCTCAACACAACCTCAGAAAGATTTCTTTAGTTTTATACTCTAACTCATCAAGATTAAAGGCCACATTTGTTTTTCTAATTGTTTGTTGCATCTCATGCTTACTTCATGTATCTTCTGACCCACCCGGGACATTCTCTCTTCTCTTCCATTGGGTAGAAGATACAGGAGCCTGAGGGCACGTACCACCAGACTTAAGGACAGCTTCTACCCCACTGTGGTAAGACTATTGAATGGTTCCCTTATACAATGAGATGGACTATGACCTCACGATCTACCTTGTTGTGACCTTGCACCTTATTGCACTGCATTTACTCTGTAGCTGTGACATTTTACTCTGTACTGTTATTGTTTTTACCTGTACTACATCAATGGACTCTGTACTAACTCAATGTAACTGCACTGTGTAATGAACTGACCTGTACAATCGGTATGTCAGACAAGTTTTTCACTGTACCTCGGTACAAGTGACAATAATAAACCAATACCGATACCAATACCACCCTACCATCCATTCCTGTCCTCCAATGTGAATTAGTTCCTCACTGTTTCAAAAGTATTTTGCTTTTCTATTCTACTTAACAAAGTGCATAACCTCACATTTCCCTATACTATATGTTATATGCCTCCTGCAAAACTTGCCTAGATCCCTTTTCTGATTCTTGTACCTTCCTCACCACTCACTATCCCACCCAGCTTTGTATCATTAAAATACTCATGTAAGTCATGAATATAAATTGTGACTAGCAGAGAGTCCAGGTCTGATCTCTGTGGCACCCTACTAGTAACAGTCTGCCAACCTGAAAATGACCTATTTATTTCTACCCTCTGATGTCTACTTTTTAATCAATGCTCTGTCCACTCTCATCATTTCTCCTCACACCCTAAGCTCTGATTTTATGTAACAATCTTTCATAATTCACATATACTACATCTATTGGTTTCTCACTTATCTACCATGCTGGTTGCATCCTCAAAAACTCTATTAGGATTGTCAAACATATTTCCCTTCATAAAACCATCTGGACTCTACCTGAACATATTATGATTTTCAAGTGCCTTATTACCACATCCTTAATAATGGATTCCAGCATTTTGTTGGCAATATATGTCAGGTAAACTGGTAATTAGCTCCTTCCATTTTCTCTCCCTCCATTCTTAAAAAGTGGTGCTATATTTCCAACCTTCCAATATAATGGAATTGTGCTATAATCCAGGGAATTTTAGAAAATCAATACCAATGCATTTGTTATCTCTGCAGCCACCTCTTTTAACATCCTGGGAGTGAGGCTGGCAAGTCCAGATCATTTGTCTGGTTTTAATTCCTTACTTTTGCTTTAGCAATATTGATGACTTTAAGTTCCTTACTGCCATTAGACCATTGATTCCTTTCAATTTCTGCCACATTTATTATGTCTTCTGCATAATATAAAACACTTGATTGATATTTCAGCCATTTTGTTATTCCCCATATAATTTCTCCTTGTCCATGTTTTTGCTGCTCTCTATCCATTTACATGTCTATAGATGTTCTGACAATCTTTTAGTTTACTTCTTCTAGTGTATTCCCAGAATCTACCTTCTCCCCCTTTGTCAATTTTCTGGTCATTCAATACTTCTTCCAAAAAACTCCCAATTGTCAAGCTACTCCCTCTTCTTGTCAAAGACATATGCATTTGTAACAGATGGACTGTTGAAGAGGACCATTGAAGATGAGGTCAAGTAGGCTTGCCTCTCATTCTGGGTTCTTTCACCACCTGCTGTAATGCTGGTTTGTTGACTATCTCCCTCAGGACTTGTCCAGCCAGGTCAATGGTGGTGTTACCAAGTCACTCTTGGTGATGAGCAATGAAATCTCTCACCAGAGTATTCTAAACATTCTCTTTCCAAGTGGCATCCACCAACTGAGGGAAGGTGGTAAGTGGTAATCACAAGAAGTTTGCTTGCCCATCTTTGAGTTGATGCTATTGGGTCTAGTGTCAAGGCTGAGGGATCTCAAGGCCATTTCCATCCAACAATATACCACCATGCTTGCACCTCTGATGGGGCTGCTCAGCCAAGGGAGCAGAACACATGCAGGAATGGAGGAGATGGGGCATTGGCTGATAAAAATGGTTCTGTGAGCTTGACTTCATCAGGCTGTTGCTCAATCAGTCAATGGGACAACTCTCCCAATTTAGCCACTGCCTTGTTGCCTTTTCCAGTGCAGAGGTCACAGTCAATGGAATGTCCAGTTTTATTCAGATTGTGTTTACATGTAGCATTTTGATTCAACTATGTGACCTGCTAATGTCAAAGGGTAGTTGAGTCACTACATTGTGATGTGTAAGGAATCACATATAAGCCAACAAGGATAAGGGAAGTGGATTTCCTACTGAGAAGGACATTAGTGAGCTAGATGGGTTTTTACGACAAGGAGCTTCATGCTAGCTCTGACTCATGGAGTCTTGGAATCAAGGAGACATTGCAAGGAAACAGGCCTTTTGGATCACAGAGTCTGGTCAACTGTAAGTGCCCATTTACACTAATTCTACCCTAACTCAATTTATTCTTTCCATATTCCCATCATCTCCTCCAGCCACCACCCAGATTCTACAAATTTAGGGGCAATTTACAGTGGCCAATTAACCCACCATCCTTTTTTGGGATATGGGAGGAAACCAGAACACCGGGAGGAAACCAACACAGTCACAGAGAGAATGTGCAAACTCCACACAGACAACACTGGAGGCAATAGCTCTACCAGCTGTGCAAATGTGCTGCCCAGTAATGTTGCTTCTGCAGGATTATATTCTGAACTAAAACTCTCCAGCTGCCACAGTGGAATCTCCAGGACACTTACAGAGTCACCATGGCTTATTCCAAGGGCAAGAAGAGATACAAAGTATGTCAAGTGACTCAGACATAGAGAGCAGTGTGGGTGGGGCATGAGGATTGCTGTGTTAGGGAGAGAGAAGGAGGGGAGAGAGACAGGGACAAGCACAATCAGGGAGAGGGAGTGAGGGAAACAGGCTGGGGAGAGAGAGAGAGAGAGAGAGAGAGAGAGAGAGAGAGAACAGCGAGACTGGTTGAGGGAGAGAGCCACAAAGGCCAGGTGAGGAATCTGTAGAACAGCCTAGAGGTGGTGAAGGAATGAGAAGTACTTTCCGGGTGATAGAGAGAGCAGGGCAGAGTTAGAAAGGGAGAGAGCAGCACAAACCTGGGGGGGGGAGGGGAGGTGGTGGGGAGAGAGAAAGACTAGCAGTGTCTGGATGAGAGCAGCCTTGACTTTGGAGAGGGAGAGAGACAGACAGAACATCAGAGACTGTGGGGAAAGGGAAAGTAGCGCAAACTAGGAGATGAAAGAGAGGGTGGGGAGGGAGGGAGAACAGCCTGGGGAGAGAGAGAACAGTGCAGACTGTGTGTGTGAGAGAGAGAGAACAGCACAGACTAGGGGAGAGAGAGAACAGTGCAGACTGGAGAGAGAACAAACTGGGCAGAGTGAGAGCAGCAGAGATTGCTGAGGGAGAGAGAATCACAGACTGTTGGGAGACAGCAGCAGAGTCTGGATGAGAGAGAGAGCAGCACAGACTGGGTGGGGGGAAGTGAGAGAGCAGCACATACTGGGAAAAGAGCAACAGATTAGTGAGGAAGGCATCAACACAGACTGGGGAGAGAGAGCAGCATTGCGTGGGTGAGGGAGAGAGAGTGTAGCATCAAATGGAGGGAAAGAGAACGCAACTGAGACATGGGAGAGAAATGGCAGAAATGGGAGAGAGAGAGAGAAATAGGACAGATTGGGCATAGGATAGAAGAGCACAGACTGTGGAGAGAGAGAATGCAACAGACTGGGGAAGGAAAAAGAACAATGGACAGTGGGAAGGTGGGGAGAGTGAGAGAGCAGAGAGAACCGATTGAAAGAGAGAGAGCAGCTCAGGCTGGGAAGAGAGAGAGAGCATGATAGACTGGACCAGCAGTGAGGTGTGGGAAACAGTGCATTGAATTTGTTTTCCTTTGGTTTTATTCATTATTTTTATAACTGGCTATGTAGTGCAAAAGGTCATACAAATGAACAAAAATTTGAATTAGAAATTCCTCACATCATTAATGTTTATGTTGAATTAGTGGTATTAGTGTTTCTTATTGCAGTCAGCACCCTAGGAATACCACAAGAGTTTTTATTTAAACCTTACACTTCCTCAAGTCTTTTGTGTTTTCTCGTTTAGTTACGAATTATGCTTTATTCTCACAAAGTCAAATATTTTACTCGGGGCATAATGATACAGAAACAGTGAGCTAGGGGAGACACAATGGCATTTTCATGTGATGGACAAATGTCATGTGATTAAGCTTTACATGAGTATTGTCATGTGATCAAGTATCATAATCAGCAAATGCCACATGATCGAATCTCCAAGAATACAACAAACGCAAGGTGGCAACCCTAATTACAGCTGCTTGTAAAACTTCAGGTGATTTGTTTATTCCTGCATGCAAGGAACCAATCATCTCCCAGGTTGTTGATGACAATGTGAACTCTTTAGCACTATCTTTGAAGAAAATTGAGAATCACAATGGTGATGACCCTGAACTGTTGACCAGTGCTCATGCTAGCACTCCAACTGATCTATTGCCAAACCCTCTGAAAATGCCCTCAACTGTCAAGAAAACCTCCAGGTTTCTTGGATTTGTAAGCAGTTCTGAGTGCAATTGTTTTCATTATAGTTCTTGTGTTGGCATAATCCATGTTACCTGCGTAACACTGGGAGACCTATAGAAACATAGACAATTATGGCAGGGGAGGAACCAATCAACTCATTATGTTCATGCCAGCCAAAGGTGCACTTTAAATTAATCCCACTTCCCAGCTCTCGATTCATAGGTCTGCAGGTTATGGTTCTCCAAGTGCTCGTCTGGGTACTTCGTAGATGTAGTGAAGGTTTCTGCAATGTATTCCAGACCCCTCAGTACTCAATGAGTGCAATATTTTTTTCTCAACTCCCTTCTAATCCTTCTGCTAATCAATTTAAATCCACCCACCCAGGTTATTATCTTCTCCACTGGAAGATTCCTGTTTGCCCTGTCTAGGATCCTCATAATTTTATACATCTCAGTCAAATCTTCCCTCAGTCACTTTTATTCCAAAGAAAATATTGAGCAATGAGAAAGGATTAACTAATATTCTCAGTACGAAGGCACCCTAGGTACTAGCAATGTGGTTGAATTTCACATTCAGTTTCAGGTCCAATGGGTCCAAAGCTAATGATCTTATAGATATGTATGGTAATCTTATAAAGTTGTGTAAAATCATGAGGGGCATAGATAGGGTGAATGCACTCAGTCTTTTTCCCAGGGTTGAGGAATCAAGAACTAAGAGAGCATAGGTTTAAAGTGAGAGGGGAAAGATTTAATAGGAACTTTAGGGGCAACTTTTTACACAGAGGGTGGTATTAATGAGGAATGAGCTGCCAGATGAAGTGGTTGAGGCAGGTGCAATGGCAACTTTAAAAAGACAGTTGGACAGGTACATTGATAGGAAAGGTTTATAAGGTTATGGGCTAAACACTAGCAAATGGGACGAGCTTGGATGGGGCATCTTGGTCGGCATGGAACAGTTGGGCCAAAGGGCCTGTTTCCGATCTGTGTGACTCTATGACTCTAGTATTTTAGCGGTAACTAAGGCCACTAGGAGGGCAAGAAAGCAGAGCTATTTAAGGCAACTGGCACATTAATTTAAGGGATCAGACAGTTGTGATGCAGTGGCAGACATTTAAGAATTGGTTTTATTTTTCCAAAACTGCTTAGATTCAGGGAAGGCTCCATTGGATTGGAAAAAGCAAATGCAACTCTTTTATTCATGTCTTTCAGAATACACAGAACAGATCCATTCCAATGAGAAAGAAAAATTCTAAGGGAAAGACCTCGCCATCGATGGTCAACTAAAAAAGTTTAAAGGTAATGTCAAACATAAAGAAAAAGCACAATAATTTCACAAAAAACAGGTGGCACATCAGAAGATAAAAAAGCAATGAATGACTAAAAATGAATAACAAAAAAATAAATTCAAGGTAAGGTTCAAGATAAAGCTAACCAAATTGTAAATAGCCAGTATTATTTTCTGGTTGGTAAAACGTAACCTGTGGTGTGCCACAGAGATGGCTGTTGGATCCTCAACTTTACATAATTTATATAAATGACATGGATCAAGTCAGCAAAGACATATTGCTAAATTTGCTGATGACACAATGATAAGTAGAAAGAAAGTAATGCAGAGTACATAAAAAAGCTACAAAGGGATATAGATAGGTTAAGTGAGAGGGCAAAAAATCTAGCAAATGGAGATAATGTAAAATTGTACATTTGGTAGGAAAATTTAAAAAAAGAGTGTGGGATTGCAGATTTCTGAGATGCAGAGGGATCTGGGTGTCCAGTGCATGATTCAGAAAAGGCTAGTAACAGGTGCACCAAGTACTTGTAAGTGGAATGTAATTGTTTAGTGCTTGGGGAATTGGATATAAAAGTAGGTTATGTTTCAGTTATATAAGCTATTGGTGAGATCACATCTAGAGTACTGTGCACAGTTTTGGTTTCCTTATATAAGGAAGAATATTGATGCATTAGAGAAGATTTTATAAATAAGTACCTGGAATGGCTGGACTGTGTTATGGGGAAAGGTTGTATCCACTGGAGTTTAAGAGAGAGAGAGGGTTTGATTGAAACACATAATATTCTGAGGTGTGTTGACAGGTTGAATGTGGGGAGGACATTTTCTTTTGCGGGAGAACTTAGAACATGGGGTCACCTGTTTAAGATGGAGCTGAGTAATTTTTTTCCCTCAGGAGGTCGTGAATCTATGGAATTCCCTTCCTCACAGAAAAACAGAAAATACTGGAAACACTCAGCAGGTCAGGCAGCATCTGTGGAGAGAGATGGAGTACCACCTGCACTGAAGTTTCCAAGTTGCAGAATTGCCTACAAAAGGTCTGGAAGAGACCTATCAGGATGTTGCAAGGACTAGAAAGTTTTAATTATGTTGAAAGGTTGCTTGTAAATTGTTGTAACTTGCAGGGCTCCAGTCCAGATGAGTTATTTGGATAGTTCTTCTTCTGCCAATATGTAAACAATGATCACAAAATGCTGGCGGAACTCAGCAGGTCAGGCAGCATCTATGGAGGGGAATAAACAGTTGACGTTTCAGGTTGAGACCCTTCATCAGGACTGGAAAGGAAGAGGGCAGAAGCCAGAATCAGAATTTCCTCCTCTTGTGTGTAAGTTCTTGTAATTTTTTTTATCTCATCCCTTCCCACTGTCCAGGTGAAAAGCCAGTTTATCTGAATTTCTTTCAGTTTACTGTACTGCAGAGGCATGCATAAAAATTTAAGTCTATCTGGTTTTGGAATGGCAGATTAAATGTATAAGTTCTAACTTAATGTTTATGATTAGTGATCTCATGCGACAAACAATCTGCTGGAGGAACTCAGTGGGTTGAGCAGCATCTGTGGAGGGAATGGGATTGTTGACATTTTGGGCTGAAACCCTGCATCGAGATTAATGATCTCATATTTTCTTCTGACATAGAAGGAGGCCATTCAGCCCAACAAATCTATGCTGGCTCTGAGAGCAATCCCATCAGTCCCATTCCTACACTTCTTTCCTCTAACCTATTCTCCCACACATGCTCTTTAACATTGTTTTATTTTGTTCTAATTCTGCTCTTTCTTGTATGTTTTTGTGTAATTTATGTTTAATTTTTGTTTTTCTTGTGAATGTTGTGTCCCTAATGCTATGTGCCTGTGATGCTGCTGCAAGTTTTTCATTACACCTGTGCATACACATTCTTGTGCAAATGATAATAAACTGAACTTTGACTTTGACTTTGACATCCCACTGATTCTTTTATTATCCACCTAGACCAGGGGCAATTAACAGTGGCCAATTAACCTTCCAACCAGCACGTCACTGGCATGTGGGAGGAAACTGGAAAATCTGAGGAAAATCTACAATGTCACAGGGACAATGTGCAAACTCCACACAGGCAGCAGCAGAGGTTGGACTTTGACCTGGGTCCCTGGAGCTGTGAGACAGCTGCACTAGCTGCGGAACCAGTGTGTCTTCCTTGCATGTGCCTCTCTGATCAAGATCTAGTTTCACTAAACTGGGGGGATGAAACATGGATTGGGTGAGTGCTTGGTGAAATACCTACTTCCAGTCCACGAGTGTGACCCTGAACTTCTGCTTAGCTGTCATTTTAATTCTCTATCCCATTCCACACTGACCTCTCTCTTTGACCTCCTACACTGATCCAATGGAGGACCTTCAGTTAGGCACTTTACAGCCTTCCAGACTCGATGCCAAATTCTATCATTTCAGATGAGAACCACTGCTTCCATCTTTTCTGACAACAATCTTGGGGTGACAACTATTACCTCACAGCTCCAGCAACCCTGGCCAGCAGTGCTGTCTGTGTGACTGCAAAGGCTTCCCTGGATGCTCTGGTTTCCTCCCACATCCCAAAGATTAATAGGTTAATTGACTACTCTGAATTGCCCCTGCTGTGTAGGTGAGTGGTAGAATCTGGTGGGTTGTTGATGGGGATGTGGGGGGAATAAAAATGGGATTAGTGTAAATGGGTGCTTGATAGTCAGGACAGGCTTGATGGGCCAAGGGGCCTGTTTCTGTGCTGTATAGCTCTAATAATGTGGGCAAACATGGTAGTGTAGTGGTCAGCATAACATTATTACAGTGCCAGTGATCCGGGTTCAATTCCCACTGCCGTCTGTCAGGAGTTTGTATGCTCTCCCCATCACTGTGTAGGTTTCCTCTGGGTGCTCCGGTTTCCTCCCACATTCCAAAGACATACAGGTTAGGAAGTTGTGGGCATGCTATGTTGGCGCCGGAAGCATGGAGACACTTGCGGGCTGCCCCCAGAACACTCTATGCAAAAGGTGCATTTCATTGTGTGTATCGATGTACATGTGACTAATAAAGAAATCTTATCTTACCTTATCTTATAGCAATTACACTATTGCTATTTACATCTCCTCCAATCGATTTTTTTACTTATACCATTTTCATTCTTTCTTGCCTTACACCATTCTCCCTATTGTCATTTACTCTCTTGACTTCTATCCTATTAAAGATGCTTCCCCTTTGCCCTCCTATTCCTCTTACCCTGGTTCAGCAAACACATAAATCCCACTATGTCTCTAATATTTCACAAGTCTGATGAAAGGTCATCGACCTGAAGCATTAACTCTTGTTCCTCTTTCCACATTGCTCCCTGATCGACTGAGCTTTTCCAGAATTTTCTTTCTGTATTTCAGATTTCCAGCATCTGCAGTATTTTCCTCTTATTGACAGAGATGATTATTCTCACCTCCTAAACCTGAGAGTAAATGGCGATAAGTCTGGTAGTTGCCTGCTGTTAACTGAATATTAGATGGTCCCCTGATGGGAATAAGTGCATTGTAGTAATTATGCTTCTCTAATATTCTTTTGTTAGTCATTGATGGGAATATTCCAGAGGGTTTGGAAATAAAAGTAGAATTACCACAGAAATTTGAATATTTAATTGGACATAACATATGGGATTTTCCTTATATTTATAGCTTAGAATCACATCACCAGGTGCTATCCTCATGCAATCCTGGGATCTGTGGGGAAAGTTTGCATCAGTAATGATGAGAAACTTTAAGAAAAGGAGCAAAATTAGCTACCCGCTGCCTGTAAAACATTAACGTGAATGAAGTCATCTGAAAGATGAGTGTAAGTATGTATACATTTATACCCTGTAGTTTAGGGAGGGGAAGAAACGTTGGGCTCAAAAAAATGTTGTTTCATTCCACAGGCTCCCAATCTCAGCCTCATTGCAATGGGACAGTGCCAAGTGGAAACCAGGCCTTTCCCCACAAATAATGCATTGGTATTCAGCCCACACACGTAGTATAAATAAAATATAACCACACAGCTGTTTCACCCAAACAAAGTGTTCACATAAGATGTCCTTTCATTTCTGACCCATTGAACTGTATGTACAGGAACCTATATGGTTAAAAATTACATTCTTTGTGATACATACCAGATTCTGCAAGGCAATGGCAATTTATATCCCACACTTCTAACAAAAAGCTATATGGACATTTAGTACAGTGTACATCTAAATTCATGAATATTTCATAATCCTGCCATTTTCCAAGTTTTTACCATCCCCGTGGCAAACTGGATGTGGCATAGTGGCTGAAACATGATTCTCGGTGAGCTCCCTATCAGTGTCTCATTGAATCTATTAATATATTACAACACACACCACTCCATTACACCGCTGTAGTCAAAACTGAGATGGAATGTTATGATTGAATTACAATTCTTATTCAATTCCAAATTATTTTAATCATCATAAAGTTACTTTAGATCCCCTCAATTAACAGATGAATACTCCTTTCAGTATGATGTAATCTGCTCCGTATGTTTTCTTTGTGGTAATATTGTTGTTAAAATTTGATAATTTCATTTTCATACTCTATTATCTTACATGCATTATTAGCAAGTCAAAATCCTATAAAAATAATGAGAAGCATTACCATTATTCTCCTGCACACAAAGGCCCAAATCAGTATGTCACTATAATTGTAAACGGAACATATTGGGCACTGGCACCATATGGGTGAAATAGCATAAATCCTTGCTCTTTCTTGTATTCTGAGCATACCTGCCTGCAAGGAAGTATTCTCCTTTCCTGAGAAACTCAGAATAGCATGTGTATGTTTAGAAGCATAAACTTGTCTTGGCGTACAAAGTGGCACTGTAAGTTTCAGGGGAGACCAGCACAGCCATTGTGTGCTACCCATTTAACCTGGCTTTGTTGGCCACAGAGGTCAAGGGTTAGATTCATGTCAGCAATTATCTGAACCAGTTTGTGGGAACTTTCTGCTCAGCTTAGTTATTTGCACAGAGGCCTGAACAGCCACTTTTTGCAAATCACCATCTCCAGTGTGGAAGCATAAGTGTCAATGAATCAAGAGAAAACCATGCTTCTTTGAGATCTACCATCAATTTAGTGCCAAGTACACAAAGTCACCAATGCAACTTTAACTTTAAATTGGTCATTAACAGCTGTGTTGTAGACCATTCTATAAATCTTCAGACTCATAAGTCTGAGATTGGTGAGAGAGTGTAGAAATTACATTTGAATGAGTAGGACCAGTAATATATAAGATATAGTAAGGAATGTATAATATCCACTGAAAATTGTAAGCACTGCAAATGTTGAAGATCTGAAACAAAAACAAAAAAAAAATGCTGGATATCTAAACAGGTCAGGCAGCATCTGTAGAAAGAAAGCAGTCAATGTTTTGGGTCTGCAACCCTACATCAGAACTGGGAAAGGGAGAGGTGCAAGTTAGTTTTCAATAGGAGAGAAGATGGGGGAGGGTGCTCTCTTTCTTAGATTTGATGAAGAGTTGCTCACCTGAAATGTTGACTATTCCTCTTTCCACAGATGCTGCCCGACCAGCTGAGGTTTTTCAGCATTTTCCATTTTCCGTTTTTGTATCAAGTTGGCTCAGTTTTTTTTATCCTAAACACATAAATCTGGCTTGCTGGACAGGTCCCACTACCTTACCATTAATAACTCGTTATACAGACCCAGAAGCTTAACTGTTCCCATTATGCTATTTTGACTCATCTTATCACAGACATCCCCCTTTTTCTACACACCCCACCCCCAGCTCCTCTCCTACTGAAAACTAACTTGCATCCCTCTCTTTCTCAGTTCTGATAAAGGGCCACAGACCCAAAACATTGACTGTCTACAGATGCTGACTGATCTGTTTGAATTTCTCTAGCATTTTCTGTTTTTGTATAATATCCACGTCTTTGTGCAGTCAGGCTTACAATTCAAAACAAATAATAAGTAACTGTTACTCTATTATCTTTAATCCATTATTGCTAATCATGGATATAAGATAATAAATGAGACAATGAATTATTGTCTTTTGACACAATTAAGGCAATTGGACACCTATATACTTACACTATTGACTGCAGATATATAAACAAACCAAATTAAGGTTGTGCAAAACAAATTTTGCTACTCAGATTGCAAGAATCATACTGGTAGTTTGAAATCCATGAAGGTGAGATAAGTACCTTATGGGGCCGCTTGAGTCTCAGCAGAGCCACAGCAATGGTAGGACTGGCACGGCAGGAGTCAGTTATTGTCCTAACTCCCTGCAAGTGGCAGCCATAATATTAAACAATTTAAAGTGGTTCCTGCAATGGCTCAATGGGTTCATAAATTGAACTGGTGAGCTACACAGACTAGAAAGATTCCAGAGTTGTTGATCCATGGTAGGCTAATAGTTTACCTCATAAATGGCAGAAATAGAATAGGAAAGTCTGGCTCAACATACCAGGGAATTCCTGTTTCTGATTACCCTGCAGTGATGCTTATTGGCAGAGTTGAAGCAAAAGCAAACTTGCATTTAAGAGGAAAGTTTGATAAGGTAAATAGTAGTAGAATGATAAGGTTTATCATTACAAATATCTCTCTGTTCATTTTATATTAACCTTTACAATTTTAAGCAGCTCTATCAAACCCTTTCTTGGCCTGCTTTCCTCTAAGCAGAACAATTCCACCTTCTCCAACCTCTCTGCAAATCTGAAATCCCTTTTTCCTAGACAATTAGAGTAAATCCCTTCAGCATTCTTTCCAAAGCGTTCACTTGCATGATGAAATTATGTCTAGAATTGGGCAATATTTTCTATCTAATTATTGTTGCATATAGATTTTGCAAAACTTCCTAGGTTTTGAATTCCATGCTTGAAGCCAAGGATTCCCTATTCACCAATAACTGCTTTATTTAACCATTCTGCTACCATTATAGATTGTACACAAGCACCAGAAATCGATGGAGAAATCCATGATAATCTATGAGCAAAAATCTATATGAATCCATGAAAAGAAATCCATGAACAAGTCCCTCTGCTTCCTTAATGAGTCTATTATTTACTTTGTATTATCTGGCTTCTATCTTTCCATCCAAACAGATCACCCAAAATGGTTTATATGCCATGTGCTTGTCAACTCTTCCAGTCTACCTTTGTCCTTTTGACTCAAATAGAAAATGTTTAGAGGGCCAGACAACATCTGAAGACACAGAGTGAACATTTTGGGATGATTTCCTTTCATCAGAATTGAGAAATGTTAGATGTGTTTGGAGGATGTCCCTTAAATCTATTCCCATCTTCCTCACTGCATGTTACACGTCCAAGTATTGTATTAGCTGTGGATTTTGAACTAATGTTCTGGGCACCCAGGTTCAAATCATTTATGTTAATGTTCTGAGCACTGAACCTGGGGAATGTTACTGTATATCTTTCTCCAGCATAAAAATATCTACTTCAACTCTCTGCTCCCCTTTCCCTGGCAACTATTGTACCTCTGCCATGCTTTTTATTCCACTAGCTTCAGACTTGATAACAAACTTATTCTGTGGTTTTTATCAAATGCCTCTTGGAAATCCATGTACTTATGTATATTCTCTGTTAATTCCTGCCTTTCTAGAACCCCCTCTTTATTGACTTCCATTCATTCAATGTCTTGACAACCTCCTCATTATCACAGCTTTGCAAAAGGCCTCTCTCTTTTCACTCATGTGTAAGGTACTGATTTAATATGCTGGTCATACATACTGCCTCCACCAACAGATCTCATTTTAGTTCCTTATTAGCCTCTCTGCTCCTCTGACAACCCTTCTACTCTGAAAATACCAAGGCAAGAGATCTCAATCCTGTTGTATTTTGGTTGCCAATTCATTGTTCTATTATATCTTTGTCCCTCATTTCTTTACCCCCTGTACATTTATATCCAGCCTGAATCTGCCCTCTGTTATCAAGTTCATATCTGTCACCTGTCTACTTTTTCTGCTTCATCCAAAACACTGGGATCACATAATAATAAACATACTTGGAGATACAACTACAGTTTTTATCCAATCAGTATTTATTTCCAAATTGCTCACTGTTTCCATCACTGTGATCTTTTCAACAAAAAAATTCAACAAAATTACTTAGCACCTCTTACATAACAAAATGTCCCAAAACACTTATTTGAGTGCTATAACAGAAGAAAACGAGCAGGAGTAGGCCATTTGGCCTATTGTTCCTGTTCTGACATTCAATGAAATCATGGCTGATCTTTTACCCCAGTGCTATTGTCCTACACAATCACATATCCTTTGATCCCTTAATATATAAAGATCTATCAATCTTCACCTTGAGAATACTTAGTAACTGAGCTTCTTGGGCAGTGAATTCCAACAATTCATCATCCTCTGTTGGAAGGTGTCCTGAATGGCCAAACCCTTATTTAGAGCCTGTGAACCCTGGTTCTGGACACCCCAGCAAGGGAAAACATCAGCTCCACATTTACCCTTTAAGTCTTGTAGGAATTTTATATGTTTCAATTGTGGACACATGTCATTCTTCTAAACTCAAGAAAAAACAGGTCTATCTGCTTAAACTCTTGTCATATGACAGACCCACCATCTGAGGAATGAATCTTGTGAATCAATCTTGTGAGCCTTCGTGCTCTCCCTCTACTCCTTAGTTAGGGAAACAAGATCCAATATTCCAGATCCAGACTCACCAGGACTCTGTGTAATTGGGGCAGGAAGTGTCCACTCTTGTACGTAAAACCTTTTGCAATAAAGGCCAATAGGCTGTTTACCTTCATAATTACTTGCCACTCCTCATGTTAACTCTCGGTGATTTGTGTACAAGGATACCCAGGTCTCTCTGAATACCAACACCTCTCAATCTCTCACCATTTAAAATATACCCTGCTTTTCCATTTTTCTATCAATGTGAATGACCTCACATTTTCCACTTTATATTCCATCTGCCATGTTCCTTTGCTCATTCACTTGGCCTGGCCAGATGCCATCCCCCCCCCCCCCCCCCCCCCCCCCACCGAAGTCTCTCTGCATCCTCCTCACAACTTAACCTGGTACCCAGCTTTGTATCATCAGCAAACTTGGTCCCCTCATTCAATTCACTGATAAAGACCGTGAACAGCTAGGGGCCCAGCACCAACACCTGTGGCACCCCAGTTGTCACAGCTCCCCAAGTTGAATCTATTGCTACTCTCTGTTTTCTGTCTTTTAAACAATCCTTCTGGTATGTTCTTGCCCATTCACTTATCCTGTCTATATGTTCTCCCAAGGCGTCTCTGCATTTTCCTCACAACCACTGACATCTAGTTTTGTATCATCAAACTAATTCTGTCACTGAGCTGCCAAAGAGGATGTTGAGGTAAATAACCAAACAGTTGGCTGAAAGAGTAATTTTTAAGGAAGATGTTAAAGGTAGGAGTAAAGTTAGGCCCAGAAATTCATCTCTCGTCAATAGAAGTGAAGTAGATATACAACAATGGCTCTATCTTGCACTCTGCCTTCAAAAATCAATTCTAGTATCTCCCCATTGGCGGTGAATTTCTTCCATGCACAAGACAGGGAAGTTTAGGGAGGGAATTTTGGAGCTTCCTCTGCCAGTTTCCAGAAAGTGGGGGGTTAAATTCGGCTGCATTGTACCAGCATTTCACGCACTAATGGCCTCCTGAGGCAAGTAGCAAGCTCACACTTCAGATCAGTAGTCTAAAGGCACCATAAAAGCTCAGGGCAAATAAGAGTGAACTTTACCCATACCTGAAGCAGACATTAATCTATCCATTTGTTCAAATGAGGGACTGCAGATCCCTGATAAAATATTGGCATGCCCTGATGTGGGGAGAAGCAAACATTGTGCAAATAATAGAAACAGGTAGAGAGATAAAGGATGATTATGACATGGAGCAATCTTTCTTTGCAGCTCATTTCAATTCTAAATTGTAATTAGAATATTTACTCAATGAATAGTCTTCATGTGTCAATGAAATAAAGCTCAATGCCACTTTGTAACCTCCTCTATGAACTGCCAGGTCCTGCTGTGTATCATATAACTGTTACCATCAATTGCTTTGCTAATGCATAGAATAAGCAATATTAACCGGTTAAAATGAATTAGTAAATTTTCACCAGATATTCTATAAGTAATACACACTGATTAATGACACCAAAAGCCATTTTATTTTTGTGTAATTTTAAAAGGATATCATTAAAGTTTTAAGGTCACTTTTCTACAATGCTCATTTTGTACCCTCGCTGTGGAATGGGGTATCATTAGCATTATGTCAAACTTACACCACACCTGCAGTGCAATTCCTATTGAAAATAATGGGATTTGAAATTGGATAATGAATTCACCAATTGCTCTGTCTTACTGACCAGCTACACCACATGCTGGGTGGCTTCTTTGATCTTGTTCCTTTAGATCTGTTCTCATTGGGAGCGTTGCCCAGGAAGCTGTTTAAAATAAAAACATTTGCTGTCAAAGTGCTAATAGTACTGAGGCACAAATGGTAGAATGTTGAGAGCATAAACATTTAGGGATATGAAGAGATTACACCTTCAACCTAAAATTACAAGCCAATTTGTCAATAAAAAATGTACCAACAACTCAGGCAATCGATTAGAAAACTCTACTTTCGTCTTTTTAGAAATGCAATAGAACTGATCCTGAGATTAAAATTTAGGTTAACACTGTGGCTAAGAAACTATAAAGATGCAAGTTCTGAATTGCATCAACGACCCACTGCTCACGCATTTTCCTTCAGAATTAACGGTTTGCTTGATATTAATGTAAAAACATAATGCTCAACTACTCAAATAAACTTGAACCATCTGTTTTATCTTGTGTCTGGTGTGAAAAGACCACAGTAATCTATTTGTCTTGCCAACAGGGATGTGATGTTTTTAATGATTATCTAAGCTTTTATTTCTGAGCTGAATTACACCACTTAAGTCCATTGCTGCATATGACTATAATTTCAGGTATAAAGCAGGTATCTCCCCTCAACATGTATTTAAAAGTTTCAGTTGAATTCGTCACGTGCTGGCAGGAAGCTTGGCGGAGACGTGGACTTCTTTTCCATGGCAGTGGTGTCTTAGTATTGGATGCAGAGGTCCATTCATTCTGGAAATGATGTAGTGCATTCCAAAGTCAGAGAACTCCACCAAGAGTTCCAGGGTGGTCATGTGTTTAGAACTCCAGTTATCACATCTGAGGCTGATCCAGCCTAGACTGATGAAACTAATGCCCCCTCTAGCAGAGGGTGCTGAATCCTTGGAATTCTCTACTTCAGAGCGTTGTGAAGGCCAGATCATTGGGGTAATTAAAGAGGAAGTAGATACAGTTTTAGTGAATTGAACTGGCACGGAAGAGGAGATGAGGCCTGGAACATGATCACATTGAATGGTGGGGCAGGCTTGAAGAGCTGAGTGGCCTAGTCCTTCACTTATGTTCTTTATGTTCTCTGTTTCAACCACATGTTTTGAGGGAAATAAATTCTTAATCCAGTACTTAATTGACATTCATTCTGCTGTGGTCATAGAGTCAAATAAAGGTACACAGTAACATGTCCTTCGGCCCACTGAGACCACACTGACCTGTCTATTTAGACCACGCCTACGATGCTCAGTAACAGTAATCAAACATAGAAGAAATTTCAGTTATGCTGCACCTAACCAGTGCCTTAACTAATCTGAGAGACTGTAATGCCAACAAGGAGCAGGAATAGGTCTTACACCATTTCCCACAACTCCAGTAAGTTGAAAAAAGTTGCTCTTCCCTGTCAACAGGCCATTTAAAGACCATTTCTCTGTAACTGTAACACTTTATTCTGCATTCTGTTATTGTTTTCCCTTGTATTGCCTCAATGCACTGGTGTGATGAAATGATCTCTATGGATGGCATGCAAAACAAAGCTTTTCACTGTACCTCGGTACATGTGACAATAACAGACCAATTTGAATTTGAAGAGAAACCTGTCTGTAGCCCACATGCTATTCATGTGCTAACACGCCGCTTTCCTTAATCTTCACTGTAGAACCCAATTACTTGACCCATTCCCACCGGGACCCACCTGAAGGGGATAGTTCAGGGAGTGTTAAGTGTATATCCTGCTGAAACATTCTGGTTCAGGTTGGATCAGGTGGACCAACTCAGTACTTTATCTCAGTTTCAAAGGGTGGTTGCTGTGTTCATTAGATACTGGGCCGGGCAGTGGACATGGGTCGTGCCCTGGAAGAGGAGGGTGAATTGTTGTCTGTGACAGGGTATGACGTCCAGTGGGGAACACTGCACAGGTATAGGGAGAACAATCTAGCTGTGGTGTCAGTTACCAGGTGTAAATACTCAGCAGGGAACAGGGAACTTGCCCCAGGGTTGAATGGGCAAGACATTTCTCCTAGACTGTGAAGGCTTGTAACCTGATGTGGATTTCAAGTCGGGCTCAGTGCTTGTGTCTGCACAGGATATTCTGCAAATGCATTAGGGCTGGATTGAATGCAGAAAAGTCTATAAGTATTTGGACTCAGGTGGGGTTTGGATTTGGGTCACCTCATGTATAAGCGGACATCTACTTAGCTGCAAGAGTGAGCAGAGGGACAACTGAAGGGAAGGTAGTTATCTGTCTGTCTATCTATCTATCTATAGATAGAAGGTAGTTATCTATCTGTCTATCTGTCTATAGATATTATCTATCTATCTATCTGTTGATCTATCTTTCTATATCTATCTATCTGTCTGTCTATCTATCTATCTATCTATCTATAGATAGAAGGTAGTTATCTATCTAGCTATCTGTCTGTCTGTCTGTATATCTATCTATCTATCTATCTATCTATCTATCTACCTATCTATTCGAGGGAGAGAACACTAGGGGTCTTGATTATGTACATTTTCCATAAGTCTCCAGATTTACTAGAGTGAGTTCAGGGAGCAGTCATAGGCTACCCTGTCAATCAAAATAGATAACCAAAATACCAAAGAACACTCATCATAAAGGACCCTAAAAAAAATCACAAAATCTTGCCTTTATGATCAACAGGAATGGACAGAGCATGGTGGCTCTTTATAAAATGAATCCAATAACTGTGGCCTCAGTTCACACTACAAGTAATAAAACAGTGGCATGTAATTCTCTGCAATGTTTTCCCTGAGACTTGACAATCTTGGATCTGGCAAAGTCTGAAGTAAAATCTTCTCTAATATTGTAAAGTTCTCCCGAATATTGTAAAAATATCCTCATTTAGTTCAGTTACGGAGATCTCACGGTCTTTGGGCCTGTACAAATCTTGGATGGCATGCAAGCTGTAGTTCGATAAAATAAAGTCAATTTACCAAAACACAGAAGCGCAGATTATTATCTAAGCTACATGTGACACTGGAAACAAATAAACAATATGGGCTATGTCACTCCGTGTAGTGCAGGAGTAGTCAAACAAACACCATTTATGGAGGACAAGTCCCCAGAGAGTGCCTGAGTGAATGAATTCAGAGCCTGAGACTGAGTCGTCAACTGAAGACAGATTGAATACATTGAGTGGAAACTTTATCATCACGTACAGTTTTGGTGGGAAACCGCCTAATGGGAACCCTTCCCATCCACTATTAACACCTTTCCAAGGCACAGCGCATGAATCTTTGATACTTGTGGGAAAATCTTCTATTATGATTTTCATTTCCAAAAGAATATGGATACAAGCATCAAATCAGACAGGAACATATTCTACTCACAGAGTCAGTATATGGAATAGACCTGTCAAAAGCAATTAATCTCTTAAAAAAAAAGCCATCATTGGTTAAAAGGCACTACATATAGTACTGCATCCATCTTGTTGGAAAGTGTGTGTGTGTATGTTGGATAGGATTAACCTCAACTGTAGCACCTCCACTGACCAGTTGTCCATTAATATCTAATACCAGGGAATTCTTGATGCTGACATAAAGTTACATAAATCATACACTTGTCTCTAAGTCTATTTATGGTACTACCTTATCTAGACTGTGTGGTGAGCACTTGGGTCAGTTACATCTTATGGTGGAAGCTCACACATTACAATCACTTTAATCCGCTGCGTAATTCATTGAATTATCTCTGCAATGGGCTGCATGTGGTGCAATGTATATCCTCATGGCAAGTTCAGTCATTTCCCTTTTCCTTTTTGCTTGCAAGAGAAGTAAGTGCCAAACAAACAGGTGATTTGGCCAAGGCAGCAGGCTCATTGAGGGACAGAGAAGAGATTGAACAGTCGGTGGCAATTTGCAAGGATGGGGAGTGGAGCAGTCGAGGGCTGTTTTTTTTCTCTGGGAAGTTTTCACAGTCTTTGTCCCAGGGTAGGGGAGTCTAAAACTAGAGGGCATAGGTTCAAGGTGAAGGGGGAAGATTTAAAGTGGATGAGGGGCGAGTTTCTCGCACGGAGGGTATGTGGAACAAGCTGCCAGTGAAGGTGGTAGAGGCAGGTACAAAGTTTAAAAAATATTTGGACAGGTACGTGGATAGGAAAGGTTTAGAGAGATGTGGGCCAAATACAGGCAAATGGGACTAGCTTAGATAGGCATCTTGGTCGGCATGGATGAGTTGGGCTGAAGGGCCGGTTTTCGTGCTGTATAAGTCTATGTATCTATAAATTGGATGAGGGCAACAAATTTGAAATTGAAAATTTACAAGGAGAGTAAACTGTTAACAATATGATAAGCTTAGGAATATGGAAGGAAAATTGGTTGGTCTGGACTTAATGGGAAGAAGGTTGAGGAAGCTGGTGATAGATCTCATGTACAGGGTGTGTAGACATGAGCAAAAGTAGGAGAGAAGTTACAGAAAATTTTCATTTCAAGGCTCGGGCAGCAGTCATCAATAGGGAGGTTTAATTTGGTGACTTAGGGAGAGAAGGGAAACAGATGAAGCAGTCAATAGGATGGATATTAAAATGTGGTTAAAATAATCCACAAACACCTAAGTAATGAAGGTGAAGGTTGAGGGAGCAGAAGAGAAATGTTAAGAAGATGTGGAGCAAGAAGATTAATGCAGAGTTAGTGAAAATGGGAGATTGATGGTCAGTGCAGACTTGGTGGGCCAAAGGGCCTGTTTCTGCGCTCTATCTCTCCATGACTCGAAGGTTGTATCCAGGAGGATTCTGGAGCAGAGGAGAACAGGAGCCAATAATTGGTGCTCCAGTCAGATCTGGTGAGGACTAGCACTTGTCCACCAGAGACATTCGAGTTCACATCCTCTGGATTTCAGGGAGTGGAGATATGGGCTGTACAGAGAAGTGACCAGATGAGACAGATTTGTGGTTTTGGTGGGGACAAGGGCATTGAGAGCTGTCTATTTAACGTGTGCCTCTCCCCATCTCAAATGACAACTTCTCTTAAAAGCCATTAGTGAAGCAGCTGGTCTTTACAACAATCTGGCAGCTTTGTTAACTATTACTGATACCAGTTTGCTATTTCCAGATTTTTATAAAAAAATTAACCTGAATTTTTAGACTGTCATGGTGAGACTTTGTTCAGAATTGCTTCAACATGCTGGCTTACATGAAGGACAATCCAGTTAGTTCCTTTCTCTGGCTCTTTCCCTTTAGCACTAAATTTACTTTTTCTTCAAGCACTTAACCAATTCCCTTTTGCAAGCCACGAGTGAATCTGCTTCCACCATCTTTTCGTGTGGTGCATTTCAGATGACAACTACCCACTGTGAGAAAAAAGCTTTTTCATCATGTCATCTTTGCTTCATTTTACAGCTACTTTAAGGCTGTCTCCTCTGGTTCTTGACCCTTCTGTCACTGGAAATGATTCCTCTTTATTCATATAATTAGGAGCGTCATCATTTTGGAACACTTCCATCGAACTTGCTGTTGTCTTCTCTCCTCTGTGTAGAAGAATCCCACCCTCTCCAGTCTATCCATGTAACTGTCACCCCTAACTCTTGCAACCACTTCATTTGATCTTTTTTGCATCCTCTCCACAATCCATGCTTCTTTCTTAAAGCTGGCATTGAGAATTAGACATGATACTCCAGGTGCAAAAGAACCAGTGATTTTTTTGAAGTTTAAGATATATTCCTAAATTATGAATGCATATTTGTTGGATTATTCCTGCTGGACCTGATTTGCTAATTTTACTACACTGATAAAAATGCTGTTGAAATGCAGTATATATTCCTTTCCCCTTACTCTAAAAGTCCCCAAAGGAACATGAACTGTCAATGTGTGGCACCCAACTCTCTCTCAACTTCTGAAGCACTGGATAAGTGCACGCCAGGGATGTTGAACTGAGGTAAAAGGCACTCAGTGATGGAGTGGCAGTAGAGGTAAAGGATAAACAAGAACTGATACTCAGACGGTCATTTTGCATGTCTGCCTTGTGGTCCTCTGGAGAGAAGTAGATCTCAGGGATATCAATCTTAAAAAAAAATGATTTCTGATATCAGAGAGGGCTGCAATTACTGGAGAATGTGCCATGTATAACATGAAACGTGAAGTTGTGTAGATCCCATATCCATCTGTGGAATCAAAGATTTATTGGATTGGTTCCAGGGATAAAGGATAACAGCTCTAAGGTTAGGCGGAAGAAGCTGGGGTTATTCTCAATGGATTAAAAGAGGTCGTAGAGGAGATTTGATAATGGTGCACGAGATCATGACTGGTTTAGAGAGGATAAATAAAGGTCACAGTTTCCATTAGTGGATGGTTCAGGAATCGGGGGATACAGATTAAAATTTTTGGACAAAAGATAAAAGGGGATGTGATCTGGTGGAAAATGAATCAATTATAGTAGGGTATTGGACAGCCATTTGAAAGGGAATAATTTGTAGAGTAATGGGGAAAAAAGCAATTTGTGGGATAATGGGGAAAAATAATTTGTTGGGTAATGGGGAAAGATAGGACTGATTAGATCGCTAGTAACTGGCATAAACTCAGGGGGCTGAAAGACTTGTTCTATTCCATAATAATTCCATGATTCCAGAGAAGAGTTTGAGTAGACTGAGACTGTTTTCCTTGTATCAAATTCTTAAAGGGCTTGACATGCTAAAAGCAGGAAGAATGCTTCCTCTGACTGAAGGGTCCAGGACTACTTCAAAATAAGTTTCAAAATAAGGCAAAGGCTGTTTAGGACCAGGGAAGGGAGACATTTCTTCACTCAGAAGATGGCGAATCTTTGGAATTTCTCTACCCTGGTGAATTACGGAGGCTCGGTTATTGTGTTCATTCAAAACACAGATCGAGAGTTTTCTGGACATCAAGGGAATTGAAGGATGTGGAGTTAGTGCTAGAAAACAGTGCTGAGGTAGACGACCAGCCATAATCTTAATGAATGGTGGAGTAGGATCGAGGGGCCGAAAGGTCTTCTTCTAATTCTTACGTTCTGATGAACATCCATCATGAAGTGTAAGTGCATGTGCAGTCACTGTTCCAGTGGTCCCAGTGCCAGGGGCAGCATTGAGCTCCAATGTGCATCAGCACCTTTTCCCCACCTGAGGCAGGCTTGGCCTGAGCCTTCCTGAGCCTTTGCTCTTTGAGCTGTGAGGATACCTGAATGCCAAGACCCTCTACTGAGCACGCGGCAGCCAGCTCATTTACATACTCTTCCCTTTGGACTCAGAAGAAGCATTTTATTGATTTGTTGTAAGAAGGTTTGAGGCAATTGGACATTTTGGACCCAATCAACCCATGTGGATGGCTTAAGGTTACATCCAGCTCATTTTCCCCATGTCACCATGTGTTTACTGAGATACTCGTAGTCAGAGCTGCAGACAGTAGTCATTTCTGTGTGGTGCCAATCAGGCACGTGTTCATCCTGTACCAAATAATGGGAGACAAGCAGATCCCCATAACATTAAAATACAATGACAGTTACATGGGAGCTGCTATCTGTCTGGATGATCCTGTGCAGACGATCACATTGAGTGGCTGCCAATAATTCTTGAATGCAGTAATCATGTGCAGGAGCACAAAGGCAGTTACTGGTACAAATTGATGACATCTTGAACTTTGAAACACTGTGATTTGTAAATAATTGCAACTTTCATTGACACTACTACTGGTGATCCAAGGGTGAAGTGCTGGAGTTCCTAGCTTTGCCAAGTGAAGCATCGGTCACCTTTTTGATAAATCTGTTCATTTGGATTGATTGTTGTTGCTAATATTTCCTGTAGCAGTTTAGAATGTGTTTGAGGTGCAACTACACCACTGCCTGTGGGTGCCTGAAGTAGAGGGACAGAGGTAGGCACACTATCACATATCTGACATGGAATCAATAGAATTATTGCAGAATAAAATGGAGAAATGTACATTGATGTTGAAATCTGCACTAATAGTAATGTCAAAAGAGGTGTTCTTGTATTGATAATGTATCAGGTCTGCAGATTAAATTCATATTGTAAAATATTTATAAGCCCCTTATGTATCAACAAAATGCCAAGCAAATTAGATTATTTTGAAAGACTCAGCATCATGAAATGCAGGAAGTCCAGCACTCACCAGGGTATAATCCTTGCCTCTCCTGCTATCTCATCAGATCAGGGAAAGACCACATGTGATTCTGATTCTGTGATCACCCAGGGTAGGGCATCTCCCATTCTCACAATCCTCCATAATGAAGTCATTGTCCTTCTGCATTCACAATCTTACCTTGCCTTCTAAAATTAGGTTTCTTTGCTAAAGGGAAGTTTGATTCTCAATCCACTATAGCACATGAGGCTGAACAATGCTTTGCAAAAATGCAGTAGTAGTTGTTTGCTTTTTTCCCCAACTATACTGCAATGAAGTCCAGTCTTCCATTAGTATTTTACACTGTCTTTTCAACCTGTAAGCTAAATTTTAATGGCCCGTGTCCCAAAACCAATAAATGTATTTACTTATCTAACAACATCCTTTCTCCACGCTGCCCACTTAGATTGTGCTCCCATTTGGAATATTTACTTCCAAAGTGTCGTATCTCACACCTTATTACATTAAACTGCATAAATAACATTTAAAACCATAAGCAGACACAATGGGATTGGGTTAATTAAAAATAAGTCATCTCAGGTGAGAATCTTTGTGAAGGTCCACAGGGAAGTTTGCAGTGAGAAATAATTGCTGTGATGCATCATTTCTGGTGTGGTAGACTGTGTAAAGATGTGCGCTGAAAGAACTGCAGGAATTCATCATTAATTGCCTCAGATTTCTGTAGCATAAAATGCATTTCCATATCTTGCCTGTTTAGGTTTCTGTGAATTGGCACTATGATTATAACTCTCCAGATTTGCCATTAAAACTTGATCATAATTTTATATCATTTGCACTTTAGTAATTAAAACCTGTAAAGTGAATTAGGTCCAACATGTAAAGCCCAGCAACTGCTTTAGAACATAGGACCCTTGGGCTGTGCCAGCTTGATTCCTTGAAGGAGTTAGCAGTGCGAATGCATAAATGAGTTAACGTCTTAGGTGTTTGATGTAAGATCACAGCAGGGAACAAAGTAGAAGTGAAAAGTATTTTATGTTTCTTGACTGCTGTTTGGCTGATAGTATTTAAGATTTTAGTTCAGAAATGGTGGTAAAACATTGTTCAGGTCGTTTCCATCTTTTTCTCCCCAGATAGTTTGATAGCAATATGATCCTACGAGTGCGATGCTCGGCATTTTACACTCCTGTATGTGAATTATTAAAGAGCCTTGTGAGTTAGAATTCATTGAATCACTCGAGGTGTTGGGCTACACTGCAACCAGCAAAACCCATTGTGGCAATCTATGGGGATGTAAGAACGCGCTCAGTGGCAGATCCAAATGGCACCAAGACTCTGTTGAACATCAACTTAAAGATAAATCCTTATTAAAACAAAAATGTAAATTGAATGCTGTCAGTACCACTTGATTGGCATTGGGTTAAGGATGGTAAAGTTGAGGCCTGACTGGTTATAATAAAACAAGACCTGGTTGTAGAGGTTAAATGGATGAAATACTCCAATTGATTCAGATACCTTGCTTGAAATGGGGGTGTGAAATCATGTCTTATGGGTATCACCTCTTGGATTAAAAAGGTGAGTGGATATTAGAATGCCTTGAGTGTACAAATAACATGACACTTTAGATATAAACCAGCAAGCTAGACCACATTATAACCATGAAGGAGTAGGCAAACTATCCTCTGGTGCAGAACAATCCTTGGCCTTATTTTACCCCACTGGATACAGGGTGAAGAGGCAAGGTAGGGAAAGTGCAGTCACCCTTTCCTACGACCAAGCCCCCAACAAATTAACAAATAATTGATGGTCCCTTTAAACGGCGCAGTGCTGTTCAGGCCTGACTTCCTGTGCATGGTCCAAATTGTTGCCTCAGAATTTGATTAGCTAATTCTTTTCCTGACAAGCTTTACACATTTAAAAATGGACCTTAAACAACAACAAAATGCAACAATGACCATTTTAGGATCTTTTCATGGCAGCCAGGAAATTCAAACGTGCAATTCCTGGAATGACTTACCCCTGAGAGCCTGACAAGTTTTATGTGCCAATCATCCATCAAATGACATCATTTCCAGTGCAATATTCCTTCTGCAGCATACAGGGAAATTTAAAGAATGGACCAGGGTATTGTGGTGGGATCAGGCATAGATGGAGACCATTCAGCCCATCGAGTCTATGCTGGCTTTCAGAGCAATCCCATCATTCATATCTCCCAACAAGTTTCCAGATAGTCTGTTCTGTCTCTCTTGCCCATCAACTCCACCCTGATTCACCCACCACTCACACATGGAGTAATTACAGTAACCAGTTAACCTACCAACCTGCATATCTGTGGGATGTGGGAGGAAAACAGAGCAGCCGGGGGAAGCTGAGGGAATACCTCCAAACTCTGCACAAACAGCACCTGAGACCAGGATCGAACCTGAATCCCAGAAGCCCTGAGATAGTAGCACTAAGTGTTGCTCCACTGTGTCATCCATGCTTGTTGAAGTGAGGGAAAGGGGGAAGATCCAACTGGTGGCGGTGTCACATTCAGGGTATCACAAATGGCACTGGAAGATCCATTGGACATGGAGACTGGTGGGGAGGAAAGGAGGTCAAGGGAAACCTCCAAAGTTCTGGGAAGGAGGGAAATAGGTAAGACAGAATGGTTGGAAATGCTGAAGTTAAGCAAGAGGCCTCTAAATGACGGCAGGGGAAATCCTCAGAAAAGAAGAAATGCTGGGAGCATTGCTATGTAACGTGACAACATCAGATCTGATGAAAACAGAGAAGGAATATAGAATAGCATCTTTATAGGAAGCAGCATGGTAGCTGTGGGAGTCCATAGCTATATAGCAAGCTTACTGGAGTGCAGTTTGCTGGTATATTTCTCGAACTTTTCTTGAAATAAAGTTGTCATTTTAACTGTTTTCTGAATTTCAGGCACTTGCTCCAGTTTTGGCAGAGTTGTACAAAAGGCATAACCAATTTCAGCCCCATTTGCTTTCAAATATCAGTTGTACTTATTTGTGCAACTCTTTATTTCTGTTCCATATCCTGCAATTGGGTTTAAACAACTGTACTTGCCTAAGGATAGTAACAATGTGATTAATGTCTATTATTTTTTTAACACAACAAGTTAGTTTCTATAATCCTATTTCTTGGTAAGGGGCACTGAGGGTGGGACTGGTGGACACATCAGGCAGATGGATGGCTGAGGGTGGAGGAGGTGCCGATGAAGCTTGGTCAGGTGATTGGGGGTTGGCCATGAGGAATTGGTGGAGTGGGAGCTGAAAGTTGGGAACTGGAAGGGTGAAAATCCCTGGTTAAGGGAGAGATCAATCACTGAGGGGTTGTGAGGGATGGAGATGAGCTCTGGCTACGGGCTCGGTTGTTCAAAATACTTTCCATACTGTTATTCCTTACATCCAAGTTGAACAAGTTCATTTCTCTTCAATCCTTTTTATAAATTTGGATGGAAGAAACTTCACCAATATTTCCAAGAGCACACGCATTTTTTTTCCCTGTAAGTCTGCCAAGTATTACTTAGTTCAATTGACCTTTCACACTTAACTTTGTCCTCAAGCCTACTGCTTTAAAATCTAATGTTGTTTTGTCATTTTTCAACTCTTATGCTTTCATTTTACTGCAAGTGTTTTTTCTATATTCATACAAAGGATGTGGGTGTCACTGGCAAGGGCTCCGGCTTCTGAAATAAATCTGAACTTATCCCAGGTGATCCTTCCAGCACAACCTTTGAGAAAGGGCCGGGAGGAATCCTCAAAGATCAAGTGTGAGGGCCTTCCCCATTTCATCGAGATCATTGTGAAGAAGCCAGAACAAGCCCTGTGCACATGAGGAGAAAAATAAACCTTAACAGCTGTTGCCTGACCTCTGACTGAATCTTTCTGGGACACTCACAAGCACTCAAAACATTAGGAAACATCTAAACATGAAAAAATGACAACAAATAATTTAAATTAGTTAAAAGACTAAGAAAGATAGAAAAATGTTTAAAAAGCTCATATTAAAATACATTAAAAGGTTTCTACACACTTTTAAATATCTTTAAACATTTAAAAAGTCTAAATTAACAATCCACTAGAAATTTTTTTAAAAGTTCAGAAATATTTAAAAACTCTTCTTCGAGTCTATTTGCATTAAAACAATTTCACTAATCTGAGGCTCTCAGAACTGTTCCCTTCCATTTGGCCCCAGGGGAAGAAACTAATTGTACCACCTCTTACCTGCTGCAGGAGTCTTCAGTGAATATGGAACGTCAGGGCAAGGCATTTGCCAATGTTCCCACTGTCATGCAGAAGGAAGTTCGGCAACCAGCAACTTCTGACTTCAACCTTCACGTGCATAGAAACATGAAAATGCTTCAGTTTGTATTGTCTACAGGATGCACTGCAGCAACTCCCCAAGACTCCTTAGACTGCCCCCTCCAAGCCCATGACTTCTACCAACTAGAAGGACAAGGGCAGCTAAAGCATGGGAACACTACGACCCTCCAAGCCACACACCATCCAAACATATCACCGTTCCTTCATCGTCACTGGGTCAAAATCCTGGAACTCCCCCCCAAAAGCATTGTGGGTATGCCCACACCTCAAGGACGGCAGTGGTTCGAGAAGGCAGCTCACCACCACCTTCTCAAGGGCAACTAGGTATGGACAATTAAATGCTGGCTCAGCCTGTGAAGCCCACATCCCTTGACTGAATAAACCAAAATGGCTAATGTGTCACATCATACTGGCCAATTCTAACAGATCCATTGGCAGTTTCTGCAAAACCTAGACCCAGATTATAATTAAATATTATGATCATTATTTCCTGAAGCTCTGTTGGAACTTCTCCAAATTTGAATCAATACAAGAGATTAATTCCAGAACTGGCAGTAGCCTCACTGGCTGTTTGACAGACTAAGAGAGGATATAACTCTGTCCTACCTCCAGAAACAAGGTTATACTCTGCTGCTTTCATCTTCATCATCTGGACAATGAACACCAGGTATAATTAACTTTTCTGACCTGCCAGATCTATCTTTCTCTTCCATTCAGAATGCACATAGTAAAAAACAAAAGCTTTCTTCTCTTAGGTGGCGGTCTCAGGAGGCATTTCTAGATCAGGCTTCTATAGGTGTAAGTGTCCTCTTGTCAACGCTGGCACTCTTCCAGGTGTTTTGTTGTGCCCATTCATTCTGTAGGTTTTGCATATGAATACTTCAACTGTGCCATGTTAACTTGGCTCGGTGAACGAACTCTCACCCGTGAAGAAGGTTAAGGGTTCAGGTCAATACCTTATCCAATAGAACAGTCAGTAGTGCTGAGCCTGCTCATTTTAAAATACTTTCCTGACATAGAACCACAGATTCATACAGCATGGAAACACTGAGTCCACTGAGTCTGTGCTGAACATCAAACACCCATTTACACTAATCCTACACTGATCTCATTTTATTCTCCTTACATTCCTGTCAAATTCCCCCCAGATTCCACTACTCAGCTACACACCAAGGACCAATTAACTTACCACCCACACATTTTTTGGATGTGGGAAACCAGAGGACCCAGGGGAAATGTGTACAGTCACAGGGAGAACATGCAAACTCCACGTAGAGAGCATGAGAAGTCAAGAGCGAACCTGGGCTGCTGGAGCTGTGAAGCAGCAGTTCCACTAACTGCCCAATCTGAGGTCCACACCTCAAACAACATAAAGATAACTCTATATGCAAATTGCTTGCCCTATTTGAAAGAAAATGAATGGGTTTCAGAAGTGTTTCAGTGCCTGTCAAGTGCTTTGGAACATCCTGAAAGTGTGAAACTTTTAGTGTATAAGAATAGATCTGGGAATGTCTGGCAGGTCAGAAACATTAATTATAGCCAGTGTTAATTGTCCAGGTGATGAAGATGAAAGCACTAAAAATGCAGTTTTTTTCAATGTTTAAAACACCCCATACAAAGGAGTAATGATGGTCATTTTTCTGCATCTTCTGAAACCTAGAAAGGAAGGATAAATTTCAGGAGACAACAAATGCAGCTTGAGGGATTTAATCAGTGTCTGTCCGTACCCCAGTACCTGCATTTCTGGACACCACTAGTGTACCTGGATAGGTCAAATGACATGCCTTTTCCATTTAATAAGACAGGTGTCACACACTTGCATTACGGCAATCTGCATGCAACTTTTTTGATCAGTGACAACTGGTCCTGTAGAACTATGGTTAACTATGTATTAATATTTCATGCATCCCAACCAGTACCGAGTGGCATTTTCCATGTGTGTCAGGGGCAAGACATTTGTCACTTCATGTGGAAAGGAGGAGGCAGGAATAGGTTAGTTTACGATGATACAGAAAACCAGTGGTGGTACATCCAGGAGAACAACAAAGATGTACTCAGATGTATCTTTATTATTGATAGAATTTAGACTTAGATTGATATTAAAATTAGAAAATAGGTGAATAAGCACGCGAGGGCATCATTCTAATGTTACACTTCTTAGGACACATTGGGAATATTGCTCATATTGAGGAAACATTGTGGGAAACCCAAAGGCTTAACATTTATAGTATTACCATTAGGGAAACCCAAAGAATCAAGCTGGTTCATATTTGAGCAGCAAAATGATTAAAGTAAATCTACTTTACAATATTTGGCAATGAAATAATAATCTGTGGGTTGCCGAAGGTCAACTTATTAATAAATTACTTTTCACTGATTAGACCACAGACTAGGATAAGGAATCTCAGAGTGAGAAATGTGTCAATTACTTAATGCTCTCAAAAGGAGAAGGACCAGTTAAAAAAGAGCTGGCTATCATATGAGGTAGTGTAATGTGATAGATTCCTACAGATAAAATAAAAGAAAATAGTACAGACTAAATGGCAGAGTCCAAAAGGCTATGCAGAAACAGTGCTACCTGGGTATATATATATGTAAATCTTTGAAAGTGGTCAGACACATTAAGAGAGTGATTTATAAAAGCATCTGGATCTGGGGATACATAAGAAGTACAGAGTACGAAAACAGGAAGGTACAGTGAATCTGTACATGATACCAGTTAGACCATTCCTGAAGTAATGTATCCAGTTCTGGTCACCACACTGAGAAAGAGGTTTCAGCTACACTGGAGAAGCTGGGGGTGTCTTTGGAACAAAGAAACTTAAGAGGGGATTTGGTTGAGCTGTACAAGTTCATGACTGGTTGAATGTTGTTCCCATGAGCAGATGGTTCAATGGCTGGGATGTGCAGATTTAAAGTTTTCCGTAAAAACTATAAGGTGAGAATTAGGGAAAACTTACTTTTACTTAAAGAGTTGTAATGATCTTGAATTCTCTGCCTATTTGGGTGTTGGGAGCAGAGACAATCAGGGTTTTCAAAAGGCAATTGGATAGGCACTTGAGAGAAAATAATCTACAATGCAAATTGGATAGGTGACCATCTGAAGGACTGTGCCAGGATTGACATGGTTAAATAACCTGTGGTTATAATTTTAATATTCCTTACCTTCTTCAGATCCAATATGGCATTGCTTTCAACTCCTTTTCCCCATCAGCCACAACCTCTGGTGACGTCCAATGTCATTTTGTTTAAACCTCAACAGAATTTTCTTCCATTGTTCTGTTTGATCAAGTACTCCTCTTTTTACTTTCACAATATCAGTTATCACTTGTCTCAGTACCTACCTCTTCCCCAGTACAACCAAGACTTTGGGCTCTTTTGAATCAGCCTTCCTACTTATAACTTCCAGAAACCACAGCTCATTCACCATGTTGTTACCCATGTCCTTACCTGCTGTGAGCTGCATGGTTTATCATTGCAGCCTTCTCTCAGGCTCCATTAGTTTCTATCAGCACTGAGCATCATCTTCAAGACCTTTGGCCTCATCTTCACTGCCGTCTTCTGATCCAGTGGTACTCCATTCCCAACATTCAAGTACTCTTCCATCCACGAGTGCTGCTTGTACTTTCAGGGGCCAGTTATCCAACCACTTCCGAAATCCCCCCTCACTTCATACTTTCAATAGCTTGTCAGAGCTTTTTTTTACACTTTTAATCCAGTTTGTCAACTCCATTTTGTGTGTCACTCCCTCTCGTTTAGAGTCCATTTTTATTCCCTGTAAAATACTCCCTGATCTTTCCAATGAAAGAAGCAAGCCTTTGCTGTGCATTTCCCCTCAATGATGAATGAAAGTGTATTTATTCTGTGGGTACAGTATCAAGTTTAAGGTGCGTAATGTTAGCTTATTGCCAAAAATTTAATTTGAGTTTATTTTATGCGATCTAGTTGGATTACACTGCAACAAGAAATCCATAGGTTTTTATATATCTAGAATAAGAACCTTTTTTTCCCTACAGGCTTCAATAGTTACCTTAACAACAGATTTGCGCACACCCTGATCTTGAGCCTTCCATTACTTTGAAGTGTAGTCACTGTTGTGACATAGAAAATACAGCAACCAAATTGTGCACAGCAAGCTGCCACAATCTTCAAAGAGAAAATGATTGGCTAACCTGTTTCAATACTGACAACTAATAGATATTGGCCAGGATTTGGGAGGGTTTGGGGGGCGAGGGTGGGGGAAGAGGGATGGTGTTTTGGAATTGTGCCATTGGATTTTTTATGTCCATCCAAGAGGGTCAAGAGGCCTCTGTTTAATGTCCCATCTGAAAGTTGGCATCACTGACAGTGCAGAGCTCCCTTGGTGCTACACTTGGTAGCAGTTGAGATTTTATCTTCAAGTCACAGGAGTGAATATGAAGAACATGTAGAGAATTGAAAAAGACTATAATTTAAATCCATAGTTGTGGTTGACTCCTTGCAATTTGCACCTTCCCTTTTAGCTGATTCAGACACTTGAGATTATAACTGTTAGGAGAGCCGTTAGCTGCCTGACCATCATGCCCCTTCTGAGTGTTCTAAGGGGATGTGGCAGTACCATCCAAAGTGCCTCATCCACCAAAACTATTTGCCTCTTTTTGAAAAAGGGCAGTCAGTCCTTCACACTGCCCTGCCAAATTCAAAAATTGGCCATGTTTATGGAATTGCAGCAGCAAATCTTCAAAATGAGTACCCAGCCAACCAAACACTGATTCATTGGGTCCATTGTTCCACTGGGCAACTCTGAACATCAAACCAATGAGGAATGGAAAACTTATCAGTCACGGTGACTGAATGTGAACAATCAGGATTGGTCATATTTACCTACCATTTCCTAAAACAACACAAAGACCCACTGGATTGCTAATCTCATTTTAAAGGTGGCACACCCGGTGTGCGGCACTCCCTCAAATACTGGAGAGTCACCTTACATTTCTGTGTTACGGTCTCTGGAGTGGAACTTGAACCCACAACTCTCTGACTCTAATCCAGGAGTACCATCAGCTCAGCCACAGCTGATGCTTCATGAAGCATTTAGTGATTCCTTTGCTATTTTTCCATGTTTATTTACAGAAAGTAAATATTTATACAGCTTACTTTTTGAGAGTCCACCCATGATCAACAAATCTACAAGTCATACTAGGCAAAGAGATTTAGAGTTATAGCTGTAGATTCATGTAATAATAGCAGTGCCCTTTTAAAGTATAGCTGGCAGCAGCACAGCAGCATTTCATTGTTCTATGCAGTGGAGTTATAAACTGGGCTCTAATTTCCGACGCATGTTCCCATTCTTCACTGTATTGTCAAGGGAATGTGGACAAAACATTGAAGCATCATTCAACACAATGTCTCCCATCAGAGGCACCTGCTCATCATAGAGCAGCATTGTTATGAGGAACCTGTCAGGTACAAAGCACTACATAAATTTTATGCCCTTGCTCCCACTGGAACTTAACATCTTCAAATGTAGGGTCACACATAAATTATGGGGCTGATGCTACTAACATCAGTATGGTCAGGGCAGAGGCAGCATGAACGTTTGAGGAATTTTCTGCCCAAACCATCAGGTTGTGTTGCCTGTGTCTTTTACGTTGCTTTTAAGGTTCAAAAGGCCTGGATTTGGCTTAGTCCCCAAAGGTTGAAGTTGGAGATCTGGCCAATTCCATTGTTCTGGAAAGGTTCTTTAAATTGTACTTGTTTCTTTTCAGCCACGTAGTCACATTTTAATAATATTACTTCAAAGAAGATTTAATTTTAATGAGAAAATAAAACATGGACGAATCAATGCAACCATAAATGTTTTTGCATAATTTATTAAATTTCAGTGTTTTTGTATTGCTAGCCACATATTAAAAATCCTTATTCTTGGTGGGAAGCTATTTCCAGTTGCAGTAATAACTGCACCAGTTTACTACATTTTAGAATCTTCTTTATAGAAATAAAAAATAATCATGCTCTTTCATGCTACTTAACTGTGATGGTTCATTGAAAGCTTACAGTAGATTAAGTTTATTGGAAAGCCTAACAAAGCAGAGCAATTTCCAGCACAATTTGGAAACTCTGTTAACCCGTAGTTCCCATTCAACTGCTGACTGATCTGCTGTTGCATTTCCAGCATTTCTAAACTTCTTTTGTATCTTCACCTTGGTTATCATTTTATTGTTAGAAGATATACACCTAAATCAAGCAGATTTGGAAACATGAATGATATCCAACTGGAATTTAACCAACTATGAGGGTAGCTCACATTAAACGTTTTCTCTTAAGACCTATCTTCATTGCCCCTATGTCTGAAGGTGCTGAAAATAGTGAAGAAATTCTAGTAGCTGGTCAGAGGTGCCATTCTTTATGTGTAAAATCAGTTGCAGAAGGGGGTTCACAATCAGCTCCAAAGATCACCATTTTCCAGCAGAAATCGTTGCAGTCTGATCCAGCATTTACTTTTCTCTGAAGACCATGCAATGTCTAAGGTGGTATGCTGATGAATATCAGCTGGCTTGGCAAGATCAGGTAACTAACATTGACCAGTATGCTGCAGGACCTTCTCCCAAAACAAACCTTCTATTTCATGAGGTACTTGTTAATGAGGAAAGCACTTCATCCCATTTTAATTCATTCCCTCATAAAGACCCTAGTCTCCACCATTACTGTATCTGAATATTTCTAGAGAGTGGTGGGTATCTGGAATACACTGCCTGAGAGAGTGGTGGAAGCAGAGTCACTGACAGCATATAAGGAGTGTCCAGACAAGCACCTGAGTCATCTGGGCATTGATGGTTATGGGCCTAGCGCTGGGAAATGGCATTAATATGGATGGGTGACCATTGGTCAACATGGACACAGTGGGCCAAATGGCCTGTTTCCGTGCTCTATGATTCTATGACTCTTTTTAAAATGACTTTTAAAATGACATCAAGTTTTGAGTGAAAATCACTCCTGGTATCAGACCTAAATTTACTTTATAGTGTGAATCTATGGCTTCTTGTCATGCATTGCCATTTTAAGTCACTTCAGATTCCCTCATTTGCTAAATCCACCACCTTTCCATCATCTTCTTGCAACTTCCCGTTAACGTTGTGAATCATATCAGCCCTGTTACCGTCTTAGCAACAGCAAGTAGCTCGTGTTATCACCAATGTTGTTGAACATTGTTTAACTGTTTAAACATGGGCTTATGTAAGGACATTCTAAAAAGAGATGTAAATAATGACCTAAATTGACAGCGTTTGTTAATAATTACAAAACAGGAAGAGGATAGCTATAGTTGTTTGTTAATTTCAAACAATTCTGGGAAAATTGCTGGAATTTAAAGTGGTAATGCTGCCAGCTCCTGACATTGAGGAATGTCAGATAGGAAGTAACATGGACTCTTAACCACAATCTTTCAAATATTCTGGATTAGGGAAATTGGATCATATGGGCCTTCTATGCAATACCACTGTTCAATAAAGGGAAATCTAACATTCCAGCCAATCTAACATTCACAATAACCATATGCAAGTTAAGATTACTGTGAGGTTGAAAGGACATGAACTAGTTAAAAGTGAGCCACTTAAGTTGTGAAATCGAATTCAACAACTTTATCTAGTGATAATGAAATGAGGCTGTTGGATAAATGGATTTGGTAATATGCACATAGAAGGCTGCTAATAAAATTTAAGACCCACATTGAAAGGAAATAACAATTTGACTGGTAAGTTGGCTGAGCATCAGAAAACAGATTAATGTTAATGAATAGTGTTTTAATAGATTGAAGGGATGTAATCAATAGTGTGTACCAGTGTCAATGTCAGGATAAACTCTTCATTGAATATATACAGTATGTAAACTGGCATCATAAAAATCCCCTTTTCTCAAAATTTATATGGTTGCCGCATTTAAACTTCCTGATAATATTTAATGTATAACCAAGAATGAAAAATACAACAAAAGCAGATATAAGCATACATAATAAATAAATGGAACTAAGGTGCAGATCAGCCACATTCAACACAAGTGGCAGAACAGAGGGGAAGAATGTTCTACTCCTGAATTTCTATTACAACCAGAGTCCAAACTAGAGGGCATTGGCTTAAGGTGAGAGGGGAAAGATTTAGTAGGGACCTGAGGGGCAACTTTTTTTTTACAGGCCGAGAGTGGAATGTATGTGGAACGAGCTGCCAGAGGACTTGGTTGAGGCTGGTTCAATAACAACATTTAAAAGACACTTGGACAGGTTTAGAAGGTTATGGGCCAAATGCTGGCAAATGGAACCAGCTTGGTTGGCATGGACCAGTTGGGTAGAAGGGCAAAATGCATGTAAACTGTATTCAAAATTGTACTTATTTTGATATGTTTTTCTTTTGAGTTTCCCCTGAAATCTATCGGACTATTGCAAAGCACAAAACCCTTTGTGTACCAATGCAATTGGGCAGAGCTTTAAATATTTTAAATATTGCTTTGAAAAATATGCCTTGATGTGTTTAGTAATGGCAACATGGTGCAGATTAATACAGTTGCAAAATAGATTTATCACAAAAAATGACAACGTTGATTCATCATATCAATCCATCATCTCTAAGTAACCCAATTTTAAATTACTGAAAATTACTTAATATTCAGAAGTGTTTGCTAGTTATATCGGGATCATTTAAAAAAAATTAAAAGCTTTCAAAATCATTCCTATTAATGTGCTTGCAATTTAAAGAACCAGCTTAAATTTCTAGAGCCTCCTCAAAAGACTGCAAACAAGCACGATTAATGCAAACTCCCAATGGTGATTAATCCTGGAGGGTGTGGCTGGTTTTACAGGCAGAGCAGGGTTCTATTGCAATTTTTTAAAGCTAGTGCTAAAGACCAGCGAAATTCAGGAGGAGCTGAATGCAACTTCTGCTTAAAATTCTGTCATCTTTTCCACTGGATTAAGAGATTTTGGACAAAACATGCAGAGAAATCTACAGTGTAAACTCAAGGCTGGTATGTTTCGTAAAATGTAATTACGGTAATTCTTTATTATAACAGAATCCAATGCCATAAGAAAGCAAGCATTCAAAGATGCAGAAAATACAGAGCAATCTCAAATAAAATAAAGTCGCAATTAAACATCAGAATTAAAGAGTCGTGCTTTGCCTTTTCAAAAATTTATAAATTTGCTCTTCTTCAGGATTGATAGAAATGTAGTAAATTGACATCCTCTGGTCCTTTGCATGGAAAGAGTGGAGTTGTGTTATTGACCTTAGAGGGATTACAATGAATCAAAATCGGGAACAGCACAGATGATTGAGAAAATTCCTGCATAGCAATGATATAGATTCAATAAATCACTTGCATATAATTTTTTCAGTCTAATCTGATGCAACTCAAAGCTCATGCTATATTTAAGGCAAATTTTTCTCAGACTAATGCCAACGTTCAGCTACAGGGCAGGAGGATAGTTAATTGTGAAGAGGTTGGTTGACAGCACACACAAATGATGTTGAAATCTACTGCTGGGAAACATGAGGTGTAACACTTTGAATGAAAGGATAAGGAAAGGGCCCATGCATTAAATGATAAAACTTCAAAAGGCATGGAGACAGTGAGGGTTCAGATACATAAACCTATTGATTAAACTTTGTGCAAAAACACTTGGGTTTCTGGAATGTATAAATAGAAGTATGGTATAGAAAAACAAGGAGCAATTCTAAATTTATCAATATGCTTCAGTTAGAATATAGTGTACAATTTTGGTCACTTTATTTTAGGAAGTATTTCAAGGTCATGGAATGGAAGCAGATGGAATTTACCCAGATGATTCCAGAGATTACAGGCTTTAGTCAGAAGGACAGCCAAGCAAACAGGCTCTTTTCATTACTTACTGAAAGTTAAGTGAAAGCAAAACTGAAAAATTGGGGAAAAATTATTTAGACTGATTGTGGAATCAATAACTAGAGAGTATAAATTTGAAATCATGACATAGTGAATAAACATTTTTTTTGCCAAAATGGTATTTAAGGTAATCTTACATAAATAATAGTGAAAATTGAATTAATTAAAGTTTCTTAAAATAACAGTGGATAAATATTTCCCAAAGGAAAGGGCAGAGACACAGGACTAAGTTGTCACAGGTACAATGGGGAAGATGGCCCTTTGTGTTGCTGTCGAGTCTGATCACTTCAACATCACCTACAGACATTAGAGTGGGCAAATAAGGCTTAATTTCAGGTCATTTATTGTCTATTTCCAGTATCATATACTCTACAATATTTTTTCTCTATTCAAAACGTACACACATGTGCAAATGTAAAAATATTCACTTACACTCTTTGAGATTCAACTGAAAATTTCAAAACGTACAAATAGTTGTGGGAGTTGATCAAGACTGTGAACTAAAAGATAGTTACTAATACGCAAATTAAAACAGAAACGGTTGTAAGCACTCAGTAGGTCAGGCGATGTCTGTGAAGAGTGAAAGAGTTAATACTTCAGATCAATGATCTTCCTTCAGAATGGTTCTCCTCCATTTTTTGTTTTTATTTCAGATTTCTGGCATCCTCAGCATTTTGTGTGTGCACCAGTAAGTTGGGCTCATCCTGTGCCTGGGCAATGGCGATCTTTTCAGTTGGATACTATTGTGATTCATTGGGCTGGATCAATCTGACAGCTAGTCAGTAGCTCTAATGGAGAACTGTAGATAGCTGTAATGTGTATATCCATGCAATCCAGATTTCTGCAACGCATCGACCTCTCTTCTGCCTCTGGACTCACCATCATGGCGGGGTGTGTTCCATAACATCCTGAATTGAAGATGCATTTTCTTTGAATTGGATCACCCAATAAGGTGTGCAGTTTATTATTTTTTCTTTATTTTAATTAATATTGCACAGTTGATTTATGCTTGATATGCTTTGATTGGATATATTACTTTGATTGATTAATAACTTTTAATTTTTTAAAGATTTTTTAAAACTGAATTTCAATAGCTCTGATCATTGTTAACACAGTGGGAAGAGGGTGGTGGGGCTGACACAAGACGCAACATGAAGCATGGGCCAAGTCCAGAATGATCGGGCCCATTACAGGCCACTTTGTGGTACTGTAAGAGTCATTCTTCCACCTAATGCAAGATAATGATGACTGGTAAAACATTGTATGAGGATTAATTGGCATCAGGTTGAGTGCAGCTTACACTGATGAATGCACACTTAGGTATATTTCAATGCCAATGCAATCATTTTTTGACCATGATCTCACTGAATGGTGGAACAGCTTGAAGGGGCTCAATCACAGATGTCAAAAGAATGAGTCAATTCTGCAAAACATTGGGCTGAATCATGCTTCCCTGAAACCAGAGGTTCTAAAGTGAATTACTATGCTGGCATGCAGAAATGTGAAATGTCCTGATATTCAGATACCACTGCCTCTGACCTCCTGCTCTGCCACCATTGAGTCCAGACTCAATATTATAGGCAGTGGCAAAATACCGCTTTGCTGAGCTAAGGAGGTGGATGCACTTCACACCTGGCCCTTAGCTTTACACTGGGGAGGGCTGGTAAACAAAGGGCAGCCCATTTATTAGAATGGAATTGCCCACCCTGTGGAACAAGGTAACTACAGGTGAGTGCTTGATTCACTTTGCCTTAATTTTAAACAATTATTTCTTAATATTTCAATGTTTTCAGATTTCTCTGACTATAAGAAACACTTAAAAACACTTCAAAAGCCTCTGACAGAAGTGAGGTTTCAAATGCATTCTGGGGTTGTGCCGTGAAGCCTACCTGTTGCATGGAGCCAGCTCTCCCGTACAGGATAGCTCTCAGATATTGAGGGCCAGTTTTTTTGACCCTACGCATCAAGAAAAATTAAGGCCGAGTAGGTGGGCGGGGATCGCGGGCAGCATGTCTGGGCAGCAGGCCAGGTTCAAGACAACCAGTCCCTCCATATAAATATCCTTTAAGTTAATGCCAGTCACTAGAGTAGTCTTCTTGGCTTGTACAAGTTAGACTTCACGCAGTGAGATTTTGCTGCCAAACGCAAAGGTACTTGTTAGTAATTCAGTTATTTAAAGTCTTCATCACTGGAAAATCGCATACATCTAAAGCCATGTATCTTGAATAACCTGCAAATCTGGATCTAAATATAAATAAGAATGGCAACCATTTTTGATATATTTAAATGACATTGTAGAATGACGCTTTGCTTTACTAATTAGAATTGCAGTCATGACCCACTGTATCCAGTGAATTGGACATTTTTGTTTTACCAGCTTTGTAAAAAGATAATATTCAACAACTGTGATCTATGGTGGGATTAGAATTTCAGGGGTCAAAAAGGGATTTTGATTTTCAGAGTCTGGATAGAACTGCTTTAAAATCTCACGAGCTCACTTTAAAAATGAATGAGAAAATAGGTTATCCAGGAGTCATTGTAAAAAAAATCAATAGACAGCATATATCCACTTGGGTTATCAAAATCCTTGAATTTGAAGAAAAAACACTTTAGGTATCATACAGTGCAGGCTTTGAAATGCAATCACTTAGTATAGCACAGAAAAAAGCAACACACACTTTATTTCTTTGGAATGTAATAGTGTAATTGATATATTAAATAACATACATATTCCATACACCTAATGTAGAGCAATGAGGTAAAAGTAAACATAAAGGCAGATTCCATAGCTCTCTGTACAAAATCAATTAAATAAATAAATGTGCAGGAAACATTCTACTGCAAATGGTCATTACAATAACAGCAAAATTCACACATAATTAAGCCTGCTTTCTGTAATGTGCGCAAAATGTGAGTGCATGAATATGTATATTTTTTTGAAATATCTCATTATTAGAAAATATAACCTAAAGTTAGCAGTAATTTATAAATCATGACACACTTCCAGGTTGCCAATTAACTATCAGTTCTTTCTTAAAGTGAGGTTTCATTGTCGATGCGGAGCTCACAGTCAAAGTCATGTAAAGGGGTTAAAATCTGCATTCATTAAACATTGAAGCATGTGTGTACCCACTGATTTTGTTGCCCCGAGAATAAGATATAACCTATTTTTGACAAGTTTTCATCTTCTCTGCGGAAGACAGCGAAACCCTCAACCACTACATGAAACCAAATAAGTCACAAGGAGGTTGGTAATGAATAATCCATTTTATATTCCAATGGCACCCGCAGCTCTGAGTGGTGGATTTCTGCCAGATGATAGCACGGCTGCAAAGAAACCACATGACGCAGCTGATGTTTAAAGAAAACAGACATAAGCCCAGAACAGATCATTAGCCACAAAACTGTTGTTTAATGCAATTTCTTAATGAACAAAATAGTTGATCCTAATAATGAAACAAAATAAAATGTTTAAACAGTAGCCAGGTTGTTGGTGATGCACAATTATTTCCTTGTCAAGTTTTTATGATTTAATGAGGTCCACTGGGACTGACATCTGTCAGTCAACCGTGACTTTTTGACACTATTACAACTTCAAATACATTTCCAGGCAGGCTGTTTTCTTCAGGTTTGAAATACTGAAATGATCTGACAGGTTTAAAAAAAAGAGAAAAAAAAATGTATGGTGAAGAGAGCAATTTTTTTTACAGTGGGCTAGACAATCTGTGCTGCCATGGTAATGAAAAACTATAGAGGTCATTATCTGATGAGGTTTGTGGAATTGGTAGAATTTAAGATAATGATAACCTCAATGGGTTCTACCCACATGGGATGGTCAGATCTGCACAATTTTGTTCACTGTTAATTTCCGCCTTTGAAGCTCTCAGCTCTGAAGCAAAAGCAAAGAAAGCCCCCCACCAAGCCAGTTCCAAAATAAGACAATTCAGCCTGCCTTAAACAGAATATCAAATGCTCCTCATCATGTAGCTGTGGACTGACGTCAGGCATGCTCTAGGTTTTCTGACTTTACACGAAGCATTTAAAATCATAGCAGCAGCTTTCACAATGTCAATTTTCAGTTCTAATTTTGTTTTTAATTTTTAGCTTTGCATCTTTTAATTATTTTGCACATTATTAGTACAGCAAGTAGAGCCCATGGGTTAATCATTTATTTCCAGTTATTTATTTTGTATATGAATGTAATTTCCATAATGTTACATGATGCATTTGTGAGAGAGGGAGTGTCACATCATTAATTAGGTGTGTGCCTAAAACCTAAACCAATGTGAAGTCAGGAATTAGGCAATCCACTTGTCCTTTGGACCTGGGAGCTGTGCATGTCAGTGCCTCACTCTAGGTCTTTTTTTAAAGCTAAACACAGTTCCCCATCATTTATCCTCTGTAGATATAACCTGCAAGCTGTTGACAGATCTTACACACATATACAAAGGCCTGTAGCACACCAACATACAACCCCATCACAACAAGACTTAAAATGATTCTACCTTTTATCCCCTTCTCCCAGCACTGAACAGCCAAGAAGTCCTCATGATCGCAGTTTCACTAAAAATCTAAGTCACTTTCTCAACAACAACAAAAAGAAATAAGCAAACAATGATACAAAAAAATTTTTTTACACTGTTTGAGCCAGAGTCAATGCACAGTAGAGAAGAATCTGTCAGTGCAAGAAGATGATTCATGTGACCAATTTGTCCTAATTACACTGAACAAGCAGTTTGTCGTTATTAATCACAGAAGAATAGAGACGTATCAGTGGCCTCTGACAGCAAAATAAATGGCCAGCACAATGGTGAGGAGAATGATGGCGCCCAGGATAAACATGAGGATCCGATTCTGGATGATCCTAGACAAGGAATTTAAAGAAGGGGGCAGAAGGGAGGAAACAAAAAAGAGAAAAGGCATTAGAAACTGCAACAAATAAAATCCTTATTCAGCTAACTTCAGTGATCAAAGATGTCAGTCCGCAGACTGGAGGTGCTCATGTAGATGTAACTTCTGAATTGCATTGAAGCTTGGAGTAACATCAAATAGAGGCACGTTTATACTTTTACATTTCTACATGAAAATACACATATTGGATATAATTCCTGCTGTTTGCTGAACACTGTCAGCTCCTGTTTATAGCGATGGTTTGAAAATTACTTTCAAAGTGTACATTAAACAAACATACAAAGCACAAATCCGCAAGTATACTGCACTTCTAAAAAAAACAAGTGCACAAAGGTACCAAGCATGCAATTATTGTCGATTATGTGGATGTCAAACTCTTAAATGCCCAGTAGAGAAAGGAAAAAAATTGCACGTGCTGAAAATCTGTAATAAAACCAGGAAACACTGCAAATACACAGCAGGTCTGGACTATCATCTCAAAAGATTAAAGATAGGTTAACATTTCAGGTGTGGAACCTTTGGCAGACCAGTTTTGATCAAAGTCTACACATCTTAAATATTAATCTGTCTTTTCTCTTTACAGTCACTGATAGATCTGCTGTGCATTTCCTGTATTTTTGCATTTTATTTCTTAATATCCAGTTTTTAGAAAGGAAACAAATGAAAGAAAAAGTTGAGTGCCAGTGAAAGGCATTATTTCTCACCAAACAAGCAGAAATTGGATTGGATTGCAAATGATACATGTCAAATCACTAATACTCTCCTCCCGACACTCCAAAGGGGCTGTTCTCTATCCAACTGACAGGTTACAAAATTATCACATTTGCTGACATGTCTTCCGCAAAACTGCTTTAGTTTTTGTCCACATTCTAAGCAGGAGATGAATGACCACCTCTGTCGCCATTCATCACTCACTGCAAGCGCTGGATCCATCTTGCTATCTGACTACTCCTGCCAGCAAGGATCAACACAAAACCTTCAACAACCCCCAATGCTAGCCAGCTTGTGCCCAGACCACAGAAACAACAAAGCAAGTGTATAAATGCTCTTAGCTTTCAGTATAATGAAACCTGCCTGCAGACCTGGGGTATTGTCAATGTTTTCAGGAAAAAACTCCTAGAACCAAACCACAAGTTGAAAAGGACGAAAGCAGAGGAAGCATTGCTCCATTAAAGCTTCAGTATCTCTGTTACTGCCTTACACAAGCTACTTTCAAGTGTATCAAACTGCATAAAAACCTCCCCTGGACATTACATGTTTACTACGAGGTTTTGAGGATTTTAGTTACTGTCTTTTCTGGTATACAAATACTAAGTACGAACAGTTCAGCTTCTGAAGAAAATAATTTTGGAATTTGATCACAGAAAATGTTTTTAGGTGTGTTATGTAAATATGGTTTGAAATTTAAATAATAATAAATTATCTTAGACTAGCTAGAATATGAAGATAGATAAATACACTTCATGAAGCATATGTTAAACAAAAGATAATCAGTCATTTTTTTCTGCATTTTAAATAATGCTAAAATGATATTATAACGCTATATTTACATTAAAAATAGAGGAGGGAAAATAATACTAAACTACTTGTAATTTTTGTTTTGATTTTTATTCTTTCAATTTCTAAGAGGAAATGATGTCTAAATAAATAAATCTACATACTCAAAATAAAATCGCTTTAACCTTGCAGTATTTTGTAGAAAATCATTTTAACATTGCAATCATTAAATAGTTAAGATTTTGTCTGTAGTTAAGAAATGTGGAAGCTTCATATAGAGTCTGTAATAGGAAGATACTTATTCACAAAATTGAGTTTTAATCCATTGCTCATTAAAAATTTCATTTACTTTTCCTCACTATTCTTCAAGGACCATCTATATTCTGATATCCTTGTAGTCACCCCATTAAGAGCCTGCTACACATCCATTTAAACGGACTTGAAATCAGAATTATAGCAAATAGAAAGATGAAGGAGATGGCACAGGCTTAATTAAAATATGTGACTTTATACTTTACTGTTTTTCCTCATCCCATATTAGTATTTCTTTTATAGCATGAATAAGAGTAGCTAATCAGTTCTTCAGGACACTCTTTAGGCAACAAGCTGTTCCAGGAAGATGCCATTAAAATCCCGTCTGCAGCTGGATTTCTTATTGAGGTTCACATGCTTTGCATCCTTCTGTATCATCAGCTCACTTCAAGGCCATTGATGGTAGATATAACAGGAATCAATCTTTAGACCAGAACAAATCAACAAAATCTTGAAAATATCCGTTGCAGTAGAGCACAAAAAAAATAACAGGCAGATCGATTTATTCACAAATGGCTTGATAACGAAGTATTCCAATATCAAACATGTATTTGGTGCCTTACATGAACATGATAATTCATCAGAAAAATAAATAACCATTGAAGCCTTGGGAAATGCCTGTTAAAATTCACGCAAGTAGAATGAGTTGTGCAGGTAGTGTACTTCCTCTGTGATGATAAGGGCAAGCTACTGAACTGTAAATCAAGAAGCACAGTGTGTTGCTGTCTGTCCATTGAGAGGTCAGGCATAAACTTGTGCATGAGAGCTACAAATAGAAAATTCCTGATCCTGGTCATCAGCTGGGTAATGGGAATGGAGGCTACAGGGGTAGGTGCATGAGGCCCAGGGCTAATCCATATCCCACAGCAAGGGGAAGAGATAAAAGGGAAACAGTTTCTTGTTTATCTTCCATCTGCCAGCTCAAGAGTGGAACAAGAATTTGGATAACGGTTACCTGCTAGGAAATGCCTCCAATTCTCAATCCATTTTTAAAAAAAGGTTGTGGCCCAAAAGGCATTCCAGCTGTTGGAAATAATAGTTTAAAGAATCAAATTATACCAGAGTGGTTTTAATTAAACTACTAACACTCAGGAAGGCTAAAACTTGCAGTGAGTACAATGTTCAGACTGGCTAAATCTAAATCTACAAGTGGGGCAGTTTAGGAACCCAAATCATTTTCTGAGCCAAGGGTACAATTATGAGCCCATACTGATAAGAAACTATATGTGCCTCAGAAACTTGGTTTACCAATGTATTTTTCTACCATTTGACAAGCCACAGTTTCATTTACTGTGGTAAAAGAATGACACACAGAAGACATTGCAACTTCCATTATGGTTAGTTTGGAAGGGAGAGATCATTTCAGATTTTGCTGACAAAATAACACTCATGGTACACAGTTACTTGCGTGCAATGGTCCAGCAAGCGGAATACTTAATTTATGCAAGTATTTCTATTTGAAAACAGTATTTTGTCACCTGCCTCAATATCAATGCATTCAATATCATTGTGAATCTCCTGTACTTGCAAAGTAGATACAAACCAAGTCCACTTCTGAAATTCACAGATAGTAATTAGTAACACAAGCACCCTATTAATTACATGATAATTGTTAATAACTACCAATCCATCACTCATCTCTTTAGATTCTGAATTGTTTTGGAAGATAATAGAAAAGTAACATTTTAAATTTTAATTCTTTTTCTTTTACCTTTAGTTTCTCTCTCAATCAATCTTCCTTTCTATTGTTTTCTCCTTCCTTCTGTAGTTGACTAGACACTGATTTTTATCCACTTCACCTTTCTCTATCATTTCTTGTTTGTTTCCCAATCCTTAACTCTCTCTGGTTAAGTCATTCGCTTGATGGTTGTTCCAATCACTCAGGTCTCAGACACCCTGTTTCCCTCAATGTGACATTATCAGCTGAAACTTCCAGCAACTCTGCAGACACTCTGAGGGGTAAATCTGGTTGGCAATGGACACTGGACAGAAGAGTATAAAGACTAAGCAAAGTGAAACATTGGTGATATGAATCATTCTTTTGTAATGATTCAAGATTCTAAATATTATAACAAAATGCTTTCAAAATCCTGTTAAATTAATTGAGAAATGGGTTTCTTGTCACCTTAACACAATACCAAGTACAGCCAGATTGACGATAATCTTATGGGTCAGGTATAGATATGGTAAGGTTTATTTTTTGATGATTTATCGGGCAGTGTAGAGTTATATATAGTCTGTAAAAGGATCTTGCTTATTGGGCTAATGACCATTTCTTATTACCTGCTTCTTCAAAAATAAAGGCTGAATGTCCAACTATAGCCCTCATCAGGGCTTTTCCCACCTCGGGGCCTCTCCGGATATCCCCAGTACTAGTCTAAATCTCTGTGTCCATGCTTCCATGGGGGTAAAATCACCATTTTCTGTAAGACAGTTCACCCAATGGTCCAGTAAGAATCCAGCATCTCACCACGGCCTTCAAATATCCGGCATTGCTGGACTGTAAATCCAATGTTATTGGCTGAAGACAACAACACAGACAATTCTTAGATTGGTAGGCTAATATGCTATTAACACCATGTTTTAAATTACAGTTATAGTTCTAAGTGGAATCAGTGGAATCCACAGTCCTTGTACTTGTTTGTGGAAAACAAAATGCTCTAAAATGATGGCCACTGTATCCTCCTCTATGGACATACTTCAATAATAGGGGAGATTTTAAGGAATAGGAAGGACAGCTACATAGAGAGTGAGGAAACATCTCACAAATACAGACAAAAACAACAAACATCTTTCTCCAAATTAAGAGCATGTTGTAATGTTTTCCAGTGACATAGAAATAAGGAGGTGGAATGAACATTACACAGCTTAGTTCTACACAGTTGGCTTTACTCAGCAAGTTATTTGACGAGGCTCACATTTCACATCTGGTTTGGAAACACCAGTTATATACTGCTTCTGTTTCCAAGCTTGCATATTTTTTCCTCTCTTCCTTGCTGGCCCATGCACTGCGCTAAGCCAGGATCAGGCAGGAAACTTATTTGGTTCCAGGCCTTTGCCAATATTGTGTCTGGAACACGAGTAAGAATGGACTTGGTGGCCCTCAGTCCCTATTGAGAAGCATCTGGACTCTTAATAACTCTCTGCATGAAAAAACACAGGTGCCTTTGGATACAATCCCAGATATTACCTGCTTTCAGAACATAGTGTTATAAATATACAACTGTTTAACCAAATAAGCTTTACTTAAACTTACCATTATATCAGCAATTATGACTAAGAGCTAGTGCCTTTGAAAACTGAAAAATGTGATCTGAAAATGAACATAGGACCTGACGTGCAAGTATTTCTCACATTCAATTTTACAATGATTTTTATAAGTCTATCTAACTTGCTGGCACTTCAGATTTAGAAGAAACCTTTATGGATCCTTCGATGCTTGACAGGTATATGCCCTTGGTGCTTTTGTTGTAAGTTGTCTGAATAGATAGCACTATGGAGTAAAAGGATGGGATTGGAAGAGAAACTTGTAAATTAAGTTTGCAAATAATAGATTGTTTCCAAACAGTAATATGATATTTTGTGTCCAAGCACTAACAAAAAAAAAGTCAGCAAGGTGTGTTGTTTTGTTCACTTGATAGACATTTTACTGTTGGCTTTGTGAGATAAAGAACAGACTATTCACAGAAAGACCTGATCTGAGGATGGGGGTGGGGTGGGGTTGGGGAGGGGGGGAAATGGGTGGCCCTCAGACATTAAGTTGTTCAAAGTTTCATGGCACTATTCACAATGGCCAAAGAGTGCGAAGATGGAAATCTTTGATTGTTTTCAAACTGTACTAAAATATAAAAAGACCCAGGAGGCAGGGAGCAAAACTAACCATCATGCATGCAGTTTAATCCTACCAATCTGACAGACCAGAGCAAGATTCATATGTTTGCAGGACTTATGCTGACAGTAGGCAGAGTTCAATAGAGAAATTTCACACCAGCATGTCGGGAGTCTTAAACCAGTTCATGCACACTGTAAAATTTATATTTAACAAGTTAACAGAAGAATTCAGTTGTATTTATAGATATAACAAAACTCAATCTTGTTGAAGGTCCTTGCTTATTTTGTATAAAAACAAATTTCATTACACACAACTAAATGTGGCTTTGTGGCCATGTCCAATTAACCCTCAGTGGGAAATGACTACATTTTTAATGTGGTGTAAGTAAGTTCCAAAAGCAGACAAAGACCACAAGCTAGGCTTCTGCTGTCATTTTATAAGTACTGACACTGGAGGACTGGATCCAGTTTCTCCTTTTACATAAAGCCAAATGTGGGAACAAAAAAACTCATGTAATAAGAGATTTGTGATAAAATAGATCCACTCTGTATACTTCTTCCTGTAGTAATTCTTTCAGTTTGTATGTGAGGACTTTGATGGTGACAAATATGCATTTGTAACAGTTTGCTGTAATTTTTTGAGTGGATGGAATTGGAATGCTGATGGGGTTAAATCTCCTAATTGTGTTTGTTCAAGCCTGTGACAATAGGGGATGAAAGCAAGAATAAGACTGGTAGGTGCACTCAGGCTAAAGAAATTTATTACACCTCCCTTACATAGCCGTGGTTCAACTTTTGTTGTGCTGCTGTTGAGAAAGCAAATTTCCATTGACAAGGACAGCAATCCAACCAAAATGGACGGAAGGAGAGAGAGCATTGAGTTACAGAGCAGGAAGTCTAATATAACAGTGTCATTGGAATAAGCCATTGTTGGCTTACTGAACTTTTAAAGTTTGAAATACTGTACTTAAAGAAACATTTGCACATGCTTGTCATACTTGCATTGCAGAAGTGAAATGGACCAAAAAGCCAATATTCCTTATGCAAGTGCCTTCTTTTTATACTTCCAGATCAAATACATTATAAAAGATATATGCAATAAAAAAAATGATGGCATTACAAAAATACAAGATGAAGAGTTTTAAAATTATTTCTTTTTAAGGTGAACATTCATAAATATTTCAGTTTTTGTAGGTAATAGTCTGGTTAGATGTGTCAGTGGAAAAATGGAAACCTTTAGCAGAAAGATCTTTACACATGAATATCTTAATATGGACTGTTCCCTGCATTTTTCTGGGAACTTTAGTAGTTGCCTCCAGTACATTTTACAGCTGCAGTCTTCCTGCATCTTACAGGTGGGTGGCTTTTGTTTTAATCAGTACAGTGCAGATTGGTTGATCTCCAAACTCGGCATCTCCCCAGTGATCGGTCAGATGATACCAAGGTTTCTTCCCTGACAAGACTTAAATCAGAACAACAATCAGAATGTGCCTCTGCAGTGTACTTGTATCACATCCACCAGTGTAAAAGAATGGGGCCAACTGTAACCAGAACATTGCTCTTGTCTCCATGCACCTGAGGCTAACAAGATAGATTCCAGGCAAATTATACTTTAATGACCATACAGTGAACTCACAGAAGTATTCAAGAAACCTTTTCTTTATCTTCAAAATTATTCCTTTCCCACACTCATTCAAGACTTTTAGAGAAAGCTTTCCTGATCCTCAACCAAGCAACAATGGATCACCAGGGCAGAGTGACTAAAGGAAAAGCAGATGGAAATGAGCACAAACTTTTGACAAAGCCTATCCTATTTTCCAGTATTTTTTGCACACATTACTTCCGGCACAGGAAGAGGATACCTGCCCAGTTACTCCTTTCCTGCTTTACAGTTCCAATTGCCTTGTGCTGCTTCACAAAGTGGCTGTTACTCATGTGCAAGCCTCAATAGTTACTTGCCACTGAGGGCACCAGACCCTGACTCAAACCCAGACTCACTCCTGTACACATGTAAAGGTTTCCAGGAGTGAAAGAAGTCACCAAGGCTATCCCTAAGCCTGAGGACTAGAGGAACCTGCTGTGCATTACTTCTGCCCTGAGGGGATTCGGTAGGCATGCACAGACAGAAATCAAACCAAAGACCTTCATGCAGGTCATCAATAATTATAATTAAGAAGACTTGTGCTTTTAATGTTTCTTCTTCTTAAGCAGGGCACTATCAGCTCCCAGGAGTAAGTGGGGATGTTGTATTTCTTCAAGGAGGTTTTGTGAACATCGTTGAATATTTTCCTCTATCTGATAAACTTGCTGTGACAGATTAGAATAAAGTGTCTACTGGTGTCAGGCATTTGAATGCTGTGGCCTGCCCAAAGGAGCCAAGGGTGAGTGCAATGAAGGCTTCAATGCTATAAGTGTTAGCCTGGGAGAGGATGCTGATGTTGGTTTGATTATCTTTCCAGCTCATTTGGAGGATTTTGCAGAGACATTGTTGGTGATTTAAGATGCCTGCTGTCAAATACTCCTCTTCTTAGTCAGCCATGTGTGGTGGTAAATTTCTCCATCATTGATTACCATCGCTGAGAGGTGGCTCCTAAAATATGGAAAGTGTTCTATGTTTTCCTTTAACTTTGGAAGCCGATAGTGTACAGCAGGTGCAGGCTGGTAGGGATTTTTGTTTTGTGGATGTTGAATGTAAGGCCCACCCTCTCATACACTTCAGTGAACAAACCAACAATGACTTGGAACTTGGCCATCGGACAGCCACATACACAAGCATTGTCTGCCTATCACAGTGCATCTAGACAGGTTGGAGTGACCTTGATTCTGGACTGGAGGCTCTGTTGTTTGAAGAGTTTCTTACTAGTTCTGCACACCAGCTCCACAAGAGCGGGCCATTTATTGGAGGTGAGACACAGTAGCAAGGTAGTTTGAAAAATGGTGTCCGGGTGAAAATGCAGTCTTGTTTGACACTGGTCTGCATGGAGATTGGCTCTGATCTGGATGCCATTATGAAGCAAATGAGAAACAGGAGATAAATTTCTGCGAGCAGCCATACTCGAGGTGTGCACTCCACATTCCCTCATGAATGACAGAGTCCAAAGATTTAGTGACGTCGAGAAAGGCCACATATAATGGATGGTGCTGCTTCTTTGGAGTTGTCCCGCAGTGAAGATCACGTCCATGGTATCTCTATATGGATGGAATCAACAATACGATTTGGGCAGCAGCTCTGGCCACTATGGGGAAGTGGCTGAGAAGAACCCTGCTGATGAATTTTTGGACCTTATTCAAGAATCCTTTATTACATGCACTTTTAACTAAGTTTGAAACAATGAACTCTCACTGCAACTTAGACAAATGTAAATGGCAAAATGTGCAGCAAAGGTAATGTGATTTTATAACTTACTAGATTTCATGGTCCATTTCTGATCTACCTTGTAGATTAGATCTGATCTCCACACACATTTCTTAAGGGCAACAGTTTACAGAGTGTCCATAGAGAAGAATTCTCAAGTCTTCATGTTGTGATGTTCAGCATTTACTGTCTAGTTTCTCGCTCCATCCTTGAGCCCTTTCCATTTATGCAATTCCTGAAGCAGCTGAATTATTGGTCAAAGTTCTTGATTCTTAAAAGGGCTTTTAAGAGGGGCTTGGATGGGCACATGAATGAGTGGAAAATGCAGGGATATGGGCATTCTGTAGGTAGAAGGGATTAGCTATGTCGGCACAACATTGTGGGCCGAAGGGCCTATTCTGTGCTGTACTGTTCTATGTTCACTGCTAAGATATTCAGCCAAACAGTTTGTATGGTTGCTCTTACCTCGTAGTAAGCATCCACTGCACAGTGCATTAACTCAATAAACTGATAGCTGTCAGGATGGCAGTGGAATTTCAAATACCTGTATTGAGTACTGCTATGTGATTGCCCATGTTTGGACCAATATATGTTTGGCATTTACAAAACACTACAACTTCCAAAAGGTAATAATTTATTTGACTATTCCCACAAAAGTGCAAATAAAAAAAAACAGGTGGCTTAAATGCAAAGTATTTCTCCTTCATATTTTTCAAGGTCAAGTTTTCTTGTAATGGCTGCCAGTCATGGTCACCAAGGGAATTTAGACCTACAAGTGTAATATCAGAAATAGTAATTCTAGATGTTCCATGACATTCAAAATTATTAATGAGCAGAAAACCAAAACATTGGAATATACATGCAACCAAACATGCAAAAAACAATTCTAAGAATTTCATTTGTAAAGTTACTTCACAATCTGCTTAAGGTGTAAATGGGTTGGATCTTGCTGACTTATAGCAGACAGTTCCCTCAGTGACCACAACCAGCAGTTATTTGTGCCTTAGGTGATCGCAGATATCCGCTCACGTGTGGAAATTGTGGAAGTCCAGGATGACCTGAAGGTTGGAGGCTGGTGTCCCTAACTCTCTACTCTGCCAGTAAATATCAAGCCCAGCTATGGAGAGATATCTCCCTAAAAAGTGTCTAGATTCACATTGCATCCAGCCCTCAGCATTACACCAGAGAGACAGGCATACAAAGAGCAATCCTATGCAACTGAATGCATCTGACACAAAAGGCAATACAGTTATAGTTATTACTTATTTCATGCTTTTTAAAAATTGTTTGTACTTTAATGTGCTTCTAACCTTTTATTAACTTTCAAAATAATTCTTATTTTAGTTATTTAAATCTATTGACTCAGAGATATTTAAAAGCCTTTGACAACCAGCAAGCTCCAGTTGGCAGGTGTTGTTGGTAGTGAAGCTGAGCAGCCCATTGGATCCAATATGATTCAATCCGATGTTTCAGAAAACAAGAGCAACTTACTTCTTTCAAAACTATCTTTAAAATATTCTCGTTTCTTGCTCTGTTTTTATTCCCTGATATCTTAGATTTAAAAAGGAATCTAAGGGGCTATGTTATAATTTACTCTGCTGGATTTGCCATTTTCATCTACTGGAATAAAAAGCCCTTTGACCTGCACAGACTGATGAATTAGTTGAAGCAAAATGATATTATTGTTCGGTTTCATTGCATTTCAAAACCATTGAACAAACTGGCTTAACAGTACACCCTGACCTTTTACAGCTTTAAAACACTTTGTATTGCATCAGGAAGATTGAAACAGCCATTGCCTGTTTACCTCAGAAAATAATCACATAATGTGGCGGAAAGCTGAAAATGTAGCAACTTCTCAATAAAGACACCAATAAACCACAGCCTTGGAAATAATATGAATTGGCTTTAATAGAAATAGTGTGCGAAATATCACTGCTGTGACATGCACGTGGCCACAGCAAGCACTTTGTTTGGCTCCTGCATTGTGCATTGGATGCATTGTGCTTGTTAAAGAAACCTTCCATTTAAATCTACATAGCAACATTTTTTAAGCAAGTTACTGAAAATATTAGGATTGGTATGAATTTTGATAATCCTAATTAATAAATGAGAAGCAAAGAGAAAGAAGAAAGATAGAAGGGAAAAAGAGAGATTTTAAAATTTTTAATGTAAATGACGAAGCTATAGAAACAAGAATTCTGATTTTATAGTCACTGCTTTAAGAATTTACTCACACAATTACAAAAGAAAAATGAAAAAAAAAGCACATTAAAATATAAACAAATCAAGCCAAATTTTCCAGGAAGGATTTTTCAGCACAAGTGGTCAATGAGCCAAAACTTTAAAATATTACAACAGATTTTGGAACCCAACATAATGTTCTGTTTGCTTTGGGCTGAATCAAGCAGCATTCACCTTTGCTTCCAGGGTAATGGAGCACAGAAACCAAGCCTTCTTTTGACTTGTCTTGTGTACTTTCTGTTCTAAAGTTCTGTTGACTGGTTAAGAAAAACATTTTCAATTTCCATTTTTTTTGTGGAAATGCTGGTCAATAAAGCTTCAATATTTCTTCAAGTCTTTAGAACAGGAAGAGCTGTTGGAAAAAGAGGTCTTGCAAGACCAGAGACACGGTGGCATATCAGAGAAATTGGCACGATGCAGGGTGGATTGTCCATTGTTGCTGTAGGACTCAGATGTGTAAAATTGGATTGGGAGGGATCAGGCCAGCGGATAACCAGACACAGGCCTGTTTCACTGCCTGTAAGGGCAGCTGCTGCCAATCACAATGATGGTACTGCTGGTGTCGGGGATGCCATTGTAAACTTGTTTTCTTTTCCACCAGGGTCTGCCAGGGTAACCTTCCATCCAATCAATGTCATTTCTTCACTGCTAGCCATTGGTAGGAAATAGCGCTCCTGTACTACTCCATCACAAGTCAACACGTTCTGTTGCGTAGAAATTGCTTTGTGCCTCAAATGTGTGGTGGGCTTACAAATACTGTGTGAGTGGGTGCCCCCAACAACATTCTGCTGCATGTGAAGTCCATTTATCGTCTGTGATGGGATTGTCTTCACATCAACCTGCACGAAGCCTTTCATTTGCTTGATTCACCATTGCAGAATAACTTAGATTGAGGGAGAGGGAAGCAAGAAATCCAGATGTGTTGGTTGGGGGTAAGGCACTTCAGATATTGTATCATCTTGTTATATTAAAGAATTTCTTGGTCTACTCCTTTCACTAACTTTCTTCATTCCAATCTCCAGGTTTTTTATCATTCACTATTTCATCCAACCTTCACAGCTACTAAAATGGTTGAATCCTGTTTCTTAAATAACTACAGCCTTTGTAAAGACTTATGCCAGAAATTTCATTAGAAAAAAACATTTACACCTTCTTTATGTGTGTAACTCATGAAGACAACCTACTGCACTGAAGTTTGAAGCATTTGCATCCATTTTTTGTTGAAGCCTTGCCCACAAGGTAAAAGGAATGGGTATAATTCAGCTAATGCTTCTGTAATTTTCCAGAAGCATTATGTTTACATGGAGACATCACTAACATGCATGGCACACATTTCTGACTAATTGACAGAAACTGAATTACAGGTCATAGCTTAAGACCTCGATTGTTAACTCAGCCAAACAAGGAGTAAATCCACAAGCTGGGAATGTTATGTGTCTCAGTGGGTTCCTTTAGGATGCATGATTTTTATTCTTGCTACCTCTCCAACATTGATTTTGATGTGCTGTGATTCGCAGGTTGGAAGCACATACTAACATGACAGCTTGTATGAATTGTGAGCTTCAGTCTGTTGCCCGTGATTGTAGTGGAGTGGCTTAATCATGGCATTGGGCTCAATCATGATATCCCAATGGTCCCCAGTGGGTTCTGCATTAAATTGATCTGTTTAACCCTCCTCCCCTTGATTTCCTCCCCCTACCTCTGCATTTTCCACAGTGACCTCAACCTCCACTATTTTCCATGATCTCCATGGCTCTAAAGAGAACTCACTTAAATAGCATTGCCTTGTTTCAGGTGGTGTGGATGGGGCTGGGGTGTGGGAGGCTGTGGTGTGGGGGAGAGACAGTGGGACCTGCCTTTAAATCATCTTTGGCTAGTACTGTCTTTAAATGGGGAAATAACATGATAGGGAACTCCTAAAGCAAGGATGTCCCATTTTTCTTTGGTGAAACCTCATTTAACATTGGGGGAAAAAGTAGTGCCCATAGCTAGTGCCTTAAAAATCGGTGACATCCGATTTTGAGACATTGGAATTTTATTCCCATATGTCGTCACATCTCTTTCTGTGGCCACCTAACATTTTTTTAATAAGCAATGCAGTTTTGCCCCTGTCGTTCCAGTACCCCTTGTTGAGCTCTTCGTAATAGGCCAAATATATATTTACTACAGGCACATCTCCGGCTATCCTGAGGGATTGGCCTGGTTTAGCAACCTCCTTCTCTGTTACATTGCTGCTTTATTTACCCACTGCAGAAGAAGGATCACTATGGAAAGAAAATGTGGTTTGCAGAAATGGAAAGAGGAGCAGTTCATAAATGCGATTCTTACCAAATTCAGTGCAACAACAATTCAAAGTCAATAAAACAAAATGTCGGTCAATGACTAAACTGGAGTTGCAATTAATGTAGTAAGTGGGTGAAAAGCTGACAAAGTTGGTGAGAAATGGTTTGTAACATGATGTCTGCAAAGTTCGACACAAATAAAGCTGAAGATATCTGGCAAACCATACAAGTATTCACGCAGATTCTTACAAATAAAATCCTTCAGTTTTGTGCAACAGCTGGATCTCAACTCACAATGTTTGTTGAAAGGGTGTAACAATAACCATGCAACTACTCCTTGAAACTATGCAGTTCATAAATTTTTATTGTTTGCCAAGCATTGAAATCTCATTAGGGGTCATAATTCTGCCGTACTTTGTGACCCTCCCTGATAGTGGAGCTCAAGAAATTCAGCGAGGACGTGCACTGCTGGCGAAGGTGCATGTCACGCTACTGTGCAAGGATTTGCTGCGCTCTAATTCACCGATACATCATGCTATCACGTAACAGTCTGACTATTTGTTTTACCATTTCAGTTGTAATTCATATTTGTGGCTTCTGCAGATATACAACATCCACTGTGACTACAGCATCTGTTCAGCAGTTGTACCGAATTTGATACTCACACTAGGTTTTGAGGCATTACATTATTCAAGTACCCCTTCAGGTTATGGAGGCATTTTCATAAAAACCGTTAAAAAAAACTGTTAAGGGCAAACAATCTAAAATATTATCCTCAAGGATTACAGAAATGACCGATTCTGTGTTATAATGCCTGGAGGCGAAAGCTGTGCTCAGTATTGTACACCAGAGACCAAACCTGGGAAATGAGAAGAATGAATCTCTTTACCAGAGAACCACAATTTTTAATTATAGTCCTTTACTATTGTTATTTAATTACATATTTCAGTGGTAAGGCAACAGGCACCAAAAACACATTTTATTTGTAATGGCAATGGCTTCTTTGGGCATCTTTATTGAAATAGTATCAGTATAGCAACTATTTCGTGGTGATGACAGACCTAGGTTACAATGCTGGGTTAACACTGGTCTCTGGCATAAGAAAACAAAGTTTAGTGCATGCACACAAGCCATTCCTGCTGACCAGCATCTGAATTGCAGTTAAATTTTAATGTTAATGTGCTGATAGAACAGTTGGTCCCTTGTTAATATTAAAAAGATTAGAAATGGAGTTCTAAAAAGTTCCTATCCAACTGCTGCCTAGGAAACTTCCTGAGCTATCCTTTAGTGTGGGGCCTTGGTATCAACCAACTTCCTAAATTCAATCTGGGTAAATTCAAATCTAAAATATACTGCACTTACATATCAATGCAGAGGGAAAACCACTTCATATCAGTACAACCTGCATGGCAAAATCACCTTATTCAGTGCTGTTCAATGATTTTATCGTTCAGCATAATTATTAATAATCTACAAGCACTGGTTACTTTTGCACCTTGGGTTAGAGATGTGCTTAAGAGCTAAAATTTGAGGTCAATGGTGAAATCTAAAGATTCATTCTGTACTTTGGGCTGTAAATCAGCAGTCACTGGTAGATAACCACGGTCAATATTTGTTTTATTGTATTCTGTACCTGAGTAAGGAACAGATGGGAGGGGAATTTAAATGCATATTTGACAGAGAGGAAGATCTGATCTAAAGTCACTCACTTGCATATTTAAAAAGGGCCATTTATTCTCAGAAAACAATGTTCACTGTTATCAAAACTTAAGCACACACAGCTGGAACATTATTACACAGATTTGTGGAAGTACATGCTTGCTCATAATAAAACAATAAATATGTCCTTTAATTTATTTTGGATTACATAGTTATCAACATTTAATTTTGCCCCTTATCAATGGAACACACCTTCACACCCACTTTGCCTGCTCAACTTCAGGGTCAAATTCTCCACATCTGCCTTGGTATGCACATTTCACACATTCTTGTCCCCTCCTGGTGAAATCCTTCCACTGCTATTCCTATCTATTTCTTGCCATGTCCTGTTAAGTTGATACTCTCTCTCCAATTGGCCATGTGAATGAAAAAGAAAATATAGTTCCACAACTGTTTCAACATCCCGAGTCCTACTGTAGGGAATACTCTCACTGGTGCTGATAATGATTGGATGATCTCAAGAAGTACAAGTATGTATAATAAATCAAACTACAGTAAAATATAGGGGATGTTGGAGATCTTAAATAAAATGCACAAAATGCTGAAATTACTCAGGTCAGGCAGCATCTGTGAAGAAATAAACATAGTGAACATTTCAGGTTAATGATCTTACATCAGGAGTTCCAATCAAAGGTCATTGTCCTGAATTTAATCTATGATATGTCAGAGGTGCTCAGTTTATTAATACCATATACAGGCAGTATCTTGTGAAACACTGTGTTGTCTCATCAGTACTGTCTTATTTACATGTAGACAATATTCACCAAATATCTAAATAGGCAGGGATGCATGTATTTAATGAATGATGAATCCACTCTGTGCTGCTTCCTTCGAAGTTTGGAATCAAGGGCTCAAGAACAATTTTCCCAAAAAAGCAATTTAATGTGGCCTGAAGCTATGAATTTAGCAAGTGCTTAGCCAAAACTTGAAGGGAAGGGTCACTGGCAAAGCTAGCCAGAGGAATTTTGTTTTGTGAATGCTTGTTAAGAGTTGTGTTGTTTCTTTTCAAATGCAAGGCACTTACAAAAAAAAACCTCTCAGCAGCTCTCTGGTGTCTGGAGTATTTAGGATGGAAGTTATATTGGAATTAACCTGATCAGATAAAAATAGTGTTGGATCCATTGCTGGTAACTTCACATTTAAAAACAAACTGTCCAGTAACAATAAACCATCAAAACTAAGACCTGGGTGGGCAATGCACTAAATAATTTTGCTTCATGGCATGATGTGCTTTAATTCCAGAATATAAACTATCCAAGTTATGCACTGTAAAATATGGCTTGCTACTTTAATTTAGGAATAATATTAAAGTATTTTCTCACACCTCTTGAAGGCACCAGGCACCGAGGTACAATTCCATGGTGGGGATTGGGGAAGTTATTCTCAGCTTTTTCAAATGATCAGTTTTAATGTGGAGCCACTGAGTATTGACAAATTATTCAATCACAAGGAGTATCACATCCCGTCCTGTTCTCAATTATTACCTCCACACATGCATTTTCCAATAGGAGCTTGAACTTTCCCCTCACCAACACAGAGGCAAGGAGATCCTTTTCCAATTTTTGCCCTGATAGAGAGCAATTTACTTTGGAAAATCCAATAACTGAATCTGGAAGTTTACTGACTGCAACACAGGTACAACATTTACTTTGATCAAAGGTATTGCTAAACAAGGTATTATTGAAACTTTAGAGTAAAATATTTTTAATGCGGATATAGTTTTATGTAGACCGTATGTTTGGCAAAGAGAACAGCGAGTAAATCCTATAATGAAGTCTCTGCTGCTCTGGTTCATTTAATCTCTGAAGCCCAAATTTCTATCTTCATGGTCTCCAGTTCACAGAAAATCCAAACATCATTCAGTTGTAAGGTCTGCAGTCTATCCTAAGAAGCATCAGAGCTGATGTACTGGACTCATCCCAGTCAACATTCTTTGTTTGTCTTTTCTCTACCAGCTTTCTTTCCTTCCATCTCTTGCTCTGAAACAGATCAACACCTGGTTGTGTACGTCTCCTAAGGAAGTGCCTACCTTCAGATATGTTCCAAGTGATCAAGCTTTCTTGTGATTGATTAAGCATGGGAGAATAACATTTGTTTAATATACAAATATAGATGAAACACAAGGCAGAGATCAGTAGGTGGTGAATCAACCAGAAGTTTGGTAAATTTATGTCTTGTTGATTCAGTCATGCTTTAGATCAGAATTCAAACACGGCACATAATGGTCACCATGGCTAAGTTGCATGCTGGCTATGTCACATTTGGAAACTCAGAAACGGTAATGGAAAAATAAAAGTTCTAAATAAGCTGTTAATAAAAAGTACTAATTTCCTGCAAAATAATCTTTTAATTTCATTCAATGCACAACATATAGAGGGTTTGGAGAAAGTTAGTAATTCGTAGCAAGGCTGAAAGAACATGGGAGGGTTTGGGGACAGAAAGCCGTGGGATCACAGCCAATGCGGGAATGGAGCAGAAAGTCTAGGTCAGAAGACTGTTTCACATGAAAGGTTGAGTCTTTTAGCTGTGGGCCAAAAAATCCAATACATGTGCATGATGTGGTGCCCAAGGGTCATACGTAACCAACAGAGGTTCAGTGACTACCATGTGGGATTGGGTGTTCTCTATACATCCGGTCTATATGCTGATGGCAATGAAAATCATATTTATTATACATCATTGCATTCAATTCCTGCAGTAACTTTGAGCAGAACTAACATGCCGCAATATCTATGTGATAAATTTATCCAACAACTTATGGTGCTTGAAGAAAGGATCTTGTAGAGGTGCTGTTTCACATAGATTATGCTGGTTTGTTTTAGACCTCAAGTTACCTGTCAGTATCTTTTTATTTTGCAACTTTTGTGTTACATAAGTGGATTTTGTTCTGGCAACCATTGGGCTGCCCTACTTTCATCCTCTCCAGAAAATGTTTATTTCATTCAGGGATGGTCCAGATTTGCCTTTGGAACTGGGGGGGGGGGGGGGGGGGGGGGAATGCAGAAAAGGAGAGAGAAGGAGCTTTAGGGCTCCTTAAGAAGAGGGTAATGTGTGGGAGTCCATTCCCTCAGCTGGTCTTCAAGTTGAACCTTCCTTAACTTCACTGAGCAGCAATAAGCAAGGTGCCTATGCTTCACCTTAGGAGCTGTTATTGAATTATACCGCCGGCTGCAATACCCCACATCTGGAATACTCCACCATGGACATCACTGTAGCCATCATCTTCATTGTGAACCTTCACTTTGTCATCATGAAGCTGTTCTAGACCATCACGAGTGATATCAGTAATGTATCACAGTACAGGGAGGTGACTGAGACTCTCCATACCATAAAGAACACATGCCCATGTACAGAATGAAGGAAGACAAGATAGAACAAAGCTCAAGACGCATTGTTGGGTACAAGGTGAAATAGACTGCATCCACATTTCTTTGTTTGCTATCCAGCATCAGCCTGATATTTTTCTCACTGAATATGCAGCCTGTTTGTAAACATACAGGGCTTACAAAGTGGCATTGGTAAATGTAGGGCCTGATTTACTGCCCTGCAGTCACTGTTCTCCCTCTTTCTAGTTTGCTGCCAGAGAGCTTACTTTAAGTGGCGCTATAGATGGCTTATTTCCCACCAACTTCCCAATAGGAATGCAGCCAATAAGCAGCATTGTGAGCACTAGTTTCGCAAGATCCATGCACATACTGTTTGCTGAGGCATCAGTTTTCAAGCAAAACTGAATTTCCAGGCTGAGATGTTAAACCAGGTAGATATAAAGGAAGATCCCTTGGCATATTCAAAGAAGAGCAGGCTTTTCCCCACTGCACATGCCAATAATTATCTGTCAATCAACATTACTAAAGCAGATTATTTAGTCATTATTACATTGTTGTTTGTGGAACCATACCATGCGGAAATTGGTTGTTTTGTTTCCCTACGTTATAAGAGTAATGCTTTTTTAAAAAAACTTCATTAACCACAAAATATTTTGTGATGCATTGAGGTTCCCTTTCTCTTTGTCCTTCATCCTCTAATAAGGTTTACGCTGCAGAAAAAAAATCACAATCAACAATGAATTTGGCCACCTCACTTTTAAGTGACACCTTTAATATAAAAGTATGTTGGAAAGTTACTTTCCTTACTTAGGTGCAATTATCACATTAGGTTTCAGAAAGCTAAAACAAAACTGGACCTCTAAACTGTGAATGTCTACAAATTTATTCCTAATCTGGCGTGCATTTGGAAGGAAGAACTGCGGCAGTGAAAGTGTAGGTCAATTTCCAGTTGTCATATGTACTCGTAAACTAAAAACTAAAATAGTGGGCAATGGCAAGGAGGAGAGATAAAGGAGAGAGAGAAAATAAAAGATGCAGTTTAACAGTTGCCAATGCAATTCAGAGCTGGGTATCCCTTTACAGAGTGCAAGACAAGACTATTACAGATTGAATGGTAGCAATGGATTCTCTTTCTCTTCTTGAGAGTTGTCATACTCAGTCTACTGTTGCCCTAAACAAGCTCCTACAGGAACAATGGAAACATTATAGAAGTATGAATGATTACTGCAATTTTCTGGTTGTTATGGTCTGAGATTATTTGCAGTACATACTTCTAGAGTTCTGCTTATAGTGATTCTGTTCAGAGATCTGAGGACAACAAAACTAATTATTTTCAATGTGCTGTATCTTAAGTTTTATGGTAAAGTTACAGCAGCAGCCTTATGCTGGAGTTAGTGTAGCTGAGACTGGTTGATGCACAGTGCAATTCACAGCTGGCTGTACTCTAGTGTGCTGTGAACACCCTGAACTGCTTACACAAGAGGAAAACTCACTGCTTTGAATAGTTTGAAAATGGGGGCTTTCAGTATTTTCAAATATGTGTTGGCCCAGGATTTGCATTTGTAACAATGGCTAAGTGTCCATGTTGGCTGCGATTACATCTTGGATTTGGCAACAATCGGTACTTCCATGGAAGTGTGGCTTTACATGGAATGGAAAACATTGCTGTCACTATTTAGATCCTTGTCCACAGACCGCCTGTTTTTAAGTCTTCCCCATTTCAAAGGGAAATGAATTGAACTGATGATAATTTCATGTATTTGCAGACAGTCTGATTGTTCAATAACCCTGAAAATATCATGCCTTATTGCAAAATATAGAGTGTGTTTCTGAATGTCTCTTAAGCCATAATATCTGCTTATCTAAAAAAAACTAATTTCATGTCAATTGTAATTTACTCAGATATATTTAAAATAGATTAAAAATATTTGAGAAACCATTAATGTAATTATTTTTCAGCTTCACTTGAATTATATATGTTCCAATCTTTACTCAGCACTCCATGTAATGTTTAAAAAAATGTGCTTCCCGTTCATGATTTGTGGTCTGAGAATTCTTTAATTTGACTGGCCACTCAATCCAGGTTGATGGTAGCATGAGTGCTAAACTCCAGGAATTCCCCTTGAATTGATGTTCAACAACAAGTGAAAAAGCACAAGCCTGTGGCACAGAAATCGTAAGATTCTTGTGGGCAGCTTTCTGAGGGTAGCAGTGAGCCTTGACACTTTACCACAGGCCACGAAATCCATGCCACTCTTTTTGATCTTGGTGTAAACCTATAAATGATCCGGGTATCCTTTTCTATACCAGGCTAGAAGGTGGGGTTAAGAAACTTGGGAAATGGGAGCACCAGTAAACCAAAGGATTTCGAGCCTGCTTCTCCATTCAGTCTCATTATCTCAACTCCACTTTCCTGCACTATCCTTATATCCTTCAATTCTCTTTGTAGTCAATAATCCATCCATCAATCTTAATCTTTAATATGCACATCCACTAACCTCTAGGACAAAGGATTCTAAAATTTCTCTCCACTTCAGTCTTAAGTGTCTGACTTCCTATCCTGAGATTATGGCTCGTAGTTTTAGATTTTCCTTTCTGGGGAAAAAGCCTTTCATCATCAAGTCCTGTAAGATACTTAAACACTTGCATGGGATTACTCTTTCATTCTTCTAAATTGCAGAGAAGCTGGGCCTTTTTCCTCATCAATCCCCATCCCAGGAATCAGCTCATCCCAGGAATCAATCTACTAAACCTTCATGCAATCCCTCTAATTCAACTATTTTCTTTGTTAGAGAAGGATGCTGAAACGGTACACAGTACTCCAGGAGTAGAATTATACCTCATACACTATCAGTCCAATAAGTTTGTACTTTGATGCAGTGGAGGAAAATTTAATCCATCTCCATTGATAGTGAAGTTACTTTTGCTTGACTGTGATGCCAAAGTGATAGTATAAGTGTGGTAAGTATCCACAGGTGTACCTCCTTCCAAAAGAATTGGAGAACCCACATTGATGTATCACATAGATATATGACCTTTCAGGCTCTCAGGATGGTTCAAATTGCCAATGAACGTGTTTTGATGTGTAATCAAAACTATTATGTAACCAATGACATTGGCCAATTTATGTCACGGGATACAATACCAGTTAATTTGTTTTGATTGCATTGGTTAGGCTTGAATGGCTGCTTTTCGCTTATAAATGAACTTCAGCACAAATAAATATGGCAGTGAATGGGAAACCAACCAATGCAGAATTTATTCCATCAGCAAGCAAGAAAAGACCAAGTTACAGAGGACAATGGATTTTTTTCCCAGCATTTTGATGGTCCTGAGTATTCCAATTGCATTTTATTCAATGAGACATCAAACCACAGTCTGCTTTTGTGTGGTAAATTGATCATTATGCATTAGGATTCTTTTGCAATTTTTAGCAAAGTATTTTCTTGAACTATTATGTTTAAACTAGGTACCAACACAAAGTCAAATACCAAGCAATTTTTTTTTATTGTTTCTTAACTTTTTTCAGCTTTGTAGTCACCACACTGAAAAGGCTTTCTAACCTGGATGAGACTTTCTACTTTGCATGAAGACATTCAGATAAATAAAGTTATAGGAAGTTGAACATTCACTACACTTCAAAGAGGAATCCTCTGTTCATCCACATAGAACTAAATTTATTTTACCACATAGTTAATCGAGGTCTTGAACCGAGACTGCTGGTTGGTGTGTAGTCTGACTGAAAGCAGGCTGCCGTCAGGGTGAAGCCTCTGGTGTCAACTCCACCTATACTATTGAATAATGACTCCAGATATAGCAAACTTTACACTAGTAGAGAGTGATAATTAGAAAGAACCAGAATGGGTCCTCCCCATGTCACTTAATGAGGGGTATTTCAGAAATTGTTTACTTACTAAAAATAAAATATGAAGACTTTTCATATCTGAAATTTCTGCAGTTTTCTTTAAGCTCTTTGCAGATTTTTCTCCTTTCTCCTATTCAGCCTTTCATTACAACCTAGGATAGCGTGGGCTTATAACATTTTCCCAGTATATGCTTGCCAGGTGGTGTGCAAGATTAGTTCAAGATTATATTTCCTTTCCCTGGTGGGAAACTTGTAACTTTGTCTGGGGCCTTGAATGGGGCAGTCCAGGTTGTTGCTTACTATGTAATCATAGGCTTAGTTCTCAAACATACCTAAGCAACCAAACATTGGATGCAATTTTCTGCCCATGTCGGACCACAGGCAATGCACAGGCACCTTTGCCCATAACAGCTATCAGTCGCTGTACGCCAGATGCCTCTCATTTATAAAATGAAAGGCATCTGGTGACGGGATCTAAGTGTCCTGGTTCACAATTTGCAAAGGGCTAGTTAGTATACAGGTTCAGCAAGTAATTAGGAAAACTTACAGGATGCTATCGTTTATTGCCAGGGGAATTTAACACAAAAGTAGTGAGGTTATGTTTCTCATCAGGAGTACTGTGTGTTGTGGGCTGACCCCAAACACTCTATGCAAAAAGACGTATTTCACTGTGTGTTTCGATGTACATGTGACTAATAAATAAATCTTATCTTAGCTAATGGTCTCGTTTAAGAAAGGACGTTCATGCATTGGAAGCAACTCAGAGAAGGTTTACTAAATGAATATCTGGAATGGGCAGGTTGTCTTATGAGGAAAGGCTAAACAGGCTAGGCTTGTACTCAGGGGTTTAGAAGAGTGAGAGGGGAGATGTTTGATGATCTTGAGGGGCCTTGACAGGGTGGATGTGGAAATGATGCTCCCACTTGTGGGAGAATCTAGAACAAAGTATCACCGTTTAAAGATAGAGATGAGGCTAAGCTTCTTTTCTCTCTGGTCATTGCTAGTAAGTCTTTGGCACTCTTTTCCTCGAAGGGTGGTGGAAGCAGAGTTCTTGCATATTAATAAGGCAGAGAGAGATGGCTCCTTGATAAACAAGGGGGTTAGAGGTTACTGTAGGTAAACTAGAATGTGGAGTTAAGGTTCCAATCAGATCAGTCATGATCTTGTCAAGGGCAGGCTCAAGGGCCCAATTGGCAGACTCCTGCTCCTAATTCATACCCTCGTATATTTGTAAAATGAGTGGCAGTTTTCTCTGGACTATAATTCACACCATGAAGAAAAGGCATCAAATAACAACGTCTATTGTCATTTCTGTAGATCCATCAAACATTGATCTGGCATTTCAGAGGACAGATGGTTTAAAGCAGATATATCCAACAGAAAATAGTTCCTATTTCTTTTTGTACAATGCTTGTATTTTGGATGATGGGCAAACGCTCAAACCATATTGCCCTTGTGCTTCATGGTTTAGTCCCTTTGATTTTGTAGACTACTAGGCTGATTTACTTGAGTTCAACTTCATAATTCTTTGTCTTCCTTCCTTTTGATATATTTCCAGTCATTCTTAAGAAAGTTTTAAGAGGATCACACAAAAAACACCACATAAGCATGTCAGACATACAGATTTTCTGGTAACTATGCTCTGCATTGTAAAATAATCTAGCACCACAAGTGAATAGAGTTTGTTGAAACAACAATGTTATTGACTTGTTGCTACTGTTCTATTTGGTTGTTACCCTGGAGGCCACAATCAATAGACTTTACACCCCATTAGACTAACAAATTCCAGGCCATAGCTGGAATAGTGCCAAGTTCTGCAATAAAATCTATGGCAATCAAATGATCTCATGGGATATGAACTGAACTGTAAGACAGTTGTACACACTAATTAAAAGATTTTTCCCCACTAAGGGTACCACATATAGCACATGACAGCACACACATATATGGCTGTATGTAGATGGTATTTCTGAACTTCTCTTAAAAAATATCTAATGAATGACTGTGCAAAACCAAAAACTGCAATATGCCCATCCCTTTAATTAAAGGCCATGTTGTAGCATACTGTGAAAAAGCAAGCATTTTAATCTTTGTTTGCTTTGTATTAAACTTCAGCTGAAAAATGCACCTTGCAACTGTTGTCTCAGTACCATAAGGCTCTTCTACTTCTGTTCTGAACTCAGTAATTTTGAAGGCAAAAGGAGTAACACTAGAACATTGAAAGGAATTATTGGAACAATGAAAAACATACTTAGAAATAAGTTGTTTTAAACTGGGCCACATGGTAAAAGCTATATCAAAACTCTGACTGTTAGTAATCACAAAGTTTGCATTAAAGCTACCTTAGTGAGTGAACTCACCTTGGTCACAGCCTGGGAAACTAGCATTTGAAGGGTTAATACTGCACACACTCAATTCAGTGGACTAGCCTTTTGGAATCAGATTAATTTTGGCAACAAAATTGATTATTCATGTATTCAATCAAATAAAAACTTCCTTCCCAACATGCAAGATTGGGGTTCGTGGATTTTATGATGCTGATAGGCTACACCACAAACAGAATTCTAATCAGGGAAAATTAATAATCAGAGATAGTCTAGGTACTCCTGATCCTGGAGGTAGACTAGCAACCCCTGGCAAATGGACCATAAAAATTGAACTTGAAGAATCCCACACTGCTGTCACAGTTACCAATATGCCAAAGGATACAGACCATTTCATTAACATCTTCCTAGACTTATTTTTTTGTCATTATTTCTCAAGGATTTCTCTGGCTTACAACCACCCCCCCCCACCCATTTTGATGAGATTGTTCTCACTCTTCCTAACGTTCGAGAAATCCTAGAAGAATTTCAGCAGAAACCATTGAGATCTTTTTGCTTCTAAGAAAAGCCCTTGTCTCCATTAACTGGGTAGAACTAGAGAAAATCCTCATTAATTCTTGCTGTTCTCAGGAATTCATTGATTGTCCATGGTTGCTACATGATGACATAGAAACTGTCATCCTAACTAATGGTCTACCACTGACCGGATCCCAATGCAAAATAAGGTTAAGCAAGGCCATGTCTGACTCATGGGAATCCCAAGCTGGTGACCACTTAAAATGGGGAAGGAACATCCTAAAAGGCACTGATCATTGTGTGTCTTCAACAGGAACATGCAGAAGCCATTTGCAAAAGGTGGAATGCAAAGAGTGCAAAACATTCCATACTGCCCGCTCACACTGCCCTGTCCAGGCACAACCCAGCCCACCTGTGGCAGAGTCCACAGATCCTGCTTGGGACTCTTCAGTCACTTCACAACACATGAAGTGGAAGCAAGTCTTTCTTGATCCCAAGGGATTACCGAGAAAGATTCTTCTGAGCTTTCTAAATTTATACATCAATTCTGATACAGAAATTAAAGTCTAGTTATGAACAGCAAAAGTAGTCTTTTAAAAATGTGATAATTGTTGATGATTACCATCAATCTCTCCTGCCCAGAAAGTGAACGTAAAAATGCATTTTTAACAAGATTAATTTTCCATTTTTTATTCTTTGTCGTCTTTCCTATTTTTTTTTCCTTTCTTGCTTAATCCAATCATTTTCCCCTCCTCTTATTTCTCTTTCTGTACCTCATTTGTCTCAAATTCAGTCACTTTCTCAGGTTTTCTAAAATTTCTTTCTAAATCCTTAAATGTCTTTGTTCACGAAGGTTCTGTTGCCTTTGCTGTGCCAGTATTAGCTCACAATTTATTTCAGCAGGTCAGAGACTGAAGTATGCAGGAAAAATTAAGCCAATGCAACATTCTGCCTTGTACCACACCAGCAAATGCTGGCCATTACTTCTGATATAAATCCATAGTTTCTACACTTCCATCATTTGACTAACTCTTCCCTTGAGTTGCTCACAATGACTTGTTGCCACAATCTATTCGCTTCCTCAGGTATGGGTCACAGAGTTCCTCTTGTACCTTTTGTTCTTCACTGCCCTCTAATTCTTTTCATAGTTTTAGTGTTATACCTTCTATTGTTTTGTTCGCCTCTCTCACAGGAGGCTCCAGTAAGTTTAATGAACACTTTTCTATGACGACAATGCCTCCCACTTCACATATGGCTGTAGTTTGTTGGGAACAGCACGTCCAAACCATAGCAAGGGGCAGTGATCTCACATAACCTTACTGTGTTGATCCAAATAATTTTATATTATTTCCCACACAGCTCATTTACCTGCATTCTCAATCTAGCCGGCCCATGCGTTAGGGGTGAGGGTTGTGTTTCTAGAAAACAGTCTCTATTCTGATTTTCTATAACAAGAAGCTGTGTCACCTGTGCGTGCATCAAAAAATGCAGGTTAAAGAAAACATTCTGTGTTTATTAATTTACTTTTTCTCCCCCACATAAATTCTGTGAGAACGAATTTTATCCTGTATCTGAAGTTTTTGGGTAGTGATTTGTGAATTCCATAAGGGTGAGTTTCTGTTATCTGAATGGCTGTAATGTGGTGGGTCATGTCTATGGTGAGTTTTTATGGACTCTCCAACCTCCTTACAGTTGCCCAGCTAAAGGTGAAATGTGGATGGGGAGCCAGGCATAAAATCCAGCCTGGCCTGATGGGAGTTTGGCACTGAGGGAGCTTGCAAATGCAAGTGACTAAGCTCTGCAAGGAGGAAAACAATTTGTCTGGCTGTTTTGTTTTTGTCAGTTACTAGTTCCTGATTGGTAGCTTTTCATATTTATGTTAGCAGATAGCAGCTATCCAAACTAATCAAATTTCAGTTGGAACATCTGATGTGTGGAATTTAGATCTGAGGTTTGGCACATATATTAGAATTATTTGTATACATTACAACTATCCTTCTTTGATTTTGTGCTGATAGATTTATTCAACCTGATAACAACATTGCAATAAGATAAAACATTACAGCTTATGACAATGTATGATTCTAGTCTTGCACCGCACAATGGATAGAACAGAGCTCCTTAAACTATTCCCAACTCAACATCTGGTAGTGAGTGACTTTTAGCCATCAGTATCTCATGCCACATCCTTTTGCCACATGCATCCTAAGTTTGGACAACAGTATCTAAACTCCTATTATAATACAGGGTATTTTACTTAATTCAAGAAGACACACCCAGCTTTACTATTCATTGGTATTCTGTTGACAACTTTAGTTTAAGCTGCTCAGCAACCTGCATAATTATGAGATGTGTGATATGTGTAGATATAATTATAAATATAAAGGAATGCAAGCATCAATCAGGACTAGGCTAAAATCAGCTGTTCCATTTTTGTTCTAGACACTGTTTACCTCAAATATGAGTAAGTGCAAAAGGCTGCACATTTCAAAAGCCAAACTATGTGGCGCAAGGCTTAAAACACTTGAGAATATATACGGGCTGGAATAGTGGGTCAAAATTTTGCACTATAAACTGTTACAACAATTGACACATGACCTGTTTTTTGCAGTCAGTAGTGAAGTGATGGCATTCACATTAACCTCAAAGGAAGCTGCCCACAAAGTCTAGTAATCTTTGTGGTGTGGGCTTCCTTGTTTCTCACGTCTGTTGTTGTCAGGCATCACTTCTAGGGAGTCCCTGGTGTCCTGCAACAGCAATGTCATCAAGCCAGAGTAGCTAATCACACAGAAGGATTGTCAGAGAGCAAACCAGAAGGAAATAATGCAATTAAATACAATTTTAAATATTTTACAGACTGAAAAATAATTAGAACTTGCACCTGATTAAAGTAGCAGGTGAAATATGCACCTAGTTTTAAAAAATAAAAAAAAATCTGAGATAAACTATTTTCTTTAGGAATAGAGGTTGCTAAGCAGTAAATACAACATAGTTTCATCATTTACACCTCAGGCACAACAATTTACAAAGAGGAGTTCACTTAATACCCTAAGTTCTTGTCAATTCACTGATTTCTGCAAATTACACTGTAGAAGGTTGTAAAGCAGCATAATCTCTGGAGGAACAGTGAATCACTGGCAGCCATGTCTGGATTTCTGTTTCAACCACACATATGTACACTTATGAAGACATTGTTAGTTTCACAATGCAGTGCAAGTGACTGTTCATTTACAATACAACTGCTAAATCCGGGTTTATCATATCAATCTGACTTCTATAGGATTCACCCTCAAACACTACTTCACAAACTAATCACCATTCTTACTTTTTGAAATGTAATGCCTTCCACTCCAATGGTCGAAGTGCAATTTCTCAATCAATCTGGGGCTTGACACTAAATTGATATTTTTAGATACTTTTTTTGTATTATGCTTTCAAGAAAGTACATTCATATTTTATGGATCAATTATATCCTCATTAATTTATTTTATGAAGATTTGAAACTTCTGATAGTAACTGTCTCTACAGTAAATAATTTGATTTTAATGTCATTACTAATTGATCTCATTTATTTACTAATTACTTTAGCGATGACAAAGAAATAAAGAACACTATTTCCGTGCATTCATTTTCTTTTCAATGTGCCTATCTATCTGAAAGTGTTGCCCCCAGGCATTCACATTTGAAGTATTTTCTATGGAAATACACTTCTGACCCCCAATTCAAATCATATTTCCCCAAGAACACCTTGTTGCTGCTTGAATAAGCCTTTAAGTATGAAATTTACATCAGCATTCAAATTTGAAACTTAGTCTTTTCCTCAAGTTTTTTTTACTTCTCAAACACATAGGGTTAAATGCATAGATCACTGACCTAATCTTCAATCTTGTCAAAATGATAGCTATAGTAAGACGCAATCAAACATTTAATATTGCTTAAAAAGGACGTGTGAACTCTATTGCTTTTTGTAAAATTTGAATCAAGATCTAGACAAGTTTAATCACAATTTCACACACACCAGATAATACTTAGCTATTTTTATGCTCAAGGCAGCTAGGGCAGTTACTTGAGTTATAACACAGAAAAAAATGTGTTTTTATGTTTAACTCTGTGGTTTTACTCCACCCACTAAAGTATACTAAAGACAATGACGTTATTGTAATAATCTTTTAATTGCAGCAATGGGTGTACACTTGCCATCTCTTACATATTTTTGGCAAATATTAGTCTTGAAATATATCAGTATGGCTGATAACATTTCAAAATGAGAATTCTAAAATTGGACTCCTGCCTAACCTAGTTCATTTTTTTCTCCTGCAAGTTAAATGCCCATTTTTGAATGAGGGGAGCACACAGCATTTCCTATACTGTGCCCAAATGACTCTCAATCAAAGGGACCTTTGAGAACATGCTCTGGATCCAAGCCAATCAGATCATCTTCCTGTCTGTGCTGTAACAAAATGTGCCCCTGGTATGTAAGCCATGCCAGATTGTGCAGACAGGGCGACTGCAATCACAGCCCAACCTGTCTTAGCCAAGCAAAAATGCTGAAGGGAAAATTACCTGCATGGCTCCAGACTGAATTAGGCTGCGTTCTTTTTTAAACAGAGGACGGTGTTTATTTTTTCTCTAGAAAGTCATATCTGTCTCAAATAAAGAGTGCGTGCTTGTGGATGCTATCTGGATAAAAATATTTGGAGTACTGTGGAAGTAAATGCACAAGGTGCTAATACAATAAAATGCTCCCCTAAATCTATATGCCTTAAGATTTCTCAAAGGTATTAGTCTTAAATTGATTCTATGTATGAATATAGCAAAATTCAGTGCATTAGACTGGGAAATGTGAGTAGCAAAAATTCATAGAAAGCAGCCTGATTAGTTTTGGATGAGGTTTTGGAAGAGGACATAAAATCAGGTCACTTTGCATTATACTGTATAGTTTGCACTTAAATTTTTGTATGCAGCTCATCAATTAAGACAACAGGAGAAACTTTTTTTTAAAAGTTAAATGAACAATCCTCGTATGAGTGTAAGATATACCACATGTAGCAGGAGGTGGCAGGCTTGAACCCTGTCCCATGAATTCATCAAACAACGCTAGTAGCCTCAGTGAGACATACGTTGTGCAATCCTGATTCAGCAGTTTTTATCAGAAAGTAGGACAGTCTAGAAGCTATTCAGCAATATTATAATTCTGTACTCTACAACCTTATGAAAAAGAATCCAGAGAGATCAACATCTTTTTACCAGGTCCCTTTATATAATGTCTTCCTCTGCTTTTCTATATCTCCAAGGAAAAATTCAAAGGAATAAAATTATCTGAATCTTTGAGTAAAGCCCAGTGGTATTGTGGATAGATAGATGATGGATGGGAATTTATTACCAGTCTGAAAGAAATCAGAGGGGTTCTAAAATCATAAACCCACGCATATTTCACTCCTTACAATGTACCCAAGTGTTGTATTTTTGTTGTTTGCACTTTAGTCTTCTGCTACCCACAGAGTTTTGTCATTTAAGCTCTTAACTTCTATTGCAGCTGTCAATTTACACCATTCAAGGCAGCATTCTCCTTCTGCAACTTCTGATATATAGATACCCATCTTCCATTATGGCTGTCATTTACTGCATGGCTTCAAGTGAAGTAATGGGATGAGGATAATCTTACAAAAAAATACAATGCACAAAACAATCACTGACAGAGAACGATGTACATTCACCAAACACTGCAAGTAGACCTTCTTAAATAAGTTGCTTACAAACCGACTGGATCTTGACTAAGATTGGATTCTGCCAATATTTCTAGAATACTACAATGAATTAAAGAGTTAACACAAATTTAGGTTCCTACAATTGAGTCATGTGATTAACTCCACTCTGATTTACAAATTAGGTTCAAATGGTTCATAATAAAATAACAGGTTTATTTATTTTGATGATGGCCTGAAATATCTCATGATCTGGATCAGGACTGTAAAACATCTGTTTATTTTATATATCAGAATAACAACACCGCCCCCTCCCCCGCCCCCCCCCCCCCCCCCCCCCCCCCCCCCGACACAAAAGTTCTGTTTTTCGTTTGGACAAAGGCTCGGAACGTGTAATAGGCAGGGAATTCAATCCTCCTGAAACATAAACTCAATCAGTAAAGACCCAGCTAAAAACCCCGGGGACTCCACTTTCAGTTTCGACCATCTTGATGCAAACTGATCTTTAGAGGCTGTTCAGTATAAAAGGCCACGGCAGACATCTAGAGGCAGTTTACTGTAAATAGAGTGTTGATAGCAATTTTTTAAACAAGAAAAACACATCAGTCTGATGACGCAGCAATGAATGCAGTGTGTCACACTAATCTAAGAATGCGGGCTGTTGCGTGAGACTGCAAATTTTACAATCTCAATGGAAAGCTACTGCAAGCAAAGAATTAATGTTTTCCTACAGAATTTGAAAGACAAACTCTGAGACAAGTTACTTAAAGTTGCAAAGCTTCCTGCAGCCAATTGCTGAGAGTATAATCAGCAACTGTCTGTTATGGGCACGGGCCACCTAAGCACTCATTCAGCTGGAGCATGCTGTTGGAATGGGACTGAACTGGGAAAAGGAAGGGGAATTAAATAAACATGCATAAAATACGGACAACTAGGTATTTGCTACAAGATGCAAATATACTTTCCCCCTCCCCCCCCCACCCCAGAGTACTTGAGGCAACATTGAAGCCTACAAATTAAACTATAATTAAACAAAGCCAGGTATACAAGTAGGAGGAAGGAAGTCTTTAATACTGATCACCCATTATTCAAATACTGGAAATTTGGCAAGCATTGAAACTTAATTAAAGTAATACCCTTGACAACTCAGTTGGCATCATGAGGTTCCGCAATATGAATAACAAAATGATAGAATGCCTTATGGGAATTATTAAAACCCCCAAGGATCAAAAGGGCACTTAAGGGCAGTGAATAGCGTATGATCTTTCACTTCTCCACTGACTACAAGAATCATTCGATTTCTCAAAGTAGTTTAAAAATTAGATTAAAAAGTAGTAGCACCCTGAAAGTTTAATGAGTTCAAAAATACTTCTGTAAATAAAAAATATACAAGTAATAGCAAAGCAATTAACCAAAACAGTATGTTCTTGTTCAGTGATCAGGCTTCACACACTGCCACTCCACCCCTACCATTTTCCTGCCAATACACGCACTTCTTTCTGTAGACGTTAAATTCATTTAGGTATTAGTTGTGCTCAAGTACAAATAGTCTCAAATTCATGCTCAGTCAATCGATCTCACCGAAGCTTCCTGAAACTGAATTGGGCAAAGAAGGGAAAATACAGTGATCAGGTGAAGAAACTATGCCTATTTGTTGACCTTCGATGGAACCCAACCCCACCACAACGAATACAGGAAAATTGTTATAGGTCCTCTCCAGGTTAGAGCAGGGTTCTGTTCCTGGGAACTGTTTGTAACCCGGCCAGTTCATAAGTTGGAAATGCAGCCATAAACAGGGTTCCCAGGAGGCAGAAGATGCCTGCAGCCCCTCAGCAGCCAGGAAGTCAATCCCACCGGTTCTCCGAACGCTCATTCGCGTGTTTGGGCTGGACATAAATTGGGCATTCGAAACTTGCAGAGGATCTACATATAAAAAATGTGTTTTAAAGAAGGTAACAGATGGCAAATGAGAAAGAACAAGAGGTTTTTGAGACTGAGAAAAGTTCTCTAAAAACTACAATTCATGATGTAGTAGTTATATGGTGTGGATGCTGGAAATTTGGACAATGCTGGAAATACTCAGCAGGTCAGGCAGCATCTACAGAGAAGTTAATGTTTCGGATTGATGACGTTTCATGAGTGGGGAAACTACAGCGTAAGTAAGAGGTTTTGAGTAAATACAGGAGCAGGGAAAAAAAATTGGGAGAAGTGAAATGACAGGGAGGGGTGAAAGTGGACAAGAACGGTACAAGTGCTTGGCTTCTTATACTGCTCAATAAACGACAGTGGGAAATCAATGAACAGCAACTCTTTTTCATTCAGGCTCTTTACTGCATCTGGGCTCATTAACTGTTTCAGGTCACAGACACTGCTCTCATTGTAAAAATTAAAATAAAAACAAACTAGGATACTGGAAGTTTAAAATAAAGAAAATGCTGGAAATACTCAGCAGGCCAAGCCGCATCTGTGGGAAGAGAAATAGAGTCAATGTTTCAGGTTGAAGACCCTTTTGAGAACAGGGAAGGAGACAAAAGAAGCTTGTTAATCTGCAGGGATTGTGGAGAAGGGGAGATATCTCTGATGGGGTAAAACCAGAATGATCATGGGGGAAGCTGCTAACAAGGTCATATGGTCAGTGAGTGAATGGGAGCAGTTTGAGAGTGAGAACTGTAGAATGTAGAAGTGCAAAATTCAGAGCAGCAAGTCCAGCAGATAAAGCTGGGCATGTCCTTCATTCCCAGAAAAAAAAGGAAGAAAAAGAGAAAAAAAACCACAAGCTGAGCTACTATTATAGATGGATGACTGACAGAGAGATAGAAATCAAGTTACTGAAGTTGTGGAATTCAATATTAAGTCCAAAAGGCTCCAACATACCCAGACAAAAGATAAGGTGCTGTTCCTCAAAGTTGAGTTGGGTCCATTGTAACAGGACAGGAGTCTACAAAATGATAGGTCAAAGTGGAAGTGGGATGGAGAATTAAAGTGGCAGACAACTGGAAACTCAGGGTTGCCCATGTGGACTAAACACAGATGCTCTGCAAAAGGTTACCCAATCTGTGTTTAGTTTCTCCAATGTGGAGGAAACCACATTGTGAATACTAAATGCAATACACTAGATTGGAAGTGCAAGTGAATTGCTGCTTCACCTGGAAAGACTGTCTGGGTCTCTGGATGGTGGGAAGGGGTGAAAGGAGAAGTGTTGCATCACCTGCGGTTGCAAAGGAAAGTGCCATAAGAAGGGTGGTGGTTGGTAGAAATGGAAGAATGCATCAGGGAGTCTCAAATTGAAAATCCCTACGAAATGCTGTAAGGGGAGGAGAGGGGAAGATGTGTCTGGTGGTGGAATCTTGTTGAAGCTGGCGGAGATTGCGGAGAATGATCTGTTGAATGTGAAGGCTGGTGGGGTGGAACATGACGACATTATATAATCATAGCAAGAAGCTCCCATTTTTTCAGGCACGTGATGGCATTGATTCCATTGTTAGCATTTATAACACCCCTAGCCCCCACAATCTTATTTTTACTTGTCTAATTACCAACTCCTTTTAATTTGCACCAACTTCTCTTCTGCAATTTAATTACTATTGCTTCCATCCTATTACAGACTTCCAATGTTTCTCACCTTTTCACACCTCCCCTCCAGTCCCCTTGCTTAAAACAAATTCCTAAAAATTGTAAGCAGTAGTAGGCCACTCAGCATTTCTCATGCCAGCTCCACTATTCAATATCATCACGACTGATCTTTTACCTCAGCACGACTTTCTTGTACTAACCCAAAAGCCCGTGATTCCTTTATTATATAAAAATCTTTCTCGAATGTACTTGGCAAATGAGCCTCCACAGCTCTTTTGGAAAGAGGACTTCAAAGCTTCACTGCTCTCCTGAATGGTAGTCCTGAAATGGAGTCAGCCATTCAGGACTGAGATGAGAAATCTCTTCTCATCTCAGTCCTGAATGGCTGATTCCTAATTCTAGACACTACACTCAGGCAAAACATCACCCATGCATCTAAACTGTCAAGCTGATAAGCAGTTTGTAGATTTCAATGAGATTTCCTCTCATTCTTCTAAACTCTAGACAGTATGGGACTAGTTGCTTACCTTTCTTCATACCATAAATCCCAGGAATCAACTGGTGAATCTTTGTTTAGTTCCCTCTATTGTAAGTATATCCTTTCCTCAGGTAGAGACGCCCAACTTGTACTCCATAGTCCAGATGCAGGCTCACCAGGACATTATATAATTGTAGCCAGATGCTTTTACTCATGTACTCAAATCCATTTGTAATAAAAGCCAATGTACTGTTTGCTTTCTTAATTACTTGCCATATCTGCACATTAATTTTCAGTGATTTATGTACGAGGATATCCAGCTCTCTTAGAATCAACACCTTTCAATTTCTCATCGTTAAAAAAACTCTGCTTTTCCACTTTTCAACCAAAGTGAATGTCCCCACATATTTCCACTTCATATTCCATCTGCCATGTCTTTGCTCATTCACTTAGCTTGTCTAGATCTCCCTGATGCCTCTTTGCCTCCTCCTGACAACCTAAACTGGCACCCAGCTTTGCATCATCAGCAAACTTGGATATATTACATTTAGTCCCCTCATCCAACTCATTAATATACTGTAGATTGTGTAACAGCTGGATACCCAGCACCAGTATCTGTGACAGCCTAATCATCACAGTTACCAACCTGAAAACAGCCGTTTATTCCTACTCTCTGTTATATGTCTATTAACCAATCCTTAATTTATATTAGTATATCACCTCCAATCCCATGTACTCTAATTTTGTATATCATCTATTTGTTGGCACCTTATCAAAAGCCTTTTCAATATCCAAAAACATTATATCCACTGGTTCTTTCTCATCTATTCTATCAGTTCCATCCAAAATATTTTCTAGTTCTAACAAAAGGTCACCAACCTGAAAAGTTAACTCTGTTTCTCTTCCTACAATCACAACTTGACCTGGTGCATATTTCCAACATTCTCTGTTGTTTTCCACAATGTGGTCTGTCCTACTGCATAACGCAGTCAGGAACAAGTAGCTTATGCGTGGGAAAACAGGCAGGAGATTTCAGTAAGTTAGCTTACAATTTAAAAAGGTAAAATATTTCATGAGATTTAATGAGGCTCTGTGTGTAAATTACATGCAAATATTACTGGATTGTCAATGTGATTTTTTAGAAATAGATGTTTAGAAAAATAGTCCTTACAATAAGAAGAACAGGATCTTTTGGCTGAGTTTAATCAAAAGGTGAAGACAGAAAAGAAAAACAGTGAGCAATAGAAAAAGCTTGAACTGGAAGAGTTAATTATACGTCAGTGAAGGGCAGCCATGGGATTCCCCAAGACAGCAATATGCAGCAGGCATTTAAACAGAAAGGCTGCTTCTGTAATTGTGACTCATGACTCACTCCATCTGGTCTTAATATTAAACTCTACGCTGAAATGAATAAAAACCAATTCTTTCATTATCTCCACAGAAAATGATATTTTATGTTTCACTTGGATTTGAAGAACAACTACATCTTTGACGAACTGACTCTCATCATTTCAGGGTGTGTGCACTGGCTATTAAAGCAAGCTACTTGAAAGAAGTTTAGTCAAATTATCTAGAGAAGTGGATCCAGCATCCTAATCCATGTTGCTAGGCTTCACAGAGAGTGTTTTATAAGGCAAATGTAAGTGTGTGTTCACCAAATAAAACAAAGATGATGGAATATAGATACATATTGACTGATGGTTCTCCAGAAAAATTAATGGTTATGCAAAAATAACATATGCAGAAAATAACACATTAAATCTCTAAGTGGGAATTCAATAGTTACTTAAAAAATATGAACTTTTCCTATCTTCAAAAGCTCCAATTTTTGGATATTTATGTTACTGCCAAACTGTAAATGGCTATGTTCTGTTCTGACAATCAATATGGTATTTATAGGTTCATTGCCAAGGTTCAGAATTCAAATATATTAGTCTTTGTTTCCAATGATGACTGTAAGTGCACACCCACCATCCCTGCCTACCATCCCTGCCTACTTTGCCCCTTGCCAAACTCATTTGATTAAATGTTTGGAGGTGCTTTGGAATTTTACATCAAATCGAGATAAGGACTATTACATTTGGAATTTATCCCTCAAATCAGTCATTACTTTGTTTTAACTGTACCATGGCACAACAGGAATATTTTCATATATACAATAAAAGCAGAAAATGACAGAAGCACTCAACAAGTCAGACAGATCTGTGGAAAGAGAAACAGAGCTAACATTTCAGGTCGAACATCCTTCATCAAGACTGGGAAAGAGAGATAAAAGTTACAGAAAAGCTGGTGGGAGAGATGGATTGGACAAAGGCAACATTTGTGATAGGGTAAGGCCAGGTTGCATGGGGATAAGTTGATTAGACAAATGGGTTAACGGGATGATTATTCATCTTTGTCTATTTTATATGTTGCTAATAGCAGGGTTGGGAGACAGGCCCAGCAGGTCAGGCTGTACTAACGGAGAGAGAAAATCTAAGTCAATAACACAGATGGTTGACTAACAGCAGAAATGGCCAGTCTGGATATAGACAGTAAAAACAAGTTACTTCAACTTGGAGAATTCAATATTGAATTTGGAAGGCTGCATTGTGCCCACACAGAAGATGAAATGTTGTCCCTTAAGCCTGCATTGAGCTTGCTGTAGGTCAGAGTGGTAGCAGGATGGAGAATTAAAGTAGCAGGCCACAGGAAGCTCAGGGTTGCCTCTGCAGACTCCTCTGCAAAGGGATTACCCAATCTGTATTTGCTTTCTCTACTGCAGCTGAGACCACATTGTAAACATTGATTGCAGTCTGGAAGAAGTACAAGTCAATTGCTGCTTCACCTGGAAAAACTGCCTAGGTCGCTGGATGATGGGAAGAGAAGAGGTGAAAGGACAGGTGTTGTAGCTCTTGCGATTCAATGGGAACCTGCTGCAAGACAAGAAGTGGTTGGTGGGGGACCAGAAGAGTGGACCAGTGAATCATGAAGGAAATGGTCTCTTCAAAGTACTGGAAGGGGAGGGAGCAGAATATATATCTGGTGATGGAATCTTATTGAAAGTGGTGGAAATATTTTACATTTACATATTTGGCATGTTTTCTGCACATAAGTAAATTTATAGACATTAAGAAAGAAATGTATTTAGCATTAGAAGCATGGAACTCTTATTCTCCTTAACCTTATCAACAAGGAGTCTACTGTATTTTAATATAACCACATGACCAAATCTTGACAGTGCCATGCTTGTGTGTCCATGTATCAATCAGGGTGCTTATCATTCTAACGCAGAGAAAGCAGGACTATACCAAAGCTCAAATTAGCAGCTGCCATGTTTCATTTTCAGGACTGGAAGCTGTCTTGAAACCTGTAAAGCTGAACAGTGTTTTTCTACAGTCATCAATTATCTGTAATCAGTTTAACAACAGAAGTGGTACTTCTGATGCTTAATGGAAAAAACATTTTCATTTCATACAAAACTACAGACTTGATCACATACTTTAGAAAGCCTGTGAATAATATTACTATGGAAAATTCAGGTTACTCAGTTGCTGGCATATGTTATGCCACTGACAACTTTTCAAAATATAGAAATAGTTTATGTAATACATTACTCAAATTGGGTCAACATCTGCATTTAAAAAATACGTGGTTGAGTTTCCTCTCCGTGTGCGCTGGTGTCTTTGTGCAATTTGATTAAAATCAGCACGACGTGCATAAGAAAATCTTGAAATTTTAAGTGCAGATAATGTTCAGTGCTAATTGAGTTTCCACAATCTACTGAACTTGTTTAAAAATCATGGTGCTAGAGCTGGCCCTGCCCACAAAACTAGCCACACCACTAAGATTCATTAATCACCATTAGAGTTTAGGCTAATTATGCTCATTACAGGCCTTCAAGGAAGCTTGAAAAATTGAACTGGTTCTTTTGACACAAGAATACGAAGTGGTATGTTTCACAGAGGTTTTTTGTTAATGTGATTTCTTTCTCCCCCAATGTACATTTAAGTATTTTTAAACTGGGTTACTCACAGGTGGAAAACTGACACGAGACAATTATTTTTTTTGTATTAAATCATCTCATTACTACCCAACTATTTCAATGAATAATTCTAAAGCAGGTTTTTTAAAATTACATTTTTAAAAATTGGTGGCACTGATTGCCTACTTGGTGATATGCAATTGAGCAGAAACTTGCAAAGAATTTTTCACATAGCTCGATGTGTTGCAAATTAATGGCAGCAAGCTCTCAGTCAAACAAGTTTTGATTTTCTAGGCTGATTAATGGACAATAATTCTAATTAAGCAAGCTGATAGAATTACCCCAAAAAATGACTTTTAACTATTTCTCAAAGAAAATTCACCCCAATTCTAAAATTACGACAGCAAAGCCCATCCATATTTTCTTTTAAGCAGTTTGCTAATTAGAGGCAAGTGATCAATTTTATATTGTTAGTTAAGAGTGAATTGATTTTTAAAATTAGCCTAAAATGGACCATTAAAATTTGCAGTTTTTGCCTCTTTTCAAATCAACTCTCATTGGATCCTATTATAGATCACCCAAGTGCCTATCTTCCATTTGAAACTGTGTTACCACTAAAAATTCTAACTCCTAGCCATTCAATAAGTGAACAAAAAACCTGTAAGTTTGTAAGGTATTATAAAGAATATCAACCTTTAAATCTGATACAGAGGAGTAACATATCTCAACGTTGATTTGATGTTGGTAAATTGTTCTCTTTCATGCTTCTCATTGACTCCAGTCTCTCCCAGTCTTCCTTGGCTTCTGTTTCATTGGGCATACTTTCACACAAAGTTCAGACCACAATTTGACTCAACATCATACAATAAACTGCAACTTTCATATCTCCAAAATTAAAGTCTACTTTAAAGAGAATTGCACTTTGCAAGTTTGTGTGTTGGAACACCACAATGCAATACAATGTTTACTAAATTATTATATATATTTTCAAAGCTACTAATATTTCAAAATGGGTTTAACAGAAAATGGATGGCTGTATAGTCAGCTGATTACAAAAGAGTAAGCAGTAAAGGCCCTGAAATAATTTTTGTTTGCAGGTAAACAGGATTAACATCAATCAGCATTATTGGCTTTGATCACTATCTAATGACTTCAACAAGTATGTATATTGGGTGACACCAGAGTAGAGTTCAATTATATTGCCGCATACATATCTTTTCGAATTTATTGTCCACCCCTAATTTCCCTTGAACTGAAATGGTTGCTAGGTTATTTCAGAGAGCATTGCAGAGTCAACCATGTGGGATGGGTCAGGAGTCTCAAAGGCCAGACAGGGTAAGAATGGCAGATTTCCTCTCTGAAGGACATTGGTGAACCAGGTGGGTTTTTACAACAAAATGGTGCTTTAAATGCTCATCATTACTGAGATTACTTGAAAAGTTGAAAAACATTTAATGTTGAAATTCACACCTGAGGAAAGTGTGGTACTGAAATGCTTCCACAGCCGATGAAGAAAGTGAAAAAGGCTTTTGGAAGGAGGAGAAAGAAGCAGCAGAGGAGGAAAGAAAACTAGTGAGGGAAAAAAAGCACACAGACAATATTTTCACGTAAACAGGCTAAGAGCAAACCATGTACCATATTTGTTATTTGTGTCCTGCCCCCATTACATTTGACATAAGGATAGCTGGATTATTATCTGTGCTTAATCTAGCCAGGGAGTAATGTAGAGATGAGATAAATTGCATATTACACAATAACATACATTTTAGCAGGAACGATATCTCACATACTCACCCACACTGATCAAATCAATGAAAGCTGTAACTATATAATATTTGAAAGAGCCTCATTGCCTTACTGGCATCTTGGGGCAGGTGGCATACTGCCCAGGAAAAGTTTACGTGAAAGCTTGCAATAATATGAGCAGTTGCCATAGCGATCAGACTTCCATGCCAAAAATTGGTCTGCTCTTAACACCATTGAAATGATGTCATAGCATGTCATGATATTGTTACAAATGAAAATAAAATACTGAATTTTGAGTTGTTTAGAGTTTGAAACAGAAAGTAATATGCTTCATCTGACCATCACCTCAGCCTTGACTTTTATTCAAAGGGTCCGTCATTGTTCAAAAATATAAATGTATGATGTCAGAGCATAGGCAGAATGGGGGGGGGGGGGCAGTGAGGGAAGAGACATTGGTAACTTCTATGATTTTCCAGACTGTTAGGCAGGAAATAAGATTAATCAGCTGATAACACAGCTTTTCAAGCTGACTGCAAATTCAGAAAGTGTCTGGACATGCCATTTATTGCTTGGCTAATTTTTATTTAAGAACTTCCACAGTACATTCAAAAAACATAGCTTGATCTTCCTCAGAGAAACAGTCATTTATTGTGATGATGTACTACTGGAAATGCCTTAAGCTTATATTACTGTGAAGGAGGAAGAATAATGAAAGAAATGGCTCAACTAGTTACACGTATTGAATAGTGTGGAAGTCACCCATACAAATCAAGACTTTCCCAAATTAAATGAATTAGGTGAGATAATTTGAGTTGGGGTGTGAATCAGCATGTCACAATTGGCTATAACATATCTCAAGCTAAAATAAAATTCTTGTGCTTAATTACTAACCCCAAGCTGCTGCTGTGAAATACCCAAGGACAGGACCAGACTTGGCTCTAATCTCCCCAGTTAAAGAATCTGTTGACATCACTGGGCTGGCTCATACATGAAAAATGGCCATTTGGATAAGATCCTGAATGGCTGCCAACATCTATGCAACCATTGCCTAACATCAGTCAAACTTTCAGAAGGGAAGGGCAGGGAAAAAAAAACCCACAAAGAAATGGCAATCAAAAGCAGAGTGAATAAATACTGAATACGAAAGTCAACAGGATTCTTCAATAGGGCTGCAAAATTTATTTCTTTTCAAATTACTTTTGAGTCACAAGTTGTACATTTAGATAAGGCATAATTCTAGTAAAATGAAAATTGATTTCATTCTGAAATAAATTATTGACATTAGCACATAATGAGCAAACATGATCCAAGAGGAAAATTAACAGAGAAGACTGTTTGAAGGCAGTGGAGGAGGAAAAAAAATGAGAACAAAAGGGAGAAAGCATCAATCTGAAGTGCCAATATAGCAAACACCTTCTTTTGGCCCTGTATGATCTGGGGGCCAAACTTTGGAAACTCTAACAGAATAGTACCTGTATGCTCTACCTTTACAAGAAGGACTCCTCTGCCTCTCAAGTGCAATTGGAGATGGGCAGTAAAGGTTGGCTGTGTCGCTGTGTCCCATGTCTAATAAATGGATTAAGGGCTCTCTGAATGTATGAAACTGGTCTTTATTTAATACAGAAAATACTGCTGACCCCACGTCACATAGCTCTGTTTCTATGTCTTTGATGTAACTAAACAATGACCTATATAAAATTGCACACCCTCTCAAGAGAAAAATTTGGAGCAACAGTGCTCAGCAAAGATCAGCTATTCCACAGACTATTCTGCAGGAGCTTGGCAAATCTGAACAACTGTGCAAATGGCTCTTTTGTTCTTTATTTTCATGACCATCCAGTGAATCAATAGAAATATGGGATAAAATATAAGTTACTTCACCAGTTAGAGTGAGCTTGGTGTATTGATCAGTATACAAGAATTCAAATGGTCTAAGCTCTTACAACTATTTGTGAACTACAAGACCACTATCCAAAAAGTCTCCATTTGGAATAGGATCATCAACAGTGCCTGTTTTAGACCATCACTACTTCCAAATCAGGTACGATTTGTCTGCTAATTGTTCTGACCACTGCAGCTTCCTCTCATAAGAAAAAACAGGCATACCTTTAGGAGTGGGAAGTCCTTTAGCGTTAACCAATAAACTATGCAACCCTATTTTCTTCAGTCTTTCCTGCCTCATACAGTTTAAGTGCTTGAATCTAAACTCAAGGTCTGCCAACTTCTTGATTCAGCTCCTCTTCATAAGTACATCAGTCTGAGAGTGTATCCTGTACTTTCGACATAGTATTTTTCAATATATTAAAAATAAGGTTTCAGGCCAGGAAAGGACTTTACCTCCTACTGTTCTTCCTTAGATTACGTGCTTAGGGCAACCTATTAATAGGAAAGGAGATAAAGCATACACAACGCTTTCTTTTTGCATATTCAAAATGCTTAATGCCTGTTTCAGAACTGTACCTACACTGGATACTTGAATGATAAATGGGAGATGCCGTATTCTTGGCCTGAAAGACATATGCACATGCTACTTGCCAAATTGGTTGTTAGGGCACTTGTGTTAAGGGACATTGAAGAGATCCTCAGACATTATATACGCAATACTAGAAAAAGCACACATAAAGATGCACCAGATAAGCAGTATTCCTCATTAGTCAGAGAACTTCTTTACAGTAATGTTTGGTGATGTTAAATTGCACCCTAAAATTGCATGAGTAGCAACATATTCCTGGAGAGCAACTGTGAATAAAGTTCAGCTAAGGAACACAGGAAAAGAAAGAAAGCTTTTTATCTACTTAAATCCATAATTCAATTCAATTAGATGATGACTGGTCTCCATTTCCAGGTGTCGTCCCAGAACCTGCATTAAGCAAATGGCACCAGGAGATTTGTCTGATGTCCATTATCGCAAAAATTTTAACACCAAAAGGTAACTTTTGTTTAATTAAAGAAACCAAGGCTTATAAATATGATAGGAATGCAATTGAATTACCACTATTTTTTAAACCAGTTATCAAAATAAATACATTGGCTGTGGCATATTTTAATTTTATTTTTGACTCGATACTCCTGGCGGTCATGTTTAGAGACTCAGGCAACACTATTTTGGGATTGCCACCGAAAGCATAAGACATAAGAGTCAACAGTTAGGGACATCAGTACTTATCCCTGATTGTACATCATTTTAAATTCTTTTCTGCAATGTTGGAGAAAAAAATGAAGTAAATTCCCCAAGCAACATTTGTGGCCTTCCTAATGCCCACCTTCAATATGGACCTTTTTGATAGAGGAACAGTGCGTACCAGCAAACATATCTCTCAGATTTAAGACCAATATATTTTGGCACTTCATTCTGATAGACCAATAGCTTTATGGAGGCGTAAAAATGGGCAAGAGGTCAATAATTGAATACAACTAAAAAGCAAATTTATAAAACTTAACAACAAACTGTCAGAAACTGCATGCATAAGTAATTGCAGAAAATTTAAGAACAATGTGGATGGCTTGATCACAATTTTATTGCACCCAGATTCACCATTTATTGAAGTAAATATCACTCATGTAGTCCTTTTAGATTCTACTAAATTCACAGTCAAAGGGTCAAATTTAACTATGTTGTTGGTTGAATAGCTGTCAGAAGTCAGTCTTGGATATGTTCAGATTTTGTTTTACTAGCTTAATAACTAGCACACAAATCTCTCAAATTTAAGACCAATGTATTTTGGCGCTTCATTCTAATAGACAAATAGCTTTATCTTTGCCAGAAGATACATGCACAGACAGGTCCTGGGGATTTTCATTATTTAGTGCTTTTGGCAGTTGGGTATGCAAAGCAGCATATTAACAGATGCAGATGCAATGCATTATAACTGTTTGTTTTTCAACAAAGTAAGGATTCAATACTTAAATGTACTTTTCAAACACAAAGATGAAAGCCCATTTATTATTAAGCATCTAAAGGGAATTTATCTATGGATATAGCTTTCGGGATTACTAGACAAAAAAAGAACCCCAGGCTATCTAGTCTAGACCAATACCCAAAACATTCTGCTTCTTTAACTCAATATGAAAATATGCCATTAGAATTCACAACATAATAAAAATCCACTGGAATTTACTTTGGAACAATAGATACACGTGATGACACTTCCAAAAAAAAAGCACGTAGACCTACACTGGATATGGAGTTCATGTACACACAAGCCCATAGCTAAAAAGACATGCATCTGCCTCAGTGAATAATATTAAGGGCTTTCCTAGCATATAGTTTCTCCTTTAAGGCGAGGTGGAGAAAAATGACTTGTATTGTGTCAGGGAGAGCAAACAACAGATAATAATGGATCATTGCACATACAAATTTCACAATAGATGCCAGAACACCAGCATTGCAAGAAAATGTGAAATACAAACCCAGTTTTCACTTCATAAATTTAAGTACTCATTTGTAAAACTTAACTGAGAAAATAAGCAGGTATAAACACAGGCTATTGCTCTTATGTGTCCCTTTAAATAAAAAAGCTAAATATTACTTGGGAAGAGTGATATCATTATGTGCCAGCTTCTGTGATTGACTGCCCACTTTACTACCCTAATATAAAGTGAGAATTTATTTGAAAATAATGAAACTATAACTCTCATGTATCACTTTGAAGACAAAAATTAGATGGTGCACTGAGTATGGTCATGTGTCAATGATTCTACCCCACCTCACATTGTCCATTTATTTCCTGGAAGTGCTGATTTTATAAATGAAGAGTTCCTCAGTACTTTCAGGTCTCTTGTACTGGTCACATTTTGTGAGACAATTCTGTCATGAAGGGTATAGGCCCAAGATCTATGTTTCTACAACTTCTAAGTCCCAAGGTTAACCGTGATGTGGCAGCTAAAAGTCAAGTTAACTTAGCAAAGAGCAACAACCAAATGTGATATTCTCATAAGTACGATACAGTGGGATACAATGTGTAGTGGTATTACTCATAAGGCCATCAAGGGAGCTCAGTGATTCGAATCTTACTCAGGGATGTATGTCTGAAAGTCAACATACTTGAAGGGTTGTTTAAGCTTATACATGGCATGATTTATGGTTAGTTTTAATCCATGTTTACACAGCAGATTTATTTTTTAAGTGAATCCGGTATGGATTCACCCCCTGAGAATAACATGTAAACACTTACAATGGACTTCTACACAAAAGGCTGCAGGTTGTGTACTGATACGACAAAAATTTCAGGGCAGTAAAAACAGGGAGAGGAACACAGAAGAATGTGTTTGATTTGCACTACTGATGTTCAGGCAACAGGAGATGTCAGTGTGGTGTGGCAACATGATGCCACTTCATTGCCTTGTGCCCCTTCCAACCGAATGCTGATATTTGAGATCTGCAACAGTTTCAATATAGGAGGTATCAAAGAGGAATTACAGTTGAACAGTGCTTCTCAAATAGAGAAATAAATCTCAAAATGCTCTGCAGAGTTGAGGAGGGTGATGGATGCTAAGCAGCAGGGAACATTAGAGAAGAGGTTGGGGTACAGGGCTAAATGTATAAACAGTTTTAAAAAGGTTTTTGAAAGCAAGTATGGAGCTATGAAGATGAAATGACTTAGAAACATAGAAAACCTACAGCACAATTCAGGCCCTTCGGCCCACAAAGCTGTGCCGAACATGTCCCTACCTTAGAAATTACTCAGCTTACCCATAGCCCTCGGCTCCATGTACCTATCCAAAAGTCTCTTAAAAGACCTTATCGTATCCCACCTCCACCACCGTTGCCGGCAGCCCATTCCACGCATTCACCACTCTCTGAGTAAAAAACTCACCCCTGACAGCTCCTCTATACCTACTCCCCAGCACCTTAAACCTGTGTCCTCTTGGAGGACAAGGAGGAATTAATGAGGAATTTCCAGAGAATAGAAAGATAATTACTGAAAGACCCTCAACGTAGAGTGGAGCAAGGGTGAATGGGGGAATGAAGAGAGCACTGATGTTGTTGGTGCCAGGACATGCACTCAAGGGTGAGCAAGGGGACAGAAATTAAATTGGAGAATTTTATGTCAATCAGATTAGAATTAGCAGTCTCATACTCTCGTTACTAGTGTGAATGAAATTGGTGGGATGAGTAGAGGAATATCAGAGATATAAATTCACAGAGCAGCTTGAAACAGCTTATATTATCTTCTTTGATACCTAAAATTCATCTCAACCTCTTTGTGACATCGACTACAATTGACAAAGTGAAATTGTATTACCAACACCCTAACACCCTCCCCAAAAACTTCCAGTTATGTCAAAATGTGAAGAAGCATGATCCAATTAAAAGAAAGTCAAGATTCATATGATCCTTTTTTCTGACAATACAAAAGTATTCTTATTAAATGTTATTTAATTCATATAAGCAGCATTTCTAAAGAGATACATAATAGGCAACTAACTCATTTCTGGTGGCACAGAAGGGTAGTTAGTCTAGCTTGTTCTCAAATAGTTCTTAGCAAGGAGATACCAAACAGTATTGGTGGAGGAATGAGAGATTCTACTTATCCTCTCATTTGAACATTGTATGCCCTTAGGAAAGTTAGAAGGAGGGAATGGGAAATGTACAAAATTGCTTGCTGAAAATACATTCAGGATACAATACAAACCTTGATAAAGCAAAAATTTTAAAGTATAAACTACCAGGAAAACAAACTCTTTGTTTAAATCCTTTTAGAAGTTAACTTCCTTTAACAAATCACAGAACAAACAAATTAACAGTCCCATGGAAATATTTGCATTCAGTTCTCATGCATGAAGCTCAGAATCTTAGCATGCAAGTATAGAAGGTAATTAGGAGGTGAAATGTTGGCCTATATTGCAAAAGTGTGTGCAGCAAAAAAGTAGAAGAGTCTTGCCACAACTACAAAGGGTGTTGGTATGACCAGAGCTGGAGTACTGGGTATAGTTTATGTCTCCTTATTTAATGAGGATTATGCTTGTATTGGAAGTAGCCTAGACAAGATTCACCACTTTGATTATGGTGAAAGATTGAACAGAATGAAACTACATTCATTAATGTTTAGAAGAATGACAGGATATCTTATTGGAACTCTTAATATAGAAATATTAAGATTCAGAGGGGTCCTGACAATGTGGATGTTGAGAGGATGTTTCCTTTCATGGGGAAAAATCTAGAAAAGAACCTGGGTTCAGAATATGAAGTTAATTCATTTAAGATGGAGAAGAGGATGAATTTCTTCTTACATAGGATTGCGAGTCTTTGGAATTCTCTACCCCAGAGAACTGTGGAGGCTGGACCACTAAATGTACTCATGGCCAAGACAGGCAGATTTTTGGTCTATAGGAGAAACAAAGGTTTATGAGGAACAGAAAGAAAAGTAGAACAGTGGCCAAGATCAGATCAACCATTATCTTGCCCAATAGTGGAGTAGGCTCAAAGGAATCTGTGGCTTACTCCTGCTGCTATTTCTTATATTCTTAATTATGTAGCCCCATCACTCCAAATGTAGTTGTATGTTATTTAGCATCCTTTGCTGGTGCATTCATTATCAACATTTCAACCATATTACAACAGGTGAAAGAAACTGTATAATTTAAAAACAATTATCACCTGAGTGTGGGATAAAGAACATGTGAGTGAGTAAGCTTTCTTCAAACTTATTTTCAAGATGTGGATCTTAAAGTCAGCCTCTGTTATTCATTCCTTGAAAAGGTGTTTTCTTTTTCATCTGCTACAATCTGTGTGGTGAAAGTGCTGCCGCAATGCTAATAGGGCCAGTGATCCACAATTTAATCCAGCAATAACGAAAGGAACAGCATAATGTGTCCAGGCTGGGTTGGTAGTAGACTGGGAAGTGATAGCATTCCTGTGCACCTGCACCACTTGACCTTCTGGTTAGTGAAGGCTGAGATTTGGGAGGTGCTGCTGAAGAAGCCTTAATGAGCTGTAGAAGCTAATATATTGTGCATATCAGTTAATTAGTTTGCTTTCAAAGGAATAAGGGGCATTTAAGCCAATGTATGGGATGCTAATCATGCAGACTGTTTTGTGCTTGATAGTACATCTCGCACTTTCAAACAGACAGAGAGATACACACACTTTATTTCATCTAGTAAGTATCTCTGGTCTCCAATTTTTTTCATATAGCAAATTTTTCAAAAAACTACTGATGATTACGTATTCCATAATTAAACTCAAAAATGAAAGTCATTTTTAATTGCATTTCTAAAAGGGAACAAACTAAATTTGGCAGCAAACCCTTTGCACTTTAAATATGGAAAAGAGTTTTAAAGAAACAGCTTTTGCACATCGTTGAAATTGGTTTCCTGTTTGAATTTAATATGGACAAACACCTGTTTTACACTGCAAATGCAATTCCGGGACATATGCTGAACATAGCTGAAGTTTGTACACTTGACCCAACTTCCTGTTAATGATTCCAACCTAGATGCCAGATTTGTGTAGTTCACAATGTGTCTGCAAGCTAAATTGTTTACTAGAATTCTTTGCACTTCTTACATTGGCAACATCAAATCTGGACAGTTTTATATCTGATCAAGTTTAAAAGGACAGTGACGTGTGTCTTGGAGAGAAGATAGCTTTAATTTTTTTGTTTCATTAACACTGTAATTAAGACAAGATTGTAAATTTCTCAAGTTCCAGGGTTTAAACTGTCAAGAATAACATACTGGGAAAACAAGCTAGGAGAACCCTCAAGAGACAGGGTGATGTTCATTAGATTGTTTGAGTTGCATTATTTGAAAAATACATCATCCACAACCCATCAGGCAGATCTGTACATGGAAAACTGCTGTGCTTTAGAGCCTGTAGTTTTGTTTTGCGTTAGAAAATCCAAAGTATTTAAAAGTTGCTTATGACTTTCTTTGCCCAGTAGGCCGAAGCACCCACTTGAATATTAATAACCATACTTTTACTGAAACAAAAAAGCACATAATTCAAACACACAAGTCAAAATGGGTGAAAGTTTTCCAGATGTTTGGAAAGCTCAGTACAACAACTTTACACAAATCTGTGTGGTTGAGGTCAGTTTAAGGGTTAATTAAGTGACCTGGCAAAGATTCAGCAGCCTGTATTTTGAAAGCTCCTAAACAAGAATGTAACAGGTCATTTATTATGCACTAATGCAATGTACTTAAACACAACAAAACGTGATAAATTGTTCAGATAAGAGCTTCTCCTTTCCGTAGTAGATTTTTCCAAGTTCATTTACCACTTTTTTTAAAACAATGGTCATGTGCATCTTAACATACAGGGCTCAACATTCAATTCAACTGGTAATACTGTCACATTCCTGTGCCATATCTCACAGGGGCTTTTAAGCCAAGAGCAGTTAGTTCCGAAAAGTAGACACCTAGGGTCTTCTAAACATATGGAATCTCTCATCAAGAGGAAATATTTGGCCAGTAGGAGCAGCTGCAAATGGTGGCAATCAGCCTAGGATAAGCAATCTGAAACTTGCCTTGCTGTACTGTGCAGCCCACAATAATTAGAGGGAGAGGCTGGTGTTATAATGGACTGCCAGCAGATCAGCTGCCAGCAGCAACAGGTCACATGTCAAAACAGCTAAGCACATTAGTCAACTAACAGGAAGTGATATATCAGGCCCACTGGCTCAGAGTCAGCTCTCACACTAAATCAGTCCCTCATGAGTCCACAGCTGGTGAAATAATCCCCACAGACCAGGCGTGGGCCACTATCAACACTGCCCTTCCCCCTCAAAAAAACAGACCAAGAAAGCTTTCTCGCTCAAGTGAAGGAAAACCCTATTTAGTTAACATCAGAAAATCTGAGCAATGCAATATAATTCCTCTTTATTGCTCAAATTTCCTGATAAGATGGAAATGTCACATTCATACAGAAAATTATTTACTTTCTAATTCTTCTGTTTGTCTCGTAACATTACACAATTGGCACCAAACTTATAACACATCTAAATACAAATTCATTTTGAAAATGCACCAGTTTCTCAAGTAAAATAAAAACTTTCTTTGAGTTACATGTGCTGTGTCATGAAAATAAATCCTGTAAACTCCAATAATATAATTTAGGAATTTTGACAAATAAATTTGAATTTTCACTGAAGTTAAAAGTACTTTTGACTTCCTCTCAAAAATCACTTCTAGTGTATTCAAATAGTTTTCATATGAAAAAGTCACTAGCTTCAAGGCAGAGGAATGGCAGTTCAAAAAAAACCACTCAACATTTATAGTAAGCACATATGACCACCTTCTCAACAAGGGATGCTCATTTTTGAATATTTAATCTATTAACACTACTTCACACATTAAGATAGGTTTATTAGTCACATGTACATCGAAACACACAGTGAAATACATCTTTGCGTAGAATGTTCTGGAGGCACCCCGCAAGTGTCACCACGCTTCCAGTGCCAACACAGCATGCCCACAACATCCTAACCCATACGCCTTTGGAATGTGGGAGGAGACCCACACAGTCACAGGAAGAACGTACAAACTCCTTACAGACAGCGGCCGGAATTGAACCTGGGTCACTGGTGCTGTAATAGCGTTATGCTAACCTCTACACTACCGTGCCTGCCCATAAAATCAGTTCTTACATCTATAGTTCTCACATGTATTCAGTTTTTTGCTTTACCCTAGTTAGGATGTTTTCATGCTTTGTGTTCAGATTTTCACTCTTGAATATTTAACCAATACTTGATTTGAAATGTCAAGTATACATCAGTGTACTATTGGTGAAGTCACCTGAAAGAGTTGCACGCAAGCAGTGATAGAATGGGTATCAGCTGTGGTATGTTTGATACTGGACCAAAAATGAGGGAAGCTTTCAGAGTTAAAAACAAACTCTGATGATGAGATTTTAGTAACTGAAAACAGCTTGATTCACATTCGCTTTGAATACTGCACTGGGAAGTCAGTAGAGATGATTAAGCTTGCCTTTCCAATTTCACATCACTGTGAACAGGCTATTGAAATGCAGTACCCAATTGAGAATGCTGTGAAAATAGAACCAGAATTGCACCCTAGTGTGTAACAAAAATATCACTATTATTTTCCTTCTCAACCCTATTTCCTTCTCTCTTTGTGAGAAAGAATGAAGGTCAGGCTGTAGGTTATTACAGGCTAGAGAACATCATAAAGTTCCTCTGGTAAAATGAATGATAAATCTACAGACTCTACAATTTGAATACAGCCCACCCACCATGGATATTGGGGAATATCTTCTTCACATCTCCTTGTTACTTCACAGCAAAAGCCACAAAGTGTTTGACTGCCAAAATAGGGTATTTGTTCATACAATTCATACTGAACAAGTAGCTTATTCACATTTAGAACTGAGTTGTCACATACAATCCTGGCTACTTAACAGACTTGCTTCTAATTGGCTACATAGTTGGTTATCTTTGATGAAATCCATAAAGAAGTATAGTGAGATGATAAATGATAAGGTGATTGTTGGGGGGGGGGGGGGGCGAATTTAACAGATCCTGAAAGTATTACCTCTAACAATTCAGTGACTTTAGTACTGTGTCAAAGTGTCAGCCTAGTTTATCAACTTGTCAACAGTAGGGATTTTAAAACATACATTGGTTGTGAGTTTATACTTAAACACACCATGATTAAATATGCAGAAGATCCAAAATGGTTGACCTACCCCCTTAACTTAAGTGGTCCAGTGTTTTGATGACAAAGTGAACGTTTATTAGAAGTTTTACAATGCATGCTCAGTGTTTTCACAGACACTCAGTTCCTTATACACACACCACCATGCTCAGTAAACTAGAGGCTTTCAAGCTTAGGGTACAAATGTATCAACTGATAGACTGGCTTGCACAGCTGTGGGGTCCATTTTTGTTGGTCTACAGAGGCCAATTGAAAGCCCATATGACAAAAAAGTTATTATGCAACCTCTCTTTAACATAAATCTCCCTCTGGCAAGAGTTCAAGCTTTGCTTAAATGGGAATTTATTGTCACAACTTAAACACTGCTTTGTTGAGCCCCAATTTCTTTTCAACATGCCATATTAAAACATTCTCATTTTCACTTCCATATCAAAATCCTGCAACAGTTATCAGAAAAGGTTTATGCAACTGGCTACTTTTCCAAGCTTTCATTTTATTGTTGTCACATCTGCTTCTAAAATGGGGCATAGTTGATAAATGGCAGCAGGAACAAAAGGATTAACAGAAAATTCTGGAATCGCTTAGCAGGGAAGGCAGTAGTTGTGGAGTGAGAAACATTGCTAACACTTCAGATCATTCTGATGGGAGGTCATCTCTGTAAAGTTGCTGCCCGACCTGCTGAGTACTTCCAGCATTTTCTGTTCAGACTTCCAACCTTTTGCTAAAAAATAACACTTAATCACTTGACTAATCTATCCGTCCTATAATGGGGTGACCAGAATTGAATGCAATACTTCAGATGTGGCCTAACCAGAGTTTTATAAAGCTGCAACATGACTTCCTGACCCTTCAAGTCAATGCATCGACTGATAAAGACAAACATCCCATACGCCTCTTCACCACCCTATCAAAGTGTGCAGCCGCTTTCAGGGAGCTACGGACTTGGACCCCAAGATCCCTTTGTACATTGTCAGGAAGTTACTTTGCAGCTTTATGAAACTTTGGTTAGGCCGTATCTGGAGTACTGCATTCAGTTCTGGTCACCCCATTATAGGAAGGATGTGGAGGCTTTGGAGAGGGTGCAGAAGAGGTTTACCTGGATGCTGCCTGGAGTAGAGGGCATATGCTATAAGGAGAGGTTGGACAAACTTGGGTTGTTTTCTTTAGAGCAGCAGAGGCTGAGGGGAGACCTGACAGAAGTTTATAGCATAGATAGACAGCTGGTACCTTTTCCAAGAGTTGAAATGTCTAATACTCGAGGGCATGCATTTAAGCTGAGGGGGTAAGTTCAGAGATGTGTAGGGCAAGATTTTTTTTACTCAGAGAGTGGAGGTAGCCTGGAATGCGATGCCAGGGGTAGTCGTGGAGACAAATACAATACAGATGTTTAAGATAAGATCTTTATTAGTCACATGTACATCGAAACACACAGTGAAATGCATTTTTTGCGTAGTGTTCTGGGGGGCAGCCCGCAAGTGTCGCCACGCTTCTGGCGCCAACAATAGCATGCCCACAACTTCCTAACCTGTATGTCTTTGGAATGTGGGTGGAAACTGGAGCACCGGAGGAAACCCACGCAGATACGGGGAGAACGTACAAACTCCTTACAGACATTTAGATAGGCATATGAATGTGCAGAGAATGGAGGGATATAGACATGGTATAGACAGAAGGGATTAGTTTAGTTTGACATGTCTGACATTTTTGACATGTTTGACATTTGATATTTGACATTTAGTGGGGCGGCACGGTAGCTTAGTGGTTAGCTCGACGCTATTACAGCGCCAATGATCGGGGTTCAATTCCCGTTGCTGTCTGTAAGGAGTTTGTACGCTCTCCCGCGTCTGCGTGGGTTTCCTCTGGGTGCTCTGGTTTCCCCCCACATTCTAAAGACGTACGGGTAGGTTAATTTGGGGTTTAAAATGGGCAGCGCGGACTCATTGGGCCGAAAGGGCCTGTTACCATGCTGTAAATAAAATTTAATTTAATTTTAAAAATTCATTTAATTTAATACTAGTTTAATTAATTCAGCACAACATTGTGGCCCAAAGGGCTTGTTCTTGTGCTCACTGTTCTTTGTTCTATATACATTATTAACAATGATTAAGACAAATAATGTGAAAATAAAATAAACTGAAGGCCAATAAATTGAACTGGAATGTGATTAAAGTGATGTCCACTCTGCAACTTCCTAATGAGACATGAGGCAGAATTGGGATATATTGGCCCCGGCTGCATTCAGATAACATGGGCAAGCTGAGGGTGCTGGAGCACTTCACTGGTGGCACGAATTGTGTGTCAAAATTGTGCACTGCAGTGCCCACTTCTTGTCAAAATAAAAGGAGAGAGACCTGGAAGCATGAAGAATTCTCAAGAGTCCTTTAGAGCTGAAGCAGGTTGTAGAGATAGTGAGGTGATTCTATTGAGGAATTTGAAGCAGAAGGGATGAATTTTAAAATATAAGGCAGTAAAAAACCAGAACCAACATACATCAGCAAACACAGGGATGATTGGTGAACAGAGTTCAAATGAGGGTATGGGCAGATGATTCAATCATCAGCATTAATACAATCATCCAACACAAAGTACAAAAGTAGAAATTTCTGGAAATACTCAGCAGGTCAGCCAGTATCTGTGCAGAAAGAAAGAAAGAGTGTTAACGCTTTAAGTTGATATTCTTTCATCAAGGCAAAGTTAGAAGCTGAGCATGTCTGAAGTTGAGAGAAGAGGGTGCAGTGGAGGGGAAAGAGGGAATGTCTGTAATGGGGTGGAGACCAACAGAAACTAGATGACACAAGAATTAGTGTGCTGCTGAAAGAGGGTGGTAATGGCTGGTTAATTGCAACTGTTCTATCTGGAGGAGGTGTAAATGGAAGGAGATGAACAAGGACAGAGGATGAAGGAAGATAAAAATGCTGGTGCTGTGAACTTCAAAATATGAAATAAAAAGAAGTACAAATATCCATTAGATACCTGTGGAAAGAGCAAACTGAGTTAACATTACAGGCTGATAACCTTGTATCAGAACTAGCCAGTTCTGCAGCAGATTGGAAAGACTGGTGAACTGAAATTGTTGAGTTTAATCTGAGGGCTGTAACACGTCTGTTTGGAAGATGTTGTTTCTTGAGCCTACGTTGCGATTTGTGGGAACAGAATAAAAGGCCATAGATGGAAAGGTCAGAGTGGGAGTGGGGTGCAGAATTCAAGTGACAGGAAACTCCAGGGTCACCTTTGCAAACTGAATAGACATGCTCTGCAAAGTGGTCACCCAGCTGACATTCGGTTTCTTCAGTGTAGGGAAGACTACATAATGAGCACTACTGCAGTCCACTAAACTGGAAAAAGTACAAATGAACCTGGAAGAAATGTTTGGGTCCCTGGACAATGGGAAAGGAAGAGATTATATCTCCTGTGCTTGCATGGGAAGGTGCCAAGAAATGTTGATGTTTCTGCCACTGAATACTGGAGTGGTTGGTTACAGTCTCTATTGCTGGAGATGATCCTTGTCTGGCACTTTTGTGGTAAAAATGTTACTTGCCATTTATTACCCCATGCCTAAGTTGTCTAAGTCTTGCTGCATGGATTGTTTCACTTGCTGAGAAGTTGCAAATGGAACTAAATGTCCATTGGAACTAAATTCCTGCAGCAATGTCCTGAGGCTGGGATGACTGACCTTCAATATCCATAACTATTTGATTTTCTTATGACTCCAACTCTGAATTGTTTTCCCCTCGATTCCCAATGACAACAGTTCTACCAGGCCAATTGCTGCCTTGATGTCAGGAGCAGGTTAATCTCACCTGATCTCAAAAATTCTGTTCTTTGATCCAAGTTCTGATGAGGTTTGGAGCTAAATGGTCTTGGTGAATCTGAAACCAGTTAGCTGTGAGCAGATTATTGATGAACAAGTGCCACTTGAAAGCACTGTGGATGATACTTTTCATTTCTTTGTTGCTAACTGAGAGAAGACTGTTTGGGCAGTAATTTGCCAGTTTGGATTTGTCTTGCTTTTTGTGAACAGGACATACCTGGGTAAGGTCTCTCAGTGTCAGATGGATGTTAGTATTATAATAGTAATGGAACAGCTTGGCTAAAGGCACAGCTAGTTCTGAAGCACAGGTCTTCAAGTGCTATGGCTGTGATGTTGGCTCGTCTCATAGCTTTTGGTATATGTGCATGCACGGTAGTGTAGCGGTTAGTGTAATGCTATTAGTGCGCCAGCGACCCGGGTTCAATTCCGGCCACTATCTGTAAGAAGTTTGTACGTTCTCCCAGTGTCTGCGTTGGTTTCCTCTGGGTGCTCCATTTTCTTCCCACATTCCAAAGACGTATGGGTTAGGAAGTTGTGGGAGTGCTACGTTGGTGCTGGAAGCGTGGCAATACTTGCGGGCTGCCCCAGAACACTCTATGCAGAAAGATGCATTTCACTGTGTGTTTTGATGTACATGTGACTAATAAAGATATCTTATCCAGTGCTCTCAACCTGATATCACAAGAACTGAATGGAATTGTAATGATGAAGATCTCAGGAGGATGACAAAATGTTGTGATTGCTTGAGCTCATCTTTGGTACTCTTATGCTGGGCCCCACCATATTCTCCTCCTCCTGTTAGCTTTCAAATGTCCACTAATAACAATTAATGTGGCAGAAATGCAGAGCTTTGATATGATTTGTTGGTGGTAGAATCACTTAGCTGTCTATTGCATGCTATTTTTGCTGCTTAGTATGCATGTAGTCCTGAGTTGTAGCTGCACTATGTTTCTATATACATCTGATACAGTTTCTATGTACATCTGATGCTGTCCCAGTCTGCTTTTCAGCACTATTCATTGAACGAGCATTGATTCCCTGGCTTGACTGTAACATAAGAGAAGGGAATATGCTTGGCCATAATGTTACATATTGAGCCTGTGTACATTTCTGCTGCAGTTGTTGGTCCACAGTGCCTCATGGATGCCGTTTGGAGCTGCCATTTCTGTACTGAATCCATCCTTTTTAGTACAACTGTAATGCCACATCATGACGAAGAGCGTCCACAGTGTGAAAAATGAATTTTGTATCCAAAAGGACAGTTCAGTGGTCACTTCTATAAATTGGACAGATGCATCAGGCACAGGTAAATTGGAGTAGCTTTATTTCCAGTGTTGGTTGGCTCATTACCTGCTGCACTTGTCCAGCTTCATCAGTCATAGTGCAACTAAATCGCTTTTGGCAATGGACATTCAAATTCCCGACCCAGAGTACATTCTATGTCCTTCCTCCTTTCAACACTTCTTCAAAGCGTTGTTCAAACATGGTGAAGCACTGATTCATCAGCTGAAGGGGCACAGTAGGTGGTAATCAAGAGGATCTTTCCTTGCCCATCTTTGACCTGGTGCCATGAGATAAAATGTGTCAATGTTCAGGACTCCAAGGGTTATTCTCTCTTGCCTATAATGCCACCTCTAAGATTCTGTCCCACCAGTGTAACATGACCTAACCAGGGGATGTAATAGAGTCTGGCATCTTGTCTGTGAATTTGGCTTTAGTTTGACTGACATATGGGACAGCTCTTCCTAATTCAGTGCCACATTATAGGCAGTGTTCCCTTAGTTTGAAGAAGGGTCTTTGTCTCCATAAGGACATATATCTATTTTAGAATTCCCTGCACCATGTGATAAAATGTTGTGTGTTATCTGCAGCTTAAGTTACAAGTTTACAGTCCATTGCAATCTAACTACTTTCCACATCATTAGTAGATCCTTGGGGTGCAGGTCTTCACAGTAAGATTGTAAATTGCAACTCCCAAAACAGCAATAAAATTGGAATTGAATGTATTCCCTCAGCTAAAGTATTGGCCATGGTTACAAGACCATTTAAGTGGACTTATTTTGTTATTTATTGATTGATTTTTGATTTAGAACAATCCATTTTACCCGAAAGGTAGGAGAATTTAAAAGTGGTACAATTTTTAAGTAAAAGATTTACAAACAACTTCCTTATATCACTCGCTTGTATGGAAGCAGTTCATCCTGGAATGTTCAGGTATCACATATATGCATACTAAATATACTGTAAATTCATTGCACTAAAGTGCATACACATGCCACAGATATTGCTGCAGAAGTGTTTATTTCAAATTACTAGGAAAATTTAGCTAGGAGTAGTCAATGTTAAATGCTCACACGTGTTTGTAATACACTGAAGATCCACTAGCATGAAAACATGCTAATGTATGCTGAATGCAACCCTGTTGATGGATAATGAATGCCTATGAAGCCATTAAAATGACCCTTAAAGGAAAATGTTACTGTAGGGAGAAGTACTGTCAAGAGTACAGTACTACCCCCCTTTTTGTGCCCCAAAGCATTTGATTTTCAACAGACTTGCATCTTTGAAGAATAATCATTAGTTGAAGGGCTCCTCTGCAGAGCATGACAGTTCAAAATGTTGTGGAAGCAGGAGCTGAGAGACCTTCAAAGAGTGTGTCCACTTGGCACCATTGATTGCAATATAGTTGGTATGTTTACATACTGACTGGAGCTGTCTTTTTTCTTTTTAAAGTAATCCCTGCCTAATTTTGCTGTGTTCTCAGCTAACTGCTTCCATGAAATGTCAGAAAACTGCAAGCCCTTCAACTAATGATTACTCTTCAAAGGTTTATAACTGCTCAATACAAATGCTGTGGGACACGTGCTGATTATTTTCGATCTTCAGTGTTTCCCTCTCCCTCCAGTAATATTCCCCTTCAATGGTTACTATTTAAGGAAAAGAAAAACTGGGATGTGGCCATTTCTAGGAAGATTTTCCACAGCTTAACTTCTGGCATGGGTATTGGAGGCTCTCTGGAACCAAAAGTTCAAGTGCTGAATTGCATGCAACAGTTGGGTAAGTTATTGTTCTAACTAAAAGAGATCTGAAAAATTCATGCATAACTCTAAACAAATAGGGTTAACTATTTGCTGATATTGAATCTACTCACTTTCAGCCTATATTTAAATGCTTGTTATTTTTTCTATTATAATTAATTAGATATTCCAACATATTGCAACTATGAATGAAAATCCAGTTATGGAAATGGAATATATGTATGTAACCAGCTGTCGTGGTTTAAACAGACAGAATATATCATTAAAAGACTGAAATGTGACAAGTATTAGATATATACTTCTAAATCAAGTAAATGTTGCATTACCAACATTAAAATTGGTCTTCCACATTTTTTTGTACTTTAATTAATTTCTACTGGTAAATGAATAGCCTTGCTACTAACTGGGGAGTTGGGAGTGGGGTGGGCTGCTATGTGTAGAAACACTAGAGCCTGTGTTTTGGGGAATTTGATGCTATACACAACCCACCTTAATTATCTGGTCATGATTCACTTTGACCTGTATATAACAGCATCAGTGGGAGGGGTACCACAATTTGCCCACTCCTTTAAAATAGCAGGGAAATTGAACTGAAGTTAAATGCACATTTAGGGTAGAAGGAACATTGATGTTTGTATTAAATCAGAGAGTTTAAAGACACACTGATCCTCAAACATAATATCATGACAGTTGATCCACCAGTCTTTCTTGACTGTACAAAGTCTATAAACAAATTACAGTAAAATCATACAGAAGAATGGAGATTTTTGTAATAATATTGTTGGAACACAAATGAACCACAGTATTTACTACTTTAAGCTTGAAGCCTGGATAAAACCAAAAAAAAAGCCATTTTACAGAAAGCATCATGTGAAAAAAATTGTATATGGGCTAATAACATGGCCACTGGAGAAATGGAATGAATCATTTAGTTAGATAACATAGTAATTTTGTTTATTTTCCTAACTGTCACAACTAGCAACATGGCAGATAGCCCGAGTACTATTGCAGAATGTTACAACTTGTAATTATCAATATATTTCTACATCTGTTGACTAAAAGCAGCACAATTTCTTGTAATAAATAAAATTCAATGAAGAATTTTGGCATAAATTCTAGTTTTAGTCTGAAGTCAGTCCTGTTAGTATATTGATCTGAAGTTTCTTCATCATCACTAGATCAAAGTCTTCATATTCATCACATGGACTTCAAAGGTTCAAGGTAAACCATTTCTGACTTGCCAAACCACCCACACCGCCAAACCTTCCAGAAAATGTGGTAGTGCCAGAAGAAACAAAGCGATCGTTCTGGCTCCAGAGGAGTTAGAGTTCACTGACTTTCCACCCTCATCCCAGATAAATGGCCTCCCATTACTGTAACCCAGGCCTCACCCAAGTCACAGGAAGAACCTGACACAATCCTGACATACTTGCTACATCAGGATGCTGATTAGTAGGCAGTGAATGCCCAAATTAAGATGATCACATTTAATAGCAAATTTATTTTCTTCCTTGGGTCTCTCTGTACCGGAACTCTGTTGCTTCATATCAGAGAATAAACATCTGGTTCGTAGCGCTAACAAGCTTGGCGTTAATGGAATAGATTATTGGTATTGGTTTATTATTGTCACTTGTACCGAGGTACAGTGAAAAACTTGTCTTACAAACCGATCGTACAGGTCAATTCATTACACAGTGCAGTTACATTGAGTTAGTACAGAGTGCATTGAGGTAGTACAGGTAAAAACAGTAACAGTACAGAGTAAAGTGTCACAATTACAGAGAAGGTGCAGTGCAATAAAGGTAGATTGTGAGGTCATAGTCCATCTCATTGAATAAGGGAACCGTTCAATAGTCTTATCACAGCGGGGTAGAAGCTGTCCTTAAGTCTGGTGGTACGTGCCCTCAGGCTCCTGTATCTTCTACCCGATGGTGGAGGAGAGAAGAGAGAATGTCCCAGGTGGGTGGGGTCTTTGATTATGTTGGCTGCTTCACCAAGACAACAAGAGGTAAAGACAGAGTCCAATTCCCACTTACCACTGGATTACCACTTTGGATGTAAATTATTGCACAAGTTTGGGCTTTGGGACCCTAAAATTATCTTATGATCATTTTTATTTTTGCTTATGTAGTTAGAATGTTCCATTCTGGTTAGTGGCAGCTATTCTTCATTTATCTTGTATGTGTGTCAGCACTGACAAACACTTTTTATTGCTTGTCTACAAGTGCCTTGAGAAGACGGTGGGTCTCTCCATGAACTGTGGCACTATAGTGATTTGATAGAAGTAAATAACCTGCTCAACCACTTCGGAGAGCAGTTAACAACGATATATTATGGCATTGGAGTCATATGGAACAGACACAGACATATTTATAAAGCACTTTTTACATCCTGTTCGAGATGCAGCAAAGGTTTGACCAGCAATAAAGTGCTTCTGAAGCCTAATGACTAGAGGATGCAACACTTCAACATCTCCCTTAGGGACAATCAGGGATGGGCAATAAACAAATACTAGAATTGAGAGTGATACCCACATCTGTAAACAAAGAGCCACTGCTGTAATGTAAACAGAACAGCCAATTTGAGCATAGCATGCTCCCTCAATTACTGAACTATCCGTATTTGTGATGTCAATTGTAGGAGAAATACTGGCCTGGACACCCTTTAGTTGTAATTATGATCGGTACAGTGTGACTGTAGTAATCACTTTAGTGCCAATTCCAATTGTTGGAAGGTAATTTTCTTTTAATCAGCACCACCTAATGTGTGAATCATCAGTGACATTATTCATGAACTGCAGATTGACCCAAATTTAACCGGTTGTGTAAAGTATCTTGAGCTTGACTCAGTGACACCATAATATGAAATACTCCTGTGCAGTGTTCTACTTAGAACACTGCTTTAGGTCAAGAGCCATGAATAATATTAAAGCATTATCATTTTTTCCAAAAAGGGACGATAGTGAGAAGCCAGATCATTATTTGATTAGTGGTATACGTAACTGACTACTGAACTATTTTGTTTTGTAATGTCATACACCCTTGGATTCTGGTAGTGGTAAACATCTGGTTGGCAATCTCTGCATATTCTATTAGATGGCTTGAATCATTTGGGACTATGACCAAATTGATCACAATGGAGGCACTCTACTGTTCATCCTTTGGAACATAATCTGCCCCCGATTTTTTATTTTACAGAATTCAGCATCACTTTTTTTTTTGCAGAGGAGGCTGCAACGCTGATTGGTATTGATGAACTATCAGTAGCAAAGGATGTGAAAGAATTTCCTTTGCCTGTGAAAACCTAGAGCCAACAGCAGTAGTCGAGCCTTCATCAGCCATATGACAAGTTGAAGGCGGCTATGTGTGCCCTCAGGACCCCAGAGCCTTCACTAATGCTTTTCGAATCAATTTGGAATGTATTCAACAACAGAGATCCATAGAGTGTCTTTGACATGTGTTTGATTTTCTAACTCACCTACCACTTTGCTTCTTTGATGAGCAAAAACTTAAAGACATGTGGCCAAAGTGGGTTTTTAAAATTTAGATCCATAGTTCTTCTACTCACAACAAAGCTGACTGTGCGTTTTGTATAAGCTGTGTAATTCTGGAAATTATGGGTTGTCAGTACACAATACAAACATATTGTGTGATGCGGTTAGGGGTGGGGCTTTAGTGAAAATCACTGGTAAGGACTGTTAGAAAGACTGCAAATCCTAAAGCCAAGTGCGGTTATTAGAAAACAAGAAATGCATTCCATGAGGAGGCAGGGGTCCTTAGATCATCAACAACTTGAATCATCCTTTTTATTTGAAGCTCTTTGAATGTATCATTGCCACCCCACTTCGCAATTACCTCTTCCACCATACCCATTCAAATAGCTTCAGTCCCATTTATGCCTACCTACTGCAGTGAGGCAAGCCTGGCCAAAATCCATGACATTCTGTGACAGCAACAGTGGTGCACTATCCCTCTTTGTCCTCTATGACCTCTGTGACATTCAAAGTTCTTGGAGCAACTGAACGTCCAGATGTGAAAAACAACAAAAAAAAGATGCCTAAGAGTATATTTTTGTCCTTCACAGCTGGTCACTTTCAATCGCATCTTTTAACAATGACAACAATTAGTGAGCAAATCTTTGTGTCTAAGACTCATTACATGTTGCTTCACAGGAAACTAATGACTATGAATGACTGGAGACTATCACTGTGTCACAGAGAAGAGTTTCAACCATCCCAAATCTTGTAACTCCCACTGGGAAGTGTATTGGGGAGGAGGGGAGCGCACATTGAGGGACAAGTGGATCTGGATGCCTTCTGTGGCACATTTGTTTGCGACATTGACATTTTTGACCTGCATATGAATCAACATTGTGGTTAAATCTAACTTTTCCATTAATACAGATGATGTGACCCTGAATTTAATGGCATCAGGTTATCTACTGCAAATGCACAAAACCTCAAGTTAATTGACAAAAAACACATCCAATTTCAAAATATTTCATTTCCTATTGTTTCAAAAATATTGCAAACCATCCAGTATATTAATAAACCAACTGATAAGTAGTTAGGTTTCAAGATGTACGCCACACCCAGCCTTTGAAATTTCCTGCTGAATAACCTTCAACAGAGATGTGGTGGAAGATCCTATTTACTTAGTTGAATGATGTAATGTCTAACACTGCAAGGGGAAAAGAATTTACTAAAAACAATAATTACTCGTAAATGTCTAAAGTGAAAGTAAACAAGAACCTAGGCCAAACTGATCAAAAACTGACAGGAAATGCTCAATGCAATCCATTTTCTTGTCACATTTTAATGAAATGAAATCCTGGCAATTGTTCTATTGAAATCTAACCATCCAAAATGTTTGGTGATGCATCAGAAGTGAAAAGTGTGACATTTCCTTGGACGTTATGCTCATTTCATTCTCAAACAATCACATAAAACCACTTTGCTGTGTGTCTAATCGAGATCTCTATGGGAAAACAATCTGCCCCTAAGATTTTAGCATAGTCGTTAATTAGACCACACTAAAATCATGATACAGTACCATTGTTAATCACAAACACCACCAAGAAAAATTAGGAATTTTGTGTCTTTTTCCTCACTGCACCACATCAATACATTTAATTAGACAGGCCTATAATCATAGAAATTTACCAAGGACATCAGGCACATTATGCTTTTGCATAATTTGTCATAACCCCCTGCCTTTTCCTCACACCTTCTCCAACTTCATTTTTTCAAATATCCTCCCAACTTCCACTGAATAAGGAGATGAGTTCAAGAGCTGTTCCAGGACTACAACAGATAATCTAGACGAATACTGAAGGAACAAACTACGTTGTCAGGGATGTTGTTTTCAAATGAGAAATTAAATCAAGTATTCCTTGTCAGTGGATGTAATATACTGTATTTCAAAACACTAATGAAGGGAGAACATGGGAATTCTCCCAGACCATTCTGTGTATTCTGAGTTCATCACAACCTGATATTCCACTAATAAGGAAAAAATCCTTTTTTATGATAAACTTAAATTCATGCATTTTGAGCAATTTTTCCACATTTATCTCATCAAAGCTCAATATTTTTGAATGCCTAATGTAAATATGCACTGTATGTTTATTATACTCACTAAAATATGAGATATAATTGACTGAAGAGCTAAGATGTCCAAGAATATCAGTTTTCAATAATGCATGCTCTTGATGGCAGGCAAATGATCAGATTTCAGAAATTCAATGAGTATTGCTGAAATATGTAGATGATACCAAATTAATGGGGCTAGTGGAATTGGAGAAATCAGCTCAGAAATTTCAGAATGAGTTGGATAAAATATGTAAGTGGGCAGAATAACGACAAATGACATTGAATGTAGCCGTGTTAAATAACAGCATGCAGGGAAAGACAGGCAACTTGTACTCTGCGAATGGTGATAAAATAGCAAAGATCATTGCTGAAAGATAACTGAAATTCTTAATGGATTCAAAGCCTGACTAATGAAGTGCTGAAATCACCAAAGCCACAGAATATTGAATAACATGGCCAAAAACAATGCCAATGAATGCCATGATCAATCTTTACCTTATTATCAGTTCTGCAAGTAGTGTTTGGTGCTGAGCAGGAGGCAGTGTAGAGGGCAACAAGGCTGCTCTGATGTCATGAATCTCATTGGAGATTTTAACATAAAGGTAAGTAACTTTACTCACGGGATGTGGACAGCAGTCATTGTTTTGAGATGGTGGCATTAAGTTTGCTTATTCATGAACTTCAACCCATGTGGTGAAGGTACTCCTTGTTGTAGTTGATGAAGGCACGGTATTGTAGGGCTGGTTCGTGGAATCAGGAAGGTGTGCAACTTGGAGAAAATGTGGTACAATGGTGCCCTCATATACTTGCTGCTATCGTATATCCTGTTTATGATGCCTATTATAGATACATGGCAACTATGAATGCTTAAGGTGCGGGAAAGGATGCTGACAAGATGCACTGCTTAAATGTTGCTGGAAATGCAATCATTCCGTCACAAGGTTGACATCTCCTTTATACATAGCTAATTGCCTTTGGAGTCATTTGCCACAGATTACCCAGCCTCTGATATGCCTTGTTTTCACTGTGTGTGTGTGACTGGTCCAGTAATTTGCTAGTCACTGTTGACCTCCATGTCGTCAGTGATGGGTGTATTCAATAGTGGTTTTGCTATTAAATACTAATTGAAGGTGGAGAATTAACCTCTGTTGGAGTGGCTCATTGCCTGGGAGATATGTGGTACAAATACCAGCCGATGCCAGGATGTTGTTCAGATCTTGCTGCATGGACAGACTTTTTCAGTATGAAGAATTAAGTAAGGAAATTAATTGTGTTCATCAACAGATTTGAGTTTCTTACCCTATGGTAAAAGAAAGATCAGTAATGAAAGAAGTGAAGGTGATTTGACCTTGGCCATTGCCTAAAGACACCCGCAGTGATGCTCTGACTGTGAGATGATTGGCCTCTCTCAATTGCAATCTTCTTCGTCAATGACAGATATGACTCTGGCCAAAGGAAAGTTTTTCTGATTCCAGTTTTGTTCAGGTTTGTGCGCATCATAGTTGGTCAAATGCTGTGTTGACACTAAAAGGTATCTTTCTCTCCTCACCTCTGGAATTAATCACTTTTGTCCAAGTTTGGAACAAGATCATAATGAAGTCTGGAGCTGTGTGGTCCTGCAGAACTCAAGCCGAGTATTGCTGAGAAGGTTATTTACTACTGAGCAATTGCCTCTTACTTATATTGATGGCAACACCTTTCATCACTTCACTGATGCAAGAGTACTAGCTGGGTAGATCTGAATTGTCCTCCTTTTTGTGAAGAAAATAAATGTAGACAATTTTCCATATTGTTTGGTAGTTGCCAACCAGCACTGTAGCTATGCTATGACAGTTTAACCAGAGGCAAAGATAGGTCTGGAACTCAAATATTCAGCACTAAAGCAAAGATACTTTCAGGTATCATAACCTTTACTTTAAACATTGTGTTCAGCTGTTCCTTAACATGGAGTGAAGTGATCTGGCTGTAGACAGACATCAAACTAGTAAACTTAGGAACTGACACCATGATATTCTTTATGCTGAGTGATGATACAAGAAATTTAGAGACACTAATGGCAGCAATAACTGAAATAATTGTTGTATTTGTTGATAGTGGGCTGAACAGTCTTCCTCATGTACAAGTATCCTTTGAAACTTCTGAGTGGGCAATACTGAGCAACTTGGCAGAATCCAGACCAAAGGAGTCAGAGGTAATTGGGTATTCTTGCAGATCAACAAAAGTGGAAGTGATTGTTGGTGGGTCCTGAGAAAAGGATGCTGAAAATTTGAAAATGAATCTGAAAGGGAGATATGGGAACAGAGGATTTGGGCATTGGGATCGACAGAAGGGAGGAAATCAAGGACTGTAAGAGAAATCAGGAAGTGTTCAGATCAAAGTGCACTGCATAAAACTGAATAACTTGCAAATTATCCAATTACTCATTATGGCAAATGTAGTACAGAAATGTAATTAAATCCATGCCAGAAATATAATGTTATTGCTAAATGTAACAGTGTATAATAAAACTAATACTATATGCATCTTTCAGATAAATGTCTCTCTGAGCAACCAGAGTATGTGATGTAAGCAATGGTTATGGCCTTTAGCTTCAGACATAACTGCATAGTATTGTTCACTAATGTAACCTTCTGGTCAATAGTTTACTGGTCTGGTTCTAAACTAATCAGTATTAATATAATATTAAATATATTTAAGGTCTAAACAATATTGGTTGCACAACATTCCCTTGATAAATTGTTTAGCTAAGCATAACCACAGATCAGAGAGGTACTAGGTGTAATATCCTTATGGAGGTAGCCTTCTGGCAGAAGCTTGGTAGAGTTTTCTTCTTCCCTCTCAGTCCTGATGCTGGGTCTTAACCTGAAAAGTTGACATTCACCCTTTGCCTCCACAGATGCTCCTTGAGCCACTGAGTTCTTCCAGCATTCTGTTTTTTTGTTCCAGATTCCAGCATCTGCTGTCTCTTTTGTCTTCCATGGTAAAGGTAATTGGGTGGTATCAGTGCAAATCCGATGCATTTATGGTACAGTTGACTGGATTTGCACCATTTGATGTGGTTATATTTGGCTGTTGTCAGATGATGCATCAATGGTCTCAAAGGGGTTTACATATGGAAGTAGCAGTGGTTAAATTACTGTCCAAGAAATTCCACATCTTGCACTGCAACTCCCATACCTTGAGCTTGTAGGAGAGAGGGACAAGTTAGCTGTACAACTTGTCAAACCAAGAAGTAGTTCTTCTATAGATTTCTTAAGTCTCTAATTTTTGTCTGAAACATCAGGTTTGACAGAAGCAATTAGAACAAATGCTTTCATATGTGCCAAGCTGCCTGTTAGCAGTTTCAGCAAGGGAAATCAGTTTCTCCCCATTTTCCATCAAGCTATCCGTACATATTATTGGAGTAATGGACAAACAACAGCATTTGTGAAAGGAAATAAGAGAGACAGAAAAGATCAGGCTACACAAAAGGCACTATTACCAACAAGAAATTATCCTTCCACTAAAACAACCACCTCCTCAATGATGTCTCAGATGAAGACTGCTTAAGAAAGCAATGATTCAATAAAGGAAGATAGAAAAGCATCTCCTCTTATAGGAAAATATACAAAACTATTACATTTTAAGTGACTACCCTTAATTTTTAATCAATCCCAAAACTCTTTCCGAGAAGAGGGCTAAGCAAAAGTCATTAAATGTTACAGCGATACTTAAATTCCATTTCTTTCTTTTTCCAAAATCAACCTGTTGGAAAGCAGAGATACAATTTCATCTGGTACAACAAAATATATACCTTTTCAGATCTACTGATGCTCATCTGTAATTAATTACTGCAACATCTAACAGAATATCAACCATGGAATGATAGTTTACAGATGCATCTGGAAGCTTTGTTGAATTAATTACCAAATTATGCCAGAGACCATTAAAATAGCTATTATGCAGATGGCAAACCTCAACACATTTAATGAAAATATTTCCTCAGAAAACTTTTGATATGTCACAGTAATTCAATGAAAGGCATGATCGTAATATTGAAACCACTAAATTGCTATAGATTTTTTTCTGCCAAGGTCGGATACACTTAAAATAAAGAATACAATTTGTCCCTTTTGTGGAAATATACACCACTTTAAGCAGCTAAAAATACTTCCACTAAGTAAGTGAATCAGTAATCAATAGACTGATTTCACTTGGAATATAATCTGTTCTCACAGTGTACATTAAATGCTCAAATCCACTTGCATGAAATCCTTGAATGTGATATTTATATAACATTTTGTGCTGTAGTTGCAGAAACTAAAATTCCTGCAAAATTCTGAAATGGTAATAGACTTTTCAAAGAAATTTCAACAAAAGTACATTTCAAAAAGGCACCTGAGGGCAAAGATCAAAATTAACACTGATATTATAAATTGGACAATTAACAGTTGCTGCGTAATTAACTAGTCACAGAGAGAAAAGGAAGTCCTCGCTGTTGTAACTGATGCTCAGTCCATTTTCTCAGCAAGTAACGATGGTGGTATAATTAACTTGAAGTGTAGCAATATTTTGAAAATTATATAGCTCCATAGGAAAATGATATATATGTGCATAGCCATAAATCAGCTATGTTAACTGGAATGTTTCTTATAAAAGAACAGACAGAATATGAGGTAAATTCAAAAAAGATTTCTTTAGCTCAGAGGGCATCAGATAACAATGAATCAACAGCATATTTGCATACCCACTTAACATGCTAGTAACCATAGCTCAATCAAGTGGATTAAGCAAATTTAATTTCTGAAGTTTTAATTATAGTTATCAGTTATACTTTGTCTTAGATTACTTAATATTAATGCATTGGAAAATGTGAAACTCCAGATGTATTCCTTGACAATGGCTCAGGCTTTTGCCGTTTTGATCATCTCTAAACCACTGCGTTCACCTATGCCAATATTCCTTATGTATTCAATTACTCACAATTTCACGTCTTTTCAGAATTACATGTTAAAACAGAGACACGTTTGTAGCCTGATGGCAAAAAAAAGATAAGCAGATGGATGTTGAAATAATCTGTTTACCCATTTACAAAAGGAATGGCAGAAGCTATTGTGCATTTTTCTTACGACAAGAGAGTGCAAAAGATAACTTAAACAAAACAGGGTAACAGTAGGGGAGTATAAAAAACAACTGATACTTTTAGCACACAATCTCATTCCCACCCCATTTAGGTTTTTGAAACAAGCATTTACCAATGCACTAAAATTTTCAAAGTAATTATTTCTCAGCGAGGCACATGTTGCATGTATACAAGAGAATAGAAGAAGGGTACAGATTTCCAGTGAAATAAATGTATCCTCCTGAATTCTTTTATTGGGCCCTGGACTATTTTCTTTGCACTGCAGGTAGATACAGTAATAGTCAAATATCTGCTTGCAAAAAGATCTATATTTATTGTTTTGTTCAGGTTGCTTATCTTTATTACAAAGATAAAAAGTGTTAAGATTAATTTAATCTTCCTTTCTTTACCAAAATCCTTTGTAAAATATTTAATTTCCAAGTCATTCTAATTCAACTGTACTTAAGTAATAAGACAATAATTTCAAAATTTACTAACCCTTTGTACAAATGTCTTTTTTCTAAATAAAAGAGTTTGGAATGGAACCATAATTTAAAAAATGGCAGCATTACAGAATATAAGCCTTCACTGAGTTATATGTCAGTTTACTTCCACCAAAATGTGTGGCTCCCTCAACTGTTATTTCCTGACTTTATTTGTAGAAGATCAGCTGGGAAATAAATGAGTAACATTTTGTTTTCAAAGATATCAAATATGTTGGAAAGATTATGCATAACCTCCTTTAATACAAAGATATAGGTTACTCCTAAATAAAATCCGTGGTGATTTCGAAGGGAAAGACATGTCCTGGCATGCCACGTGTAAATGCCCATTGCTACTGTCAATCCTAAATCTATAGATGGTCAAGCCCCAGTTGATAGAGATACATCTCAAAACTTGCATGAGTTTGAATGCTTGAGTTAAGTTTTTCAGTGGAGACATAAGAGACCGCAGATGCTGAATCTGGACCAACAATCTGCTGGAGAAACTCAGCGGGTCAAACAGCATCTGTGGGAGGAAAGGAATTGTTGATGTTTTGGGTCGAAACCCTGAGTTCCTCCAGCAGATTGATTGTTGCTCAAACTTTTTCCACATTGGCTCAGACTTTGATGGAAATATAATTAAAGGCACACTTTTCAATCAAATTTCATTGTATAGGACAGAATTTAATAATTTTATTGCAAATATATTTTGTACTATAAATTGGTTAATATTTGCTAATAACATACCTGGTTTAGCCATCATTATTATTCACCTGCCTATTCTTGTGGATCCCACAAGACACAACCAGGTGACCTGATCCTGCACTCACTTCCAAGTCCAGTAGAAGTTAAACCACAATGAATGTCCCAAAGCTCAATTGCACATGTCCACATCAACTATGGGCTGCCCTGTGACCAGCTTCAGTGGGCTATGGTGTAATCAGCTAAGCTGTTTGCCTAGGCAATGTGCTCAAAAGTCAGAGCCTCCCAGTTTACAGAGATAAAACGGTTGCTAAATAGATTCTGAAATAAAAGTTGAGTGACTTAATTAGTTTGGTATTTTAAATAATTGGTGAGGCGGCAAACAACACAATTTTCACCCAATGTTAATTTGAATTTCAGAACCAAGTTTATAATTATCTCCCTAGAAACGGTCAAATTAATTTATCTCAGGCTGTTATGGAAGTAAGGCTGTGGGCCTCTGACAGAGATTTTGCATCATCTTTAGCCAGGGGCGAGTTACCAGAAAACTGGAGGGTAGCTGATATTATTCCTATATTTAAGAAGGGTGGAAGGGATACACCAGGAAATTATAGGCCAGTGAGCCGTACGTCAGTAGAATTGGAAGTTACTGGAAAAAATTCTTCCAGAAATGGGATTTATGATTCCTTGGAAAGGGAGGGATTGATTAGGGGCAGTCAGCATGGTTTTTGTGCTGGGGAAATCCTGCCTTGCAAATCTGAATGTGTTTTTGAGAAGATTACTAAGAAAACCTCCTGATGAAGGCAAGCAGTAGATGTGGTATACATAGATTTTAGCAAGGCTTTTGACAAGGTCCCGACGGTGGGCTTGTCCAAAATGTTAGGGCACATGGGATCCAAGGTGTTTTGGCAAACTGGATCCAAAACTGGCTTGGTGATAGGAGGCTGAGGGTAGTGGTTGAGGGTTGTTTTTCTAACTGGAAGTCTATAACCAGTGGTGTACCGCAGGGTTTGCTGCTGGGATTCTGTTGTTTATCATATTATATATAAATGACTTAGATGAGAACATCTGTGGTCTGATAAGTAAGTTTTGTTGTCAACATTAAAATTGGTAGAGTTGTAGATATCGAGGATAGTAGTTGAAAGTTGGATGGAATGGTGGCAGATGGAATTTAATCCAGACAAGTGCAAGGTAATACATTTTGAATTGTCTAGTACTAGCAGGATATATACAGTAAACAGCAGGGACCTTAGGAGTACTGATGTACAGAGGGACCTTGGGGGTGCAAATTTATAGCTCCCTTAAAATGGCGACACAGGTGGATAGGGTAGTGAAGAAGGCATTAGCTTGCTTGCTTTCATAGGTAGGGGTACTGAGTATAAAAGTTGGGACATCATGTTGTAGCTTGCAAGAACTGGTGAGGCCACATTTGAAATATTGTGTGCAGTTCTGGTCACCACACTACAGAAAAGATGTGGTAACGCTAGAGAGTGCAGTAGAGATTCACCATGATAACGCCTAGAATGGAGGGTTTTAGCTACAAGGAAAGATTGGATAACCTTGGATTGCACTCAATGGAGTGCAGGATGCTGAGAACTGAGAGGTTTATAAAATTATGAGAGCATAAATAGGGTCAATAATCATAGTCTTTTTCCAAGGGGTAGGGGATTCTAAAACTCGAGGACATAGGTTTAAGGTAAAGGGGAAATATTTAAAGGAGATCTGAGAGCAAGTTTTCCACACAGATGGTGGGGAGTATATGGAACAAAATGCCAAAGAAGGCGGTAGAGTCAGATGCAATACAGTGTTTAAAAAGCATTAGGACAGGTATATAGATCGGAAAGGAATAGATGATATGGGCCAAATGCAGGAAAATGGGATCAGTGTAAATGGGCATCACAGTCAGCATGGACGAGTTGGCTGATGGGCCTGTTTCCGTGTGGTACGTTTCTACGACTCTATAATTTGACTGGTTCTCTGTTCTAATCATGCGCTAATCAAGAAGTAGGGGCACATTTCATAACATGGGATCGCTCATTTAAGACAGGTATGAAGAGAATATCTCTCTAAGAAGGCTAGGAATCTTTAGAATTCTTTATCCCACAGAGCTGTGCATGCCGAGTCTTTAAATGCATACAGAAATACAGATTTTTAGATTACAATGGAGTCAAGGGTTACTGAACTGCACAGAAGTCTAAATGGGCCACTTAGCCTACTCTTGTTACTATTCTTTACACTTTGGCAATATGATGGTGTAGCTGTTAGTGGTGCTGTCTGACTGCTCTAGGGATCTGGGTTTGATCCAGATCTCGGGTGCTGCCTGTGCTCCTACACATGCTCCAGTTTCCTCCCATATTCCAAAGATATGCAGGTCATGGGTTACATGAATGGGCAAAAATCTGGCATATGGAGTATAACTGGTTACAGTAAATTTACCCCTTAGTGTCAGTTAATGCAAAGAAACATCAAAGGCGAGTTGAATAGCATGTGTGAGGAGGAATAAGTTGCAAGGGAAATGAGAGGGGGAGTGGGATTAATGAGATTGCTTTTCTGGGAGCTGGCATGAATTTGGTGGGCTAAACGGCCCCCTTCTGTTGTGGAAGATAAAATGAAACAAGATGTCCTGTGCTGTCAGTTCACAGTGATTCATAAGATAGGCTCAATCACTTTTCTCATGGAAGGTGCAGAATGTAGGAAATGCGCAATAAAGGCAAAACTGAAGTTTTGCATAAAGCATGCACTCTTCATAACACAGTTTTTCCAGAACACATTTTTTTCCCATTTTACTGTTATCACCTATACCTCACTGACAATCTATTCATCCACTTCCCAGGAGGAGTGCAGCTGCAATACAGCAAGAAGCTCATCATCATCTGGGACAAAGCAGCTTGCTTAACTGGCACCCCACCTGGCACCCTAAACATGTTCCCTTCTATACCGGTACACAACTGTACCATCTACAAAATACACTGCTGTTACTTGCCAAGACCACTCTAACAGCATCTCCCAAATCTACAACCTCTTTGACCAAGAAGAACAAGGGCACCAGGTGCATGGGGACACCACCACCTGCAAGTTCCATTTCAAGCTGTACATCATCTTGACCTGGAAGCAGACCATCAGTCCTTCATTGTGACTGGGTCCAAATCCTGGAAGTCACTACCCAACAGCACTGGAGTACCTTCACCAGAAGGAAGGCCTTCTCATGGGCAATTAAAGATGAGCAATAAATGCTGGCCTTGCCTGCATGCCCAGATCCCAAAATATAAATGAATAAAGAGCATTTTTCCCAGCTGATCTTCAAGCCTGATGACACTGTGAATGTACAACTGCATTTCAAGCTGACAAAAATTGGTCCCGTCACCTGATAGTTCCCAGTGTTAACAGCAGGTGTAGAGTTACTAATCCACATTGAATGTGGGCATCACTTAAATAATGGATCCCGACAAGTTGAATGGTATGTCAAATCACTCACTATTTTGAAATCTTTTACTGATGTCTGAAGTGTTCACCAACCTGATTCAGAGAACTTTGTACAGACTACAACTCTACAGTTCCCTAATTGTGGCTTCAAGCAAAGAGTCTGAATGGGGGAGGGAGGTTTAAGGATAAATACATAAATAATGCTTCAAGGAAGAGATAATGTTAAACCCAAAATTGACTTATTAAAAGTGCTAAAAATAAACTAAACATTACACCTGCAGCAATCATAGCTTGGAAATGGATTAGAGCAGGCCAGGGCTAGTAGGTAATCACATGGTAGTTGAATGAGAGTTAAGTAGCATTACCTTCCTTAGAATAAAATAAAATTGCTTAGTAAGCACTATATTGATGAAGCAGCAACAAATACAAACATTTACATTGCAGTCGGAATTGCCACTGTATAAGATGAACATAATCCATTCAATCAAGTAAAATAAGTAAATAAAACAGGTGCCACAAATGAAACTGTCCCTGTATTATGACAGAATAGCTTTAAATATGATGCTGATGGCACATATTGACATACGATGATTTATGACTAAATGCTTTTTAAGAGCTTTAAGTTTATAGAATATCTTAGCTAGATGGGTCAAAATGTTTTTAAAACTCAAACAGCTAAATTAGAGATAGTATATAATACCACCACGATAAAATCATATCATTGGAGTATGACCCAAGATGGGTAATAATTTGATACCACAGTTTCAAAAGATATAGAAATGCAAAGACATACCCGATACATGATTTGCTGATTGAATTGAGCAAAATGATTACTTGATTTTTGAAAAAAAAGCCAATAAAATGGTCTTTAACTCTGAATTGATATACCTTACATGAAAAATGTCAAGGGAAATCATGCAATATCCTGTCCTTGACTCTACTTGATTTTGGCTTGTCTCTAAATGCTTCATAATTGTAATGTGCTTTAAACAGGTCTTAGATTCCAAGTTGCTACTAAAGTGTTGTAAATAATGCTTATAATAAACTGTAAATACAATTTAAAATCTTGATTCTAGCAATGCTGAACTGACATTATTCTAAAAACAAGAGTCAGATATTTAACAAGTTCTCCTGCTTAGGTATTTAGTTTTCTCCTGCAGAGAATGTATAAATTGCATCTAAAAAACACTCCCTAATAAAGCAGGGAGTTAATAGCAACTAATACAACAATAAACTTTGTAAAATGAGAGAAAACCAGGCACTGCGGAGCTTTTGTTATAACCCTTTCATAGAATTAACAATGGCACTGAAAGGTCCAGGTGACATTTTTTCTACCACCATCTGAAATCCATTATAAAGCATCATGGGCATTCATAGATTATTTGAGTTACATTGTTATTAAAATAAGTTGGTTGTATTTTTTATCTTTCTATTAAAAACAGCAGAGGAACAGGTAACCAGAATCTGTCTGGATGGGAGAGTGAACATAAACTTAAATATACCTCCAATTAAACAAGAGCAGGGGAAATGGTAATAAAGTCAAAATTGAAATCAATACTTATGAATGTGTGCAACATTCAAGGACATTCAATTTTTAGGAGGGAATGGCAAAGTGGAGAGGAAGAGAGTACCCCTATTAAAGAATGGGATAAAGACAATAGAGAGGAAGGATCTTAGCTCAGAAAATCAAGAGATAGTATCAGTTTGTGTGGAGCTGAAAAACAGCAAGGAGCAGAAAATATTGGTAGGAGTTGTACATAGGCCCCCAAACAGTAGTGTTGATGCAGGATATAGTATAAATCAGAAATGCATACTATATGCTGCAATGCAATGATCATGAGAGCTTTAACCTACATATAAACTGGGCAAACAAAATGAGCAGTAATAGTGTTATTGGATTCATGTAGTGTATATATAAGAAATGATTTTCTAGATCTGTATGTTGAGGAACCAATGAGAAAACAGAAATAGTGGTCAGGCTGTGACTATCTAATTTTGATAGATCAAAGGAAAGCTTTATAATGTTGCCAAAAAGTAGTAAGCCTGAGAATTGGGAAAATTCCAGAATTCAGTAAAGGAGGGTCATGGCTTCGATAAGCAAAAGTACAATGCGGGAGTAAGCTACTGAGAAGCAGGAAAGCATAATGAAGCTTCTACAGACATGTAAAAAGAAAAAGATTAGCTAAAATTAACATTGGTCCCTTACAGGTTGAGGGAATAGAAAGTATATTGGGATAAAATGAAATGGCAGAGAAATTAAATAAATATTTTCTGTCAGTCTTTAGAGTAGAAGACACAGAAAATCTCTGGAAATATTTGAAAGCTACAGTCCTAGAATGAACAAGCAGCTCAGGAAAAAAAAAGCAACATCAGAAATTAATGGTTCTGAAAAGTGATGTTTCCCAATGACCTGATGAGCTGCACCCTGGGGTTTTGAAGAAGGTGGCTATGGAGATACTGGATGTACTAGTTGTCATCTTCCAACTATATGGATTCTGAAACTATTTCCACAGATTGGAAGGTAGCTAATGTAATGCTACTATTAAAGAAAGGAGGGAGAGAGAAAACAGAGAACTATAGTTAGCCAGACATTAGTAGGGAAAATATTGGGTTCTATTATCAAGGAAGTGGTAACATGGTACTTAGAAAATAATAATTGGATTGGGCAGAGTCAACATGGATTTATGAAACTGTGAATTAGTTGGTGTGGTGTGTTGATATAAACAGTTCATTTCCTGGTTGAGCAGCTGTGAACAACAGGGTGCCACAGGGATCTGTGTGATGTACTTTCCAATTGTTCATGATCAATAGCAATGATTTTCATAAGGGAACCGATATCTAAGTTTGTGGATGATACAAAGCTCAGTATGGGCTAGGTAGGATGCAGAGAGGCTGTGAAGGTGTGAAGGGGGGAGAATATGGACAAGTTAAGTGAATGGGCAAGGATTTGGCAGATGGAATATTATGTGGAAAATTGTGAGGCTATCCACTTTGAAAGGTACAGTATTCTTTAAATAGCAAGAACATGAAAGGTAATGATGTTCAGAGAGATGCGTACATGAATCACTTAAAGTTAACATTCAAATACAATAAGAAATTAGGAAAGCAAATGGCATGTTGGTCTTTATCGCACGAGCATTTGAGCACGAGTGGAGATGTCTTGTTACATTTGATAAGGCATGGCTGAGACTGCACCTGGAATACTGATTACAGATTTGATCTTCCTACCAAGGATATACTCACAAAAGAGGGACTGCAGTAAAGAATCACCAGACTGATTCCTAGGATGGGGGATTTGTTCTACAAGGAGAGATTAAACAGACTCTGCCTATATCCACAAAAAACTGCAGGAACTCAGGCAGCATCTATCATGGGAAATGGACATGTTAAACTCTTATAGGGTTTAACAGGGTAGATATGGAGTTGATATTTCCCAAGGTTAGAGTGTCTTGAACCAGAGGTCACATTCTCAGAGGGTTCACCGATAAGTAGAAGGATGTGGAGAAGTTTCTATATGCAGAGGGTACTGAACCTTTGGAATTCTCCTGCCAAGAGGGATGTGAAGGTTCAGTCACTCAGTATATTTAAGACAGAGATCGATAGATTTTTAGCTGTCAGGAGAATCAAGGGATACTGATTAGTTCAGGAAAGTGGCATCACTATATGTTGATTATTGATCAATAAGGATGGTGAATGGTGGTGGCATGCATATAGTGGCAAATGGCCTACTACAGCTTCTATTTCTTATGTTCTTATTTACATAAGTAGTTTACAAAAGCCAGTTTTGATGAGACCTGTAAGTATAAAATCCACTATAGTCAAGCATAGCATTACCAATATTTATTGGCATCAGTTGTAAATGACACAAAATTGAACAAGAAACTGGCGATGATATAATCATTAATATTAAATATTTAAATTTTCTATGGATAAGACGAAGTTGCTTTTCCTCTCCTAGATCATTTTTATTTACTTAGGTTGAAATATCTAACTTTCTTATTCTATTTTTTTAAATTTGCTCAGAGAATCCACTCACTTTGCTTTAAGAAATGTGGCTCTGCCTTCTTTTCCAGGACCAGCTTTGAGAACATGCCCTTTTCTGTCAGGTGTGGCCATTCGTTCTCTGAGAATCTGATATTTGCAGAGATCCAAATGGAAATGATGAGTATCTTTGAAGAATCCTTTTAATAAGGCAATATTTTTATATGTTGCAGCACAGTACATTTTCTTTCTGTATTTTACTTAATAAACTATAGAAGCCTTTGAGAAACTTGTATTTTTTAAGCAATTCACAGCTAAAACATCCCTTTTTTGAAAAATACAGAATTTTTGTACAACATTAGATGTACATGCTTTAGCACAATCTTAGTTTGGATTAGTTCCAACTGTGGCTTTTTTTTTGGCAATCGCCCTCCTCTTTAGATCAATATTTTAATAGCAAGATCAGTTGAATAACAGCCAACAGTAATTGACATCAGCACACAGGCTTAATGACAAAACAGCAGACATTTTAAAAGACACTTAGACATATATACCATACCAACATGTTTTGAGAAAGAAATGAACTAAGAATTGAGCACACTTCAACTTCAGATGCAAAAGAGAATTTCAAATTAAAGTGGAGGCAAGCTTTTTAAAGTAAAACAGAGGGTTTACATGGCTTCCAGATAAAAAGAGAAAAGCATATGGGGAGGGGAGAAGAAAAGCTTTGGGCACCAGAAATAGTTACAATCCAGCCAAGTTGTTCCATGAATAAAAAGTATGAAACATGTATCTCTCAATGCAATTATTAAGTATTTGGACAAACTCTTGGTGCTATAACATGAAAGGTTGCACTGGAGGAGCATGACAGTGGATCAGACAGGATCATTGTTCTTTGCCAGAATGGCCTCTTTCTGTGCCATAAATGTCTATGATTTGATGATTTCTAGTTTGGGATGTCAAAACCTCTGATCTCAATTCTGAATTAGAAGCTGTGTAACTTGAACTCTGCAATATTCTCCCTCATTGTTAGAGTAAATCTGAGATACAATAGCTTTGAATAGATTGTTGATAATTTTTCCCCCAATTAATTTTCTAAACATCAATTTCCCCAAATCTCAAAGAGAAAGATTATCTGCTTTATTGATTTTATACATCTAAGGAATTGAAATAAAAGTCTGCCAATTTTTAGATTACAAAATTTTTGTCCCAGGTTATAAGCAGGTGTCACAATTTACTTTTCTCAAGATTTTTGTTCATTCAGTAGCAACTCCTTTATTAGGATTCATTCCATTCAGAGTTGATGAGGAGGCATATCAACAATTGTGTTCATTAAGAGTAAGAAGACATTTTGTTGGAGATCTTATAGTAAAAACTTATCTTTGGTCACCACTCCTAAAAATGCTGGAATAGAATAATTGAAGTACAGCCTTTTGAAGTTAATGGAATTAAATATCAGGAGGAACAGGAGGAAAGCACAATGAGGGGCCAATACTACTGCTCCTATTTAGCACTAATGACAAGAATCCGTGGAAGGAAAGCAAAAATTGAAAGAGACATTTAACAAGGTATCTAAAGCTGTGCTGGGCTATTTGTTTACTTTAGCTTGACAATATATTCTTATTAAATGAAAAGTAGACAATACAGATTGTGACAGCAATGAAGAATCCACAGAGGGCGCAAGAATTTGCAAGCTAGGCTCAGCTGGACACACATGCTATACCTCAGGGATTATTGAACAGGATACCTTCTGCAGCAGTAGTGAAGAATGTGCAATGTGCTGGGAGGTGGCCCAGTCACACTGTACAGGCTTACAAGAGCTAAATGTAGACCATCTCAAGCATGAAAACTTGACATTACAGACCTCTGCAATGAGGTCTTCACCTCCAGACAGCATAACCAATTAAATGAAGCATCAAACACAGATCTTCATCACTGGCTTGGTACTCCACATGACCATAAATAGGGTGCATTATATCCTACTCTTGACCAAGAATCACTCGAGCATCAGCTCATTGCTTGCAGTGGTGTACAAGTGAACAATGAGGGAAATGACGAAGGGGGCTATGGAAATGTGTATGCTTTTATTCCGACCAATTCTTCTCAATTATCAACCACTGCCCTCCTTCCCAGCCTCAACCTCAATCAGAACCCCCACATTATTTCTTGTGTCCCAATAGCCAAGTCTAGTTCTGGATTAGTGAAGGTGGAGCAATTTATGGCAGATCCTTTGCTTCAAAAACCAAGAGCATCTCAACCATCAGACTAGAGATCCGAGCATCATGTTTCCCTATTAGTTGAAACTGCAAGGATTGCACCATTTGTGAATGTAAGGAAGAACAAAGTTATCCATATAGAAAAGTTAATAGAATGTCATATTGCTAAACTGTATTATAATTTCAATCCACTCAAAGGTTATTTATTTCTACTACTTTCTGGTCTTGCTTATTTCTGGATGGCATCTGGCAAATAGTTGATTCATATGTAATGACTAATGGAACACAATGATCCTAACTGATGGTATATGTGCAAGAGATATGTGGCTGTTTACAGAACTAGTGGAGGAAGGGGGCACTGATATTGTGGGAGGGTGGTAAGTGACCTTTGAATGTCTGACACATGAACTGGTGGAACCCAAGTGAACCTTGCAATATAAGGACATTCTGGGCAAAGCAACGGAGGTATCGAGTTCTACCTTCACTATCTTGTCCTCCTCATCAAAATAGTCTGATGACGTTCTGTGTTTTGTACCTTGTTCCTCCTGCAGGTTCAAACCTCGTTGCTGTGAAAGGTTGACCAGCTATTAAATACCACGATAGTCCTGATGAGTACTGTACAGCACCTCCAATCAGTCCATCACTTGCAGGTGAACAGCTTGCTCAATGACACATCTGGTTGTCATGTGGGCTTCAATGTATCACTCTTGGAAGTAGTTTGTTAAATTCCACAATGACACTGCTTTAAGTGGATATTCCTTATCTCTGAGCAGCCAGCCATAGTCCACCTTCTAGTGTGAAAATATAAAGGAGGATGAAACAGCGCAGGTCAAAATCATCATAGAAGCTACCCAGTACCTTGTGCACATCTAAATAAACATTTATTGCAGTTATACAGCAGTTGCATATTGAGGGAGTGCAAGCCCTTGTGTTGATGAATACTCCTCGGTGATCTATTTGTGCCTTAAATTTCACATGGTTGCACTGGATGGCAGCTTGTTCCTGTGGGATGCCAGCCAGTACTTCTAACCTGAGTGTCTGTTCAGTCTGACGGGCATCATTCCAGGAAAAGTTGACTGCATATCCCAGCAAACAAGCCATCAACCAACCAGCTTTAAATTTGTGTGCTGCCAATTTTGAGATCTTGTGAATGTTTCCACCAAACCTGGAAAAATTCACAGGGAGAATAGCTGTTGGGAGCTTGACAGCCTCTGGCAAAGCTAGGTCACCAAGGTCATTTGGCGGCAAAGTGTTATCTCAAAGGTTGTAAACATCTCTGCCACCTAACACACAGGCCACTGGAGACACTTCTGTTCCAACAGGTCAGAAAGCTTATCCATTGCCTGCATACACTGTATGCTGGGTGTTGGTTCCCGTAGAAAAGATAAGGGGGAAATTCATGGACATGGAATTTTGGAAGGCTTTCAATGAGGTCCTACACAGGTTAGTCAACAAGGTGAACATATGGAATTGGGGATAACACATTAACATGGATTAAGAACTGGTTATCAGATATAAAAAAAAGACAGAGAAAAAACATATTTCAATGGGGTACTGGGGAGATCAGTTCTTTGGTCCCAGCCTTTCACAGTCCATAGGAACGACCTGGCTGAGGGCACTAAATTTTTATTTTTTTTCAAGTTGGCTGACAATAGCAAAGTAGGTAGAATTGTGGAGAATATAAATAGCTTCACGAGGATATGGACAAACCAAATGATAAGGTAAGAATATGACAGATGGAAGTCGATGCAAAAATTGCAAGGTAATCAACTTTGGCACAACAGAAAATCTTGTTAAATGTTGAGAGACTGGGTAATGTTGATGTTCAAAGGGACCTAAATATGCTTGTGCACAAGTCACTGAAGGTGTACATTCAGGCGCAGCTAGTGATTGAGAATGCAAATGATACGTTAGCCTTTGTTACAAGAAAATTTGAATACAGGAGTAAGGAGATTTTGCTGCAATTGTAAGGGGCCTTGGTGAGATCATAGCTGGAGCATTCTGTGTAAATTTGGTCTTATCTAAGAAGGGACATGCTTGTCGTAGAGTGAGTGCAGAGAAGATTCACTAGGTTGGTTCCAGGGAGGGGATTCACTATATGAGGATAGATCCAGCAGACAGAGATTGTTTTCCTTTGAGTTTAGAAGAAGAGGTGATCTCACTGAATCTTATAAAATTCTTGTAACACTTGACAGGCTACCTGCAGAAAGGATGGTTTCCCTGGCTGAGGAGTTTTGGACCAGTTTCAGAATAGCGGGTAAGCCATTTAGCACTGAGATGAGGAGTAATTTCTTCACTAAGAGGGTGGCAAAGCTTTGGAATTCTCTGTCCCAGTAGGCTGTAGAGGCTCAGTTGTACGAGTTCAAAATACAGATCGACAGCTTTCCATACATGAGGAGAGCACAGTAGAAGATCAGCACGATTTTGGTTACTGCCAGAGCAAGCTCAAAGGGCCAAATGGTCTATTCCAGATCCTATTTCTTGTGTGCTTATACACTTCTGCCCATCCACTCTCTCCCTTGGAGCTGAAGGTTTATAAGAAGCAAGCTACTGCTGCTTCTGCAATCCATGCTGATGTTCCTCCCATCTTGAATGCCATCCAAAGTCCAGCATAACACTGTCTAAGCAAGAGATCCATCATATATGTGAATTCCAAAGACCTCAGAAAGTAAGCTCATAACTGAAGTACAAGATAAAAGGCACAATGACCCCCCCCCAGTTAAATTGAGAAAGCCATGTTAATATAATGTAACTAAACTGTTAGCATCAAAAGTGATAATGTACTTCTCCCAACAGAGATGCTCAAATGCTCTCTTACCTGGTGGATTTAATTGTGGAGATTGGTGGGTTGGAGGTGGCTCCCTGACAAGGATTTAACTACTTTACCCTCTTCCACAAAGCTCTTCTAAAGCTACAAGATTCTGGACATTTCAAATTCACCCCTCTCTTTCAATAACCATGCATGAAGAAATTTAAGACTTTTGTCCAGAGGATTAAAAAAAAATCCTGGTTGATCCAAGTTCAATGAATCATAAAATTCTAAAATATTGCAAAGAGCAAAACAAAAAAAAATCTTTCAGAACATTTATTTCCACTGTATACCAGGAAATCTCAGCTCTGACTCACTTTCTATTAAGATTTACATTCTAAAGACATTTAAAAGCTCACACTGCTATTTTTTTTAGGGTACATGGGGAGAAATTCAATATAGATTGCAAGTGGTACATCCAAGTGCAAATGCTGACTGATGGTTTTAGGCACCATGGCATAATTGTTTTCAATGAACTTCAATGGAGCTTAAAGTGAGGTTCACATATCCCCCATGTGAAATCCTTTATCAAAATAAGGTTCAGTCATGCTTACGGGTTAGACTCTAATGCCTCCTTTCTGATAAACATTGCTCTGACTATTCCAAGGCCAAAAATAATATATAACAAGTTACTCTAGCTTGTATTGTTCATTTTATGTTATTTAATCATATTTTGTGCATTAAATCCTAAGGGGTATAGATAGGGTGAACATACATGGTCTTTTTCCCAGGGAAGGGGAACTAAAAACTAGAGGGTACAGGTTTAAGGTGAGAGGTGAAGGATTTAAAAGGGGCCTGGGGGGCAATTTCTTCACACAGAGGGTGGTGCATATATGGAATGAGCTGCCAGAGAAACTGGTTGAGGCAGGTACAATAACAACATTTAAAGGACATTTGGATAAGAACATGGATAGGAAAGCTTTAGGAGGGATATTGACTAAACGTGGGCATCATAGTCGGCGTGGACGAGTTGGGTCAAAGGGCCTGTTTCCATATTGTATTACTCTGACTCTATACAACTCTGCTCAGCTGGCTTTTTCTCCGAGCTGTTAAAAAAAAATTTCCTCAATTATTGTTTTGATTTCCCCAAATTAATGTAATATATTACAAAAAGTAAAAACCTAGAATCTCAATGCCTTCATCAAATTTGCTTGCTAATTAATGCAACCTTCATAATATGTTCCATGTAAAATCAAGAAATTTCACCAATAATGGACACAAGAAGCCATTATCACATTTCATGTTCCCACCATTATACTACTTGAGGGCTTTGTAGAGAAAGTTCACAGGGTTGCTCCCTGGAATGAAAGCATCATCTTATGAGGAAAGATATAGATTGGGACCACAGTCTTTGGAGTTGAGAAAAATTAAGATATGATTTTATTGAAAAATACAAGATTAGAAGTGAGGCTGACAGGGTAAAATTGTGAGAATGTATCTCCTGGTGGGGCAATCTATAACTAGGGGGCACGGTTTTGGGATAAACACACACCTATTTAAAAAGAAATATAAAGGAATTGTTTTTTTTCCTCTCAGAAGGTTGTGAAACTTGGAACTTAGGAATTCTCAAGCCCAGAGAGTTGTGGATGCAATGTCATTAACAATATTCGAGGCTGAGTTAGATTTTTGGACTACCAGGTAAATAAGGACAGAGAAATGGAGTTGACACCAGCCATCAAATCACTCATGGAGACACAAGAGACTGCAGATGCCGAAATCTGGAGCAACAAACAATCTGCCTGTCCTGATGCAGGGTTCTGACTAGAAACGTGCACAATTCCTTTCCTCCCACAGATGCTGCTCAACCTGCTGAGTTCCTCCAGCAGATTATTTGTTGCATCAAATAAGTCATAATGCTATTGAAGGGCAGAGCAGGTTCAATAACCACGTCGCCTATTCCTGCTGCTATTTCTTAATGCTGGCACCAACCAATATAAACACAAATCTGACCACAGAACATTATTTGGCAGTCAGTTAGCTTCTACGGACTGAAAAAGGTCAATGGAATTGAAAGTTTCTACTGTATTATTAGAATCAGAATTTATGTAAGGGTGAAAGAGATGCTGTATAGCTGCACAGAATGCTGCATTGGGCTTTCATCTCTGGCACCCAGGCTCATATTCAATTCAGGATGATGTGATCTGAGTCTTCTCTTTGCCATCTCTAAGGGTGGTGGGTATGGGGTTCTACCTAATAACGATTTGGTTAATTGACACAGTTTACAACAGAAAACTGTTCTCAATTTGAAACTAATTGGTGCTCACCCTCAGAGTGGCCATGGGATAGCTAGTGTAAGAAACAGAGAAAAAAAGTTAGATAAATACAGTAGGGGGTGAAGTTATGAAGATGGCACATTTAGAATAAGATCAGAATTTTGCAGTACAGAAGGACGCTCTTTTACCAATCACAACCATGCTAGCTCACGGCAAGAACTATCTAATTAGTCCCATTACCCATATGCTGTTATATTTTTCTTTTTAAAATAATTATTAAGTCCTTTTTGAAAAGCTGTCAAAGGTTTTGCATGCACTCTTTTAGTAGGGCATTCTATGCATTAAAAACCCTTTGCATGAAAGAAAATTGCCTAACCTCTCCCTTCAATCATTGGGAGATTATGTTAAATTTACGCATTTAATTACTGACACTGACCAGTAAAAATGGTTCTTTTACCCAGTGTACTTTATCAAAACATCTCAATTTTGATCATGTCTGAGATATCATCAACCCGCCTTGCTCCAACAAAAAGAGCCCAGTCTCTAATCTTTCTCAAAACTATCTCATACGTCTGTCATTTTCTTTTGCAGTGACTGCTTACTACATCTTAACCATAATTAATATTACCTCTGCATTTGTAATTTACACATTTATAAAATTATCCACATATCTTTCTTCAAAAATATTTCACTTCACAGTTCCCCATGTTAAATTTCCACTAACATCTATCTGTCCAAACTATTAACTTGTGTTCTTCTGACACCATTGAAAATTCAGAGTTCATTACACTTTGTATTTTGCGTCTACCAATGATGTTAATACTCTGCGTGCAAGCTTATTAAAATCTTGTAGAGTTCCTGCTTTGGGAGCAATCAGTAATCTGGGCATAAACTGCATTCAAAATTACACCTATTTTCAAAACTGAAGTCACAGTTCAAGTTTCTGCTCAAATAATTTTTTGAATAATCAGAAACTTAAAATCTTTCATTGCCCAGCTTAATAGAATATAATGGTTTTATCACTTGTATTAAAAGCATTTAAGAGTGATAATCCAGTGCAGATTTGTTGATGAAAATGGGTTTACTACAAAAGTATATTTAATAAGTATGTTTAATCTACCAGGTGTAAACAACCTGATTTCACAACACTGAAAATTACTTTAAAAATCTATAATGAACTAGTTATTAGTGTCTTAGCAGCAGCAGCAGAAGGTCTAGGCCAACATGTATTGATAGCAATGGTTCCAACACTGACACCTTGAGGCAGAGAAGGGGGAACTTTATTCTGCATCTGACTAAACCTTATTGGACCTGGTAATGCTGCGTGCTGACACTAGGCCTTTTGAAACAGCAAAATTACGTTCCCTATCATCAACATCCCATACCTTGGGCAGCACTATGAAAAAGTACACTAAGTGCAAATCACAACACCACCACTGCTCTAGCAAAGCATAACTGAAGTGACACTCCTTGGAGATGCTGTTGTTTAACCAAAATGTGTTCATCCACCTTCAAACTGTAGCCAAAACTGGAATTATGGACAGTACTCAATATACCTTGAATCACTGCATTTACAAATGAACTCAATAAGCTACTGATAAATAGTCTTATTCAAACTTTCCTCTAAACATGAAGCAATGACAAATGGTCTGCAATCTGCAAAAATAAACATAAAAACACATGCAACTTTTATAGAAATAAGGGCTTCAGTGTAGCTGGAATTTTTTTATAAGGTTAAGATCAAACAGGCTCTTTCTGTAAAATGACAGAACTAGATTTACAAGATGTATACTTCTCTATCACCTGATCATTTAATCCCTTGGTACTACAAGAAATAGCCAAAATGCATAATTGGAAAAAATATCAATTGCATTTTTCAGCAGTACTCCTGAAATTCAGCCATATGACATGCTGGGAGTGCCTTGTCAAAAACTCAAATAGAGACACAAGATTGCAGATCCTGGAACTTGTAGCAAAAAACAAACTGCTAGAGGAACTCAGTGGGTAAGCAGCATCTATAGAAGGGGGAAGGAACTGTCTATGTTTCGGATTGAGATCTTCTGTCAGCTCTGCTTGAAAAAATTCAGATGTTGGGTATGAGTAACTGTCTACGAACTACTATCTATGTTGAAGTAGCCTTGATTTTTAAAGAAAGCTTGTTAGCAGCATATTAGATGTAGTGGGGGCATTGGGGAAAGAGAACCATCAGTAAAATAAACCGACAGAAAGGGAAGTTGGGTGATCAGCAATTTGGTGAAAGTAGAGTCAATAGGAGATGGTCCTATAAACTTCATGAGCTGAGGCTGGGGGTGGGACAGAGAGGAAAAGGTAGAGGAGATGTGAGTAAAATTAGAGAAAGATAAATATTTGGAGACTGGGTAAGGGAGACAGATGGGGTGGTGGGTGGGTACTTCAGCTTTTCTACAGAGTAGATTAGTGGCAAAAGAAGAGCAGGATATTTGAAATTCCACAATGAAGAGCATCTAGCAATAGAGGATTAGGTAAACAATAAGGCATTACAATAAAAGCCACTTGGCAGGCAACATTTGCTCATTTCAGCAGAGAGGCCCAAGAGATTACTAGACCAAATGCATTTATTTTGTCATGAGAGTTCTGATAATCTATCTTGATAGGGTAACTAGAGTCTTAGATTATCTTCTGGATTTGTACTCATTGGAATCATCCATCATTTCTTTAGAGAGTTAAACATACAGGTATCAGCAGTATCTCATTCAAGAGCTTTACCACTGGAGATGAACAGAGCGAAGACACCTCTAAAACCAGTTGATAGGAAAAATAATATTGGCAGATTTGTTTCATGAATCCTTTCCTTCCACTTAGAGAGTGTTTGAGGGGATAAACATTACAACCTGGTCAAATATTGTTGGAATATTGTGAGACAACAGGCAATCAGAATGATGTTTGATTGAAGAGCCACTTAGATTTCATGGATAAAGTCTGGTCAATAAGCCACTACTTTATTGTGTGATATATTTGAAAGCACTTTAACCAATGGAATATTCTCCCCTTATCTGGATGAGCGCCACTCCACAACATTCAGGAAGTTCAACACCATCCTGGACAAAGCAGCCACCTTGAATGATACCACTCCCACCATGCCAAACATCCATTCTGCTCCACCACAGAGTGGTTGGAGAGTATACAATCTACAAAAGGCACCTAGGCCATTCCAAAGCCGCAATCTGTACCACTCACTCAGGGCAGAGGCATCAGACACATGGGAATATACATGTTCCCCTCTAATCACACACCATCCTGACATGGAAATATATTGCCATTCCTTAATCATTGCTAGGTCTAAATTCTAGACTTCCCTTCCTTATAGTATTATTCTTTTATAAAAGGATTGCAACAATACAAAAAGTGACTCTATGACTCTAAGCTGGCACAAAGGCATTTAAAGATGGGTGAAAGATTTTAGCCTTGCCCGTAATATTAACATACCAGACAGTGAATGAATAAATGAATAAATAAAAACATTCATCCACATTCTTGAAAAGATGATTACGCATCCCATAAAATTTAACGTATTGGTTTAAGTTCCTTAAACAAAATTGGAGGATATAACTTGTTCAAGTTCAAATGTTGATTTCTTTTTTGCATCTATGCCCCAGATTGAATTTACTGCATCTTTAAAAAAAAGTTAAATGTATTAAAGCCACAGAAAGCCAATAAAGAAAGTATACTGTTCACGTTTCAGAAGATTTATCCACAGTGGCTCACAAACAGCTAAAATGTGTTCTATAATTGACTCAAAGACAAAAGGTCTGAGAAAATGTATGGGTACTGAGATACAAACGAAGAAGATGGATTGTAGATGGTTCTATTCAGTAAAATAATTTGTATGAAAAGCTTTTGAACGCTCTACTGATAAAATACTATTCACTGCTATTATATGGTGCACAGCTAAGGTCACCGCAATCTGTGCATAGCAAAAATGTTGTTTCTAAATTGAACCACTAACTGGTTTCTTGAAAATTTTGCAACGCTATTCCATCTTTTCAAACAAGGAATGTTAGCATGTCTCGGATAAGACCAACTGCTTTTTGTGTATTTTCAATCACAAATTACAGGGTTCTTTTAATCCCACAAGATTATTCACTCAATATTTCAATTTCTTTCAAATTAAATCATGTTTTGGGGTCAGAAAAGAAATATAGACAAAACATGGTAAGCGCAAACATGGCAAAAAGACGACTTTGGAAAATTTAATTGTTCTCAGTATTAACAGAGACTAAAGAAAGAATTTAAACTAATATAACATCTATTACACCCTCAATTCTACCAAAGAGTTACAGCACCACAGAATTACTTCTGTTATGTGGTCACTGTGATGCTGCAAACAAACTGTATGCAACAAAGTTCCACACAGATTGAGGATCTAAATTAGCTTCTCAGCTATTTCAATAATACCCAGTTAAAAAATGTGAGGGTAAGAAAGTTTTTTTTTGTGAATGGGTGCACATGTGCAAGTGTTTTCTACATGCGAGTGGGGAATGAGTGCAAATCAAATCACTTGCAATATACCATGGTTCAAATGAAACTTAGCTGCAATAAACCACAACAATGGTTACAGAATAGGTTTAAAAGCTTCCATTTATTAATGCACTGAAGTCTGCTAAAAACTTTCTGTAAAAATAATATCTGAGGTACACATGATATACAGGTGTCATCTTTAAATTCAGGAATATTAGTGGTTCCCATGAGTTCTATTTTATGTTCTATTGGAAAAGCAAAGGCATATTTTCCAAAAAAATGTGATTCGTAATCTCATTAAAATTTTACTTGAGAGGCCAAAGATATGAAGAAATTGAAGGCACTGCTATTAACCATTGGATCTTAAACATCTACTTGAACCATTAACTTAACAGATGAATCCAATGACAAGACATTCAAAAATGCTGTACTCCCTCAGTACTGCACTGGAATATCAGCCTACATGAGGAATTCGGATCCTGAAGTTCAATGCACTAGTTTCGTAATAGAATTCTGTATACAAAGTATGGAGGGAAATGGTTCCAAATTGATTAGAATCAATGTTAAATGATCAGCATCTGGAATTTTATAAAGCCAGTTTTGAAAGGAAAGTTTCATTAAATATATCGAATGATAACAGTGAAAAATTTCTTTAGTGATTCAAATACTACTTTGATTAAAAGGCAATCAAATATTCCTAGTACCATTTATGTTTTTTCAAACAAATGAATCAATTTCAAAAAGGTATTGGGTTTTACTTTACTAGCCATAATATCAATATCTGTCTTGAATGTTCTATTAGTGTAAAAGCAGACAAAATCTAACGAAATTCATGCCTGCATTGGCAGCTACCTGAAACTCACTGAATCTATAATTATAAGGAAACAGAATTTTGCAACACAAAGTTGCAGTTGAAATCTGATAATTCACTCAACCATTACATTTGGACTCACAAATAGGGACATGGGGATGTAGTCATCTGAATTTTATCGGATATTATTTTAAATTGCTTAATGTTAGACACTGATAGTGGTAAGTTTCAGATACAATTTGGTCCGGAACCTCAGTCTACTGTTTACCGTTCAGATAACGGTAAGACACTGTTTCTCTTCTTTATGCTCTCTGCCGGACAAAGGATCACCATCTAAACCAAGCCGGAACTAAGAGAATGATAAGAGCATGGCATAGGAAAGGAACCATACACTTTAAAACCAATTACTTGAATAGTTAGCAAAAAACAAATTGCTGGAGGAACTCAGCAGGTCGAGCAGCATCCATGGAGGCAAAGCAATAGTACGTTTCTGGTCGACACCCTGCATCAGGATTTATGCAAGGCCTTGACTTGAATCATCGGCTATCCCTTTGCCTCCACAGATACTATTCAACGTGCTGAATTCGTTCAGCATTTTGTTTTTGGCTCCAAATTACAGTATTTGCAGTCTCTTGCATTTACTTGAATTATTACGTGGTATCAACAACAAATAACTTGGAAGAAAAAATTACTTCAAAAGGACTTTTTTCGCTCATTGTCCTCTTGTATGCTTTCTATTTCTTTATGCAGATAATGCAAATGTGGATCTAACATCATGATGGCAGAGTTGGTCACTCCCATTCCTGCAGAATGAAACAGTTTCCATCTGTCTGTGTTAGGAGGCCATTATTTGCTTGCAGTGCACTGAGCAACCATGGCCTGAGACTTTTTGGGAAGATCTGTGCTAAGCGGCTGGCAATGGGAGCTGAGACCAGAGGTGTGGAGAGGTGGGGGTTAGGCAAGGCCAATTAGAGGTTGAGAAGCAGCTCTTGAGAGGTTGAAGTGGTCAAGATGTAGGAGAGGGGCTGCATCACCCTGGGAGAGAAGCAGCAGCTGGTAAGCTGGAGAATGGGGCGATAGTGGGGGTAAGAAAGCAGCATGGTAGAAATAAGGGGCAAGTGGGTGAGTCAAGGCAGCAGGTGGAATGTAGGAGACAGGAAGGGAGAGAGAAGGGGGTCATGAGAATTGAAAGAGGGGTGTCGCTAGTAGGGTTAGGAAGGGGGGACTGAGGAAGAGGGTGAAGAACAAACATGTCCATGAATGTGTACTTGCACAGTGTGACCACATGTTCCTACAGTATAAGCAAGCTTGTATGTGTTTGTGTAATGCATGAGTGTGTGTGTTAAAGCCAAGGCAAAGCCTTGTCTCTAACCATCATGGGTCCCTTTATCATTGAGACCAAAGTTTCATTTTCCCAAGATCATGTGCAACAACCACCTGCGTTAAAAGAATTCATGCACAGATCACTTACACTCTTCAAAATGATGTTAAAGACCTGTAGTATCAGCACCATTATAGACAACTTCAAAAGCAACAGACCCAAACGTCATATCACTGTCTCAGCCAGGAACTCATATGTTTCGACACTGTCATCAAGCCTGTGAGTGAGACACAATAGACAGGAGGAAGCCAGCCTAAAGAACAAAGTGGCAGGTATGTGTTCATCTTCTGGAAAAGAAAACCAGAAGAAGAATGCCACCTTTATGTGGTTGTTTTTTCCTCCAATGAACTAGGGTGGCATATTAATGACTTTGGGCCCTATATCTAAGGAAGGATGTGCTGGCGTTGGAGGTGGTCCAGAGGCGGTTTACGAGAATGATCCCGAGTATGAAAGGGTTAACATATGAGGAGTGTTTAATGGCTCTGGGCCTGTACTCGCTGAAGTTTAGAAAGATGAGGGGGAATCTCACTGAAACCTACCAAATATTAAAAGGCCTGGGTAGAGTGGACATCAGAGGATGTTTCCAATAGAGAGTCTAGGACCAGAGGACACAGCCTCAGAATAGAAGGATGTCCCTTTGGAACTGAGATGAGGAGGAATTTCTTTAGTCAGAGGGTGGTAAATCAGTGGGATTCATTGCCACAGATGGCTGTGAAGGTCAAGTCTTTGGGTATACTTAAAGCAGAGGTTGATAGGTTCTTGATTAGTAAAGGCATCAAAGGTTACGGGGAGAAGGCAGGAGAATGGAGTTGAGAGGGAAAAAGAAATCAGCCATGATCGAATGGCGCAGCAGCTTCGATGGGCCGAATGGCCTAATTCTGCTTCTATGTCTTATGGTATTATGGTCTTTGCCTGTGGGGGAAGAAAATGAAAGCCTTCTAACAATTCAGTTCACTCCATCATGGAACCAGCACACTACAGCCATCAGTGCATATACTCTACCCAGCAAGACAGAGACCACGCCATAGAGGAACTCTACTCCAACCTTCCAAAGGGAGATAAGCCACTTCACCTTGCTGAATAATGCCAGAAATGGTAAGGACACAAACCTCCGGAAAGGTGCAGGTGGCAATGAGGGATGGGAAATCAATACCTTTATCATCAGAGACAAGTCTAAGGCCTCCTGAAAATATCCTTTGATTCAGTTAATGTCACCTGTTGAACAGTCTGCATCACCCATATCGTGACAGGAACCAGCGATTGCTGAACTGACCATTACTGAACCTGCCTTGTCATCTCCATCAACCTGACTCCAAAATGATGGCAGCAGAAATGCTGCCACAGGAAAACCAATGTTAAATGACTCAAAGTCTTTCCAAAAATAAGCTCTATTCAGTCAAATCTCACAGCCAACCTGACAACTGTGAACCTGTAGAAGCAGCAGAGCATTTAAAATGCCTGACTTGCCTTGAAATCCATAATAATTGGCACCTTTTTCTCCAGAACCAAAATCACACCAACTTCAATTAGATTTACAGTATGGAGACAACACTTGTCTATGGACAAACTTGGTTGAGTTCCAAACCATCATTAATTCTTTCCCTGAAGCATATGAGGGGATGGCCCTTAGAATTTATATCTGGAAAACAGAGAACTTTTATCAACCTTCCCTTACCACAAAACAAAGGCCCATGAGACCCTGTTCAGCAAGGGCAGATCGATGGTGAAATTTACTTCTCCTGGCTTACCAGCACAATGTTCTGCTGACCGAGAAAAAGAACATTGAAGACCAAATCCTCAAAACAGCAGTGATCCCTGCTTCTTGTAGGCGTTGGAGATGTGACAACTTGCAGCAGGCACTGGAGAAGTATCACCAATGCAGCCTCTAAGATCTTCACATCCAGTTTCAGGATAAATAAATCAACGTTAGTGCCCTCTCCCACTCCATCATCCCCCTCATGGCTTTAATGGATAGGAACATCATCTGCTTGTCTGACACCAGGTTCCCAAGTCAAGTGCTCCATTCTGAGCTTCTTCAAGCAGGCACTTTCCAGAAGGTCAGAGAAAATGCTTCAGGGACATTCTCAAACATTTTCTTAAGAATATTAACATCCTTGGTCCAGATTACTCAAACCGGCAAAAAAATAACTGTGAAGACACTGAGTACTTTGAGCCTCTCTGACAGGAGCATGTGGATGCCAAGCCAAAGTAGCGCAAGGTAGTAAACCAGTTAAGCCACTCACTTGCCTTGTCAAGCTCCATCTGTGTCAGACATCAATTATCTCAGAACCCACAGAACTGTAGTTGTTTAATGCGTTTGACACCAGGGGACTGCCTAAGAAGAAGGGCTCTTATTATTTAGCACAGAAGGATTTTTGTTTTAGTCATCAAATTATCTAATTACTTTTAAGATGGATTTAAATGAAATCTAGGGAAAAAGAATTTCTGCTGTCTGGTGTTATAGATGGAGAAAAATGGACAATCAGATGAACAAACCTGAGGAAATTGTTATACATCAAGAATACTACCAAGTCCATCAGTTGTTAAGTCTATGCCAGTCTCATCCAGATCAGTAGTTAGAGTAGACAGGAACAATTTCATTCAGAGGCAAAAGGAGTTGGCAACCATTTTAAAGCTATAGAGGAGCCAGAATGTGGAGCATATACAAATAAGTTGAGAATTAGTGTGGGTTCAGTAAAACTCTGATTATCTACTATCTGATTATGCAGAAATCCTGACGGTTTGGCATTTGGTTCATCAGGTGTTAATTCATCATGCAATCTAAAGAACTCCTTTTTCTTCTTTTTAAAATCTGATCGATATTTATCTTGTCAAAAATAAATTAATTTCTTGACACAAGGAGGAACATTTGGAAGAAAATGTATGCAGACAAAATAAATAAATAAAGACAATCTGATTAGCCTTAAACCAATATGCATCAATAGATTTTTTTAATCATTACAATATTTATTTGGAATAACTACACACTAGCTGGCACAATGAAAGCTTGATAAAAGTCTCCTTCATTCTTCCATTGGATTGCAGGCATTATTATAATAATAATAACTAATGAGCTTAAAAGAAAACTCAAAACTCAAAGAATGGAAGTTCTGAGTTGTGGTACAACTTAAATGTAACCACTATAAACTACTTAACAGTTTAAGTCAAAAGCAGAACTTAAGGACGTTTGCAAAAAATCAAGCAGAAGTGAAGGCAAAGGGATGGTCAACACTTTCACAAATGCTGCTTGACCCATTGACTTCAACCAGCAGTTCGTTTTTCGCTCCAGATTCCAGCATCTACAGTCTCTTGTGTCTCCATTATATCAAGATGCTTTTGTAGTTCTTTTTTGTTTTTCTTGAGAACAGTACAGCACAGGAACAGGCCCTTTGGCTCATGACGTCTATGCCAACCACAATGCCAATTTAAACTGCACATTTTCATGTACGTGGTCTATATTTCTTCAGTCCCTGCCTGTTTACGTGTCTGCCTAAATGCTAAATATCTCTTAAACAATGCTATCGTATTTGTTTCCACCAATTACCCTGGCAGTGCATTCCAGGTACCTGCCAGTCTCTGTGTAAAAAAAATCTTGCCTTGTAAATCTTTGAACTTTCCTCCTCTCACCTTCAAGCTGTGCTCTCTAGTACTTTACATTTCTACCCGGGAAAAAGACCCTGACTATCTACCCTAGTTATGCCTCTAATAATTTTATACACTTCAATCAGGCTGCTCCTCAACCTCTGATACTCCAGAGAAAACAATCCAAGTTTGTCCATCCTCTCCTTATAACTAATCCAGGCAACATCCTGATGAACCTCTTTTGCATCCTCTCCAAAGCCTCCACATCTTTCCTATAATACAGCGACCAAAACTGCACACAATATTCTAACTGCGGCCTAGCCAAATTTTTATACAGTTGCAACGTGATTTCCTGAGTTTTATACTCAACACCCCAACTGATGAAGGCAAGCATGCCAGGTACCTTCTTTACCACCTTATCTACTTGTGTTGCCACTTTCAGGGAGCTATGGACTTGCACCCCAAGATACCCTGTGCATCAATGCTCCTAAGTGTCCTGCTTTTTATTGTATACTTTCTACTTACATTTGAACACCCAAAGTGTAACACTACACACTTGTCTGGATTAAATGCCATCTGTCATTTCTCTGCCCACATTTCCAACTTTTCTATATCCTGCTCTATCCTTTGACAACCTTCTTCACTTTTCACAACTCTGCCAATTTCTGTGTTGTCTGCAAACTTACTAATCACCCATATATATCACAGGGTTCCAGTACTGATCCTCGCAGACACCACTGGTCACAGATCTCCAGTCAGAATAAAATTCCTCCATCACTACCCTCTGTCTTCTATGGTCAAGCCAATTTTGAATCCATTCTACCAAGTCTCCATGGATTCCATCTGTACAGGAAGAAGATGGAGAGCTTAGTGGAATGGTGTCAGGACAACAACCTTTCCCTCAATGTCAACAAAACAAAAGAGCTGGTCATTGACTTCAGGAAAGGGGGCGGTGTACATGCACCTGTCTACATCAATGGTGCTGAGGTCGAGAGCGTTGACAGCTTCAAGTTCCTGACAGCACACATCACCAACAGCCTGTCCTGGTCAAATCATGTAGATGCCACAGCCAAGAAAGCTCACCAGCGCCTCTACTTCCTCAGGAGGCTAAAGAAATTCGGTTTGTCCCCTTTGACTCTCACCAACTTTTATCAATGCACCATTGAAAGCATCCTATTTGGATGTATCATGGCTTGGTACAGCAACTGCTCTGCCCAGGACCGCAAGAAACTGCAGAGAGTGGTGGACACAGCCCAGTGCATCACGGACACCAGCCTCCCTTCCTTGGACTCTGTCTTTACCTCTCGCTGTCTTGGTGAAGCAGCCAGCATAATCAAAGACCCCAGCCACCCGGGTCATTCTCTCTTCTCTCCTCTTCCATCGGGTAGAAGATACAGGAGCCTGAGGGCACCTACCACCAGACTTAAGGACAGCTTCAACCCCACTGTGATAAGACTATTGAACGGTTCCCTTATACAATGAAATGGACTATGACCTCACGATATACCTTGTTGTGACCTTGCACCTTATTGCACTGCACTTTCTCTGTAGCTGTGATACTTTACTCTGTACTTTTATTGTTTTTACCTATACTACCTCAATGCACTCTGTACTAACCCAATGTAACTGCACTGTGTAATGAATTGACCTGTACGATCGGTAGGCAAGACAAGTTTTTCACTGTACCTCAGTACAAGTGACATTAATAAACCAATACCAATACCATGATTTCAAAACATTTTGTTGCTTACACAGGAATGCATGCGATCATTGACTTGACGTTAGCTTACTTATTGGAACTGGAAGCCGGAAAGATAATTCTACAGGAGTCATAAAAATGATTAAAAACTGATACTAGAGTTCTAGAGTTGCGATGTTCAATGTGAAGAATATTAAAGGTACCTTATGTAGTAGAATATTATCACTGTACTGTATGCATTTCCCTTCCAAGAAAATAAGCACCAAAATGTTTTGAAATCAATGCATTAGGCAGCCCATGCACAATGTTAGCATTACACCTGGGCAACAAGTTTAAAATCTACCACACTGCACTGGTATAGATATAGAGCTTTATTCAGCATCTAATAATGCTATAAATTAATTGGGTGACCTCTGATACCATCTATCAGCATTAAAATCAGAAAAATCATCCACATTTCACAATGATGTTGCTCATTCTGATATCCACAGAAAAAAGACTGCCTTTTCAAAATGTCACTAAGTTATAAGGAGATCATATTTATGGGCATTGCAATAGAAATCAAAGGATTTTCAAGAAATTTTCTAAAAAGTGTATTGACTTCTGCATGCAGATGAGACCAAATTGTTTTGTGGCTACTGTAGATCACTAAAATAGTACATTTAAGCTATAAAAGTTATCACCATGCTTTTTATCTGTTGTTCCCAGTGATCTAGAACCCCCAGTACAAATGAATTTTAAAGCCCAAACATTGAAGACAAATATTTGAGACAGCTGTGTGTACCAGGAACACAACTTTATGTAGAGTTTTGTTTTAAATTATATGCATCCAATTCTAACTCCATTTTAATAAGGATATCTTAATCCTAATTATTAACATTTTCTAGTCATTTGCTACTGTTATCCATCATGAACAATTGGTATATTCTGATCTGTAATCTGCCATTTTATCCCCAAAAATACCCATGCTATTGTGGTGCAATACTTAATTCTATTCTCACTGTGTATATAATGATATTATTTCTCCAAGATTGGAACATCCATTTTAGCATTGTAACATAACCAAGCAATCTCAACTTTCTGCAAGTATTTCAAAAGATTTTTCAGTACTGGCATTTCAAACTCAGTTTTTGTCTCCATGTTTAAAACAGTCTTGGTTTATTCATGTTCTAAAGGGACAGTTCCTTTCAGGAACAAGGGATCAAAATAAATATTATACACACAACATACTGAGTACCTCCTTATTTCAAATGTACCACTTCCATTAAAAAATTGTGCATTTTATATACAATGGTATACTTTGAAATGTGTGTTCTAAATCACTCAAGATAGTGCCAGATTAAATATGAAAGCATTCACAAGGCTCTGCTACATACTTAATTTAGAAAGTAGCTTACACCATATCTAACAGTGCATTATATTCCTGAGACACAGCACAGCCTTTAGGTTGCTTGAGCAATTAAATTCTAGTGGGGCAGCTAAGCAATGAAGGCATCACAATACTTTTCACAAGAGGTACAATAATGAAGTAATTTGGTACATTAAATCACACTGCAGCGAATATTCTACATTGAACAAAGTCTGAGAGGAAGCCCAATAGATAACGTTGCTACTGCCCAATCAGAAAACTTTCCTGAGGGAAACGACATCACCTCCCTGATAAGAACTGTTACCTGTTCCCAAGTTTAACTTATTTTGGAGAACTGTTTAAAAAAAAAAGTAAGATTCCATGATTCATTCAACTTTTGAATTGATCAGCTTCAGCATTACAAGAAGCACTGTTACCATGCACGCTGAAAATGACAAAACATAGTAGGTCTATGAGTCAGGAGACAGTGCATCTGTAACACTTTAGACAGAGGATGCTTTCTGGTCTCACATGTGTTTTAGCTGAATACTTTAAAGAAGAATGGGGAATTATACTCAGGGGTTCAGAAGTAATTTGGGCAGGCTGTACATTTTCTTAACACTGTCTTTTTAACGCCAGGCTCAGATCCAAATGAACTTCTCAAGATGCACTTTAAAGCTACGACATTGGCTCTAAAACCAAACATGGAAGACTGACCATCATTAAGTTCAGCATCACCAAAAGTCATATTTCCTTAAATGATATAAATAATGCACCTTATGAATCCCATTTTGGAAGAAATGGTTAAAACGGCTTGAAGCTAAAAATTGTTTAGGGAAGTTAATTCTATCACTAAGTATAATGATTAACACATGCTCCAATATTTGCAGCACAGCGTAGACCTCTTGATGCCCTGAAGGAATCAGAATTTTGCAACAGGGTTACAAATTAATTTCCCACTGTATTTTCTTTTCATTGATCTGCAGGATAAATATCTTTCATAGATGGTACACAAGACATCAATTTACAATGACAAATCTTTCCGATAGTTTAGGGGAAAAAGAAGCATCTCAGATTTAACAGGCAATTTTAAAAGGTTACAATGTTTTTCCCTTGCCCTTGTCTAACTAAATTACCACAAAATCCGTACAAACAAACTACTCATGGATGGTTCGTCTTTATTGAAAATTACTATAAATACTTTCAGAAGCAAATCTGAGACATGTCAAGCATAAATGTGGTAAAAATATGCCGGTATGGAGTATCATAAATCCTGATTTGATTCGGGCAACCTAAAAACAAATGTACCCTCGCAGACCACATTTTTCTAAATGCTATGTCTGATTAAGCTATGCCATTAAGTGACAGCTGAGTTCAAGCTGAACTTTAACATTAATATGATATTATTTAAATGACTTCACGTTATTTTTGCACAAAAAATGATGAATGATTTGTCGACACCCCGAATGACATAACGCAGGCAGACCATTTAATGAGTTTTGACAAAATGGAGACATATGCAGAATATTTGTTACTGAGACAGTCATTGTGGGCCTTTGACAGCATTTGTTTTTGATTGTCTGCAGGCATTGAAGCATCTATTTCAATTCCTACTTCCTTTTCCTCTGAATTTTGAATCTAACTAATGTCATTTTTAAAGGCATTTACATATTACACTTAATCAGATTTTTCTAAGTTACGGTTCACAAACAGAATTGTGAGGTTTCTATAAAACTGAAGCAATGACAATCAGTAGAGTGAACCTTTGTCAGCAGTGTTTGCAATTGGAATAGTGTTGTAAGATTACTTAAAGAAAATAGAAAGCTGACAGATTTAACCCCGTCAATGTTACTCTCATGTCAATGGACAACCTGTCTACAGTTTGAAGGCAAAATACACTTCATTTTCAATTTATTTTAATTTATTTGATTTTTGTTTTTTTTACTTCATGCTTTTGACCAGAGTTTTTCTACCATCACCAAAGAATGCAGTGGCCGACAACAATGGGTAACATAAAATAGCCTGAAAGTGGCATCTCTTATCAATAAAAGCACCAAATTTGTCTGAATATCCATGTCCAAGTGGATATCAAAGGTGCAATTTTGCTTAATCTAATGTCATATAGTGTGCACGAGCTTCTATATTAGAGTAAATAATATTAGTAAGTACATAAAGTGGATGCTGTAGTGGCGCATATTACATATATATGTGGATGAAAATTCCTCAACTGGAAATCATTAAAAAATTGCTGAGTGGATTATGAAAGTGGCCAGATTGCCTAAATTACCTTGAAACAATGGGCCAATTCTCTCAAAATGTTCAGAAAACACATGTTTGGCAACATATCCTTTTTAGTCTCCCCTCCCCCAAAACTGGGACATCCCACATAGCAGCTCAGACAAAACTAATGCAATTTACATGCTTTGGGAAGAGATTTACGAAAGGTTGAGTTTTGGTTTAGTTGGAAATGAAATCTAATCATGGGAGTTATGATGGAAGCATTTTAATCACTGTCCAGTTGGGTGACACTTTTGAGAGGAGTAAATCCAACAAGTCTAAGTCCTTAAGTAATTCATTTTGAATGTACATGTCAGTCCACTCCCTCTTCATGCAAAACTCTTAGCGATTATGGCAAGAACGTCGAGCATTTCTAGTTACTAAGTAAAGTGCAACATTCCTCATAAGTTATATGCAAGTTTAGAAATGCTGGCAATAGTATTTATATTTATTTATATAATCGCTTCATAACAATTGCAGCATCCTGTTTAATTAACTTTTAAAATTCAGGTTTGTATTTAACTTGAATCTCAGATTGGCTGAATAATTCCAATTTTAGTCAGATACAGAGGTTGATACAGTGAAGTGGAAGCGAGTGGGATATCTGCTCTGGCTTCATGATTTTTATTGCCCGTTCTTCTGAAAAAAAACAAATGCGCAACCAGTGCGAACATCACTGTTTATAAGCAGCTGTTTGATAGAGGATTTGGGGTGCAACAGGGAGGCTGCCACCTAAAGTCAGATTACAATCTTGCATAATTCTACATTGTTTTGTTAATTAATTTTTCAGGATGTGGACTTTGCTGACAAGGTCATCATTTATTGCCTTTCCTTAAATGTCCTTGAGAAGGACATGATGAGCTGACTCCTTGAATCACAGTAGTTCTTTGGGTGAAGGTACTCCCCACAGTGCTGTTGGGGAATCCCAGCAACGATGAAAGAATAGCCATTTATTTACAAATGAGGATGGTATGGAAGGCAACCTTCAGGTGGTGATGTTTTTATGCACCTGATATTCTTGTCTTTCTTAGTGGTAAAGGTCACAAGGTTATATAAGGCGTTATCAGGGTAAACTAGGTAAGCTACTGCAGTGCTTTTGTCGATGACACATACTGCAACTATGGTGCACTGGTGGTGGAGGGAATGAATGTTTAGGGTAGTCAATCAAGCAGGTTGCTTTGTCCTGGATGTGTCATGCTACTTTAATGTTACTGGAGCTGCACTCATCCAGGCAAGTGGAGAGTAATCCATCATGCTCCTGACTAATGCTTTATGGATGGCAGAAAGTGACCAGTGAAATGAGTTATGAAACAGCAGCAGCCAACACAGTACCCTTATGATTCTCCTAAATATTCATGGAGGTGCTTCTAAAATCTAATTAAGAATGGGAGATCACCTTTCCCACCCATGGGCAAAATAAGCCAATCAATTCATCCACCAGCAATGGGCAATGGTGGCTAAGCAGATCAATGCCAGTCCCTCATTAGAAAAGTCCTGCCTATAGCACAGAATGACATAACACCTCAACAAAACTATCAAGAAAAGATTCCATTCAACATTTCTATTGGCATTTATGTATCCCAGAACCATATGACTTCAGACCCAACATCATCAACTCTTCTCTCGTGCAGTGCTGGTCTGAGGAAGCAGATAAGCTCCTACGTGACTGCTTTGAGACAGTGGACTGGTCCATGTTCAAAGACTCAGCTGCCAGCCTTGATGAGTATGCCACCGCCATCACAGACTTTATTAGCAAATGTGTGGAGGACTGTGTACCAAAGAGGACAATACGGGTGTTCCCAAACAGGAAACCATGGATGAACTGGGAGATCCACTCCCTACTGAAGTTGAGGACTTCTGCACACAAATCTGGTGATCCTGATCTGTACAAGAAATCCAGATATGACCTTCAGAAAACTCAGGGATGCCAAGAGGCAATACCGACACAAAATAGAGTCCCAGACTAGCCGTCAGTTATGGCAGGGCTTACATGCCATAACAGGCTACAAGACAAAGACGGGCTGCATAGTTAACAACAGCGCATCCCTTCCTGATGAACTTAACGCGTGTTTTGAACAGAAGGGAAGTGGATTGTCACCATCCACCCTGACAGCCTCCAATGCAACTGAACCTGTAATCACCGTTGAGGACGTAAGATCAGTCTTCTGGAGAGAGGACACGAGGAAAGCATTTGGCCCATATGGTGTCCCTGGCCGTGTGCTCAGATCTTGTGCTGATCAGCTGGCAGAAGTATTTGTGGACATATTTAACCTCTCACTGCTTCAATCCTAGGTTCCCACCTGTTTTAAGAAGACCACTATCATCCCAGTACCGAAGAAAAGCAAGGTAACATGCCTCAATGACTACCAACCAGTGGCTCTGACATCCACCATCATGAAGTGCTTTGAGTGGTTGGTCATGGCTTGCATCAACTCCAGCCTCCCAGACAATCTTGACCCACTGCAATTCACCTATCGCCAAAACAGGTCCACAGCGGACGCCATCTCCCTGGCCCTACACTCAGCTCTGGAGCATCTGGACAGTAAAGACACCTACATTAGACTATTGTTTATTGACTACAGCTCTGCCTTCAATACAATAATCCCAAGCAAACTTGTCACCAAACTCTGAGACCTAGGACTCAACACCTCCCTCCATAAATGGATCCTTGACTTACTAGCCAACAGACCACAATCCAGTGAGGATAGGCAGCAATACCTCTGGCACGATTATTCTCAACACCAGTGCCCCACAAGGCTGCGTCCTCAGCCCTCTACTCTACTCCCTATACACTCATGACTGTGTGGCCAGATTCTGCTCTAACTCCATCTACAAGTTTGCAGAGGATACCACCGTTGTAGGCCGTATCTCAAACAGCGATGAATCGGAGTATAGGAAGGAGATAGAGAGCTTAGTGGAAGGATGTCATGACAACAACCTTTCCCTCAATGTCAACAAAACAAAAGAGCTGGTCATTGACTTCAGGAAAGGGGGCGGTGTACATACACCTGTCTACATCAATGGTGCTAAGGTCGAGAGGGTTGACAGCTTCCAGTTCCTGACAGCAAACATCACTAACAGCCTGTCCTGGTCAAATCATGTAGATGCCACGGCCAAGAAAGCTCACCAGTGCCTCTACTTCCTCAGGAGGCTAAAGAAATTTGGTTTGTCCCCTTTGACTCTCACCAACTTTTATTGATGCACCATAGAAAGCATCCTATCTAGATGTATCAGGGCTTGGTATGACAACTGCTCTGCCCAGGACCACAAGAAACTGCAGAGAGTTGTGGACACAGCCCAGTGCATCACGGCCACCAGCCTCCCTTCCTTGGACTCTGTCTTTACCTCTCACTGTCTTGGTGAAGCAGCCAGCATAATCAAAGACCCCATCCACCCGGGTCATTCTCTCTTCTCTCCTCTTCCATCGGGTAGAAGATACAGGAGCCTGAGAGCACGTACCACCAGACTTAAGGACAGCTTCTACCCAACTGTGATAAGACTGTTGAACGGTTCCCTTATACAATGATGGACTCTGACCTCACAATATACCTTGTTGTGACCTTGCACCTTATTGCACTGCACTTTCTCTGTAGCTGTGACACTTTGTACTGTTATTGTTTTTACCTGTACTACATCAATGCACTCTGTACTAACTCAATGTAACTGCACTGTGTAATGAATTGACCTGTACGATTGGTATGCAAGACAAGTTTTTCACTGTACCTCGGTACAAGTGACAATAATAAACCAATACCAATACTGGATCCTTTCAATCAAATCAGACTATCCTTCAGTTTGCACTAATGCTTTTTCTTAGTGCCTTCCCAGCTTGTATATTATCATCAAGCACTAAGAAAGGACAGACAACACTGGCAACAGATACCAAATGGAAAGGCCAAATGCAAAGGGGTTTGGCAACTCTGGTTGGAGGTATTCCAGGGACTTCCATTGAGTGAGTTGCAAACACTTTCTCCTCCCAGTCAGCTTCCCCAACCCATTTCCAAAATTTCCATAATAAATAAAAAAACATACCTTTATTAAACAATCCATTTGATTTTTTATAACCACTATATCCAGGGGATTACTCTTTGGAGTCTCAGACAATTCTGGAGGGTTAACAGTCCTAGTGGAATTGCAAAGGCACAGCCTGAGAGCAGGTGCAGTTATTCAACAAGAATAAAACATCTTACAGGATAACAATACTTTTGGCCCTTTGCCAATCTCTCAACCAGAGCCTACTCTGTCAACACTAAGCCAGCTGGGCCAGGCTAATCTTAGCCTCAAGCTCCTCATGGTTTCCAACCATGAACATCTCAAAGACTCTCAAATGCACCACAGCAGCCTTCCAGCTTCTATGCTGGAACCATTAGGGGAACATCTTCTGGAAAGCACAGTAGATTATAAAGCATACAAGAGAGGTCCCATGGGCTAACACAGGGTAATAACTGGTGCATACACATATGTGTAAAATGGTAAAGTGATGAAGCTCATTAAAATCATTGTGTGCAGACAAAGTTCCTGTAATGGATGTTGTTGCTGCCACGTTCGTCAGGGCTATTAATGCGGCTAAATTGGGGATTTGCACCTTTGTCAAAAAGGAACAAAAAATGTGGGCTATTATTTAACATCATAGCAGGGCAGAAGAGTCTATTTAGATGAAACACTCTTGAAATGCTACTGCCAAGGACTTCTGGCTCCAGACAAGGGTTGCAGCCATTCTGTGTTCAAACCTTCAACCTGCCAAGAATACTATCCAATTGTGATTTGAAGGGATGTCCCAATTGCATTCTACAGCATACCATCATATTAGCCATTTTCTGTTGTCTGTTCTACCGAAAGTGACCAGACTTCTCCAGCCAATGAAATTGTTGATTTGGAAATTAATAAAGGTTATCTCTGAGAAGAGTCTGGCTGTCAAGTGTAAGCTTCTGTTAAACTTCAGAGACAAGATCTTCTTTCCAAGCAGCAACACTCTCACTTGCTGTGTAGGAGTAGAGTGGGGTGGGGTGGGGTAGGGAAGAATGGGGTGAGATAAAAGCTCAAATGTAATGTTGGAGAAACTGGAGAATCCATTGTCATTATGCTGTGAAATGGACAATTGAATTCTGGAGTAAGGACATCGCAGTTAAGTGCAAAAGTTCAGAAAATGTTTCAAGGATCTCCTGCTCCTTCACAGGTATGCTGTTTTAGACTACCTGTTCTCCAATCTCCAGAAATCAATTAAACTTCAGTATTTATGAAATATTCTCATTGCAAACTATCCTGAAATTGTTGCATTTTGTTGTACGAGGTAAGAGTGAATTTTTAACCATGTTTTAATATATAATTGTTGCTCAGGAAATTATCTAGTTCTAAAAAAAAATTAACAAAATCAATATTTTAGCTTTTAACCTCTACATTTACATTCTTATCAGTATGTAGTAGGTTGTAAAATCTTAAAATATTAGATAAAAATTGTGCTTTATCCTTCCTTGATATCACTGATGACATCACTGCTATTGTTTACCAGGTATGTGAAGTGACGTAAAGTATCTGTTAATGGAAAGAGGATTTGTTGACATTGAACTTATTAGATCTTTGATGGAAGTTTTCTTGGAGGTCAACAGCAAGGGCGGCAGCTTTGCTGAAGAGCTCAAAATCCAGGCTGATAGCTTAATGAGAACTGGCAGGAAAGTGGACATAGAACGTATGCTATAAAACCAGAAAATGCTGGAAATACTCAGCAGGTCAAGCAGACAACACCTGTAGACAAAGTAGGAGATTTTACACTTCAGGTCCATGATGTTTGACCAGAATTAGGATAGGTCAGAAATGAAAAAAAAATTAAGCTGCAGGTAATGGAGGGAGAGCAGAGAGAACAATAGGGAAGATTAGTGAAAGGGAGAGACAGAATGAAGCATGTGGGGCTGTTTCTAGAAGAAAGAGGGTGGTAAAGGTCTAAAATGAGAAATGAAATCTGAATTTACCAGAAAAGAGAGAAAAAACATTTGAACTTTGGAAATGTGAGACACAAGGTTGGAAGGACCAATTATCTGAAAAGTGGGATTCAAAACCGAGTTGAGAAGGTTCCAAAATGCTTCACTGTAAGATGAAATGTTGTTCCTTGAGGTTGCATCGAGCATTGTTGGAACAATGTGGGAGGCCAAAGACAGACAGATCAGAGTGAGAGTGGGATGGAGAATTAAAGTTACCCCCGCACACTGAATAAAGTGTTTCTCTCTTCACAGATACACTCTGACTTGTGCATTTACTGTTTTTATTTGAAATCCATGATCTGTAGTATTTGCCTCCACACATATGATATTCTATTGATGATCACACCACAGATCATCATATATATTAAAGAATACATGTCACTGCAAATCAGGGGGCAGTGAAACTGTCTAATGGAGCCTCCATGAGCAATCGATGACACCTCAGATTTGGGGTAGCCCACAGTCGGTTGAATCCTGAATCCTCTCCTGAACCTTGCAGATGTTCATAGTGAGAATTGCTGAAGTGCTTGCTCCAACACTCAAGGCGATAGTCACTTGCTTAATGCAAGCATAAACTGTAGACTAATTTATGTTACAGAATCCACTGGCAACTTGAAAGGAGCTCACAGTAAAAATGTTAAGTGCAGTAGACACCTTGATTGCAAAAGGAGTGGCATTTAATTGCAGGTTCAATGCTGTGATAGGTTCCCTAGATAACTCCAGATTAAATATGCACTTTTCCTCAGATATACAGGTACATTGTTTTACACCTGAAGTTTCTGTTGGGAGAGTGAGGAATCTTGCAAGTGTCCTGTTTGCTTCTTCCTTCTCATATTGATCTTCTCCTCCTCGTGTGATCCAGCGATTTGTCACAAGGACTCTCCAGAGCAATATGCTTTAAGGATGAGTCTAACCAGAGTGATTTAACTGAAGGATTCCACCAGCTTTGCCAGAGAAATTTGACTGAAGGATCTGAGTCTATCCAGTAAAAATATGACTGAAGCACTCCATGAGTCTATTCTGAGAAATCTGATTGGAGCATTTCATGAGTCTAGCTAGAATGATTTACCTGAAGGAGTCCACAAGTCCACCAGAGGGTCTACAGACATCTAGCCAAACTATTTTGTCAGAAGCTCCTCAAGAAGAAATGTATGCTGTCAGAAACTACTAAAGAGTCTAGAATATTGTGCACCCATCATATTCTGAAATTATCCATTTAGCGAAAAAAAAGCACATGCAGATACAAAAACCTTCCCAAATACCTGCAGCAAAGAAGAATGAATAACATTGAAAATGGCCTTTTCCCAAATTGTCCCACCCATGGTTTGTATGTGGGTTTAAGGACTAACAGAAGCAGTATGGATGGAGACAAAAATTGCTTTATTTGACCTGGCATGCATGCAATAATAAGGTCTCCTGTTTCAGACGCAAGTCAAAGTCACTTTCTGTTAAAGGAACCCAGTCTAAAAACTGACATTTATCTCCATCACTGTTGCTTCTACCTCCCATTCCTCAATCATGACTACTTTCATTTTCATAAGCAATATGCTCCTAATCAATACTTTATTATATTATGAGCTAATTACTTATGTTGGGTGGCCTTACTGTGCCAAATTTTGAAAGAGATTGTGGACTATTATTGCAAAAGAGGTGGAATTGAGAGAGAAAAGAGAAACTAAACTGCTGCACACTTAAATCTTGATTTTTGACTGCTTTCAGTTACAAATTTCTCTCCTGTAACTTGGGACTGGCCAATCTACCCTGAATCAATTTAACCCCCCACCCAAAAAATGAACAATTAAAAATATCACAAATCACACATGTATCAGTGCTTTACACTGAAAGAACAATTTGTATCACTACTACTATAGCCACAAGCTGCAGTATACACCAGCAATGCTTTTAGTTTAGTTAGCATGAAACAATGCCACCCAATGTGCAGTCAGACAACTTATATTTTGTTCTACATGAGATGAGGCTGTCCATACTTTGAACTGCATATATTTCTGAAAAAAAAACACAAATGGTAAAGCAAGTGCCAAGAAGGAAACTCAGTTCAGTTATGTAACACTTCTGCAATGTGAGTATTTCATTAAAGGGAGGGGGAAGGTTATTTATAGAAAAAGCACAATAGATTCCTACCTTGACCTTACCTTCGCAACATTCCTGTCAAGATCCTCGAGCTCTTACCAAGGTTTGTATCAGTTTCACGCAGCTGAAAGGGAAAATGGGAAAGCAAAGGTTTACTTGGTAGAACAAGACTAAATAGTTATTTCAGACACCAAAGTTCAACTTTCAAACTGAAAACAGGTCTCCACTGCCAATGATAGGAGTTCCTTTTTGCACTTTTAGAAGAAAGACACTCATATTCTACCAAGAAATAAGTATGGCTAGACTAGTACATCAAATAAAAAATCTTTCTAGTTCCAAGAAGCAGTGCACTCTCACTATATAACCCATTTTTTTTCTTCACAAGATGACAAATCTAATGTATATTTTCAGCATTAGCAGTTTAAAAAATATTGTGACAGAAGCCAGCTTTGATCATTTATATTCTTCATACAAAAGAACATTAGCTTTAATAAAAATAATTTGGCAAACACAGGAATAGGTTGAAACAGTCAAGGTTATGACCTGGAATTCATAAAATGTTTATGCATTGTAAAAACATTTTATAAGGAAAATGATATTTCTCTATTCTACCTTTCTTTCCTAGGTAAAAAGACAGAATTCCTTTAAGGTACACTCACGCACAAAAGTGCACACACCAATCTTTTGGGGAGTCTAAAGCTAGCATGTTGTTTTTGTACTGATCCCTTTTGCTACCTTTGTAGAAATATGCAGTCATAAAAAAAACCTCTGAACTGTGCTCTTGAAGTTAGAATTCTGGAATGAACAAAGAGGAATGAATTTGCATTTCTTTTCCCACACTGGTGTGGAATGCATACAATCTGTGAGTTGGAAAAACTGACTGCACAGATTGCTTGATTATAAATTTATAATACAATGGCTGACAAAAATCAAATATCAAGTACATTTTCAGAGGTCTACAGCCAACCTGAACAAGTTAATGTTGCATTACATCAATTAGCTGTTTTCTTTTTCAAAACTCCGGCCCAACCAGGATATGTAAGGGGGAAGATTAAGATATAATGAAAAAAAATGCAAATAAGAAAATTAAAAATAATTCACATAAAAATTATCCTGTGTTGTATGAACCAATTTTCAGCAGTTACATACATTAAATATAAGGTATATGGATATGAGAATTATATAAGACATAAATGGTAAGATACACAAACACAACAAATGATGACTGAAATTTGAAAATCTTGAATAAGGATTACATCCCTTGCTCATTTCACTACTCAGAAAAAGGACAAGGCATGGTTGTGCATTGGAATTTTTTTTAATATGTTCAGAAAACTGAGCCACTTTTGTTTGGGCGCTATTTGTAGATCAATGCAATATTTTTTCAATAAACTCCAGATGGCAAAAGCTAACCGACATTTATTAATCCAAAGTTGTATGAAGAAAACAAACTCGAAATTAGATACAGTTCATGCAAGAGCATGAGTGTTAGCAACATTAATTTTGGTGATTTTCATCTTAACAGACAGAAATCTTTAAAAAAAACTGTCTATAAAATCAGTCTAAATTAGGAATAAAGGTGGACTTTTTCAATTTAGCTGCATTTACCAGTATAAAATTTTATAGTTTTATTGTTTTTAAAAAATCAGAGTTCTTTAAAGCCCTTGATCTGAAGATGATTATTTAGCTCCATTTTTTTTTACAGAGATCAACTGAAACCCACTTCAGTTACACAATTTCAAACTCACCCTTTCCCGAGCTCGTTGAATCTTTTCTTTGTCATGATGCAGGTTCTCCAGGATCTCCTGTCCAATTTGTTCTGCAACCCAAAGATAACAATCACTATAAGTTACACTGCTTTTTAAAAAGTTGATAAAAATGAATTATCAAAATCTATTCAGTGTGCAAAGCAGTGAGATAGAACCTAAGCTGAATCAACTACCTTCAAAACTTCACAGAAACTAAATAATTTTAATGGCCAACCTCCACTGCAACCTGCCGAGAAACCAATTTCTGCAAAAACAATAGGAAAGTGGAGAAACATTGCAAAAAGCAAATTGTCCTTTGTATAATTTTGTAGTAAATGGATAGGTCATTTTTAAAGAACTGAAAGATTAGGGGAAACATACCATAATATTTTTTTTGAAACCAAATACAAACAACATAAAAGGTGCTTATGGTAAGACTGGTAGAAAGACGCTCTGCTTCCAACTTCCAATTTCATAATTATTGCTGAATTGTGGAAACACTTACTTATTTCACATTCTATCTAAATATATTTATGTGAAGGTCTGGCATTTTCTTTAAAATTTCTGACTTAAATTCTTTGAAGATATTTACAAATGGGAGTTTTCAGAGAAATCTCTGATCAGAGTTAATAATTTGTTTTTCTCTAAGTAGGAAGCATCTACAATGAAACATTTAATGATTTTACCAATTTGTAAAACATCAAAATTTAATCAAAACTTAACAATTAAGAAATATTAAATAAAATTGACAAGAATATATCTTGTATAGAGTTTGTGAAAGTGTTAAATGCTGGAGCTAACAATGACAGATGTAGCTGGATAAATTTTTTTCAGATATTTGACTATAAATTGATGTTCCCATTAAGGTATTTCTTCGGTACTGGTTTGTCTCATGGGATTTTCAATAGCATAACGCCTCCCCAAAGGTTCAATGCATTTTAAGAATTTTATGATAAAAAGAATACACTGAGAAAAATGTTTTAAGATGATCTCGTACACCCTCCCATAGAAAAAAAAGGGAAACAGATGCCATTAAATACTGCTGATTCAAAGCAGGTTGGTTAATTAGATTTTTCTCTGTTTCGTTTGGCTGCCAAGTTGACATCTTCACCTTGGTTCTAATGATTCAATCTATTTCTACCAGCAAATGTGACAATGCCACAGACAGTAATTGAGGGTAAAACATTGTCACTTTGATGAATTGTGTTTTTTCCTCATAGTCAATGACTAGTGAAGTCAATAAACAAGGAAAAGAAGCATGTCCGCTGGAATATCACAAAATGAATTGTTGTCTTGACACATAGGGATCAAAACATCATACATTAATTTCATCCTGGTGTGGGGCACAATGGCATCTGCTTCACTCTGACTGTCTGCACAGATAAATAATTGGGGCTATCATCAATTTTGCAAGAGTTTTTTTTATTCAGTATGCAGCACAACTGACGAACTTTGGCCCTTTTCACAAGGAGAACAGCCACAAGCAGAAAGTGCAGCCATGACATAGATGACACTAGAGCAATACCTCCTAAATAACTATATTCAAGGTAACTACAAGCTTGAAGATAAACACATGAAAGGGTAATTTTTAAGGGAGAAAAAAAGAACTTTTTATCATCTTTAAATAGTTCTATGAAGGCCGGTAGGGCTCGCCATCCTTGTGACTGGTCTGAAATAATTCATCCTCTGAATATGAATTAGCACTGGGTAATCACAGCATATTTATTACGCATTTCTGTGGTCCTTTCCTCCTGTGAATGCTGTATTATTCATTGCTTCTGCCCTGACCCTGATGCGCTCCTGTTCTGACAAATCATACTTGATTAAGACAAATCTTTATTAGTTAGGTAGTCAACTTCCCCATTTATCATTTGCAAATCTCATTCCCCTTTTCCAAGTATGCTAAAACTGACTACTGCAATTTGGTAGAAGCTGTATAAAATGCTTATTATGGGAAATGAGTGCAAATGCAGATGCAAAAGTCAGCAATGGATGAAAAGGGAGTAGGCTATATATCAGCAATTCAAAATAAACATATCAGGAAAACAAACTTAACTCATGCTATAACAAGAGGTGAATTTTGTTTTTGTTTATTTTACAACACAATATGCAAAGTTAGAATCTATAAGCGATTTAACCAGAAGACAGAGCAGTCATCAATAGACTGTGCAACAATATTGAATACTTATTTCTTTTCCTTTACTATTAACAATATTGATCTTGTGAACCTGGTAAGCACAGAACTGGTCAACAATATATGAAATATTGTTAAATCATACAGGAGTTAAAAGATATTAAATTTAGTACTTAAAACGCCACTTCATGGTTCTGATGTCATATACCGGTCCTTAATTCATAAATCACAGGTTTATATTTCAGTTCAGACATTATTTGAAGTTGCTTACATTAACAGTTTTTGTTAGCGCACTCAATGAACTGCTTTACAATGATAGGACGGCACACTGGCGCAGCAGAGAATGCTGTTGCCACACAGCTCCAGCGACTAGGCTTTGATCTGGCGCTGTCTGTGTGGATTTTGCACATATTTCCTGTGACCCCGCGAGTTCCGCCCAGTTGATCTGGTTTCCTCCCACATCCCAAAGATGTGTTAGTAGGTTAATTGCCTATTGTAAACTGTCCCTGCTGGCAGGAGAATCAGGGTCGAGTTGACGGGAATGTGAGACAGAACAGGCTTTCGGAAAATAAATAGGAGAACAGGATCGATGGTAATGCTCTCAGAGGCGGCACAGACTGGATGGGCTGAGTGGCCTCCTCTTCTGTCATAGGAATATATGAGAATGATGACAGTGAAGCCTATTTAAACAAAGTAACGAGTTGGGGGACAAGGGTGGGTAAAGAAGAAAAAGACAATAAGAAAATGTAATCCATGAGACATAAACTAGTTTAAATACTATTCCTGTGGTCAAATGTGGAATGACACCAACGGTGTGTGCAAAATCATCTGGACCCCAGATCATCATGTGCCCCTACATGTGATAAAGTATACAGGAGGGATAGCTGGAGATGGGCTAGGGAGTAACTACTTAATAAAGTTTCTTTGCCAGATTTCTAATGTTAGTTAAATTCTCTCTCAAATTGGTTCATGTGCAGTTGAAGATGAGTATGTTTTATAATCTTAACATTTTGTAGGCATACACTGAAACTATTTACGTAATGTTCTTCCCTTTCACTAAGCAATTTAATGATTTTCGTAGCCTTTACTTAAGGCTAAGATTTAGTTTTGCCTGAGGATTGCAGAGTGCTGTTTGAAGTTTGTTAAGCCATAGGTTTATACTGGATGTTGAACTGAGTGGTTATTGGTCAGGTTGGATTGCATAGGTCTGTAAATTAGAACATGGTGAAATTGAATAATGTCGGAATGATACTCTCCAGTTTTGTACTTGATTACCTCCAATGTCAGAGAAATTATATATTTTTCTCTTCTTGGACACATTATTTGGAGCCATTTGTCATACTCAAGAAATTAAATACAGGACTACCTATGACAGAACAAATTGCACATAGTCCATTTGAATAAGTATTAGTAGGTTGTAGGTCCTTTTCTTAATATACACTTCATTCTTTTGTTGCAACATTAAAAAGGTGGAAGAGGGTGAAATTCTTTACAAAATCACCCAAAGATAGGCTGAACATACACATTAACTAAAGTTTTCATCAGAGAAATTGTTTACAAGAGTTGTATCTTGCAAATGAAATTTTACAACTATAATGAATCTCAATTAAATGCAAAAAGGCAGACATTTTAGTTGTGTGCCTTATAATCATAATTAAGAGTTATGCCAAAGTGGTTTATAATACTTTCTGACTCACTGATATTAATTTCCTATGTCTAACTTTGATTTTTATTTCTAATGCTACAACAGCAAGAACAGAATATACATCATTTTGAGAACAAGATGCTAATCAATAAATTTATAAATAACTCAAATAAAACTTTGCAGCCCAAATGAACAGTATGATAGGACCTAAAAGAAATAGATATACCAATGCAACAAAGGCAAAAACTCTTAAACTGAAATAATTTTGCCAGTATTCCTATCTTCTCATGTAAGAAAAAAAATCAAACAAAAATTAATAAAAAGGTATTGCTCTCGATTAAAATGCTAATGGTTCTTTGTGTGCAGTTCTTTGGGGAACAGAAGAAGTCCTCAATTAAGGATTTCCCATTCTGACACCAAATTTTAGAGTCACATATCTAAAAGCATTTCTCAAGTAATTAAAATAATTTTTGTGTTGATGTCTTTTAAATCAATCAAAGTCACATGCAATGGGAATGAATAGCAGAAACATTGGCTGCCCATTTTACTTATCCTAAGAACAAAAAGTCAGTCTATTGGAAACCAAATCCACCCTGGCTGCTAGGATCAGTCAAACTCTGGAAAGAACGGTAGACATTCTCAGTTGTCTGTAACAAAAAAATCAGTGCTCTTATGATATTTTCAAGACCTGCTCCATATATTGCTTCAATCAAAAGATATTAAAACATATTTTGAGAACTTAATATTATGCCAATGGTCTAATGAGCAAACCTTCCCTGCTCTAATAAATGATACAGAGACCATTATTTCTATGCACAAGTAGATATCTGCATATTTTAGCCCCTTGCTGTCAAAAGCTGCAACACTTTATGATTTTGTTTGTAGGCTAGGATTTTGTAATAAGAATGACAGTGAGATGACACTCAGCACGATTATGGAGTAAATCAAACAGCAACCTTCAATATCCACACAAATGCAATTAAACACTAAATTGGCAATTTGCTATCTAAGTTGCCCTGTTCCTCCATGAGCTTAACTATATTGGTACATCACTGCAAGATTCAGCACTAAATATCTGAAGGCCACAAAGCTGCAGTATTTATATATCCATCATATTCAATGTAAAAAGTTAGGACTGCTCATTCAAGGGTCAACAATGTCTTAATTATGACAAAGTAACCTCAACAACATTCAATTTTGTGTATGGAGTCTTACTTCAGATTAATTATTACTGCAGATGTAATAATTATTGAAATATTTTTAACATGTTTCCTTTTGTCTCATCTCTCTCTCAATCCCATCTTTTTTTCCTCTATTTTGCTTTGTGTTTCTAATTTCTTTCTTCTTGGGCAGTCTGAAGAGGTCAAGGATGGCTTGCTTCCATTCCAGGTCTGTGTGTTCTAAGCTGGTTAATGAGGCTGATATGGGATTTGTAAACTCTGCCATAGGTGGGGGAATAACATGGAAGGTGGTGAGCTCCTTCCTCCATTGTCACTGGGATTCTGTGTACTTCTGATGAACATACTCGAAGTTCTCAGTGTTATTCAATATGCTTCTCCATTTTGAGCAGTCACGAGCAGTGACTTACATGAATTGATGATACATTTATCAAGGAGGCTTTGAAATCATCCTTGAAGTGCCTCCTGTGTCCTTCTGGTAATTTTCTATTACAGCTGTTGTGGGAGTCTGGTAATGCGAACATAACAAAGTGTACCATTTATTGGAGCCAATTAAATGTAATATAGAACTCTATGTTGGGGATCCTGATTTGTTAATCCTGCAGTGGACTTGGAGGATGCTGCAGAGACAACATTGGTGGTACTTCTCCAGGGCTTTCACATCCGTGCTGTAGGTAGTGTCGATGTCTCTGAACATATGGTGAGAGGAATCGTTGCTGCCTGGTAGGCCATGAGCTTTGTACCAGATCAGAGGTCCTGATCTTTGAATATTCTTTTCTGCTTTACCTTGCCTGCTGCACTAAAGTGTCCCCTGACAATAAAAGGCCATGATGAGACCCCAGAAATTGTGGACCTCTTTCCATATCTTGGGAGCCATCTCTCAGTGAAGTCAGACATAAATGATGAAATTCACCACCACCTCCAATGCTCCAGAAATACCTTCGGCCATCTGAAGAAAACACATTGAAAGTTCGGGACTTCAAACCTGGCACATGATCTACCAGGCAGCAATGATCACCACCTGCATCATGAACCACCTACCCAAGTATTTTTACACCAAACTAAAAATAAGCAAATTTGTGCTTTCTGGTTTGGAATCTCTCTTATTCCTTGCTTAGTTGGCTCACTGTGGAGAGTTTTCTACCAAAATGGATCTCTAATAACCATAAGTTGGGGCTCAGAAACCCACGTAATGTCCATGAACAGCTGTCAGCATTGTGAGTGGCAAGTGCCATTTCTTTGAAGCTGCCTGGAAAATCTGGCCAATTATCTTATCTTTATATTTAAGTTGCTTGGTAGCTAAATACAAAACTTTTGAAACTATTCCAAATATTTAATAGATACTAAAATGATTGAGAAATTATCCTGTGGAAAATGGTTTATTCTTAGCTGTGCAGTGCTGAGTTGGTATCATGCTAAAGCTGTGACTTTTCGTTAAAATCAATGAAAATACAGTTAATGCTTGTATTACATTGGATTAAAGCAGTGATAGCACTCATTTGCCAAATGACAGATCAAGGTTGATGGCTATAATATGACCTGCCTTCTAATTAATTTTTCTTGAAAACGCCACACCTCAGACCTGACACTTCATTTTATGAAAGACTGCAAGATCTGACCCTTCTTAAGAGATCATTATCCAATAAAAGTGGCTCAAAACTTAAAAGCCACCTACACAATTAGTAACAACCTTAGGAACCCTACTTGTAGTCTTTGTTACAGCTACATATTGTATACTTAATGATATTTCTTAGAATATCATTCATCAGGATTATTTTTGTTGAAAGCCTCATGCCAACCAATGGTGGAAACAAAATCAGTGTCTAATGCATTCCTCCAAAATAAGCAAAACCTCCAAGATATATTCTCTTAAAATATCAATAGATATCATGATGTACCTATATAAATGTGTCAATTTTGATATTGACCAACTAGGCATGTGGCACACAAAAATGATGCTAATATTAGTTTTAAGTAGTAGAAGTAAATGATTCGAATACAATGTTGTCATTTCATAGGTTGCAAGAACTACCAGATTCTTTCCAATAAACATAAAAACATAAATAGGAATCAGGCCATTTGATCCCTCCAACCTGCTCTGCCATTCAATAAGATCATGATTCATTTGATCTGGGGCTGAGTTCCACTTTCCTTTCTGTTCCCCATAAACTCTGACCTTCCTTTAATACAGAAGTCTGCCTATCTTGTCCTTGAATATATCTCATTTCCTTCACTGTCCACTGTGACAGAGAATTCACCGTCCTCAGAGAACAAACACCTCATCTCTGCCTTAAAACAGACAACTCCTTATTCAGAAATGATGCCCCCAGTTCAACATCCCTCTGCCAGGGTAAGCATCCTCTCAGCATTTAACCTGTCAAGCCTACTCGGAATCATATCTTTCTCACTCTTCAAAACTCTATTAATTATTGGCTCATTTAGTTCAACATGTCCAAATAAGATAATCTCTTCAAAGCAGAATCAGCTTAATGGATCTTCCATTTATTAATTCACTGGTGTCATCTTATGAGGGACCAAAAATTACCTACTTCCTTTTAATACACTCATAGAGGTTCTTACTGTCTATTTTTATATGTTAGCTTAATCTCATAATCTATTCACTTCCTATATTTATTTTTTGCAGGTTTCTAATATTTTGCCAATCAGTTGGGCTATTACTAATCACTGCAACATTGTATGTCTTCAGACAAGAAGGGAAATAGATACAAATGATGTGCTGAGTAAACAATAATAATACATCATAGGTGAACTTTTATCCTTTTTCTCTTGTCTGAAACAACCTCACATGGAAACACTGCATAAAGTTACACTTTAGAAAAGCAAAAGGTGCTCCCTACTTTTATAGTAAACTAATCAGTGTACCTTCTTTGCCCATATTATTTAAAAGAACAAAATGTTCTTTCAGGTTAATAACCCTTTATCAGAACCAGAAGATGTTAGAGATATTTGTGGTCATGGGTGAATCCAATACAGGAAAGGTGATATTTAAGCTGGAACCCATGTGACATGAGTTGCAGCCAAAAACAGTAGCTGTGAAAATAATGTGGCTGTGAAAATAAGCTTAGTGAAACACATGGCAAATACAAGAAGGGATATAGATAGCAATGAAGGTGAACTGGTAAAGATAGCAACAAAAATCATGCCACAGCTGGATCTTTATCTTATTACTTTTGTTTCGAACAACCTCAAATGTGCAGCAGAGTCAACCCAAATGAATGATGAATGTATAGCCATAAAGAAACAGAGTCCTTGTTTTTTTGAAAACAATACTTAACACTTTTTGATCATGCCACAAACATAAAAGCAAAGATTTTACTTAAAATGAAACCATATTAAAGCTTTAATAGACAACATTTATAGAATTTAACAGTAAACACACCTCAAAGCCAACCATGCTTATAAACATGTGCCAAACTTCAGAAATCTTTTCAAACAAAAATAACAAAACAGTTATTTCCAACCACTTTGAACTTAGAAACTTAGATCACCACCTAGTAATTTACATTGCCATCTTGTTGGCTGAAAAAAATCAATGCACTTTATACCTTGCTTTACCTTATTGCAGGCCACCTGAGACTTTGTTCGTTCTCTTAGAAAACTATTTATTTTAAACAGATTGGTGCCTCCATTAAAGACTAAAAATATAAAACTCACTAAATATTTTCACAAACCCAGATTCAGGGCAGCTGCTTTTTACATTTTAAGGCCAGAATGCAAAGGGGAAAAGAAAACCAATCAAAAATATATCAGTGACTAAGGGGATTAAAACTCAACTTCCCATAAAACCTTAATTTTCTCTACTTCTACAATCCACTTCAACTGAATTCAATAAAGAAGCAAAACCTGAAAGAGATAGGAAGGATAGCAATAATTGCATTTATTCCAGTAAAATTATGCTACATTTATTGAAATAAAATGTAACAGGCACATAAATAACACACAATACCCCTACATAATGCTGCAACTATAATAAACGTAAATTGAAGGCTACAACTGCCGATTAAGTAAAATTCTGACATCCTCCAAAAGATTTTAAGTTTGTTAAATAAGTAGTAAAATTGCCCTTAGCTACAGGTAAAATGCAAGTTATGGTTGCTGTTCTATTAAATACACAAAACATTTGACAGTTTAAATGGTATTTTATTTAAGTTGAAGGGTTTGGCTTCTTTCACTACAGCTGTCAATGGATAGCCTGGAGGCCTGCACAAGATCAATGACAAATGGTCTACAAAATCTGTGCAATCTCATTCTAAACTCAGCTAATTGGAAGAGTGTCACACATACCACAGTTGTATTTATTTCTGCTCACGTGTGATAAATTCCACCAGACTGCAATTTAGATAAAGATACGCAATAATTTGGAATTTAATTAGAGCAGGCAAACTCTAAAGCTTTTAAGACAAGTTTGTGTCCTGTATATACTTTATTTAAATCTAGAAACAATCAAAGTACAAAATCCAGACATATATTTCTGTAACTATTTACTTGCTTTTGATCATATTACTTCTAAATGGGCCTAATTGATTATGGAGTTCTGAAAAAGATGCTTGAATTACTGGAAAGATATAGTATAGTTGCAAGAAACTGACAGAATTCAGAAAGCAAGACAAAATAAAAGCCAATTATTTTTGAAAATATAGAGTTTTGTGACATATTAAATAACACTTAATATTCAATGAAACATTGAATGCTAAAATAATTCTATTTCCCTAGAAAAGATAATTCATGAAATACAGAAACATATACTGATTAGCTGTGCATACATGTAAAATAAGCAAAATGCGTCGACTGGTCACTCTAGTGATTATGCTTTGAGACTCAGGTAGTTCCAGTTAAAATTCTAAGAAAAGTTGAGATTTGCAATGTGGGTTTTTTCTTCCAGTATTCACTTAAGGTGTTGAAGGTAGAGCTTCAACTCAGGGAATTCCTGAAATCAGCTCACAAAGTGAAGAATGCAATAACAGGTGCCTGGGACTAAATTATAGGCCAAACTGTCTTATAACCCCAGTTTAAGGTCACGAGGAAATATACAGAGACTCTGGGAAGAAAATAATATTAAAAAAATAAGTAAATGAGGTCCCTTTTGTAATGAACTACAGTAATATATAGACTTCCAATGGCTTTTTATGGTTCTACATCACCAATTGTTCTTTAACCTGCCTCTTCTAAGGAATACTTCATTGGCCAATCCATTCAAACACTGAAGCAATTACCCTGATTCAGTTAAAAAAAATTGTTTCCATACATAAATACTCTACTTTGTGCTGTAGCTCATTTTAAATCAGGAGCAACTCTTTCAAGTTACGTCCCTGTATTGTCCATCCTGTTGCAGTTTCTTGCCACAATGCCAATAGTTGATATCTTCCCTAATTAACTATTCTCCTCAATCAAGTGTATTTTATCATGAGGGAAATGTGGAGGTGGATGGGAGGAAATCACAGCTAAATCTAATCCTGTACTCCCACCTCCCACCACCACCGCCCCCCCCCCACCCCCACGACCCTAATTTACAGAAACATGCCCTTCCAGCAGAGATCAAAATATTAGGTCATGAAACTAATTGTGACATCCCCAATATCACAACTGCTGTGACCAATTCCATACAGGTCAGGGACTGAACATAGCCTTTTCTGGCCTGTAAGGCAAAAATGTGAGCACTCAGAATAATTAATGACACTTAATGATTAATTCCTTGGCAGTTGTGAGCCGTCCACCCTTGCTGCTCCTCTACCTGTGGGTCCACACTTAACTGAAGCAGATCTTCAGATTCAGTATCCTGAACAAAGTTAGCTCCAGTTAGGTTCAAAAGGCTCTGCACAGCACAGGGCTTATTGCAAATGGTATCATATTGCAGTCTTTGAACAAACTCTGCCCATAGAAAGGTATTGACAGATGGTGAAGACATGCCTCCAGCTTAACTGGCTGTCAAATAGTTTGACATAATAGGGAAAATAACTACCAAAATCATTCCTAAATATTCAAAATCCTTTAAAAATTAATCACACTTAAAACAATTAAATGCATTCAAGTTGACTCAATTAGTTCAAGAAATGTAAATCACCTGAAACTTCCTAAACATCCTCACAGTCATTCTACCTTACCGAACCAAACAAAGTCATTGAGTCTGTGCCAAGACCTGGGAGTAGGCTCATCAGAAAAAAATTCTTACTGCAACTGTTGGGGAATTACAAGACATTACCATTCCACTGTTGGACTCCAATATCTAATGCAGCACTGTCAGGAAATGGCCAGCAAACATCTTTCAGGAAACCTGCACATCTGCAAGGTAGTCCCAAACTTCCTGACAGTTACAAAAGGAAATACCAGCAATTCTAGGCAGAATTTTCAACATTTCTCAGGAAAATCCAGGTCATTAATCCAAGAAATTGATGGATATGCTGAAACAGTTCTTACATTAACCTCTCCACCTAAGTGGTATAATGGTAGAAGTTTCACAGTTCAGTGGAAGGAAGGTAGTATTGAGCTGTTTAAAGCTATTTTTGTTGAAAATAAGCTCCATTTCTCACTTTTCTTTGAAAAGGAATGTTTTCCTGCAAGGCTTCCAATGTAAATGCCAACTGAAAACTGTCAGTTATTGCAATGTTGACCTGTGAATATTTATCAACATAACAAGTTTCAAGATTATTAAAATAACTTTCTAATTGTACACCATCATCATATTTAATAAAATACCCTTAATTCCTGAGATAAATCTGGACATAAATCATCATTAAGTGTGGAGAGTGTGGGAAGAACATAAGCCCAAACAGTAATACTCTAAAACCCCATTATATCCTTAGTGTTTTACAGCCCCTAAGTGCTTTAGAGGGATTATTATAGCCTACAAAACAGGAAGGGGAAAATTCACTGAAGTGTTTTGAGAAACCTGTTGAAACTTCTCCACAAAAACTGGCGGTTTCTGGCAACTATCTGACATAATTCTGCTGTGTTTTTGTATCCTAAAATATATTATATGGTTTTCGGCACTATGGTTCCATGAATCTCAGACCAAATTCAACACCTAAATTAACAACTGTTATTAACAATGTTAGTAACAATGACACTAAAGGTAGTGCAAACAGGGAAGAATAATAAGTAACATTAACCCCAGAAAAGGTGTTGAATTAGCTAAAGAGTCTGTAGTTTAATTGACAGGATATTAAACACTTTCAATTGACACTTAACAACTAACAACCAATAAAATGTTGAACAATGTATCCAAAGTAATAGACCTCCATTATTTGTCTCCTCTGCATGCACATCAGCAAGACTATGAGTAGAATTCCTTGCTGGTTCACAACGGAGGTGACATACTGTGCCCACAAATTAATGTGCATGCAGTCATCGGCATCATGCAATAAAATCTGTAACTCAACATTCCAAGCAAGACCACACACTTTCTTTGTCTGCTACTCACTGACAAAAAAAAAGTTATGTTGTCAACTTTCTTTCAAAAATCAGCCTCAGTGACTTCTCTTACACACAGAAGATTACAACTAATAGATATTGTAAATATAGCCAGTTCAAACCTGGAAGGAATCAGATGTACAATAAGTTTATGGCTGCTGTCACCTCTACAGGCACAGAGTCCTTGTGCACCTAAATATTGGAATGTATTGGGTTGAGAGAACTGGAAGACGGTATGTATAATCTTAAACAGTATTTCCCATCCCATAACCAGCACCCATGATTTTTTTTTATTTATACTTTCCTATTGTGCTTTGGAAGGAGAATTTCTGAGTAAGATACAGCTCAGAAATTATCTAGTCTGATGAAATTGACTAGAGAATATTGGGCCAATATAATTACAGAAAATATTGAGACTGAAGAGAAACATTTTATAGCTTGTAAATAAATAAAATAATTAGAAATGGGAAAAACACAATGTAGACAAATGATTTTGCAACACTGTTGTTTCCTCAATTTGTATATCCAGCACACATATATTCCATTTTTTTAAAGTGATGTTTGCTCACAAATTTCTACCACAATATATGTGCCAACCATGATGTCAAATTGAATTGATCAGACAGCGAAGAAGGTGATCAAAAACTACAGGAGGATTTTGATCAGCTAGGTAAGTGGGCCGAGGATTGGCAAATGGCTTTCAATTCAGCTAAGTGCAAAGTGTTGCACTTTGGGAAGTCAAACGAGGGTAGGATTTATACAGTGAATGGCCAGGTCCTGGGGGGAGTTGTGGAACAGAGGGACCAAGGAGTACAAGTACATAGTTTGCTGGAAGTGGTATCACAGGTAGACAGGATGGTGAAGAAGGTGTCTGGCAGCAGGCCATCATCAGTCAGGGCACTGAGCATAGGAGTTGAGACGTTATGTTGCAAGACACTGGTGGGATCGCATGTGGAGTATTGTGAACAGTTTTGGTTGCCCTATTATAGAAAAGACATCATTAAACTGGAAAGAGTGCAGAGAAGATTTATGAGGATGCTGCCAGGATTCACAGGCCTAAGTTATAGGGAGAGGTTGGGCAGGCTAAGACTTTATTCTTTGGAATTTAGGAGACTGAGGGGTGATTTTATAGGAGTGTATAAAATCATGATGAGTATAGACAGGGTGAATGCACATAGTCTTTTTCTCAGGGAAGGGGGACTAAAAATTACTGGGCATAGGTTTAAAGTAAGAGGTGAAAATTTTGAATCCAATTTACCAAGTCACAATGGATCCCATGTGCTTTAATCCTCTGGATCAGTCTACCATGAGGGACCTTGTCAAATGCCTTACTAAGGTCCATGTAAGCAACATCCACGGCCATACCCTCATCAATCGTCACCTCCTCAAAAAACTCAATCAGGTTTGTGAAACATGATCTTCCCTGCACAAAGCCATGCTGACTATCCCTAATAAGGCTATGCTTTTCCAGGCGTGAGTAAATCCTATCCATAAGAATCTTCTTGAATAATTTCGCCGCCACTGATGTAAAGCTCATTGATCTATAATTTGCTGCATCATCCCTATTGCCCTTCTTAAACAAAGGAACAACACCAGCTATTCTCTATTCCTCTGGGACCTTGCTTGTGGCTAAAGATCTCTCTCAAGGACCCAGCAAGCTCCTCTCTCATCTCCCTCAATAACCTGGATAGATCCCATCAGGCGCCGGAACTTATCCACCATAATGTTCTTCAGGAGATCCAACTCCTCCTTCTTGACACCAACATGCCCTAGAATATCAGCATAACCATCCCTGATCTCACTATCCTCCATGTCCTTCTCCTTGGTGAATACCGATGCAAAGTACTCATTTAGTATTTCACCCACTTCCTCTGGCTCCAGGCATAAATGCCTTCCTTAAGTGGTCCTACCCTTTCCCTAGCTGCATGTATGCAAAATGCCTTGGATAGAGAATTCAAGAATCATTGACATGAACATCAAAAAAAAAATGGATCTTAGATATTATTTCCAAATAAATAGTAGGGAAAGGGAGCACAGGCAATAACTAATAAAACAGAAGTTAGGACAATTTGTCACAAAGCTCCTCATACAAGCTGACTAAAACTTCCTCCAGCACCTTGTCTGGAGCAAAGTGGAACATCAGTTGGTGCTGGTGCTTTACAGCTCCTGGAATCTGGGCTTGATCCTGACATCAGGTGCTGTTCATGCAGGATTGTATGTTCTCTCCATAACTGTGTAGGTTTCTTCTTGGTGCTCCGGTTTCTTCCCACATCCCAAATACATGGTTAATTGTCCGCTATGAATTACTACAGAGTGCAAGTTAATGATAAAAAGGAATCGAAGGGGAATCGATGGGCTTGTGTGTGAGGATAAGTTGCAGGGGTACAAGGAAGTAAAGAGTGAAACTGGGACTAATTGGAGAATGGCAAATATTCTTCCATTGTTCAAGAAAGGTAAAAGGGATAATCCTGGGAATTATAGACCAGTTAGTCTTATGTCAGTGGTGGGCAAGGTATAGGAGAGGATTCTTAGGGACAAGATTTATGAGCATTTGGAGACACTTAGTCTTATAAGGCAGCGGTTTTCAACCTTTTTCATGCTGCGGACCCCCAGAACATGTCCTTGTTAGATGGCAGACCCCCAAAGTCCACAAAATCAAACAATCAATAATTCACGCATACAACACTTAAATTACTGCACATAGGCCCTATTGAAATAGTGACTATTTCAATCACCGATAATTACCAGTGGTGTCTTTTGGTGTTCAGTTCAATGTGAAGGTTGTGCCTGTCTTGCACTGCAGAGTTTGTGGTGGTATGTGCGACAAACATACGCGTATGTCATCCTCAATATTCAGTCTTGATCTGTATTTGGTTTTCATGGCAGTGACTGCAGAAAATGCTATTTCGCACAAGTAAGTGGTTGCAAATGGTAACAGAACATTGACGGCTTTGCCGGACAGCAGTGGATACTCCTGGGAACATGCTATCCAGAACAACAACAGTGACATTCGGTTGAACTGCAAGTGCAAAGTCCTGTCAGATGACAGTTCAGCCAATTCTTCTTGTTCACGTCCAGTTAAATCAGTAAGCATGCATTCAAATGGATTTTGAATCCAATCAAACGTGCTTGTGTCATTGTCGCTGAAATACTCATGGAAATAATGTGACAGCTGTTGAATATGGTTCAAAACGGTGCTCGCAATGGCCTCTGTCTTAGTCTCGTTCACTGTCGGAAAGTCAGCCAGCAACGGAAACATATCATAGACGCCTTGCTCACATCTTCTCTTCCAGATACGGAGTTTTTTCTGGAAGGCATTGACTTATGTCATGCGTTTTCAGAACATTTGAGCCAGGTTCTTGCAATGATAGATTTAAACTGTTCAAAATGTTGAAAATATCTGCCTCCAATAATAGAGAAACAAAGGACAAATTTTGGTAGGTCAAATATGTTGGCGGAATACAGTCTTAATGGTAGGACTCTTGGCAGTGTGGAGGATCAGAGGGATCTTGGGGTCCAAGTCCATAGGACACTCAAAGCGGCTGCGCAGGTTGACTCTGTGGTTAAGAAGGCATATGGTGTATTGTCCTTCATCAATCGGAGAATTGAATTTAGGAGCCGAGAGGTATTGTTGCAGCTATATAGGTCCCTGGTCAGACCCCACTTGGAGTATTGTGCTCAGTTCTGGTTGCCTCACTACAGGAAAGATGTGGAAGCCATAGAGAGGGTGTAGAGGAGATTTAGAAGGATGCTGCCTGGGATGCAGGGCAAGCCTTATGAAAGGAGGTTGAGGGAACTCGGCCTTTTCTCCTTGGAGAGATGGAGGATGAGGGGGGACCTGATAGAGGTGTATAAGATGATGAGAGGTATTGATAGGGTAGATAGTCAGAGGCTTTTCCCCAGGGCTGAACTGATAGCCACAAGAGGACATAGGTTTAAGGTGCTGGGGAGTAGATATAGAGGAGATGTCAGGGGTAAGTTTTTTACTCAGAGAGTGGTGAGTGCGTGGAATGGGCTGCCGGAAATGGTGGAGGCTGATACAATAGGGTCTTTCAAGAGATTGTTAGATTGGTATATGAAGCTGAGTAAAATAGTGGGCTATGGGTAAGTCTAGTAATTTCTAGGGTAGGGACATGTTTGGCACAGCTTTGTGGGCTGAAGGGCCTGAATTGTGCTGTAATTGTTCTATGTTCTATGTTCTATAAGCTAATCTGGCAACCCTCGTCTTATCTGTCAAGAACTGTGTCAATGATTCGTTATGCTCATTTAGAAAAATGAGCAGTTCATCTCGCAATTCATATACATGCTGCACAACGCGGCCTCGTGACAGCCATCTGACTTCTGTATGTAGCAACAAATGCTTATGCTCGGCTTCCAGTTCACGGCATATGTTTTCAAACAAATGATGATTGAGCGGCTTGGCTTTGATAAAGTTAATGATTTTAATGCACGTGGAAAACACATCCGCAAGATTTTCATCCATATCCTTTGCAGCCAAAGCCTCATGGTGAATCATGCAGTGGGTTGCTGCTACATGTGGAGCTGCTTCTTTCACTCGTGCGACCAGACCCAACTTGCGTCCCATCATTACGGCAGCACTATCCGTGCATACTCCAATACACTGTGTCCACGCCAATGCCGATCGTACAAAAAAAGTGTCAAGCACACGGAAAAGTTCTTCGCCGGTTGTACGCCCTGGGAATGCCTTGCTAAACAAAAAGTCTTCCAAAGCCTCTCCTTCCCAGCAATATCAAACATAAACCAACAACCGCGCAGCACTGGCAACATCAGTACTTTCATCGAGCAGAATCGCAGATCTGACTTGCTGAAGACGTGCTATCAGCTGGCTCTGTATATCTTCCGCCATATCGCCAATTCTTCTGCTTACTGTGTTATCAGACAGTGGAATGGCTTTCAGTTTTTGACTGGATTCTTTTCCTAGTACAACTTTGCACATATCTACTGCTGCAGGCAGTATAAGCTCTTCTCCAATTGTGTGAGGCTTCCTGGAACATGCTATTTGTAATGCTGCCAAATATGATGTGCGAAGAGCCTTCTCATTTACAGTGGCGCAGGCTGTCATTTTGCCTTTCTGCTTGAGGTACAGCTCCTTTTGCCGCTCAAAATATTCTTTCGGCTTACTGGCAATGTCTGGATGCACTGTTGTTAAATGGTGCTTCAATTTTGCTGGTTTCATTGCATTGTTGGACAGTGTTTGCAAACACACAACACAGAGAGGTTGGTCCGCATTTGTCCCCACTGCAATGAAGCCATATGAAATGTATTCTGGATCGTACTTGCGTTGTTTTCTCTTTCGGTCACCCTTATCCCCTTCATCATCAGAATCTTCCGGTTTCTGGTCAGCTTTTCTCTTCAGAAATTTCTCCATACTCAGCAATACACGCTGGACAGTTTAATTACTATTACTGATAAAATTATCAAAACTAATCTAAAATTTACACGCTTGCGCACTTTTTGTTTAACAGTGATGTCACTGTGGCGTAAATGCACGGTAAGTAAGCAATATTATTAAGGCACACCAACAACGTCACACAGTCTCGCTAACACTACAATGCACAACAGAATAGTAGTGAGTAGTGAACACTACTGACTACTCTGACTACACAAATCGAATATTAAGCGGCAGCTTACTAGAAAGGAACACCATCTAAGTCTCTAAGATTGTCGCCTATAACAAATAGAATAGATATGGCCGATTTTCTGAATAGTGGAAAACTGGAGCAAGCAAGTAAGCTACATCTTTGTAACGGGTTGCTTTTCCATTTTTTTTCTTGGCTTGCTTGCAGACCCCCAGCAACCCGCCACAGACCCCCAGGGGTCAGAGGACCACAGGTTGAAAACCTCTGTTATAAGGGATAGTCAACATGGCTTAATGAAGGGCAGGTTGAGCCTCCCAAGCCTAACAGATTTTTTTTTAGGAAGTGACAAGACAGATTGATGAAGGCAGAGCGGTGGATGTGGTATATATGGATTTTAGCAAGGCATTTGACAAGCTTACCCATAGTAGCCTCATCCAGAAGGTCATGAAGTATGGGATCCATGGAAAATTGGCTGCGTGGATTTGGAATTGTCTTGCTCACAGAAGGCAGAGGGTGGTTGCAGAAGGGGAGTATTCGACCTGGAGATTGGTGACTAGTGATGTTCCACAGGGATCTGTTCTGGGACCCCTGCTCTTTGTGATTTTTATAAATGACTTGGATGAGGATGTGGAAGGGCAGGTTAGTAAGTTTGCAGATGACATGAAGGTTGGTGGTGATGTGGATAGTGTAGAAGGTTGTCATAGTTTGTAATGGGATATTGACATGATGCAGAGCTGGGCAGAGAAGTTGCTGATGGAGTTCAATCAAGTGTGAAATGATATACTTTGGAAGATCTAACTTGAAGGCAGAGTATATTGTACTCTGTACAGAGTACAGAGACAGAGTTAATGACAGCATTCTTAGCAGTGTTGAGGAACAGACAGATCTTGGGCTTCTAGTACATAGATCCCTCAAAGTTGCCACACAAGTTGATAGGGTAGTTAAAAAGGCATAGGGTGCGCTGGCCTTCATTAGCCAGGGGATTGAGTTCAAGTGCAGAGAGGTAATGTTGCAGCTCTATAAGATCCTGATTGGACCACATCTGGAATATTGTGTTCAGTTCTGGTTGCCACATTATAAGGAAGGATATGGAAGCTTTGGAGAGGGTGCAGAGGAGATTTACAAGCATGCTGCCTGGATTGAAGAACATGTCTTATGAGGAGAGGCTGAGCAAGTTAGGGCTTTTCTCTTTGGAGAGACGGAGGATGAGAGGAGACTTGATAGAGGTATATAAGATGATGAGAGGCATAGACAGAGTGGACAGCCAGCATCTTTTCCCCCCGGGCGGGAATGGCTAATACTAGAAGTCACCCATTTAAGGTGTGTGGAGGAAAGTTCAGGGGGACGTTAGAGGTAGGTTTTGTTTTACACAGAAGGTAGTGGGTGCCTAGAATGCACTGCCGGGGTGGGGGGGGGGTGGGTGGGTGGTAGGGGCTGATACGATAGGGTCATTTAAAAGACTCTTGGATAGGCACATGGATGAAAGAAAAATAGAGGATAGAGGGTTATGGGAGGTGAAGTAGAGTGGGGGATAGATAGAATGTGGATAAGGTTTATATAGTTCGGCACAACATTGTGGGCTGAAGGGCCTATACCGTGCTGTACTGTTTCATGTTCTAATGAGATTGCTCCCTGAAAGTCCCTTTTAGTCTCACTGGATGCATAAGTCTCTGACTTTCGCCTTTGGTGGCACATGGATGGGTGTCTAAAAATTAGTTCAGATGGCTGAAAATTGGTAATTTTGAACTGGAACCAGCTCAGAAGATTTGTCCATTTTATTTTTATATCACGCTTTCTGTCCATTTCCTCCAGAAAAGAAATCCAAAAAAAATTATGGTCTGAATCTTGAGATCATTGAGAGAGGACAACATTGAGCCTTGAGTTAAAAGTAACAAGTGATTGTCATGCCACATATTGTTGGACAAAGATTATCCTCAACAGGAGAGCGTCCAAACACTGCCCTTTGACATTCATCTCCTAACACCCCATCACAACACCAAAAGATCAGAATATGGATATTCTGCAGTATTTGCTTACAATCCTATCCACCAAAAAGTTTTCCCACCCTTTACTACATCCAAAGCAGAAGTATAATGGAATTGCCTTGATTTACTTGGTCCTCCGCAGCTCTGACAACACTTAAGAAGCTAAGTGTCATCTACAGTAATGCAGCCCATTTATTCAGCATCTCATCCACTACCTTGAACATTTACTCCCTCCTTCATTGCTGTGATGACTACAGTGAGTGCTATCACAAAAAACACTGCAGCTCCTCACCATATGTTCTTCAATAATGCTTCCGGAAACTCATGACCCACTTTTAGCACCTATAAGTAACAAGGGCAGCAGGTAAACTGCTATATGCAGGTCTCATAACTTGGAAATATATCAACCTTCTTTGTTGTTGTGTCATAAATCTGGGACCAGGACAGTGGGAGAAGCTTCACCACCAAGAGCAATATGGATAAACAATCCTGGCCTTGCCATCAATACCCACATCCAATAACTTGTTAAGGGAATAACTCTCCTAAGATCTTCTGTGGGATTTTACATGGAATTTACAATCACAGGGAGTCTGGAAACATTGTGGTGTCATCTGCAGGTGGTATGCAGACAAGGCAAGCAAAAGCATATCTCTCAGTACATCTCCGAAGAAGCTATACGCAGGCTTGCAGATTTTAAGTCAAGAAATGCGTGTCAAAATACTGACTTTAATGCAAAATAACATAACAGAAAATAACATATGTTTTACAAAAGTAATTTTTCAGAGCAGGATAAGTTTTTAGTAGTGATTAAGACTAATCACATCATTAAAAATTGACTTACACTTGAATGGGCTAGCCGAACTTACCTTGGCAAGTTCAGTGGATATCAGTGAGTAAATACTTCAACTTCACCCTTCATACGTTCTAACGTCAATTCTCTTATGAGGTATATGTGCAATGAAGCTTATCGAGATGCAGGGGAAAAAGTAGACAGCAAATTTCTGATTTCTGTATGTAATGGCACAAGTAGAGATACCTGGAGTTGTTGTTCAATTAACTTCAGAAAAAGTGGGAGCTGATGGCTTCATCATTATCTCTACTGCACAATCTGAGCCTATGCTATTATATGCAAGATGCTCCAAATCCCACTGCTGTGAAGGGTAATGACGGGTTAATTACATTCAACTTTCATAGCTGCACAAACCACATTTTTAACCACAGACATGTCTTCTCTTAAAGTACAATACTTAAAACAAACTGCATTTGTAAAACTCTGGATGCTAATTTCCCTTTATCAAATGCTCAATTCATGACTAGGAACATACATCTTAAATGTACCTGCGTGATGTTGCTTCTCCTTTTTATATAAACTATTCTGATGACAGCTAAGTAGAGTTGAATATAGAATGTATAAAGTCTTAGTAAGTTTACCCAAAGGACTGGTGGATCAGTTTACTAATGGCAATAAAATCAGCATAAATTTGGTAGTAAAATGGAAGGTGTATATTCAGGGTTTTAAAATCTATTATCATGTTAGCAAGGATCCATTACATCCTGGACCTTAGAAAGTTTAGTAACTTTGAGCAGGCAAGGTAGTGTAGCGGTTAGCACAACGCTATTACAGCGCCAGTGACCCGGGTTCAATTCCCGCCGCTGTCTGTAAGGAGTTTGCACGTTCTCCCTGTGTCTGCGTGGGTTTCCTCTGGGTGCTCCGGTTTCCTCCCACATTCCAAACACATACAGGTTAGGACGTTGTGGGCATGCTACGTTGGCGCCGGAAGTGTGGTGACACTTGTGGGCCGCCCCCAGAACACTCTACGCAAAAGATGTATTTTACTGTGTGTTTCGATGTACATGTGACTAATAAAGATATCTTATCTTGGTTGAGGATTCAATCTAAACTTTTTGACAATGTTTGGATTTTAAGTGCACAAAACAAAAAGCAAAGATTCAATGATACTGAGCAGATGATAGTGTTATTTAATGCTATAGAAGCATTACTATTTAACATTACCTTTCAGGTGTTGGTTAGTAAATGTTGTAATTTATTGCTCTCTATAAACAGAATTTTCAGAGCAAAATTTATCTCTAAATCTGTTTAATACATATAGAAAAGAAAGAATATAGTTCCGGGTAAGAAAAGGGCAGGTTGGTTAGACTACAGGTCATTTCAGTACCAGGTACCCAGTATCAAAAGAAACGAAGGGACTTGGCTGGATAAGCTGAACAGCTTCTATCACTTACTTTCCCCATTCATATAGACAACTGAGATGACAATTACATCTATTAATAAAATTAAATTTTATATTCTGATCAAAAATATTCCTGAAGTTTATATTTTCCAGACATTTTTGTGCCTATCAAGGTGTTAACACTGGGAAATCACGCTCATTTTCATTCTCAATATCGGGATTTGATATCAAATCTTTCAACTTCAAAATATTAAAATTTCAGCGCCTAGAGAATTTTGCTTTTGCAAATTCATTTTTCATAATACTGTAATATCACTTAAAACAGCATCTTTCCTGAACTCTGGAGTGTACCCTTCCATCTTCCCAACATCCTTGGACCATTTTGTGCCTGCAAATTAATGGCACAAAATTGCTCACAATTTGACAGTGGATTATAGCCTCTCAGAAATGGATATGGACTCACCCAATTCAGTTCAGGTGGTATTTGTGCAAAAGGCAGAGACAAGAAACTACTTCTTATCACCTGTGTCAGATCTGAATATTCTCAATTCTGGTGCCCATCACAAGGCTGCGTCCTCAGCCCCCTACTCTACTCCCTATGCACTCATGACTGCATGTCCAGATTCTACTCTAACTCCATCTACAAGTTTGCATATGATACCACCGTAGTGGGCTGTATCTCAAATAACGATGAGTTGGAGTACAGGAAGGAGACAGAGAGCTTAGTGACAATGGAGTCATGACAACAACGTTTCCCTCAACGTCAGCAAAACAAAAGAGCTGGTCATTGACTTCAGGAAGGGGGGCAATGCACAGGCTCCTGTGTACATCAACGATGCTGAGGTCGAGAGGGTTGAGAGCTTCAAGTTCCTAGGAGTGAACATCACCAATAGCCTCTCCTAGTCTAACCAGGTAGTTGCCATGGCCAAGAAAGCTCACCAGCTCCTCTACTTCCTCAGGAAGCTAAAGAAATTTGGCACGTCTCCTTTGATACTCACCAGCTTTTATCAATACACCATAGAAAGCATCCTATCTGGATGCATCACGGCTTGGTACGGCAACTGCTCTGCCCATGACATCAAGAAACTGCAGAGAGCTGTGGACATAACTCAGCACATCATGGAAACCAGCCTCCCCTCCATGGACTCCGTCTACACTTCTCACTGCCTCAGTAAAACAGCCAGCATAATCAAAGACCCCACCCACCCTGGATATTCTCTCTTCTCCCCCGTCCCATCAGGCAGAAGATACAAAAGCCTGAAAGCACGCACCACCTGGCTCAATACCGCTGTTATAAGACTATTGAACAGTTCCCTAGTACCATAAGATGGACTCTTGACCTCACAATCTACCTCGTTATGACCTTGCACCTTATTGTCTACCCACACTGCACTTTCTCTGTAGCTGTGACACATTATTCTGCATTCTGTATTGCTTTTATCTTGTACCACCTCAATGCACTGTGTAATGAATTGATCTGTATGAACAGTATGCAAGACAACTTCTTCACTCTGCTTTGGTACAAGTGACAATAATAAACCAATTCAATACTTTCCTAGATGTCGTCAGCATCCAAACATACACTGCAAGTCTTTCCACATGTTTGATTTTTCAATGTGCAAATGACAATGCAAATCAGAGGCAAATTATTCCCTTTCGATATTCTAGTGTACAAAATTGGGAAGGCCAATGGATGGAAGAAGGCTCTGAAATATTGAAGAGTTCCATACCTCCAAAAATTGAGAAAGCAAGCAGAGTATCACTCCAGATATCAATCAGCAAAATACCTTTCATAAAACCACCATGTCTGAACCAGCAACTGAGATCACACTGGCCAAGGAGGACAAATTGGTTCACTGAGACAGAGCTGATATTGGCTTTGTTACCTTGCAAGTGGGGACATTATGTTGCAGTTGTACGGGACACTGGTGAGGCCATACATGGAATATTGTATAGAGTTTTGATCACCCCGTTATGAGAAAGATGTCATTAAGCTGGAAAGAATTCAAAGAAAATTTACGAGAATGTTGCCAGGACCCGAGGGCCTGAGTATTAGGAAGTGGCTGGGACTTTATTCCCTGGAACGTGTGAGACAGAGGGGGATCTTATTAAGGTGTATAATGTCATGAAGGGCATGGACAGAGTGAATGCACACAGCCTTTTTCCAGGGAAAGGGAATCAAAAACTGGAATGCATAGGCTTAAGGTGAGGGGGAAAGATTTAAAAGGGACTTGAGGGCCAACTTCTTCATGCAGAGGGTGGTGCATATATGAGCTGCCAGAAGTGGTTGAGGCAGATAAAATAACATTATTTAAAATACACTTGATCAGCTACATGGATAGGAAGGGTTCAGAGGGATATGGGCATCTTGGTTGCAGTGGGTGAGTTGGGTTGAAGGGCCTGTTTCCGTTCTGTATTACTCTACGGCTCTAACATAACATTTATTTGATAGATTATCCCATTTCATTGCTGTAAACGAATATGATCTGGACCATAGAAAGTACAGTTTGTACTCATGTAGCAGCATTCAGTCTCTGGTTGCTCAAAACGCTTTAAAGCCAATGAAGTGTAGTCATTACTGTGCTAATAGTAAGTACTGAGGATAATCTTCACACAATGCCATTGTGGCATGCTATAAACATGCCACAATGACATAGGGGCAGGCATGGTAGTGTGACAATTAGCGTAATACTTTTACAGCGCCAGCAACCCGGGTTCAATTCCGGGTCCTCTGGTTTCCTCCCACATTCCAAAGGCGTAAGGGTTAGGAAGTTGTGGGCATGCTATGTTAGCACTGGAAGCATGGCGACACTTGAGGGCTGCCCCCAGAATGCTCTATACAAAAGATGCATCTCACTGGTGTTTCGATGTACACGTGATGAATAAAGATATCTTATGTTTTTTTGTTGAATGGATAATTATCAGCAAAACACTACGAAGAACACCTCTGCTCTTTTATAGATCTTAGACATCAACCTGAATTGGGAAATAGATTAAACTTCCATTGGAAAGATGATACCTCAAAAAAATGCAACACTCCTGGAATTGGAGTATCAGTCCGATTGTTGTGCAATGACTCTAGCTTGAAAGCATAACCTAAACAGCACAGGTTGAACTATACCATTCCCCATTTTAACATGAATGACCTGAGAATGGGCTCAAGAATGGGTTCTGCCACTAAAAAAGTTGTATTCAGCAGCACAGCGAAGTGATGGACTAGACACTCTGAATGTCTGCATGCCTGGAATTTGTCAGCACATGCATGAAGTCCCGGATTGAATGCCGTTTAAACAGCTCAATACCAGCAGTTTCAAACCAGTGCACACCACAGTTTGTTCTTTAAACTTGCACTGAAGCAAGTTTCCAAGTTTTGACTGAGACATAATGTAAAATAAGAACACACAAGCTGGTGCTATAGACATAGTATGCAGCCTAAACTAGACTAAAACAACACTCTATGTACTCCTTGAAGGCTTTTTTAGATCCTGTAATCCCAAGGGCTCTTAAAAGTGAATGGTATTTTCTAAAGCAAAATACAGGTCTGATATAGATCAAATCAATCTGACAGCTACTATTAGTAAATTCTCAATAATCAGACCAGCTGCAGGGATTTCAACAACTGCAATCCTTGGGTAAACATCAGAGTGGAGCTAATACTCCTTCAGCAAGCATATCTGCATAATCCTAGGATAACTCCTAATGCTCTGCTAAACAAGGAATTTAATATAAATTTGCCAGGGCTGGATTTAAAGCATGCATGTTGAAAGAGGTGACGTGCCAAGATTTAAATAAGTCTGAACTTTTCAGGAAATTTTAAAGACAGCAAAAAATAATCCATTTTGCCTAAAGCAACAATTACACTTGAACATATGATTATCTTTGCTGTTACTGTGTATTACTGAGTATAGTATGCCATTTGAATCAAACAGATACCTCTCAAAGGTACAGCAATTGTTCATCGTGGCTACAAAACTAGGCTTTTAAAAAGTAACATTTGGATTTAAATGCTTAAAACACAATAACTTGTGGTGATCAGTAGCATGACTACCTTTGTTTCTGTAGAAGATTACATTATTCATGGTGAATTTTTCTCTCTTGTGGAATAATTCCATAGCTGTTAAGACAGCAACTTTTCATGCTTTGGTCCAAATATCATCTTTTACCATACAGTTCAACAAAAAGGCAGAGATTGTTTGGGATGGGTTGAGCAAAGGTGGGGGAGGGGCAGCTGGTGTGGAGAGTGGCTAGGGACAAGGAGTGCCTAAAGTCAAATACGGACTACACCTTATCTAATATTTGTTAAGGTTAATATGCTACAAAACAGTTTAGATGAGAATAGAGGACAAGCAACTATATTTACAAGGCTTAAGCACATTTTACATATTAAAAAAATAATGAATAGTGTACACATAGAACAGAATCCCAGGGAAGATAACTGATGAAGGGTAACCTGTCTTAAAGGGGAACTGGAAGAATATTTCTTGGGAAGGATATTGGATTTGAAATATTAGTGACACTGGTTGACTATCTTTTGGGGAACAAGGAAAAAACATTGAATTTCAGTGCTATATGTGATCAAGTTGAGTTTGAAGTAATTTATATATGGTCGTGTTGTAACTGGTTTGATAAACAACTTCTTCTGCCTCTAGGCTTACTAACATTATGCTCTCATGCCCAAACTTGAATATTTTCCAGCAGGGACCAATAGATATAGATTGGAACCCTTGAACAGTTTTCTTCTTTCCTTGCCCACTGCTTTTGATCAACTATGTAGCTACCACTGATGCAGGTGAGATCAACTAATTCAACATAGAACACAGATCAAATTTGAAATCTGTAATACATATAACAAACAAACACAATTTGTAACAAGTAACATGCATCGTACAGAACCTGAAATAATCACATGACCTTAGGACCCCAGCACTCCTGCTACAGATTTATTAAAACATTTTTGAAATTCTGACTTCAGATGCCTTTATATGTACTTTTTCCAATTTCATGTGATATAGCTGTTGTTGATATGCTCCCAAGTACGAACCATAAAATACTTTAAATATACAAGTTTATGAACATGAAGAATTTTCACTACAGTACTTAACATTATTCATGTTTTTAATGCATTATATTTGATGTACACGTTTTACTCTGAGCATCAGTGAAATATTCAATTTGTACTCATACTCAAACGGGTAACTCCAGCTGTTGCTATTTTCAAGTGCAGCAAGCTGAGTCTAATTGAGGGTGACGTATGACAGAATACTCTGAACAGTTTAAACCAGTCATGACTGAAGCTGCTGACAGAGCCTAAATGGTGCATGGCAGTAGGTCTTGCCCTGGCCTTGCATGCCAGCATTAGTGCAGATTGCCTGTCAGGAGACATCATGAGGTGCAAATAGGCCAGAATCGGTTTTTAATTTTTTTTTCAGTTAGTGTCATCAGCTATTCACTTCAATATTTACATGCCAAATGAGGCTCATTAACCTTATTAATATCTGAACAGGACTCCTGCAACAAATGAAACAAATGTAGGATTTTCACTTTTCTTCAAATAAACCAAAGCCTAAATAATAATGTTGATTTATTATTAAAACATCCATGCTTTTCAAGATGAAAAAATGTTTTGTGTGTGGTATCCAGCTCACATTACAAAAATGGAACATATTTGAAAAGAAGTGTCTTAATTAAAAATCAAGTAGAAAATGCAGTAAAGACCAATACTGGCACAAAATGAAGATGTCAGATCAGGTACTAACTAAATATTTCTGAGGATTAATGCATTTCCATTCATTAAATTCAAATATCATGAATAGTTGCATTACATGTTGCCCTGACATAAAGATAAAAGTAGCCAGAGTGAGCTTTGATTTTCCACACCACCTGATTGCAAATACTCTCAAGATGAAACATGCGACTCACATTGATAGAAAATTATCTTTCATAAGCCTTCATAAAGTTGAATATTCTAGGGGTTATTGCAAATCCAGCAATGAGCTCCTAGGTATGGAGTGAAGGTTAATATATTAGGCACTTAAGACTAATTCTGATTTAAATTAACCCATAAAACCTCATCTGTAATGTTTAATTAAAAACTCATTTGCAATATCAGAATTTATTTCTAATATGTAAAAAAAAATTAATTGCACCAAATTTACATTGAAAAAGTTAAGTTAAAGTAACAGATCTGCTGGCATTATGAGATTACAGAACACCCGAACTCAACTTGGTCAAATATAGCACTGAAAAGATCATGCAGTAAAGCAAATAAAATTCTTGTAATCTTCAGTATGCCTCCACAGTACATCTCAAAATAGAAAAGTTTACAGTGAAGTTTTACTTAGGCTGGATAGTGAAGTTCTTATAAAACCAAAACACCACTGACACTGCAGTCTTTTTAATTGCTTCATGTTGCACTAGTCAGAACAATGATCCCCATGCTGTATTGTATCCACCCCCATTAATAATTATTTGCAAATTATGCCAGTAAGTTAAAAGAATATATCTTTCTGTAATGCTTATCACACATGTATCGATTCTAATTTTAGTGATGCGCTGATGCTATGAAATGTGTTCCTATTCAATTATAATTTCTATTGGCAATTTCTTTCAATGATTATCAACATGGAACAACAGGCTATAATCCAAGAAGTTGAAGCAAGCAAGCACAAAGCCCTCCAAACAGAGGAATAGCCAGTTAACTAATTAAATGGGGTGGAAACTAATAAAATAAACAACTTTATTAATTGGTTGCTCTTTGCTGTATGAATACATCCTGGAATCTTAGAGGACAGCAGGCAGCTTTTTGGCCTGTCAAGCCTGTGGCATCTCTATGAAAGAGCAATCCAATTTAGTTCCACATACTAACTTTCTCCCCATAACCCTGCAAATTAGTTCTCTCCTAAGTCTTATCTTATCAAGTTACCCAAATAACTTCAAAAGATTTGCGAATCTGCACCCCTGGGTTAATAAAATAATCATTGTACAATTCCAAGAACTATAGACTGGAAAAAAAAGAAAATTCAGATTCAGGCTGTCATTTTTTTTTTGCAGATCTGAGGTATTGCTGTAATGCAAGGATACTCCCGAATTCTGTTTTGACACACGGGGAAAAAAATCAAAATTGTCAATGATTTCTATTCATTTATTAATTATGGGAAAAGAGGTAGGCATTCAGACAAGCAAACCTCTAATTCATTTGCTCAAAGGCATGTAATTAACAAAGTTAGCATTAAGATCTGAAGTATTATTTTCATACAGTTCAGAATATACCATAAAGGTTTCTTATCTAGGTATTTCCATCTTTAGTTTCCATTACTAATTTCCATTCTTCCATAACAATGCGCAAAATGTGGCGATTACATTCATGCCAATTATGCCCAAAATATGCATACTAGAACCCAATTAGATGCTCAAGTGTCCTTTTTGAATGTTAATGAATTAAATATCAGTAATGTAAATATATAGCAAAGAACTGCACATTCACAAAAGTCACTAAATTATTCAATGTATTGGCAAAAGGCACATGGTAGATGTGGGTACTGCTGAGCTTTACCCAAATCTTTGCTTTCTTTTCCTGCATTTTCTTTTTGGATATTGGTATTTAGAGGTTAAAGAATAATGTCATTTCCCCAAATGCAAAGACTGCAAAAACATTGCATTCTTTTTACCACATGTCCAGCATTAGGAATACTGGAGACTGGCCAGGATCATGGCTTTGGGTAGCGATAGAGAAATTCAGTGTTTTTAAAATCTGCCTCTCCAGGAAACTCATTAGGTAAAGAAGGGACCCTTCTATGTTATCATTACAATCACCCACTTTGTCAAATATCTAATATCATTGTAGTTGTGTTTTCTTCAAAATGCATACATTTTATTGGAAATTCAGAATGACCTTTGAACAGAAAATGATTAATAGTGTACAAAGACAGAAGCGATAATGCATATTTGATTTCTGGCTAGTGTTTTTTGTGGGTTCTACATTTAAACATCATTTAAGTATCTTAAGCCACACTTACAAACACGAATTGCCCTTACCGATTCTTAACCACAAATCATTACCACAGGGAGTTAGGTATTTTTAGGTTTTAGTGTAACTGCTTTTACTATAACACATGGGAAACTGGTATCTGTATTGAAATTATACATGCTCTTAAAAGTTCAATAATGGTGTTTGTTGTTTATTAAGAGCTAAATGGTCTGAGCATAAAATCTGTTAACAAAAAACCTTGCTCTGATAAAATACCGAAGTCCACTTGAGCTAATAAAGACATAGGATGCTTTAATTGTTGTTATAAGCTACCAACTTTATAGAATAGATAGTCAAAAATAAATTGCAGACATGTATGTGTTCTTAAGCTCTTATTTTAACAACTATATAACCCTTAACCATGACCACTCAAAATGGAGGAGCAGCATTTTGGGTTGCCTAAATTGACAGGGCATTGAATACCTTGTGATAATTCATAACCAAGTGTTGTTTATTCTCAGTTTAATTTTATTCCATTTCATTCTTTTCATCATTAAAAGAAAATCCAACCATATATGTCAAGGCAAGTCAGATCAGTTGGGAGCACACTTGCCTCTTCATCAGTTGTAGATTCAAGTCACACCATAAAAACGCAAGCACTAAATATTGCAGGGCAAATTTGTCAAGGAGAAAAAAAACATATTTTACATATTTTGAAAATAAAATACCGTAAGTGGCTTGAAATCTGACTTGGCAACTTTCCTTTCACATTATTAAATTTACCATGGAGTCTTTTAATTAGTCTTTGCAGATTAATTCAACTTGTATTTTTTAAAAATGGCCATTATGTATACATCTTTTGATTAAGATGTGCAGAATAAGTTGCTAGATCTCTGTAAACTTTTTTTTGTTTTAGAGCTTTAGTAGACTAGCTTTATTATAATTGACTTCATATCTGGAGAAAAATGCTTGCATTTAAAAACAACTCAATCTTTTTTCTGGATGTATAACGATTTTAGTGTTTCTGAAGTGTGTTCTCCTTGGAGACCCCTCAGGATCAAGGATGACTCTGGATGAATCTCCATTCCAGTTTCTGGTGGCTAATGAGGCCAATGTGGAACCGAATAACATAAGAGAGACTGCAGATGTTGGAAATCTGGAGCAACACAGACAAAATACTGGAGAAACTCAGCAGGTCAGGCAGCACCTATGGAGGGAAATGAACAGTCGACGTTTCAGGCCAAGACCCTTCATCAGGACTGGAGCGTCTGCCACCGGAAGTGCTTGATGGGCCATGTGGAAACTAATCCTATGGATCCTGTTCATTGGGCCTCGATGCCACCCAGAATAACCCTCCATCATTTTGAGCAGACCCAGGCCAGGGATTCCCACAAATTGATGAGAATGTTTTTTTTTTCAAGGAGGCTTTGAATCCTTGAATTACTTATTCTGCCCACCTGACTTCTCTTGCTGTGGAGCTCAAAGCAGATTATGTACTTTAGGAGCCTGGTGATAGGGATACAAATGGCAAAACTTGCCCATCAGAGCTGACTCTGTACAGTTAGAGACTTAGTGTTGGGAAAATTGACCCAAAAGAGGATGCTGTTTCTTCACTTATCCTGTCAGTGGATTTGGAGGATTTCATGGAGGCAACGTTGGTGATATCTCTCCAGTGGTTGAGGTGTCCCCTCCACATGACCCATGTCTCAGAGAACAGGGATCACTGATGGCTGGTAGACTACGAGCTTTATGCCAGTTTGAGATCCTGACTTTGAACTACTCTTTTCTGTAGACCGCCAAAGGCTGTGTGGTCACACTGAAGGTAATAGTGAATTTCATCATTGATATCTGCCTTCATTGAGAGGTGACTCATGAGAAATGAAAAATGGTCCACATTTTCAAGGTCTATACATAGCCCAATGTCACAGGTCAGTGTTATACTGTGGTGGCAGGTCCATCATTTTGTGGATATCAAGAATAAGGCCCATTCTCTCATATACTTCAGTGAATGACTCATTAATAACTAGGAACTCAGCCTCTGAATGTGTGTATATCGCCTGCATACTTCAAGACAGGAGACAATTCCAACACTGATAATTACAGTGGGTTCTTCCTGCTGGTCTGCCACAGAGAACATCATCACCAAGGTTCTCCTCAACCACAGACTCCCAATTACCAAGCAGCTGCTCCCAAAATCACAGAGTGGATTTCATCTATCTAGAGGCACAGTGGACATGACCTTCACCACACGTCAATTCCAAGAGAAAGGCAGAGAACTGCATCAACGAGTTACGTGTTTTTTTCTCATCTCACAAAGGACTTTGACACTGACAACCAAGAACAACTGTGAAACACCTTTCTCATATTTGGCTGCCCACTGATGTTCATCTCCATCTTACATCTGCTTCAGCGTGGCATGATCTTAAGTAACAGATCCTGAGCAGTGCCAACGCCATTGCAAGCTGGTGCATCACCATCCCAACATTTTTTATCAATTGTTTTTGCTACAAATGGGAATCTGTTCAAGTTGCATCACTTCTGTCCTAGAACCAAGGTGATCCCAACATCAGTTATTGAACCCTGAAGTGTAGTCATTGTTGTAGTAACTACATTGACCAAATTAGCATTTTTGGAAATGCTGAGGGTTAAATACTGTCCGGGAATCAGAATAACTCCTATTTTTCTGAAATGGCATCACGGGATCTTAGTCCACTTGAGAAACAACAAAGCTTTGGTTAAAGCCTCATTCAAAACAAAGAACTTCTGATATTGCAAAGCTTCCTTAGGATGGCATTGGGTTATCAGCCTAGATTTCTGTGCACAAGTCCCTGGAAAAGTAATTCATCTGACTCAGATGAAATTATGTTACCAACCGAACATTTGGGATAAAAATTCGATTTGTTAAACAAAATGTTCAAAGCACTTTTTCCCCAGATGTATGAGATGTGTATTCTTTTAGCCTTTTCATATTATCTACTCTTGTTTTAGACATTAATGCTTGTGTGTGCATACATGTGTGCAAGTAATAAAAAATGGCAAATGCACTTGAGCAGTGGAATTGCATTGTGATGCTTGGAGCATATTTGGAATTAGAGAATATGTGACATCATAACGTAGCATTGTGACCCCAGGAGCATGCGTAGATTATGAGAATGTGACCTCAGACAAGTTGTCTGGTAGCAGGTACTATGAATTAAGATTTCTTGAGGATTAAATGATCAAAATCTGATAATTCTTCCCTTATTTGGCAACTGATAAACAATGTACAAACTGCTTTAATTTGGTTTTAGTCATTCAATGTCAGAAGAACACAGTTATTGTTCTGTGAATTGTGTTAACTCATGAATTTACATCATAAGGAAAACAAAGTTAACTAGTTTCATTGCCTTGCTTTGCAGTCCAAAGCTTTTAATTGTAGGTTGGTTTTCAAAAATCTCACCACTGATGATTTCACTGCATATAGATTACCTTAAACAGCAAGGGTGATGTTTAATAATAACTAACTTGAAAATATATATTGGAGAATGGATCTATCTCCAGCTTTTAATCACAAAAGCATGAATAATTCTTTGAGCCCCTTGAACTTCCAGCATTCAATGGTAGAAATGTGCCCTAACTCGATGTAATTGATTTTATCCCATCATTATCAAATGGCCTGGATTATGGCAGATCTTGCTGACTGAATCACACAGAAAGAGTGGCACTTCTTATTTGTGCTTGTAAGTTTAGAGCTGCACCAGCAATTTTCAGACTTCACTCTATGACTGGACTACCCATAGAGTCCAACAGCAGAACAGGAGCTTGCCGAGGTTCCTCAGCACCTCTATGAACTCATTCATTGGAAAAAGGAATGCAGGGCTGCAGAAAAGATAACAATAAAGTAAATGGAATCTCATTTTAATCTTATGTGCTTTATTTAATGTTTTGATAATGCATTTTAAATGTTTAGTTGATTTTATTTTTAATGATTTAATAATTTTTAAAATCTTAATTGCTCACTTCATTTCTAATTGCTTCTGAATGTCAAGGAAGCTCGCAAATAATGGGCTGGATTGCGCCAGATCCAGCCATTGCCCAAACTTGCCATCCATATTAATCTGATCCAGGCATAGAGAGCCAACCAAGTTGTCTCTCTGCATCTGAGAGTGCTCCACAAAATGGAGTAGGTTATGAATAACAATTAAGCTTCATGCAGCAAATCTTGAGGCCCTGCCTCCCTAAACATCCTTTTGGACTTCTGACAATTCGCCTCTGTCAAAGGCCAATTAACTATTTTTAAATGGTTCTAATAATATTGAAAAACATCAAATAGTTTTAAATTATAAAAATAACAATAAATTAAAGTAAAACACCTAAAGTACTCAACATTAATTAAAATATTAAAGTAAATAAAGAACCACTTGACATTTTACTCAGGATTTGACAACCCCATTCAAGTGGATGGGGTCTTTTTACTTACAACAGCCATGGCTGGCATGAAACTGATGATCTGAAGGTGAAATGCATCTATCTCAGCATGTCAATGCCCCACACTGGACTCAGATTCATGTATGATCAGTGTAATGTAAATATACCCTTAGCTTCAACTGTTGAGTAAATCTGGGTTATTACTTATTACTATATCTACCACATCCTTGCTAGCTCTGGGATATACAGTTCCCAAAAACTATCCTGAACAATAAATTAAGTACTTTTCTGACATACTTTGTTTGCTTATCTCAATCAATAAGCAAGTCAAAATACCCCGTAAAAAATAAATCTGCCTTTACTACCTGTTCATGTAATCTCTGTAATTATATATTCCAACACCTTAATCCTGCTATGAGGATGCATACATAAATTCCCACCTCCTGCTATATAGTAGTCTGTCTTATTTACTTAATTTTTTCAATGTCAGTAAGCAGTAGAAATGTTAAATATAAAGGCACATTTAAAATATTTATCCAAAATTATGAGGGACAAGGACTCAAAAAATTAACAAAGCAAACACACTGTAAAGAAGAAAATAATGGCACAGAAATGTTACAAATACCCAGGACAAGGTGGTTTCCATCTAAAGATCCAAAGGGATCTAAAGAAAGTAGACGTGAAAATTGCTGATATCCTAACAATAATTTCCCAGTTTTCTTAATTGGGAATTCTTCCTTTAAACCAGAAAGTTGCACATGGCACTTAACTACTTGCGAAAGGAGAGAAAGCATGGAATTCAAGACTAGTTAACCTAATATCTGATGTTAGAAAATTACTAGTATCTATAACTAAGGATATTAATAGATCAGAAAAAGCTAGCATGGTATTGTAAAGTGCAAGACTTGCCTAATGAACTTAAATATTTTGAAGTGACTAATGCATACAATGACCACATCCATGGGTATTATGATTATGGATTTCCAGAATGCATTTGATAAAATTCCTCAATGGAGATATTTAGCCAATAATTAAGTAATTGAAGAGGAACAAACTGACCCAGCATAGAAAATGGCTGAGTGGCAACAGACAGAGGGTAGGGATAATGGGCAGGCACAGCAATTGTCAAGATCTGTTTTGGGTCTTCACAGCTCACTCTGTTTATTAATGTTTTGGATGATGGAAGAGGAAACTACATATCCAAGGTTGTTAATAATGTAAAGATAGGTGGCATTACAAGCAATGTTGTTGGAAGCATAAAAATAAACATATTAATAGATTAAACAGATAGGCAAAACTATATATATGGATCAAAGCCACAAATCACCCCTAAGTTCACTGCATGATAGAATGCATTCAAAAGGCTAAATAACCATTCCTGATCTTGTAATACAGTTAATCTGGAGTGCAGATACCATCTGTTTGTCTGATGCCACTGAATCACAAGTCTTCTTTTGAATAGACAAGACAGGTAAGATTCCAATTCTCAATTTTAGAATCTCATTCAAGGTGCTCAAAGAAAAAAATTGACTAGGCAAGTCTAATATGGGTTAGTAATTACATTACATGCATTTTGATAAAAGTATACTAATATAACATTATTTGTGCTTCACTCACTTTTTGCACCGAATTAAATAGAATATACCAGCAAGGAAACAGGCCCTTAAATTAAGTGGTCACAGCAGTAGCTTCTCTCCACAAGAGCCTTCATACACCCTATGAATAAAGATGATGGCAAAGCAAGTAAAATATTTAACACTGACAAAAAAATATATACTTTTAGTCAACAGAAGACTGGGTTTTCACTTTGTTCCAACTGTTCATTATTTCCAAAAACCAGAAGCAACAACAATCAATAGGTTTCTATCAAAAACTATATGACCATAGCAACTGTTTCTCCAGCTGCAGTACATGCCAGAAATAAAAGTACAGAATCACTCCCATTGGCAATTTCAACTAAGCGGTTGTCCCTCGCAGCTTGCTGGCTGCCAACTTTGAGGTTTGCCATACAGCAATAAAGACCTTTTTACTGTAGAAAACAAAGGCTCTATTCACAGATATGTAGCCTGCAGACATACTATAAGCACAGGCAAGAGAAACACTGGGAAAAGAAAGAAGTGCATCCTCCAAAATTAGAGGTCCTGAGTTCAAGCCCTGGCAGGTTGATGCTGAAAACTGCCAACCTTAATTGAGCTAAATCCAATCAATTCCTGGATAGGAAATCAGTCACACTCTCATATTAGCTGAGTATTTTGCTTTGAGAGAGAATAGTAAGACTGATACCACTTATTTGATTACATTACCCCCAAAAACAGCTGACAAACACTGGTGATAACCAATGAGAAGTTTGCAGTTACATGGAACATAGAACATAGAACAGTACAGCACAAGAACAGGATCTTCGGACCATGATGCCTGTACTGACCAATCATCATCAATAATGCAGTTTGGGTTATTCACAAATAAATATTTTCAGACTTTTTTTTAAAAGCCCTGGTAGTTTGCTGTATAATATCAATTTTTAATTCCTCTTTCCAAAGACAAATACCTTCCTGATAAGGCCTTCCTAATAAGGAACCTTTACCAATACCGCAACCACCCACCACCACCTCTATTTTCATCAGAAATGGAGATACTGCACTTGTGCTGATGGACTATGAAGCAAGCCACTTTATTTCGGAATGGGTAGAATCTCAATATGATCACATCCTTCTCTCTGTAACCTCTTCCTAACCTGCTATCTTTGGATTTACAGGTGAAGCTGTGGTGCAGCTGGCAAATGAAGCTCTCCCATTTGGTCTGAAAATAATGTAGCCAAATCCAAAAGACAGACTAGTGGCAATTAGCCAAACAACTTGGACTCAAGCACAAGTAGCAGATAACAATGTTGAAGTGATAAAATCATCCACCAATCTCAGCTGCAACATACCAGAGGTAGTGGAGGAGAAATTAAGAGACAAGTAACAATTACACATAAATGCACAAATAAGCTCACCAGCACAATGCTCCAACCCTATAACCTGTCCATGTTCTCCATTTCTTAACAGGAAATGAGATGTCCACCAACTAATTGCAGAGAGGTGTGAGCGCAGCACAGTCCATAACGCAAACTAGCCTCCCCTGCATTGACTCCTTCTACACTTGAGAAAATAGCCAACGTGATCAAGGACCCCACCCACCTCAGTCATTCTCTCCTGTCCCTTCGGGCAGAAAATACAAAAGCTTGAGAGCACGTACCACCAGGTACGAGGACAGCTTCAATCTAGCTGTTATCAGACTCTTGAACAGACCTCATATGCTGAAGGATAAACTCTTGATCTCCCAATCTACCTCATGGCTCTTGCACTCTATTGTCTAGCTGAACTGCACTTCCTCTGTAACTGCAACACTATATTCTGCATTCTATTTTTCTTTTTTACTACCTTGACGTACTTATGGATGGTCTGATCTGTCTGGATGGCATGCAAGCAGAAGGTTTTCACTGTCTCTCAGTACATGTGACAATAATAAACCAATACCAATGCCTATCAGGTTTCCTGCAGATATACTAAATTCATTTCAACAAGCATATCACTAATGCCGAGGTCCGTTATCAAATTTGTCCAGCAGATTCAGAAAAATAATGGCCACGAGGTTCTGGTTCTTCCTATTATACCTTGGCTCATCACACTAGAGCCTCACACCCCAATATCAAGAGCAAGGTTGAAACTGACCCTAGTGCAGATCATGGATGATGTGAACATGCACAACTGAGCCCAACTTCAACTTGTACTGAGAATAGCAATGAGTACAGAATAGGGTCATCCAGCAGCAACAAGATGTGGCTACTTCGGCATTATGCCAATCACAACACAATGCAATAATTAGGTTTACAGAATCTCTCCTACTTAAAAGCATTGCAGTTAAAGGCAGCAAATGCTTTAACAGCCTAATCTTCATTCTCAGTACATTTACTATGAATTTCCAGTTTGACTAATTGCATTGCAACTATAGGCAGCCACTTTTGTGACTAGTTAACATTTGCTAATAAGACAAATTTCTTCATGCAAATTTTGTTGAACACAATAGATGATGATAAAAATACACTTGTTAAAAATAAGTTACTACAGAATGTCAATTACCACTTTAAAAGTATTGTAGTTAAGTTTGTTCAGCACAGTGAGAGCTACAGGCTGAATTACAAGCCTGGAGGTTGCAATTAAACACCCAGCATGACCAACACAAGCTCCAATTACAATCATTAAGAAAACATTTTTTTTCCTGGATTTATGTTATGAAGGACTTTGGCCTAGCAACTGATCCATGTTTTCTTTTGGCCTTAAAACAATGTTGCGGTCACCCTGATACTCTTTGTATAAAGAAAGTTGCATAAAGAATAAGAATTTCAAATGTCAGTTTCAACATGACATGTCATACCGTTGTATTACAAGTTCTTGGGATTGTTGGAAAGTAACGCAGGAGATGCAATGTTTGCAGCTTGCTCTTAAAGGGGCATACCACTTCACAAGCAAAACTCTTCCAGCCACTGGAAGTGATACAAACAAATGATGGATTCTGCAACATTGATCGAGGGACAGGGTCTGAAGAACCTGAGCAAATTGCTGAAAAATTGTGGCTGCAGGAAGCAAGTTCTTTGTGCAGGGGTCCACAGACACCTTCCTGAGCCGTAGCCAGGTACCTTTGGCAGGCAATATCAGGGAGGTCTGTGAAAGGAAATGCTACACTTTGAGAAAGGCTGCTATACAAGCAAATGTCCATGTCCACTCTGTCTGCTCTCCTCTGCATGGGTAAGAAGATACAGCAGGGAGCAACATATTGTGAGATGTTTAAAAAAAACAAACAGCAGCAGCCTGGAATATCTTGAAACTCGGAAGCTGAAAGTGACAATCACCCTGACCTCTTTGGTCAAAGTGGTTAAGAAAGATGTAAGAGGTTAATGTTTAAGGTCATAGGAGATCACAGATCTGTGATTACAAAGAATGCAGTATGAGTGCTACCCCTACAAACAGCATTTCTTTAAGAGGAATTGGTGATAGTAAATGCTGATTGTTCTGTGTGTAAATAATAATTGCTGTTTCTCAGACCAGAAAGCTTGAAAATCTCACTGCAGTTGGATTTTCTGTGTTGCACAACTGTTGATGTAACCTGGGGTGAGGGGGAATTTTACACGATAAGTGTTAGGGGTCAAAAGCCCCACCTAAAAAATGTGCAGGTACTCGCTGAGTGCTGAGGAAACCAGAAATATGCACAAAATTAGTCTGCTCCAGGCACCATTTTTTTTTGGAGTTGTCTAAATGAAGTTGTAGTCCTGCAAATTTCAACTTAGTTAAAAGCAATAATTTCAATATTTTATAGAACTTTCAAAGTCTGCATTAACATTATTAATGATGCAGTGTTTTGCCTCAAAACATCAACAATTCCACCCCCCCCCATCTCACAGATGCTGCTTGACCCACTGAGTTCCTCTAATAGATTGTTTATTGCTGTTAACATTTTTAAGACCCCTTTTACAATGCGTGGTTTCCTTTATTTGATGAATACTTGGGATTAGGAAGTCAGTCAAAAAATGCTTCAGATATATACAATAGAAATAACATGTTTAAGACAAAGAACTGTTCATAGCACTCAAAATTAACTAGTTTCAACTAAACCCTCATTGTTTCAGATTTATGATAAGTAGCAGGCCGATATCTGGAGAACTGTGTGGCCTAGTTTTATTGTTGTCACTTGTTTTTTTGTGTTGCACTATTGCATTACATTGATAAAGTGACCAACAGATTTTGTCAGATGGAAAGATAACCTTACATCATTTCAGCTTGATGCTATGGGACCAGCTTGGAACTTGTTAATGCAAACAGAGATCAGGCTGCCCAAAATAACTTGAACTAACTCAAATATGACAGCATCATTCTAAAGAAGTACCATCCAAGCGTTACTACTGATGTGCAATATGAGGCATAACATTCATCCTAGCAAGGCTGATAAAGCAAAGCAATAACTTTCATTTATATAGCTCTTATGGTTCACTATGCCATTTTTAGTTCTTCATCAGGGTCAAAAAAATTGCATGCAGGCAAATTCAAGTCAGTACTTCTGACCAACATTTGACTGGATATAGGTCTTCATCATAAAGACCCAAGACCCCAGTCTTGAGTTATTTCATTGCTACTCTAGAACCTTATTCTATGGCAATGAGCAAAAACTTTGAGCACATGCTTTTGTTAAAGGCATGTTACTGACTCAGTGAAAGTCCCTTTAAGATAGAGTGTGTGTGTGTATGTGTGTGTGGGGCGTGCTTACGTCAATAGAAGATAAAGGACGTAATGACGTTGAAGAAGTTAGAAGAAGAAGAAAGAAGGAGAGAGAGACAGAGAGAAGGGAGAGAGACACCAGCCTGCTAGTTTTCTCTATCGATGGATGAGAAACAATAACTGTGTTTGCCACTGAAATCCATGTATGGAAGTTGGAAGTAATCTGGTGGAGTTCACTTTGTTGCTGACCTGTAGAAGGAAACAGGTATTTGTGTGTGGACGACCACGATTCGGATGCTTTTCGGGGTGAGGAAGTCACTACCGAGTAAACACTGAAGTGTCGTTTGGGTTCCATCGTGGAACATTTGGATTTCGTATTTACTCTCTCTATGTTTCTCTACGTCTACGTCTTATCTTCAGACAACGGTGGTTGTTGAAGAAGCCCTTGCTCACGTTTCACCTTATGGTTTGCGGAACTGAACTTTAAGAACCATTCCTGAACTGGGAGTTTTGGACTTTGCCACACACACACACATGAAGAGTTTAGTTTTGGGGTTAACGTTCGAAGTTTAACATTTTTGAATTCTAACATACTAACTTTTTACTTTTATTTTACGTATTATCATAAGTAGTGATTAATAAAATAGTTTTTAACACTGAATCATGCTCAGTGTGTTTCTTTTGTTGCTGGTTCGTGACAGGCAGCCTTCGGATACACAGTGACTAGTTGCGAATAAGCACTATTTCTATTGACTGATGAAGCCAGAAGCACTGAGCTTTGTTTGCTAAGGCACACTGAAGATCAATTGAGTACCTTAGCATTTGACAATCTGAGGCAGTAGAAGTAATAATAGGAAAATATTCCTTGAATAAGTATGACTACTTACAGAAAATATACAATTTATTCACCATCTTTACCAATCATCTGCAGGCATCCTAAGAAATACATTTGTAATATTTGTTATAGGCACTTCTAAAAGTATCAGTAATAATATGTTATTGGTAAATTTGGTCACAAATTGAGTCCATGCAATGTCATCCTGAATTATGAGACTACCAACAAGAGTACTGATCATCTCAGTGCAAGTCAAGAGGAAATGAGACTGAATTGACTGGAAGATAGCAGAGGTATCTGTCCCAAATGTTGACATCAAGAAATGTCAATAATCCCAATGTAGGAATATCATTTGAGGTGGTACAAGAGAGTTTGGGACAATTACATCTGGGGAGAATAGGAGAGCCTAGAAAGTCAAGAATTTCCAAACAGGCCAGGAGGGGTAGAAAGGATTATACCAAGTTCTTTTCAGAACAACTTCTTCTGCATAATGTTATTTGTTGCTGCATATGCTGGTGAAAGAAAGACTGAATACTACAGAATTAAAATTAAATCAGGTTCTGAATAATGTAAATAATCCTCAACATTTCAGTATTTATGAGATCACTGTTGAGCCAATTCAAATCCCTGAACTTTGGTGGGGTGGGGGGGGGGGGCGGTGTAGGTGCAATTACAGTCAATATTGGGTGAGTTCAATTGGTCACCAATGTAACTCTGCCACAAGACCACTTCCTCCAGATGGATTGGATTAAAAACTGGTGGTTTTTTTTCTACATTTGTTGAAACCAGGTAACTGGTTACTATGTGGATGCCTTATGAAACACTGTTATATGCAGTTATGATCAATCTGGCTTGCTACCCACATTCGCAACCCTACTCCTCCCCGGCACTATTCCAGCAACCACACTTACTGAGACCTGGTTGCCATGATGCTTCTGCCTGGCAGAGAAGGCCACAAAATGATAGGTGGGGCATCCTGAGGCCCCAATCTGAAATGCCCTGATGACTTTTAGACAGCTTCTACTAGAAATGAATTAAAAAACAAAGCAAAGAAAAATAAAGAAATCACTTACCTTTCTAATCAAGGTCAGGGACCCCCAATGAAAATGAATAGGGACATGCTTGCTATGACTGGTTCTTGTGGCTGGCATAGAGCTGAGAAACCTGATGTATATCTAGCCCCTCATATCAGAATTTTTATATTCAGCCCCAGACTCACTGCTGAAAACAGAAGCAGAGCAGAAGCGCTGAATCACCAGCATCTAATCTCCAGCTTATCTCTGACATCTGTGTTTCAATGTGCAGGCGCAGAATTCAGTGACGATCTGACACACACGAAGGACATTGTTGTTGGCAGTTCTCAATGGAACCAATAGCCACAAGCGAGTATGACTCAGGCCAAAGTTCTCAGACGTTTCAGTGAAATGATTAACCAAAAACAAGCACCGACTGTCACAAATCTTCAATTAGGTATAAAGTTATAGGCAAAACATTTTTTGGGGTATTTATGGAAACTTCAGGCCAAACTTAAATAAGCAGCAATTAGTATTGACACAAGGCCAAATTAATCTCGCCCTCTCAAGAAAGCTGTAATTTAAATAAGGGAAAATTTAAATATCCACCCAAGATTATTGTCATCTCTAAGGTATTTAGAGTTTCTCAAACCACTGTCCAGTTAAAAAAAATCATTTCAGCCAACTCCTCTCACCCAGATAGAGCCTATTCTTTCTCTCCTTGTCCAGTACCTTCCCATCTAATCCATGACCCTTCCGTCACACTCCACTGCTTTCTTAGCTCATACCATCCCATTTTCACCATCAATACCCAATCCCTCTGTACCCCTTTTTCCATCGAGTGGCTTGAGGACCCTCAGCTTTTCCCTTGAACAGCCACACAAATTTTTTCTTACATTAAACTTCCCCTTTAAATCCACTCACTTCCTCCTATGGGTTCAAGCTATGCCTACCCCTTTGTGACAAACTTAAAACATTTGTTTCAGTTGGTCCTCTCCATCACCCCTTTCTCCAGTACAAGGATGACCATTTTGCAGTCACTTCCTGTTCTTGCCCTGCCCAATAAAATGTCACCTTTGCTGCCAATTTCTACTCGCTCTCACATTCACATGGTTAATTGTCAACTCTTCCCTTCAATTTTTCTATTTGCATTCGAGGAAATAGGATAGACACCAGTGCCCGCTACAAGAGCAGAGACTCCTTAGCTACATTGACTACACTTTTTCCCACTTTACTGCTTATAATTATTCCCTTCACTCAGTTTCCTAGTACGTCACAACTGTTCTGAAACTGCCATCATCTGTACCAGTACATTTAATAGACCTTCCATTTTCTTCCAGCATGGATCCCCTTCCACCATAGTTGATTGGATCCTCAATTGTATCCATTCTGTTTCCTACATTTCTACTCCCACACTCCCCCTTCCAAAACCAGGATCATGTTTTCCAGAGGGTCAATTCTCCACAGATCCTGCATGATCTGCTGATTGTCCACAGTGATTTCTGTCTTTATTTCAGATTTCCAGCATCTGTGTTTTTACTTTTCAATTCTTGTCCTACTATCACCTTCTTTCACTTGTGTACTCTCACCCCTGTAATCTCTCCTGCAGGGACTGGAGGGATATGGATGATGTACAGGCAGAAGCAATTTAGTTTAATTTGGCATTAAGTTCCGTGCAGACGTCATAGGCTGAAGGGCCTGTTCCTTTGCTGTACTGTTCTATATTTTATGTTCCAAACCATCATTGACCTCCTCTTCTTCCCCCTCTGTCTGAATCTTAAAACCTATTTATCTCCAGCTTTTCCCAGTTCTGATAGAAGATCATTGACCTTCATAGTTTAACACAATTACTCTCTCCATTGAGGCTCCTTAACCTAGTGTGTACTTCCAGCATTTATTGGTTTTACCTCATGTTTCCAGCAGTCACCATGCTTTGCTTTTGTCATAGTTATATAGTGTTGTATGAGTGGTGTCCATAAACTTAAAGGCAAAGTCATAGACAGGCAGACTAGTAATTTTCCATTTAAACTGAGTAATTTACCAAGTGGAAGATGACAGAAAGAAAGGGTGTTTTATTGCACAATTAAAGCATGACTACAGAGTTTAATTCATTTGTTTTCAGCAATTCGAAATCCACATTTTGTAATGTATAATTTGTGGTCAATGGATTCAATGACTATAGTAGCATTTGAATGCACTACTGGATATCTTATCATTTTTCACAAAAATATAATTCATAAACCTAAACCCATGCAACAGCAGAAAGTAATTTGATGAAATCAAAGTTCAGAACACATGTTAAAGGTTTTACTGGTGCTTAAATATTTGTAAATTGTGTAACAAAGGATGATTTATGACTCATCAAGGTTCCCAATGTCTGGAAAGTGAAGATCCCTTGAATTTAGTATTTACCAACCCAGTGGTGCAGAAGGTGAATTAATATGCAGTTATTAATTCAATGTACTGTAACAGTCAAATAATTTCAACAATATATGTTAATTTAGCTCCCTCATATGGTTGAGCTCAGTATCTTCCTTCAAGATGCTTTTGGTGATGAAAGCAACACTCATGAACAAATAGACTCATTCTAGCCAAATTTAACAAAAAACAAGATAAAGCAAAAATGCAAATTAAAGTATCAATTTCTTATTAAAACCTTACAGACAGCAACATAGCATTTAAGACCTGCAATACTACATCGCATGACCACACCCACACAGATCTAGATTTTGCAGTCAGCAGTGAATTGTACTTCACTGCTGACCTTGAAGCTAGCCACAAAGCAATCTATGGTGTGGACTTCCCATTTTTTGACATCAATGACACATGCAGCAGTCATAATATAATCAAAGTTAAAGACATCAAGGAATTGTCACAAGCAAAAAGCAGGGTAGGAAAAACAAATGTTTAACAAGGTTTTGATACATTTCACAGATTACTAAGTAAAGATGGAACATACACAAGATTAAGGTAGTTGAAATTTCATGCAGCATAAAAAAGTGAAAAAAATTACATTTCATTGTTTTGAAATATTTATGTGAGGGAATTACAATCCATATAAATAACATTATTGGGCCAAGAAGTTTCCTAAGCTGTAATTAGATAAGTTTTTAATGATAAACTAAACTCTAGATTCTATATAACATTTTCAGAATATTATTCAGCATGGCTGGTTTGAATTCTAGTCAACCACTAAACTGAATTTTTTTTTTAGTTCCAATGGAGAAATTCACAAAATAATATGGAACGTGGAGGAGGGCTGATACACTGGCAGCAACTTTTAGATTTCCACATGAACCTATAAATGTTTCTCATGCTTTTCATATTTTGTTCTGACATGGGAGGCCATTTGGCCCAATAATTCTACGTCAGCTCACAGAAATAATCCCATCAGTCCCATTCTCCTACTTATTTCCCTGTAATTAATCCTCTCACACTATCCCCCCCCTGCTTCTCCTGCCACCCATCTAAACAAAGTGTAATTTATGGGAGCCAACTAGCCTACCAGCACAAACTTGGGATGTGGGAGGAAATCAGGGCACCGGGTGGGGATACACTTGGTCACAGGGAGAACATGCAAATTCCACAGAAACAGCACCCAAGGTTAGGATCGAATCTGCGTCAATGGAGCTGTGCTGCAGCAGCACTAACTGCTGCACTAATGTACCACCCTCCAGACCAGATGTGCAGATGTTCCAAAGTGAACGTCATTTTACTCAGGTAATGACTGTGAATACCAATAGTTTAGCTCCCATTACAACTGCAAAATCCTCACCATGTACTTAAAACATTTTTATTCCAGGCTATCGCTGCAAAATATATACATCACCATGCAGAGAAGTGGTATTGCCATCTTTCCACATTCCTCTCCTCAAACTTATCACAGCTAAAATACAGCTGACACGTCAGCATTATTATTATTACTAAATTGTCTGAAATTGTATTTCATGTTACCAGCTTTTTATATGTACCAATTTTAATATACATTTGTGGTGTGTAATAGAACTACTTAACAGTTGAATGACATGTGGTGGCAACTTAGCTCAAAATTACCCACAATTGTAATCAAGCCATTTATTTCACAAATAATGCAGATGTACAATAGAATCACAAAAAGGTTACAGCATGGAAGGAGATTATTTAACCCATCAAGTCCATACCAGCTCTAGGTAAGAGCAATCAATCTAGTCCCACACTCCCACTTTCTCCCAATGGTTCTATCATTTTTTTCTTTTAAGTACATATCCATTTCTCTTTTGAATTCCACAATTGAATTTGCATCCACCAGTTTCTTGGCAGTGCATTCCAAATCCTAACCACACGCTATGTAAAAAAAAGTTAACCATCCGTCACTTTTGATTCACTTTTCCAATTTACTTCCATTCTAAGAACTCCAATTCTTGACTCTTCTATCAATGGGAACAGTTTTTATCTACTCTGACTGAACCCTTCATGATTCTAAATATCAGATTCCCTCTTAATATCTTTTGCTCATGGAAAAACAGCAGCAGCATTGCAATTCTAAAATTGTTCATTCCTGAAATCATTGGAGCAACAAATAATCTGCTGGAAGAACTCAGCAGGTCGACATTTTAGGTCGAAACCTTGCATTAGGACTAGTCTTAACTGAAAACGTTGACAATTCCTTCCTCCCCCTCCCCCACTACAGATGCTGCTCGACCTTCTGAGTTCCGCCAGCAGATTGTTTGTTGCTCCTGATTCCAGCATCTACAGTCTCTTATGTCTCTTGAAATCATTGGAATGGAAAGATCTCCAACCTTCTGACAGCAATTTGGGGTTTAACTCAGAAGTGTTTCTTAGTTCAGATTTTGAAACACTAACATTCATAAAATAATTGTTTTAATGATCCTACTTGAACTTTTCTAGCAATTATAAAAGATTCTTTTAAGATTCCTGTGGGGAATTCCCCGAAGAAAATATGAAGTAAATTCGACTGAGAAAAAGATGTAATACACATATGTGAATTCTTTGTTCTAGCACAAAACCATACATAAACATCTCAAGGCCCTATGAAAAACTTAATGCTGTCAACTTAAAACATACCTATTTTGGTACAATGTTCATTTAGCAATTTTTTTTTGCACAAAAGCATGCATGCAGCATAAACCAGAGTCCTATAGATCAACAAGTCTGAATTTATCCTGAAACAAAGTTATATTTTTGCAGATATTTCAGCAATTGGAATGAATATTCATAAAACATCTTAAATGATAAATGGCAAAAAATATTAGATTTTGGAAGGAAGGTCAATTAGTATACTGAATTATATTTTTAAAAATCCAGTTTTACTTTAATAATCTCATAGGAATAAATAAATGAGGTGTATGTTACACAACCAATAATGAAAAAAGATGAAAATATATACCAATATAAATATTTTAGTAAACTGGCACACAAAAATACATGAATGTTTAATTTAGGCGCTACCTATGTCATTATCTGTTACACATTCTTCCACTGATTCCCTTTTGGGAATCTCAAAATGCATGCAGTTTTTTTTAAATCTCTCGATTTCAGCATTACTTTATATTCTGCTGAAAACACATAGACTCCTATGTAGAGGAAAAGCTCTCATTCCTCATATAGCACCGAGGAACATATGAGAAGTACATTCTTTGGAGCCTCTATAGAGTCACAGCATTTTTTTTAAGTTTCTGCATTTCACTTGGGATTCTGCCTTTTCAGAAATTAGCAAGTCTGTTTTGAGTTTTGCCACTGCAGAAGTCTTCATGCATATATATTTTTGCTTCCCAAAACAAGGAGTAACCATCTGCAAGGCCATTGTCAAATTTAAGAGAAAAACAGAAGATTTACTTCAGTAACTTTGCATCTTTATTAGATCTGACTTGAAACATGAAGTAGTTCAAAGTTAAAGATGAAAAGCTCAAGCCATAAAAATGACTACAGATCTAAACGTTGCTCATTCTGAATTGTCTAAATGATGGTGATTAATGTCGGCTTTACATATGTTTCAGATTTACATCTACAATACTGATACATATATAAAATACTTTTTTCTAAATTATATGTTACAGCTTTTACATTGGTATTTTTATGTATTTCATGGGTGTGAAGTCTGATCTTAATAATTATGATCTATCATGAAATGCCATTCATATTTATTCAACATAATTACATAAATTGTGGCATCTCATTCAAACAGACTCCAGGCAAATCCATTTGAACCATTTCTGACAAGTGAATTCTACTTTATACTTAATTCAGAGTTTCAAGAATCATATTTATCCCCTGATATCATATTAAGTTTTGTATGGAAAATATGAAATGTGATATCTTATGCACAGTAGGTCCCAAAGAGGGAAAATGATTTGGAGAAAACAAATTTAACAGAAAAACACATAACATTACATGGAAGAACAGGTAGTATTTCAAATTTCCTATGCCACAGCCCTTCGTAATTGTGGCTGGTAGAGGTTTAATTTCCTATGGTTGCAAAGAATAATGTACATGTACTGATGTACTTCATTCAATGCAAATATTTTTATGTAGAGTGTGATAGTAATAAAATGTAATTGGCTGTAAGGAGATTATGCTAACTTAAAGGTAAACAGTAATATAAATGCACACTGTGAATGTAATCATTCAGAAATCTTACAATATCGTTTTTAAAATGCTATTATCTATCTCAAGTCGAGTCATTTACTGAAAAATATTTAAATTCAAAATAACTCTATATGCAGTATTAAATAGCTAAAACATCTGTGGAATGAAGGTTACATTACATTCCAAAAATGAAGCTCAACAATTTATTAATGTAGTTGAAGAGTAGTATTCAGTATAACATACAGAAAACTGGAACTTTCCTGCCTGCTCATTTCATTTTGTTTTGCATAAAAAGGTGTCATATTATATACAGCAAATGGCAGGCTCAACTGATCAAAATGAATAATAATGGCCTTGACTAAGTTATATACTACTTGCAAGCTAATATTAAAAAGTACTAGCTTATATGAACTTAAACTGGGAGAGAGTACTACAAAATTGATTGTAACCAAAATCCCACAACAATTCTCTTTTTATAAAAAACATTTGTCTCCTCAGCAAATTTTGTAATAAAGCAAAGCGTACATATGTAAAAATTATGGTTAAGACCTATATATGCTGAAAGATACAGGTTTTTTTTTAAAGAAACAATGCCACAGCAAAATACTTAGAAACATATTGACATTAGAAACTCAATGCAAATACAATTCGTTATTTGCTTGTTTCGAGGCACTATCATGAAGAATGTGAAGTGCACCAAAGAGCATAGCAAAATAATCACAGCTAATATTGACCACTGGTATTCTCAGAATATTCTGCTCTAATTTAGAGGCAGCAAAAGACAGTACAGCTTTTGGGTTGTCTATCTATTCTGATCCTCCCAAGTTTCTCCCCAACATTTAATTCTTCCTCCTGAAAGACTGCATTGACCACTGCATATTCCATGTTAACTAGACAAAGTCTGCACTATTCCAATACTGGTTTCTTTGTAAGCATATAGAAAATGACCTACTGACACTACACAAAGATAGTAATTATTGAATTACACAGTCTGTCATTGTCGTTTTTGTCACACCTCTAACAGGTGCCATTAACAGAACTGCCAAATTATAATAATCTTTTCAAGCCCTCTGTGGTCCTAATAATGCCTTTTTCCTGCCCACATAATCAATGTGTGAACAGTAAACCATTTATATTGTTACTAAATATAGTGAACTGAAAGCTTTGACTTGTAGCTTGTTAAGATTGAAGAGCATTTACTATAACATTTACCATAAAAATGGTTTACAGTGCAGGATAATAACATACATTACAAAGCACTTAATATCAATAGCAAGAGATGGAAACATGAACATCAGTTGCACTTATTTCTAATATAAAATAGCTCATAATTTATGTTATGGAACTGCATTATATTGTGTGCTACAATTTTTTAGTCAAAAAAGAATTCTTACTTCATTTCAGACTTCCTAGATGTAGGTATTAAAAGATATAAAAAATGCAGTGAATATAATTTGTTATTTTAGGTTATATTTTTTGGATTAAATCAGGTGAAACTCAACAATAGTAATTAGAAAAGAGCACGTATATATTCCATGATAAGAGGTGAAAAAAATACTCAGGAACCTTAATTCTCTGCATCGTCTGCATATTTGCATTTACCAGATTAAAATTACAGTGCATATTTGCATTTATTGTATTAAAATTACAGTGCAATGGCAGTTAATTATATGCTTCTTCAAATGGATTTTTAAGTTTACCTTATTTCAAAATCTAATTTCATTTTGATACATCACAAAGAAAAAAAAAGTATCCTAAAAGTTGTACATCATATAAAATATATGTTCCTTACACAATTACTGTAGAGTTGTATATGCTTGTGTGCACATATTCACATATTTTTGTGTGAATGTAAAAATTCACACAAAAATATACCGTCTCCTTCATGATACACATAACATTCTTATTTTGGCCTGTTACTACAGTCTTAATTTTAAGAATTTTATTCACATTAATCACTGACTCTGCAAGCATGATTCTATGATGACTCCTAAGGAAATACAGTTCAGTTTTCTTGCATGGATAAAGATAAGGTGGGGTAGGTGTGAAGAAAAACAGAGGAAATGTCAAAAAATAAGATTTTTGTTCCATTTCCTTTCAGTGGATAAACAGCAAATTATTCTGTTTTAAATTATATTTGCTCTGTCCATTGCTTTTTTAAGTAAAGTATTACTTTTGTTACTAGCTTATAATAAATAATGTGACTTTTTCTATTGATAAAAACATTGAAAGCACTATCCTTAATTCATTTGGTGTAAGGAAAAACTTAATAGACTGGTGATATCCATTTTAATAGAATTATCATTCCTGACAATAGGACGATTTTATTTTTTCTGAAAACATCACTAAGGTTTTATTTTAGAAAAGAACTGGGCAAATTTTAAATAGACAAGCAAAGAGACAACCATTTTACTGCACTGCTTCATGAGCTGATGTGGCATTTAATATAACTGCCATAATGTGAATTGAAACAAAGATCAGTTCCCTGTCTTTTGGTCAAAATCATTCCAATATTAAAATAAAATCAATTTAAACACACTCTTTGGGATCTTAAGGAGATCTGATTTCTCTAAGAAATATTTACACTATTTGAATACTATTAAGAGTGCGCAAGATAAACTTTTAAACTTTTCTTCTGATGTTTATTCATAAAAAAAATCAATGTACAGTTGATAAAAATAGTTTTTGTTATATATTAAAATACAAATGAACTAACAGTAGCTCTCATTTTGTCTGCTCCAGACTTTTCTATGTTTAAGATTTCAAATTATTGCCTAGATTACTGCTGAATTAACATAACACTGCTGAATTATGCACTAGTCAAGAAAAAAAGGATGCTAGGAAAAGGACTGAAATTTACAAACAGCTCAAGAGCACAGCCTATCTGTATTACCCTATGTCATTTTAAATTCAAACTCTAACAAACCACCCATTCATTAGAATTTTGATCCAAAGAATGTTCATCATGGATTCTGAATACCTTTTGTTCCTATAATTTACCCACAAATTATGATTATTAATCCACCCAATAAATAAATCAATCAACCAATTTTTCTTTGAGTTGAATGACATCTTTTACATCCATAATTTATCAGTGACAATGCCTTCATCTGAACTTCACCTCTTAACAAATCTGTCAGCTCTTCAAAGTTCAACAAAAGCAACTTCCTGAGGTTCCACTTCTGCCCTTTGTTTTCCACTTCCTTTTGCAGACCATATTAAACAACATCTAGACTACACTTAGAGTGTCACAGAACGGTCACCACATCTGTTATTTTCCTCTCAGCAAATGGAATTATTTTGTACAGCTTACAAACAAAAGATACCACGGCACCTGATTGATTCCCATCATTCTAAAAGTAAAAAAAATATGCAGTAGCTAAATGCCTACCTTTGGTAATACTGGCTATTTTCAGGATAGTGCAAAATAAACCTAAATACTGGATTTGTTCACTGAACATTGTGATCATTAGAAATAACTATATATGCCTTAAAGTTCGAGATTCTGTCTCGTCTATCAATTGTATTAGAATTAAACAGGATTACTTCTTATTTACTATAAACTTTATTACTTCTTTCTGATTAAAGTTTCAGTGTTTTCTGAAAATATATTTAACTCTGAAATGAAGATTTTAAAGGACAAATTATTTTTACTATATATCAAGAAATTGAGTCCACGTTAATAAGGTGCAGAAGTACAAAATATCTGCAAAAATTCAGTTCCCAGTGATCAATCTAGAATTCAAATGAAATGTCCACAACAGTTAACAGAAAGATCAAATACATAACCAGGTATTGCTGGTTATTTTGTCACAAGGATACATTGCAATGTATCTAATTTTAAAAATACATGACATTTGCCATTTAAGAGGAAAAAGTGAAATATAAATTGTAAAATCAGAACGAAACAGCTTTATTCATAGGATTCTGCTAGAACGGTGTTGAACTAAATAATCCACAATGATTGTTGCAGAGATAGGTTTGGCTGAGGGTGGACAATCAACCAACCTATCATAGTGGTTCAAACAATATAAGCAAACCATTGGATCAGAAAGTTTTCAGACACCAATTAAGTTATTTAACAAACTTACTCAAAGAGCAGATTCTCAAAAAAAAATTAACATATCATGTTGATGTTAATCAAGAAGTATTTGCATTCAAAATTCAATCAATGTCCATTTTGTAGATTAACATAGAACCTAGAATTTTAAAAGTTAGTGTCTAATCTAATTTTGCAGCATTGGATTACAAGATTTCATCATTCACAAGCTCCAGTTGTAAATATACCAGCAAGGAGTAAATGTAAATTTCACTGTTCATTATAGTCTGAGTACTTAAAATGGGAACATACTTTTAATTTTTTTCTGAAAATTTCAGTGTTTTTTGAAATATATTTGTGTAACGATTAGAATTTTAAAGTACTAACTATTCTTATTATATGTCAAGAATGAGCAAAATAAAATTGAAATAACAAAGGGTAACAAGTGAATGTGTGTAAAAAATGCTAATCCTCATTTTTATCTACCTTAAAATGAATATATATTTTATTCATTTTTTCTTGTTATTAAATACATTAATTTGGAACAGCATTGCAATTTAGTAAAAACATTGAAGAGGTGTGTACATCAGTAAATCTTCAAACTGCAAACATTATTTAAAAAGTGCAGCATGTTTGAAACACAATACCTTATTCCACTCAGTGATATTTTCAGATATTAATATAAATAATTTCCCTATAAAAGTAATCAAAACTGTGTGTTAAATAATTGAAACATTAAGAAATAGATGTTCTTTTAAATCAAAAGTATTAAATCTTTTTTGGGGGTGTAAATGACGCTCAGCTGTCACAAGGCTTGGCGACATCTGTTTTCTCTAATTACCAATACTCTCCTCTTTTTGAGGAGTTTTTCAAAGAAAACCAAAAACAAACTATTGAATTCTCTTAAAGCCCTGTTCTCTTTTAGGCTTCTGTTGGCCATATCATGGTGAAGATCATTGCATGTTGAGCTGGCCATTGTGTAGATTGTGTGCTTTGTTTGGGGGATAAATTGGGGTTTGGGCCTTAGCTACCGTAGTTCAAGCGTAAAATACTTTGCCATCACACCGTATACTGTTGCCAGCGACCCTCTAAATCCTTGAACCAACTGTGTCCTTTAGTGTCACAACAAATAATGCTGATTTATTACAATGTGCAAGTTTCTACTGATTAAAATAAGCCACAAGCACGTGGTATTGGAATTAGCACATTTAGAAGCCTGTTTCCCACATCCTATTTTGCGCTAGTGCGGCTGATCCCTGCAATTCTACGCGGGTGCAATTTTAATGACTGCTATGTTTTTGATGTTTCGATGAAAACGCTGCTAGGTGTTTGTGGCAGCACTAGATACCGAGCCTGAATTGCTGTGATTGGAACGCTGTGACACTAGCTCTGTTTACGATATCATCGGTGTCATTTTCCTTTTAACGATAAGACACTTCCCTGACAAGGCTCGATTAGGGAAAAAATTATTATTACATTCACTTTTTTCAGACAGGATAGCGAGATAAACTGGAGAGAGCCTTAGGGGAGAAAAAAGGTGAAGATACCAGAAAAGCAAATAAAAAAATCTTTGCTGCTGTCAAACTATTTAATTAATAGAAAAATATACTGAATATTATATTCATCTTCAGTAATATGGATTCATTTGACTTTTATTACAACTAACTTCCTGATTTTGTAATTTTGCATTTTAGGTTCATTTGGCTTTGATTAAATTAATTTTGTACTGTGCATATTGCACAAAATATTCTTTATCACACAACAATACCAGATGCAAGATTAGTTTACTCAATGCTTATTTTGCTAAAGAATAAAGATGGTTAAGTAGCTAACAAGACACAGCACTTTCTTCAAGTACTCCAGCTTCTTTGCTAATAATAGGGAAGCTGTGACTGAGCCAAAATACACAATATGTCCCATTCAAAAAGGCTAAATGTATATTGGCATCATTATTCATTCTACAGGAAGTTCTAAATTCATAACAATAAAATAATTAAGTCATTTTACATTCAAGAACACTGAAGTAAACACTACCAACTTTTTGGAATTCTTGCTGAAGCTATTAAACACTTTTGGATTAAAAGGAGAGTGAAAATTAGGTTAATTTCACAACACCAACTGCAGGTTATTTTCAGTAATGCTAGATTAGAATCATTAGGTGGTGCTAATTGTTAGACTCTGTACATCCAAGACAATTATTGCAAGAACAACCATATCAGATTCTCCAGTTTTGCTTCTGTTGACTAAAACATCAATAGTGAAGTTACCAGAGGCTAGGGAGAGATCAGAGTGTGATGGTTACAGGAGTACTTGAATACCCATCGTCTGGCACAGCAAGATCTCAAAGTCTCCAATAGGCTTCAAAGAGAACTGATTATTTTTTTCCAAGACCCTCCGCTTTCCAGTGAAGCTGTAACCATGATTTTTTTCCGCCTAATGCCACAGAAAAAAAAATCAAAACAGGCTAAACAAATTGATGTACTCTTTAATATAGTCAGTGCATCATCATAGGATCTTGTGTCTCGCTTGCTGACAAGTTGAGCTCTGTGTACCACACATCTATCACTTTGTTGGCAACTTCAATGCTTCAGGAGAAAAAAAAGCCTCACAATTGAGATATTGGCACCTTTGATTGACATAGCCTAATCAGCTTATCTGCACATTAATAAAGCTGATGGCCTGCAGTGTTGGTCTTGTACCCAAGCTCAATGAACTTACAGGAGCAAAAGCCTCTAGGGCCAGCCTAATGGTACCAGAAGCCATTTACTGCTGAATGCTTCCAGAAATAGCAGAGCACAGCAGCAACATGGTTTAAATGTGAAAATCTTTCCATTTGTTTTGAGAGATTTTTATTTCTTATTGTAAAGTATTTCTTCTGCTTGGATCATGTTGTATCCCTAATATATTTATTAACATAAAGCTCCATTTAATTCTCCAGACTTACATACAAACATTTATTCCATCAATACTATTTTCAGTTACTTGCAACGGCATTTCACACCAGTAATGAGTAATGGGCAATATATGTGTAGAAATGTAAACTATTGCCTGAGGTTCTGATGACATTACACAAATGGAACAGATCACAAGGACATATCTCCTTTGGTATCAACAGAGTCTGGTCACTTTATACAAGATTCTTGCATTTCTTAAAAAAGCCTCTTCAAAATAAAAACATTAATATGGAATGCACAAACCAAATATGTTGCATCACTAATGTTTATTTCAATTATGCTACTGTCTGTAATTAATTTGTAACTTTAGTATTCAACTACAGACAATTTGTGAACTTAACTCTGAAATGCATTTCTGCTAGTGCAATATCCTACAATGTTTTTACTGTGCTGAACGATTATTTAACTTGTTAAAAAAGGTAATATTGCTTACTTTTAAATATCAAAATCACACACCAAAAGAGAAACGCATTTGCGATGGTATGGAATTGTCTATTTTAAAGGTTGCTATTCATGTTCGATTAATGCACAGGTGTGATTACATGAAGACTTTTGTTAAATGCTTAATTTAAAAATACCTTATATTTCTAATTAATATGATGCTGCAATTTTGCATTAGTTATGATGTTTAATTCTTTTCACTACTCTGCCTTGGACGGCTCTGGCATTCCCACATGCATCTATCCTGTGGCCCCTCCTACTTATCCAAATGCCGCCCTTTGGCAGCATCATCCAACCACTGTACCAATTTCCCTAGATACTGACTGCAACAACTCTCATTCTCCAACACCACTCTTGAGCATCCTGACCTTCTATGAATTATCAGTAAGCTTGTCTGACTGACATCCATGACTAAGTAGAAATTTCCCACCAACTGAAGATTAGGAAGACCCAATCCATATCCTTTGCCCTGCCCCAGACCTCGTGACCTTACCTTCTACCTGACCACTGTCTGAGGCTAAAGTTATACCATTTGCAAACTTGGAGTCAAATGTTACCCTGAATAGAACTTCAGGCTAAATATCCACAGCATTACTGAAGTAACTTCATAAAATTGCCTAATTCTAGCCCTGTCTCACTTGCTACTGAATCTGTCATCCATGTCTTTGTTGCTTTTTCACTACTATTCCAATGCACACCTAGCTCATCTACTTCATTCTACCTTCAGTAGAGTTGGGGATCACATCATACGCAACATCTGTATAAATGTCCCAAGTCACAGGCAGTTGCAATCACTGATCACCCAGATACAAATTGAACCATACTGGCTCCCAGTTAACCAATGCCTAAGTTTCAAAATGATCATCTTTGATTTCAAATATCTACATAGCCTCACCCATCCTTAGTTCTGCAATTTTCTCAAGTCCCATAACCCTACGCGATACCTCGCCTCCTCCAAATCCATTCTCGATCATTCCCAAATTTAGTTGCACCTTCATTAGTTGAAGTGCTTTTAGGTGCTGAAGCTCAAGGTCTGGAATTTCACTCCACATCTCCGGAGGGCTTTCCTCAACATATGACATATTGCTATGGGAAAACTAATCTCTGCTCAAGAACAGAACACTCTCTCATTGTCTAAAACATACACTACCTGCTTTCTTATCACAAAACAAAAGGTCCAATCACAGAAGTCTTTGATACAGATTGCCTTCAAGCCTTTTTGATGCAATTTATAATGGTACTTGCAAATTTCAATCCTCAATGGGTGTAGAAAAGGACAGGCAAAAAACAACAGATTAGTTGGTATGCAATTATCATTAGCTTAATCAATAAATGTTGCATTCTACCCAAAAAAAAAGAACATTGTATTTATTTTATTCAGAATACAGAGCAGAGAAATACATGGCTGTAATTCAGTCTCAAGGTTCTGACATGATCAAAACCCCTCAATTCAATTGCAGCCTTTTATTGGACCATCAGCCATCTATTAACCTATATACAGAAGTGTCACATCTCTCTAAAACAGGGTGGTTGATTTCTCAGTAAAACTAACCACTTATTATCCAAGGTCTGGTATAATGAATGTTTGTAAAACTCTGTCAGCTAGTCACATAACACAGCCACACAAAAATGCAGTGAATCCACTGACAACTGCTATCTGAAGATGCAAACTTCAGCAGGAAAATTCTAAAAGCTCCAAAAACGAAAAAAATAAAACTTGTTTTATATCATGGAGCTGTTACAAGCTGTAATAAATAGCTTTGCTAGAAATGAGATTTTACTTGCCTCACTATAAAATACTTATAAAAAGCTACTTCAGTTTAATTGAGATTTTGAAAAAGATTGTTATTGATTTTTTTGGTGCATTTAACCAAGAAAAGTTAGTGTGAGATCATGTGTTTTTTATTCCCCTTACCAATATATTTTCCTTTGTCTCCTTTGTGGAGTTGCATCTCCAGAGATGCTCCATCCATCAATACGCTATCAAATGCCCAAATGGCCATTATGAGAGCCTGGTTGGCGAATGTCAATCGGCTATTCCTCTACAAGGACATCAATGCCAAGCCTAAAGTTGTCAACAAATGCAAGATTCCAACAGAGCTATTGGATAGCAATCAGAAGTAGGAATTCAGTCTGACTTTTACCTTCCAGACACCTATTGAAGAATGCCTACTGCTGAGAATGACTAATGCAATGCAATTTAGGGATAAATCACATTACCATTCTGGTCTGTATTTCTCAGCAATATGTATTGCTATGTATTGCTTTCACCAAATCCACATAATGCCAAAACAGAAAGTCAAAGTAGTTGCCAATTAGAACTCTAGAGTTTTGCACTAAAGAAACCGGAATATTATTAGAACTCTCTGCTCTTAACACATTTGTTTGCATTCAGTGTGTGAAAAAAATCATCCGGCTTGCTCTAAATTCATTTTAACTGAATTGACCATAGTAAATTTTTATTCAATAGCAATAGTTTGCTTTTATCCAGAATGTTCCCCAAAAGGTTTACACTTTTTTTCTGCTGGATCTGCTCTCCTGGTGTCTTATTTAGTCTCTGAATAGGCAACAACCTATTTCTTTGTTCTCTCAGTTAAGGTCTCTCTTAGAATCTCTTTTGGTTGTACCACCTTTTTGAAAAGATTTCCATCAACAACTTTCTCCAATGTCTACGAGTTTATTCTGATATGGTTTGTTTTTAAATCTCTTACCTGCTATTTTTCCCCCTTACTACTCTTAATACCTTGCATCAGACCACGTTCTTACTAATTTCATTTTGCTTCTCTCACCATGAGCTTTTTCATCTCTCCTTTGCTGCTGTGTATTTGAAGCCTGATTATGAGTATAGTGCTGCAGAATTGTTCCACCTGACCTCAAGCTTGAACCATACAATTTCTGAACTTCCTTTCAAAAAAATGGAACACATATAAACTATATTATTTCTCAGAAGTTTAACTGGAAAGCGATGAATAAATTGCTCAGTAATAAATGCCTATACAAATATAAATCACCTTCTACCTTCAGCCCAAAGTCACTGTGATTTACTTTTACATTAACCAGTTTTTTCTTCATTAAAATGCGTGCAGAGAATTTAAAGTTTTCCATCTGATAAGTATAACAAGAGAATTAAAATTATAAATGTGGTAATTCCTTAACAATTGAAATACTCTACATGGAATTTTTGCTTCTACAAATAGCTTGTAATTAATAAGTAAAAATATTTCACTATATATTATTGTTAGATAAATTTCACATATTGTTATAATACATACATTTGAGGAACACAAATAAACACCTGATCACCATGCCAATTTATAAGCTACATTTATAGCTGATGTCTTTCCACGTGCCTCACCATGAAGTGCACCAGAAATGTCATGTGTCATGATCACTACTGCGCATAAGGCAGATAATTTGCTCCCTCTCAAAATCCTTACCAGTTTCAACGGTCAGTTGATATCCAGCCTCCAGTCTCCGTGTTGACCTTTCCAACCGCTCTGTATTATCCAACAAGCATGCTCTCTGAAACGAAATTGTAGATGATTATAGACAACACTTAAGCACTAGGTACAATTATATTAATTTTATAGTAAAGGAACCATAAAGGGAAAAATTGCTAAATTTTGGAATCAGGTAGTGTAATAATTTTTAGGAAGAGCCAGGTTCAGCAAAAAAAGGAGAAATAAAATCTATTTTTTTTAAAAAACTGTTCAGGTACTTTAATTTTTTCAAGAAAATGATATTTTCAATAGATGTCAAAAAATCCACGTGCTATTTTCAGCAAATGAGGGTGAAGTGGGTGCCATATGTAAAAGCATTTTTCCTTAAATTAAAATTTAGTCAAGGCTAAATTGTAAATATATATCTACATAAACATAAATAAACATCTGATCACCATGCCAAAGACACAAGATAGAATTCCAGTTTTGTGAACAGAGAGACTCCTGTAAATTGGGGTAGAATAAGGTATTTAAAACATATGTACCTAATCTAATGCCAATTCTTTATATCAAGTTTGAAATTAATATTTTATTGTATTGAACTAAATAAAGTTGGAATTTTTTTCAGGAAACAAAGAACAACATCATGAAGCCTAATTTAACAAGAATTAATCCTGAGCAACGTGAACATGATGTATTCGACTCCATCTGAACCATTAAGTTTTACACACATGTATTTATGGGTTAGAACAATTTCAAAATGATAACATGACGTATTACCATTGCAACCAGAAATCAGTTTCATTAAATGTTCACAAATTTCCAAAAAGTTCATTTCAATGATCTCTTACCTATAGAAGATAAGTGCCACATTTTTGGAGACAAGACTAGTGCAAGATTTAGATTTGCTACGTTTTATTGATTATTAGCAATACATTGCAGTTTGAGAACAATCATGTGATAGTTTTGATCTTTAATAGTTTTTACTTGCATTTTTTCTAACCTGTCTTATTATGAGATCCTACAGAATTTCACTTGGGATTTTGTGCTCATTACAGCAAAATGTGAATGCCAGGAGTCTTATTTAAACTGATGTTCTGTTGAATAATTAGGCTCCAATAGTGTGCCACACAAGTTGAAATAAATAGCTGTATAATAAGTGGAATTTCAGATAAGCAGAGCTGCAGCACAATTATCATATCTTATACAAAAAGCATCTGCAACATTTTATTGTTATTGTTACTGCATCATTAACATACACGGGCTTTTTATGACCATGCTAAAAATGAAAAAAAGCCTTTAATCAGTACGTAATTAATTTGAGTATTAGAATTGAAGTTTATTTCCACAAGTAAACAGAAAAAATGTCAAAAGAAGCACAGAAACCATATTTTGATTAATGCTCTTCAAAAACATCTGTATCTGCATATTGCAAGAGTGCAATATATTACCTTTAAATGATTAGACCAAGATACACATAGTTAAATAACTCAATCTAGGTAAAGGAATATGGAAAATTATTGAAGCTTGGAAGCAAAGGTTTATTTTGTTCTTTTCACTCTCTGCTGTAGACATGAAAAAGTTCAGAACTTGTATTAAGTGTATTAACAATTTCTTTTTGTGAAGAAATACTAATGCATGAAAAAAGAGGAAAGGAAAGGTTTTCACATACAGGACAGGATTCCCACTTGCAATGTTGTTTCCTATACTTTACACCCATCAACTCTTTTCTTTGGAGAATTTTAATCCTATATTCTTTCAGGGAAAAAAAAGGCTAGACCCTGGTTTGTCATCCAAGTTCTATTCATGCTGTCAAAAGGCATACAAACTAATCACATGGAAAAAACAAGAGGGGCTACCACATTTCAAGACCATTTTTAAGTTTGACAGTCAGAAAGCTTCACCAAGAACTTTCTTCCCTGACAGATGTCACTTAAAATTGGAGAAATACTTTCTAATAAAAATGGTGCCATATGAACAATCTGAATCATGTCCATAGAAGTGAGTTGCCTTGCTCTAATGAGCCCCTATGGATCTCCCTGATGCAGCTGTATTGACATGCTCACTTAAGCTAATACACCTAGACCAAGATGCCTTGGTGCCTTGAGCACTGACAGTCTGGGATACTGACAGTGTATCTTGCTTCAATCTTCAAAGAAGAAGTGATTAGAATGTTATCATTACCATTCGAAACGTGATTTTCCTATTCCCTCCTGGCAGAGGTGACATATCTGTGAGATGTGGCCAGCAGATCGCAGCAGCTAAAGCCACTTCAAAGCTTCCCTTGAAATTTTTTTCGAAATCATTAGAACAATGTGTTCAGATCAACGCAGATAGGACCTGATGTGAAGGTCAGGCACATTGCAATAACAATCTATACTAATTAATCTGGTTCTTCAAATAGTGAGTATACTTGTTTTGGATAAATTATACCGAAATTTATTTTATTTTTATATTATGCAAGATAAAAAAAATCCTGTAGGATTTGTAACATGGTTCTCAAAAAAAATTAACAGTTGACAGAAAACACCAATATTTTCCAAACAAACACAGATACCTAACAACAAACAAGGATGCACTCACCTCTTCACGCAATTTTATCAACTGTGAACGCACAGAAAGATGAAAAGGAAAGAAATGGCAGGGATGAAACATCTGTCATACAGTTGGGTATAACATTAACTATGACAATTTATCTGTTTACATACTTCGTATTAAGAAATCATAGAAGAACCTCTTTAAAGACCCTAAAAAGGCTCATGCAAAGAGAATTTTCAAAACCACATTTTGAAAGAACAAAGATTAGTTTTTCCTTTGTCAACACAGACTGTTACAATCATTTGTCTCTTATTTAGTACGCGAGAGGTATGTTTGCCGCAATCTTCAAAGAGAGAAAGAGGGGCTTCATGGCAATGATTTTAAAGAGGCAAAGAGAAAATGGAGCATTATTTTAGGAAGATGATGCGTAAACCTAATTGCAATTATCTAGTTAATAGTTACAATTAGAGCAAAGCCACTGTGAGACCACATTAATAAAAAAATTACATCAATCGGGCTAAGTGGACCAATTTTGATACGAGTTTTAATTCTTTAATTCCTTGAGGTAAAAATGTTACTTCTTAAAAAACTTCTATAGAACGCAAATTCAAAACAGGAAGAGGACTGTATTGTATGTGAAAGAGAGTAATAGTGAAAGGAAAGAAGAAAAGTATCTTAACTCAAGATATTTTTGGTAAACTACCTTTTTAGAAATAATAATAATGTTATTCCCTTAACAGAAATACTATTCAATAATATGGCTGTCAAAGTGTCCTTTGCTTTGAAGATAGTTAAGTCCTTTTTTAAGGCAACACCTCAAAATGGCCAGAATGCTCAATGGGCCAAAGTGCAAAACTAAGTAGAAGAGAGGATCGGCTTTCTGGTCATAACCATGAGTACTATGAAGCATGGCGCAGCTGTTTTATAATAGAATCCAAACAAAATGCACTCTATCTTGTTTGTGCTGCCTGGCTGATTTTAAACCTTCTCCATGGATTTGAGGATGATTTTGCAATGGGCTTTAGGTTCTGTTTTGTACCATGCCGAAGTACGCATTGATTCATGTTAACAAAAAAGTATTCAACTAGACAACGCTATACAGGAAGCGCTATACAGTCTGAAATTTTCCGATTACATTTTGCATTTCCTTCATTATCATCATTAAGAACAGGATCCTGCCATTTCAGTTATGATAATCATGGGCTTTTCAAACAAAGATTTTCAATATGGTATTCGATACAAGTAGTAATCTGTTCTTTGTAACCTGAAAAATCTGGTATGCGCTGGTTTGAACCGGCAGAATCTCTAGTGGCCAGACTGCTGCTGTGACTGAAATCGAAACTGCGCCGCAGTATGTGAAGACCACGTGACGCACAAAACTACAGAATTATGAAAAGCGATAACGCCAATTCCTTCTCTGCCTGCATACAGATAACGAATAAATGCTGAACTCTATTAAATGTCCTTTACACATTATCGCTAGGTGAACACACAATTTTCAGAACTTATAAAGGTTCGCCATTCATTTCGTTATAAATCCATGCCATGCAACTAACAGATTTGTTGCTCATAATGATCTGTTCTGCCAGGGCTATACGAGATGATACTGACCTCCTTTAGATCTTCGGGAATTAAATTGACCGGCATCAACCCCTGCGCTAAAACTGCAGTCTGGTCTATTTCTTGCATAGTAAGCCCCCATAGCATTATCGCTAGAGCTCACAACTTCACAGACTCCTGCCATATTACTTGCATTAATAAAATAAATAAACTTGTAAGCAAACTTTCACATCTTGAAGATTTTGTTCTAAGCTGGAAATTTGTTCCTGAAATAAAAATCTCTTGAATAAAATTTGGAGGGTCTTCTTGTCTTCTCTGCACTATGATTAAAACTTAAATGGTTTAAATCAGAGGTTTGCTGTTGCTTAGCATTAAACAATGTATTTCCACTTGAGTTGCTGTTAATGCTGTTAGTGAGCAGCTTGAGAAGACGTACTAGTTGCTGACCTTCATCACCCTCAAGCCACCCACAAGGGTATGCTGATTAGTGGCCCTACCTGGTTCTCGGTGGTATTCCCATCATCCCCTAGGAGCTCATTTCGCAGGTTTACCTCATCACTGTAGGCGATCCGTGACCTTTTCTGGAAACGAAAGGAAAAGTGCAAAACTTGTGTTAGAAAGTCTCTTACGAATTACTATGAGGATAGACTTCCTACAGCAGCAGAGCCCCCTTATGGATCATTGACACAAAACAGATTCACTTTAGCAGTATGTATGAAAACTGCTTCTGAATAGGTGCATTGGTAGGTCGAGAGACAAAGGACTTAGAATCCAGGATTCAACAAACAACAATCTGAAAAGTTGGTTTTATTCCATAGATGTTCTCCTCACAGAACATTTCTCTTGGCAGCAAGGAAATGCCTGTGAGGAGAAGATCTGTGGAAGGGCAGCATCAGATCAACTAATTTTAAGAGAGAACAATTTAATTATTTCTGAGACTATTCAGGATTTATAGTACTTATTTTCAAAATTATTGATGAATGAATGGTATTACAAATAATAAAAATGTTACTGATATTATACTTTATGAAAAATACCGATCTTTCAACAACACTTTGTTCACAACAGTACAAAAACGATTTATATTTAATCAAATGTAATTCTAAGTCTTTGCAAACACAACATCGTTAAAATCAATTATGTTTGTTATTCAGAATAATGCATAAAACTGTACAATATTTTGAAGAATCTGCTAGTCTATTCCTTGCCACTTTTGCTCTCTGCTATGGAAAATCAAAACAGACCAATAATCGAAACATATGCATTAAAAATAATGGCACAAGGTGGCCAGAAAGTGTTGTGCATTAAATTTGCTAACTAATTATGTTCTTTTGAGTTTATTTGTCTCAATTCCAAATTATATCCATCATCGCCTTGCCAATAAAGAATGGGATATTGCAGTGAGTCATAAGAATGATATGTGTGCGTCATGCCTCAGTGACAGAACAACCTAGAAATCTGAAATTTTGCATGCAAATTAGGTTTAGCATAAAGATATGCATTACACTCACAGTTTTTCTAACAGCCCCATAGAAGGCCCTCCATACCCCAAAGGGGGCCAAATTTTAATTTTCCCCATTGAAAATTAATGAGATTTTTCTCAGATCTATTTTTGAGGTACTAAATATTTGGGTGGACATAACCTATGTACTTTTGGTCTACCTGAACCACAAAAAGAAACTGAAAGTTCGTGCACTGGGTTTCTGTGGGAGACCAGCTACAATTTAAAACAGTTAGACAAATATATCCAAGAGAAAGAATCGTTTAGTGAGATACTAAAAAAAATCCCTTGGATGCTATTATAGATGATGTTTACAATGACCATGGAATCATATTTCTTTGGATGTTTCTGTAGGAATGGGAAAAACTTTCCTTATTAATCTACTTTTGGCTAGAATTTGAACACAAACACGATTGCCCTGGCCTTGCATCAGGCATTGCTTCAATACTTTTGACAATACTGCACATTTGGCTTTTAAATTCCCTTCAAATGTTACAAATACAGAGACTCCAACAACTAACATTAGTTGAAGAACTGCAAAGGAAAAAATTCTAAAAGATTGTAAACTTATTAGTGGGATGAATGACCAATGGCTCACAAGACAGCCATTGAAGCATTAAATCGAATGTTGCAAGATCTTAGACACAATAATAAATTAATAGGAAGTGTTACTTCAGTGCTAGATGGAGATTTTTGTCAAATCTTATCAGTAATTCCCCGAGGTACTAAAGCAGATGAATTGAAAGTCTGTATTAAAGCATCATATATTTGGGAAAATGTTAAATAACTACACTTGAAAACCAATATGCGAACGCATTTGATAGGCAATTCAATTGCGAGAGAATTTGCTTGCAATTTACTCAAATGAGGAAATGGGGAAATTAAATACGAAGACTCAACAGAAATGATTTTGATGAAAAACTTGGGCTGAATTGTTACATCACTTCATGATCTGATGCAAGCTGTTTTTCCAGATGTCACTCAACGTTATTTGAATCTCCAATAATTGCATGAAAGAGCAATTTTAGCACCAAAAATGATGCAGTGCAGCCCATGAATAAAAGACCTTCTTTTGAAGCTTCCCTGACAACTTGTACAAAATAAATCTATGGACAATGTGACAGACATTGATGAGACTGCACATTTTCCTGCTGAATTTTTAAACTCTCAGTCACCACATGGTATGCCATCACATAATCTTAAACTAAAAGAGGGAGTTCCAGTTATGCTACTCGGGAATTTGGATCCACTAATACAAGCAATGGCACAAGGTTATCAGTTCGAAAATTACTACCACATGTAATTGACGCTACAAAATAACTGGTAATGCTGCTAGAGAAAATGTCTTCATCCCTTGGATACCAATTATCCCTTTTCAATTCAAGCAACTTCAGTTCCCTGTTCAAGGGCAACCACTAAAAGCTGTTGGCCTTAATCTCAAAACTCAATGCTTTTCCAATGGTCTGCTACTTCAAAGTCAAAGATAAAAACAACCTATACATTTTTCCACTAAATTCAAAAGAAATAAATATATCTGAATCAAATTTACTTGATTTCAAGTAAATTTACACATGGTGCATTGACATATGCCTACTTAAAAGAGAACTGTATTAAGTGTAATTTTTGTATAGATATATTTTCATTGTGTATATTTTTATTGGTAGCTTTAGTTAAGCTACATAATTTTAATCCCCTATTATTCATGGAATAATTATATATTTAAGTTAGTTTTATTTCATTTAACAAGAAGCATTATAAAACCCAATTGCATGTAAATAAATGCACACATTATGTTTACCACCATAACCTGAACAATACTGGATATAAAATGTAATATTAAACTGCAATGTGTGCATGAAAACTATTGCAAAAATATATAATGATAGGAACATGTGAATTAGGAGGATGAGTAGGAGACTAGATCCCACAAGCCTACTCCGCAAATTAACAAGATTATGCTTGATCTGATTTTATCAGCATTCCTGTCTACCCACTGTCACCTTTCACCCTATCTTATCAAGTTTTTCTCCATGCTGCCTTAAATATATTCACTTTCATGACCCTTTGAGGATGAGAACTCCATAAACTTTCACCTATTTTCTGCCTTAAATGTGCAACCACTTACTTTGGTTTGAGATTCTCTCACAAGAGGAAACATCCTTTCCACATCCACCCTGCCAACAAAGGCTAATCTTTCCAATCTTCCCTCATAAGACAAGCTGTCCATTCAAGGTATGGATTTAGTTACCTTTTCTGAATTGCCTTACGTAAGAAGGCCAATACTGTACACAGTACTCCAGAAGTAGTCTCACCAATACACTTTATAACTGAAGCATAATCTCCCTACTTTTGTATTCTCCTTGCATTAAACAAAAACTTTCAATTAGATTGTACGTATGTACCTATACGCAGGCCTTCTGTGAATCATGTATCAGGACATCCAGATCCCTTTGTATCTCTCACCATTTAGATAATCTGTTCCTTTTTCCTTTTTTTCTTACCAAAATGAACAACTTTACATTTTCCCCACAATACTTTCAACTTGCCAAATATTTGCCCAACAGTCTATTAAAATGCTTATAAATCTGAACTTGCCCTTTAGTCTTAGCTTTTTGTAGCTATCAGCAGTAGTGGCAAACCTAAATAGAAGGACAATTCAGTTCATTTAGAAAGGATGCTCAATAAAGAAACTGTTGAATATATGATTGATACGTTGATTTAATCTCAAAAAGGTTTCAAAACCATTGAAAATGGAATAAAATACTGAAAAATGAATGTAGCAAAAACCATATAGTAACTACTATGGTCCTTTCAAATTCTAAATTTGTGAATTGAATTAAATGCAATCCTACATTTATCTTTATTCAGTCAAAAGTGAATACAGTGATACAGCATGGATTAATGATTCATTAATTTGTAGGAATTGTGGGATTATGCGTAATCAATTCATGTATATTAAAATATCTTCCCTTTATCAGCTGTCATCTGTGGTTTAGTGATAGCCACAAGTAGAAGGTTATAGGTTCACGGCCATTCCAGAGACTTGAGCTCATACATTCGTGCAATATTGAGAGAATCTTTTGGATCAGCTGTTGGATCAACAGAAGCGTTGTCAGCCTTATCACATGGGTATATGTAACCCATAGTATAGTTCAAAAAAAGAGTGGGCCTTCATTTTTCCTCTACCAATGTAATTAAAATAGATTATATAACCAATTGCTGCCTGTGGGACTCTACTGTGTGCAAACTATCTGCAGCACTTCCCTGCATTATACCACCAATCACACTTCAAAAGTTTGGCCATTAAGCTCTTTCAGATGTCCTAACATAGACAAAAAGAAATGCAAAGGTAAATTCTTTTCTCCTTATCAATTATTTCATGTGCCCTCACCAGGTCCTTTTCAATAAACGTTGGCAATGTTAAACATTTATATTTAAACCCAAAAGATATTTAATTTAATAACATTTAAACCCAAAAGATAAATAATGTTATGAAAGGAAACCCAACAATATCTTTGACGAATCGTGCATTCATTTCAGTAACAAATGGCATGCCCCATTATGAAGTAAAAAATACATTAAAATAAAATGGAGCAAAAAAACTACAAGTCGGAAATCCGAGGGAAAACAGAAAATACTGAAAAGACTCAGCAAGTCAGCAGCATCAGTGACAAACAGAGTTCATGTTTCAAGTCAAGGGCCCCTCATCAGAACTGGAAAAGAAAGAAAAAAAAGTGGTAAAGAAAAGGGTAGTAAAGATAAGATTTCTTTATTAGTCACATGTACATCGAAACACATAGTGTAATGCATCTTTGCGTAGAATGTTCTGGAGGTAGCCTGCAAGTGTCGCCACGCTTCTGGTGCCAATATAGCATGCCCACAACTTCCTAACCCGTACGTCTTTGGAATGTGGGAGGAAACCGGAGCACCCGGAGGAAACCCACACAGTCACGGGGAGAACGTACAAACTCCTTACAGACAGCGGCCGGAATTGAACCCGGGTCACTGGCACTGTAATAGCATTATGCTAATGGCTACACTATCGTGCCAGAAGACAGAGCAATATGCTCCTGATGAAGGGTCTCGACCAAAAATGTTAACTGTTTATTTCCCTCCATAGATGCTGCCTGACCTGCTGAGTTCCTCCAACATTGTGTGTGTGTTGCTCCAGATTCCAGCATCTGCAGAATCTCTTGTGTCTTGGTAAAGAAGACATATGGCCAAATTGCCTTCATAGGTCAGGGCACTGAACATAAAAGATGCAATTGTATAAAACTTTGGTTAGGCCACACTCAGAGTATTGTGTGCAGTTCTGGTCACCACATTACAGGAAGGATGTGGAGGCCTTGGAGAAGGTGCAGAAGAGGTTCACCAGGATGTTGCCTAGATTAGAAAGCATCAGTTATAAGAGGTTGGACAAAAATGGATTTTCTCTGTAGCTTCAGAGGCTGAAGAACCTACTATAAATTTATGAGAGGCATAAACAAGGTAGATAGTCATAGCCTTAATCCCAGGGTGAAAATATCAAATATTAGAGGGCATAGATTTAAGATGAGAAGGAGAAAGTTTAAAGGAGATTTACAAGGCAAGTTTTCTTTTATATAGAGAGTGGTAGTTGCCTGGAATGCACTGCCAGGGAAGGTGATGAAAGCAGCTATGATAGCAACATTTAAGAGGCATTTAGATAAACACATGAACAGGTAGAATATTGAGGGATATAGACCATGTGCAGGCAGATGTGCAGTTTAAATTGGCATCATGGGGTGAAGGGCCTGTTCCTGTGCCGTACCGTTCTATGCAAGTTTCAGGTGGAAAGATCAATGGGAACGTTTGCAATAAGGTGCAAACCAGTGTCTTCATGGTAACAATTAATTTGAAAACAATACAGGTAGAAGAGACAGAAAACCTAAAATGAAACACAGGTACAACCAGATCTGTGGAGAGAGGAAGAAAAAGAGGTGACTACCCAAAATTGTAAAATTCAATGTTAGATCCCGAGGGCTTTAAAGTACCAAGACAGAAGACAAAGAACTGCTCCTCAAACTTACACTAGGCATTACTACAGCAATGAGTGGCATAGTGATGTGCAACACAGGGCACAGCAAGTCAAACTGCTGCCTCACAGGGCAGTACAGCGACTCAGATTCAATCCTGACCTCCAATGCTATCTGTGTGGAGTTTGCATATTCTCCTTATGATTCCATGGGCTTCCTCTGTATGCTCTGATTTTCTCCCACATTCCAAAAACATGCAGGTTGGTAGGTTAACTAGTCACTGTAAATTGTTGCTGATGTGAGTGACAGAATTTGAGGGGAGTTGGTGGGAATGTGGGGAGAATAAAATGGGTTAGGATATGATTAGTGTGGAGATGGTGCTTAATGGTAGGTGCAGATTCGGTAAACTCTCACATCTTGTCTTAAATCATCTTCCAAGAACAAACGTTCATTCCTTCATTTTGATTTTGTTTTCCCCACACCAATGCAAAACTACTGACACGTTCTTTTAATCTTTAAAACAAAATACCTACAAACGGCTCTATCCCCTTCCTGTAACCCGTGAAATAGAGACTCGAGAGAAGAATCCATCCTTGATTACAAAAACTAATCGCATGGTGCAGCAACATAAGAATACGGAACAGAATTTTGTAAGCAGGATATAATGTGTAAATGTAACTTCATCACATTTTAGCACATCTGAGATCAAATTTCCACCCCTCAGACTGTTATTCTTTCCAAAAGCCTTAAAACTGTGATACCCCAAACCCTGTTCCATCTTTATTAGCTTCCTGAAAGCTTTAGACATTTTAAAAAAAGGCAGGACTTAGCATCATCTATTCACTGCTCCAAATCTAACCTAGACTTTTGAATTTAGCTATTGCTCTGCACAATCACCTTTGCAATTATCATTCTCAACAGACAAAAAATAGTGATTACAACTTTAGGACACAGCGCAGAAGGTGGCAAATCTAAAGATGGATTATTTGATCCTCTTTATTTACCTCCTCCCCAACTCCTCCAAAGGTCCTGGAAAAGGTAAATATGTTTTACCCAGGACCAACCTAACAATACTGAACTTTTTTGGTGAAATTTGCACTCTACCATTGAAGCAATATGTAGGCGAGAGGCAGTAGCCTTTTCCACTTGCATTTCCTTTCTTCTTTAGTAGCTGCAACTCTTTCCATCTCTGGTGATGTTATTCCAGTGAAGATGTACAAGCTATTGATGTTTGCTCAATTCAGACAACTCATGTTGATTCTGGAGCTGTTATTCAGCACTAGGTATTTTTTGTGGAACAGTGGTCCCATCTCAGGTAAAATATTGAGCGCTGTACTAACAAAGGTTGAATACACGAATTCTAATTACAGACAGATGTTTTTCCGATTTTGAGTTTGCAAGCTTCCAGATGACACTGTCTCTTTTCTCATCTTCTAGAAGTGGCTCTTGTAAATAAAGGTGTGGTCCAGGGGGCAAACTGGGCTTGTGGATATGAATGAGATGGTCACCATTCCGGTTAACTTTTAACTTCTTATTCGCATCATAACTGCACAGGTAGAAAAGGCCGATCTATGATTTGTTGAGGTTTAAATTAAATTGATTAGCAGCACAATACTTAGTCAGGTCAGCTAGTTCAGCTATTATGATGTTCTTCATCTGGGTATAGTGCTCGATGGCACCACTATTGACAGGTCATTGGCATAGATAAAGCCCCGTGTTTGGATGGCTTGGGTTGTCATTCATGTAGATTTTAAGGAGCAGGGGTGCTAATACACTTTCTTGGGTTAAAATGCAAGCACTGTTAGCAGTGTTTTTTTCTACCTCAGAGTTCAACATACAGGTGGCAGCTCCCCCCACCTCCCAAGTGTCATGCAATCTAGCTGATGGACCCTCAACACAGCTTTGATTTTCCAAAACAACTTTTAGCAATTAACAACACTGAAGGCCACTGAAAGGTTGATAGAAGTGTGATTACATTTTTCAAAACCTTCTTCAATGTATTGGATAAAAATCAGCATCAGACCAGTGTATAATTTGCCTAGCAGTGAACTAGTTTATTCTAGGATGAGTTGGCTTCCTAGAATGAGAACCATTTCAGGATGGAGTGTTCAAAGTTTGTAGAGAGAGCAAAGCCAGGAAACTGGCTGAAAGCTCTTTGGATCTGAGGAGTCCTTGTCCAGATTCAGAAGTGCATTAAAACATGTTTGCTGCTAGATTTTGTACAAAAAAAAATTAAATCTTGTGCAGTTAGTGAACAGTCTCTACAGCCCTAAATTTTTTATGTCCTGACTGTGCATGTCATCAAGGCCTGAAGTCTTGGCAGTCTTCACGTCATTGTTGATATTTTCTATTTCAGCTGTTGTTAGCTATCATTGGAATTATCCTCTTCATATTCCTTTCTTGCATTTATAGACTTCTTGCATTAACAATGATGGACTGCCTGGAAATTATCAGCGGTCCTAATTTTGAATAAATGAAGCTACAAATCAGCTCATTTAGACTTATAATTTTAATTATAAATAACAGGGACAATTTATAATAAAAACATTGTAACTGAAATGTTACAGACTGTCATACTATTCAAACAAAAAAATTCTGTATCTTGTATAAAATGCTCACTGGGCTGAAACATTATCTCCCTGGTAATCAGCATCTCAGTACAGATATTAATGTAGGCCAAATAAAGTTAGTCCGCAGCATCATAAGAAACTGAAACCATTTGTACATTAGCCATATCAAACTCAATTATTTAATAATTTATTATACCACAATGGGCAGGCAGCTTAAGTATTGCACTACATGGATAGGTATCATATATGACTTAGTGCTAGATTATTTCCGCCTTTTAACCAAAATATTTCTTACAGATTATTGCCAAATTAGGAACAGCATTATCATCTTGGTCTACTGATAAAACAGATCATCAGATTAGCAAATGTATCAATAAAATATCATTGCCTTTACTATAGACAAACACACACACACATCATTGCTAGTATTCAACTGGCAGAGCAAGTAATGTCATAGGTTCACCACAGTGTAGCTTCAACATTCATAACACATTTTATTAATAGTTTATGAGTTCTATACTTAGAGTAGTCAGTCAAACCAAGTATTCCACTGTTCTATGCCTTAGCTGTCAGTTGCTATTATCTGCTAATATGGCAATAATGTGCATAGCACATGTTCTTCACTCAATACAAAATCCCAAAGAACTGAAAAGTATGACAATTGAAGTCCAACCCTTAAGGAATCTCTGTTCCAGGAGCATGTTAAGTTAATTCAAAATGGAAGGCAAGACAAAAACCCACAATTACAATTTGGTGTTAAATATGTTAAAAACGTCAACACTGCTGCAGTTAGGTTAGAAAAAGTCAATTCACTCTTGGAAGATTTTTGTTTTAAGACAAGCAAATAGTGACACAGAAAGTAAAAATGATTTTTGTCAGGCAAAGCCAGTAATCCAGAAAGTACATTAATAAACAGACAGAAGCCTGGAAAACTAAAACAAAAAAAGCACATGAATATATAAGAAGTCAGTCATTCTCTCCTTTCTGTTTGACCATTTAATAAGATCAGGTCTGAAGAGTTTGAAAGGTGTGGACCAGATGTTGGACCTGGTGGCCTGGTACGTTTTTCTTTATCACTCAAGAGGATTTTAGAACAAAAGTAGAGAGTCAGATTGATCTAACTATAGGCCCTCGTGCAATGGCATCCATAATACTGCATACATATCTAATCTTCCAACCCAAGGAAGAATTGGTATTGGTATTGGTTTATTATTGTCACTTGTACCGAGGTACAGTGAAAAGCTCGTCTTACAAACCCATTGTACAGGTCAATTGATTACACAGTGCAGTTACACTGAGTTAGTACAGAGTGCATTGATGTAGTACAGATAAAAACAATAACAGTACAGAGTAAAGTGTCACAGCTACAGAGAAAGTGCAGTGCAATAACGTGCAAGGTCACAACAAGGTAGATCATGAGGTCATAGTCCATCTCATTGTATAAGGGAACTGTTCAATAGCCTCATCACAGTGGGGTAGAAGCTGTCTTTAAGTCTGGTGGTTCGTGCCTTCAGGCTCCTGTATCTTCTACCCGATGGAAAAGGAGAGAAGAGAAAATGTCCTGGGTGGGTGGGGTCTTTGATTATGCTGGCTGCTTCACCAAAACAACAAGAGGTAAAGACAGAGTCCAAGGAGGGGAGGCCGGTGTCCGTGATGCGCTGGGCTGTGTCCACAACTCTGCAGTTTCTTGCGATCCTGGGCAGAGCAGTTGCCGCACCAAGCCACGATACATCCAGATAGGATGCTTTCTATGGTGCCTCTGTAAAAGTTGGTGAGAGTCAAAGGGGACAAACCAAATTTCTTTAGCCTCCTGAGGAAGTAAGGTGAGCTTTCTTGGCTGTGGTTTCTACATGATTTGACCAGGACAGGCTGTTGATGTTCACTCCCAGGAACCTGAAGCTGTCAACCCTCTTGACCTCAGCACCATTGATGTAGACAGGTGCATGTACACCGCCCCCTTTCCTGAAGTCAATGACCAGCTCTTTTGTGCTGGTATACACATGATAGAGGGAGTGCTCTGATAGAGGGCATAGAACAAACCTATCTTCTCAGTAATCAATCACCAGATTGATTACTGAGAAGATAGGTTTGTTCTATGAGGAGAGCTGAAAGAGACCAGGCTAGAGTCAAAGTCAGAGTCATAGTGCAGAAACAGATCCTCTGGCCCAACATCTGTTGAAGGAGAGGTGATTTTATTGGAACTAACAAAATTCTTACAGGGGTTGACAAGTACAGGCATGATGTTTCCCCCAGCTGGGCATACTAGAACCAGGGGTTATAGAACCAAAATAAGGGGTCCACTGCTCAGTTCTGATACAAAAAGAAATTTCTTCACCCTGTGGGTAGGGAAACATGGGAATTCTCTAATCAAGAATATGGAGGTTCAGTTGCTGAGAATATTCGAGACAGAGATCAAGATATTTTTAGATAGTAAGAGAATCTAGGAATACAGGTTTAATACAGTAAAGAGGCACTGAGGAGAAAGATCAGCTACGATGTTATTGAATGGTGGAGCAAGTATATAGGGCTAAATGGCCTGTTCCTGTTCCTATTCCTATTTCTTATGTTTTTCTACTTTTATCCCCTTTACCTCATACTATCTAAAAATCTATCCATTTGCACCTTGAATGTACTCATTAACTGAGTAGCTACAGGCCTCAGTGTGGATTTATTAAGGGAAGATTCTGATTGATGTAACTCAATTTAAATTTTTTTGAAGTAATAAGGACAAAAGTGGGTGAAGCATATTTGACGTCATCTGCATGGATCTTTAGCAACTATCTGACAAAATCCCTAACGGTAGAGTGACAGGTTGGATCCAAAGTTGGCTGTGTGGCAGAATGCAATGGACAATGATCAACAAGAGTTTCAGTGACTGGAAGCCTACATGCAGCACGTTTTAGGTTCTGTGTCTTTTGGCTTTGTGGTTTACTTAAAAGATGTGGCTTAAATTTCAGAGCTACAGTTAAGAAGTTTGTAGATGATATCAAAACTGCCAGGGTGGTTAAAAGAGAAACAAAGGACTGCAGATGCTGGAGGAACTCAGCAGGCCAGGCAGCATCCGTGGAGAAAAGCAGGTGGTCAACATTTGGGGTCAGGATGCTTCTTCAGGACTGAAGATAGGAAAAGGGGAAGCCCAATATATAGGAAAGAAAAGCAGAGCAGTGACAGGTGGACAAAAGAGGGGAGGCCGGCTGGCACAAGGTGGTGATAGGTAGATGCAGATAAGAGATGGTGATAGGCAGGTGTGGGGGAGTAGGGGAGAGCAGATTCACCAGGGGATGGGTCAAAGGCAAGGAGAGAAAAGAAAGAACAAAAAAGGGGGGTAGAAAAAGAGATAGGCTAGGAAAGGGAAGAAAAGAGGCATGGTTGGGGGGGGTGGTGGAAGGGGTGTGGGGATTACTTAAAGTGGGAGAATTCAATGTTCATGCCATTAGGCTGCAAGGTTTCAATATAGAAAATGAGGTGCTGTTCCTCCAGTTTGTGTTTGGAATTCTCCTGGCAGTGGAGGAGGTCGAGGACTGACATATCTGTAATAGGGTGGGAGGGGGAGTTGAAGTGACTGGCAATGTGAAGATGCAGATCGTGGTTACAGACAGAACACAGGTGTTCTGCAAAAAGGTCACCTAGTCTGTGTTTGGTCTCACCAATGTAGAGGAGGCCTCCTATTCAACTATCACGGGTACAGTCCCAAGGTGCCTGTCTTACACAGAGCATAAAACAGTACAGAACAGGACCTTCAGACCACTATGTCTTAGCGACCATGCCAATTTAAATTGCACATCTGCCTGCATGTGGTCTATATCCTTCAATTCTCTACCTTTTCATGTATCTGTCTAAATGCCTCTTAAATGTTGCTATCATATTTGCTTCCACCACTTACCCTGGCAATGCATTCCACTCTCTGTGGGGTGGTGGGGGACAGGACTTGCCATATAAATCTCTTCTAAACTTTCCCCCTCTCACCTTGAAGCTAGCCCTCTAGTATTTGACATTTCTACCCTGGGAAAAAAGACTATCTACCTTGTTTATGCCTCTTGCAATTTTATACACTTGTATCAGGTCACCACTCAGCCTCTGATGCTCCATAGAAAACAATCCAAGTTTGTTTAAACTCTCCTTATAGATAGTGCTCTCTAATCCAGGGAACATCCCAGTGAACCTCTTCTGCACTCTCTCCAAGGCCTCCACATCCTTCCTGTAATGCAGCAATCAGAACTACACACAATGCTCCAAATGTGCCTCAGTACAGTTTATTACCCTACCTTTTACTGTGTATTATCTTGTTTGCCTCTCAATACCGCACCATCAAATTCATTATCTCATATTCCTCGAATATGAATTACATTTGCCACATTCTTGCTTGTGTGACCAAACAGTTGATACCTTCCTGAATTCTCAAACTTGCTTTTTAACCACCTTGGAAAACACGATGATGCTGGAGGAACTCAGCAGGCTAGGCGGCATCCGTGGAGAAAAGCAGACGGTCAACATTTAGATAAAGGTTGTTAAAGCTGCACACAATCTTTGCCTTTATTGTCCCAGATTTACAACATTAGAGCAGGAAGGTTATGTCAGAACAATACAAAACAGGCTACAGCTACAGTACTGAATACAGTTCAGTTTACCACACTGCAGGAAGTATTTGGCGGCACTTGAGGGTGTGGAGTAGATTTGAGGAATTTACTGAGGCTGAGAATATTGAAGAGTTTGGCTTAGTTGAGGTGGTTTGGATCAGAACAAAGGCAGCAGAAGGAAAATTAAATTCAGGTACATAATATGAGAGACCTCAACGGAATGAGCAGAAAGAACTTAATTCTTTTAGCAGAGAGGTTGAAAACTAGGAGTACAACTATTAGAGGGATGATGAGAAAAAGTTCACTCAGTTTCTTAACTGCAGTTTTGTTTTGTCTTGTCTTACTGACCATGGCAGAAAAATGGTCTCTCCCTGTGCTGTAAATTTTTAAGATTCTATAATTCTCTAGGGTAGAGAATTCAAAGATTCACAGTACTTTGAGTATAGACATTTCTGCTCATCTCAATCCTGAGTGACCGATCACTTCTTTTGAAACGTTTACCACTAGTTCTAGGCTCCCATGTCAGGGGAAAATTACTCTTCTAGTATCTACTCTTGATCCTTTTATAAATGTTATACATTTCAATAAGATGACCTTTTATTCTCCTAAACCTAAAGGAAATTTGGGTTTCACCTACTAAATCAAAAATAAGAATATCTCCTGATCACAGAAGCCAGCCTAATTAACCTTTGTAACACTTCTTCAAACTACAATTTCTTTAGGCTAGGAGATGGAAACTGTACACCTACCTCATCATGTGGTCCTGCCAAGGCCTTTTATAGGTATAGTAAGAATTCTTTGCTCAGACATTTCAATCTCTTCAAAAGATCAACACATCATTTGTCTTCCTAAATATCTGCAGCATCTACCTGATAACTTCGTGAGTTGTTTAGAAACTAAGTTAGTTTTCTCTGAATATCAAAACTTTCACTTCTATAACTTTTTAAAAATATTCAGATTTTTTAAAATATTTATTTTGATGATGTGTAGCTTTAGATTTCTTCACATTCTACGCCATCCATCACATGGCTAATCTGCATATTTCCCTTCAAAGCCACTGTGCTACCTCATCACATTCTATTTTCCAATCTACCCTTCTTTCACCAAAATTCATGGACATTACTCCCAATCTTCTTGGTCAGTAATGCCGTAAAAAGCTGAAGGATAAGCAGTGATCCTTACAATATACCACTAGGTACAATCTACCAATCCAAATTGGTATTTTTATTACTACTGTTTTAACACTGAATTCACGCAAATAATTTAACTTCAATCCCGTGAATCGTAATTTTGTATGACATTCTTTAACATGGCATCTCATTGAAATCTTCTTAAAAAATTCCTTCAGTGGTTTCTCTCTTAGGTACCCTCCTACTTACATCTTCAGGGAAAAATAAATCCTTTTATATTGATTCTGCTAATCCATGTCATGGTTTTCTAAGTCCCTGCTTCTAAGACAGAATGATAAGATTCTAATATTTTCCCCTTTGGCTGACATCAGCCCAACTGACCTACAGTTCCCCAGGTTTGCTCACCCTCCTTTCAACAGCAATTTCTACCATCCAATCCGCACAGACTATTCCAAATTCTGGAAGAATTGGCAGAATGATGTTTGTTTTCCAATGCGAATACAGACAAAATACATTCCTTTAATATTCCTAATACTTCCTTGCTCCTGATTATAATTCTTCTTGCCACTATGTATAAAGGAATTTAATCCCGTGAAGTGTGAATTGATGCATTTTGAAAAGTCAAACAGGAATAAGACATGTACAGTAAATGGTAAGGAATATTGATGAACAGAGAGATTTAGGGGTCCATCGATAGTTCCCTGAAAGTGGCAACACAGGTTGATAGGATGGTGAAGAAGTCATATGGCATGCTTGCCTTCAGAGGTCAGGGCATAGAATGTAAGAATTGGGACATTATGTTACAACTTTACAAAATACTAGATAGGCAGAACTTGGGAGTATTATAATGCAGTTCTGGTTGCTACGCCATACAAAGGATATTATTGCACTGGAGAGAGAGCAGAGGAGATTCACAAGGATGCTGCCTGGATTGGAGGACTAGTTATGTGGAGTGATTGGATAGGCTGTGCATTTTTTTTCCATGGAGTAAAGGCGGCTTAGGGGTTACCCGAGGGAAGTACACAAGATTACATGTGGCATAGAGAAAGTAGATAGTCAAATTCTTTTTCGCATGGTAGGGGTATCAAAAACAAGTGGGCATAGTTTTAAGGCGAAGTGTAGAAGTTGTAAAGGGGATCTGAGGGGCAAGATATTCCTGTTTACACAGAGAGTGGTTGATATTTAGAACATACTGATGCACTGCCAGAGGAGGTGGGGGAATCAAATCTAATTACTACATTTAAGAGACAGTTAGACAAACATTTAAATTGGTAAGGCATAGAAGGATATGGTCCTAATGCAGCAAATGGGATTTGTGTCAATAGTCAATAAGGTTGGCATCAACGTGGTGGGCTAAATTCTGCCTCTGTGACTGCATTTCTTTTTGATAATCCTTTTTTTTTAACTAATTTAGAATCTTATGTTTTTTTGCTAGTTTTCCCATATTCTGCTTTCTCTTTTTCAATTTCTTGGCCATCTTTTGTGAAAGTTTAAAATCCTAACAAATATCGTCAAAACTTAAGAACTTTAATATTCTTCACTGCATAGAACATTATTAATGGGCCAATATCATTTTGGTCACTCATTTTTTTAAAAAATGAAAACTTAGACTTGTAGCTATTCTAGTTGGCAAACAAAACTATCATAGATGTGAATCTTTGAGTAAAATGATGTGATTTCTTGATTCAGTTTAAAAATTAACATCTCCCTGACCTGTAATTGAAATTTCATTTTGAAAACTCCTCAAACACCAAAAGAGCTTTAAGGTAATTTAGTGTTAAGAGTAAATTAGTATAAAATTGTTCCAATAACAATTTTTTTGTTGATAACTTTTGCTTTACATAAAATTCTTAATAAAAAATTACTCATTAGTATCAGTGGAGCTGTTAATACTATAAAGTATTCAGAAGAAGAATATTTGTTTTGCCATGGACAGAATTGCTGGGATCATCTTGCCTAGGAAAGTAGATAATAAGCGCTGAAAAAAGAAATTCAACAGATTTTGTGCTGTTATTGCAGCACGAGGTTTAGAGGCGAATACAATGACACACACCTTCTCTGTTCCCTGCACTTCAGTAAGTATGTTTTTTTTAAGAAACATCCTAAACAGGTGCTTTTTATCATTTACTTAAAATGGATTTTCTCCAATTCTTTGAGTTATATCCCTTTAGAATCATAGAATTGTACAGCATAGAAACAGGCCCTTCGGCCCACCATGTCTCTGCTGTCCATCATGCCTATCTATACCAATCCCACTTGCCTGTATTAATTCCATATCCATCTATGCCCTGCTCACTTAAGTACCTGTCAAGCTGCCTTTCAAGTTAAATTGCTCACTGGGCACACGATCTCTTGAAGATTGTCATGTAGATACTACTGATGCAGTTTGCAATGTTAAATTGTCAATACTTTTCTGCATCAGTTTTATTTGGTACAGCTAAGTAGCACACTATTGGGAATTACATGGCCCTATGGCTTGCCATTCCTATTAGCTACCTAGAGGCATGACAACATTAATTTGATCACTGAACTTTAATGGCTGCATGTTATTTTATATTTACCCTCTATATCATGAAACACTAAGAACAAAAAAATCATTCACCAGTTACTCTTAGCCTTAATCATGAGAAATTTCAAATTTCAAAAAATGAAATACTTCAAGATAAAACTTATGAAGAGAAAAATTATCATTTAATGACTGTTTTTACTTGACAGTCTTAGTCTTACCCACAAGCCGGACTTATTCCTGATAGATTCACCCAGAAGTGCAACTAAGCTTTGCTGTAATAGTCCCCCAGTGCCTGTGCAACATACCTTCATTTCATATGATCCAGTCAGCTGAACTGACAAAACATTTGTCCATAACATCTGGCAGTTTACAGTTATTTAAAAGCCAAACACATTTTTCACAGGACAATCCATGTAAATCCTAAAACAAACGTTTTCAGAAAATAAAATGTGAGAGAGAACGAAGAAAAAATACAATGAAGTGACAAAATTGGTAACACCTATGTTTCAATTTTATTGAAAAGCAAAAGGCTACAGATGCCAAAAACCTGAAATAAAAGCCGAAAATACCAGAAATAGGCTTTCAATGTCATGTTCTTCAAACCTCAGGAGGGGGAGGGGGAGGGGATCTTTTTTTCATCCTAATTAGAATTAATTTGCTTATAGAAGATGAATTTTGAAAGCAAACAGACATTGAAATGGAAAAAAGCAGTAAGCAAAGGGACAACTTAGGGGATGCAATGGGAAAAATCGAAGAAAGCAAAAATGATGTGGGAAAGAGGTGGAAATGGAGTTAGTTTTCAGACATTTCTTTCCCTTCTATACAAGATCAGGTCAGTCATGTTCCATCTGAGAGAAAAAATTAAAAGACAAAAGGAGAATGGAGAGAGGAGGAAGCTGAGAGATTAAGGAGAGCGCGAACAAAGCAGATCAAAAACTGACAGAACAATGGCAGAGGCAAATAATAAATGACATTTTCTAATTTTTCATTTGCAACACCACAAGCACTCCATTAATATCTTAAATATTTTGGGATAGAAACTTGTGCTCTATCCATCACACTAAAATCAAAATGCAGCGCAGGTGCATGTTACAATTTGCTTTCAAACTGGATTTAGTGTCAGTGCACAACAATGCGTGCACATGCAATTTACAGAGTTGCCCACGAATTCTCCAGTGTAGTTTCTCTCCGGATATATTTTACCTCTACATTCTGACAGAATTTGCATCATTTTTGAGATAATTTTTCATATTCAAATTATGAAAAAAATACTTAAAGGGAATGGAGGGCAAAACCATAGATTTAATCATTTAATTGTGAAATATGCTATTTTAATCTAAATTATGCCAGAAAGCTTACTTCTGAGGGTTTTTTTGCTTCAGAGACAAACTAAATTTCCACTCTTTCATTCTGAGCAGAACAGGCTAATAACATCACCCACATTTTACAAAATGCATTACAGAAGCTAATTATATAACTGGTTATAATTACTATAAAGAAAGTTACCTACATACTCACTTCCTGTCCACATCACATGATTGCTTGCAGTCACCTTTTGTGTCAGCTTTTCTCATATTATAATTTCCAATATCCACAGCTTTAATGAGTTTATTACTGTAAATGTATAACCCTGACATTACACAATCAATCCACTTGGTTAGTGCAATCTTTAAATATCCCCAACTAACTTCTGAAAATTCTAACTTTCAGAAAATTGCCATCTTGTTCCATTGGAAGATAAGCTTGGTTTTCATTATGTAGTTTGATCGTTCTTCATATGTTATTTTGCTTAGATAAATTACTTAGTCCACGTATACTTAAGAGCTTCAGGCTAAAATCTTGCAATTCAAGGTAAACTACTTTCCTAATCTTTTCCCTAGTTGATGGATACTCAATTGCCCATTAGGAAAGTTCCCAAGATCTATCAGCTGAAAAAGTACTGTGTGCTAGGCGGATTCATTAATCAGATTATCAAGTTACTGCCATGTTGTGCCCACTGGCCCACATCACTGTGGGTCAACATGATGCGTGTGATCCCCTTGCAAGACAAAAGGAATTTATCACACTGAAACAAAACCTTGTACAAGTCCAGTTACTGTCTGTGTAAACACTGTCATCGTCAGAAGCATAATTTCTCCTCTCCTACCAGTGTTATTCCAAGTGGAAAAGAAAGATGGGAGGCAAAAGCAGCCTAGATTCTTTGGTGGTTCCTTTGCATGCCACAGTATATCATGTACTCACCTGAAAGGACAGAAGAGGACCTTCAAAGAAGTCAAAGCTAAAATGGAAGCTGTTGTTCTCGGTTTTGCTATACAGCACAAAGTAAGATCTACCCAAATAAAAGTGTCATTCTAATTAATTACAACTTCAGAAATGCAACTCTCTCATTATAATATATTACTGGATGCAGCTCCTAAAGAATGACACTGTAGAAAGGACATGACTGCTTTGGAGAGGATCCTGAAGAGGTTTACTAGATTGACTCCAAAGCTGAGGAATATGGTTTATGGATTAAAGCTGCTGTGGTTTTTTTGGCAGAAAGCTAAGGATAGATCGTATTTAGTAGATTGAATAAAGAAAATCAGTTTCCAAAGGGCATAGATCTTAGATGATTGGCACAAGAACTGGAGCCACAGGCTCAATGGCCTCCTCTGCTGTGCTACTCAATAAACTAATTTTGTCATTAATTTCCTTGCTCTCAATCATTTACAAACTATTTTGCCATTTGAATTGCACATTCCAATTTTCTGATTACAGAACTATTTCTTTAGTCATCTGAAACAAATTCAACTCTGGGAGAAAAAATTCTTGAGCAGCTGCCATCATTATTCCTTGAATTCTTGGTACTATAAATATTCTCCCTTTCCAGGTCAAAGCTCATTAGTTTCATTTTAAAATGTTGTATTCCTCCACAATTTTCCTTGCTCCTGACTGCACAAGTGCTCCTCTCACCAAGAGCACCCCAGCTACATTACATTTCTTCCTTTAACTGCATTTAGTTTTTCCACAACAACCTTGCTGTGGTCTGCTCTACAGCTTGAAATGAGACAATAAAGACAAACATATCATTTGCTTTCTAAGCAGCTTGCACTATTTCTGGGTACAATGACACCCAAGGTTCCTCTGTGCATCAACATTTCTCAACATTATAATTTAAACAACATCCTGCTCTTCTGTTTTGGTCCTACCCAAGTGGATAACTTCACATTTATCCATGTTTTACTGTACCTACCAACTCAGTCAACTTGTCTAAATCACCTTGAAGCTAATGTGTCCCCTCCACACAACTCAACTAGTTTTGTGTCACCTGTAAATTCAGAAGTATTATCTTTGGTTCTCTCATCCAAATCATTGTTGTATATTGTGAACAACTGAGGCTCAAGCACTGTCCCATTCAGTTTCGGTCTATTCACCATCTGCCACGCTGAGAAAATCCCAATTATTCCTATTCTTGGTTTCCTGCCTGGCAACCAAATTTTTCATCCATGTCAGTGTTTAAACCCAATCCTATGTGTTTTAATTTTCCATCAAGGCTCTTACATGGAACTTTAAAGGTCTTCTAAAAATCGAAAACACCACATCCACTGGCTCTGCCTCATCTTTTCTACCATAAAACGCCAGTAGGTGTGTCAACATAAATTCCCTTTCATAATCCTATAGATATTTCCAAAGAACCCTGTTATCACATCCTTAAAAATAGACTCGATCATTTTCCTCACCACAAACATAAGGCTAATCGATCTGCAGTTCCTTGTTTTCTCTCTTGATTCTTTTTTAAAAGGTGAGTTATTTTTGTCACCCTTCAATCTGCAGGAACTGTTCTATAACCTATAGAATATTGAAAGACTGCAACCAATGCATCCAGATTCTTTTAGTTGTCTGAGATGTTGATTATCAGGTTCTGGGAATTTATAGGCTTTTAATGCCATCAATTTTCCCAGGACTTTACTTTTAATTACTACTGATCTCCTTTAGTACCCCCTTTTCATTAGACTCTTGGTTCCCCAAGATTTGTTTAAAGTCAATTGTGAAGACAGAACCCAAGTATTTTCTTAATTGCTGTGCTACTCTTTTGTTCACCATTTTAAGTTCTCCCACTTCTGGTCACCAGGGACAAAAATTTGCCCTCACTAATCTCTTTCCTTTTACATACTTGTAAAAGTACTTACAGTTCACAGTTATGTTCCTTGCAAGTTTACTCTCATAGTCATTTTTCCTCTCTTAATCAAACTCTTGGTCATTTCTTTGCTGAACTCCTAATCCTTGGGCAACTTTATATGCCTTCCTTTTGTTTCTGATATTTATCCATAGCATCTTCTGTAAGCAATGGTTAGGTTACTTTTCCTTTTGTGTTTTTGCTCCAGAAAGAAATGTATAACTGTTGCAGTTCCTGCATTCAATACATAGGTGTTAGCCGTTGCCTATCCACCATCATGCCTTTATGCCTTTCAATGAAGCTCTGTAATCTATCATAGTCAATTCACTCTTCATATCTTGTATACCCTAGCTTGGGATTGAATTCCTTCATTTTCCATCATAATGAAAAATTCCATTGTGTTATATTACAAAACTGTTCAAACAACTTGTGAACAACGCCAAGGGATCAATCAGATATTTTAATCATTTGAAGTCTAATAAAAAAGTACAACTTTACAATATTTTACTTAAAATTATACAAATATTTTAGTACAGCAACAATGGAATTTTTATCAATACAAAAATAGGTTGCAACTTAACATGGTGATTGCTAATCAGATCCCTATCCAACATCCAATAGTTACTATTTGTCTGAAATGGCTTTAACCAGCTGACATGCAATCTATCATTAATCCAATACTGTATCAGTATACACCACATGGAGACTGGTAAAATGATACTTATTTTTTCTAAACTTTCTTATAAACCATTTAATAGTGCTGATACATTTTTTCTGTAAAAGACTTTTAAAACTCTGTTTGATTTAGCACTCCCCAGAATTGAAACAAAATTTTTCCTCCCACTTTATTCTTTTATAGTTTTCTATAAGGAATATTTTTAAATCATCCTCAAGCCATCTCAGGTATAATTTTTTGCTAAACCATTATGATTTAACATTTAACTAATTTCCACCAAACAGGCTTAACAATTTTAACACAGTATATTTAAAGTGATATTCAGCACATCACAAAATCTAGATGTCTATCAAAAGTAGATACTGTGTCTAACACGGATGAAATGAAAGGTAACCCTCTACAAATAATGCAACTTATCATATTACTTAAAAATCTTCTCATACTGCATATAAATGGGGAATAATCAGACTACATCCTTTTCAAACTGGAAAAATAAGTATACATTTAACTAGAGTAGAATCAAATTCAAGTTCTTAACTCAGGGGTATTTTGTTCTAATTGCATTTCTTGAAAATATGGAACAATTCATAGAAGTTTCAAGGCCGCATTCTTTCCTCCTCACAATGCCTTTGCTGAGCTTCTGTGCATATCAAGCTACCAGGGCAATACCCAAGTGCTGGGGCACAAAAGAGATACTTACAAAATACTTTCAATTGCAGAAATAAACACCTCCAAAAGCCATTATAATTTTTTCAAAACAGCCCTAATGAAATTATAACATCCAATGTCCATTGTTTCTGAAAAATTAATTTTTTTAGTAATTATAAATTATTCTATTCATCCACCACATAAGGGTCAAAATTTAAGGCATTAGTCATTTACAACATAATTTCCTAAGACTGTTTTGATTCCGTTGCCTTAAAGTTTAACGCCTTAGTACCTACCACTTCCAAAGCCGAAATCCATGTACTCATTTTTCTCACCTTGTGGATTAACTTTTCCCAAACTCTTCCAACTTGCAAAATACACATATAGCACTTTATCCATGTTCACTGACCTAGATATTTCCTCAAGTGCTGTACCTCCATCACCACAATTTTTTTCCATAACTCTAGTATGGCTTCCTCACCTTCAATCCCTCCATGCCATTTTATCTTAATGATCTACTCCTTAATAGCCACTCATTCAGCAAGTACATCCCTGCTCTCAAAACACTTCTTGCAAGATCCTGTCACCTCACATTGTTATTATTTATACAACTAGAATTTTGTGCAATGTTACACTGTCAGAGATGAGCCACCTATATTTGCCTCTTCCCTTAGCACTACACTTGGACTTACCTGGAATGGATCTTCAGCAGGAACTTTAAAAATTGTGCTAGCTCAAATATAAATGACAAGTCCTTCCAAACACACATAGCAAGCCCTGTCCACATAAAAAGTTTTGCCAGATTGCTGAGACATGCCCACATACATAGAACCACCTGCATTTTTCCAGCTAAATAGAAGTCCGGTGCTGTCATACATTTGCTGTCATACATGGAATTCAGAAATGTAAAGACTTCTTACAGAGGTTGCCTAGCTTTGATCCTGGATAAATTGCTTCTCAGATCGTGCGCCAGTCCTAACCTAGCAAAAGATCCCTGACCTCAATGATTTTAAGGGAAATTGTGGAGCTGTGTAGATAAAGCAAAGAGCATGTTCACTTTTTCCAAAAAAAACTATTTCAATTTAATTTTGTTTTTAATTAGTCATCTTAGCTAATTTTATTCTTAAAAAATTTGTTCAAGTATTTACTTACATTTTTAGTAGTTTTTAAATTCCAGCAATGTTTAAAAAAAGGTTTTTACAGCTGGCCTTGCTGGGAGACAGCCTCTGCCAGATATTAAAGCTTTCAAGGCATTTCAATCTGTGCTTCCTCACCATCATTGGAGACCCTGCTGCCACTCAGAATACACCACTGGAGTCCAGGAAGTGATTCTGAGTGATGGGCCTAGTTCAGTAAGATTCAGACTAGAAAATACACTAAAATAATTAAATGTTATTAATTTAACAAAATTTGAAAATAGACATGCATCTAAAACACTGGAAAACATTTAAAAGCTGATGGATGTTGGTTAACTTGATTATCCAAATTGCAGTCATCTCAAAATTGCATCCACTCAAATGAATGGAGTTGTCGAAATCACAACAGGATCTTCAATCTGAAACATGAACTCTGCTTTCCTTGCAGATGCTGGCTGACCTGCTGATTGTTTGCAGCATTTTCAGAATTCTTGCATCTGTAGTTTCTTAATGATTTTCATACACACCAGTACTAATCTGGTGCAGGTTAAAGCCAGTAGCTTTCATAGCTTAACCAATGGGGCACTTCACAAAGTTAGTATGAAAGAAATTCATCATTGGAGTTCATTTGGGGAAAATCATCGACAAAAACCAGCCAGAAAGTAATTTCAGGGCCTCTGTTTTCACAGAATTTCTGAGTAGCCTGACAATTACAGAAGGAAGTATCAGCTGTGCCCCACAGAAGCTTGCAACATTTCTCAGGAAAATAAAGGCGTTATATTCTTACTTTGGGGAGAACCAAAGTTTAACACTAGCCTTGACCAATATTTTAACATATCTGTCATTATTTCACAAATATTAGGATCTGATAAAACACTTAGCATGTGTAAAAAGTAAATCATGACATTGTCTGTCTGTCTCTCTCTCTCATATTTCATGCTTCTTGTTGCAACTCTGAGGGGGAAACTATATTGTATGCTCTTTGATCAACACAAGAATCTACATTATATCTTAAAACTTAGAACATGGATTAAAATTAACAAATGAGTAAACATTTTATAGATCTTTAAATTCCAAAGTTCAAACACTCATATTGCACAACTCAAAAACATAAGCACACATTATGTAAAATCTTTACTGTAAACTTGAAAATATAAACTTAATAAAGAGAGTAACGCCAAATTCCAGATAAACAGGTGTTGAAAATGCAGCTTCCTGTTACTAGAATACAAGTGAATTACTACCTGACAGTTCAGAATGTGATTGCCCCACAGAGATTCTGTCTTAATTTTTCTCCTCTGCCCAAACAATGGTTGCTGGCAAAATACCAGTGGATCAACACAACAGCAATGTTATTCCCTGCCAAAGGAAAGATATCCAAGTACAATATTTTGCCTCCAATACAAACTTTGAATAAAATGTCATAGGAAATAAACAACCTATGAATGAACTCCTCCAACCATAGTGCAAAGTCAAGGACATCTACTCAAAATTTAATTACTCACTTTTAGGTTGGACGTTCCCAAAATCCTCCTAAAAAACTGCTAACTCACACTATTTTATCATATTATTTAATCACAGCAAAAAAAATTAACATCGATTCATTTATTCCATTTTTCTTGCTGATTCTTGTATTAACTTTTTGATATAGAAACAATCTCTTTGTGCTTTTATTTATTCTACAGTAATAATTTACTTATCATTCATATCAGTCTTTGCTCAAACAAGATAAAATGTGTTACTATTTTTAAAAAGTACTGAGCAACACTATTTTCACCAGTGCAGGACTCAAAAAGCAGTTAGCAGAACAACTTCATTACAATTTGCAATGTTTAAAAAAGGCATCAGGCCCATGCTCACAGGTAGTGAGCATTAGCTGACAAGTTCATATTCCCACTCCAATACCACATCTTCTGAAGGCCTTGACTAACTAACTTGTATATTACTCCATGGGCCAAAAAACAATAAGCTGCATGTATTGCATATCTGAAATAAAAACTGAAAATGCTGGAAATTCTCAATAGAACTGGCAACATCTATGGTGAGAGGAACAGGGGACATTTTAGGTTGATCATGAATGTTCTGATAAAATTTTATGTCAATGACTTTTCATCTCTGTACCCTTTAGTCCCAAAGCCATTTGTGTCAACTTTCACACTAAGTGACAGCAGGCACTTAATATAAATATCACAAGTAGACCAATCCCATCTTCATCCAAATGTTGTGTTGTAATTAGAAGTGGTCTTAGCCTAGTTACCCTTTTCCTACCTCAGTGCTGCTGCAGCCAATCATAACAGCTCTACCACTGCCTGTATAAAATCAACAAATCAAGCACAAAGTATTGAAACCACGGTGCTTGCTGCTCATGTTCAATGCCTTCATCTTCCTTACCACTACTATTAAATTAAATGTGACAAGTTCAAACTTTAAATCCAATGTGTTAACCTTCAGAACCAACATCTATAAATTATAGAAAAAAGTGCACAAACCAATGTCAAAGTTTAGTTATTTTGTCAACAACAGATTAGTCACAGACAAATAAAAACAAAACTATGTTTGTCTCTAGCTCCAAATGTGAATTAGGCCATTGTTGGGAGCATGTACCCCATAATATTTAGTTCATTATCACAGCTGCATTTTTTTCTGAGATATCAGTAAACATCTAATCAATTAGGAAATAACTGAAATAAACAGTTGGAAACATAGTATTTAAATTCATGAAATCTGAAATGTGAGCAGTTCATCAAATGCCTCCTAGAATTAAAGTTATTTATTAAAGCAACCCATTCTTGGTGCATAATTTTTTTTTACAACTAAATCCTGAGAAGAAAACTTTACAAAAGTTAATTGGCTCCTTAGCAGTAAGACCCAATTGTTTCTCTCAAAATGGCAGACATGTATCTATCCGATTACTTTTTAAAGTTCAATAGAGAACAATGATGCCATCTTGTGGGGCATAGAGTGAATTTTTGATCTAGGAAAGTTTTAGATTAGACTGCCTGTCACATTATGGGGAAATGAATAATTGCACAGTTATTTAAAACAAGTTATCAATAGTTAAGTTTATTTATTTCAGCATTTGATGTTTTCCCATATTAGTGTATCTTAAAAAATTGTTTTAAACTTCCAACTGTGACCAGGTGACAATATTACTGTAACATACATTGAATGGGGAAGGAGTGAAGAAGTGCGATGGAACATTAAGTACAGCATCAAGGAAGAGACACAGATTTTACGTCATATACTACTGAAATTTCATTTCACAGAATTATTGTAGAGAGCTGTCTCATTACAGGGCTGTGGGAAAATTGGAGGAAGTCTTATTACTGGGCAACATTATGCAACTCCTAGCTCTAAAATGAAGACATTTGTGACTTGACACCTAGGAGTAGGCTATTCATTCCCTTCTGAGACATGCGAATTGCCATAAAATGAAAAGGTTGAGGAAAGGGAAAATAACTGAGTTTCATAACCTTCAGAATATAAATCTGAATTTTAATACTGTGGGATTATTATTGGGCACCAGCAATACAGGCATGATCATAATTTGAAACCCATGCTCAACCAAAGAACTCAAAGAGCAGAACACTGCAATACTATTTAAAATGTTTTACATTATTAACTCATTGAGCCTGTGTGAAAATTATTAAATTGAGAAAATAATATGTGGTGTGATGTGATGCTTTCCAATCCTCACCATATCTCAATGATTAAATGCAAGATCAGAAGACAATTTCAGCTGCCTTCCAGACATAATAATCTGATCATCTTTCCATATCCCATTACAGTATCTAGCTGCTCTTAAATGAGTCTTGTATCATGGCTTCAAGCAACCTTCCTGACAGCCCATTTCAGCCATTGATCACACTCTGTGGATAATTACTTCCCAATACCTAGCCCAAATTCGCAACCATGAACCAGTGCTCACTTGTCCTGCTGCTCTGACTTCTAAAATGAAAGATTATAACTTTGCCAATCATGTCTGTATCTACTCGTTGCCAGGGTAATCCAAAATTAATCCCTCTGCCCTGTTCTCTCACCCAAGGCTTTTATTTTACTCTGTTTTAAGTATTTACCCATTTAAGAGATTTAGTGACCAATGCCTATGCTTCAAACAATTGTAAATTGCACCCAGTACACATTGACCATCATATAATGGTAACCCCCAGAATTTTTATATAAACATAAAAACTCATTTTTAAAGCACCGAAGAACCCCATAAAATCATTTCATGCAGTCTTCCCCTTATTAGAGATTCTCTTACTTAAACAGATGTCTTCTTTATGGTACAAGAATCCAGACTGTTTACTGTAATGCAGATGAGTATATATTTATCATATTCTAACTCAAATGATTTAGGAATATAACCCCACATACTGCTGAGTTTTGTTCAATGAGTTTGATTGGACTTTGGCCAGGAAGAATCTGATCATATCAATGAAGTTCCTACTCCTCTCAAAATCAGATTTATTATCACTGACTTAAATGACGTGAAATTAATTGTTTTGCGGCAGCAGTACAATGCAAACATATAAAGTTGCTATAAATTACAAAATAAATAAATAGTGCAAAAAAAAAAGAAATAATGAGGTAGCGTTCCTGGGTTCATAGACCGACAAATCTGATGGCAGAGGGGAAGAAGTCGTTTCTGAATCGTTAGGTGTGGGTCTTCAAGATCCTCTACCTCCTCCCTGATGGCAGCAACACGAAGAGGGCATGTCCCTTAGTGATGGATGCCACCTTCTTGAGGCATCGCCTCCTGAAGATGTCCTCAATGGTGAAGAAGGTTGTGCCCACGATGGAGCTGGCTGAGTCTACAACCCTCTCTGTAGCCCCTTGCAATCCTGTGCATTGGAGCCTCCATACCAGGCTGTGATGCAACCAGTCAGAATGCTCTCCACTGTACATCTATAGAAACTTGCAAGAATCTTTGATGACATACCAAATCTTCTCAAACTCCTAAGTAGTTGAGCCGCTGGCATGCCTTCTTTGTGATTGTACTAACGTGTTGGGCCTGGGATAGATCCTCCAAACTGCTGACACCCAGGAACTTGAAATGCTCACCCTTTCCACTACTGACCCCTCAATGAGGACTGGTGTGTGTTCTCCCGACTTCCCCTCCCTGAAGTCCACAATCAATTCCTTGGTCTTGCTGACATTGAGTGCGAGGTTGTTGTTGCACTCAACCAGCCAATCTATCTTACTCCTCCTGTATGCCTCTTTGTCGCCATCTGAGATTCTTTGGAGAGTTCTGATCCACCCTACAATGGACATATTTCTTATTTTTATTTCCTTGTATTTGTGGTAGCTTATATTTGTTTATACTGAACTTAAGCTCTCATTTATCACTCAAATGTTATCATTTTAGAATCACATTCATTTTTAGGAGTCCACAATTTCTTCTATCCTCAAGCTCGTCTTGGTGGCATTTTTACTTCTGAATCAAACGGCTGCATATTCAAGATCCCTACCAGGCATTGAAAGAATAATGCTTTGCTAAAGTTACATTCCTTCAAATGAGATGTTAAGCCTAGATGTGTTTAATAGATGATGGAAGTCCCAGGGCACTAACGCAGAAAATGCTCAAGGTATCTGATCCAACATTATTCCTCTCTACACCCAACAAAAAAAGTTTAACAAGTCCTTCATTTCATTTCTATTTATGGGAGCTTGCTGTCTGAAAGCAGGGTGCTGAATTTACCTACACAAGATTCATTGCACTTCAAAATAATAATTCCATATAAAGCACTGTGTCAGTGATATTCTTAAGATAGTATATGAACCTTCTTTCATTCTAGCTTGTATTCATCTTATACTTTACACTTGCACTATAACCTTAATCAGTTTGGTTTACCATGAATAGAAGGGAATTGAATAAATTAAGATTCATGACTTCATTCATTTCCTTTTACCACCCAGATGCGGTCAAGCATGTCCAAGGGTTTTCAACAAATCAAGAGGGGCATGAGGAGATAAAATTACTTTTCACCACATTCGCAAAGGATGTCAATTAGTGACTTTATCGTTTTTTAGTACCAGGTCAGGGGGTGGAACCTGTTTCGACAGATTCAAGTGAGAACGCTAAAGATTTTCCCTCCTTTGGCTGACTACAGCTGGTTCAAGAATGTTGGAGAGAAAAGGGAGGCTGGAGAAAGATGGATAGGTCAAGGATTCATCCTTTGAGGAGAAGGTCATTGACAGTACATTTGAAAGTTAAAAGGGAAATTACCCAAATTGTTAACAGCACCACATAAGGGCAAAGAAAAGAAGCTGGATAGTGAGTAGTCTAGTGGGAATAATAATGCAGAAGGAAATGGTGGTGCTTCCCATAGACAAGGTAGCTTTGCAGATAGTGTGAGACAAGATAGGGAACTAGAGAAGATGAGAATTTTATTAGTGAGACCAAGTATGAATATTAGTTTGGCCTGGTAGAATTAGCTAAGGATGACATGGGACAAAGCTATAGAATTGATAATCCCAGTCTACGTGAGACATTCATCCATTGGCATCCAAGAAGTTGGAGGAGGTGGGGGAGGTGTTTAAGACAATGGATTGCAACACAAAAAATAAAAAGTTATCCTTGCATTCCAGGATGACTATTGAAACATTGGCATTCTTGCTGCAGCCAGAGGAGACAGAGAGAAGGAAGAATTGGGAATGTGATGGGATTATAGGTGAAAGCAAAGCAAGGAATTTATTGAACATCACATGTGATAGCAAGATCGAGGAATAACCAAGAATATGGAATGGGAGCCAAACATGGAGAAAGAGAGATTAAGTGAAGATAGGAGGCCAATGAATTAGAGGAGTAATAGCAAATTGAATCGAGACGGAGCCTGAAATAAACGAGGAGGAGATGCTGCTCTGTTTACCAGTTAATGGAGGAAAACAGTGAAATTATCTCAGAGAAAGAAAAAAAAATTTGGTCGGCAAATAAGAAACAATGATTTTAAATGTGAAAGGAATAGAGTAAAGCTTGATGTTCAAAGCACCAGAGTCAAAGGATACAGTTGTAAAAATTCCTGATGAGGGTACATCACACTGATGAGAGTAATTATGACATCTGATTTGTGGCAGGCTGGCTAAGTAATTTGAAAGAATATCATCCATAATCTAGGTTTCTGTCAAGGTCACTTCTATGTAATCATCCTCAATACGACCCTGATGACAAGGGCATATTTTGGAGAGACATGCAGAGGGATGGCGATAGGTGATTCACTTACAAACCCCAATTAGCACTTGGTGGGCTGGTTGGACAGGGAGTATTGATTAAGCCCCAGTGGATAAACTGGGTGTGAAGACTGGCAAAAAAGAACGCTGGAGGATTTGGAAGTGATTGTTCCCAAGGAAAGTCACTGAAAATTCATCATTAAAGTAAATTATTAGGTTTCTTCAAGAAAGCACCAGCTGCATATTTGCCATAAATGTTCAAATATTGGTTGAGAAAAAATGTTTCATATTCTTCTTCATATCCTTGAACACAACTATTTCCAAATCACAAATTAGACAATAAAACAATGTGCAGAGGAGGAGATCTATCATATGAACCATGAAGGAAAAAAAATTGAGAAGTCCAGGATTTTCAGCTTGAATGCAAGGTGACAGAACGATGATCTTCAGAGTTAGTGTTAGTTATGGAAATAATTGTATTCAAAAAAAAATTAACTGAGTAGAACAAGAGGACATTTATTCAAAGAAATAACAGTAAATGGAGCAAGCACGGTAGTGTAGTGTAACGCTATTACAGCATCAGTAACCTGGGTTCAATTCCGGCTGCTGGAAGGAGTTTGTACGTTCTCCCCGTGACTGCATGGGTTTCCTCTGGGTGCTTCGGGTTCCTCCCACATTCCATAGACGTACAGGTTAGGAATCATGGGCATGCTATGTTGGCGCCAGAAGCGTGGCAAGACTTGCGGGCTGCCCCCAGAACACTCTACGTAAAGGTGTATTTCACTGTGTGTTTCGATGTACATGTGACTAATAAAGATATGTTATCTTGTTATCTTAAATTCAGGATTAGCATCAGGAAATCGTTCTCTACAGATAGAATGGTAACATCAAAAATGTATCCAGATAAATAAGAGTTGTTGAGGGATAGAGCAGGTAAGGGGGAAGCACTTGACTCTTTGAGAAGCATTTGGTTATTACAACGAGGGAGCTTCCAGTCTTTCAGAATGGATGAATTATGGCAAGCAAGTAGCCTTCCTTATCCACGACCATCTTATGATGTACCATTACTATTTGTATCTGATCACCCATTCAAATTTCAGATAATTCAACCATGTAATTTAAATCAAAAACTCAAGAGATATATTGGCAGTCCCTGGATTACGCAAGGGTCCCATTCCTGAGAACTGTCCACAAGCCGATTTCTTCGTACGTCAGAAATGTCTACCCATACATTTCTATATCTACCTATGTTGTATCGCTATGCATACACTTGCTATAATTCTTTCATTTCATCAAATATTCATTTTAACACTACCCACATTAAACTAATGGACTATATACTGTATCCATTCACAGAACATTATTATTATTTTTACTATTGTGAAAAATGCTTTAAAAGTGTAAGGAAGAAATTGCTCAAGTCAGATTTCTGTAAGTTAGGTCAACTGTAACCTGGGGAGCCCCTATGTTTAACAAAAACACTAGAATGCCTTCTATCCTTGTAAAAGATAGAACTATGCATACTGGAAATTATTTTGAAGTATGAAGGCTTAGTTTTTACATGTAAATAACATCAGATTTTAATTAATTAGTTCACTTTAAAAACTGAACAGTCATCTCTAATTAAGAGCCCCAGCATGGACAAGAACCGCTCCACCGAACTGCTTGTCCCAGTTGCAGCTAAATTCAATAACTCTGCCTGATGACTATTTGGATATTTCTGTGTGGCTGCTTTGCAGAATTCTTTTCAGATAACATACTTCAGTGTCTTCAGTATTGTAAAAGTTCTTACTCAAAGACTTTTAACTTTGCCATGGGACTTATAACCTGCCAGTTGGTAGCTGCAGTGAATGGATTTCATTTATAACTGTACCTCATTGTTCAGTAAATGTTTTGCCTAATGTTTTGTTTCCACAAGGTACAAATACATCCTCTTTGTCTAAAGGTTTCCACTAGGAAGGTGGCTGAACTTAAGACTTACAAATAATTGAGAATCGACTGGCAGGCCTAGTTGCTTGGAATTATTTTTGAGATAATAATCAGTGGTGGCACAGGAAAATGTTACAAAAGCCTTGTTCTTCCTTTTGCTCTTTTCATAAAGCTGCATTTGAAACCTGCCAAGAGGATTCCTATGTTTGTAAAAGTAACTCCACATACAAAACAGAAAATGCTGGAAATCCTCAGCAGGTCAGGGAGCATGTATGGAGAGAGAAATGGAGCTAACATTTCAGTTTGATGATCTTTCATCAAAACTGGAAAAGTAAGGAAACAAGTGTTTTAAGTTGCAGAGATGGGGTGGGGTGGAGAACACAGGAATGTTTGTGATATGGTAGGGACCAAAATTATAGAGTTGACACAAATGGTGTTGATGTCTAAGAGAGCATGATAAACACTTGTTAATCATCTGATCCATATGGTGAAGTGTAAATAGAGGGATATGAGATGCTGAACCATGTAGTTGCTGGAAATCTGAAATAAAAGGTACTGGAAATAACCAGATCAAGAGGTGTGCATGGAAAGAAACAAAGTTCCATGTTCCAGCGAGATGAACTCACATCAGAACTGGTTAGCTCTGACACAAACAAGAAAAGGCTATTTATCTGAAATAGAGTCCTAAGGGCTACAATGAGTCTAGACTCAAGATGAGGTGCTGTTCCTCAAGCTTTCAAGAGGTTGTCGTAATAGCTTTGGAGACCAATGTCAGAGAACAGAGTGGGAGTGGTACAGAGAATTAAAGTGACAGGCTTTTGGAGATTCATGCATGGTCACCTTGGTGGACTAAATGGAGGTGCTCTGCAAAGTTGTCACTTAATCTGCATTTGTTCCTCCAACATAAAGGAGACCACATCGTGAACACACACTAAAATAGAAAAAGTGCAACAGGATTGCTCCTTCACCTGAATGGGGGTCCCATTACTTTGAGCTGTTACATCTCCTGCAGTTGCACGAGAAAGCACAGTTTGTTACAACAGGAGGTTGATGGGAATGGAAGAGCAAACCAGGGAGTTATGGAATGGACTGTCTCTTCAGCATGCTGAAAGGGAGGAAAGGTGAAGATGTGTATGGCAGTGGGATTTCATTGAAGGTGGCAGAAAGTACTGAGGATGATCAATTGAATTTGGAGGTTGGTGGGTTGGAAGACAAGGACGAGGAATCCGACACCTTCTGTGGCTGGGAGAGTGATTGAAGGCACAAGTGCCGGAACAAAGTCGAGAACCTGGTCAGTTGTGAAGGAAGGGATGCAAAGGTTATGGAAAAAAGACATCTCAGCAGCACTCATGTGCAAAGTTTTGTCATCAGGATAGGACGGACCTGGAAAAACCAGAAGAATGGAACAGAATCCTTACAGGAAGCAGACTGGAAGGAGGTATAGTCAGACACCTAAGAGAACCTGTAGGTTTATAATGAATATTGGTTGCTAACGCATCTCCTGAATGGAGTTAGAAAAGTCAAGAAGGAGAAGGGAACAGTCCAAGGGGGATCATGTGAAAGTGAGAGAAGGGTGGAAATTGTCTTGAATTCTGTATGATTGCAGGAAGCAATATAACATGGCCATCAACGTGCTGGAAAAAGTGTGGCAGGTAGGTTACGGACAATTGAAGCAGGAACTATTCCACACATCTCACAAAGACACAAATTGTTGTTGAAGAGAGACTGATTAAGCTTGTTCAAGGAACTGAAGGGCCCTAAAGCCACCCTAGAGAGTGTAGGATGGAAGTGTGTGAATGGAATCATAACTCCATATATACTTGTTTCTGAGTAAGCCTTGTTCCATATCATGCACAAAATATCTGTTATTTACATTGTGCTCTGATTAGGAGTTATAGCAGAAGCTGAAAATGTCAAACTGCATATCCTCCAAAACAGCTACAGTTTTCAAACAGACAAGCCCTACAAGAGGCAGCTTGATCATACTTTATAGTTATTTTGTTGCCAGTTTTGCTCTCTGCAAGGGAACAGTCTATGATTTAGATACCTACACTCAATAAATAGGAATACCAAGCAACCCTTTGTAGCCAAACTTCAACTATTTACATAGCACCCCTCCTGTAGCACAAGTAGGTCATACTGTGTACACAATATTTGCCACATACACCTGATACCTTCACAAAAGGCTATTATGAAAGTACAGCAAGTAATTAGAAATGCTAACAAAATGTTGCCATTTATAGCTAGAGGAACTAAATACAAACATGGAGAGGTTATGCTTCAGCTATACTGGGTTTTGATGAGAGTATCTAAAGTACTGTGTACATATTGTTTCCCTAATTTTAGGTGGGATATAAATGCATTAAAAGTAGTTCATAGAAGTTTTACTAGGCTGATATCTGGAATGGCTGGATTTTTTTTTTCCTGAAGATTCAATAGGCTAGGCTTGTACCTGCTGGAGTTCAGAAGGACAAGAAAGGACGATTGAAACAAACAACATCTTGAGGGGTGTTGACAGGGTGGACGTGAAGAGGGTGTCTCCTCTTATGGGAAAATATAGTACTGGGGCATTGTATAAAGTAATGGATAATTTACTTAAAATAGATGAGATGTATTATTTTTCTCTTAGAGAGTTGTCTTTGGAACTCTTTTCCTCAAAGGCTGGTGGAAGTAGTGTCTTTGAATATTTTTAAGGCAGAGTTGATTGAGTCTGAATAAGCAAGGGGTTGAAAGGTCATCAGAGGTTGATGGGAGTGTGGTATTGAGGTTAAAATTAGATCAGCAGACCTTATCACCTTATCAAATGGTAGAGCAGACTTGAGAACTATGTAGCCTGTTCACATAAAATGTTGAAGAAGAGCATGTCTTTTTTTTTGGGGGGGGGGGGGGAAATGGAGGTTAACAAGAAACAACAGGTTGTATTCTACAGGAAATGGTAGTTCAGTTGTTAAAGTAATCTAGAGGCTCAGACTGACTAACAATCCAAAAACACAAGCTCAAAACGTGGTGGAATGATGCACTGCAAGTCCAACATATCACAAAATAAAGAATTAAGTGGAAAGCCATAACATTCTCCATAATCCTCTGGAAGCTTTCTGAAGGCAAATACAATGCAATATAACATTTATTCTGGCAACAAATGAGATACAGTTAATTGAATTATTGGTATTTTTTAAATAAAATCTCAGTCACAGAGATGATGCAATTACCAGCTAAAAATCTAGTGGGTCACTTATAGCTTTCAAGAAAGGAAATCCGTAGTTTTTAAACTATTTATAAGTTACTTCAGACCCACCACAACAGGGTTAACAAATAACTGCCCATTGATGTAGTTCCATAAACCAGTTATAATGCTACAAAACACTACAAGAATGAAACCAATTCCAGCACAGTCAAGTTTGTAATGCACTCCTCCCTAATATCTGAGGACTGGTGCCCAAATTAGAAGAATTGTCCCATACTCAGCTTAAGAGTCCTGCTCACAGATATCTCCATCACATTTCTGAGATGAATTTTGATTTCACTGGCAGGACAGACCAACCATGGCTGACAGCTTAATGATACAGAGGAGGGGGTGCATCATATTGACTCCAAGCTCAATGATGATTCATAGCATCAGGTCAAATGCTGACAAGGAAATATCTTTCTGATAATCACTTTCCATCTTTCCTCACTTGATAAATTAGCTCTCCATTTTGAATGGCAAGAATAGAATAGTAATCTGGGTGATGGGGCTGCAAGTTCAGCAATTCACTACATATTAATGACTCAGATATGAGTGATTAAGGCAAAATTTGCAAACAACACAAAAGCCCGTAAGTGTGGTAAACAACAAGGAAGATAGTAGTAGACCGAGGAGGAGAAAGGCTGGTGGAATGGACAGAAAAAATGAAGAAAGTGAAATGATACATTTTGGCAGGAAGAATGGGGACAAAAGATATAGACTAAGCAGTAAAATTCTTAAATCAGGAACAGAAAGACCTGGGTGAATAGGTGCATATATAGTTGAAGGTGGAAGGCAAAGGTGATAAAGTGATCAATAAAGCAGACGGAATCCCCTCCTTCATAGAGTCAGATTACAAAAGCAGAGTTTATACTGAACCTTTACCATATACTAGTCAAGTCATAATTAAAGTATCACATCCATTTCTGGTCACCACACTTTAATAAGGAGATGAAAGTCCTGGAAAAGGTGCAGAAAAGATTTACTAGAATCAGGGATGAGGAATTTCAGTTAAGTTGGCCGACTAGAGCAGCTAATTGATGTCTCCATGGAGCAGGGAAGGTTGTGAGGAGATTTGAAGAGGTGTTCAAGATTATGATGGGTTTAACTAAGATAAAAAGAGAGAAACTGTTTCCATTAGATGAGGACAGATCGAGTGAGTGGCAAAAGATCCAGATGTGATGCAAGGATTATTTTTTCATGCAACAAGTAGTTATCATTTTGATTATATAGCCTAAACGTGTAGTAAACATGGATTCAATTATGGCTTTCAAAAGGAAAGTAGATAAGTATTTGCAGGTCAAAGTAAATCTTGCAAGGCCACAAGGGAAGAACAGGGACACGAGTCTGAATAGGCACAGAAAGTGGACTTGGCTCAATGGTCCAAATGGCCCACTTCAACTCTGTAATGGATTTTACAAATCTACGCAAGTGGTTACTAGGTTGGCCATTTTCAGAAGGAATCCAATAGCTGATTAGTCTTCACTTAAAGTGAAATTTCTAGTACCAATACAGGTTCTTCACCCAACACGTTTGTGACAATGTTTATAGATTTGTGGTACCATGGAGTTGTATAGTACAGAAATGGGCTTCTAAACCTACCACACCCATGCCGAACATTTTGCCCATTTACATTTATCCCATTTGCCTGCATTGTTTGTATCCTTCTATGCCTTGCCGATTTAAGTGCCGGTCTCTTAAATGCAGTGATTTTATCTGACTCCTCCATTTCCTCTGGCAGCAAATTCCAGATATCAACTACTGTGTAAAAAAAAACTTCCCTCTCAGATCCCCTTTAAAACTCCTTCCTTCTCACTTTATATCTCTGCCCTCCTCTTTTTAATACCCCTACCATGGGGAAAAGATTCTGACTATCTACCCTACGTCTCTTATAATTTTAATACACCTCTATCAGGTCACCCTTCAACCTCCTCTGCTCCAGGGAAAACAAACCCAGCCTATCCAATCTCTCCCCATAACCAAAGCCCTCCAGATCAAGTAACATCTTAGGAATCTCCTTTGCACTTTCTCCAGTCCAACCACATCCCTTCTATAGTGTGGCAACCAGAATGCTAGAGTGATCTTGACTTCATCAACATATTCCTCTATACCTTTCTAATTACCCCTTACATGCATACATTTAGTCAAGATGTGACAGAACTTTATAATTATTCAGTACGAGAAATACTAGATTAAGAAAATAACTTGAAATTAAATCCAAAAAGCACAGAATGCTGAACAACTTTGGTTTCTTGTGCTACCTATACAGAGTTACAGTTTACTCAGCCACCCAGCATCCACAGGGAGTGGCGTGGTGCCATTTGCATGAATATGTTGATTGCTTGAGAATTGCTCAAATAACAAAATTACTGTACATTACGCACTAGTATCCTATGCATAAACCTTTAAATAAATTGCCAAACTATATATTATCCCCTTCCACTTTTAAGTAACCATGTTTTACACTACAGTTCTATAATTTAGGGCTAAACAGTATTAATGTAAAATACAGCAAAAGTAAATCAAATAACCAACGTGAAGTGCCAAATCTTCAAAGAGGATGTTGCTGCTAATCAGTTTACAACTGCCCTTTTGTATAAACGTAAATGAACTAAAGACATCTTTTCACATTTACTTGCATAACACTTGAAATAAAATTCACTGTTTGAGCTTATTTTCAGAAAAACAAACATTTGAAACTTTACTGTACAAAGTTTTCAAATGATTTTCATTAGTTCTGGTGCTTTCAGATCCAATGCCATATCAGGTTAACTACAGCTAAAACAAATAATTTAGTGAAGTAACAAGGGTAGGTGGCATGTTATATTTCCATATCTGAAAGAAAATATAAAACACATTTATTTAATATTATGTTGTACAATTATCTATACTAGTCACTGAGGTGTGCCTCTAGTTGTAAAACAGGAATTTGTCAGGATATTATTTGCTAATGAATTGTAACAGTATTCATAAATACTGTGTAACATGGACAAATTACCCCAAAACAAACACATCTGCAAAACTAAACAGTGTATGTCAACAAGCAATACCAACTCCCTGTCAAACTGCCTACAATCGTCAATTTGTCGCCTGAAGATAAGCTGAGTGTTCTTGGATTCCTTCAGCTCAAAACTATTTATCCTAGCTCACCCCACTTCTGCTGCCAGTCCACGATGCTATCAGCTCTGTTGTGCAGTGTATTCCAGTAAGTGTCAAAATCGACCCCGGAGGGTCACTACTTCACATATCACGGCTTGCTATCAGCAGCTAGGGGATAAGAGCAATTTGCAAATCTCACCTCTGCGGAAACCCGTTATCATTTCAGATCACTGAGGACCAAAGGTCCACACTAGTTTCAGGGAAGAGGCCACTGCTTGTCATCATGTGCAAGAACAAGCATTTTCTGCTCCTGGCTTTTCTCCAGCTTTCATTTTAGAGTTATCCAACACTGAATCCCTCTGAATGAATTGTATATACAGATTCAGGTTAGAACAGAGCCTTATAAACAAACAAGCCAAGCTAATGAAACTATAAAGGGATGCATTAGAACTGGAGAATCAAAAAATATATACTGATGCATGAAAAAAATACTGGACATCAGGCACGCATTTAGAAATTTACTTTAAAAGATGCAATAATTTATGAAGGAAAGGCCGTCTGTCAGAACTCGAAGGGAAAATTTAAATTTACAGATGGTTTTGCTTTTTAAAAAAAAGATAAAGCATGCATGCTAATTTAAGTCTAGTGTGAAGCTTGAGGCTTCCCTTTGTTTGTAACTAATGTACAATAGGATCACACAGTTCATGTTTTTAATCAACAATAGAGAAAATGCACTCCTACCCCTGTAACACTGCAATTAGGTACCTTTGACCTTTACAGATAAAAGCCCAAATACCCTTTTTTATCACCAATGAAAAGTAAAAATGTGGGGGTAAAATAATTAAATTTAGCATATTTTGGGCAGTTTTAAATGCAGGAAAAGAAATAATTATCATAATGGAAAACAAAATTATGTACTTCAGGTATTTGAAGTACTTAATTTTGCTATTTATGCTAAACAGTGAAAAGCAAATCATAGAAGGTTCAATGTTTTGGGACAAATTGTTTAATCCTTTTTTGTAGTCATGGACTATCTTCTTACTGGTCAGGACAGTACACTGTCAGAGTTCAATCCTTATCTTTATAATTAAAAACACAAGACTACTGGCACAATAAACAATTCACCTTTGTTGTTCCCTTCAGTGCGTATGGAGGCACTTATCGATGTTTATTCTCGAAAGTGAACACTTGTGTAACATTTTTCCAGAAATATAATGCATAGAAATTCTATGTTCCATTATCAAAAATCTCTTGATCATCACTCTGCATTTCAGACTTTACATGTTGTTTAATATGTTCAATACAAGTTTTGGTAAGTGCATCTCATTCAACAAATTTAATTAAACTTTTAATTTAACTTATAAAAGTTTTTCTAAACATACCCTAAATATTTATTTTTAGGTTAGTTAGAATTTCACACAAAATTACACTGATGTGAAAGGCCACCATATTAATTCAGGGGTCGCTTGTACTGCATTGCATCATCACTGATGGGAAATCTCTACTGACACCTAACAACAGCATTTGGAATTACATAAAGCTCAATGTTTTTGGTCTCTCTTATATAACGATGACATGAGATCCTTTTTTAATTTCCAAATAAAAATGTTGATATGGAATTTTACAGCCATTTCTGATTGACTTGCAAGGATCCACATTTCCCAGCAAAGAACACAAAAGCAAACACTTCCCTCACCAAGTAATTTCAAATCCATGATCTTGTGGGTACGGAAAATATAAAACTACAGATGCTGGAGTCTGAAGCAAAAACTGAAATGCTGGAAGTCAGCCAGTCAAGCAGCAAATGTAGAAAGAGAAACCAATTAACTTTTTGGGTCAGGGATCCGTCCTCGGAACTGTAGAAAGAGTGGAAGGGTGTCAGTTTTTAAAGCAGAGCTGGGGTGTAACAGTGGGGTATAAAAACAAAAGAATATATGGAAAGAGATCGGGAGAGATCAGGTGATAAGGAGCACGATTACTGATTATTAGCAAGGCATTTTATATAAAAAGGGCAAGAAAGGGACAGAAACATGATAATGAGAAATAACGAGAGAGCAATATACCTGTAGTTGGAAAAATCAACGTTCATTCCAGGAAGTTCCAAAGTAACTAGAAGGAAGATAATACGTTCCTCTAGTTTACGTTTGGCCTCACTATGGCAGTGGAGGAGGCAGCAGACATTCCGGTTGGAATAGGAGTTGAGAATTAAAGGGTCATGCAACAGGAAAAATCAGGATCACCCCTGTGGACTGAGCACAAATGCTCTGCAATGTGATTGCCCAATCTGTGTTTGGTTTCTTCAATGTTCTCCCATTGTTTCCTATTATCATGCATTATGTCTATTTCTCATCCCATTTCTATAAAATGCTTTGTCAGTAACCATGACCCAAAACATTAACTGGTTTCTCTATACTCAGAAGCTGCTTGACTGGCTAACTTCTTACAGCATTTCTGATCATGTAGGTATCTTCCTCATTCTTTGAATGAAGTTCAATCTTCAAATAAAACAGCGTTTTTCCTCTGGGATACACCAGTGGTTCCTGGCTTGGCATAGGATCAAATCAAATCTTGTATAAATGTGATTGCTTGGAATCTGATTCTCCATGCCATATCAAAAAAAATCTGGATAGACCAGATATGATCTTTGCAGATGATGGACTGTTTGTTGAATGAAGATCATAGCCAACTGTAGATGTTTCTAACTTTTTTTAGGTTCAAATCCTGAATAGGAATGATTCCAAAATGTTCATGTTGGGTTTTGAGGCCAACCTCTTCAAACCCGTTCAGAGCTCAATTCAGTGATGGTCCTTCACCTTAACATGTTAAAAATAATAGTTATTAAATTTTCCAAGGGAACTAAAACAAAAATAGCCACCCTACAAGTAGTCAGGACTCCAACCAATCCTGCTAAATTCTTCCTAGGAGCATAAGCATTGAAATATAAAACATGCATGGCTTGTAAAGAGTAAGAAAGTAAGTAGAAATTACCAGAAATAAGAAATATCAGATAGGTTCTTTGGTTAAATTGGCCTAAATCAAATTTAGTTCTGAATTTGGAACAACCTCAAATAAGCCTCTGTAGGTGTCTATTCTAACTAATGACACAAAGCAGAGGTGAACAAAGCAATAGTACTACAGAGGTGAATAAAGCAATTAACATTGTACACAGAACTTATCAGCATGGCTAAAGATTCTCAATCAGTAGAACGTGATAAAACTGGTAGAGCAATGGATTAAGATGGTGTTAGTGAATAAATTGTTTCCAGAAGAAAACACCACCAAATGAATCACTTACATCATAAAAAGAGTAATGGCAATGATGAAACTACTGGATTGTCAGAAAGATCCATTTGATTCATTAATATTCTTCAGAGAAGAAAATCATTTATCTTTACCTAATATGACCAATGTGTAATTCCAGACTGAAAATTTAGGAGGTTTACGTTTAACTGTCTCTAAAGTGACTTAGTACATCTTCACAAATGCATCTAACTACTTCATTAAAACACAGGAATAAAATTGGAAAGACCACCTGGAACTTACCCAAACACTGGATTTAGAGAACCGAGTCAACCCTGCAGAGTTTTCCCCATGGAAATCCAGGAAACTCTGCACAGAATAGTCAAACAGTAGACCAACAAAGTCACATTGATTAAAGCACGCTTGCAAACTCTTCCAACAGGAATTCTAAACATATCCTGGCAGAATCTACTCACAACATGGTGGCAAAAACATTTAAGAGGAAGTGGAATGTACGTCCTTAACATTGACTTTAACTATTAAATCAAAGGCATTGAGTCAGACACGAGAAAGGAAAACTCCTATTGACTACTATATGCTGCCTTCCCTCAGATCAATAAGTACTTCGGCATGTTGAACACCACCTTAAGAGGACCAAGGGGACATAGTGTACGCTGCTTAGGGGTCTTCCACCATCATCACTGTTCAAATCCTTGAAGAATATAGCTGCTGAACAGATTCTGCACTGGATGATGAGAGAAACAATACAAGGGATAAACATATTTGAAATCTTCTTTACGCATCTACCCATCACAGATGCATTATCCACAACAATACCTGTAGGGCTGACACTACACAGGATTAGTGGAGACAAAATCCCTTCTTCACATTGTCGACTCACTCTACCACCTTGCGTTCACTGCCACCATGTTAACTGGAATAGATTCAGCTGAAAACTGGGCAGTTATAAGATGCTTCGAGATATCAGCACCAGCAGAACTTCATTTCATCACATAGAACGTAGGAACAGGCCCTTCAGCACACCATGTCTGTTCCAACAATAATGCCAATCAAACTAATTCTATCTGCCTGCACATATTCCATACCTTTCTATTCCCTGCCTTTTCATGTGCCTGTCTAAATGACTCTTAAACATTGCTATCGTATTCTACCACCTCCCCTGGCAGCAGGTTCCAGACACCTACCATGCTTGATGTAAAAAAAACTTGCCTTGCTCATTTTCTTTAAACTCCCTCCCTCCCACCCCCATCTTAAACCTATGCCCTATAGTATATGACATTTACATGCTGAGAAAAAGACTTTATCCACCCTATCTATGCCTCTCATAATTTTATATCCCTCTATCAAGTCAACCCTCAGCCTCTGATGCTCCAGAGAAAGCAATTTCCTGCTCTGCCCAGGATCATAAGAAACTGCAGAGAGTTGTGGACACAGCCCAGCGTGTCACGGAAACCAGCCTCCCCTCTATGGACTCTGCCTTTACCTTTTGCTGCCTCGGTGAAGCAGCCAGCATAATCAAAGACCCCACCCACCCAGGTCATTCTCTCTTCTCTCCTCTCTCATCAGGTAGAAAATACAGGAGCCTGAGGGCACATACCACCAGGCTCAAGGACAGCTTCTATCCCACTGTGATAAGACTATTAAACGGTTCCCTTATACAATGAGATGGACTCTTGACCTCACAATCTACCTTGTTGTGACCTTGCACCTTATTGCACTGTATTTCCTCTGTAGCTGTGTCACTTTACTTTGTACTGTTATTGTTTTTACCTGTACTACCTCAATGTAACTGCACTGTGTAATGAATTGACCTGTACGATTGGTATGCAAGACAAGCTTTTCACTGTACCTCGGTACAAGTGACAATACTAAACCAATACCAATCCAAGTTTATCCAAACTCTTTATACTAATACACTCCAATCCAAGCAACGACCTGGTGAACGTCTACTGTACCCCGCCCAAAGTCTTCATATCCTTCCCACAGAGTGTGACAAGAACTACACACAATACTCCAAATGTGGCCTAACCAAAGTTTTACACAGCTGCAACATGACTTGCCAACTTTTACACTCAGTGTCCTGACAGATGAAGACAAGTGTATCATATGCCTTCTTTACAACCCTATCTACTTACATTGGCACTTTCAGGGAGCTGTTGACTTACACCCCAAGATCCCCGTGCACGTACATCAATGTTTCTAATGGTCCCGCCATTTGACTTTGTTCAGATTAAACTCCATCTGTCATTTCTCCACGCAAATTTCCCACAGATTTATATCCTGATGTATCCTTTGACAACCTTCACTGTCAATGACTCCTCCAATTCTTGTGTCATCTGCAAATTTACTAATCGGACCACCTGCATTTTCATCCAAATAATTTGTATATATTACAAATAACAGAGGTCCCAGCATTGATCCTTGCAGAACACCACCGGTCACAGACCTGCAGGCAGAGAAACACCCCTCTACCTCGGTCTTCTATGACCGAGCCAACTTTTTATCCAACTTACCAACTCACCATAGGTCCCATGTGATTTAATCTTCTGGGCCAACCTAGCATGAGGAACCTTGTCAAATGCTTTACTAAAGTCCATGTAGACAACATCCACTGCCCTATCTCAATCATCTTCATCCTCTCCTCAAAAAAAAACATCCAAATTTATGAATCAGGATCTCCCCCACACAAAGCCATGCTGACTATCTCCAATAAGTTTGTGCTTTTCCAAATGTGAGTAAATCTTGTCCCTAAGAATCTTCTCCAGTAATTTCCTTATCATTGATATAGGGCTCACTGGCCTAAAATTTCCTGGATTATCCCTGATGCCCTTCTAAACAAAGGAACAATATTGACTATTCTTTAGTCTTTTGGGTCCTTGCCTGTGGTTAACAAGGATATAAAGATCTCTTTCAAGGCCGCAGAAATCTCCTCCCTTAGTATCCTGGGCTAGATTCTATCAGGTGCTGACATGACACCCAACAAGGGATACACCCAACATGGATTAATGCATCCTTCTTTTAACCATTACCATCAAGTTAGGGGTTCAAACATGCCTCAGTAGGGAATGCAGAAGGGCTTGTCAACACTAGATGCACAAATTTTTTTTTAAATGGTCAACTTGATGAAGCTAACTGCAAGGGAACAGTGAAAGCAGCATGTCATAGATAGAATTTAAGTTGAGAATGCTAGTAAACACCTTAGAGGAAGAGAAGGAGCAAAATCCATAAATGTACCTATCTGCAATGGTACAGAGCCAAGTCAGTCCCAAAAACATGGCTGAAACCTTTGCAAGTACCTTCAACCAGGACAGTTTATTGGATAATCCATCAATGAGGACTCTGATGTCACAGATGTTAGTCCTTCAATCAATACAATTCATTCTAGCTGATGTCAAGACCAAGGCAAATGGGTACAGCAAATGCTATAGGCAATTGCTATCAGCAACCAGGAAGCAGTGGACTTTTGTTCACTGAACTTCTAATCTATCCAAGCTGTTCTAGTACTCATACAACACTATAATTTATTAAACAATGCAGAAAATTGCCCAGCTACGTCTATCCACAGGAAACAGCATAATCCAGTCTAATTTCAGTTCCCAGCCTTTTGCATCTTGTTAGAGGTCACGACAAAAGGTCCTCTTCTAAGTATTTTTTGAACACCATGACAGTTTCTGCCTCTCATCTTTTCAAGCTATTGGTTCCATAGCCCCACTATAGATTCTCAACTTCTCTTCAAACCTTCTAAAGAATTCCTAAAATCTATGTTCCTTTGTTACAGACATCTCTGCCAAAAGAAACAGATCTTACTAATCCATTCTATTTGGACCCCTCATAATTTCATGCATCTCAGATTGCTCTAATCCAAAAAAAAACTCCAGCTAATATCCTCCAGCCATAGCAATACCCTCATAATTCTCCTCCGAATCTTCTCTTGGGCTATCACATTTTCCTCTGAGGTGACCAAAGCTGTTAGCAGAACTTTATTGTAGTCTAACAAGTATTTCATACAGCTCCAACACAATTTCCCTACTTTCATATCCATTGTTATATTTTCTAAACTACATAGGACATAGAAGAGTACAGCACAGGAACAGGCCTTTTGGCCCACAATGTTGTGCTGAACTAATTAAACTAATGACACCCAATCCTTTCTGCCTGCATATGGTTCATATCCCTCCATTCTCTGCATATTCATGTGCCTATCTAAGAGCCTCTTACATGCCTCTATTGTATCTGCCTCCACCAATATACCTGGCAGCCCATTCCAGGCACCCACAACACTAAAATAAAATTGTCCCATACATATCCTTTTAACTTTCCCCCTCTCACTTTAAATGCATGCTCTTTGGTATTAGATATTTTGACTCTGGAAAAAAGATACTGGCTCTCTATCTATGCCTCTTCTAATTTGATATACTTCTATTGGATCCAAAACTTATTAGCAAAGTTGACCATTGCCAAATCGTTATTTTGCTGCCAAATATTAAAACCTAGACCATCAGCTCCTCAAATTACAGGGAAAACAACAAAGCTGTAAAGTTATACATGCCCTGAAAGTGGTCAGTCTTGTTTTCAATCAAAAATGGTGTAGCATTTTAAAACCATAGACATACATTCCCCACTGAAATATTATTTTATTACTAATTTAAATTGATAATGTTAAGCTTTTCATGAAAATAAAGTTAATATATGCAACTCTTCCTAAATTTAAAAGATGCACATGTAAGAAAGCATAGGAGAATGCAGGAGCACTTCCTACACACATAAAAACTGGTACATTTCTGCATCACACAGACCCCACATAAACATCAATGTGCAAAACTGAACTGGATTGTTTTCATTTAGATCAAAGAAATCCTAATCAAATCTGATACCCTCTACAAACAGGGCATCACCTAGAGAAGCTGTTCATTGCAGCTTGTAAAGTGCCATAATTGGTGGCTAGCAGCAAAAATTATTTATATAAAAAAAACAAATTTGTGAACACTCAATAAATCTCTTGCATATTCAAGAATGACAAAGAAAGCTACTAACTACCAGGATCCTACTAGTATTTGGAAAATAATTTTATCCTAACCTCAAATTATTTTAACCACAAATATTCTTAACCTGCATACAAATCCACAGTGAGTGTATAGAACAATTTTAAATTTTCCTGTCAAAGAAAATCACACTTCCCACCAGCTGGAAAACGTATGTTGCCCAAATATGAATAATTTTTACAGTAATTAATCTAATATGCATTTTTCACTAACAAGTTAAAATAGAAAGATTCAGTTTAAGGAACTGTTTAAATTAAACTTTTATTTACCCTGCCTTATTTAAAATATCTTCACATAATGTTCAATTCCAATTTTTCACAAATAATGTTTAATTGTATTAACACAACTAAAAAGTACATCTGTTAAATGTTAAAAACAACATCCTAAAGCAAAGTCAACTTTAATGATAAATATGAATTTGAATTAGTTTTCAGTTTCATTTTCACTGTAATTAATTTATAGAATGATCTATTCGGAGATTTTAGAACCCCTATAGTAAGACAATACTGTGACATCTCCTACAAGGATAAAAAGTGCAAGATCAATAAAGCACTCTGAATCATCTATTCTTCAATTCAAAAAGCATATACTGTCATAATTTATGCTTGTACAATCATACATTCATACAGATCAAGACAAGCAATACGAATTAAAATGTGTCCCTAACCCAAGTGCTTCACTCAATGCCATATGCATAGTAACTAGATGTCTGGAATCCAGCCAAGGTTCAGCTGCCAGCAAAAACTTTGTCACCTGCTTTGAACATCTGAAGTATGTTTACCCAATAGATTTCATTAAATTACATTTCCATTAGGAAGCATACAATGTTGATACTCGTCTCAAAGATAAAAGGAATGGCTAAGAGGCATGTCATTCGTCTTCCAGCTGATTGCAGTTTCTGGGCCAATCAAGAGAAACAGCCAGAACAATACTTGGTAAAGGCATATCCCCAAGAGCTGCAAGTTGGTACTGCAGTAACATTAAATGGCCTGTATAATTAAAACATGCATACTTTATGGAAAAAACAAATTAAAATGTTAACATGCTTGGAACTATAAGATTAATAGGTTTATTTTAAAATTTTAGATGAAATATTTTAACTTTTGTAATAAGAATTTAAACTATTTTCTTTTTGTTTTATTTTTAGTAATTGCTCAAAGATGTTTCAATACAATTGACAAATACTCTTCATTAGAACAATAAACTTTGCACCTATTTAAATTTTATAAATTATGAATACAAACAGAAAAAAGTTTCAAAATACCTGTTCCATGCTGAGAATGATGAATGTCATTGTAAAACACTTCTTGAATTTTATTGCTCAAAACGATAATGAAAAGCACCATAAAATAAAGTGAAGTACACGTAGGACTATACTTCTGTAGAGATGAGTTTGCCAGTATTAAGTTTCCAGGAGATATCCAGATATTGTTTCTCGTGACAGTTAACGAATAATCAGAAAACATTTCAACATAATGTACAAACATTTATTCCATTTAATGAATTTGATCTCAGGGGATCACCAACATTTTTCTTTAAACTGGGCTATTACTCAGATGCCGAACAGTGATCAAACAAGTTGGTTTGATTTTAATTGGTTCGATTCATCAGCAGTGGGATTACTACATTATGTGTGCTGCAGTTTACCACAAGTTGCACCATCCACCCTCTCTCCCCACTATCAATCAAGAATGTAAATTACATAAATGGTCACAGAAGAGAGCAGATTTATAAAATTTACATTTTTTCCATAGAGGCAATTCAGATTCTTTGGGATTATTTCATAATTATCAAAAGGTGAGATTTAGATAACTATGAAATAATCCTGATTTAGATACCTGCAGCAATTCTGTTTTGGATTACCACGCAATGTTACAATTCAGGAATATGGATTTACAATCATAATTCTTCAAATAATGGAATAGGTTTTCATTTTTAAATATCATCATAGATCGTTGTCGAACAGAGACTTTCTCTCATGGATACCAAGTAGGATTGGGTTTGTCAGGGGTGAAAATGTTGTTATTTTAAAATTGTACTGTTTGCATCCAAAACAGAAAAAATAAATGCAATATATAGCAATGAATCTGTGCATTGATCTTCTAAATGGCTATAGGGATTTAAATATATTATCACAAAATATTACAAATTATGACAGAATTAATAAGTAAATAATGCACCCCTTTTCTTAATCAATCATACCGCTACACCCTATATATGACAACGTAGGTGGCATTAAAAGCGCATCTGTGCATCTGCAAAATTCAGCTTCACCAAGCACAAGGCAAACATTAAACACTTCCTGGAATGCTTTTAGTAAGTGACCCTTAAGGTTGGTGCAATGGCCACCAAATGAAAGGCTATGCACTTCTCAAGATACCAATCATTCTCTAAATTCTTAAAACAGTATATTTGCTATAGTTAAATGAGTACATGCAGTTGTAAATGGGATTAGATTGCAAAGCATTATCAAGAGGACAGTTATGCCTAACCTTGCTATATGTCTACAATGATAGCCATTGCAAATGAGAAATGAGTACTCAAAAACTGATGTTTTCTTTTTATGGCATACTTAGTGACAGCTTTGTCCTTTATCGCACGAAAAAATACTAACAATAATGGTTAAATGCCATGTTGATTCAAATTTGACAAAAAACACTACTTTAAGATTGTGTCACTGTTACATAAAAGGTGAAGTACAAAATTTCCTTAATTTTTAATAATATCATTCATGTATTTAAATTGTAAATGAATGATCGAGCAATAAAATTATATTTTGCACAATATTGTAGACAACTAAAGTCTAAATGCAGGTCATAAGATCAGGTTACAACAAATTTGTAAATTTCAAGTGTCATCACAGCACATTGAATATTTTGGAAAAAAATTGTTTTCTTGCCTTACCTAACAAAATAAAGATTGCATAACTTCAAACACAGCAACAGAAAAATCAGCTAAAAAGTAACCATCAGTTTCAATCAGTATAGGAGTGTCTCAGAGACAAAAAAAACCTTGATTTTGTGAACAGTGATGAAGGCATAAATAGCAAGCCGTCCATTAACAAAGAGGGATTTTTATAGAATGCATTTCCTCCTTTTTGACATTGGCAGCTTTGCCGCATTAGTTCATGAGGATACCTGGCATCCAGCAACAATAATGTCAGCATGCTAGCTAAGCAGCCAACCAATGAAAAATTCTGAAGGACACAAAAGAAAGAAAACACAATTTTTTTTAAAGAAATAACATCAGCATTAAAATGTTTAGAACACATGAAGATCTGAACATACAAGAGATTAAGGGAGAAGATGAAATATTAAAAATATTTTAAAAAGTAATTTTAAAATCCATTCTAAATCAAAATCTTTGAGAGAATAATATATGCATAAATTTATTAATTTAAGAGCACAGCTTGCTAACCAGTAATTATGCCAACAACATTTTATTTACACTTCATACATCAAAGTGCAACTTCTACAGGACATTAAATGTCTTTGGTTAAAAGTGCCTCAGCCCCATGTCCCATTTGCGCAATAGAGTGCATATGCACATTGTACGCCACAGCCAACCTTCAATGGAAGAGAATTTCCGAACAAAGAATAGCATACAGGCTACTATATTGCTTTATTTCATACAACTGATGACAAATTCATATCATAGGTTCTCATTAGATCATCAATTTCCTTCGATTATGCTGGAGAAGACTACAAAGCACTGTTCTCTGTGGGGAGCAGAGGATCAGTGACTGCAATTTCTGGATTTCCACATTTAACTGTGCATGTGTTTTCTCCAGAATTTGCTGTCAGTTTCATGGTGTAATGGCAGTGAACACAGATAGCTCTGCCATCATTACAGCTACAAAACATGGGCGATAATCTTTATGACATGAAAATGAAGATTTTCATGGCAAATACAAAGGGATAACCTGTCACAATACAACTTTGGAAACATCAAATCACTAAAATGAAAAGTGTCAAATATTACCATTTATAATGTGCTATTAAATTTGACACTGTGGCACAAAAAAAAGATAAAGCTGATCCAAGAGCCTGGACAAAGCTTGGTCTACGTTTTTCTTCATATACACAGAAGAATACAGTGGCTGATAAGTAGCTTTAAAGTAGGGAATAAATGTAAAGAAGCAGAGACAAAGGTTGGGGGAAGGGAGCACTTTGGGCCTGACGACCCTGACAGGACGTAGGACCCTGACAACTGAAAGTACCAAGACAGATGGATGAAAATAATATACAGGGTGTCCGAATTGCAGTAAAAGAGCAATCAGATCATTATGTGGAGGTCACAGATACAGAAGAGGGCAAAACTACAGAGGGAATCCTAAGAATTTTAAAAGTAAAGCATCATCAGATATAGAACTATTTTGGATCAACAAATAGAGATAATGAGTGATATTCATGCGAGGGTGTGAATTGTGATGTAGATAGCAAAAGGTTTGGATGACAAAGATGGAAGGTGGAAAATGAGAAGCCACTCAGGAGAAAAAAGGTTATTCCTTTAGGCAACAAAGACATGGATGAGGATTTTAGCAGCAGGTAACTCAAGGTGGGGCAGGGTCAGTTGAATCTTTTTTAAAAAGGTGAAATTAAAATTACACAGCATGTTTTCATAGCAGGTTGGATTTGTTGTTGGGCTATTGCAGAAAAGCAGGTGACTTAACTTCCAGCATAATTTACCCAGAACAATCAAAGACATTTGACAAATGAAAATAAAAGCAGTTGTATAAGCTTTAATACAATTTAACATGATAAAGTTGAAATAACAGTCAAACAGCAGACACTTTATTAAGGAATTTAGGAAGGAGAAATAATTGTGTGGTGAAATGAGTTATTGTATTCTGGGATGCAAAACAAGAAACAGAAATATGCTTTTGGGAAAACAAACAGGAGATGTAAGACAACAAGCAGAATTCCTTTAAGATGCAGGTGTAGGGAATTAAAACCATAAAAGTAAGCCAGAAACGTTTAGAGTTTTAGAAATAAGAATGCACCAGTCTCAGTAGAGAGGCAATAGCAAGACAAGATAAGATTTCTTTATTGGTCATATCGAATATCGAAACATACAGTGAAATGCATCTTTTGTGTAGAATGTTCTGGGTGCAGCCCACAAGTGTCGGCACTCTTCTGGCGCCAACATAGCATGTCCACAGCTCCTAACCCGTACGTCTTTGGAATGTGGGAGGAAACCGGAGCACCCGGAGGAAACCCATGCAGACAAGGGGAGAATGTACAAACTCCTGACAGACAGCGGCCAGAATTGAACCCAGGTAGCTGGCGCTGTAATAGAGTTATGCTAACCGCTGCACTACCGTGCCCCCCCATCTATGCTACCACGCCACACAGTTAGGATAGTATGCTATCTACCCCACTGCAGACATGATATTAAAAATAGTCAATGTACAGCACAGATTCACCAGGATATTAACTTCAGGCGTGGCTGAGAATCAAGATGTGACGACAGAGAATGCCAAGATGATACTTAAAAGAGATTTTTATTTTAATAATGAAGCATTCAATAAGGAAAACAAGTTAGTCTGGATATCCATATCAGCAAACCTATTAGATGGCAGAGCTGGAGGCCGTCAGAGCTACCAAATTTAGTCAAAAGTTAGAATCAAGCAGCTATTAGAACCAACGGTTTTCTCCCAAAAATGGAGCAGAGGAGAGAGATTGAGGACTTTCTGTACATATAAACTTAAAATACACAATATTTTGCTTCAGAGTACTTGGGTCTGAGATAACTGGTAAATTGTACAAAGACGTGAAACATTGGAACATGCAGGACTAAGAAAATTTAGCTGTGGATTATTCTGAACTGCTCCAGAAAAGAGCATGCCCAGTCAAATCAGATTAAGAAGCTTCTTCTTGAGTGGCAAGCATTGTGATATATGCAACCTTGCTTAGTTGCATCAAGTCATCTGGAAAAAAAACTTCCTACTTCAAATTTCTGTGCACTATTAGAGGAATAAATGGTTCACCCTCTGGTGATCTAATTGGTTTTTAGTTCTATTAATCAAAGAATTAAAATGACACATATTGATCAGCTCCAGGCTCAGTGTAAAATATTATTTTTCTTGTGAAAAAGTTATGACAACATGTAAAATGAAACAGTATTAGCTCTTAAGATACTGACACCTGGCCTAAAAAGTCAGATTGTATACATCAATGTAAACCATACATATTAACTAATGCTGTCTTTAGTAAATTATATCATAGAATCATAGAAAAGTACAGCACAATACAGGCCCTTTGGCCCACAATGCTGTGCTGACCTTTAAACCTCACCTAAGACTATCTAACCCCTTTCTACCACATATCCCTCTATTTTAAATTCCTCCATATGCTTATCTAGCAATCTCTTGAATTTGACCAATGTACCTGCCTCCACCATCGCCCCAGGCAGCGCATTCCATGCCCCAACCACTCTCTGGGTAAAAAACCTTCCTCTGACATCTCCCTTGAACTTCCCACCCATTACTTTAAAGCCACGCCCTCTTGTATTAAGCATTGGTGCCCTGGGAAAGAGGTGCTGGCTGTCCACTCTATCTATTCCTCTTAACATTTTGTACACCTCTATCATGTCTGCTCTCATCCTCCTTCTCTCCAAAGAGTAAAACCCTAGCTCCCTTAGTCTATCCTCATAATGCACACTCTCTAAACCAGGCAGCATCCTGGTAAATCTCCTCTGCACCCTTTCCAACTCTTCCACATCCTTCCTATAATGAGGCGACCAGAACTGGACACAGTACTCTAAGTGTGGCCTAACCAGAGTTTTGTAGAGCTGCATCATTACCTCGCGGTTCTTAAACTCGATCCCACGACTTATGGGATGTTAGCATTCATAAGCTTTCTTAACTACCCTATCCACCCGTGAGGCAACTTTCAGGTATCTGTGGATGTGAACCCCCAGATCCCTCTGCTCCTCCACACTACCCAGAATCCTGCCATTCACTTTGTACTCTGCCTTGGGGGTTTGTCCTTCCAAAGTGTACCACCTCACACTTCTCCGGATTGAATTCCATCTGCCACTTCTCAGACCAGCTCTGCATCCTATCAATGTCCCTCTGCAATCTTCAACAATCCTCCACGCGATCCACAACACCACCAACCTTTGTGTCATCTGCAAACTTGCCAACCCACCCTTGTATCCCCTCATCTAAGTCATTTATAAAAATCACGAAAAGCAGAGGTCCCAGAACCAATCCTTGTGGGACACTGCTAGTCACAGCCCTCCAATCTGAATGCACTCCCTCCACCACAACCCTCTGCTTTCTACAAGCAAGCCAATTCTGAATCCACATGGCCAGGCTTCGCTGGATCCCATACCCTCTGACCTTCTGAAGAAGCCTACCATGTGGAACCTTGTCAAATGCCTTACTAAAATCCATGTAGACCACATCTACTGCACTACCCTCATCAATCTGCGTGGTCACCTCCTCAAAGAACACTATCACGCTTGTGAGACACGATCTGCCCTTCACAAAGCCATGCTGGCTGTCCCCAATCAGACCGTGATTCTCTAAATGCTCATAGATCCTATCTCTAAGAATCCTTTCCAACAGCTTGCCCACCACAGACGCAAGGCTCACTGGTCTATAGTTCCCTGGACTATCCCTACTACCTTTTTTGAATAAGGGGACATTTGCCATCCTCCATTCCTCCGGTACCATTCCCGTGGACAACGAGGACTCAAAGATCCTAGCCAACGGTTCAGCAATCTCCTCCCTTGCCTCTCGGAGCAGCCTGGGGACTATTCCATCAGGCCCTGGGGACATATCTGTCCTAATATTTTCTAACAGCTCCAACACATCCGTTCTCTTGATATCCACATGCTCTAGAACATTAACCTTACCAACACTGTCCTCAGCATCATCGAGGCCCCTCTCCTTGGTGAACACTGAAGAGAAGTATTCATTGAGGACCTCACCCACTTCCACAGCTTCCAGGCACCTTTGTCTCTAATCGGTCCTACCTTTACTCTCGTCTACGTTAATAGTTTGTGAATTTAACATTGATTTATAATCAAATTACCAATTAGAATGCTTCAGTTAAGGTATGGGTCTAAATTATGTCAGACCCTACAATATATTTAATCTCAAATTCATAAAGCTTGATTTGGTTTACCACAATCTTAATTAAAACCAACCATCAATTATTTAACTTGAGAATGGTATCGATGAAAATATAAATGCTACTTTAATGTAAAAGGTATATTTACATAGGAAAATAATTTGTAAGAAGTCAGGTTCCAAGAATTTCTATTAAGGCCAAGAAATGATCACCTGTCTACAAATCCATAAAATAACCTATTTTAAAATGCATTAAGTTGGTACAAGGAAAGAAAACAAGTTGTAAATAATATTATACAAGTTAACAAATATCCTTAAATCCCTTCCATTGCACCACAATTAAACTACACTAAGCTTCATACACCATGAGTTATAAAGGAAGCAGCATAATAGTCTCGTATGATAAATTTTAAAACAGAACTAAAAACAAGCAAAATCAAGAGATTCAGGTGATATAAAGTGGTTCAGCTGCATGATTCAATATAGTCATTTGCACTGACATTGAAGAAATAATGTGTTATTAGTTTAAATTCATCCTAGAGAATGAGTTGTTGAATGTTTTCAAATCCCAATCATTAGTGGAAGAGTCCTAATTCTAGATAACATTGGTATGTTTAAGCGTTATCAGCTCTGTTACAATAGTAATCTCACATAAATCACTCCCACTTTATAATGATTTTTATAGATTTCCAAAAACAATGCTGTAAAATAGCTACTGTAGTTTCACATAAACCCATGCACCCAATTGGTAAATACACTTTGTATGATAAATAGCCACAGCAGGTTCACTGATAATCGCTTAGAATGGCATCTAAAATACCAGGCATTCAAATTCCCACCAACCTTTGATGCACATCAAAAACATCAATTTCACCAAGTTGTTGACATGCATTAGTTTATGCTGTGGCTTCACCCAGAAAGCAGAGTATCACTCGTCACCATCACAAGCAGCATTTTTAATGAAAGGGCCATAAAGATGTCAACTCCTCAATCAAATTCTTCTATATTTCCGACATGGTTCAATTTATTACTCTCCCTCCAACATTGTGACATACCTTGGCATATCGAACACACTTTCATTAATTGGATCTCATTGTGCCTGGCAGTGAACAGTATTCAAATTTCATTGATACCTACCATTTCATAATTTAGAAAATCAACATGAGGTTAGAATCACTTGCAAGAAAAATCATCTTAGTGTTTCCATGTCATCTCTCTTCAGATAAAATATAGCACATGTTTGAAGAACTAAAACTAGCTTTTCAAAATGTTTAATAACTTATAGTCAAAATAACATTTTTATTGAAATAACTGACTAAAGGATAGTTTGCTGTGAATGACAGCAGTTACAGATAATCATAATGTTGTTCATGGATAGATGTTAAAAGAGTTACTGTAAATACAATTAAACATTTAAGAGAAATTAGGAGGTACAATTTCAATGAGTTTGAGAATTAACAAACACTTTGCAGCATCTTGAGTGACGCAAGTTCTTTTAAAATCAATAATGCTTGTACAGCTACGAGTTTTTTTTTAGCTGAAAGAAGATCCTGCCATCCGAGTCTGTGCAGTCTGGAAGAATGCTTTACATTAGCTACTATTAAGACCACAGTTAATGTTTACAAACATACAAAAAAAAGTGAGAAGAGAATTTCTATGTAAACTCTAAATGAACATATATTTGAAATGAAAGAAAGGTGGTCAAAGGGAGACAAAGGGAGTCAGCATTTGCTACCCATTATTGATTGCTATTATGGCTATTGATCATACAAAATGTATTGTTAATCCTTAAAATCTAAAAGAGTGCTCCAATGGAAGTCCAATTATGTTAGTTATACCCCCTTTCCTTCCCACACAAGTACGAGAGAAGCAACATCTATCATGAAGCTCTTCCCTTCAAACCATCCTGGACCCTAAGGATTCAGATGAAACAACAGCAGCACTTCAGGAATGACCACAAGCTTCCAGTCACCCGTCACTTTAATTCTCCAATACAGAATTTTTAAAAAATGTCTAAAGGAGCTCTAAATGGTGAAAGCTGTATATTCCTAATTAAGAGATGAAAGTCTGTACCTCAAACTTGTGACGAGTTTCATTGTCCAGAAAGTTAAGGATGGCATAGTCAGAGCACTATCATCACTTTCCACTGTGAGATTGCACTATCATCCTATTCAATGCCTCCTGATCCTTTATAGATGTTGCCTTTTTCAGTTTCTTCCCCTTCCCATTTCCACCACTGTACTTCATCAAAAATTGATTTGTTTCTTAAGATTTTCTAGCTTTAATGAAAGCTCTGAGATTTAACAACCTCTCTATCCAAAGATATTCTTTGACTTGCTGAGGAATTCCAGCATTTTTCTTTTCTATTCATATTTTTCACATCGAGAGCAGAGCATTCTGTTTTTATGTTAATCTTAGGTGCACTGCCACATCTCTTCCAGGAATACTCACCTCGAAGAAGTTGTGCTCTTCTCTACTGTAGAACTTTTTTTTGCTTCCTACTTTGCTCATCTTCATTGGTTTCAGTTTCCTTCTAGGCTTTGACCAGGTTTTCACTTACAGTCACCTTTAAAGCTACATCTTTTTTCCTCAGCAGCAATCACTATCTCAGACATAAATCAACCGAAATAGCTTTACATCTACCCATGGTTACAGATCTCCCCAGCACTGCTCTCACCTCACGCTGTGATCCAATGCAGCATGACATATATGATCTCATCCTTTCAACTCAGTAGTACTGACTTGCTCAGTATGGCCTAGGTCCATTTTCAATATATCATTTAGCCTCATCCAGAATTTTAACTTAAAATTTTTCCTTCTGTCAGGTTTAAAAGATCACAAGCTTTGACAACTCTTTGATCCCAATACCCCTTTAGATCTTTCTTCCCCTTCACTTTCCTGACCCCATTCCTCATATCCATTTTTCCATGAGTTTTCACTATTCCTTGACACCCACCACCCCTCTTTAACCCCAAGTAAATAACCCTTTCTCAGGATAAGCTTATTTCATCCCCTTACACCACACACATCTATGCCTTGAGTTTAAATCACCTGTCTAATCAGATCTTTTCTCCAATCTTCAAAATTCTCCTTCCACCCAAATACATCTATTTGGCTCTTTCCTCCTCTAGGCCTTTGGACCACCATGCTGGCAGTTTACACTGGCCATCTCAATTTTTCTTCTCCACTCATTTCATCTAACCTACATGCCTCTGAACTTCCAATACTCCTTTTTCTTACATCTAACCCAAACAATGTTTACAAATCTTCTTACAAAGACACTTACTGTTTCATGTCAGTGACCCTTAACTAGTGACTCAAATCATAACCATCTTCGCCGAAAGATGGCTGTGAGTGCAGATGATCAATCATTTCAACCCCAGGACACTTCTGAAGTGTTCCTCAAGAGGGTGTCCAAGAAACAACCATCTTCACTTACTTCAACACTGGCCTTCTGTCCACCAGAGATCAAAAGTGGGATCGTTCACCATTGATTGCAAGAGTCTAGTTCAATTAGCAACTCTTCAGATAATGAAGTAAACCAGGCCTGGATGCTAGAAACCCAAGAAAATGTTTAGGGATGGGCTGATAAGTGGTGCACAGTGCCAAACCATGATCACCTCCAACAACAAAGTCCACCACATCTCATTGGTGGTTAACAGTGTCACTGCCACTAAAACCCTCAACGTTCATATCCTAAAGGTCACTTTTGACAAGACATTTAACTGAATCAGTTAATTAAATATTGTAGTCACAAGAACAGGTTAGAGGCCACGATCTGTACAAATCAGATGAGCACTGGAGTACTGTTCACTATCCTGGATGAATACAGTTCAAACATTACTCAACCAGGTTAATGTCACCTAGCACAAAAGCTTGCTTAGCATCCTATCCACCACTTTAAACATTTACTTCCTCCATAACAAGCATGGCTACAGTATGTAGAGGTTACAGAATCCACTTCAACAACTCGCCAAAGCTTCTTGAACAGCATCTCCATTTCACAAATCATCCTGGCCATACTTTTGCCCTTGCAGGATCCAAATCCTTGACTTTCCTACCTAACAGCACTATGGTAGTACCTTCACCACATGAATTGCAACAGTTCAAGAAACTTGAGCACAATCACCTTATCTCGAACAATTAAAAGATGGGCAATAAATGTTTTCATTACCAGTGACTGGCATTTTCCACGAATTAAATAATTCAATTTCTTTACATTTTTATCTGTTTAAGCAATTACACTAACATGAAGCTTTGGCATTTTAGCAAATGATTGAGAAAGAGTTCTTGCACATCTAAAAATCAATAAAAGCAGCACTGAAATTACTCACAAAACAGAATGCATCATTTATTTTTCTCTTCACTGCACTGGTTCTCCAGAACTTAAAACGTTCTTCACAGACTTTTATGGAGAGTTTGAATCATTGTTTACCAATTTATTCCAAATAACAGACCTCATTTAATTCTTTTACTTAATGTGCCAGCCACAATTCTCTGCTGGCAAACAAAGTTTAGCAGCAAATGTAGTAGTATAACCAGGATATGTCAAAGCTTGACAACAACTTTGCACGTCGTAGAACCACAAACACTTCACCAAAATTAAAACAAGTAAAAGTAAATAGAAACTGAAGATCTGTAATAACAGACCAAGAAAAATTTTGTTTTGTTTTGGTATAGAATGAATATATTTTAACATTATGAATATTGTCTTAATGAACTCAACATTATACAAAAGCTCCCCAAAGTTCTGTCAGTATTAAAGATATGGTTATGGTTTCAAAAGCCCATGACTCTTAGTAGTTTATATTATTAATATTTTAAAATATTAACAATGAGTACTATCCGTACATCATTGACATGCTTGGAATCAAAAGCAATCCTCCCTCACTAATCAATTCTTTCAGTATGAAAATGTGGATCTCTGGCAAACAATACAAAATACAACTTACAAAAACCCTTATTCTGGCTCAGTTAATTGCAAAGATGGAAAAAGGATATAATAAGGAAAAAGTTCATCGTGATGACACAAACTAGAAGAAGTTAGACAGCATGAGCTGAAGATAACAGTAAAGACATGGCTTCAGACATGGCTTCAAACACACCCTCAATATTTCTTGACCAAATGGAAGAGAAAGGTGAAAAATATGGGCAAGTACACCTATTTGAAGTCCTAAGATTCAGTTTGGTTCATCAACATGGCAAGCCTGGTGGATCAAAAGCAGCAAGTAAATTTATTGACTTATTTACCAATAAATCCTGTTTTGGAGCCTCTGGTCTCATCAGACTCTATGAATTGAGATTCATATATAATAACAAAATAATAGCAGATTTGGTATATGGCGGATACAGCTCAGTCTCTCACGAAAACCAGCCTCCCATCTATGGACTCTCTCTACGCTTCCCGCTGCCTTGGGAAAGTAGCCAACATAAAAGACCCATCCCACCCCAGTGATTCTCTCTTCTCCCCCTTTCCACGGGGCAGAAAATACAAAAGCTTGAAAACACACACCACCAGGCTCATGGACAGCTTCTGTGCCACCGTTATAAGACTCTTGACTGGACCTCGTGTGATAAAGATGAACTCTCAACTTCACAATCTACCTCATTTTGGCCCTTGCACCTTATTGTCTACCTGCACTTTCTCTGTAACTGTAATACTATATTCTGCATTCCGTTATTGCTTTATCCTTTGTACTACCTCAATGTACTTATGTTTTGAAATGATCTGTATGGATAGAATGCAAAAATAAGTTTTTCACTGCATCTCAGTACATGCGACAATAATAGACAAATTACCAACATGACAAGACTTTATTGTGCACATTCATGGAACCCACAAAGAAAAAGTTTGGGCACAATAACTAGATTTATGCTAATTGTCACTGCGATCCCCTCAAGAAAAAGCATGAATAGATGTCAGGAGAGTACAGAGAGTTGAATAACTTACTAGCATTCACTATCTGGATCCAAAGGACCCATCTTTTACACATAAACAGATAGCAGGGAAGGGTCATTTCTGTGACTGCATCCCAGTATGTCTTTATGGCAGGAGGAGGAAATAGCATTTGAAGATGAAAAAGTGTGATTTCTGCAGTAATTAAAAAGGCAGAAAACACTGCCATCTAGCGGTAACATCACTATCATTCACAACCAGCTTTCAAAACCTAAAATTCAAGCAAAAGCAATTTCATTGCTGCCAGCACATTCGAAAAATACATGCATTCAAAAAGCTATCCAATTCTTTCCCCAAATTTTGGTTGGAATGGTATGGAAGATACTAGATCCCAGTTATGCCATAAAATACGTTAGTAGATCACCCAGAGAAGTGTCATTCGCATCTCAGAACAAGCAGACACAGTCAGCATTGACAGTCTGTTACAACTGACAAACGCAATACTACAAATATCACTTGACAAAACTAACCGATGATGTGCTTTTTAAAACTTCATTCTTGATTCTGTTTTCCAACTGGGTACAATAAATTAACCTTCATCTTAGCACCAATATTTCACTATGAAATAGGACAGAAAAGGTGTCCTATACAATATGCATACCATTAAACCCTCCTCATCCAGCACCCTTCCTGCTCCACCAGAGAAACAACTAACTATGAAATTGCGCTGCAGTACAGGAAACATTTGTCTAAACAGTTTTAATTTTAGAAATGTTTATAGCAGCAAATCTCAATTAAAAAGGGTTAAAGTAAATTTTAGGGAATACATACTGCTGAAAAATTGCAAAATAAAACTAATAAATGTGTTCTAACCCTGGCTGCGTTTTACAGGACTTTTTGAAAATTGTACTAATAGTTTTATGGGCAGAAGTCCCTCAAAAAAAGTTTAAAGAACAACCGTTTAAAGATTTATTTTTCAATAATTCCGCTAAACTATTCACAACTTTTTAAACACATTATTAAATACACATAGATGTTAATAACCTGTTGAGTTGTTAAACAAAATTACAAATAGAGGGCACATCAGATGTATTGTATCACAATTACACCCATTCTAAAATAAATACTACATTCATAAGAAAATGAATGCTGGAAGATGACTCTATTACCAAAATGTTGAAAATCTGAAATAAGGTAATGAAACAAAAAAGTTCCTGAGCCAAATATATACATATATATTTATACTAAATTTAAAGTGAGCATTATAGAAAACTGAGGTAAATTACCCGATGGTTTGTCAAACCAGGAAATGATCCAGGTCATAAGGTCTAAAAAACTAATAAAGCATTAGCTTTGATTGAAGTAATGCAGATTCTACAAAACTCCTCCTAAACAATTTTAGACAAGAAACTTGTTCTTCCCACCTTGTAGCACAGAGCTATTAACATATGGTTCACTGTAGCCACTGTCGCTAATATCCTTGTAATGGAGTAACACTAACGCCATCTCACGTGATAGCCAATCTAGATTGAACAAACGCACTCAAAAAGAACCCCTACAAAGGTTCACAAGGGTACTGAGCTTGGCAGCAATCTTCCCAGTAAACTGGACCCTTCAAAGAAAGACACCAAGCAAAAGATAATCTGTCACCATCCTTACAACACATGGCAGCTTTCTGGTCTCCTTTCCTACCAAGCCCAGATGCAGCGGCCACCAGTGTTGTTGCTTCTAATTCAAGTGTTAAAGATTCAAACTTAACCATGGTTATACTGTCTTTTAAATTGCTTTATAAACAAGAAATGAGGAATAACAAACGATGTACTGGAGGAACTCAGCAGGTCACACAGCATCTGTGGAAGGAAAGAAGTTGTTGACGTTTTGGGTCGAAACCCTGCATCAGGTATTTCTTTCCTCCCACAGATGCTGCGTGACCCGCTGAGTTCCTCCAGCACATTGTTTGTTGCTCCATATTCCAGCATCTGCAGTCTCTTGTGTCTTCAAGAAATGAGGACTTCCTATTACCCATTTGTTCAGGTTAATCAAGGAAATCTGTATATGTTGCTATTTGATATTGCAACAAAATCAGAAGAGCGAATATATGCCAGCTTCACATAATGGATATGAAACATACATACGGTGTAATTCAACCAATGAAAATCATGTGGTGTTAATAAAATCTGTCACTTTATTATTATTTCTGCAATCCCAATATAGTGAGTGGATACTGATATACTGTATTTTTATTTAGAAAAACTGCAGTGTGGTACTTCCAGCCCCTTTGACATTACGGACCAAAGATTGCTAACGTCTGGATAAGAGTGAAAAGCTTCCCATGTATGAAAGCATGATAACTGTCCACAGTGTTTTCATCAAAATTCTTCCATTTGCCCCTTTTATTTCCTTTCATCTGAAAATGCCAATTTGTATTTTTTTTAAAAAGAGGACCCTGCAATCTTCCAGAATCTCATGCAAGTACTAACCTTCCCTGTACAAATCCAAGTGTCATGAGGAGTCAGATTGTTGTACTGTAGAGGGGATAAACCGCCAAGACTAATCTTGCTCTTGCCCATCTTTCTGGTTTTACAGCAGTGGTTATTGGATAAGAGTCCGGAGTAGAAATATTAGTTGATTGTTCCCCTTGCATGACCAAGGTATAGAGGTTAACTTAGCATGACAAAATCCTGCAACACAGTAGGAGGGTATTCATCTTGCCATGTCTTTGCAAGAGCTATCCAATTAGTTCTACTCTCCTACTTTTTCCTCAATCTTGTACACTTTCCTTGTTAAATACACATCCAATGTCCTTGTGAAACAGATTATTGAATCTGCTTCCACCGCTGTTTAAGATAATGAACCAAAATTCAATGCACAAAGAATATTTTCTTCTGGTTCTTCTGCTTCTCTTCTTCCTCTAAAGTCATGGTCAGCATAGTCAATGAAGAGAGAAAAAATATAACTTGTGACTTTCTAGACTGCCTGGCTCAGGACATCAACAGTTTGTTTACTAACTCAGCCATGATGGAAGCAACATGGTCTCTGTAGCAAACAACAAATGCAGCAAAACATTTGTACATTAATATCTATTGAAAAACAAGGTTTTTAGTGAGATTAACAACTAGAGCATTACCAGTTTAGCAATAATTACATACCCTAAAGTAAAATTGAGATCATTCAAATACATCAAGAGGTTTCATGTACTTTACCAATAATGTTTGTGACATTTGTGCAGATTTTATTCTCCACAAGTATTAGAAATTAACTTACAAAGTCCTTATCAAGCTTTGCCAGTTCCTGCTTGTAACTCTTCATTCGGGTGCTGAACAGGCCACGGCTCTGCAGTGGTATCTCGCGTACCTCAAGATCCATTTGTTCAAGCTGTTAACAAAGTTAAAATAAATAAAAAAAGGAAAACAATATTGCTGTAAGACCAGTTTTAAGCAAAAAAGTGTCAAATTTTTCAGCTATAACAATAACAGTTTACTAATCATCTATCCCCTTTATTCTATAAATGTACAAAGTTTAAAAAAAAGTAACTTCCATTGCATAGATTCTTAGTTATATATAGCATGGAAAAAGGTCTTTTGGCCCAACTCGTCCATGCTGACCAAGATACCTGTCTTAGCTAGTCTCATTTACCTACATTTGGCCCATGTCCCTCCGAACCTTTCCTATCCACATACCTGTCTTTTAAACGTTGTAATTGTACCCACCTCTACCACTTCATCTGCCAGCTCGTTCCATATCCCCACCACAGAAAAACTTGCCCCACAGATTCCCTTTAAATCCTTCCTTTCTCTTCTTAAACCTATGCCTTCTAGTTTTAGACTTCCCTACACTGGGGAAAAAGACTGACTGCCGACCCTATCTATGCCCCTTGTGTTTTATAAACCTCTCTAAAGCTCACCTCTTAGCCTCCTTCGCTCCAGGGAAAACAGTCCCAGCCTGTCCAATCTCTTCTTGTAACACACTTCTTCCAATTCAGGCAACATCCTTGTGAATATTTCCTGCAACCTCTCCAGCTTAATCAGACCCTTCCCTTCGTCAGCATGGCAACCGGAACTGCATGTAATACTCCAAGTGCAGTCTAACCAACATTTCATATAACTGTTACACAATGTCCCAACACAACCTGGACTGTTCAGAAATCTGATGAGAGAGGAAGAAGCTGTTCCTGAAACGTTGAGTGTAGGTGTTCAGGCTCCTGTACCTCCTCCCCGATGGTAGTAACGTGAAGAGGGCATGTCCCGGGTGGTGAGGATCCTTAATGATGGATGCCGCCTTCTTGAGGCGCCGCCTCTTGAAGATGTCCTCAATGGCGGGGAGGGTTGCGCCCATGATGGAGCTGGCTGAATCTACAACCCTCTGCACCCTCTTGCGATCCTGCGCATTGGAACCTCCATACCAGGCAGTGATGCAACCAGTCAGAATGCTCTCCACCATACAACTGTCTTTGGCGACATATCAAATCTCCTCAAACTCCTAATGAAGTAGAGCCGCTGATGTGCCTTCTTCATGTGTGGGGCAATGTGTTGGGCCCAAGATAGATCCTCTGAGATGCTGACGCCCAGGAACTTGAAGTTGCTCATCCTTTCCACTGTGACCCCTCGATGAGGACTGGTGTGTGTTCTCCTGACTTCGCCTTTCTGAAGTCCACAATCAAATCCTTGATCTTGCTGCCATTGAGTGCAAGGTTGTTGTTTTGACAAACCAATTTTGGTTCATCTGCACATTTACTAATCATGCCAACTACATTCTCATCCAAATCATTAATATATATGACAAACAACAGGGAACTGAGCACCAATCCCATGGGACACCACTGGTCACAGGCCTCCAATCTGAAAAGCAACTCTCCATTACCACCCTCTGCCTCATATCACCAAGCCAATTTTGTATCCAATTGTGACAATCTGCTAGAGGAACTCAGCAGGTCGAGCAGCATCAATGGGAGGAAAGGAATTGTCGACGTTTCAGGTCGAAACGCTTGGCCAGCTCACCCTGGATACCATGTGTTCCAACCTTCTGGACCAGTCTACCATGTGGTACCTTCTTCAAACACCTTGCTAAAGTTCAAGTAGACAACTCTTATCACTCTGCCCTTGTCAATCCTCTTGAACAGCTCTGCAGTTAAAGCTTGATCACCTCTGCAATTAAAGAAAATATCACAACGCTTGTCCAGTGAGATTACAAGAATGGCATTGTTGTGATCTGGCAAATTGATCTCTATCTCGCAAAAGCCAGACATCAACTCTCAGAACCTCCTTGTACCTCCCTTTAGATCATGACCCTACCATTGAGCATCAGGCCAGCACCACCCAGACAATCATGGACTTCACTTCCTCAGGAGATCTTCCCTCCACAGCTTCCAGTCTTATAGTGTCCCAATCCCACAGAGCCCGCTTCAACCTCCTGCCCAAAATCCACAAGCAGACCCATTGGTTCAGCCTGTTCTTTCGCCACCAAACTTATTTTCTTCTTACCTTGACTCTATCCTTTCTCCTCTGGTCCAAATCCTTCCCACTTATATCTGCGACACTTCTGATGCCCTCCACCATTCTGACCATTTCCAACAATCCCAACTGTTGGAAGATTAGCTAGCTAATAACATCCATTACAAGCTTACTAACTCCCACAGCTACCTCAACTACTCTTCATCCCACTCTGCCTCCTGTAAGGACTCTATTCCATTCTCTCAGTTCTTCCTTCTCTGTCATATTTGCTCTGATGATGAGACTTCCCATAAAGGTGCCTCCGAAATGTCTTCTTTCTTTCTGAACTGTAGCTTCCCTTCTACCATTGTTAACAAAGCCCTTGACTGCATCTGATCCAATTCCTGCACCTCTTCTCTCAACTTCTCTCCTCTGGGACAGAACAAGGATAGAGTTCCCCTAGTCCTCACCTTCCAACCCACAAGCTTCCACATTCAAAAGATCATTCTCTACAATTCCTGCCATCTTCGAAGAGATTCCACTACCAGACACAACTTCCCCCCACCTCCCTTTTCAGCACTTTGCAAGGACTGTTCCATTTGTGACTCCCTGGTCCACTCTTCCATTCCCACCAACCATCCCCCTTCTTATGGCACTTGGCCTTACAACCGCAGGTAATGCAACATTTCTCCCTTCATCCCTCCCCTTTCTACCACCCAGGGATCCAAAAAATCTTTCTGGGTGAAGCAGTGATTCACTTGCACTTCTTCCAGTCTAGTGTACTACATTTGGTGTTCACAATATGTTCCTTTACATTGGTGAAATCAAACACAAATTGGGTGATCCTGCATCAGGACCACCTAGGTTCAACCCACAGAGGCAACCACGAGCTTCCCATTGCCTGCCACTTTAATTCCACATCCTAATCCTACTCGGACTCATTGGTCTCTGTTGTATCACTCCTACTCTGACCTACTGTCAACAGTGAGGCCCAAGACAAGTTTCAGGAATAGCACATCATTTTCCACATGGGTACGTTGCAGCCTTCTGGACTCAATATCGAATTCTATAACTTCAGGTAACTTAATTTCTTGATCTGTATCATTCATCCATCTCTAATGGTAGCTTCCCCCCACCCCACCCCGCCTCTCTGGGTGTGGAGGAGATGCCCAGCATAACCTGCTGGTCTTGTCCTCCTGCTCTGCATTTTGCAACTTGCATACTCTTTTCTCTTGGTTCTTTTGTCTATGTTCTCACCCTCCAACTGCTCTCTTCACTCACTGACCAAATAATCTTGTTTACAGCTTATTTTTTTAACCCATTCAGAGATAACCCCTGCCCCACCCTCCCTGTAGCTTTAGGAGCTTCTTTGTCCTTTTTTTCCACTTCTGAAGCAGCATCTTGGACGTGACACATTGACTCTGTTTCTCTTTCCACAGATGTGGCCTGACCTGCTGAGTATTTCCAGCATTTTCTGTTTTTACTTTACATTTCCACCACCTTTTGTTTTGATTTTGAGACTACAACTCAAAATGCCTCAAGTCAAAAGTATCCGATTTAAACAACAAATCATAAGGGCATTTTAATTCCTTAATTCAAATTAATGAACATGTGTGTTTAAAGAACATCTTCACACTATTAGTGTGATGTAAATAATAATATAAATAAGAATATAAAATGTGCTATAGTTGCACATGCTACAATAAATCTCATTTTATGACACAACAGTACAAATACAAGACCAGGAAGATAGAACAGTACAGCAATGGATAGGCCATTCGGCCCACAACCTTGTGCCAATTTATACTAAATGTCCTCTTCCTGTGCATCATCCATATCCCTCCATATTCATGTGTCTATCTAAAAGCCTCCTAAGCTCCACCAAACTGCCTGCTTCCACTGCTACCCCTGGTAACCCATTCCAGGCACTTACCACTCTCTGCGTAAAAAACTTTCCTCTCACATGGCCTTTAAACTTCCCCCACTCCAGCCTTAAAAGCATGTCCTCTGGTATTTGACATTTCTGTCCTGGGGAAAAGATTCTGACTGTCTACCCTATCTATGCATCTCATAATTTAAAAAATCTCTATCAGGTCTTCCCTCAACCTCCGACACTCTAGGGAGAACAACCCAAGTTTGTCCAATCTTTCCTTATAGCTCATACCCTCTAATCCTGGTAAACCTCTTCTGCACCCTTTCCACAGTCTCCACATCCTTCCTAAAATGGCGTGACCAGAACTGCACACAGTACTGCAAGTGCAGTCTGACTATAAGTTTTATACAGCAGCAGCATAACTTCCTTACTCTTATACTCAACACCCTACCAATGAAGGCAAGTATGCCATATGCCTTCTTTGCCACCTTATCCATTTGCGCAGACACTTCCAGTGAACTATAGACTTAGACCTCAAGATCCTTCTGTACTTCAATGCTATTAAGGAGCCTACCATTAACAGTGAACTATGGACTTGCTAGAACTATATTAAAAGCTAGTTAAGTTACAGCTTATAGTGCAGTGAACAGCTGTGGTAACCACACTACAGAAAGGTTGTGAGAGGAGTCAAGAAAGTGCAGAAATTTAAAAAGATGTTGTGAGGGTCGGAAAATCACAGTTATGAGGAAAAACTGGTTAGGATGGGTTGAATTTTTCGAACTAAGATGACAGAGGGATGATTGAGGAGTTAAAAAAAAATTATGATAGACCTAGATAGGGGCCTATCAAAATGACCTACTTCCCTTGGCGGAGTGGGTAATAACTAGAAAACATAGATTTGAAGTAATTGGTATAAGGATTATAAGGGATTTGCAGAAAAATATTTCTCTCTCAATAATTTGTAGAGGTCCTGATCTTGCTACCAGAAACCATCACCCCATTTAAAAAGGTTTCTATATGCCCGCTTAGAGTTGTGAACTACAAGAGTATGGACCAAATTGTTTGAAGTGGTATTAACAAATGCCACTTTTGAGCAGCATGTATGAAATAGCCAAATAGCCTTTTCCTATGCTGTATATTTCTATGATTATACAACTAGTAATGGAGATCTTACAACTATTTGAGGAGATAGACTGATAATTTGCAGACAGATGAAGTTAAAGTACTAACTGAGTTATGGGATTGTGGAAATAAGATGCCAAAGAAAAAGCAGGAAATAAATCCATGCGCCTCTGAGTGGATAAGTCTTTCTAGATATCAGGACAATGCTTGACTGCTAGTAAGAAAGCAAATAGATGTTGGGTTTCAGAAAAGAGAAACAGAAGTTTATGGCAGAACATGTCCACCCTGACTCTTCACTATATCTAAAAAAGAAACCCACTGCTCTACACTCTTTCACAGAGCTATAACTTACCCAGCATCAATAATTATCTGATTTTCCCTTAAATGATGCAAAAGGCCTCTCTCATATCTGCTCACTGTAACAAAGAATTCCATTAATTCCACAACCCACCACATGGGACCATACCCAGAGTACTGAAAGCAGTTTTGATCTACTTACCTAACAAAAAGCATACACTTGCATAAAAGGTTCACCAGACTAATTCCTGGCATTATGCAACTGTTATTTGAGGAGAGTTTAGATTGACGAGGCCTGTATCTACCAGAGATTAGAAGAATGAGCTCACTGAAACATACATAACTTTGTATGCTTCAATGAGATCTGACAGGGCACAACAGGCTGGATGCAGAAAGGTCATTTCCCTGGCAACAGGATATAGAACAGAGGGGAAGAGTAAGAGGATGCAGAGCAAGACATTTAGGACTGAGAGAAGCGATTTTTCCCCCCAATTCAGAGGGTGGTAATACTGTGGAATCCTCTACCCCAGAAGGCTGTAGAGGCCAAGCGGCTGAATATATTTAGGAAGAGTTCTAGACACAAAAGGCATTAGGGACAGTGAGGAGAGAGTGAGAATATTTATTAAAATAGATGCTCAGCCATGATCGCTTTGAATGGCAGAGCAAGATAGAAGGGCCAAATGGTTTTTCCTGCTATTTTTTCCATGTTTTTAAAATAATCTCTAACTCATCCCAACTACCACTCATTGAAACCAAATTTAAAGAAAAGTCCTCATTTCACTGACTTCCTAGCCAGAATAAGGACAGCCAAATGTTTACTGTTATCATCACCAGAAAAAGGTTATAGCAGATTCACCAAAGTTAATGGGAATAGAAGTTCATCAGGGCAAGAAACAGGTGGCCAATCATCTACCACCCAATAGCACTAAAGTGAAAACTTACATTTTTTTTTGCTATTCATTAAGCAACACATTCATAATTTTGGAGACCTCAATTCAGTCTCATTCTCTGATCTATTGGGAGATAAATGTCATATCTTAAATGCCTTCCTTCTCAAGTTTTCTAATCCTATGATCATTTTAATAAATCTGTTGTGTTAACATCTTTATTGTCACTTTCACAATAAAGTGCCCAAAACTGGACACATCAATGTGACTGTGCAATAACTTACACAAATTTGGCATTAGTTCATTCTCTATTTTTAAATTTCTTAAAATGTTAGCCTTTTGTTACAAAAAAAACCATAGCTTGACACATTTGCATTCACTTCCCAATTTACGTATTTGAACTCCTTGATGGGTTTCATAATTCTCACCCTTTAGTCCATGGAGAAGCTCAGTTGTTCTTAGAATACTTTCACCAATGGAGTGAAAATGAGATTTCTTTAAAGACAAATTGGGTGCCATCTTGAAAAGAAATCTACACAGAAGCACAGTGGTGCAGATAATGGAGCAGCTGCCTTTCAGCTCCTGTGACCTGGGTTCACTCCTGACCTCCATTGTTATCCATGCAGAGTTTGCACAGAGTCCTGTATGGGTTTCTTCCTGGTGTTCCAAAATTGCTCCTAGTGTGCAAATAGAAACCTGGGGGAGGAGGAGTAGATAATGGGGATGTGGGAGAATAAAGAATGGGGAGAATAAAAGATTAATGTAACTGGGTGCTTGATAGTGCAGAACAGAGAGCCAAAAGGCCCGATTCCACACTACGTGCATCTTTGACAGCAACCGTGAGAGCAGGGAGGAAGATACCATGACTTTTCAAACATAGCCATTTTCATTCTTTCTACACTAAAATCCTCTGTTTTTTGCTTCTTATTCAATTCTTTCCATAAGTACTTTGAGATGCAATTAGCGACAATGCATAACCCCACAGATGCAGATCAAAGGTTTGAAATTCATGCATATGCAATCCATGCAAATTTTACTTTGCCACTTTAGAAGTCTAACTTGAATCGGCCATACTGATTAAGGAAGGTCCATGCAATCCAGAAATAGTAAAGCTACCCTCCCAAACTACAGTCCTGAGGAGAAATCTCAGCTATTTAAATTTGTATCAAAATGCAACATCCTGCCTAAATACCAAAGGTTATCCTTGCTGTGACAACACAATGGCTGGAGAACCTCCAACATAGGTCTTTCCAAGGGGAGTGATTATACATCAAGCACACAAATTATCACAACCTTTATTTTTGCAGAGATGGTCCAACTAAATTCAACCGGTTTGCCCTCATCTGGAATGGAACAATTTGATTTTTATGCTTAAATTAACATTAAAGAATGAACCACTAGAGTTGTGAATAAAATTTAGTCATTTATATTAATAAGATTGACATCCTTCTCTCTTCTTGTTTATATTTAACAATATTTCATGAAGAATCAATGCCCATAAAATGTACAATTTAGAATACCACATAATGCACTTCTTACCAGTTCCCGGGCTTCTTCCATTTGCTTTTCCACATTTGCAACCATAGATTTCTTGTCATCTAGAAAACAAACAAATGAATAAACATTCCAGATTTCATTCATGAAAAGTAGTTTCCTAAACTGATTAAAAGAATATGTAGCTACTTTAGCATTTAAATTTGATACCAAATCAGTAGCATCCCAAACCATAAAAGAAAGTACAGGTGGTTGTTGCAGGGTAGCAACTGACCATAACAGCTTTCATAGGCTCAGAAAGTTATTTCTTCAAAATTAACAACTTCCAGCATATGTATCAAGGATACACGAGTGCGATGTCGGGTTACTATCTGGTAAATCGCAATACCACAAGTTAAATGCAGGATGCGTCTTACAATGCAACATTATATATAATCAAAGTATGTTACACAATTAAAGTTAGATTCATTGCGTACACTTATTGGAGCCCAGTGATGACACAGCAAAACTATTAGAATGGAGACACAAGAGACTACCAATGCTGGAATCTGGAGGCAAAAAACTGCTGGAGGAACTCAGCAGGTCAAGCAGCATCTGTAAAGACAAAGGAATGGTCGATGTTTTGGATCATCATCCTGCATCAGAATTTTAGGGTCAGGACCTGAAATGTCAACCAGCCCTAATGCTTGACCTGCCAAGTTCCTTCAGCAATTTGTTTTTTGCTCCAAAACTGTTGGAGTCTTATTTCCCTTAGTTGTGTTACCATTTCCAAACACACTACAGAAAATATTTTATGAATGCTATTTTTAATATTTGTGAATTTTAGGAACAACAGTGGAGTGAGTTTTGGTCAATATTATACTGAAGACAAGGGAATCAGAAATCATGGAGGATGAAGGCGGCAAAAGTTACAGGTAGAAATCCTGCCAGAGAGCAGAGGTAAACCTCTTCAAGGTTAGCACTTCTGCAAGAGAATTAAGATCTTCCATTTGAAGCGTTAACTCTGTTTCTATTGTTGCAGATGCTACCTGACCTGCTTAGAGTTTCCAACAGTTTTTGTTTTCATTTCATACTTCCAATATCTGCAGTATTTTTGATTTTCATTAACAGGGGAACAACTGACTTGCCCGTTCAGTGAATCAAAGAATGGAAGAATGTGAAATCTGATGAAATAATGGAGAGCAAGAACAAAAATAAATACAACAGTGTGCAAAACATCCGGCCAATGGGACGGTGCAGTTCAGCCCAGCACAGACAGCCACCCATCTATATTACAGATAATTTACAGTACCCTACCTTCAGTTAGCTGCAGGGACAATTTAAATCCCGAAACTGAATATACATTGTCAAGAGGAACAATCTTGCTAACAGTGCAAGCTCCATCCTATCCCCAGAAATGCCTTGAATTGTCACATTCCGGGCTTAGGGCTAACAAATCTTTTGAATGGCTATGGACATCCCAGTGTCTCTGATGTTCAAAACATTTAGTCATGCTGTTAAAATTTAATGACCATTAAATATGCATTAACAATATTTAAAAACTATTAAAAACTGTAAAAAGCATTATCAATGAATAGCTACATATTTGTCTTAACTATATTTATTCCAAACAAAGTAAACTTGCTGCAACTTATCCATCTTTCTGAGAGGCATTCTTTTCCAATGAAATGAATTAAATGCTGAACCTGTACTAAGCTTGGTGCAGATTCAATGCCAGTACAAATCTAGTACAAGTTCAACATCTGATTTCCCAAAGTAACTGTGGCAAAACTCTACCATCCTTCCTTAGCTGATGAATCAATGTTCCACAATGTTGATCACCATGTGGAAGCAGCATTGAAATAGCAAGCACACTGCATAGAACATAGGGGATTTCAATATTCATCGACAAGAGTGATGATGCTGCTAATAACCAAGCTGGCCACGTCCTGAAGTTCATAGCTGACAGACTTGCCAACCTACCAGTCCTTTCTTATCCACCTGAAACATTCTCTCCCTCCACCTGTCTATCTTGCTGAGTTTTTTCCAGCATCTCCATTCTTATTTTACCAAACTACTATTGCCCCAACATTCCAACAACAATGAAGCTGCTCCAGAACAAAGCAGTCTATTTGATTGGCTCTCCATTCACCATCCTAAACATTCATTTCTACTGTCATTATTACAATGTGCTTGCAGTGTACACCATCTGTAAAATGTACTGGTGTAGGCTACTCTCACAGCACCTCCCAAACCTGGAACCTTCATCATCATGGACAAGGGCAGCAGCTACTTGGAAACTCAATTCAAGAGCAATTAGAGAATGTCCACATCCCATTAGAAAAGGAAACTATGAAAGAAGCATGAATTAATAAAAGGAGCTTTTTGGTCCTGCCACATGACCCATTAATGTTCAGCATAGCTGACAGCTGCATAATTAAACACATTATAGTAGAGGTATAAAAATTATTGCCTCAAAGTAATCCATGGACCAAAGAGACCGGAAACAATTCGTCCAAGTTTTGACTACCTTGCAGCTATTAGATGAATACCTTTGTTTCTTTTGTTTTTTTCAGTTATAAAGTATTAACGTATTCAAATCTAATCTGATTAATATTAGAAAAGTTAATGCAAAAAAAAAACTTATATTCATGCAACCATTTTAGCATCCCTTTTAGGATACCCCATGGTGACTTACAGCCCATAAAATGCTTTGAACTGTAATCAATATGGAAAACAACAACAGGAAACTTACACATAAATACCCACAAACAGCAAATGATAATAACCAAATAATCTGTTTGAGTGAAGGATTACTATTAGGCATGACAGCAAGTATAACTCCCTCGATCTTCTTCAGAATAGCTCTGTATTCATGGCCACCTGGGAGCCCTAGAAAAATCTGGATACTGCCACAGCACCCTCTTTGTACCACACTGGAATGTCTGCCCAGTTATTTAAGTTCAAGCTTTTCAAATCAGACTTGATCCCATAACCTTCTTAACCAAGAGTGCCGTCAACCCCACCAAAGCTGATAAATCTTAGAGCACAGATAGGAGATATCAACATTTACAATATGCTTTTAAAAAAAAACTTTCAGATGCTCCCATGAACGTGTTGCCTGCTCACCAAAAGAAAACAACAACACCGATTCAAAAATGTTTTTGGGGTGCACAGCAAGTACTGAAAAAAAAGAAACAACTTATGAATGGAAATCTGATTACTTCAGGAACCCACCACACTCATGGGTCTGCTGACCCCAATTGGAAACTGTATTTCACATTTCACTTACAATTTTTAGTTGATTATGAACGTAATCAACCAACAGTCTATGGCAGTGAATAAAACTGCCTTAAGGTAAAAAAAAACTGCAGATGCTATAAATCTGAAATACAAACAGAAAGTGCTGTAAATACTTAGCAGATCAGGCAGCATAAAGACAACTCAAGTTAAGTCAAGTCGAGTTTATTGTCACGTGCACAAGTATAGTAAGGTACAGGTACAATGGAAAAACTTGCTTCCAGCAGCATCACAGGCATGCAAGTACAGACAACACAGAATACAAATTATACAAGACAGTGAAGAGAAAGGAAATAAAAATATTAGTGCAAAAAAAAACGCTATCAGAGACAAGTCCATGGTAGTGCAAGAGGTAGTGCCTATTATTTATTTGCTGAGGTAGGATTAGGGTTTTGCAGGTCCGTTCAAGAACCTGATGATTGTAGGAAAGTAGCTGTTCCTGAACCTGGTGGTGTGGGACTTCAGATTTTTAAACCTCCTGCCTGACGGTGGCAGCAAGAAGATGGCATGGCCCAGATGGTGAGGATCCTTGATGATAGATGTCGTCTTCTTGATGCGGCGCCTCCTGTATATGCTGTCAATGGTGGGGAGGGCTGAGCCCGTGATGGACCAGGCTTTGTCCACTATGCTCTGCAGCCTCTTGCATTTCTGTGCATTGGAATTGCCATACCAGGTCATGATGCAACCAGTCAAGATACTTTCAGTGTATCTGTAGAAGTTTATTCGAGTATTTGGTGACATGCCACATCTTAAGCTTCTAAGAAATTAAAGGCACTGGCACACCTTCTTCATGATTGTATCTATGTGCTGGGCTCAGGACAGGTCATCTGAGATGTTAACACCAGGAATTTGAAGCTGCTGACTCTCTCCACCTCTGACCCAATGAGAACTGGCACGTGGGCTCCCAACTTCCTATTTCTGAAGTCAACGATTAGCTCAACATTGAGCGCAAGGTTGTTATGGCGACACCACTCGACCAGATCTTCTATCTCACTCCTGTAGGCTGACTCATCACCGCCCGAGATTCAACACCACTGTTGTTGGCCGTTGGCGAATTTGTAGATGGTATTGGAGGTGTGTAAAGAGAGTAGAGCTGGGGCTAAGCATGCAGCCTTGAGGTTCACCTGTGTTGATGGTCAGTGTTACTAATGTTGTTATTGATCCATACTGATTGAGGTCTGCCGATGAAGAAGTCAAGGATTGAGTTGCAAAGGGAGGTACAGGGGCTCAGGTCCTAGAGCTTGGTGATATGTTTGGAGGGGATGATAGCATTGAATGCCAAGTTGTAGTCAATGAACAGCAGCTTGGCATATGCAGTACTGTTGTCCAGATGATCTAAAACAGAGTGGAGAGTCAGTGAAATAGCATCTGCTGTTGATCTGTTGTGGGAAGAGGCAAATTGAAGGGGATCCATTTCTGATGCTGGACTTCATTCACGCCATAACCAACCTCTCTAAGGACTTCATTACGGTGAATCTAAGTGCTACCGGATGGGTTGAAGGTGTCCTTGAATACACCAGCCAGTTAGTCTATGCAGAGGGAAATGGTGTTCCCATCTTATCATGGAGATTACTTTGAACTCCCTATACACTAAAAAGTCTGTTTTATCTCAGCCATTAATCAGATTCAGCTCCCATGGCTATTTGCACTAATGGATTCCAATCTTAAATGGGTGACACCTTCTTCTGATACTATGTGCCCAAGTTCTAGATTAACTGAAGAGGCAAAATATTTCTTCAGCATTTTCCTGTTAAACAATGCCAGAATCTTACATGCTCAATAAGATCACAACTTTCCTTATGTCAATCCCTTTATCACAGGAATCAACTTTGTAAACCTTCTCTGAACTGCAATAAATGCAAAGTGAACTAAATGGCACAGAGATCCAAGTATTTACATTCAGAAATCTTTGAAGGCTGGAAGAAAATTTGAAAAAGCTGTTATGAAACCAAATGGCATCCTTGGCTTTTAAAAAAAACAGAATCAGAGGACAAAACCAAGGAAGCAAAGGTAATTTGTTAGATAAACATAGGTAGAACCTCAGCTGAAGAAGTGTCTTCAATTCTGAACCTTAAAAAAAATAGATAAAAGGGATTTTTTTTACAATTGTACCAAGATACTTATTATATCAAATGGATCCAAGAAGTAAAGGCTTATTTTCTAAAAGCACAGATGGTTATGAAGAGCTCAATAGAGGTATTCAAAACTAAGAGTAGTTCACCAGGGATGTGGGTATCCTCATACAAAAATCCCAGAAAAAACAGCAAGCAATGCAAAATAAGAAATGGCATGCGTGTCTATTTGCAAAGAGTTTAGAATGTAAAAATAAGTTAATGTTACTATAAACAAATAAGACTGGCAACACCAAGCCTGAAGTACTATATAGTTTGCTCCTTTTCTGCAGGATGATATAGATACCCGAGAGGCTGTGTAACATGGGGTTTACAGGACTGATTTCAGAGATAAGGTGATTGTCCCTTTGGGAGAGATTCAGTAGATTACACTAAATTACCCAGAGTTTTAGAAGACCAAGAGGTGTTTTTGTGCAACACAAACTCCTTAATGATATGACAGAGTAGATACTGGGGAAATGTTTCTCCTGGACTGCAATTCTAGTACTAAAGGTCACAGTATGAGATAGCTGCCATTTTAAGGTCACTAACTTGAAGCTTGAATTTTTTTTAAAATAGAAAAAGGCTACTAATGCTAAGTTGCTGAGTATATTCATGACAGAGCTAAATAGTTTTTGGTTATGAAGGTAACTGAGGTATATGGAAGTAGTGCAGAATAGTGAATTTTAAAAGCTTATTGTAATCTTATGAATGCCAGAGCTCCAAATATGTACTGCTGCTCATATTTTTGTTATGAATGAGGAAGCAAAGAGCATTTGTTTCAATTTGCCAATAGCCAAAGGTCAAAGAATTGAGATGACCAGCAAAAGAACTAGTGGCAATACAAGGAAAGCAATTTTAGACAGTAAGTTTCTGTACCTACTCATTCAGAATGCTGTTTTCTGAAAGGTGATGAGAACCAACTCAATAGCAGCATTCAAAAAAGATTTGGGTAAGTACTCGAAGACATTAAAAAAAACAGCCTGCCAAGTGCAAAGAACTGGAATTAATGGGATAATATCACTATAGAACTAATGGCAGTAAAATCAGAGCACGTTAATAAATAAAGCATGTTATTTTTACAATCATGTGCACTTAGTTACTCTTCATTTGGCAGCATCAATAATATGCATTGTTTTTATTCTCAGCTGTCTCCCACAAGCAATGAGGAATAAGCTCACACAAAATAACCTGAAACAGTACAACCAGTAACGTCAATAGGTTAATTAATCTAAGCTTGTTGTGACTCTAGAACTTAGCATTAAAATTCAGCCCTGGGAAGCATAGGTAACTTCCCAGGGAAGCATACTACCACTATCATTGCTCACAAGCATCATACACATGTCTCAGGATTCACAAAGAGATAGAAAATTCAGACATTTGAAAAGATAAATAATTTTAATTTTATAATTTATCCATCCACATCAAAAAATTCAGAATTGTAATTTGTGGAAATCAGTAAAATTCTAGAGACTTCCAAATACAGAACAATATATTGGGAATTAATATTAATTTCTGCATCATGGAAGAATATCCCTAGTCCAGAACAATAGTACAGGAGGAGGCAGATAAACAGGCTGTACTTTACAAAACCTCACCCAAAAGCCAACGTGATGTTAGAGTATCACAAAGCAGATAGTCCCAATAGAAAGGAAAGCACAAGTTAAGAGCAAGAGAGGTGAAGGAATCGTATTATCTTCTTCTCAAGCAGGCCCTTGGGATCAATGACAACTTACATTCACTCCAGTTTTCTGGGTTCTTACATGACCTAATGAGGCCAAAATGAGATCAGCAGGGTGTGAAGTAAGGTGGTTTGTGAGGTGGTGCACACCTTCCACTATTTATCATGGGCTTCAATGTACAAGCTCAAAGATCTCAATACCATCCCAAATGCCCCTTTTCCACTTTGGGTGGTCATAGGTCTGGGATTCCAAAGAGTTAGTGGAAATGAAAATCAAAACAAAAACTGCAGCTGAAGAACACTATGATGCAGAAGAAAACTTCTTCGAAGTAGGTATCCTTGAGGAGACTTGAGGAGAAATCATAGTGTTTTTCATCTAGATTTCAGCATCTGCAGTCCGTTGTTTCCCCCAAGAAGTTGCAGCTGCTGGAAATCCAAAATAAAAACAGAAAATGACAGAAAAACTCAGGTCAGGCAGCATCTGTAGAAAAAGAAACAGTTAACATTTCAGGTCGAAGCCTCTTCATCAGAAATTCCTTAGTTTCTCTTTCCATGAATGCTGCCAGACCTGCTGAGCTTTCTAGCATTTCCTGTTATGAGTTGGTTCTTTCTCAAAGAGGCTTTAAGCACATTATTGAATCTTTCCTCTGTCTACTTGGTAATTTTTTCCCACGACAGAGCTAGGAATAGAATATCTGTGTAGGGAATCTGGTGTCAGGCATGTGAACAATATGGCCAGCCTTGGAGATGTTGGTCTGGTAGTATGTGCCAAAATTAGTTTGATTATACATTCAGTGGACTTGGAGGATCTTGCAGAAACAGAATTGGTGATATCTTGAAATGCCTGCTATAAGTTGTCTGAAGCACAAGAGGTCAGGGATCACTGCTGCTTGGCATAAGTTTTGTGCTAATTTTGAGACATTGATCTTCAAACACCCCTTTCCTCAATCAACAAAGGTCCATGCCGCCACGTTGAAGGCAATGGTGAATGTCATCACTGATATCTGCCATCACTGAGAGGTGGCTCTCAAGATGCATTTTTCAGATCTCACCATGAACCTTTAATGAGTTATACTGTAGATGGCAGCAATGGAACAAATTCAGAGACTGGCAGAATGTCTCCCAACACCAGGGACTGAGATCAATACCGATTTCAAATGTTGCCTGTGCAGAGTCTGCACATTTCTTCATAACCACCTGAGTTGCCTCCAGGCGTTCTGGTTTCCTCTCACAGATGGAAATTACCCCCAAATGTAGGTTAATGATTACTATAAAGTTACTCTTTAGCGTTGGTTAATGGTTAAAGGGCTCAAAGAGGAGTTGATTGGCATGTGTGAGGATAATTTTCAGGGTACAGGGATAAAAGGAGAGGGAGCAAATGACTAATAAGATTGATCCCCTGGGAACCAGTATGGATCCGATAGGTTGAACAGCCTCCTTCTGTCTTGTTATAAATATAACACAGAATGGAAAAGAAGAATAACACAAACATTGATTTTTTTTAAAAGAGAGAAAACAAAATCTCTCTACCACTCTCCGTTGAGGGCCTTTGTTCTGCTCCTCACTGAGCTTGAGGACCAGGTATTGTTTATGACTCAGTTCCATCTTAATCATTGTACATGACTCAGTTCTAACCTCATCAATCTATTTGTTACTGAGCTACCAGAAACAATATGTTCTTCAAAAGAAAGAAAAACAGCAGTTTCCGATTTAATTGTCATCCTAAAAACAAAGTAAATGTAATAGGATATAATTAGCTTGTAACCTTGACTAAGAACTGAACAGTGAACAACATGAAATGAATGGATTTTGCTTCATACAATCATCAGAATAAGAATTTCATTTTGTTTTTTAAAATCTGGAAAGCAAAAGTACCACCTTAACTATTCCAGCACATTTTTGTCATTAACTTAATCCACAAGTTCAAGAGAGGAAAAGAGTTATCAGTAAACAGTAGCGTAGCAGTTAGCGCAACGCTATTACAGCGCCAGCAATCGGGGTTTGATTCCCATCGCTGTCTGTAAGGAGTTTGTACATTCTCCCTTGTCTGCGTGGGTTTCCTCCGGGTGCTCCGGTTTCCTCCCACATTGCAAAGACGTACAGGTAGGTTAATTTGGGTTTAAAGTGGGCGGCACGGACTTGTTGGCTGGAAGGGCCTGTTACCACGCTGTAAATAAAACTTTAAAAATTTAAGAGCTTTAACCAAATAACATTCTAGAGAATGTGTCTATACCAATCACATTCCATAGAAACTCATCCATAATTACAAGAGACCAAGACTTTTTTTTCTGATCACACACTTTTGCCCTCACCACTTAAAATCAAGTGGTTAAATGGGTACTAATTAATCTATTTTTGAAATGAATAAACATAGTTGGATTATTCTTCTGTAACTATTTACTTAGTAATGAATGTAGAAAATAACCTGTTCTAACCTCTTTCTTTTCTTGAAACTTTCTAATAATGTGATTGGCAAAATAGCTACTGGATTGTTCAGAAATTCTCCCCACCCACTACCACCCTGCAATACCCCTACAATTTCCAGGTCATATAAATTTTTTTTGATTAGTGAACAACCTTTAACTGTAAAGAAAATATTTTTAACATACACATTATCCATGCCCTTTAAAAAGCTGAGAGTTACATACATTTAACATTATTAACAAAACAAAATTCAGTTCTACTAGTCTTCCTTAATCACAGAGTCCCTAATCTCAGAGGTGGAGAAGTGGGGTGCTCAACTGTCAAATACTCAATCCTCACCCCTCATCCATTTGGTTTTTGGCATATTAACTTGTTATCAAGAATAAGCTATTGGAGCATCCATTGAAAGTAATTGGGGTCCCACTTTAAATGTACAAATCCATAACTTTAATCCGAGACTTGAGACTCGATTTGAGGCAGGTAAAATAACGCTAAGCATCACCCCTCCTGTTAGGCAGACCCGCTGGGAGCAAAATCCTGGGCTAAAAGCAGTCCAAAATTAAGTATCTATTAGCTTCTTTTGTGAGGCAAGAGAGTCAGGAGTGCTCCTCCAAGAGCAAAATTCTAACAGGGCTCAATAGTGCAGATGTAGGAATGATGTCTAGAGCCAGTCCCAAAATAAGCAGTCGGCCATTCAGGATTGAGATAAGAGATTTCTTCATCCACAACATCGTGGAACCCTCTTCCGAAGAGGACTGTGAGGTTCAGTCACTGAGCATATTCTAGACAAATTTCAATAGATTTTTCAGACATTAAGAGAATCAAGGGATACGGGGTCAGTGAAGGAAAGTGGTCCTGAAGTAAAAGATCTGCCATGATCTTATCGAACAGCAGAACAGGTACAAGGGGTTGAATGGTCTAATCTTGCTCCTACTTCTTGTGTTCTTTGGCTTATGGCTAGATTCTCCCTTGCTCCCACCCACACTTCCTAACCACTCTAGTAATCTTTTTACCCCTCAAGTGTTTACCACAGCATCTCCCCCACACCACCCCCCTTCATCTGATTAGCATTAATACAGATCCCTGATATTGTCCCTTACCATCAGACATTCATACTAGCCACATAGGCAAGTAGGTAGCTTGGATAAGTGTTGAGCAATAATTTAATTATATTAAGCTCTGCCGCATCCTCTCACCTTCACCACGTCTACTCCCTCACTAGTAATAACCAAGGACACTGACATTTTTCTCTAATCGTCAAAGAAATTCCAAATTGATGTAATGAACATGGAAATCAACCTTCCACGTTGAGCACCTTCACTCATCTCCCTGTGGCCAGCTATTTTAATTCCACTTCCCATTCCCACACTGATATGTCTGTCCACAGCCTCCTCTACTGCCAAGTTGAGGCTAGATGCAGATTAGAGGAACAACACCTCATATGTCACCTTGCTAGTCTCCAATATGATTGCACGAACATCGATTTCTTTAACTTCTGGTATCCACTCCCTTCTGAACATCAATTTATCTAACTTGTGGTGTAACCACCCCCTCGGTCCCCCACTTTGTTTTCACTTATCTCACTGGCTCCATCACCCCTTCGCTGCCCTGTCCCCTCCCCCACCCATCACCTACACATCCCTCCCTCTGGTTCCCCTCCTTCCCTTTATTCCATGGTCCACTGTCCTCTCCTATCAGATTCCATCTTCTTCAGCCCTTTGTCACTTCCACCTTTCACTTCCCAGCTTCTTACATCATTCCCACTATCTTCCCCCTCAGCTGGATTCACCTATCACCCGCCAACTCTTGCTCCACCTCCTCCCCCGACCCCTTCATACTGGATATCTTCCCTCTTTCTTTCCAGTCCTAATGAAGGGTCTTGACCTGAAACGTCGACTGTCCATTTCCCTCCATAGATGCTGCCTGACCTGTTGATTTCCTCCAGCATTTTGTGCATTGTTCTGGAAATCAACCGTTTCTCTGTTCTGCATACTTGAATCCATTTGTACTATAGGTATTCTTAATACCTACAATTATCACCACTTTCATAACCATGCATGAAATACCACTCAATTCTTCAATGTCAAAGTGGTCAATGCAACTTGTCAAAATTTGCAGTGTAGTAATGATAAGACTTTAAGTCTTAAAAGGTTGACCACAATTAAAAGGAGTGTACACACTAAATGCTGGAGGAACTCAGCAGGTTAGGCAGCATCTATGGAGGGAAAGGAACCGTCAACGTTTTGGCCTAGACCCTACATCAGGACTGCAAAGAACAAGGGCAGAAGCCAGAATAAAAAGGGGTGGGGGTGGGGAAAAGGGGGGAGAAGCACGAGCTGGTGGGTTATAGATGAATACAGGAGAGGGGGGAAGGTAGGTAGGTGGGAGGGGTTGAAGCGGGAATGACATGAGAAGCTGGGAGGTAATAGGTGGGAGAGGTAAAGGATTGAACAATATGGAATCTGACAGGAAAGGACAGTAGAACATTGAATACAAGGGAAGGAGGTGGGAAACCAGAGGGAGGAAGGTGTGGGTGACAGGCAGGACAGGAGGCGGGTAAAGGAATGTGGCAAGGTTTGCAAGCTGCAGCAGCCCGTACCATCCCAGTTCCTATATTACACATGTAAGGAAAAGACTTTACAATATATAAAGTTAGATACAAAGACTTTTACTTGCTGCTTTCCAATTATATACACAAGATACAGCATTACAATCAAGGTGCATATCTGAACTGGTTTATATTCAGCTAGTCGTTTTTCCCCCAAGGCCAACGTTTATCGTCTATCCTTAAAAGCCCAAAGAAGATGGTGGCAAGCCATCCCTTAAGTTATTGCAGTCCTTCTATTGAAGGTACTACTAAATGCTGTTGTAACAGGACTTAAAATTCAGCAACAGAATGGCAACAAATTTCCAACCTGTTGCATACTGGAGCAGAAACTAGAAGGTGGAATTCCATGCACCTGCTGCCCTCGTCCTTCTTGAAAACAAAGATTATGGGTTAAGGAGTTTCCAAAGTTACTAGGCAAGTAACTACAGTACATTTTGTAGATGGTGCATCAATGGTGAAGGAAATGAATGTGCAGAATGTGATGAATGGAGTGCAAATCAAACAGACCTCAGTGGTGCCCATTTAACTTCAGTGTTGCTTAAGCTGTACTCATCCAAACAAGTGAAGAGTATTCCATCACATTCCTACCTTATGCCTTGCAGAAGGGCACAGGATACACAGCTTCTATATTTATTTTTCTGGTCCAGTTTAGTTTCCTATCACTGATAACTCCACCCTTGCTCCTAAATGTTGATGAAGCAGAACCCAATGACAGTAACACCGTTGAATGTCGCACGTCTGAATGTACATCCTCCCCAAACTTTGCCAAAATTACAGAATAAACCAAGCTCACAACTTGTACTGGACATTGTTACAAGTTTCTAATTAATTAGTGTCCAACCATTGGTCATGCTTTCTGGAAAAATAATATTTTGCAAAAAAAACTCCTTAGTTTCCAAAGTAAAATTCACCAGGTTTTGTATGGTTAAACAACTAATATATAATTAGATATTATAATGAAAATCAGAAATTAATTAAATTCTTATCAAGAATTGTACTAGTGATTTTTTTCCCTCACTTTTCCTGTCACAAGAAGATGACTGTACCTGAGTCACTGTTTTGAATTCCAGCTATCCATTACCATGGGTCAAACAAACCCACTATTTCCAATTCTTTCTCTATCTAACGTCCCCCTAATCTAGCATCTTCTTCTTCCCCTTCCCTGTGCAGTGCCAACTTCTCTTGAATATCGACATTCTGTCAGGCCACAACAGGGGCATCTACACCCAGGTCCAGGGAATCATTCTAAATGCTTGCTTTGTGATCGCCATTCACCAAGTAAACCAATGCCACTGAAACTAAGGCTGATGGACTGAAGTAGAATCTGATACAGAACAAGTCTTCCCTCATGTGCTTTCTTTGGTGTCTCCAATATCTTTTTCTCTTCCTTGATGAAAGTAAACAACATTTTGTCCATCTTCTTCATTTCACACATCCACTGGATCATTTTCATGACTGGACTCCTGAAAGTTGAGGGGCAATGCCTCTGCTCAATGTAATAATGATGGACACCTTTGTTCATTGCTACTCTCCTATCGCATGATATTTCTGTCCATACTCTGCAGTTTGATAGCTGTCCTATGATGATAGATAACAGTTCATGAGAAATATGTTCGAAAAAAAATCAGGTGGTGGGGAAAGAAAGAGGTGTCAACTATTCAGTGCAATGAAGAGCTAGATAAAGAGTTAGGAGGTGGTAGAGGCAGGTACAATCACAGCATCTAAAAAGAATTTGGACAGGTACAAGGATAGGAGGAAGAGAGGATATGAAAGAAATGCAGGAAAATGGGATCGGTGTAGAAACAAGCATCTTGGTCAGCATAGTCGAGTCAGGCCAAAGGGCCTGTTTCCATGCTGAATGACTCTTGGACTCCAGCTCAATCACTGAGCAGCAACAGGATGGATGAAAGGACAACTGAACCATTTTCCTCATTATTCCTAAATACATAGCTGAATACTTTCCTTTTTAGATCAATTCCATACATATTCCTTTGAAATTAGTTGCAAGACTGCTTATTCTTTCACTAAAGATATTACTTTGTTAACTTATCAATTGAACAAGGTCTACCAAGGTGACTTTGTGGCTAAAATTGGTCTCGCATTGCTAATCTGTATAATTCCGTGCAATGTTTAGATCTGATCGTTCGTCTATTTGGAGGGAACTAGTTATATGTTCATCCACACGAAATTAGCTACCACGTGGCAAAAGAAATCAGGTTTCCACCTCTAATCAGAATCCTGTAATTTCTATACAAATGTGACCGGGAGCGATTGTTAAAACAAGTTTGGCTTTGCTGCAATACTCGGTACAGATGTTGGATTCCAGGGCAACACCCACCAGTTGCATTACATCCAACCAACTCACTGCAATCGCGTTTAACTCTAATTACTTATGAATAATGAATGCACTACCTTTCAAGTCAACCTTACTTAAAGCACGGTAGTCGACAGCCTTTTTTTAACAACTCAACGAGAGGCGTCAAACTGTTGAGTTTTGTATTTTTAAAAAGGAGCAAATGGATAATATTGTTTAAATGCACAGACAATATTCGCGAACCTACTCTGTAAAATGACTCGGTTCACAGTCACCCACCCCCATCCCAAGCTCTCAACTCTCTCTCTCTCTCTCTCTCCCCGATCAAATGCATCAGGCAGACTGCGCTTCCCCACCTCCGGATAACTTCGGGATTCTGCCCACTTTATTGGTGATGTCTGCCGTCAGGGTTCCGAAATCCTGCTCGTAAACCTCGAAGTCCGAGGACATGTTTTGTGCAGAAACTGTCCCGCCGGTGCAGAGAGTTTAAAGTGGAGCAGCGGCCGCTTCTTCCGGCCTGTGTGACGGAGGCTTCTGGAAACTGCCCTCCTTCCCCCGCCCGTCACTTCCAGAGAAGGAGCAGCAGCCTCGTCAACCGCTGAAGCTCCGGAAACCAACGGCGCTGAGGTGGCTCGGTGACAGGTGTCAAGGCTGCGTTTACCTTATTAAAAAAAAGGGGAGGGGGTGGGGGACACAATTAAAGTCCCCACCGCACATTAGCGTCAGGGAACAGAATGTAAACAGACCGGGGCCGGAGTTGTAGGTGGCACCAGCGGAAGTGACGTTCCCGGCGCCGCCGCGCCCCCATTGGTGGGTTTGAAGAGAGCGGGAGGCGCGATCTGCTGGAGGCTGCGGCAGTGGCGGAAACAAAAATCACAGCCGGTGCCGTCGCCCATTCCCCCCCTCCCCCGCGATCGAGTGAGGAGGGTGTTGGGGGAGATAATAAACGGTTCCGTGAGGGTTTCCGCTGCAGACCCTGGTCCGTGGGTGATGGTAGAGCCGGGGCTGAGCTCCCTGCGGCCTATCCGGCGGGGCCACGCCTGATCTCCGAGGGCTCGTCGTCCCCCTCTCACGTGATCCGGGCGATGCCGCGATGTGAATCCGGGGTGGGCGGAAGCAGGAAGTCGTGCCGCGGTGGCCGGGGCTTGATCCCAGCTTGGAGCTGATCCGCGGCGGCGGGCGTTCTCCAGCCGCCGTCCTACTCACTCACTCACTCACTCACTCACCAGGGCTTCATCCCGGCCCCGTCTCGTTCAGTCACAGATGAAACCGGCGGAATCCTGGACACGCTCCTTCCCTGATTGTCATTCCTTCCCGCATTTTGCGCCCGGAAGTTTAGAAAGGGCTTACAGAACCAAGTGGCGTGACTTTTTTTAAGTAAGTTCTTTCTTTTAAAAAAAGAAGGCGGTAATTAGCTTTCGTCATATTAAAACTTAAAACAAGTTTTAATTCAGTTTATTTTCCTCTAGGATGGCTCTGGCAGTACATTTGGGAACACCAAACGAGAAGTTGTAAACTCGGAGGCGGAAATACTGCAATAAATCAAAGCTATGATGAATTTACTGGAAGCGAAAATTGAAGCTGCCGTATTTGTTTCGAAAGTTCAACCATTTGTAAATCAACATTAGCATGGTCTTTCTTTTCCTCGACGTAAGAATTATTCTTTGCCTGCCCTCCAGCTCGGAGTGACGTTTCACCTGGTTTATGTGGTTTGATGTACGTTAACTAAAAAGTTTCCGTCTTCAATCAAGCACAATGTGTTCGATGATCAAATTTGAAAATCTACATGAACTGAAAAGAATTTGTCACTGGGGACCAATTATAGCCCTATCCGTGATTGCAGTGTGTTCATCAATGGCCATTATAGACTCAGTACTTTGGTATTGGCCCCTCGATACTCTAGGTGGAAGTATAAATTTCATTATGTTGATAAACTGGACAGTTCTTATACTTTACAACTATTTTAGTGCAATGTTTGTTGGTCCTGGCTACGTGCCAATTGGATGGAAGCCGGTAAGGAAAGCTAATCCTTTATAAAACTGAGGAATATTTTAATCGACGATGGCTATTTGCTACTATTGTAATAACTAGTACAGTACATGGTCATTTTATGGGCGAGAGTTTGAATGTTTATAGATGTTAGCAGTGACAGTAGATGCCAAGGTTCTTTGAGCATCTGTTTTGTGAAATTGTTTCAATGCCACTTGCTACACAATTGGAATTTCCAAGTTTTGTGCCTCCAGCACTCACCGGATCTTAATGTATGAGACATCTGAGCTTACTCAAGTTGGCTTTGGAAGCATTTGGTTGGTGTACTTATCTGCAACAATTGTAACTATCATTACACATCTGTTGAAACATTACCGTTATGCACTACTGACACATCCAGTGTTAAATGTCAGAGTGAAGGATTAGTGAACTTGGTCTATTCATTGGTTCATTCTTCTCCTTGTGCCCTAATCCAACTGTTTGCATGGATAGTTTAATAGAATGCAGCAGTTTATGATGCTGTTTAAAATGAGAATATCTTGAACAGAAGGTCACAGCCCTGTTATGATTCACAATATAGCCCCCCCCCCCCCCCCAATTAAGGTGTTATGTCTGTTCAGTACAGTCTCTTTTGTGTTAGACTGGAATTTCCAAAATGAGTGAATATAATGGGGAAATACTTGGTAATATTTGGCAGATGACATGAGGCACCTTTCCTCAATTGAGTGAATGGTATGGGTTGGGAGATGAAAGGGGAAAGATGTAGAAAATGCTACTTATTTAACTTTTAGGGTGGAATTATTAGTGTAGATTATTTCATAGAATTGTATATTACCAACAAATTCCAGAGACTTACAGTCCATAAACACTAACTAAAAAGTGGGAGTGCATTGACTTATCCAGATATAATTCTAGTAACCATGAAAAATAGTATTCAATGCATCACTTTCTAGCTCCTGGGAATTTAATGATTGCATTTTTGTTTTGTATTTCTCCTGCCACGATATTTTGTATTCTCAACTGTAGTAACCAAAAGCTCCAGTAAGGCCAATGAACCTAACTGCTGAACATACTAAATATTTACATGACCTACTTCTTGAAGCAATAGTTTTATAACCTAAAAATAGCACTCTGGTTGATGCAGGCAATTAATATCCCATGATACTGATGTGCATTCACTAAATATATCTCATTCATTTTTTACTTTTTTCTTTGCTATCAACTGTTTTCTTTTTCTTCAGTTGACTAAAATAGAAAGATGATTATTGTAATTATCTTGTTCTGTTCAAGGAAAATCCTCATGATGCAGTGTATCTGCAGGACTGCAGAATCTGTCATGGTTACAAGGCACCCCGCTCACATCATTGTCGTAAATGTAACAGGTATGCTTGGACAATTTAACACAGGAGCACGCATTATGAAACAAGTATTTTATACAGAAATGCAGTATTTTGGGAATAAGAATAACCTGTCAGACTTATTATTCAGTTTTTATAATGTTCTTTCTAAGAAGTTTCGATTGAAAGTAAAACCATTCATAATAAGATTTGTTGTGTACTTATAACAAAATTGTGCAAACTAAACAAATGGTATTTCATAACTGTTGACAAGTTAAGATATAAACTGATGTAAAAGAAAAATAATTGGCAAATATTGCAAACTGAAATAACTTTGGAAAGAAATCATTAACCTGAGCTTTACAGTTGTAGATGTCAAAATAATTGTCTGTTGAAGTGCTATACCTATTCTGTAATTTGAGCATTCTTTTTTAAGGCTATTACTGTTTTATTCCATTCATAAATACAATTCAATTATATTGTGAGATAAAATCCACAGAGCAGACTGATTACTTTTAAACCTTTTATGAACTGAATCCTTGGATGCAATCACTTGAATGTTTTAGAAGTCTGAAAATTACTCTGCATTCTTAAACCATCGTATTCTTACGTCCTTTTAAAATGCCCTCGGTGTGGCAGATTAACGACAAAGTGGACGCCTGGCTCGTAACACAATAGAACCCCATTAAAACACAAAGGCATTTTAATAAAACTTTCATTTCTATTTTGTTCTGTCATTGTTTTATTTTCCCTGACACTTCATAATTTTGTATCACTTGTGTAAATTCTGCTCTGATGGAACTTTGCAAAATGTTTGAGTCCTAGTACAAGTTTCATTAGGTAGCTGATGTCAAAAGAATTGGAATCTGGAGCTGGCTTTATGGGCTCTTGATCTTGCTCCTCTGTTGAACAAGGTCATGGCTGATCCTGTACCTCATTTATGTTCCTCCCAATCCCCAGATCCCTTAGTTCCCTCTCTAATCTAAAAATCTATCTGAGTCTTAAATTTAGTCAGTAACTGAGCATCCACAGCTCTCTGGGGTAGAAAATTCAAAAAGATTTACAACCTGCTGAGTAAAGAAATTGCTCTTCTCCGTTCCAAATGGTCTAAAGTCAGTGGCAGGGAGGCTATTAATCTATTATAGGGGCATGGTATTGGAGCACTGAAGAAATGTTGTGATTGTCAGGGTCAGTATGTATTTTGACTGGGAAATGTTTGATGTACCTGTTACTATTTTGAGGTTGTAAGAGGGTAGCATAAGGAAAATAAGTCGATGTCATACACCTGAATTTTCCAAAAGTATTTGAGGTGCCAGACAAGAGGTTTCCTGAAATAATTAGGATTGGGATGATATATTGGCATGAATTGGGAATTGGTTAACTGACAAAACAGGAATGAATGGGTTATTCTCAGGCTGCTGGAGTTCGACAAGGGAGGCTATAAATGGATGTAGACTGGTTAACAGAGTGACAGATGGAATCTAATGTGAAAACCATCCTCTTTTGGGGTGGGGGGGGGCCAAGCAGAATGAAGTGAGAAACTGGGAAAAGTTTGCATTCAGAGGGACCTGGATTTCCCACATAACAGGAAATTAACATTCAGGTGTGGCAAGCAATTAGGAAAGCAAATGATATGTTAACCTTAATTACAAGAGGATTGCAATAGAAGACTAAAGGAGCAGTATTACAATGGGCAAATCATTAATAGGATATTTTCTATAATCTACAGATGATGAAATCATTGAATTGCAAGATTAATTTAAAATGGGTTTACCTCAGACATATAATTTGCTTGAAAAATAATAGTTACTGCCAGCTTCTATAACTTCATTACAAAAGATAATCCAGTTTATTCCAAAATAAAAAAGTGATTTGCCTTTAAGCCATAAACAGTCTTCACTTTTTGTATACCACTCTTAAATGCAGATTATAACCTTACATGTGAAGCACCAGTTGGGTAAATTTGGAGTATTTATACTGGATGTGTTAAATTTCTTGTTTGTTTTTATGGACCTGAATGAAAAGTCCATTGATTTGTAAGCAATGTGTAACCAGTGAAGGAAGTAAATTATGATGAGAAATGTGACTCGGTAAAATATGTTATCATATTTTCTGAGGAACCTTTGAAGAACAGCCTACAGAAACTTTTGGAAAGGCAAGATGGAACTTGTAAACTTGACCAGAAATGGGATTTATCCAGAGAACTATGTTATTCTAGGGGTAATAGGCCTTAAATGAAAGCAAACCAAACACTTAATTTCTAGAGGGAAAAAATTGAAAGTAGGGAAATTCTGATAACCTTGTGTCAAATTTGCATTGGACCACACTTGGAGTTTGAAGTTCATCTAGTCACAATATCACAAAAATAAGTGGACTGGAGAAGATGCAAAAAAGGATTTCCAAACAAGATGTACTAGAAATGTGAGGTTGTGTCTTGCTAGGATGAACAAGTTGGATCTCTAATATTCAAAAGGGAAAATTGAGGGGTGGTGTGCTAGAGGTTTTTAAAGTGAAGGAAGTTTTTGATATAGAGTGAGTATGGAGAATGCTCCCATTTGCAGTTAAGTATAAAACAGAAGTCATGAATGAAAAATTCCAGCAGAGAAACAATTACCCAGCTCACCACTGACCATGGATGAGTTGAAAAGCAAAGATGTAATTAAGAGCTAGATATTCAAATGAGGATGATAGAATAAGTTGTTGTTGATGGTTAAATGACCAAGGTGAAATATCAAGCTTTAATTAACCACTGATAGCTATTAATTTCAAATGAATTTTGACTTCTGTTATTTCCAGTGTACTTTTATATTTGCAATGTTGTTTTCTATTATGGATTGTTTCATCATAAACATAAAGAAGATTTCTCTTTTGGTTTTTCCTTTTTACAGTTTGTGACTATCTTATCTGTCCAAAACTTCAATATATGAAAGATCAGAACAATTTGAGTAATATATATTTCAATAAAAAATATACAAAATGCATCTAAGCAAATTGAATTTTATGTAAGGTTTAAATACACTAGCATATTCTAAATATACTTACTAAAATTTCCTGTCACTGTCCATGTTTAATTTGACAGAATTGTATTTGTTATCGTAGCGTTTAGCGTAACGCTTTACAGCGCCAGTGACCCGGGTTCAAATCTGGCCACTGTCTGTAAGGAGTTTGTATGTTCTCCCTGTGTTTGCGTGGGTTTCCTCCCACATTCCAAAGACGTACGGGTTAGGAAGTTGTGGATATGCTATGTTGGCGCCAGAAGCGTGGTGACACTTGTGGGCTGCCCCCAGAACACTCTATGCAAAAAAAGATGCATTTCACTGTGTGTTCCAATGTATGTGTGACTAAAAGATATTTTATCTTATCATAGTTCTCCTTTTGCTCCTAGGTGTGTGATGAAGATGGATCATCATTGTCCATGGATCAATAATTGTTGTGGTAATTTTAACCATGGCTACTTTACCTTATTCCTGATGTTAGCACCAATGGGTTGTATTCATGCTTCTGTGATTTTAATCATGACCATGTACACACAGCTTTATAACAGGGTAAGTAATGCATTGCTTTATTGCAAATACATCTCAGGATATCATGCTAATAAATGTGCTTTGGTCTTTTATAGAAAATGTCTTTGCATGAATGGACAATTTGTTCTGTAGGAAGTTCTTGGTATGGTGGTTTGCGTATTTAAAAAGCCACTTATGCTCTATTTACAGTCTTTTTGTATGATTTTATTGCAGATATCATTTGGTTGGAGTTCTGTAAAAATTGACATGAGTATGGCTCAAAGTAATCCACAATTTATCATTCCTTTTGGAATTTACGGATTTGCCGCCTCTCTATTTGCTTTAGGATTGGCAATTGGTACAACAATTGCAGTTGGAATGTTGTTTATTATTCAGGTACAGTTTGGAATGAAATGCTTTGAAATGTCAGATTTGATATTTTTGGACCCAGTCACACTGAACATGGTTAATATTTTACTATTTTAGGATCATTATTTAATTTTGGTAATACAAACTATTTATTTGATCAGCATTCAAGAATTTGCACATTTTTGAGCAATAATAAGATTGAAGAGTCTAAAAAGATGGTCAGGATATGGAAACCGGGGAACTGAAAACCTGCTTATTCAATGAATGTTATGTTAGAGCATAATTATGTTATGTTAATTGATACCTTTTTTTTCCAATGAGGCATCAATTAATTCCCTTTCCAAAGATTTTACAAATTCCTGAACTCTACCAGGAATTGCTGCCTATTGGATAGGTAATGAGTTTTGTTTTTCAATAGACTAGCTATTTAACTGTGTTTTTCAATGGGTGTTTGGATTCATTATTTGGTGTCTCTTATTTTTGTAGATGAAAGTGATTCTTAGGAACAAAACATCCATTGAAGTTTGGATAGAAGAAAAAGTAAGTTGTGGTCACTTTGCATTCCTATGCTGCCAATATCACATTGATGAATTGCTGCAATGGGTTATTACAAAGAGATGCATCTCTTGAGCAGTTCTTTGTAGAATCTCACCTCTCTCAAAATCAGAAAAAAGTGAGCTGATATGCCCCTTGACTTGGCATGAACTTCTTAAAAATCAGTATATTTTGAAGTTTAAAACAGTCTATCCCAATTTTTTTTTAAATTACCTTTTACAAAATTTAAGACTTTTGAAAACTTTAGGAACTGCTTAATAACCCATGTGGAGATAATTATAAATAGCAACTTAAAATCTGTTACCTGAGCATCTTTCTTTCGGTTCTCCTAAACTATTATTGGCTTAGGAGTTACCAGATTTTGACCCAGTGACACTGAAAGAACAGCAATATATTTCCAAGTTGAGACGATGGTGTAACTTCTTGGTGGTAGACGTCAGGGGTTTTGGGGGTGCTGTTTGAGTGCCTATGTGAGTTCTGGAGTGTATTTTTTAGATAGTACATTGCAACTACTGTGAGCTACTGGTGATAAAAATGAATGCTTAGGGTGGTAGATAGGTTATCATTTAAATGGGTTGCACAGCCCTGGATGGTGTCAAAATGTTTGTGTTGTTGGATCTGGATGAGTACAGGATGTCACATTCTTGACCTGTGCCTTGTAATTAAGAGAAAAGTTTTGGGTGTCCATATCAAGTCACTTGTCACATCCAGCCTCTGAATTCCTCTTGTAGCAACTATATTATAAGCTGGTCCAGTTGAGCTTCTGGTCAGTGATGATTCCAGGAAGTTGATGGTAATGTCATCGGATGTAAAGGTCAGACCTTGTAGGAGATGGTCATAGTCTGGCACTTTGGCATGAATGTTACTTGCTTCTTATCAACCCATGCCAGAATGTTGATGCATGCTGGTGTGAGCTGCTCATTTGCCGAGTAGAATGTAACCATATATTTTGCTATCATCAGTGAAAATTCCCACTTCCTTTCAAATGATGAAGCAGCTAGAGATTTGATCCCGAGTATCCCCTCCAGTAATACCTTAAGTTTGGGATAACAACCACATCCATCTTCCTTTGTGAGGTTTAAATCCAACCTATTGCATTTTTTTCCCCCTTTATGTCCATTTATCTTCAGTTTTACCTTGGCTACTTGATGCCAGGTCAACTTCTCCACCTTTGGAATTAGATTCCATATTTAAACCATGGCAGGCCAAGAGGTGGTATATTATGGTGGTGTAAATTTCTACTGTTGATGATGCTCCACAGCACCTCATGGACACCCAGTAATGAGCTGCTGGATCTGTTCTATGCCTATCCAACTTAAAATGATCATAGTTCCACGCAATTTGATGGTGGGTGTCCTCAGTGTGAAGGCTGGACTTTGTTTTCACGAGGATCGAGAGGTCCTTCTTCCACTGCTTTCATGAACAAATGCAGGTAGATTGGTGAGGAAGAATTCAAGTAGGTTGATTCTTCATGTTGGTTCATTTGCTACCTGCCACAGATTGAGTCTAGCAACCATGTTCTTCAACCTGGGTCAGCTCAGTCAAGGGTATACAGCAGGTAGCCCTTGGAGTCCTCAACAACTGTTCTGAACACCTTAGAGGCTGAAGTGTGATGCTACCAAATCACTCTTGGTAATGTACATTGAAATCCCTCACCCTTGATACTTTAACTACTTCTCCCAAGTGTTTAATGTGGCAGAGCATTGCTTTATCAGTTGAGAATGGATAGTGGGTGGTAATCTGGCAAAGGTTTAGTTACTCATATTTGACCTAGATGCTATAAAACTTCATGGGCTCTAGAGTAAGTGTTGAGGACTCCCAGATGGGCTTTCCTGTATGCCACTCTGGTGGGTCAGTCTTACCAGTGGTATAGAACCCATCCAGGTATGGTGATGGAAGAATTTGGTTGATTGTCTGTAAAGTATGATTCTATGAATAATGGTATAAGATTATTGTGTGACCAGTCTGCGGAACAACTTTCCCAATTTAGACTCTCATCCCCAGATGTTTGTGAGGTCTTTGTAATGTCTCTCCCAGCTCACTTGACCTTGCCATGTCTGAATTCAATGCCTTGGTTGCTGCTAGGTGGTCTGTATAGTTTTGTTTCTCTTTTCAGTGTAGTGACAATGGTACAACTGAGTGCTTTACTTCCCTATTACAAATGGAATTTGAGAGTCCAGCATGTTGCTGGGTTTGGAATTGCACGTACGCTAGACTGTGTGCAGGTGCCAAATTTTGCTCTTCTGAAGGACGTCGGTGAAACCAATTGGGGTTTTATAACAATACAATAGTTTTGCATTTGTTGTTGCAGAGATTTTTTCCTCAATTCAAAAATATTAACCATTTGAATTCCACAGCTGACATGGTGGGATTTGAACTCTTGGTTCACAACTGCATTATGGAAATGTGGACGTGGTGTCATTTGTTTTTATGAAGATGCTTGTGTAATATTTGGTGGTTCACTATTATAATCAGGTACTTTTGAGGGAAACGTTGAGAGGGGTGGTGGAGTACTTGCAGTGCTTACAGCTTGTTCTCTGAAATTAATTATGAAAGTGTTGAGGAACTCACTGCCACATTTTTGCCCTACCTTACTAATGTACAAAACAGGTTATCAAGCTCCTTCAATACAAAATGTTTTTCAAAAGTTACCAATGCAATCTTGTTTCCATAGGCCAAAGACAGAATCCAGTATTATCAAACGGGTGAGCGGTTCATTTTTCCATATGACCTTGGAAGCAAGTGGAAGAACTTTAGGCAGGTGTTTACATGGTCTGGGATTCCTGAAACAGATGGAATTATCTGGCCTGTTCGTGAAGGCAGCCATCCGTACACGCTAACGGTAAATTTGTTTCTTTTAGTATGTTATTGAAACAAAATTGCGTAAAATGTTCGCTGGCAAATAAGAACTACAGTGGGTATCCTATTTTTAAAAAAATGTTACTTTTTTTTAATTTTGAACTACAGTGCATTTATTTTCTTAAACCTATAAGAGCATATTTTGTGAATGTCTCTCCATGATTTGTCTTTGTGTTTTTAAATCTGTTTTGTGTAATGTCCTTGATCTGTTTCATTTACTTGATAATGCACTTAGCTCATGTTGCATTATGGGCTTGAGCATTGTTCCAGGATACATTGCAATAGACAAACTTCATTTCAGAATTCTGGTAGTGCTACATTATCAGAAGTGTTCTGTTCCTTTTGAGAGGTTCACTTGAATCACTTTCTTTGCCATAAAGTATCCAAGACACTATATTGAACAAGTGAGTCTTCTCCTAATTTGAGCCATATTGTTCAATGAAGCAGGTTATTGTTCATTCATCTCTGCTATACTTTGGCAGTAAATTGGCTGTTAAAGCACTGTTGAAAACAGCTCGTGTTTACTTATCTAAGTTCAGTAGAACTCTAATCTACTGAATAGTTTAACTCTTTAGAAATCCCAGCGGCTTGGCATGTGGGTCACCAGGTGATGTTTAATGTTAATATTTTGTTTTTCCACTTGATCGTACATTGGCTTCAAAGCTGGTTATCCCATTGACCAATGACAATGCTATTCTTGAACCAGCTATTGGGGAATACAGGAGAGCAGCTCACCGTAAACTCAACTTTTGATTCCTTTCCCTGCCACCACAACTGCAACCCCCATCCTGACCAGAAAAGTCCATTTGACAGCTGACTACGCAGTATGAATTAACAGCTGGAAATCTATCTCTTATGGCGAATCAAATTGCAGACTAAAAGCATCAGTGATATAATGCATGAACTTCTATTCCTTTTCCAGTAGTCAACCACAGATTAAATTTCTGATAGAAATTGCAAAAGAAATACTTTCATGTAATCGGATGAAAAATGGGAAGGATCAAAAAAGTAACAATTGTCCCTTGAAATTTGACTAACAACTGTTTGAACTTTTACCCACTATCTTAAGTCACACTAGAGTTATTTTGTTGTAACTTCTTGGAATTTCAGAATAATATCAGTTAATTGTGAATAAGTTGATATGTAATGGTGTATGCTATCTTTATCCTTTTACAGATAGAACAGCTGAAACAGAAAGCTGATAAAAGAGTGAGAAGTGTAAGTACTGTAGTGCCCATAAATTTTTGACAGATGGCAGTATTTCATAGATTTTCCTTTTGTAAAGTAGATGTTATAAATCATTTGTATTTATAGTTAGTTGAGAACTCAGATCATTTTTCAGGTTTACATAACATTCAACCAGCAGCTGAATTTCTGGGGGTATCATGTAGCTGTGCTTTTCGGAGAAAGCCTTAAGATCAGGCTCATTCTTGTAGGCTCCATGAAGGTTATTCTTTAAAATAAAATTTTGAAATGGATTCTGCAGGGATTTTAAAAAAATAGAAACTGAAAACTCAAGAATGGGAGCGAGACATCTGGCCTTTTTGAATCTGTTCTGTCATTCATTAAGATCATGGCTGATCTACTATGTCAGTGCCATTTTTACAGCAACTAACCCCACAACCTTGATTTCATTGAAGTCCAGAATTCTATCAATGTTTTTTTTTTGAAGGTACACAATGAGCCTCCACAGCCCTCTGGGGAAGAGAATTCCAACAATTCACCACCCTCTGAAGCAATTTCTCTTCTCATCTTAAGTGGTCTACCCATTATTCTGAAACTCTGCTCCCTTACCCTAGACTCTTCAGCCAAGGGAAACAGATTCCCTGTATCTAGCCTGTCAAGCTCTTTTATTTTTAAAAAAAAATGTTTGTTTTGATGAAATCTCCTCTCATTCTCCAAAACTCTGGAGAATACAATCCCAGTCTACTAAATCTCTCCTCGTACAGAAAACCTGCATCCCTGGGGCTATTTGGGTGAATCTTTGCTGCACCTTTTATATTGCATCCCTTCTTGGGTGAAGGGACCAAAACTCCAGATGAAACCTAAAAATGCCATGTACAATTACACTTAGGGTTCCTTGCGTCTAACTCTATTCCAGTCCTTCTGTATTCAAATCCTCTTGTTTAAAACAAAAAGGCTAATTTGCCTCTTTTTCTCCCTCTTAATTAATTGCTGCACCTTTTATGTTGGCCTTCTGTAACTTGTGTACAAGTACACCAAGGTCTCTTTGAAAATCAAACCTACCCAGTCACTCAACACTGAACAAATACTCAGCTTTTCTATGATGTGCAGCTGGGTGAATGACCTCATATTTTTCCACTCTGTATAGGATGTTCTCGCCCACTCACTCAACACTTCATGTCCCCTTAATGCTCTCTCTGCTCTCAATCCCACTCAATTTAGTATTGTCAGCAGCCTTGGAAATATGATATTTGTCAACCCTGCCCCCATCCCAGCTAAATCATCGATATTAGATTGTGAAAAGCTGGAGCCCAAGTTCTGATCCCCATGGTACCCCATTACATCTTGCCAACTTGAGAACAAACATTTTATTCTCACACTTTGATTTCAATATGCAAAAGCCATTTTTAATCCATGTCAGTACATTACCATTCCATGAGCTCTAACCTTGAGCTTCCAGTACAGGGCCTTATCAAATGGCTTCTGGAAGTCAAAATACACCATTGATTCACTGGTTCCCCATTTTCCATTCTACTAGTCACATCCTCGGAACACCAACAGATCGGTTAAAATGATTTTTCATAAATCCTTGTTGAATCTGATCAATTCTTTTCAAGGTGTTCTGATTTCACATCCTTCGTTACAGATTCCAGCATCTTCTCTACCATTAATGTAAGGCAAACTGATCCGTAGTTTATTTTTTTTCTCTCCCTTTTTTAATTTGGGGAGGTCACATCTTCTACCATCCAATCCACAGAAACAACTCTAACATCTATAGTACTTTACAAGATGATAACTAAAATGTTCACTCTGTAAAGTCACCTCCTTCAAACCTCTAGAAAGCAAATTCTAAGATTTATCAGCTTTCAACTTGCCATCTTTTTTTGTCTGACTAATACTTTGTTCCTTCAATTCCTCATTCTTAATTAATTGCTACACCTGCATGCTAACTTTGTGCTTCATGCGCCAAGAAAACCTAGATTCCCATGTATTCCATTCACTTTGTCTCCATTCATTTTGATGATCTGCCTTTTGATTCCTCCTACCAGAGTGCATGACCTCACACTTTCCTACGTTAGATTCTCATTTGCCAGGTTTTTGCCTACTCACTCAAAATTTCTATATCTGTTGCAGAGTTTAAATATCCTCATTGCAGCATGCCCTTCCACCTATTTTCATATCAGCAAAATTGTCTACCTTGCACTCTGTCTCCTCCTCCAAGTTGTTAATATATATCGTAAATTAATGAGGGGCGAGGACCAATCTTAGAATCATGTCATATGTTCACTGGACATGACCCTATAATGTCATCAAGTTTTTTTTTAATTTATTAACTTTCCTATTTTGGGTTTTATCTTGAGCAATAAGTACTTCTGCACTAAATACTTGTACAGTTATCAAAAACAAACAATGCAGCTGGTAGGAAGGTGTGAAGTATATGCTGCCCTGTTAGTTAACATCAGGAAAAAAAGCACCAAGTTTTCTGTACCTTTTCTCTATCATCGGTTGCCAGTTAATCGAACTCGTTAACATTCATTTAATCTGAAGTCTTGTGCAATAATGTGTGTATGAAATTTGTTGTGCATTGATTGTTCTGAGTTCAAATGTGCTCACCTGACAGAAGAGTAGCAAGCAGCTTTGAACGCTCAGGCTTGTCTATCAAGGCACTTTTGAGAATTGAGAATCTTTCTTGATTGCTTAAGTTGAGAGCCCAGCACTTAGTAGGATTTTTCTTTGGAAAGCTATTTTTCTTTCCAGAGAGATTATATAGATTAGAGGTTATGGAGGGAAAATAGCAGTGTTTGGCGTGGGGCAGGGTAAGGGGTGGACCCAGCTCCCTGAGAAATTGATGGGGGATTGTGTTGTTAAAGACCTTGCCTTTTCTGAATCGGGAAGATATAAATGGAATGGGTACTCAGCAGAACTTGAATCATAAAGCTGTAAAAGTGTTTTTACAAGGCTTAGAGCAGATGTACCAGAAAGTAGTTGGGGTCTGTATTGTTTACAAATGGCAAGCAGGATGAGGGGAGAGCAATGTGTACTTATTTTGTATAATTTAATAGTATACACATTGAAATATTGTTTAATCTCCTGGGAAATATAAAAACAAAATTTAGAAGTGTCTGTAAAAATTGTCACTTTAGATCACAAATTTGTCTCTTGTTGAATGCCTGGCTTGCATTCTTGTAAGTAAATGTTGACCATGAGATGTGACTACAGTATCACTAACTGTTTTCAATTATTAGACCTAAAGTTGCAGATGAATATTTTTAAATAAATTGAATGTGTTCAATAGCTATATTGACAGACTGTTTAGAATCTATTTATCTGCTCACAATGGAAGTGTGATGTTTGTGCATAGTTTGATCTATAATTGTATCTTATTATTGATAGGTTCAATACAGAGTGATTGAAGATTACAATGGAGCTTGCTGTCCTATAACAAAAGGTTTCAAAACGTTTTATAGCACACCTTGTACTGAAGAACCCAGAATTCAGCTGAAAAAAGGAGAATTGATTTCAGCCACAAGGGGTTTGCAGTAAGTTGAGCAAAAATTAATCATGTCATGGAATATGTAGCAAAGGATTTGGAATTAAAACACTGTTTCAACAATCATGGCCAGATGACTGCTTTCCTCTCTCAATTCTGCATAAACTTAGGTTCATCCAAAACTCCGCTGCCAATGTTGTAATGAGCCCTGCTCACTTACTAATGCTTGCTGATCAACATTGGCTTCCCATTACGCTACTTGTCAGTTTTAAAATTCTCATAGTTTTCAAACCCCTCCAAGGTCCATCTCCTCTCTACCTCCTGTAATCTCCTCCATCTGATATTCCTGCACGCTTCCAATCCTAGCCTATTGATTACCTCAAATGTAATCTCAATGCTATTGAAGGCTGTGCCTTTAGCTAACAAAGCCTTCTCTGAAATTTCCCACCGAAACTTCTGCTCATCTACCTCTTATCTTCTCTGGCAATCTAGCTTGGTATCAAATTTTATTTGATAATAGATAATAGAGCACAGTGGAGACTTTTGCTGCTGGTATCTGGAGTGGAAAAACAAGCTGCTGGAGTAACTCAGCAGGTCAGGCAGCATCTGTGGGGGCAAAGAGATGGTCAACATTTTGGGTTGAGACCCACTCCTGATACAGGGTCTCAACCTGAAACGTTGAGACCCTATATCAGGACCGGGTCTCAACCCAAAACGTTGACTATCTCTTTGCCCCCACAGGTGCTGCCTGACCTGCTGAGTTCCTCCAGCAGCTTGTTTTTCCTGTAATGCGGTGACCAGAACTACACACAATACTCCAAATGTGGCCTAAACAAAGTTTTATACAACTGCAAAATGACTTGTTAACTTTTATACTCAGTGCCCTGACCAATAATGGCAAATATGCCATGTGCCGCCTTTACCACCCTATCTACTTTCAGGGAACTATGGATTTAGCCCAAGATCCCTCTGTACATCAGTGCTCCAAAGGGTCTTGCTGTTTACTGTATACTTTCCTCTTGTATTTGACCTCCCAAAGTGCAACACCTCACTTGTCTGGATTAAACTCCATCTGCCACTTCTCTGTCCATATTTCCATCTGATCTATATCCTGCTGTATCATTTGACAACCTTCCTCACTCTCCTCAACTCTGCCAATTTTAGTGTCTTCTGCAGATGTGATAATCAGCCGGCCTACATTTATTTTATTATAAATAATTTATATATATCACAAACAGAGGTCGCAGCACTGGTCATAGATCTCCAGTCAGAATAACACCCCTCCAACACTACCCTCTCTTCTATGGCCAAGCCAAATTTGAATCCAATCTACTAAGTCACCATGGATCCCATATACCTTAATCTTCTGGATCAGCCTTCCATAAGGGACCTTGTCAGGTGCTTTACTAAAGTTCATGTGTATGACATCCACTGCCCTACCCTCATCAATCACCTTTTGTCCCCTCTTCAAAAAATCTCAAATCAAGGTTGGAAGACATGACCTCCCCCACACAATGCCATGCTGCCCACCCCTAATAAGTCCATGCTTTTCCGGATGTGAGCAAATCCTATCCCCCCAAAAAAATCACATTTTCTCCAATAAATTCCCTACCACTGATTACAAGGCCCACAGGCCTATAATTTCCTATTTTTGTCCCTATTGCCCTTAAACAAAAGAACATTGACTATTCTCCAGTCCTCTGGGAGCTCACCTGCAACTAAAGAGGATAAAAAGATCTCTGTAAAATCAGAGCAATCTCCTCTCATGCCTCTCGATCTGGGATAGATTACATCAGGCCCTGGGGACTTAAACACCTTAATGTTCTTCGAGGCCCAACACCACCACCACCTTTAATATCAAAATGTCTTAGAGTATCAGCATATCCTCCCTGATCTCACTATCATTCTTGTCCTTCTCCTTGGTGAATACCAATGCAAATACTCATTTAGTATCTCGCCCACTTCCTCTGGCTGCAGCCATAAATTCTCTCCTTTTATCCATGAATGTTCTTGCTTTTGACCTCCCAAATTGTTCCACTGAAATGGTTTAGGACCTTTGTGTTAGAGGTGCAAATAGAGTTGTGGTTTTTAAAAAGCATAATGTGTGTTTTCTTTAATGAATTTATCATTGTTTTTTACTTCCAAAATTAGTCTCTATTAATCTGAATTTTTATGGCTTTAATTATCTCTTCCTGTGCTTTGGAATCGTATATTTGAATTGCCAGGCCATTTTTGTTAACGTGCACTCTTCAATGTTCTTCCATTAAGTTGATATTCCTCCCAAAACAGATTACTGCTATTCCTGATATCTTGTGGATTTCACTGTTGTTCACTACTCTGAAAATAATACAAAATAAATTTTGAATCTAAGCAATAATATCAAACAAAGAACTAAAATATATGTACTAATAATAAATAATGAGCCTGACAACAATGAAAATAGGCGAATGCAAGTAAAGTCTCATTATTGATGAGGAATCAATTTTTTTAATAAAAAGTAATTCATTAGAAATAAAATGTAATAATTGTCAACTTTCCATATTTGTTTTTGTATTTGAGATGAGCTTATTACATGTTTATTATCAGTAACTTTTACCTCCCTTTTAAATTTTAATTATGGAGATGATCAAAATTATACTTATTTCTGTGATCCTTGCATATCTTTCTCAAATTTCTGAAAAACTCTACTCTTTGGTCACCAGTAATTCATACCAGGAATTGTACTATCCTATTTGGTAATTATGTCCATACAAATTCTATCTCGAGTATTCTGGTACATCGAAGTAACTTGTAATGTTGTAATGGAATCCTTAACATTCGTAAATGAAGTGAAATGCTGATCCCAGATTGAGGCTAACATAAGGGGGGGAAATGGATTAATATTTCAGTATATTTAGAGTAAAAATGCAATCTATAAGTATGGACATTGAAACAATATATTAAGTGAAAAATGAGTTTCATTTATCAATTTTAATTTTCATTCAATAGTAATTAATACTTCTCTTCAGGCACTGGATGTATGGTGACAAGAACTTGAAAAATGCCCATGGTAAGTAAATTAGGCACCATGTTTCCCAGAGAAGTGTCTAATGGTAATGTATCTTCGTTTATTTGAATCTCTTTATTGCAATTCTTAGTCAAAACTTCAAAACAAATAATGTAGAATGTTTTGCCAATCTGCCATTTAAGTTTTTGTGTTTTATTTAAGGTAATTACCTAAATATGTGTTCTTCAAAATTGAATCATGATTAAAATTGTGTTGCTCCAGTTCTTGTGTTTCAAGATATGAATAATATTGAGATGCTGAGTGGAAAGAGTATAGCTGCTGATTAACCAAGGGAACTTCAGCTGTTAGTCAACTTGGCTTGCTGAGATCCTAATAGTCATCAAAACAGATTTCACCCAATTGAATAATCATCCCTTACCAGATGAGAGGGATTAAATATTTTTCATTTTGCACAATATCCTGAGGTGTTGAATGTTATCTGATCATATAAGTCAAAAGTTTAAAATACATCTGCACTGTTATACATTCCAAAAAGATCCTGCAGATGCTTGAAATCTGAAATAGAAACAGAAAAAGCTGGAAACACTCAGCTGTATTCCCAAATCTGATGAATGGCATTGACCTAAAACAATAAGTATTTCCATCTCCACAGAAGCTGCTTTACTTCCTGAATATTTCCAGCATTTCTGTTTTTATTTTTAAAAAAGAATGGAGAATTTTTTTTAGCAATCTTTTAAAACATTTTCAATTAACTTTCTTTAACCATGACTTTAATTAACTTTATTTGAAAGCTTTTAAATCCTGTGGTGCTGTTGTTGTTCAAAACTTTCTGTAAAATTCCTCAATGGGTGACTCCATACTACTCAAGCCAATTAAAATATTCTGTTGGGAAAACTTAATAGGTAAAAATAAAGTATCTGCACCAACTTAACAATAAGGGATAATTGTAGACCTTGGAATGATTTGCTTATCTACCATCCTCTATGCATTGTATTGCTGTGGAGGCATCTCCAGTTTGAAATAGCAAAGATTCTGATACTTGCATAATAACTAAACAAACAAATAAAGAACAAGAGCAGGCTACTCTACCCCTCTAACCTGCTTTGTCCATTTAATAAGGAAATGGCCGATCTAATCATAACCACTCTCATCTATGAGATAACCTTTCACCCTTTTATTAAGAAGTTCTGCATTAAAATTGTCAAAGATTCTGCTTCCTCTGCTCTGAGGAAGAGTATGTGAAAGACGTGGCCCTCTAAATTTCAGCTCGTGAATAAGCTTCAACTAACAATACCTGGAAACTTAAAAATTAAGGCACTGCTACTAGAATGTGAACTGTTCCTCCTTGAAGGCCCTTTTGAATTAGTTTGGTGTTTCATTGACCTGTTGTACAGATTATTATAAATAAGAGGTTTTGTATTTTAGCATATGAAAGAAATTGGGTTATGCTAACTTGTTTGCATTACATTTCAAAAAACATGCGACAAAGCTTTCATGCTGAGTACTTGATCCACGACTGAATATAATCCAGATACCAACAAGCTGGTTAATTTTGATACCCCATGGTCATATCTGTACCAATATTTGGCGCCATGATAGAAAGTAATGAATATATTCTAGTGCAGAGCTTGGATTGTCATCTGACGAAGAAATGGTAACAAGATCGGAAAACCAACTGCCCAAACTATCACCTGCGATACAATGATGACCATCAATTCATGATGTTTACGTTCAGTAAGCTTCAGATAATTTCCCTAGGTAATTGTGGTCCTAGGCCTGGGTGTTCTATTTTATAGTTTGAAAAGCTGTCAACCCATAATTGATCTTATAACTCCAAGGATAAGTTGAGGAAAGATTTAGTAAGCAGAGAGACCCATTTTGGGAAAAAAACATACAAGGGAAAAGGCAACTTTTGAATTTCTTGGAGAGCATAAGTGATGGCATCATTGTTATTTAAATGACTTTCAATAATCCTCAACTTTTCTCTAAACAGTTGGAAAGCAGGAACGAGGCTGGTTCCCAAGAAAATGTGTGGAGAAATACTTAAATGGCCCTGCCACAGATAAAAGAACAGAAGAGGATAAAAAGAATTTCTGATGGCTATTGGTGCTAGTTCTTCTGACAGCAGAGTTGGTGCTGGCCTTCTACAGGATCTCCTTTCCTTAGCTTTAAAGTTTTTTTTTCCACATTTAATTTCTACTTGACTGGTTTTGATAAAGCAGTTGTTTTCCTAAGCATTTCTTTTCTAATCTAAGAAATTCCTCTAAATTTTCAGTGTTTGTGAAACAACCTAATTATGGTCATTTAGATTTGAGAGGTGATTCACAATTTTAAAATAATAAATTCTCTTGCCTTTCATATGCATTTGCGTGATCTAGCTTTGTTGTGAAACTATGGAAGCAATTTCCTGGCACAAATTGGGACAGTAATTCATTGCCATTTTACTTGTATTAAGTCAATGTACAACTATAGATCTCCTCCATCACATCCATGGCTCCACTTTTGGTTCTCCTATTTCTTAACCATTATGCTCTCACCCTGGCCATCCCCCTCTGATACAGCACCTATCTTGGCTGGATATTCTTTAATTGGCCCCTCAGCTTCATGTCTGCATCAAACACAACCCCACTTGTTTGAATGGGATTGCTAAACTTTACTAGGGGCCATCTGGCTTTTACTTTGATATGGATTAATATTGTTTTCAAATTATAATGCAATCAGTGTCTTAAAATTCAAATTCAGTTTTCTTCTGGTTTCAGTAAACTTTGTGCAATTTAATGTGAACAATGGAAAAGTTCCTAATTTGGGTAGGAATTATCTGAATATCCACTGGGGCTAGCTGACTGATTAGGTAATGGTAGTGTGGTATAAGTTTAAACTGGCATGTGAGTTGCTGAAATACATCAGCAATTAATTTCATTCTGGGTTTCAACATAGTGATTCATCAGTCCCAGGTGATGCTTTCATTAAATGAAAACCATGATGATATACACATTACTGCTTGTTATACCCATAGTTCTGCAGAACACCTTCTGCCATACCAAATTATAGTGAACATGTTCTAGTATTTTCTGAAATGTAACAAGCAGCCTGGTCTTTTGGTGAGAGAGAGAGAGACAGGGAACAAGGCTGTTCTACCCTGCATCCAGTTTGTGGGGAAATTGCTAGAATCCATTTTGTGGGACAAGGTGACAGGTTATCAAGAAAATCAAATTAGGAGCAGAGTCAAGGAGTTCTGAAGAAATGGCTTTTGACATTTTAGGGCTTTTTGATGGTTATAAGGGATATTAGAATATTTAAGCTTACAAAATGCACTTATCCTGCTACCATTTTAAAAAAAAAGGGCTCATTGTTTTGGTGATCTCATTCTGGATTGAGGATTGGTTAACAAATAGAACTATTGATGTCTCATTTTCTCATTGATACTTTGTAAATATTGGCTTATTCAGTGCTTGGGCTTCAAGTTTATAATCTGTATTAATAATTTGGATGAGGGAATTTATTGATTTGATCTTATCTGGGAAAGGAGGTTACAAGGGAATAGAGACAGGTTAACTAAGCAGGCAAGGAAAGCAGAATCATTTTTAAAAAGCAGAGATTGGAAATTGAGTTGTTGTTGGGTGAAATTCTACCCAAATCGCAGTTAATATGTAGGTACAATACAGCCTAATGTTTTTTTGTGATGTATTTAACTGAGGACAAAAGTGGAAAAAATCTATAATCCTGGAATTGAGATTATATACCATAATAGATTTGAGGAAACTTCCATTAGGTTTTTTTAAGAAAAGCAAATGCAACTCCTTTATTCAAAATGGGAGGGAGACAGAAAGCTGGAAAGTATGGGCCAGTTAGCTTTGCATCTATTATTAGGGAAAATGTTAAAGCTGTTATTAAAGACATATTTTAGCAGGGTACTTGGAAAATTCAAGGTAATCAAAGTCAATGTCAGTTTATAAAAGGAAATCATGTCTCATTAATTTATTGGAATTCTTTGAAGTGGGGTATGGTGTAGACAAAGGGGGAATCAGTTAATGAAGCATACTTGGATCTCCTGAACCTACCTAATAAAGGTGTTGTATCAAAAGTTATTGCAGAAAATAGACTCGTAGCATAGAATGCAACATATTGCATTGGGTAGAAGAATGGTCAGCTAATGGGAAAGAGGGCATAGGTGTGAATGAGTTTTATTTTATGGTTGGTAAAATGAAACAAGTGGAGAATCTGTGCTGGAAATTCAACTTTTTACAATTTACTGAAGGCACTTTTGTTAAATTTGCTGATGACACAAACATAAGTAGGCAAGCAAGTAGTGAAGAGAACACAAGGAGGCTACCCTGGGATATAGGTGGGTTGGGTGAGTGGGCAAAGATCTGCAAATAGAGTATAATGTGGGAAACTGAAATTGTCCATTTTGTGAAAAAAAAAGATAAAGCATATCTAGTAAGAATTGCAGAGTTCAGGTGCTGAGGGATCTGAGTGTTCCAGCACATTCACACAAGACTAGTATATAGGTATACAAGTACTTGAGTAAGCTAACAATGTTATCATCTATTGCTTGGGGGAATTGAATACAAAAATAAGGATATTTTGATACAGACATTGAGACTACATTGGAAGTATGTGCAGTACTCCCCTTATGTAAGGAAAGATATTAATGCATGAAAACAGTTGAAATGACATTTACTGAATTAATACTGGGAATGGGAGTGTTTTATGGAGGAAAAGTTGGGCAGGATAGATTTGTATCTGCTGAAGTGTAGAAGACTTAAAAGGACTTGAAACAAAATCCTGGGGATTCATGACAGGTTGGATGTGGAGAGGCAGTTTCTGAGAGTAATTTCTTCTCCTTCAGAGGTTGCTCCTCAAGGTGCAGGAGAAGCAGAGACTTCGAATATTTAAGTTGGGCGTTGCTAGATACTTCATAATAAATGAGTAAAAGGTTACTGCTGATTGACAGGAATGTAGAATTGAGATAACAATCAGATCAGCCATGATCTTATTAAATGGTGGAGCAGGCTTGAGGGCCCAAATGGCCTACTGCTGGTCTTATTCTGTATATGCATGTAGTTTCTGGAAGCCTTAAAAGGATACTGGAAATACCCAGCATGTCAGACAGTATAGAGAGAAAAACTGAGGTTGACCTTTCATCAGAAGTAGCTTGTTTTGACACAAACTGGAAAGGCTGGTTACCTGAAAATTTTGATTCAATGTTGTGCTCCAAGATCTGGCGTGAGCCTATCAGTAAATGAGATGCAATTCCTCTAGCTTGCATTGGAACAGGGAAAGGGGCCAAACTATGAGGAGTTGGCTGGAGAACTAAACTAACTGGAAGCTGACAGAAACCTTTGCAAACTGAATGGAGGTGTTCTGCAAGGTGTAATCCAATCTCTGTTTAGATTCTCCAATGGAGAGGAAACCACACAAACACCAAATACAGTACACTAAATTGGAAGTGCAAGTGAATTGCTGCTTCACCTGGAAGGAGTGTTCAGGTCCTTGGAATGATAGGAAGGGAAAAGATAACATTGTTGTATGATAAGGTGCCATGAGGATGAGAGTGGGTTTTCTCTGATCCATCTCAGGGCATAAGTTGGTGATCAATATTCATTACAAGCCCATGGATTCCCTTAGCTATCTTAACTACACCTCCTCCCAACCTGCTTCATTTAAGATCTTCATTCTGTTTTCCCTGTTTCTCCAGTCAACAAATCTGTTCACCCTTCATAACCTGCTCTGTCTCATGACATTTTCCACAACAGTGATTCCAAGTTGTCTTCCTTTTTCCACTTCTCCATAGTTGACAGGTACTTAATCACATCGTCCATCTCCTATATTTCTGCCCTTGCCCCCTCTTTTACCACTCAGAGCTAGATTGAGGTTCCCCTTGTCCTCAACCCAGCCAGCTTCCAACCAGATCATCCTCTAATTTCCACCACCAGATTTTCTTTGCCTTTCAACATTTTGAAGTGACCCTTCTCTCCAGTGCTTGCTGGCTTACTCTTCTGTTTCCACTACCGTACACTCCTGGCATAGCAGTATCCCACACAACTGCAGGGGCTACAGCATTATTTGGATTTACAACACTAGCAGTTTTTGTTTTTGAAATGCTTTACAAAATTTGATATGAATTTTCTAGCTGTTATCAAACTTGATAGAAATGATACAACTTACTTCTCAAATTAAATACTGCATTTATTCTTAGCTCCTTCTTACCTCGATGCTAACTCAAGCTGGTCTCTTTCTTGACACTGGGCAACTTCTAATTTCCTTGCAGCCTGATCATGAGATTTGTATAATTTCAAACATATCTTTGCAAGAGAAGCAAAGTTCTGGAAATACTTGCGTCAGGCAATGTCTGTAGAGAGGCTAATCAAAATTTAACACTCAACAACAATCAAAACCAGCTTCAGGATCCATGGGAGAGGGGCAAGGAAACAAAAGAGGCCTGTGATAGGGTGGAATGCAGGAAGGAATAAATGGTTTTTAAAAAATGGTAATAATGCAGGGTCAAAGGAGATGATAATGGGGCAATTAAAAGCAAAGATTGGTCTGTAGGTGGTGTAAATGTAGAATAATTATTTGAAATTTATGGAAGAATGTGCAGTGAGTGCTGGAAATCAGAACTAAAAATGCAAGAAATAGTTATCTGAAAATGTTAAACTCATTGTTGGATTTGGAAGGCTATAATGTGTCTAGTTGAAAGATAAGGTTCTTTTCCTCAAGCTACTTTGGAGCAAAGGTAAGTTGGCTCTCAAAGTTCACTTGGAATGGAGAACTAAAGTAATAGGCAAATGGAAATTCAGGATTATACCAGCAAAATGACTGGAGGAATTCCTCAAAATGGAAACAGTCTGAATTTGGTGGCTGCAACATAAGCCGTTCAACAACGTGTACCAAATTGTATGACAAGTTCCTGCTTCACGTGATGTGTTTGAGACTTCGGGTAGCAAGTAAGTAAAAGGACAGGTGTTGGGGCTCCTGCAATTACAGGGGAAGGTGCTGTAGCAAGGAAAATGGATATTGATACAAGTGGAGTAGAAAAAAAAATGATGGGGAGGCTATCTTTGCTTTGGAAATCCAAAAAAGACAATGAAAGTGAGGCTGTCATCACATTGGTGGTATCACAAAATTGCAGAATCTGTTGAATATGAATACAAGTAGGGTATCAGAGCAATATATTGGACATAAAGGTAGGCTGTCCAACCCATGTGTCCATGCCTGTCAAAAAAAAATTGCTAGGTATACTTTCCCGCTCTTGGTTCATAGGCTTCCTGTTCATAGCAGTAAAGGAATACCAAAAATACTAACATTTATTATGATTCTACTTCTATCACCCTCCTAAAGCAGATCCCACCAGCCTCAGGATACTTGGTTTCCAGTTATCAACCTAAATGCAGGAATGGATTGTTTTATTATCTGAGGCACTACAAATAGAACAGATCATTGTGCAAATATCCCAACTTCTGATCTCACAATTGAAAGGAGGGCAGTAATTCATTGGAGAACTGCTATTAAGCTGATTAACTTTTTAAATATTATAAGCATCTCCCTTTGAGCTAGTGGAGTGTTCTTCTCTGGTTTTCAGTAGAATTCAATCCCCTGCTGATAGGGCAATGCAGTGGCACAGAGTTGCTGCCTCAGCTCCAGTGACCCAGGTTTAGTTCTGAACACTGGTATCTAGTTTGCACATTTATCCACATTTCTTCGTGAAAAGACTTTATCTGCAATATAGATGAAGTTATTTTTGCATTTAATATCACAAGCAAATGAGATAATGAAGTCTCTTCATATATTGAATAAAATGTTCCAATATTAAGCTGGGCTCTTGATCAATACACACTTCTTGCTGCTCCCAATTAACCTCACTGGGCTGTTATAAACTACAATTTTAACAGGACTCATTTTGAAATATGACATGCACAAACCCATTGTCTGGGGGGAGAAAAGGTTAACTGTCCACATTTTTTGGAAAAAATTTTATTCAACATTGTTTACATCTTACATATTCCTTTCAATATTACATGTCCAGGATATGAAACCATCATTGTCAATGTACTGGAGGGAATCTATGCTTGTGTATTTCCATAGAGACAGTCAATCTGTTTTTTGAAAAATTTGCTTAGTTCCGATCTTTTGGCCTTCAGTGTTGGTGTTAAGAGTCCATTTTCAATAGTGAACATCTGTGTGTGCAGATACAAGTCCTTTACCTAGAAAAAAAGACCATGAAAGTTTTCAGACTAGACATGATCTGTACACTCTTTCCTACAACAATGTCAATGAGCAACCAAGTTGAACCAGCAGTTTAGAATCAAAATTGCACTATTTAGATGTACAATCTTGCCTTTTATTACTTAAATATCATGTTTACTGATGTGCATTAAAATTTAACAGTTAACTGCCACAATGTCATCAAAGAAGCCAGTCTTTGACTAATCCATTGTCTTAATTAATACAAATTCCCATGTCCTCCCTATCAAACCAAACTCACTTCAACTGCTCTGGTCTGGATCATCACCCATATGGTTCATAATATTTCTTCCATTTCAGATTGCCAGCATCCATAGCATGTTACATTTCTTGCAGAATAGTATAATATTTTGTAGAGTAAGCATCAATTTCTTATCAAATGAACATCAACTAACCAAGGATTAACTATTAATCAATGGAATTCATCATTCCCACTGTTCACATGTGGTAGTTTACATCCCAAGTTGAAGTTAAAATTGTTCACTATCTTTCAAAATTGTTGAGTGCAGGGGTTAGTCAACATGGTGATCAGAAATGCTCAGTACATTAACTTCTGGACTATGCCCTAGTTACTTAGTCCACATTATGGATTCATTTGTGGATTGATCTTTATGCAAATTATACAGGCATACAATATTTAAAGTTTCCTATTTGGAATAAAAATCCTCATTAAAGATCTGCAATGATTTTGATGCAACAAACTAAAATCCCACCATAACCATTGCAAAGGCCTGTACAGATCATATTCAGGCACCTGTTACTACCTATCCCTTGACCAAAATCAAAGTGCGTAGAAGAATGCTGCAATATAATTGGAATCTAAATCAAGTTCAGAGTGATTGAGCACAGAGATATTTGAACTGAATATTGTGTGCAGTTCTGGTCACCCAACTATAGGAAGGATATTTGTAAGATTGAAAGAGTGCAGAGGAGATTTACTAGAATGTTGCTGGGTCTTCAGGAGTTGAGTTACAGGGAAAGGTTGAACAGGTTAGGACTTTACTCCTTAGAGCACAGAAGAATGAGGGGAGATTTGATAGAGGTTTACAAAATTATGAGGGGTATAGACAGAGTTAATGTGAATAGGCTCTTTTCACCTAGATTAGGAGAGATAAGTACAAGAGGACATGGCTTTAAGGGGAAAGGTTTAGGGGGAACTTCTTCACTCAAAGAGTGGTGGGAGTATGGAACGAGCTGCCATCTGATGTAGTAAATGCGGGCTCACTCTTGAGTTTTAAGAATAAATTGGATAGATACATGGATGGGAGAGGTCTGGAGGGTTATGGACTGCGTGCAGGTAAATGGGACTAGCGGAATAACGTTTTGGCACAGACTAGAAGGGCCGAATGGCCTGTTTTCTGTGCTGTAGTGTTCTATGGAATAGAGTGCCAGAGTCAAACAGGTATGTCACATCTTATGGATCCAATTAAATCCAAGAAAGTTATTGCTTTAGTAGGCAAGGAAAGTCTCTATAGTTCATTGAACTTTAAGTCATTTAATAAAGTCTAGCTAAATTAAAGCTCATGAATACAAAAGATAAAAATATTAACCACGATGGATACAAGAACATAACAATACCTGGAATAGGCTTTCTGAACAGTCAGGTTAGCTCTGGCATGCAATAAGATCATTGCTCATTTGATTACTCTGGTGACCTTAACCTTTGATTCCCTGATTATCCAAAAGTCACCTACCAATGTTAGAAGACAGTGAAGTATTGCACTGAAATTGAAGAGGACTGGGATCAACTCATTAGTGTCTTAACAATTCATTAATGGCTTAATTAATACAAGGAGGCTAATTTGCCAGATACAAATTGGAGAAATGAAATAGATAATGTGGATAGAAATATAATCTCTCATTATTTCTGCAAGTTTAAGTGACTGGAAAACATCTGGCAGTTTGACTTAAATGCAGGCTAGTTTGAAGTCATCCATTCAGATTAAAACAAAGGATAGATCAGACTCCTACTTAAATACAGGTGCTCCTTGATTTACGAACATTTGATTTGAGAACCTTTGTTATAATGTAATGGACTCGGAAAATGTACTATTGTAAACAATTTACAAACCTATAATGAAAAATCCTTAATGACAGACAAAGTTATAGTTAATAGGATTCAATAATAAAGCATTAGCTTTCAATCCATTTCTACTGTATCCCATATTGATATTGTGGGTGCTTGCAGTCCAACTTCATTGATATTATAAGGAATAAGCAGCAATTTTCATGTGCAGCTGAGTCAACAAGATTGATAGCCATTAAGTTAACAGCTGCAACTTGTTGACACAGATGCCTTGACAACACAGACCATAGCCACTTGACAATGGGTTCCACTTCACATTTGGTTCATGAAACTAACCACAGTATTTACACAAACAATTTTTGAAACAGACTGACAATGACAATAGACCCCTATATAGTAGAAGTACACCAGGAGAAATCCTCAGCTTCACAAGTTAATATAACCGTAGGACTGTACTGGAAACAGTCCCTTTCACCCATTAAGTCCACACCAACCATCCAGCACTTATTTACACTAATCCTACATGAATCTCTTCTTATAATTTATTTCTTTGTACAATCCAATCAACTCCACCCAGATTCTACCACTCACACAATGGCCAACTAACCAACCAACCCACACTTCTTTGGGATGTGGGAGGAATCCAGAGCATCCCTATACAGTCACAGGGAGATTGTTCAAGGTCTACACAGATAGCACTGTAAGTCAGGATTGAACCAGGGCCACTAGAGCTGCTAATCAAGTGATATAATTTTCAGAAGACTAGCATCTTGTATTAATACCAAAAGTAGAATGTTACCCCTGAAAGTGCATTATGTCCTACAAAGGGCAGGAGATAGAGAGAAAAGAAAATAGGTTAAGCATGTGGCTAGAAGGTCAGAACCAATGGCAGGTGCCCAAGTTTAATGACGTTTCAGGAAAAAGTGAAATTGTTATGCAAAATTTAAAAAGAAAGCAATGAATCTCAGAAAATGCCAATATGTTTAAAGGTAGCCATGGCTGGTTTCAGGAAATAGGCAAGACTCCATAATATTTTGTCTTGCAGGGGAGGCAGCAAGTATCGATACCATGGTAACAAAAATTTCCAAAAGAGCTGAAATGGAAGGTGGTTATGCTCCCAAACAAGTGTTTAATATTGATGAGACTGTCTTTTGGAAGAGGATGCCTTTAGGCATGTTCACTGCGAGATGAGAAAGTTGCTCCAGGCTTCAAGGCAGCTAAAAATGGCCTTACTGTTCTCTATGGAGGCAGTGCTGAAGATGACTGCAAGCTTAAACTGTCTCAACCTACTGCTCAGAAGGGAGATTCAAAAGGGCAATCTTCCACTGATGTAGCTATCTATAAGTAAAAAGCCCAAATGATGATGATGCTCTTCCAAACACTCAATCACTTCTCTCCTCCCTTGTCATCAAACTGTATTGTGCAAGGAATAACTGAACAACAGAGCTTTGCTCTCCATTGACAATACCTCCACACATCCAACCAGAGGCTATGGTTAACAACATCCTCATGGAATTTCTGCCTCCAAAGCAGCATCATTTTATAACCTGTGGACCAGGGTTCTATCACTATGTTCAAGCCCTACTGCCTTCAGGGACATCATTTGGAAGTAGTACAATATCATGGACACAGCCTACATCAGTGCCTCTTGAAATGATATACCCATACAACAGTGAATGCTGTGTGGAGGAAATTCTGGGCAGAGTTTAAAAAAATCTGTGGGAAGACATCATCAAGATGGCAATTCAGTTTAAGTAGACTGGATGACACAGGGGAGTTACTGGAATATCATGCCAAAGAGTTCTCTAATGAAGATCTGTTAGAACTTGTTGCAACAGAAGTCACATGGAACACACAGAGAACATGGAAGTACCAGCACCAAACAGTTTACTATGAAAAGGCCCAAGAGAGCAATAGCCATCTTCAAAAGATGTTGATTGCAATATACAATTCTTCATTGACACATTTTCCTGCAACGTTATGAAGAAATTACAAGATATACCTGTAGTGAAAAACTGTGATGTTTATCCAATAAAAAATGCAGAGGTCTGTGTGCATATATCAATAAAATGCATTAGAAAAATACAAAAAAGTTAACAGTTATAACTTAAGCTGGAACACAAATGGAAGGGACTTTTGCAACAGTGATGAAAAGTACTCCTGATTAGACCACATATGGAGTATTATGTACAGTTCTGGAAATTGTATAGGAACCAGCTCTTTCTTGTGAACCCGAATTTAGCAGTGGAGGAGATATGAAAGAGATTATAGTGTTAAAAATGTGAAGTCTGCCCAAAGTGGTACAAGGCCCAACTGGAAGAAGCAGAATCAAAGGCAATGCTGATGATCTTTAACTAATTCTTGTTTATCCACATTAGCCACTAATAACAGCTTTTGTGGGATTCACTAGAGCACTTTGTTACAAATATCAAAGTGTTTTATACTTTGATAAGGAGTATAATCTCAGTGGTCTGTACCTACTAAGTACAGACCACAAAGCTTCTTGGTAAAATTATCAAAACTAAGCAAAGAAACTTCCACTCCGTGAAGCGAAAAGCATACATTTAGGCCAGGATATAGATATATAGTTAAAGGAAGACAAGGCAGCATGTTTACAAACTCTGCCATGGGACAAATGGAATTTTTGAGGGAACATTCCAATATAAACTTAATGTAACAGATGAGATGTTGGTGATTTGAAGCAGTCTATGATATTGGGAAAGCAAACCAAGTTTGCTTGATCAGAGAAGATGTCTGTACCTGTGATAACACTACAATGATTAGTTTGAGATTGATAGCTGCAGAATCTGTATTAGCAAGATACTTAAATGAAATACTAACTTGCAACCATTGGAGTTTAATAGGCTCTTGACTCCCAATTTAAAGCCTGCAGATAGGATAGAACTCAGCATGTGCACATAATTACATAAAAGAGATTAAATCTGACATTTATACGTGGCTCATTTAGAAGCAGCCATTCATTAAGCTAGAGCAGAAGAGGCAGAGTTAATAATTGTTGGCTGACATGAACAGTTCATTCATAATGGTGATATCCCCCCCCCCCCACCCACCCACCCACCCACCACCACGTAGCTATTTTATAATTGTGGCTTTGTAATATACCTGTTCAAATGATTTTAATCCAGCTTTTTTTCCCAGCTTAACCATGTCATCTAAAATAGCCTTCTTTATTTCCTAAAATGTGGGAGAAAACAGGAAAGAGTTACAGGTTTGACTACTATATGTTGGCAAGCTCAAGGCAACCATATGTATTGGAATCAATTTGGTAGTTCAGTTCTTTCTTTATCTTGTAAGCAGTGCAGTGATTTTTTGCAGTGATGCAGAATTTAGGTCAAATTTAAAAGAATAAGGCCCATCATATACTCAGTGCCATGGACATTACTTACAAAGAGTAAACTTAATGATCTGAATTCTTAAAAGTAATTGGGACAACATTGGTCTATTAAATCACAAGCATCTACATTTCAATCGAAGTCTGAAACCTTAATTAAACTCAACAAAACTTGCCTCCTTCATTCTGCTAATTGCAATAACAGTACCCCTGAAATGAAGGATGCAATTCCAGTTGCAACTATTCTGCATCAGCAAGGATGACAATAACTGTTTTAATAATGTGCCAAATATCAGTATAATTTAAATCCTTCATCAGTTACAACAAACCAAGATATAATATGCCAAGTGGTTGCAAGAACTATCATAATAAATGATCCTGTTCATTTAACATCATGAAAATTAAAGTAAAAAAAATTAAAATTCATACCGGAATCTGGCATAGCTCTTCATAAGAGCCTTTGAATCCTTTACTTGCAGCAAATTCAGGAAGCACCTCTGGGTCAGGCACCACAATGCCCACCAAATATGACTGAGACAAAAGAAAGAATGTACAATACACTTAATTCAATAGAACCAGAAAAGGATGTTCTTTCCAAAAGTAATCAGCTTGTAAAGAAACATTTCATTTAACCATACAAGGGAAAGTTTTAAAAAACACATTTTGATTAAGCACATTACAGGCCAGATTTTTTGCATACTGGTGCCATAAAAACTGCATTATCCAAAAGGGTTATGGAACTAAATTAAAATGCAAGGAATGGGAAAGTCATTTTAGACTTACCTGTAAGCTATCTCCAGCGACAAAAACTTGGGCCACAAGACCACACTGAATATATACATTCTCTATTTTTTCTGGTGCAATATATTCACCCTGTGCCAGTTTAAATATATTCTTCTTCCTGTCAATTATTTTCAAAGTTCCATTCTGAAATAACAAGAAATTGCCTCACTGTCCAAAAAAAAGTTGCAGATTCTTCAACCAAAGTTTTCAATTATTAACTCTTAAAAGCAAAAATGTGAACAGCACAAATCATCCATTACTCATCAGAAGCAAAACTTTTCATCTGGCATTTAGTTTACCCATCTTCATTATTTTCCATGTAATGCTGAAACACTCATTAGTCCTGAACTTGTCTGAACAGGTGCATTGCCATTACATGCGCAGGATCAGTTAATTATCCAAGCCTAAACAAGCTTCTTAGGCAGTTAATAAGCAATTGATTAATCAGATTTAAACAAAAAAGCTTTTTTCTTCTGCATTAGGAGATAATTAGCTTTGGTGCAATGACTCTGCAATAATTCAGTTGAGATGAATGATAAATACCAAATGCAAAATTTAAGGTCAAAACTCTTTTTGCCAAACTGCAACCCTCTGAAGATTTTATTGAATAAAAGGACCCTTCGGTAGTTACTTTATTGGTTGGCTTTTTTTGTTAAGATACGAGTTAAGAAACACTTTGGGAAAGTGACTCTCTTTTCCCCCTCTGATTCTTGCACTGTACTTTAGATCAAGCAAAGCTGACAATTAAGCTCACGACCAAATAAAACCAAATTAGTACAAAATGTGGAAAGTCAACATTCAAAAGCATCTTCTTGATAAAAATAATGCTGCAAACAATTTAGTTTTCATTTTGGACAAATTTCTAAAAGGAGAAAAAGAAATGATGACTCAACAGGTAAAATTCAATGGTAAGCCATTTGTCCTACTACAATTAAATGCCAAATGAAATAGGTCCACAAAAGTACACAATGGTCTATCTCAATGGATTTTGCAAGGACATTTAAGAGTCTGTTATGCAAACAGACATGAGAGCAGGGATTAGAAATGGTTACACACAATTAATAAATTTTCTGAGATTAATAGTCTTACTGGCAGCCACTTTCCGATGTCCCCTGTATGGAGCCATCCATCAGCATCTAGAGCTTCAGTCGTTTTTTCTGGGTCTTTCAGGTAACCTTTGAATACATTTGTGCCTTTGAGGCAGACCTAGAATGGAAAAGCCCACTAGGATCAGCAAAAGTTTGTATACAAACATCAAAACAGGTTACATTATGTTCTTCTTTACCTCTCCTTCCCCTTTAGCAGCAAAGTAATTCATGTCTTCAACATCAACTAATTTCACAATGTTGCAAGGAAGTGGTGGACCAACATGGCCTACAATGAAAAATAGTACATAAATATCTTGGATCAGTTTCCCAGAAAAAAGACTTGTGATCACAATTCTCCCCAAAGTTGGTCACTAGTGCACAAGGCAAGTGGGTCAGTCACTCTCTTTATGATGCTTGTTCTGGGTTTGCCAAAATCCACTGCACTGATTGAAGAAAATGATTAGAAACAAAAAGCCTTCCAATTGCTTTCTCAGTGGATATGACCATTCATTTCCTTTGCCTTTCTGGAATTCTTCTGCAGTAGACTGCCGGGAAAGATATTGCATTAATGTTTCATGGACCTCTTTGGTTATATAAAAAGTCAGACATTTACTTTAATCATGCTATCCATTTATTTTTAGACCTCAAGATAGGATATATACAGTTTAGGTTTGCGTCTACACAGTTTTAAAATTCTTCATAAAAAATTCTCCCATTGTGGAAGATAATGCTTATGCTACACTTTCCAAAAAGTTTGAAGGAGGCAAGTCATGCATGATTGCAATCTATGACTTTTTATTTTGAAAAAGTATTGGTGCAATTCATCATAGTTAATATCTTCCAGTTTAAAACAGGAAAAAAATGGGCAGGTTCAGAACAATACGCTTTTGCATTATTCTGGAACTGGCTCCATTTCTATCCATCCCATTATATGCCTCCTTCAATGGTTCTTCTTCCAATTCCTTTAAGAACTCAGGTGCTGTTATGTTCAGTCTTTTTCTTTTTCTCTTCCAGTAGGTTGTTCTTTGGCATACTTACCTACCAGCTTTTGATCTCCTTTCAATTTAATACTGACAATAACTCCTTTTACCCAGTGGATTTCATCACTACTATGAGGCTATGTGTATCTGACCAAGTTGCAGATGATCCATGAACTTACTACAGCTTATTTTTTGTAGGACCCATACCAATTTTGCTGGAACCATAAAATCCCCACCCTGCTACCACTACCAGTTTCTGAAACAATTCTGTTTCCAAAATGCCAGCTCAATCCTAACCAACCTTTAACATTGCACCACCTCATTGTTTGGTTGCTAAAGGAAAGCTTCTAACTCCTCACCCAGAATGCCAAGATCTAATTCCACTGCAAAAATAATTGTTCTTTCAGCTTTCTGAGCACTCAGATTTGCAATCATTTTTAAACTTGAACTTGCAACTCTTTCCTCCATCTCATTGTTCATTGGTAACCCATTTATAAATTCAGCAGCAATATTCAGACCACATTGATGTGCATATTTCATCAAGGATTTGAAAGTGAAATGCAAACTGATAATTAGCTCCTTTGAGAGGAGAGAAGTGGAAAATAAGTGTTAAAAGACAAGTTACCAGCAGCAGAATCTCCAGCCATTGAGAAGGTACATCCAGCAGTGCATTCAGTTTGTCCATATGCTTCAAAAATCTATTGACAAAATAAACATACCAGATTCCAGTTTTTTTTTTAAATTTAGAAAACATGTTTGTGATTATTTGAAATAACATTTTGTGTACTCCATGGAGTAATGTCATTAAATTTTAAGCCATTTCTTTCCATTCGAATGTTTCCACAAATACAAACTTATGCTCCTGTTTACATGAACTTGCAATTGTTAAAAATGTTTGCAGACCTGAAATTATAAAATCGTTTGCAGGGCAGAATGTAAATCGGAGATAAAAGCAAATGAGCAACTAAAATAAAGCACAAGCTATAAGTCGATACATACTGGACAGCCCAATGTTGCTCGAAGAAATGTTAGAACAGTAGAGGAAATTGGAGCCGCTCCTGTTACCATCATACGGATACGTCCTCCCATGGTAGCCTTCCGTAGGTAAAAGAATTTAGAAAAAATATTTTAAATGTTTATTGAAAATTAACACACAATGAATCGTTTCTTTCAGCACTAGACTTAAATCTACAATCTATAAGCAATGTGTTCTCTGTTAACAGAATTTGTCTAGGTATTAGGAAATTGCCAAGATCTGTTTAATATATTGTATCCATATACAAGCAACTTATATTTATATAGCATCTTCAATGTTTTAAATACTCAAAATACTTTGTGTGACAATTATCAGACAAAGTTTGACACCAAGCCACACGTTAGTTAAAATTATAAGAAAAAGAAGGAAAAGGCCATTCACCCTCTCACATCTGATCCACTGCTCAATAAAATCATGACTGATTTTTTACCTCAACATCATTTTCCTGTACTAACCCATATCCTTTAGAATCCAAACATCCATTGACCTCAGTTATTACAACTTCAAGAACTGCATTTGTTCGGAGATCTAATGAAGTACTACCTCATTGTAATCCACACGCCAGAGACAACATAGCACTGTGGATACTGAAAGGTCTAACTATTGTCATGAGTTTCAAGAGAAATTCTTGAATGCATTTGTGTAAATAATCACTATTTGATATTTTGAGCAATGATAGCCATCAACCAACATTCAACAACAAATGCATTATTATGACTAAATGGGACAAAAAAAATTGATCCTTTTCCCTGCCCAATCATCATGGATAAATATACGTCTTAAAAATTCTTCATTGTGGACACACACAGAATGGTAAACAGACAAGTATGTTTGGTGTAATAGATTGTTCCAGGAAAAGGCCAATCTGCCTTACGTTTCCTCAGGTAACTCCTTTTTGACAGATATAAAACAGTTACTCTACCATGAAGACACAAATGACTGCAGATGCTGGAATCTTCAGTAAAAAAAAACCTCTGAGTCCCGATGCAGGGTCTCGACCCAATATGTTGATGACCCCTTTGCCTCCATAGACGCTGCTCACCCCACTGAGTTCTTACAGCAATTTACTTTTTAGCCTACCACGAAGCTTGTGGTGAATTAGCTACAGAATACTATTTGCAACTCTAAGTAAGCATTACCTACGTAGTATTTTCCCTGGCAAAAAAAAATTTATAGGCAAGTATACTCATTATTACCAAAAGCGTCTGGATAGTTGTACCTGGATAGGTCAACATTCTGTTGAGAAACCAAAACACAATTCAGGAACCACTCTTACAAGCAACTGCCATAACCACCACTATGAGCAGACAAATCACAGCTAAATAATGGTTTCCTCCTCTGGCCATTATAAGATGAACAGTCTATACATACCTGAATTTTGTTGAAAATCAGCTTGTCCCAGAAACTGTCATTTCTAATAATTCCTCTGGATAATTCAGCTTGTTTGCAGCTAACAGCAATATTTAACAGCCATCTCTTAAAGGGCGATTGAAACTCAGTTTGCACCTATGATAAATAACTCAACATGAAATAAATTCAGACCCTCTTACACTGTATGTGGAATCTCGAAATTACTCATCCATGCATAATTTGCTTTTGAATTAAAAAATTCTGATCAATGAAGGTGCATTTCATTAAAAAGCACGCATGATCTCACTAATTAGCTGTAATAAGATTCAATTAAATAGAAGGCAACTCCATGCATCCAAGCTGTTAGGTAGAGTTCAACTTAATCCCTCTTTAAGTAGTGTAGTTGTTGAATAGCAATAGTTGGATACTTTTCAAGGGAGAAGAAGCCACCAGTCTCCAGTGAGTCTTGATGCACCCCACTTAGGTTAGCTTAATAGCAAAGGAAGGAAAAGAAAATCAGGCATCCAATTACTTAAGTCAGCACGTGAATAAGAATACTAAGTGTAATGGTTCGGATTGTGCTATCCAGAACTCTCAGTTGGCAGTAATGCATGGGTCAACATGATTGCCATTTATGCCATGATATAAGGAGGTCAGGAATGCGATGGAGATTAAATGGTATTTCACTGGAATCCCTCTCTATTGAGAGATATGGTGGGTCTGGGGCAGGGCTCAGTCCTGTTAAGCTGAGAGGCTGAACACACATTGTGGATGGCCCTTTAGCTTTACACCAGCCATAGCTGGCATATGGAGTACAAGCCAACATATTTCAATGGAGTCACCAAATTGGGCTGAAAAGGCAAATGACTGTGTTCTTTTAGCATTTTACTCAATGTTTTAAAGTAATTTCTTTAACTTTTCACGAGTAATTGAAAATATTTTTTTAGAATGTATAATTATTTATATCGAGTGCAACTATTTTTTTTAATGTCTCTGATCTTTCAAGACATTATGGCAGGGAACTTGGATAGATTGAAGACCAACAGGCTAAAACGTTGTAGTTTTGTGGAAGGGAAATCAAGTTTGACCACAAAATCACAAGACAAAGGAGCAGAAGTAGGCATTCAGCCCATCGAGTCTGCTCCATGAGCTAAACTAATACTATTCCTATCTAGCCCCAATTTCCGGCCTTATCCCCATATCCCTTGATACCTTGACTAATCAGATACCTATCAATCTCCTCCTTAAATGCCCCCAATGATTGGGCCTCCACAGCTGTATGTGGCAGCGAATTCCTTAATTTCACTACCCTCTAGCTAAAGAAATTTCTCCTCATTTCTGTTTTAAACTGGTACCCTCTAATTCTAAGATTGTGCCCTCTAGTCCTGGACTCACCCACCAGGTGAAACAGCTTAACCACGTCTACTCTGTCCAGTCCTTCCAACATTCTAGGTGTTTCTATGAGGTCCCCTTTCACTCTTCTGTACTCCAATGAATACAGTTCAAGAGCCAACAAACGCTCATCATAAGTAAGCCCTTTCATTCCAGGAATCATCCTTGTAAATCTTTTCTGAACCCTCTCCAACATCAGTACATCCTTCCTAAGATACGGGGCCCAAAACTGAGAACAGTACTCCAAATGAGGCCTCACCAGTGCCCCATCGAGCCTCATCAACAGTTCCTTACTTTTATACTTTATACCTCTCAAAATGCATGCTAACATAGCATTCACTTTCTTTACTGCTGATCCGACCTAATGGTTACCCTTTAGGGTATCCTGCACAAGTACCCCCAAGCTTCTTTGTACTTCTGTACTTTGAATTTTCTCCCCATCTAGATAATAATCTGCCCATTTATTTCTTTTTCCAAAGTGTACAACTGTACATTTCTCAACATTGAATCTCATCTGCCATTTCTTTGCCCATTCTCCTAAACTATCTAAGTCTTTCTGCAACCTTCCTATTTCTTCAGTACTCCCTACTCCTCCACCTATCTTGGCGTTGTCTGCAAACTTAGCCACAAAACCATTTACTCCATAATCCTAATCATTAATGTACAAAGTAAAAAGAAGTAGCCCCAACACCAGCCCTGCAGAATACCACTAGTAACCAGTAGCCAACCAGAACAGGATCCCTTTATTCCCACCCTTTGCTTTCTGCCTACCAGCCAATGCTCCAACTATTCCAATATCCTACCTGTAATTCCATGAGCTCTCATCTTATTAATCAGCCTCTTGTGCGGCACCTTGTCGAAGGCCTTTTGAAAGTCTAAATACACAACATCCACAGCCTCTCCCTTATCCACCCTACCTGAGATTTCCTCAAAAAACTCCAATAGGTTGGTCAGGCAGGATCTTCCCTTCACGAAACCATGCTGGCTTGGGCCTATCTTGCCTTGCACCTCTAGGTATTCCATAACTCATCCTTGAGGATCAATTCCAGTAACTTTCCCACCACCAACGTCAGACTAATAGGTCTGTAATTTCCTTTATGCTGCCTCCCACCTTTCTTATACAGCGGAACTACATTTGCGACCTTCCAGTCCTCCAGAACCATGCCGGAGTCTATTGATTCCTGGAAAATTATCACCAATGCCTCTGCAATCTCTGAAGCCACCTCCTTCAGAACCCGGGGGTGCACTTCATCTGGTCTGGGAGACTTATCTGTCTTTAGTCCATTTAGCTTCCAGAACACCTTCTCTCTAGTAATCTTAACTGAATTCAGTTCTATCCCCTGAGACCCCTGACTATTTGGTATATTGCTGATGTCCTCCACTGTGAAGACTGATGCAAAATACTCATTTAGTTCCTCTGCCATCTCTGTCATCTATTATAATCTCTCCCACATCGTTTTCAATTGGTCCTATATCAACCTGTGTCTCTCTTTTACTCTTCATATATTTAAAAAAACTCCTGGTATCTTTTTGAATGTTATCTGCCAACTCCCTTTCATAATTCATCATTTCTTTCCTACTGACCTCCTTAGTTTCTTTCTGTAAGTTTTTAAAAGTTTCCCAGTCTTCTGTTTTCCCACTAATTTTTGCTTCCTTGTATGCCCTCCCTTTTGCTTTTATTTTAGCCTTCATCTCTCTCGTTATCCACATTTGTGCCATTTTTCCATTCAAAACCTTTTTTCTTGTGGAAATTCCATCCATTTCTGCTCTGCCGTCCCTCCAACTAGCTTACTTTTCCAATCAATTTGGGCCAGTTCCTCTCTCATGCCACTGTAATTTGCTTTGTTCCACTGAAATATTGACACATCTGATATCAGCTTCTCCTTTTCAAATTTGAAACTGAACTCAATCATATTGTGATCGCTAGTTCCTAATGGTTCCTTTACCTTTAGTTCCCTAATCACCTCCGGTTCGTTACACAGCACCCAATCCAAAACAGCTGATCCCCTGGTGGGCTCATCAAATTGCTCCAGAAAGCCATCCTGTAGACCTTCCACAAACTCGCTCCTCTGAGATCCACTGCCTTCCTGGCTTTCCCAATCCACCTTCATGTTAAAATCCCCCATAATTATCTTGACGTTGTCTCTGACATGCTTTTTCTATTTCTAGCTGTAACTTATAGTCCACATCCCGGCTGTTGTTAGGGTGCCTATATATAACTGCTATTATTGTCCTTTTACCCAATTTATTGGAACTCTTTGAAGAAGTAATGAATACTGTGGATAAATGGGGACTTATGGATGCACTATAGTTAGATATACACTTGATAAGATAGTGAATCAAAACTCATCGCAAAAATAGAAAGCTCATGGTGTAACGGGTAACATATTGGTGTGCATAGAGGACTGTTTGGCTAACAGGAAACAGAGTAGGCATAAATTAGTGCTTATCAGGTTGGCAAAATGTAATGTCCTGTCCCACAAGGATCGGTGCTGGGGCTTCAACTTTTTACAATTGCATAAAATCACAAGGTGTAGTTACTCAATTTGCTGATGACTGAAAGAAAGTCAGGAAAACAAGTTGTGAAGGGGACATTCGGAGGCTACAAAGGGATGTAGAAATGGTAAATAAGTGAGTAAATATCTGGCAAATGGATTATAATGTGGGAATATGTGTTCATTTTGGCAGAAAGATAAAAAGGAGTGTATTATCTAAATAGTGAGATATTGTGGGCTCTAAGATACAGGAGGATTTTGATCTGCAATAAATGGCATAATTTTAGATCCACTGGGTGGATTTTTAAAAGACTTTAAAAGACTAGTAAGCAGGAACAGCAAGTAATTAAGAAGTTAACCTAATGGTATTACTTGGTGTGAGGGGAATTGAATACAATCATTATACTTCTAATCAGATCACAGTACTGTTTTCCTTATTTAAGGAATGATGCTAATGTGCTGGAAGAAGTTCAGAGAAGGTTTACTGAACTAATACTGGAATAGGTGGAATGTTTTAAGAGGAAAGGTTAAACAGACTAGGCTTGTACATATCTGCTATAGTTTAGAGGAGTGAAAGGGAATAATTGAAACATACAAAATCCTGTGGGGTTCTGACAGGGTGGATGAGAGAATGGCAGAGTCATGCAGGAGTTGGTGGTGCTACTTCACAGCTCCAACAACTTGGGTTTAATCCTGACCTTGTGTGTGTCTGTGTGAAGTTTATGTTCTCTCTGGGACTGCACAAGTTTCCCCCGGGTCCTCCAGTTTCTTCAACATGCCAAAGATGTGCTGGTGCATTAATTAGCAACTGTTAATTACTCCTCAGTGTAGGGAAGTGGCAAAATCATCAAAGGGGAGTTGATGGGTATGTGTGAGAAAGATTAAGTTGCAGTGGTACAGGGAAATAAGGAGATGGATTTGCTGTTGTGAGAACTGGCCTGGGCCTATTGGTCAAATGATCTCCTTCTATAGCATAATAAGTGAGTAGGTAAGATGAGTTCCACTTGTGGGAGTAACCAGAACTAGAGGGTCACTGTTTAAAAATAAAGGTTTGTTCATTTAAGACAGGAATGTATTGAAATTTTCTCACATCGGAGGAACTCTCCTCTGCAAAGGCCAGTTGAATCAAGATTCTTCGAATATTTTAAGGCAGAGGTGGATAGATTCTTAATAAGCAAGGGGATGAAAGGACACCGTGGGCACACAGGAATGCAGAGCTGAGGTTGCAATCAGATTATTCATGATTTTATTAATTTGCCTAGCAGGCTCAAGGGGCCGAATGGCCTACACCTGCTCCTAATTTGCATATTTGTTTGTTCATATAATTTGGCAGCAGTGAAAGTGCAGAAGCTCATCAGAGGAGCTGCTGCCCAAAGCCCAGTCATCCCTCCTAACCCACTCTACTTTGTTGGGCAGGATCAACAGTGTGGCAGCATCTCCATTTGATTTGTGGGGCTGCAAAATTTTAGTGCAGCAGTAGGATTAGATTGGGGAAGGGGGTGGTGGGGACACAAAGGAGTGCAAGGAACAAGTTGGATCAAACACAATATACGTAAATGGCTTTTGATATATGGATGTCCATTCAATTAACACTGGTCCCTAATTTTCACTATGAAAGCAATATACCAGTTTACAAGTCTATAATTTTCATCACAGAGGTTCAGGCTACTTACCATTTTCACTTCAACTGGCAGGAAATAAACATTAAAGGCAGCCAATAAAATTTGCCATTTACAGTTCCTTTAAGAAAGTGATAGATTGAAATTTTCTATTTGAAAGTCCAACAACATTTCAAGTCATCAACTAAGCAGAGAAGAAATGTGTTCCCTTCTGAATAATTTTCCCAAAACAACATCTAATTTTAAGGGTTAATTGAAAATTACAGATAGATTTCAAGAAATTGGAATATTAAAATTCCAGCACAGATAAAAGTTGTAATCATTTTCTAGAATTTCAAAAACAAATCACGCTATTACTGGAAATTGTTTATAATTCATAATTAGTTATCCTAAGCATCAACATTAAGGGTAATTAAATTGGATGTTTAATCTGATCAAAGGAGTTGATGGGCTAGAGAGAGAAAAACTGTTGCCTGTGGTGATAAAAACTTAGAGCCAGGGGTCAAAACCTTAAAATTGGAACCCCCTAAGTCCTTCAAGGATGAAGTTAGGAAGCACTTCTTCACACAAATGATGGTGAAAACATAGAACCCTCTGACCAAAATCCATCAAGGTTGCTCGACATTTAAAATTTTTAAATCAGCTTAATTTTGTCAGGCAAAGGCAATAGAGGTTACAAAAAGGTGGGGAACATTAAAGCAGAGATCAGACATTGCCCTGACAAAGTTAGATACTGTTTCCTGTCCACCCAGTGGATCTAAAGTTGGGCTATTTATTGGAGAGGAGTACGAGAAGGGAGAAAAGGAAAATGCAAGGACTTTGTTATGATTATTTTGAAAATTAATATATTCAACTTCTTCCTCATTACCTTCTACAAAAGGAACAAACCTTATCGTAGACTCGGGTCAGAAGTCTAGGCACCACAGGAAAAACTGTAGGCTGAAGGGTCTTCATATCATCTAGCAATAGTCGAATGTCACCTTGAAAGAATCCCACTCTGGAACCAGTACAGTACAGTGCTGTCTAATACAATAAAATTGCATCCATTTAATAAGTTATTTTCAGCATGTTCCCACGATTAAATTGCACCCTAACCTTTGGCTATCATCAAAAAGGGCACTGATATATGCAAAATCTACATTATTTCACATTAAGGCTACTGAATCCCAGTGAATAACAAAGTTAGCTAATCACCACATTCAAAGAAGTTGCTTGTTCCAGGTTGTTCTTGGGACCCCAAAAATAATGTTGAGGTTTAAAACATGGAGACTCTTCATTTAATTAAAGTGGAAACCCAAAATATTCACACGTGAAAATCTTGCACAAAATTAGCCCCCTTATCTCAAGACTACTGCTTTGCTGGAGAATGAAGGTTCAATTTTGTCCTAGAAATTGAAAGAAAATTCATATGGTTACCTGCACCACTCTTTCAAACATGTGTGCCAGGGGAAGATAGGAGATCGAAATGTCATCACTGTTGGTGATAAAGGTGGACTGTACAGATAAGAGGCAGGCCATTAGAATACAGCTAAGCAACAATTGACATGTCAGCCTGAGATTCTTCAAAGGAAAATTAATCAATTAGGAATCTCAGTTCTACAAAAGCAGATACAGTTCTTTATCCTTTATCCAAATCAAATCAATCTGCAGTATTGAAAAGCAATCTGCTTAAGGTCAGGCATATACAATAGGCACAATATACAGGTATATCAATTGCTTCAATGAATTGAAATCTGGACGAACAATTTGCCTTCTTTCAAAACAGGAACAGCGTTACAGTGCAGAAGAATTTCTGGATCCGTCTGTGTTTCCCAAATATGCAATAACCTCCTTAAAAAAACTTCCAATCCCACTTAATGCTTTGCCTTTGAGTCAAGTCAAGTCAAGTTGTGTTTATTATCATAATCACAAGTACATGTATGCATAGGTGCAATGAAAAACTTACTTGCAGCAGCATCACAGGCACATAGCATTAGAAATACAACGTTCACAAGAAACACATAAATTAGTCATAAATTATAAAAATTTTGACCATCCAAAGGCATGTTCTCACTTTTCTTTCAGGGCTTTCAGAGTTGTCTCTATCTCTCCTATCTAAAAGCACCTGATTTTAAGCAGTAGTACACAAACACATGAGAGAAAGATTGTGGAAATATCAAACAAAAGGACAGATGCAAATTCAAAGGAAGAAGCACACAAAGCATTGTCTGAAGCATAATATATTTTTGTCCCAAGCCATTCCACAAAATATCTTTGCAAAATTATCTTTGACGTCTGGAAGCTCAACTTTTGCAGATATCCGAGCCTCTGTAACTTAATTATACATACCCCCATCATTGCAAAGAATGCTGCTGAATTAGCCACAACGTTTCCATGAGTCAACATAGCTCCCTTAGGGTCACCTGTTTCAGAAAATACAAAATGTAATCACTCATTATTCATGTTTAGCTACATGCAAGTTAAGAGCTCACTGTTAAACAGGTCTGCTCTCTCCCATGCGCAAATCCATTAAGACATGAACACATCTTTTATAGATCAAGGTGGATTATTCTAATTTACGTATTTGCCGAGCATATCAGGAAAATTAAAATCAATTTAAAATAAAAAGAGAAAATTTTGGAAACACTCAGCAGGCCAGGCAGCATCTGTGGAAAGAAAATCTTTGAATGAAGCTTCAGAACTGTTCAAGGAACCCAGACTTGAAATGTTAACTGTTTCTCTCTGCACAAATACTGTCTGACCTGCTGCATGTTTTCAGCATTTTCTGTTTTTATTTCAGATTTTTGCATCTGCAGTTTTTTGATTTTCTATTTAGAGTAAATTGACAGGAAGGACAAGGCTTCTGCCAAATAGATCCCCAACATTTGACTAAATTAGACTCAAGAAATGAGGTGATTTTAAACATAAGTTGTAAAATTTTGGGGAGTTACTTGGGAAAAGATTAATGAGGTTCACGAGAAAACTCTTCCCAAGGAAGCTCAGTACTGAAGTCAAACAGTGTCACTTGATTAATTTCTGGCATCATTTTCTTTTAAAGAGTTGGATTCTATGATGCTAAAATCCCATAAAATTAACTAATACCAGCCCTGGTCTTCAAACAACATGACCAATTTACATTCATTTGTTGTGATGTGGAACTAAACAAATATCCCCAAATCATGCCAGATGGAGCTCAGCAGGTACCTTGGCCAGATTGAAATCAAATGTTTGGGATCCAACAACAATGTGCACGTTATCCTTTCCATTCCTTGCACAAGGTATGTGTTATTCTCATTACAACCAACACACTTTAAGCAGAAAAGTCATGATGGGAGAAATTTCTCAAACCTGAGAATTGAAATACCTGTTGTTCCACTTGTAAAGCACACAACACTCAGATCATCAGGTTTTGGTGGCTAGAAAACAGTGAGTTATGTCTTATTTGAAAAGAAACATTAAATGTACAATTTACGCTGTGTATAAAATTAGCATTAAATTTAGGCATTGCAACGCATTAACTTGTTTAATCAATTAAAATGAAAAAACAACAAAGTTCCCTCTAATGTAGGAAGAAATCAGAATAATAAAGTCTGTATTTAATAACTTGGAGGTAGGAAAAAAAAAGGTCAAAAGGCTAAGGATTTTCCCATTTTTCTGCAACAAAGCCCTGTGATCATCTTGAATAGTTACTTAAACATGGTATATGGGTGGGGGTGGTGGGACAGTGGAGGAAAGACCTCCCCCCCCGGTTCAAAATAACTTGGTTCTGAAAAAAAACTTTAAAAATTGAGCTGTTTTACACCCAAATCAAATGCCAGGGAAGTTACATAAGTCTTATGTAAGGAGTGGCCAGGAGAAATCAGACCAGGGAATATGAAATTGATGAGAAATGCGAAAGTTCAAAGTAGCAAACTCACATATACGCCATTAATTTTATTATTTAATGAGAAGAGAAACAAAAAAAATGTAATTACAAGTAAAATTGAAGGGAAAGTTTAGATGCCAAGTTACCATTATTCCAAAGACACACAGACAGGGTTGCATTCACACTGAAGTCTTCAGCCAATCACTATGTTCCAAAGTACATTACAGCCACTGAAATGCTTGAAATGCAACCAATGTTGTAACATAATAGGCAACTTGTGCACAGTAACATCCCACAAACAAACAACTAAATGTTTCTTTTTGATAATGTTGGTTGAGGAATAGATATTGAGCAGGACACAAAAGAGATTTATCCTGCTATAGGTCAAAATAGTTCCAAGAGATCACCCACGTGCAGCTGACAGCACAGCTGGAGTCCCTGCTTAATGTCTTATCTAAAAGCCTGCACCTCAGGCAATCACACTGGAAGTACTACACTGAAGTTGCAGCAGAGATTTTGTGCTCATTCTTGAAACAGACGTGAGCCCATTGTCTGGAAAGCAATATTGCAATAGTGCCTTAGTTAGCAGATGTGCTTTATGAAGATCCAATATGATCAGCAGGACACAGATCTGCCTTACTTCAATTAACACAGTAGAACAAGATTGCATCAATTTCAAGGACAAGGTCAAAGTTAGGAGCTGACACGTAAACTTTAAATGCACTGGGATAGGTTTATGCCTTAAACCTATTAACTTCTCAGATATGTAATTAATAATCTGTTTCCTGTGTAGTTTTTTTTATTATGATTGCAACACTTCTTTGATTGTGTTTATCCAGTGATACATTTAAAACTATGTATTTTAACCTTGTCATACCACTAGTTTGGAATGTGGATAATTTTAGAATCATTAAAAAATGAAGTTACCAAACATCTAGATCAATAGAAGTGGTCAATGATTGACATACAGAGTTCATGAAATGGCAACAGATATCCTAGATGAGGGAAGACACACCGTATGTTGATATTCAGAAAGACAGACAAGATGATACATAAAGGTGTACAAGAAGAACACAGAGATAGAATTAAGGAGAGGATACTAATTCAGATTTTAAAAAAATGATTGTTGGGGGAGGAATTTGTAAGAATTTCCCAGAAATGCATCTAATCACTGTTTCGACATAGACATGGAGCTTGGAGTCAAGTCCAAATTTGTAGATAATGATAAGCTGGAGACACAAGTGGGCATCACAAGTAAAGAATTCAGAAGGAAATTCCAAAGGAATAGTTGACAGAATATTAGAACAAACATAAAAAAAAGAAAGCATTTATACCTTAATAGATAAACACTGATTTCAGGAAATGCTAGGTGATGTGGAAAAGCAAGGTATTAACACACCATTTTGCTAGGATAAGACCCTTTTAAATAAAAAAAGCTAATTAAATAATAGGTTTCAGCCTAGAAATGCAGAGTATAGAAGTTGAAACACAATGATGAAACTATTTGATAATCCAAGTAATTTCACAGTTGTCAAACATTCTGCAATTTGGTGTTGTGTTTCCAAGAATGCAGAGGCAATTGAAAGGATACAATAGGTTCACTCAGATATCATCTGACATGAGGCAATACAAGGAAAAACTACAGGCGTTATAATGGAACAGTACAAATGAAAGGGTGATTTGATAGTGATATTTTAAATTGTATTACCAAAACCCATAGAAACACAAAATTAATAGAAAATTAAACATAGAAAATTAAATGCAACTGATTTATAACACAGCAAGAAAACAGGCCTTACAGGACCAATACTTAAGAATATGTTATGAAGAGGTTTGAAAGATAGGAACAAAATAAAGGATCATGGAACATTATTATTGCTCACACAGATGAACATTATTGATTGGTTGGGTCCAACTGTTAGTTGGTAATTTCTGTATTTTCTAGACTGAGTGAGTTTCTTTATCTGGTACTACAAGAACTGGTTGGTGTTACAGCTCAAATCATGTTACAATTTTAGGCATCAAATAACCTTTCGATGTGGTGGTAAATCTCAAGAGAAATATGGGTAAAAGGGATTGAGGATTCATGAACAACTGCACTATTACACTGTAAATTTAGCTAAAATACTTACAATAGGTTTTCTAAGATTTTCCCTTCCAAGATCCTACGAAGAAAAACACATTAATAAAATTATGCATCTACTGTGCTTCTCAAGAGAGTCAGAACATTATGGTTAATGAGATATAAGAAAATAAATTAGGCTAGGAATTTGCTTAGTTGTCAAATTAATTAAATTAATTAAATTCCTATAGGGAACATGGACATTGCTGACAAGTCCAGCACTTTGCTACTCATTCAGAATGTCACAGTCTTTGAAGTTACATACAGAATCATAATACTGTCTCAAAAAGAACCTTGGTTCCTACCTGCATGCATTATCTGGCATATTAGCGTCTCTTTTTGCAATCTTACCTCAACTTCTTTCAGAGTGAGGACTTCAACCTTACAGTTGGTCCCACGTTCCTTTAAAGTGTCGTCAAATGGATCCATCAGAATAATAGTTGTTAACAAAGGTGTGTGCTTCGCTTCACAATTTTCCAACAAAACGATCGCTTTATTCATCTTGTCACAGATCACAGTCGAAATTTCAGCTATAAAATGTGAATGTTGTTTAACAAACTTCCAGCTCATAACAAAATACTCTGCATGAATCATTACCCCATGGTTATATCAAACAGAGTATTGAATAACCACTATTTAACACAGATAAATTACCCACTCGAGTATTAAATCAAAATGAATAAATGTTCAAGTAACCTTTAGTCATTAATTTTTCTCCTTGAAAGAAAACAATGAGAGAGGTCTCCTTGTCCCTGCCTTTTACCCCATCAGATTTAGCAGATTATCATTTGTCATCACCAACACACTGCCTTAATGACCATCAATGCCTCTGTAGTTCTCTTCACTTGGCTGCTTCCCATGTCATAGTCATACAACAAGGAACCAGGCCTGTCAACCACAGCATTTATATTTAACATCCAGTACCTAGATATAATAATCATATTTTCCAACACTCAGTCCATAGCTTTCTCTGCCACTATATTTGAAATGCTCATCTTGATACTACTTAAATATTGTGAGAATCTCTGCCTCCATCAACCTCTCAGGAAGTTAATTCTAGATTCCAATGACCCTCTGGATAAAAAAAAATTCTTTCTCATATTCCCACTAAACCTTCCTCTCCTTACCTTAAACCTAAGCCATTTGGTCATAGACACCACTGCAAAGGGAAAATGTTCTGACTGTCATGCATTCTATGTCCCTCATAATTTTTTATACCTCAGTCAGGTCACCCCTGAGCTATCTCTACTCCAAATAAAAATAGACCCCTCACCTTAACTACCAGTACTCTGGGATGTCTTCCATCACCTTAACGATGATTGCCCCTCCCCTGTATTTGACAGGGCTCTCAACTGCATCTGTTGCTTATCCTGCACTTCTGTTCTTAACTCCTCTTCTCCCACCCAGAACAAGGATGGGATCCCTCTTGTATTCACCTTCCACCACACCTGCCTTCATATTTAGTAGCTGATTCTCTATAATTTTTGCCACGTTTAAAGTGATGCCACATCTTCCCAGCCCCTACTATTCAGCATTCTGAAGGGACCGTTCTTTTCATGACACTTTGACTCACTCTTCCATCACTACCAACTATTTCTTTTCCCATGACACTTTCCCATTCAGGAGGTGCCTTTTTACCTTATGGTTATCAGAGGGTTAAAACAGCCATTACAGAATAGAAGCGTGGACAGTGTTTATAGGCGTAACAGACATCTAGAGATTGCCACATACAAGAATGGTTAACAGTCTGTAAAATTACTTGAGAATGTTAAGCAAACATAAGCACAGAGAGTGATAATGACTTCTTTGAAGAAGTGTGTTTCCATGATTGATTGATCACAAGATGAACTAATTCAGCATGAGATACCCCAGTATAATCTTTCGTCAGCTTCCCTATGCAGCAGTCATAAATTGGGAAAATAGTTTGCTTTACTAAGATCCAACATCTCAAAAGCAACAAGATATTATCCATTTAGTTGCAGTTAGACAAGAAACAAAAATTCCACTCGAAGACATATCCAGTGGCATCCAGGGCCTCAATGGCAGCAGAGGCATTGGTAATAAGAGGTAACTAGTGACCAAGGTTAAGGCAGAGAAATACCTAAGTGATGAGGCCTGGTCATCAGACCTATGTGGAGAGAGAAGTCTTTGTTAAGAGCAATCAGTTCCACACTCTCTGTACCTGATTGGCTTTGTATCAGTATCTAAGATGCTACACAATTGGTGAAGTGAAAAATGGAGCTAATACTGTGGAGCTAACAGTCCAGTTGCTACAGGACAAAGATGACTGAAATGGGTTGGACTTGGACTGGACTATCAACATAGTACTGTCTCATTGGAGCAGAACAGAAGGGATAGGTCTTGAAAATAGGATTTAACTCCTTACCAACCCCTGGAACAGCACAAGAAACTGGGATTGCACAGAGACCAAAGGACCACTACACACGAGAAACCCCAAGTCTGGAACTCAGGGGCTTAGGGAAGCCACATCTAGCTCAGACTGATCACCTCTTGTCTTGAAAGGTACAACATTGTGCAAGGTGTGACTACTTGTATCTTGTCTTTGCAATTAAGAGATTGACTAAACTTAAGAAAACTTTTCACCTGTTGGCAGTAGAGTGCCTTTAATATAAATGCAAATTCAACACAACAGTCTCATCATATCCCATTATACAGGGACTGAAATATTCCTTCCAGGGGAAGCAGTGATTCACTTCCTTATTCCAATTTACTGTGCTACATTTGCTTCTCATGATGTGTCTCCACCACATTGGAGAAATCAAACACAGATTTAGTGACTGCTTTGTAGAACATTTTCTTTCAGTCTGCAAGGGCAACCTGAGCTTCCAGTTGCTTATCACTTTAATTCTCCATCCCTCTCTTACTTCACTATGGTTGGCCTCTTCCACTGTTTTAACAAAGCCCAAAATAGACTTAAGAAACAGCACCTCATCTTCTGACTTGGCACATTACAGCCCTCAGCATGTGTCAGAAATGGCTAGTTCATGAACCTGTAACGTCAACTCAGTTATTTTCTGTTTTTTTATTTCATTTCCAGAATCTACAATGTTTTTCTTCTTTGAAGCTTTGCTTTCACAGTTCCAGAATTGTTTTCCCTTCTTTTTCTCTCCTTCTCCACTTTCATACAGATGTTTCTAATTACATTTCCCCCAGAGAGATCATTTGCAATTAACAAGCCTTCACCACCCTCTCTTAGCAGGCACCAGCACCTCTTGTATTGTTCAGTCTCTCTTGCTTTTCACCCTATCGCAGACATCCCCTATCTTGTCTCTCTGTCCCACCCCCTTCTATGGAATTTAAAACAAGTTTTGTTTCCAACTTTTCTCAGTTCTGTTGAAAAATGATCAAACTATAATTTTAATTCCTTTTGTTTCTTTCTCTAAGATGCTGCCTAACTTATTGGGTATTTCTGCATTCTGTTTTTATTTCATATATCCAGCATAGAGTCATAAAACAATACAGCATGGATACGGGCCCTTTGGCCCAACGAGTACATGCTGACCATGTTGTTCACCTAGCTAGTCCCAATTTCCTGCTTTCAGTCCATATCCCTCCAGGCTCCTCCCCGCTACTGTTTTTCTTTGCTTTTCAATCATTATAGTTTGGTTCCATTGCCATGAAAATACATTGGCCAATTGCCCATTCATCAAATCTGCTAAAGTGTTTTCCACTACATTTAACGCAAACCTGCTGATACTATGAACTTTGCAATCTTAATGGAGTTTAGCCATTTCATCGTTGGGAACTGAGCTAGAATATTTTTTGTTTGTCTTGTCGACAGCCACCAGACCAGTCTTAACCATTGCTTCTGTATAAAAACACACCCTACTTTTGCCATATATTTTTGGCTGGGAAAAGATTGTTGGAGATAAAAAGTACAAGATGGACAGCCATTATTGTTACTGAGATATGGGTGCAATCAATTATTATTTCACACACTGCTGCTGAGGGATAAAAACTAGGGGCATGTCAATGCAACATAAGAATGAGCTGCAAAATCATACTGTATAACATAACTAACCGTTAGGACACATCTCTCTGTACACATAGTCAATCTTTGACACAATTCCCTTTAGACCTCATAGATTGAATACAAAAATAATTTAAGATTTGTTCTTCCCTTGTACCTACCTTTATTAATGATGTATACAATAGCATCAGGTCCAAGAGTGTCATACAGTGGTATCACTGACATAGAGTAGGTATAGCAAGCCAACTCAGAAATTATCCACTAATGAAAAAAGAGAAGATCTGGTATTAGAGCCCAAAAACATATTCTGAAATCTGATTATCTCAATTTATAAAATACTGTTCTACAATAGAAATATTAAGAAACCTCAATGGCTGTCAAGTTCAAGACAAAGTTGTCTATAGACATGTCATGCCTTGAAAACAATGTAACAGCAATATATATGTGCTGTTCTTGAAGATAGGCCTAAGTCCAATTATTCAGGGTCGAAATGTTTATTGCAGGAAGATAAACATAGCCAAATATTCATCAAAAAGGGGCAATATAGTTAGGCAAATGTAACACATAAGCAACTGAAAATACAGTGTTTTGTTATGAGAATTGGAGATAAATTCTAATGGTTCAAGTGGCTATTATCTTTTCTAATATTCTTAAGATTATACTTTGATCTCCAAATTCATCCCAAATCAAGCAGATTATCTCTGAAAAGCCTGGCCACAGAGTCCAAGTTACTTATCTGGCTTTATTGCCTGTGTGATGAACAAGTATAAATAACAATAGATTTGAGATTTTTGCATTAAGATTTTTTTTGCAAAAGAAACATATATTTGTCTTATCTGTTAACTGTTCATGTTGGCAGAGCACACCTCAATCCTTTTCAGTTTTCAGTTAATTAGTTACAGCTAGAAAGGGGACTTTGGCATTATTAACACAAATTTGACAGGCTGTTATAGGAAAATATTGAAGTAAGTCCAAATTAAGTACGTTTCCTGCTTATTTTGGCTGCTAGTTACCACTGGCCTTCCATGTTTGTGAGACAATTTAAAGAATGTGGATAGAAATGATCGAGAGGAAATGATGCTTCGAACCTTACATATTACAAATGTACCCTGGTGTCAGGTTATAATGTCCACTTCAGAAATCAGGCAAAATGCTACAACTTGCCAAAATGAAATAAAGTCCTTTATTATGGGTTTGTGAAGCATAGTTATTCATAGTAAAAGGTACCATGGTTCAATATCCTTTACCTCAGGTCTATTCTGAGCAAATACCCCAATGTACTGCTCTGGGCATGGATTGCATCCACGATGTAAGAGACCTGATCCAAGATACTCCGCTCTATCGGACACCTACAAGTAAATGAGAAGAGTTTCAGGTCCGGATTTACGCAGAACACGTGCATTTTTCACCTATTCCATCCAATTGGCATTCTACAACCTGCTGCTCCCAGCTATGCCACGCTTTTAAGTCAACATCCCTAATTCATGTATGACCCAAAGTTGACTCCCTTGGACTCCACCCTTAATTAACCCCTAATGTTGTCCTTAATTTGTTTCTGATGCTATTGGTGTCAATTGCTGCCAATACTTACACTAACAGGAAGAATACAAAAATGAGAAATCCTGCCTCAAAATTCGAAAGGGAACGATGCCAAATGGGGCCACTAGCACTGTAACTTTAGAAAAGGTATGAGCCTCCTTAATACGTTAGCCTGTGGATTTAGTTAAACGTATGTGAGATGATTGCATCACCAGGGAATATGTGGTTGGCAAGCAGAAGGAGAAGGTAATGTAGTAGAGAGAGATAAGGCAGGAGAAGACGGGAATGAAGAAGAGGAGAAAGTATGGCAGTAAGAATAAATCCTGGTAATACAATAGAGAAGAGTTTGGCAGAAGTGAGCACCAGAGGTAGAAGAAGCGGAGAAGGGGCACCAGCTCTGATATGGTGGAAGAGGTCATCAGTGTGAGAAGGATTAGGATGAAGATAAAGGACTGTATGAACTGTGAACATTGAAGAAGTTTCAGTGGAAGGGTGGGTGTTTGGATAATGTGGTGGTACCTTGTGTCTCAAAGCCCTTGGAGCTGATAAAATGCTCCTATAATTTCACCCCCACACCTCCTTCCCACCACCCTCACCCAAAGTGCAGGCAGGTGTCTCACTGCACTTGTGGAGCACTATGGATTTGCAGGTTATGCTACTTACAACAATGTTTTCTGCAGGAAGGTATTACTTGCATCTATTTTGAAATGCAATAATGCAATTAGGGCCCCCAGAACATTTTACTTTGCGACTGCTTCTGCCTACAGGTTGTACTTCATATTACCTGCTGCTAATTGATTTTTATGAGTAGGAAATTCAGGTCTTTCAATTGCAACTGCACTTTGGACACATTATATTAGTGCCATTCAGTTTCACTTTTCAGACAAAAAATATCAATTGTAAAACATTAATAAAAATATCAAAATTATCCAAGTGCCTTGAAGGCAGTGATTTTGGTTTGGATCATTACCCAGAACTGTTTTTCACCTGTTCATTGTTCAGTAGACAATTTTTCCTAGTTTTATATGTGAACATGTTAGAACTTACAAAGACAGATATGTTATGCCTTCCCGTAAGTTTATGATTTTCCAAAAAATACACTTTCTTATCATTGCTAATTTTTCAATAATCTCTTATCTAAAAATTCAGTCAATTGCAACTCATGCAAAAGGAAGCTTTAGTCCAAAGTTCAATTGCATAACTTTGCAGTACAAATGGAATTCACAGTGTGATTCAGATCCCTGAGGAGATAAGGTGTATTTAGATTTGGCAGTGTGGAGTTGGGAGATCACAACTCATAACTGCTTTCCCCACTATATACAAAACAAAACCCACTATTTATTATTTTCCTCTTCTCTGAATCAAGATCCAATCCTAACAGATTGCAAATTGTGCCTTCCCATTCCCCAAGCTCACCCACAGTTTGGACCTCTATACTATTTCCAGCATTTTCATATGAATTCAACATATACCTGCTTGTAAGAGAGCCACTGATAAGGCTGGTTAGGCTTGCGGTAACCCAGACAAGGTCCATCACCTGACAGGAGAGAAATATTTAATACTGTTGAACAGTGAAAAAGCAAAAAACACAATAGATCCCATTTAGAAATTTCAGAGTATTTTACTACCTGATACATGTAAACCTCTTTGGAAAGCTTCATAGATTGTTCTGACATCATCGTAAAAATAAGATATCACTTCATCATTTTTCAACACTGCATTTCTCCTGGCACCTCCACTGTTCTGCAAATAAAAAGAACTAAAATAGACTTCCTTTCGTGAAACTTCATGATGAAACAGATGATACTGAAATTTAGACTGATTAAAAGTACATTAGCATGGAGCACTCCCAGATCAGCTCACAGCATGTTCTGTTACAACAGACTCCTCCCACTGCACTACTTGTGTGCATTTTTATTGTATAAATCTAGAAAGCTTAATGGATAACAGAAAGACTAACTACAATTTCCCTAATGAGTTATAATATTTTAAGAATCCCAATGAGTTCAGAAAAAACTGTAACAGTGAGTTGAAGCAGCCCAAACTAATTTAAACCCTTCTGGCTGGTGGAGTCAAAGCACTTGATTCACAACCTTAACTTGACCAGAATGAATTCAATATTAATGATCACAAGACACCATTTCATTCCCCCTACCCTTGCAACCCTCCTTCCACTCTTTATTTCTTTTCTCCCTTTCATCCCTACTCCCACACACACCCACTGAATAAACAAAGCCACCATAGTAAAATATTAAAGTTAGAAAGGGCAAAATTTCCTCAGACAGCATAATACACAAATTCATCACCAAATGCATAATGAATCATATTAAATCACCAAATGCATAATGAATCATATTAACCACGATTGAGTCCATAGTAAATAGTGACACAGCTGATCAGGGTTGGGTTAGAGACACTAAAACTGACCTCAACAAGTAATATTTATACATGGTTGAGAAATTATTGGCTAGGAGCATTTAGTGCATTCAGAAAAAAAACATTAGGGAAATAGTCAAAAGAGGTTTAAGTAAGCAAGTGTGATTGATTATTGTTTCTCCTTTATAAAATGAAAATCTTTGTCTTAAGTCTAACACAAATTTCATACAGATTAAGTTAAAAGTTATGAATAAAAGCATTTCCTTAAATACATTTTTATCTACTCATGTCATCTTTGTCAAGGAAATTTTGTTCAACTCACCTTGATTTGCACAGATTGGTTGGAAAGATCACATAATGATTTGATAGGTTTTGGCTTGGCCCTCAACCAGTAAATAATAGTACCAATCAAGATAAAAATTGGCACAAAGGAGGTCAGGAACAGGATGCTCATCGTTTAAGTTCTGGAGCACAGTTGTGGCTGTAATATTTATATAAAAATAGTCATTCAATCATTTTGCAATATTCATCATCTCAACATATTTACCTATCTTAATTGCTCTCTGAGCAAATAGATTTATATGGTATCTAATTTTGTTTACATCCAGAGACTGAGACTTGAAAACCTTATAATGGCACAAAAGCATTGTGTGAAGCAGGATGAGTAATTTGTAAAAGTTATGAAAAGATTTTGATTAAGAGTTCAGTAAACTGTTGTCACAAACTACAAAAAGCCATTAAGTAACAGAAACCCCTTATAGTATTTTTGAATAACCCCAGTTTGAAGCTCTGTAATTTCAAAAACATACAGGTAGGTTAACATGGGTTTAAATGGGCAGCACGGACTCGTTAGGCCAGAAGGGTCTGTTACTGTACAAATAAAGCTTTTTTTAATAAAGCTTTTAAAGTTTTTAAAAAATAAAGTAATTGATGAATGTTGGTATGTTGTGCATTCTACTAACTGGCAATCAGATGTCATGACAACAGATTCTGGTGACACAAGGTTCCTCTGAAGTTTAGCTAAGAAAGATAATGGCTTATCTTCCTTCAAACATCACGTTTCGTAAAATTTTCTGCCAGATTGCTTCTTTCTGATATCTTCATTGAATTCCTGTGACAACTAACTGCAATCCATTTCCCATTTCCTTCCCTGTCCTCATTGTTATTTCCTTCACCCCTCCCACCTGCATGTTTCTTTGTCTAATGGCCTAATTTGCAGAGAAGGCTTTTTCCTCAATGACCATAATATTTCAGAAATATTCACTCACTTGTGGTGAGAGTGAGGCAAGGAAGTATTTGTTGAAACAATATTTTTAGGACTAACATCAGGAGGTTGCTTATCAACCAGAATGATAAGCATATGAATTGTACTCTGAGACAGAGAATTGGAGGCAAACTAATGTGATGCTGCAAAAGGGAGAAAAACATTAGTGTGATCCTAAGTGATTCCACTGAGACAGGCCGATGACCTTACTGATCTTTAATAGCCTGTGATGTAAATGATTCTCAATGGTAACTGGAGTAGGACAAAAGTTTCTCTACCAACAATACTCTATTGGAAAAAAATAAACACTTTTTCAATCAAGAAAGCAAACATTTTATGCAGTAGTTAGAGCAACTGAAAATGGAAAAAATTAAAACAAAATTAAAACTTTAGTGTCCTTATGGGATATTGATAATGTGAATCATTTGTAATTTTTAATAATGGTGTCTTTAAGATTAACAAATTCCATTATTAAAATTTCCATTTATCAAAAATACATTGTATTGAATATTATGAACTTTATCTCTGTTATAGTTCTCATTGTTTCACAATGCCTCGTCTCTCCCTCCTTCCACACTGCTGCCTCTTTGAAGGTTCCTCACTGGCCAAGTCACTGCCCCTTGCTGCTACCCAGCTGCATTATCTACTGACTCTTCACTGCGCTTTTGCCACATCTCTAGTCCTCCTCTCCACCTTGCCAGATCTGCACCCACCTGCACTGTACCCTATGAGAGATTGTGACATCAGTACTGTATTCCAGTGATGGACCGGCACCCACTGGTATTGAGCACATTTTATACCAATAGACCCATGCCTTACCAGCAGGTCCAGAGATGAATATGGACCTGGATATGAATTTGGGCCCAGGGGATCAGACCAGGCCAGGATAGTCTCCGAGTCTCTGGTCCCCGGCTATCACATGTCTGGGTCCACATTCCCAGTTCTAGTCAGGTCCTTGATCATGAGTGAGCATCAAGGCCTAGCATCAGGAGGGTCCTGGAAGTGGAGTCATTCTAGGGCATTTGTCCAGGCTGGACGCATTCATCCTGCAGAATGGATATGGCTAAATGGTCACATGTTGTGCACCACAGAACTAGGTTCATATGCTGAGAAACATGGGCAAAGGCTTATGGGCTAGGTGTCAGCACAGACGTTGTGGACCGAAGGGTCTGTTCCTGTGCTGTAATGTTCTATGTTCTAAATGACCTCTCAGTGTAACATTAATGTGATTCCATGTACGTATTGAATAATTTTAAGTTTGACCTTGTAACTCTGAGAAATTTCCAGACATCTTAATGTACCACAATTGTGTATTTCAAAGTATTATGTAATTTTATTTGTCAATGAGTAATCAGAAAATATATGGGGTCACAAATGAAATCTATAGTTATAATTTATAGTTCAATGGAATGAGATTAGGATATGGGATGGTTTAAGATAAATTCTTGCTCAAACAAATTACAGAATAGCTATTTACTCATCAGTGAATGACACTTGTGATTGAAGCAACATGATTGTTAATCTACCTCCAGGATAAAATTTAACCATATTTTTAAAGCTAGCTTTATTGACAAATTATGAAGCAATCTGATTTGTATGTACATTAACAATACATTGGAGTTTCAAGGCAAGTTTATTTAAAAAGGCATATTTTGCTAAATAACATCCTGACTTATATTTCCACAGAAATAAAATGTTCTCTGTTGAAGTCCTTCAGGTTGATTGCATAAGAATTGCAAAACAGCCATCAGTGAGCATATGCTATTCCCAATTCACTGCGAGATTTTCACATGCAATACAATACATCTCACCACAGCAAACTGTCCACTAGCAATTTTTCTGATACTTCATTTTGTAACGATCAAGATATGGCAAATGGTATCAAAGATCATATAGTCTTGCTATCTGGCTTAATGTCTGAAAGAATGTTGAATACAATCCTTCCAGGTGTTGTAAACAGATCCTTTTATTTTGCAGCTTTAAATGTTAGTTATTGATCAGGTGTCGCAGCAGCATCGCTACTGCTTCACAACTCTGGCAACCTTGGTTCAATCTTAATCTTTGCTGCTGTCTGTGTAGAGTTTGCATGTTCGTCCTGTGACTGTGTGGGTTTCCTCCAGGTGCTATGGTTTCCTCCCACATCTCAAAGACTTGAGGGTTGGTAGGTTGATTGACTATCGTAAATTGCCCCTGTGTGTCGGTGAGTGGTAGAATCTGGGTGAAGTTAACAGAAATGTGTGGAGAATAAAGTAGGATGTATAAGAGGGTGCTTATATTCTGTCAGTGACAACTCAGTGGGCTGAACCCAAGACACTTATTTATAGTTATTGAGAGAAGTCCAGAGAGTTAGTCAATCTCTTGCACCCCTTTATCAGTTCAAGAACAGAACTGGAGTGGGATTGAAGGAAGTCACATTGGCTCACTTGGTGGGGAAAAAACCCCCACAAGAGTAAGAGAAAGTCAAAAGAAAAAAGAAAGAAAGATACACTGCTTCAAAACAATGCCTAATAGCTTTATCACATTTTGTATCCTTTTGTAAAATATTCTAAGAAAAAGAATTACTTAATAATGTATTCAGAGAGTTGGATTTTTAAAAGGTGTAAAAAGATTTGAAAATAACAGGAGACCAGGGATGAAATGTCTGTTGGGGTGTTCTGCTGTTTACGTTGAGAAAAATTACCCATTAATGTGGGGAAATGCAGCATGATCCATATTTTAGTTGTTCTGGAAAATCAAGTTTCTGTGATTGTTTTCACTTACCTCAGTCATTACTATTAGAGTCCCTGAGTCATAGGGAGATACAGCATGGAAGCAGGCCCTTCAGCCCACCAAGTCTGTGGCAACCATCAACCACCCACCCTTACACTAATCCTACCCTAAGTCATTTTCTTCTCCCCACATTGCCATCAATTCTCCTCAGAGTTTACCACTCACCTACACACTGGGGCAATTAACAAAATAAAGCAACCTAATGTATTAAGTCAATCTACCCTCAGAGAAAAAGAAGTTATGCCCACATGAAAAACATCAACGAGGATGATATTTTTGGATTCCTGGGTATTACAATTAGATGTAGTTCAATGAGAACTGACTCCCATAATAGAACAATTAGACTACTTATAGGAGAGGCTGTTGACAATCAAGCTGAAATTGTATTCATAGTACACCTCAGTCTGTTGTATTGAGTCTGGTCAAATGACTCTAACCCTGTGCACAAGATGATTCAGAAAATTCAACTTTACCCCCAGGGGAAGGGGAGGATGAAATCAGATTTTAAATGGGTGTTGGCTTTCACCCTCAAATATGAATCACATCAATATTCTGCAAATCATTTCATTATTAATTTAGTAATTTCAATAGAGATATACACAGCTGTTTAAGAAAAGAAAATTAAATAGGGGTGGGGCATTGTCTCGTTGGTTAAATTAAAGATCTGCATGCTGATTGGCTAACTCATTCATCATTGGGAAAGACATTCCATAATATTTTTGAAATTTTGAAAGAGCCAACAACAGTAAGTCCCCCAAAAGCAAACTCAAAATGCTGTCAACAAAAATAAAACCAGGTCTAAATTAATCAAAACTTTTATTTTCAGCTATTAAAATTTTGATTGAGTAACCTTTGGCTTGTAATAGCAATTTCAAGCTATTGCTACTATTTAAAGGGTAATCAGTTGTCTGTTTCTTATTGTAGTGGAGATTGCCAGACATGTTACATCAATGTTCACATTTCACAAAGTACAAAGTTCACAGGGCAAAATCTTGGTATTCTGTTGAAAGAAGATTGAATTAATTTTATTGGCTTTGTTAATGAAACACTGCAATAAGAGACAAAAAGTCTGTCATCAGATAGAAATCTGCACTGCTACATGTATTTAAAAATAAAAAAAAGGTACCTTCAAGCTGAAAATAGCAACTTGCAAACATTGTAATACAACTACAAATATAGGCAAAAGGTATTGAAATGAAAATTTGTTCTGTGAAGTCTGATTGCGACCACAAACAGTACATAACTAAATTAAAAATCCAATGATTATATTTTATTAGCAAAACATTTGAAGCAACCCATGTACCAATCTAATGTACTGATAACACCTATAATTTTAATGCTTAGGTGAGAGGTGCTTTTTACATTGTACAGAACAAGTTAAGGCTATAAATTTTTTAAAAATGCAATATTCACCAAGAACAAACAGCAATAGAATACATTTATTATGAAATTAAACATTTATTTGGTTAAACATTTACTAAAGTGAGCTTGGATATGCCAGTCAGCATCTATACTGGACAACATCTAAATTATTTCTGGAAATTACTTTGGGAAAGAAAAACATCAAAACAAAATGGTTTAATTTTGCAGTTATCTTTTTTTTACACAAATTGACCTCTAGATGTTATAAAGTGCATTGTTATCAATTAAATTTTAATTTTTTAAAACATTTTTGAGTTTTATTTACAGCATGGTAACAAGCCCTTCTGGCCCAACGAGTCTCTGCCGCCCATTTTAAACCCAAATTAACCTACCCGTACGTCTTTGTAACATGGGAGGAAACCAGAGCACCCAGAGGAAACCCACGCAGACACGGGAGAGCGTACAAACTCCTTACAGACAGCGACGGGAATCGAACTGTAATAGTGTCGCGCTAACCACTACACTACCATGCCACCCACGGTATATTGTTCTTTTTTATCCTAATTAATTTCAACAAACAATCTGCTGGAGGAACTCAGTGGGTCGAGCAGCATCAGGACCTGAGACCTGAGTCCTGATGCAAATTTTCGACCTAAAACGGCGACATTTCCTTTCCTCCTGCAGACACTGCTCAACCCTCTGACTTCCTCCAGCAGATTGTTTATTGCTCCAGATTCCGGCACCTGCAGTATCTTGTGTGTCTCATTTGCTTGGCTATTAGGTTTAGATATCACTATGTTAATACAATGGAATCCAACACTGATAGCTATAGTCTTTTAATCAGTGCATTGAACAATCTTAAATCTGTCCTCACAAAACACACAACTAAAGCAGAGGGGCAAAAACATACTGTTAGCATGACTCCTAATATTTGACACTCTGAATAGATTTCAATCTTTAAGAATATTGTGCATCAAGTCAATTTAATTTTATGAACTCAAAAACTTAAGCAAAGAATCTGAAAGTTAGAATTGGATTTGTTTGAACTCAAAGGCTACAATTAAAGAAATTGTTTCACTCAGCTCAGAAAAAAATAATCAATGTTTAAATGTCAAGTATATACATTGCTGATTTAGATCAAATAGAAAGGAAAGAGCAGAAGAAAACAAATTATTCTCACCTTATCATGAGCAATGGACTCAAAATGTCAGAAGTAGGGTATTATTTATACAAGGATAACTATGTTGCACTAAATCAACATGGAAGAAAGCAACTTTACATACCTATTAGTTGAGCAGTTAATAACTGTGGGTTGAAATGGAGTACTTAAGGCTGAACCACCTATCTTTATTGCTGGAGCTGCTTTGTGACAGGTGCTCCAAGCAGCAGTTTGGGTTTAAAGTTTATATGTATATATAGACATACTGCTCACACAGCACTTGCTCAAGATCATTTCTTCCATAGTGGAATTTCACTCCTGTAACCCATGGCAAATAGCCAACTTCCGATTAAAGAAGCCACTGTGCCCAGGTAATCTTTGAACCTCTGCTGAGATGAGTTCAAAGGTTCAATTTGCTCAAACAATGCTGATTGTCGCAACAACATCTCAACAAGAAAATGAATCTTAAATGGTTTTATTCACCTTTAACTCTTGTAGGCAGGGTGACTTTGGGACCGACCCAAGCTCCGTCCGATATGTAATTGGTGGGGTGCCACAAGGATCAGTACTCAAGCATCAGCAATTTACATTCTGTATCAATGGTTTAAATGAGTAAAATGAGTGTATTGTTTCCATGTTTTCTGACAAAACAAAACTAGATGGGAATATAAGTGTAGAGAAGGACATGAAGACCCTGCAAGATATACAGAGCAAAAAACTGATTCAAGAAGAAAATGGCAGATGGAATAAAATGTGGGGAAGTCTGAAATTGTCCACTTTAAGCAGAATGGAAAAGTGGAATTTATTTTTTAATGAGGAGAGATGTTGCAACTGTTGTTGCACATGTTGCACAAATGTTGATTTGTGGAAGGACTTAAGGACTCTTATAAACAAATGAAAGGAAGTTATTGTGTACATAAAGCAACTAATCCTAATTAGTAATTTAACTTTCATTGCAAACTTGTCAGAATATTAGGATAAGGAAATATTATTGCAGTATACAGCTTTGGTGAGATTACACCTGGAATACAGTGAGTAATTTGCTCTGCTTATCTAAGGCAGGATATATTTTCCTTTGACGTAGTACAATAAAAGTCTGCCACACTAAATGCTAAAAGTAAATCAGTTAGATTTCATGCTCTTTGCAGAAAGATTGATTAGAATGGGTATATATTTTTCTGAATTTTAAAAAGCAACAAAGAACCACTAAGCAAGCAATAAGGAAAGGGAAGATAGATTATGAAAGTAAACTAGCACAAAATATAAAAACAGATAGTAAAAGTTTTTATAATTGTATGAAGCAGAAAAGGGTGGCTAAAGTGAATGTAGGTCCCTTGGAAGATGAGAATGGGGAATTAATATTAATGTGGAAATGGCTGAGGCCTTGAACAACTATTTTGTGTCAGTCTTCACTGTGGAGGACATGTCTAACATGCCAAAGAAAGATGTTATGAATATGATGGGTGGTGAGGACCTCGATACAATCACTGTCACTAAAGAGGTAGTGTTGAGCAAACTAGTGAGCCTCCAGTTAGACAAGTACCTTGGTCCTGATGGGATGCATCCCAGGGTACTGGAATGGCGGAAGTTATAGTAGAGGTATTTGTGACAATTTACCAAAATTCTCTGGACTCTGGGTAGGTCCCAGCGGATTGGAAGACAGTGAATGTCATGCCACTGTTTAAAGAAGGATGTAGGCAAAAAGCAGGAAACTATAGGCTCATTAGCTTAACTACTGTAGTCAGGAAAATGCTTGAAGCTATCATTAAGGAAGAAATAGTAAGACATCTGGATAGAAGTGATTTCATCAGGCAGTCACAGCATGGATTCAGGAAGGGCAGGTCATGTTTGACAAACTTACTGGAGTTCTTTGAGAATATAATGAACATAGTGGATAGAGGGGAGCAGGTGGGTGTTGTATACTTGGATTTCCAGAAGGTGTTTGATAAGGCATTGCATAAAAGACTTATACGTAAGAAGGATGCATGGAGTTGGGGGTAATGTATTGGCATCGATTGTTAACCAATAGAAGGTAGAGAGTTGGGATAAATGGGTGTTTCTCTGGTTGGCAATCAGTGGTGAGCAGGATGCCACAGGGGTCAGTGCTGGGCCCACAAATGTTCACGATATACATTAATGATTTGGAAGAGGGGACTGAGTGTAGCGTATCTAAGTTTGCTAATGACACTAAATTGAGTGGAAAAGCAAATTGTGCAGAGGATGCGGAGAGTCTATGGAGAGTCTGTGGAGAGATATGGATAGGTTTAGTGAATGGGCAAGTGTCTGGCAGATGGAGTACAATGTTGGCAAATACGAGGTCATCCACTTTGGAAGAAAAAATAGAAGATCAGATTATTATTTAAATGGTGAAAGATTGCGGCATGCTGTTGTGCAGAGGGATTGGGAGTGCTTGTCCATGAATCACAAAAGGTTGGCTTGCAGGTGCAACAGGTTATCAAGAAGGCAAATTGAATGTTGGCCTTCATTGCTAGAGGGATTGAATTTAAGAGCAGGGAGGTTATGCTGCAACCGTACAGGGTACTGGTGAGGCCACACTAGAGTACTGTATGCAGTTCTGGTCTCCTTACTTGAGGAAGAATATACTGGAGACCAAATCTGTGCCAGGTGCAGTCACCTCAGCATCAAAGCTTCCCTGCTTTTATACCCATACTCTTCGTAACAAAGGCCAACATTTAATTGGTTTTCCTAATTACTTGCCATACCTTATGCTCACATTTTGAGGGATTATTATTACGGATAGTCAGCATGGGGCAGGTCATGTCTTACAATCTTGATTGAGTTTTATGAGGAGGTGATGAAGGTGGTTGATGAGGGTAGGGCAGTGGATGTTGTATACATGGAAATTAGTAAAGCTGATGACAAACTCCTTCATGGTAGACTAATCCAGAAGATTAAGACACATGGGATCCACAGTGACCAGACTGGATTCAAAATTGGCTTGGCCATTGAAGGCAAAGGGTAGGGGTGGAGGGGTGTTTCTCTGACTGGGCGTCTGTGAGCAATAGTGTTCTACAGGGATCAGTGCTGGCACATCTGTTGTTTGTGATATATATAAATGATTTCAATAAAAATCTAGATGGACTGGTTAGTAATTTTGCAGAGCTGTGGAGTTGTGGACAGTGAAGAAGCTTATCAAAGGATACAGCAAAATATTGATCAGTTGGAGATATGGGCAGAGAAATGGAAGATGAAGTTTAATCTGGACAAGTGTGAGGTGTTGCACTTTGGGAGGTCAAATACAAGAGAAAGTATACAGTAAATGGCAGGACGCTTAGGAGCATTGATGTACAGAGGGATCTTGGGGTGCAAGTCCATAGCTCCCTGGCAACACAAGTAGATAGGGTGGTAAAGAAGGCATACAGCATGCTTGCCTTCATCAGTTGAGGCTTTGAGCATAAAAGTTGGGAAGTCACGTTGCAGCTGTATAAACCTTTGGTTAAGCCACATTTGGTGTATTATATGAAGTTCTGGTTGCCACATTATAGGAAGGATGTAGAGGCCTTGGAGAGGGTGCAGAAGAAGTTTATCAGGATGCTGCCTGGATTAGAGATTATTAGCTATAAGGAGAGGTTGGACAAACTTGAGTTGTTTTCTCTGGAGCATCAGAGGCTGTGGGGAGCACTGATAGAAATTTATAAAATTTTGAGAGGCATAGATAAGGTAGATAGTCTTTTACCCAGGGTGTAAATGTCAAATGCTGAAGGTTTGAAGGTGAGAGGAGGAAAGTTTAAAGGAGATTTATGAGACTTTTTTTTACATAGAGAGTGGTAGGTGCCTGGAACGCACTGCCAGGGGACGTGATGGAAACAGATATGATAGTGATGTTTAAGAGGCATTTAGAAGACACATGAATATGCAGGGAATAGAGGGATATGGATCATGTGCAGGCAGATGGGATTAGTTTAAATTGACATCATCATCACCACAGACATTGTGAGTTGCAGGGCCTGTTCCTGAGCTGTACTGTTCTTTGTTCTATTTATTAGAATCCCTAGATTGCTTTATACCACAACATTTAGTAGTCTCGCTAGTTTAAACCCCTGATGTTCAGAATGGCTCAAACTCATGCTCCTGCTCAATGGTTCTGAGCTGGAGATATTCAAAGCATTTCTTGCAGATGTAGGATCTGGGACAGTCTCCTCTCTGCACGTTCCCACTTACTACAGTGCTGGTACATACCCCACCCTTCATTCTTTACTCATAGAGACTATATAAATCAGGTCTTCTTTCTCTGTATTAAATTACTTGAATTAGGCAAAAAAAACAGCTGTGTGAATTTTTATCAAAGTACAGTGTAATGTAAGGCAATTTTGATATTCCGATGCATCGTTATGATAGGATATCTGGTCTCTCAGAGATCCTGGAGTATGAAAGCATCCAACTGATAAGCACAAGTAGATTGCTTTAAATGGACCTTTGGAATTTGAAGAGTTTAAGTTTAGGTTTTGTGGAATAATTCCAACAATTGAAGTCATGCTTGGATTCCCAAATTTAATTGCTAAAACTGATATCTGTTTGGTGGGTTTCTTGAACAGTAAACCTGTATATCTCAGTAACGAAAGAAGATGTGCTGGAACTTCTGAAAATCATTAGAATAGATAAGTCACCGGGGCCAGACGGGATATATCCAAGGTTATTATGGGAAGTGAGGAAAGAGATTGCTGCGCCCTTGGCAACAATCTTTGCATCCTCACTGGACACAGGAGTAGTGCCAGATGATTGGAGGGTGGCAAATGTTGTTCGTTTGTTTAAGAAAGGGAGTAAGGATAACACTGGGAATTACAGACCAGTGAGTCTTACTTCAGTGGTGGGCAAATTACTGGAGAAGATTCTTAGGATTTATGGGCATTTGGAGAAACATAGGCTGATTAGGGACAGTCAGCATGGCTTTGTGAGAGGCAGGTTGTGCCTCACGAGCCTGATTGAATTCTTTGAGGATGTGACAAAGCACATTGATGAAGGTAGAACAATGGATGTGGTGTACATGGATTTTAGTAAGGTGTTTGGTAAGGTTCCTCATGGAAGGCTCATTCAGAAAGTCAAGAGACATAGGATCCAGGGAAACTTGGCTGTGTGGATTCAGAATTAGCTCCTTCATAGAAGGCAGAGGGTGGTGGTAGATGGAACGTATTCTGCCTGGAGATCGGTGACAAGTGGTGTTCCGCAGGGATCTGTTCTGGGACTCCTGCTCTTTGTGATTTTTATAAATGAATTGGATGAGGTTGTGGAAGGGTGGGTTAGTAAGTTTGCTGGTGATACAAAGGTTGGTGGTGTTGTGGATAGTGTAGGAAGTTGCTGTAGATTACAGCAGGATATTGATAGAATGCAGAGCTGGGCTGAGAAGTGGCAGATGGAGTTCAACCCGGATAAGTGTGAAGTGATACACTTCGGGAGATCGAATTCGAAGGCAGAATGCCAGGTTAATGGCAGGACTCTTAGCAATGTGGAGGAACAGAGGGATCTTGGGGTCCACGTCCATAGATCCCTCAAGGTTGCCATGCAGGTCGATAGGTTGTTAAGAAGGCGTACACAGAGAGTGGTGGGTGCATGGAATGCACTGCTGGCAGAGGTTGTGAGGGCAGATACATTAGGGACATTTAAGAGACTCTTAGATAGACACATGAATGATAGAGAAATGGGGGGCTATGTGGGAGGGAAGGGTTAGATAGATCTTAGAGCAGGATAAAATGTCGACACAGCATCGTGGGCCGAACAGCCCGTACTGTGCTGTAGTGTTCTATGTTCTATCTCAATAAAAAAGCTTGAAGATGGCTATAAAATAGCTATATCTGAGCTCCAGATAGAACTTCCAGGAATGCCTTCCCCTTCCCTGATATTTCAGAGTGCCACAAGCTTATTCTCCTGCTCAATGGCTCTAAGCCGGTGATACTCAAACAATCCTTGCAGATGTAGGAACTGGAACGGTCTCCAATCTACAGGTTCCCACATACTACAGTGCTGGTACAGACCCCACCCTTCCTTCTTTAATTTAATTGATAACCTGATTTCAAACTTGGTAGACAGCTCTTGTTACTCACTTGATTTACTTAATAGCTTCTCCTCCAGGTTGTGATGTCACAATTTCCGAATCTCCATTGCACTCCATTGTCGTTTCCTTCTGATCCAGTTGTACCTTGCTCCCAATAATACACGTTCTATAAAAATCTGTCCTTTGTACTACTTATTTTGTGATGGTTGTAAACATTGAAACGAAAGTCTACTGTTAATTAGTTACTATTAAAAATCTTCTATTAACCAATGCAAGAAAATCTGGACTCCTAACTTTTTATTATCTTGACCAGCTTATTTTAAGATCCCTGCCAGAATAGATAAGATAAAAGGTTATAGTAGACCCCTAAGTGCAAAGTAAAAGGCAACTTGTAAATGTGGGCAAGGGTCAAAAGAACACAAAATAAAATAGTAATGCAGGAATTTGTTAGAATCAAATGGCAGGAGGGAATTAATACAAGAATCAACAGGTGCAATATTCACATTCTCTTATTTTACCGACAGGAATTGTAGGGGGACGGTGGATCAATGAGCACTTCTACTTCACTGTCAGACTGCGTTTATGGTGCTCTGCTGGTGTAACCACACCCTGCTCAGGGTAAACATGGGCTGCAAATCGGAAGATGGTTTTCAGTGCACTGTATTTTGCAACAATGGGATACGTTGGTGTTGGTGACCAATGCACTGCTCACTAACACTTGAAAAGTCATTTAAATATAAATGCAGTATTGGGTTTGGTCACCTTCCTGTCCACCTGGTTGGCAGCACTGCTCACCAATGAACCAAGGGCAGCACTCAGTTCTTAATATGGCCTGTAGGAAATTTGCTTCTTAAACAACAATGTCAATTTTCATTATTGTTTGAATTATTTTTGATTCATTGTGTTGCTTGTTCTGCACTTTCTTTGTGCTGTTCATTTTATTGTTATTTAGATCTTTCCTATCACAGGTTGTATTTCCAGCTCTACTTCTGCCTCTCATCCTTTCCAATTTCCGTAAGGAAACAGGGTGGGAGGAAATCCCTTCAGAATTCAATTGTGCCACTTCAGTTGCAAGTGAAAAGTATTTCATAAAGAAATAAGAAAACGTAACTGTGACAGTTCCTCAATGAATTTGTGCACTGGTCCTAACTCTAGGACCGGCATTTACTTGTTCACACATTCCATTCATGCGAAGAGGATTTGTCTTTGTTATTTCAACCTCAGCAAGAAAGCTTCCATGTATCCATGCCAGCTCCAGGAGTAGCCCTGCTGATAAGTTGCATCACCAGGCCCGCTGTTCTGTTAATCATGGACATTATCATTGCCTTTAGATTTTACTGCTCCTGATTCATCCCATCTACTGCTTCTAAATAACATTTGTAGATATGTAGATAAAACTGTGCTTTCAAAATACAACATATTTCATCATTTTCTTTGAACAAAGGAGTTCGCCACTTTTGTCTCTGTTTCCATGAGTCCATTGTTTTCTTGATGGCACCCATGTGCTGTGTAAACCATTAAGGTCATCAGCCAATGGACATGCTGCACTGTTGGGTTCTGTAGAGGCAGCTCTGAGGAGCCAGAGCAATTCTTTTCACACTATTCAAAGGTAACATCATTCTTACTTTTCCAGCTATCATTGAAACATGTAGGATCCCAAAACATCATAAGATCCTAAGGAATCCTAGCAAATGGATGTGTGGAGAATGTTTCCTCTTGTGGGAGAATCCAGAACTTCAAATCATTCACAGCTTGTCCATCTAAAACAGAGATGAGGTGAACAATTTTATTTCAAAAGTTTGTGAACTCTTGGAAATCTTTACCTCAAAGGACAAAAGAAGCATACTGTTTGATAAATAAGGGATAAAAAAATGTGAGTAGACAGGAATATAGAGTTGACCTTACAACCAGATTGGCCATGATCTGATTCAGTAGCATAGGGAGCCAATTAGGTTAGGGGAAGAAACAAGAAACATAATATTCATAAGGGATAGCATAGTTAGGGAAACTATGTCATGCAAAGACAGAGAGTCCTGTAGGCTGTGTTGCCTGCCTGGTGCTAGGGTTAAGGACACCTCTTCTGGGTGGGAAAAGAACTTGGAGTGGGAGGGGAAGGATCCAGTTGTGGTGGTCCATGTAAGCACTAATGATAGAGGTAGGACAAGGAAGGTGGTTCTGCTGAGGGATTATGAGGAGCTCAGGGCAAAATTGAAAAGCAGAACCACCAGGATGATAATCTCCAGATTATTATCTGAACCACATGCAAATTGACAAAGGGTAAATAGGATCAGAGAGGTAAACAAGTGGCTCAGAGCCTGGTGTGGTTGAACTGGGTTCCGATTCATGGGACACTGACCCAGTACAGGGGAAGAAGAGAGCTCTTCTGTTGGGATGAGTTTCACCTGAATCATACTGGGACCAGTGCCCTTGTGAATCACATCAAGGGGTTGTACACGGGGCATTAAGGTAAATAGAAAGAGGGAAAGATCCAGGAATGGGATGTTTAATAAATGAAGAGGAAACGAGAGAGCAGAGGAACAAGATAGTGAGGGGGGAACTGACAAGCAAAGTGTGACAGGGTGGGACAGAAAATGTAAACAGGTATGCAGCACAGCGCAGAGCCAGAGTTAGTAAAATCTGAAAAAAATCAAAGCTTAGAGGTCTTTATTTGAATGCACATAGCATTTGCAATAACAGAGATGTCTTAACAGCACAGATAGCAACTTATGAGTATGATCAAATAGCTATTAAGAAGAGGTGGCTGCAAGGTGACCAGGAATGGGTGCTCAATATTCCGGGTTACATGGTGTTCTGAAAGAAAAAGGCCAAAATGGAAAGGAGGTGGGATAGAGTTGTTAATCAAGGGAGGTATTAGAGCAGTGCTGAGTCATGATATAGAGGTTTTGAATAGTAATGTAGAGTCGGTCTGGGTTGAAATCAAGAATAGCTGGGGAAAGAATACACAGGTGGGTGTAGAGTCATAGAGTCATAGAGCAATACAGCACGGATACAGGCCATTTGGCCCAATGAGTCCACGCTGACCATGGTGCCCACCCACCCTGTCCCAATATCCTGCATTCAGCTCATATCCCTCTTAGCCCCACCCCTCCATGTACCTATCCAAGTGCTTCTTAAATGATGCTATTTTACCTGCCTCAACCACTTCCTCTGGCAGCTTGTTCCATATACTCACCACGCTCTGCGTGAAAAATTTGCCCCTCAGGTCCTTTTTAAATCTTTCCCCTCTCACCCTAAATCTACACCCCCTAGTTTTGGACTCCCCTACCCTGGAGAAAAGACTGTTACCATCCACCTTATCTATGCCTCTCGCAATTTTAAACATTTCTATAAGGTCGCCCCTCATTCTCCAACATTCCAAGAAATAAAGACCTAGCCTGGCCAACCTCTCCCTATAACTCAGGCCCTCTAGTCCTGGAAACATCCTCGTAAATCTTTTCTACACTCTTTCCAGTTTAACCACGTCTTTCCTATAACAGGGTGACCAAAACTGTACACAGTACTCCAAGTGTGACCTCACCAACAACTTATACAACTGCAACATAATGTCCCAACTGCTTTACTCAGTGCCCTGACTGATGAAAGCCAGTGTGCTAAATGCCTTTTTCACCATCCTGTCTACGCTGTTTTCAACTAACTCTGCACTTGTACTCCTAGGTCCCTCTGTTCCATTACACTCCCTAGTGTCCTACCATTCATAGTATAAGTCCTACACTGGTTTGACTTTCCAAAACCCATCACCTAACACTTATCTGTATTGAAACCCATTTGTTACTTCTCAACCCACTTCCCCAACTGATCAGGATCCCCTTGTAATCTTTGGTAACCTTCTTCACTATCAACAACACTTCCTAATTTCCTGTAATCCGCAAACTTACTGATCAAGTCTTGTACATTCACATCCGAATCATTCACATAAATAACGAATAACAAAGGTCCCAACACCAACCGCTGCATGTAGTCTATAGGTCCCAAATGTGACCTCTTGATAGGACAGAGCATAAATGGGGAAATATTTAGGGCGTGTTTGAAGGGAACTGCAATTGCCATGGCAGATGTTAATCTTTATATTGACTGGACGAACCACACTGGGAAGGGTATTGTAGAAGAAGAATTTGTGGAGTGTGTCGTGAATTATTTCTTAGAACAGTATGTTACAGAACAGACAGGAGCAAGCTATTTTATGTTTGGTCATGAGTAATAATGAAGGGTCAATAAGAGACCTAGTGATTAAAGATCCTTTGAAGGTAGTGATCAAAATATAATAGAACTGCAGATGTAGGTTGAGGGTGAATACCACAGGACCAAAACCACTGTCTTCCACTTAAATAAGGGCAATTATAATGGTACGAAGGTGAAGTTGTCTCAGGTAGTGGTAAAATAAGCTGAGAGAGCAGTCAGCATATGAAGAGTGGCAGATAGTCAAACAGCTGATCCATAATGTTCAGCAGGAATTTATCCCAAGTGGAAAGAGGGATTCCATGAGAAAGAGGCACAATATGTGGTTAACAAAGGCGGTCAGCATAATGGATATTAGGCATACAAAGTGGCAAGGACTGGTGGTAGGCCAGAGGACTGGGAAGTTTATAGGATCCAGTGGTGAGAGATCGTAAAGCTCACAAGAAGGGAGAAAATTGATTCTGAGAGAAAACTTGCGTGTAATATCAAAACAACAAGAGTTTCTATGGATGTTTAAATAGCAAGGAGGTGTTTGTTTAACGTAGGTGTGGGACCACTAGAGAACCAGAGTGGTGAATTAATAGCAGGAAATAAAGAAATGGCAGATATATTAATTCATTTTTTTCATCAGTCTTCACTGCAAACATCCAGAAGATAACAGTTGAGCTAATTTCAAATAATATGGAGGAATTTGTAAAAATCCCAAATACAAGGGATAAAATATTAGAGAAACTTATGGAGCGATAGGCAGACAAATCAGTGGGACTCAGCAGCTTGTGCCCAAGGGTTTTAAAGGAAGTGGTTGCAGAGATGGTGGCTTCATTGATTGAAATTTTTCAAAACTCGCTCAATTCCAGGAGGGTACCAGAAGACTGAAAAACAGCCAATGTGACTCCCGTGTTCAAAAAGGATGGAAGACAGAAGGCAGGGAACTATAGGCTATGTAGTTTAACATCTATTGTTGGCAAGATGCTAGAGTCGATAATCAAAGAGGAAAGAACTAATCATTTAGGAAAGCTGAATATAATCAAACCTAGTCAACACAGTTTTATGAAAGGAAAATTATGTTTGACAAATTTACTCAAATTCTTTGAGAATATGATAGGGAGATTTGATAGAGGGGAACCTGTAGATGTAGTGTATTAAGATTTCCATGAGGTATTTGATGAGGTGCCAGATGGGAGGCTGATGCATAAATTAAGACCCCAAGGTATTGGAGGAAGTGTGTGAGCATGGATTGAAAACTGGCTGTCACATGGAAAACAGAGAGTTGGAATAAAAGGATCCTTTTCAGGCTGGAGGGATGTAACTAGTGGAGTACCCCAGGAATGGATCTTGGCCCTCAATTGCCACACCTGGAATACTGTGCACAGTTTAGGTCCCCTTACCTAGAAAATAGTATGGTAGCATTAGAGACAGTCTGAAGGAGATTCACCAGCCTATTTCCTGGGATGAGAGGGTTGTCCTATTAAGAGAGTTTAGACAATTTGGGTCAGTATTCCTCAGAGTTTAGAAGAAGGAGAAGTGATGTTACTCAAACTTAGAAAGATCCTAAGGGGGGCTTGACAGAGTAAATGTTGAGATGTGTTCACTAGTTTTGTTTGCAGCATTATTGAAGGGGCTTCCTCTGCCCATTGGTTTCTCCCACCCCCATTCCCCCCACCCCTGTTTGTCCATCCTCCCTATGCCAGGATTTGTAATTGGTCCATGGTGCATGGTTGAAGATTTCTAAAATTATTTTGGACATACAGACATGAAGATAAAGTAACCTCATTGGACCATGGTCAATGTAAGTATTATAATAGTGCGCCAGGCCCTTCCTTATGTTCGCAATCAATAACACTACTTCACATTTACTTTTCAGTTGTCATTTTAAGTTGTGCTCCTGGGGTGGCAAAGTCCATAATGTTGGAAGCATATCGTCTTGGCATGGCAAATGGGCAATATATGTTTTTTATCATACAACTATTTCAGTTCAGCAGTTATGTGGTGAGTACATTTTAAGAATGAGCTTTTTTAAACAATTAATTTGTTAGCAAGCAGTCCCATTATTTGTCTGGCTAGAACCATCACTCACAATGTAAAAGCTATTTGCCCTAATGGTAATATAAAGAATATTGGTAGTTATGAAAATTAATTATCCCATAATTCTAGAACCTCCAAACCATTGAGCTGATGGCATGTTTGTGTTGGAAACTTTACTGATCCTTCATTGGCTTGTATTAAGTTATCTACAAGTAAACCAAATATTCAATAAAGCAGGCAAAATAACATTTGACTGCTGCTGCCCAGTCATGATATAATTAAATGTAGATAATTATGTTCTATTTGAATACAGATTTAGCAATCCATTGAATAAACCATCACAATTAATTCTGATCCTGAATTCTGTAAAGTCCTTCCACAAAGGATCTTTTTATTGGCTAGATTTTGTGGACACATTTTATTTTTGCAAATGAATATCAAGAGAGATATATAAAGAGTAGATAATCCAATATAGCCCATTTAACATTATCATTCAATGTTCCCAAGAGTGTTACTAGCTCCCTGACCAGTACAACCTACTGAGAGCATCTGTTAAGAGATTCCATCTGTAATGTTTCTTTGAATATGGGACATGTAGCAGGTTATTTTCTTCATATCAATACATGTATTTGCACTGTGAACCTATTAGAAAGTTCTCATAATTTAGGTAATATGCTTCTTTTTTGTATTTTTCCTGCCAAAATGAACAATTTCACATTTTCATACATTATTCGCCATTTGCCCAATCACTTAATCTATCTATATCCCTTTGTAGCTTCTTCGCAACTTACTTTCCTACCTACATTTGTATCAGAAGACCAAGCAACTGTACCTTCATTCAAGTCAATGATATCCATGGTGAAAGGCTGAGGAAAAGACACCCATCATTGTGATGCACCACATGTTACATCTTGTTAACCAGAAAAAGCCACACTTATGCTAATTCTCCCCTTCTTGTTAGATAGCCAATCTTCTAATCCCACCGATGTGTTACCTCACACACCATGGGTTTTTATTTTCCACAATGAGTTTAATGAAGCACCTTATCAGTGCCTTCTGAAAATCTAGGTTTAGTGCATCCACCAGTTCACCTTTGTCGATAGCATAGGTTATCTCTTCAAAGAACTCCAATAAATTAGTCAAGCATGATTTTTCTTTCACAAAATCATGTTGACTTTGCCTGATTACCCTGATTTTTTTCTAAGTGCTCTGCTATAATATCTTCCATAAAAGCTAACATTTTTCCTACACTGACCTGTAATTTCCTATTTTCTGTCTCCCTCAGTTCTTGAATAAAAGAATTACATGTGTTAAATTCCAATCTAACAGTAATTTGCTCAAATCAAGGGAATTTTGGAAAATTAAAACCTCTGCATCAATTAAAACCTGTCACTTTAGCTGCTTTCTTTACAACTCCTGGAAGAAGTCCAATGACCTGTTGACCTGCTGCTCAAACAATTTGTTTCAGTACCACTGTCCCAATGATTGTAATTTCCCTGCGTTTTTCCCTATCTTCCAATTCCCTATTTATAGCTATTTCTGGGATGTTACTTGTATTTTTCTCTTGGAAAGGCTGATACAAAACACCTGTTTAATCTATCTGCAGATCTTTGTTTTCCATTATTACTTTCCCAGATTCATTTTCTACTGGAACAATGCTCAGTTTGTTACTCTTCTTACTTAATTATTGATGGAAGCTCTTACTAACTGTCTTTGCTACTTAAGTAAGTACAAGTCTTCCCCAGGTTACAACTAAGCTCCGTTCCTGTGAACTGTTTGTAACCCAAACAGTTCGCAACTCGGAAATGCAGCCGGGATCTGAGTTCCCACATGGCAGAAGATACCCACACCAGCCAGAAAATCCATCCTATCAGTTCCCAAGTGTTTGTTTGTATGTATGGGCTGTACAAAAGTCGGGCGTTCGTGAGCTGGGGAGCACCTGTAAGTTACTTGTATTTTACTGTTGCCTTAAAAATGGCAGCATAGTGTATTCTATCTTTAATCAAGGAACACAGTTTCTTCCCAGTATCTATGTGTGCTTGTGTAATGATCCTAGTGGACAGCAGTTGTTAATGGTACAGACGTTGAAGGAGATAATGGTAGCTAAAACTTGTGTGGTCCATCCATTAAGGGTGTAAAATCTTGGACATTCTAATCCTCAACCTGTTTTCAGGCTTCTTCTGGTGCATTCAATAAGCTTCATTCACAAAGCAATAGCAATGTGATTAATCCATGTCTATTTCCATAAATGACCACCCAGTTGGGAACTGTTCAATACTTCCATCTTCTCCACAGGATAATTTTTGGAAATCAGATTTGGCAGATGGGAAAAATGCAATTACCTTCAAGGTATATGAGCCAGTATTCCTGATTACTCTGCAGTCATACAGTGAATACAAGTATTACGCCTTTCTACAAGAAGCCTTCCAGCGATCAAAAGGACCTCCCTTCTACAGTAATTTGTCTTCAGTGACAGAGGTTTATTATTAAACTTACTTACATTGTTACATTATCTTTCCTTAGTAGAAAGAAAGTGAATTTAGTGCAATACGGAGAATGCTGGAAGTACTCAGCAGGTCAGGGGGCATCTGTGGAGAAAGACTAAATTAACTGGAAAATGTTCTTCCTTTTGTAATGCACTAGTGCCTTTACCACTTCCTCTCAATTGGCTCCACCACGCTTTTTGTCATTTAACCTTTAATCCCAGACTGTCCCCTCCATTGTATTCTTTGCTCCTCCTATTAAGACTTTCTTTACCTCTAACTTTTCCTGGATGAAAGCTCATTGACTTAAAACAGTAACTTTGTTTCTCCCTTCACGCATGCTGCCTGACCTGCTGCAGAACATTTTCAGTGTTATGTCAGATTTTCAGCTGCTGCAGTATTTACCATTTAAAACAATTCCACTGATTTTATGAATGCAGATCCACCAAAATGGTTATTTGTTTATAACCTGTCTGCTTTTTAATGAGTGCCACTAATAAATAAACCACTGATAATAACTATAAAAGATAGAAAAATTACTTCAGGATATATAGAGCAAAATGATAAATAGAATCATAGAAATAGACACTCAAATAAACTAGACTATTCCACAAATTTAATTGAAGAGAGATAAGAAAACAAATGAATGTGAAACATAGTTACGTTTTAACTCACAATTACATTATCTTAACACGGATGAGCTCGGATTCAGCTTATCTTTATGATGTGGTAATGCTGTTTGCTGTGGGTGTTCAAGAAATGGTAGAAGCAGGGATGGATCCATGTGATGGAAGAACATTTGTTAAGAATTTGAAAGGTTTTGGCAATTTTATGGTAAGTAAGAAAACATGATTTTATTTATTTACTTGCCCACACAGCAATTCCCATTTGTGTTAGTTCTGTCTGCAGTAACTTCTGGGCAGGTCATGGTAACATGCAACCTTACTGGAGTAACTTAATCCTGGCCGCCCTTGTTTGTTGATGAACTTCCTTCCCTTGCTACTAAAATAGCATAAATGGCTAGCAAAATAAATTGAAATTGGCTCAGAAAGTGATTTCTTTTTAAATGATTAATTTTTATTGCTACAACATGCAAATTTAATATATGTCATGAGAAATGAAATATCAGTGTCAAGGACAAATTTTTACAGAACTTAATCTATTACTTCCTCTGTGTGGTAACTCATTGGTAATCATATTCCTGCACATTAGAGGAAAGGTGTATAGCCCACATTACTGAAGGCACTGAGCCAGTCTGTATTCAGGTGTGGGCCAGAAGATGCAGATTCTTTTTGTTTCAAGGTAAGATGTTCAGACTCTGAGTAGCTCAAGGGCTGGCTGAAATTAAACAGAACATGTCATGTTGGTGGTGACTACAATCCTGCTCCAATTGGAAATGTAAGTTGGCCTCCACGATCCGAACCAGTCATATTCAATCAGCAGAAAGCACATTTCATGACTTAATGTCGGTTTTTTCCCTTCCCATATATGCAGTGGACCAAATTTAAAACATTCCTTGTGTCTACCAGAGAACTGGTGATGTTCACACAATCTATTTTCTTTGTTTCCTTTATTTTCTCCTTCTTGAATAAATCTTTCTTCCCCTCCCTTTCCATCCTGTTACGGACTCAGTGAATGTCCCTTTTAGATAGAGTGTGTGTGTGTGTGTGTGTGTGTGTGTGTGTGTGTGTGTGTGTGTGTGTGTGTGTGTGTGTGTGTGTGTGTGTGTGTGTGTGTGTGTGTATATGTGTGTGTGTGTGTGTGTGTGTGTGTGTATATGTGTGTGTGTGTGTGTGTGTGTGTGTGTGTGTGTGTAGCATGCTTACGTCAATAGAAGATAAAGGACGTAATGACGTTGTTGAAGAAGTCAGAAGAAGAAAGGTCAGAAGAAGAGAGAGAGAGAAGGGAGAGAGACACCAGCCTGCTAGTTTTCTCTATCGATGGATGAGAAAAATAACTGTGTCTACCACTGAAATCCATGTATGGAAGTTGGAAGTAATCCAGTGGAGTTCAATTTGTTGCTGACCTGTAGAAGGAAACAGGTATTTGTGTGTGGACGACCACGATTCGGATGCTTTTCGGGGTGAGGAAGTCACTACTGAGTAAACACTTAAGTGTTGTTTGGGTTCCATCGTGGAACATTTGGATTTTGTATTTACTCTTTCTATGTTTGTCTACGTCTACGTCTTATCTTCAGACAACGGTGGTTGTTGAAGAAGCCCTTACTCATGTTTCACCTTATGGCTAGCGGAACTGAACTTTAAGAACCATTCCTGAACTTGGAGTTTGGGACTTTGTCACACACACACGAAGAGTTTAGTTTTGGGGTTAACGTTCAAGGTTTAACATTTTTGAATTCTAACATACTAACATTTTTACTTCTATTTTACGTATTATCATAAGTAGTGATTAATAAAATAGTTTTTAACACTGAATCATGCTCAGTGTGTTTTGTTTGTTGCTGGTTCGTGACAATCCTTTTACCTCCATGATTTGGTGTGGAATTCACTAATGCTAGTTATGCCTCCTTCTCCATCCTTGCATTGCTTATTTTTCAATCCATTAATCAGATTGGTTAAAGAGATACAGGGCTCCTTGCTCTGTTCACTCAGGTCCCAGATGTTTGAATATCCCAGACAGCTGGTTTCCCCTATGCCCATTTTCCCAGAAGCTCAGTTTTCCTGATGCCTACTTCCCTGATGCTCAGTTTCCCAGATGTCCAGTCTCGCTGATGCCCATTCCCCCCTTGTCTAGATGCCGAATTTCCCAGATGCCAGTTTCCCTGTCATCCAGTTTCCCCAGGATTCCAGCTTCTCAGATCTCCAATTCCCAGATGCCCATTTTCTAGACACCTGTTCCGCAGATGCCTAGTTTCCAGGCACCCAGCTTCCCTATTGCATTACAGTACACACCCGTCATTGATGATTTATAATTAAGTGTTGCAAGTGCATTGCTCAATCAACAGTGAACAATGAATTACTGAGCACCATTCATGATGGTAATAAACACTGGATTGCATTTTATTGTAACAATATTTATAAGGATATCAAAAATGAATTGGAGATTAGTTCTTTTTATGTAGACGACAAGAAGTCCATCCATGTGAGGAGGATAAATTCATCTCTTTCTTTATATAAATAGGTCTAACTGGCTTGGTGGATATTGATAGTTCTGGAAAAAGATACTTGAACTATTCAGTGTATGACATGCAAAAGTACGTCAATGGCACAAAGTTTGTTCCTGTTCTACAATATGATAGCTTTAGCAAATTGCTCAGGTAGGTTCTGCTATGCAGCTAATTATTGAAACATTGAATATTGTATGAATTTACAATGTCCTCTCATGTCTAATCCCAGTCTCTTTATTCTGAAGGCTTAGAAAAAAGTGGTTGTCAAATTCATTTATCCCATTCTGATCATAGTAATATTGCCTTTGAATGATACAATGATATGTTTCAATAAATTAATCTAAACATTTGATAAACAGTTTCTGTGAAAGTATGCCCTTTAAAAAGCAATGGTTTTCACAGCCAGATTCCATACCTTTCTCTGGCATGCTGTGATTTTATTGGGGAATATCTTCCTCTCAGATGTGCTGGTATTTAAGCATTTAACTAGATGGTACTTGGGATCCCTGAGCACAGAAATGCAGCTTCCTGTTCCAAATATGTGCTGACCCCAGGAGACCTGCACTGTGATGCCCCATTAGACACTCATAGTGTCTAATGGGCTATCACAGCCCATTTGTGACAGCTTAATTTGGTGCAAGTACAGCAGTCGCATTGAAATGAAAGGGATAACATGGCTGTCAGGTGAAGGGTAAGTGGATATATTTAAAATGAAAACAGAAAATGCTAAAGATACTCAGCAAGGCAAGCAGTATCCGTGGAGAGAGAATAACTGAATTAATATCACAGGTGGATGACCATGCATCAGAAATGATCAGTCCTGACTCAAAGAGGAAAAGCAGAAGATGAGGTGCTGTTCCTCAAGCTTACATTGGGCTTTGCAGGAGGAACAACACTTGCACTTTTACCCCATCCCTTCCCACCATCCAGGGAACTACACTCCTTCCAGGTGAAGCAATGATTCCTCTGCACTTCTTTCAGTCTAGTGTGTTGCATTGGATGCTTATGATGTGGTCTCCACTACACTGGAGAAACCAAATACAGACTGGATGATGCTTTGCAGAGCAGCTCCATTCAATTTGCAAGGGTAACACTTCCAGTTGCCTGGAGAAACAAGGAACCTTTCAGCCTAAGGGCAATAATGTCGAATTCTGCCACTTTAAGTAAACCACCCACCCCCATCATGCCTCTTCTTTTCTTCCCTTTCCTAGCCCATCTCTCTTTTTTCTCCTTGCCTATTTCTTTTATTTCCCTCTCCTCCCCTCCCCCAATGCCGCCTGCCTCCAAGCCTTTGACCCATCCCCTGGTGGATGTGCTCTCCCCTCCTGCCCTGCACCTGCCCATCACTACCTCTTACCTGCATCTAACTATCACCGCCTTGTGGCCACCCCACCTCCCTTCTTTTGTCCACCTATCACTGCTCTGCTTCTCCCCCATATATTGAGCTTCCCTTTTTCCTATCTTCAGTCCTGAAGAAGGGTCCTGACCTGAAACATTGACTGCCTGCTTTTCTCCACGATGCTGCCTGGCCTGCTGAGTTCCTCCAGCATCTTGTTGTTTGTACTTCCAGTTGCCTGTCACTTTAGTTTTCCATCCCGTTCCCAGAGAGACTTCTCAGTCTTTTACCTCCTACACTGTTCCAACAAAATTCTACATGAGCTTGAAGAACAGTTCTTATTTTCCAATTAGGCATCTTTCAGCCCTCTAAACATTATTCAATTCAATAGTTTCAGATAACCAGCCTTTCCTGTTTGTGTCAGTTCAACATGTGTAATAAAGCATAGTTTTTCTCCCTCTATAGATGCTGCTTGATCTCTTTTATTACAAGTTTCCTGTAGCTGCAGTGTTACACATCTCACAGTTCCCAGCACTGTCTTTATTCCTTCTCCATCCATCTATTCACATTCCTCTGCACAAGTCAACTATACTTAACAAGGATTCATCACCCTCTCTTTGACAGCACTAGCATCACTTATGCCACTGGACAATCCTTGTCTCTGCCTCTTTCTTCTTTTCACCTCTTTGCCTCTCTGCAACTTAAGCCATGCTTATTTTCTTAATGTTGCAGTTTTGATGAAACGTCATCGACGTGAAATATCAACTTTGTTTCTCTCTTCACAAATGCTGCCTGACCTGCTGAATGTCTCCAGAATCTTTATTTCAGATTTCAAGCATCTGCAATATTTTTGTACTTTCCAAGTAGATCTTGTTTTTTGCTTTGCTTAATTGTTTTTAACAATGTGTTTCTCCAAATGCTTTTCTAATATTGTTTAATTTTTTAATCATCCTGCTTTTTCAAATGTTGATAGATGTCAAATACGTTCATAGCTATCTCGGAGATTGAATGTTTGTGATAGGCAATGGGCTTTGTGGAGGGGTTGCACCAGCTGTCAAAGCCATTATGTGATCACAGATGGCCAGTTGTATTTACAGAGGGCAGGGACCGGCCCGTCAGTTAGGAGGTAGTGTCCCAGAGGAAGACTGCACCTGAGAACAGACTGGAAGAAACAGAGTGGTCCAGGGACAGGCAGCCAGCAATCAGTGACCTCGATCTGGCCCGATGTGTCATATGCAAAAGCGAGTGTGGAAGGGATACTCTGTGTCGATCAAAATCCTGAAAACGCTGAGAGTGAACATGTTGTTTTACACATGATGTGCAGAGGTTCTCGACATCACAAAAGGATGGCAAACTGACGCAGTTATTACAGTTGCTGCCTCAGAGCTCCAGCGACCCGGGTTTAATCCTGACCTCCAATGGTGTCTGTGTGGACTTTGCACGTTCTTTCTCTGACTGTGTGGGTTTCATCTGGGTGCTCTAGTTTCCTCCTACATCCCTAAGACATGCAGATTGCTAGGTTAATTGGCCACACTAAATTGCCTCTAGTGAATAGGTGAGCTGTAACATTTGGGAGATTTTGATGGGAATGCGGGGAGAATGGAGTGGGATTACTGTATCTCGCTGCTTGATGGTTGGTGTGGACTCAATGGGCCAAAGAGCTATGACTCTATGAAAAACTGGAATATTGCATAATATACATATACATCTGTCTTGATTTTCTTATCATGAAACAACATATACAGTATCTCCAGACTGAGTTGTAAAGTTACAACACTCCCTCATTTTTCAGCTCAACTGATGATTTTGCTAACATTGCACGGCCTGATGGAATTCCTATTAAAGACCTCCCCGAGTGTGGGTTTTACAATGAGGATTGTCACGAAGGGCTCAGTAAGCATTTACCCAAATCAAGCTCCTGTAACGACAGACTGGATGCAGCAGTCATCTTTATCTGTCACCTTTCATAAATCCTGTATAGTATCTTCTTAGATAATTATTCATTATCTTTACAGCAACAAGGAGACTGAAATTTCTGCTGTTGACGAAGATAGTCAACATTAATGTATTCACTGACATTGTTAAATTACTTACTATTGCTTTATTGGTATTGGTGTATTATTGTCATATGTATTGATACAGTGAAAAGTTTTTGTTTGTGTGTCATCCAGCATTGCAGTTAAAGAGAAAGTGCAATGCAGGTAGACAAGTAAAGTGCAAGGGGCACGACAAGGTAGATTGGGAGATCAGGAGTTCACCTCTTAGTGTATGAGAGATCCATTCAAGAGTCTGATAACAGCAGGATGGAAGCTGTCCTGAGCCTGGTAGTACATTCTCTCAAGCTTTTGTATCTTCTGCCCGATGGAAGGGGGGAGAAGAGAGAATCACTGGGGTGGGATGGGTCTTTTATTATGTTGGCTGCTTTCCCGAAGCAGCGGGAAGTGTAGAGAGAGTCCAAGGATGGGAAGCTGGTTTGTGTGATGTACTGGGCTGTGTCCACAACTCTCTGTAATTTCTTGCGGTTTTAGGCAAAGCAGTTGCCAAACCAAGCTGTGATGTATCCAGATAGGATGCTTGCTATGATGCATCTGTAAAAATTGGTGAGAGTCATCAGGGATGTGCTGAATATCCTTAGTCTTCTGAGGAAATGGAGTCATTGGTGTGCTTTATTAAAACACAGAAGGAGGCAATTCAGTCCATTGTGTTCATGCCAGCTCCCAACAGAAAAATCCTGGCAGTCCCGTTCCCGTTCTTTCCCTGTAGCCTACAATTATTCTCTCTCATATATCCATCAGCTCCCATTTGATTCTTTTTCCACTTCCCTGGACTGTTTTACAGTAGCCAATCAGTCTACCAGCATACCCTTGTAATGTGGGAGGAAACCGGAGCACTCAGAAAAACCATGCAGTCACAGGGAAAACATTCAAATCCCACAGACACTGTACCCGGAGTGAGGATCGAACCTGTGAGGCGGCAGCTAACTGTTGCGTCACCATGCTGACTCTTGTTCTACTCTAATCAGGAGGATGAATTCCACTTCTATATACAGGTCCCTTTTGTGTGATGTTAAATATAACCACCAAATGATACCGACGCTTAAAGGGTTAAATGATGGGGTTGGGGAGAAAGAATCACACAGGAAAGGCTTGTGTTGCAATGAGGATGGAAGATTAAGAGGTGATCTGCGTGATTTGCGTAAGATGATTAAAGGATTTGGTAGTGTGGAGAGGAATGACCCATTTCCTCTGGTTGGGGAACCCAGAGGAAGGGGGATTAGTTTTAAAATTAGTGTTGGGTCATGTAATGTGATATCAGGGAGCACTGCCCTGCATAAAGCACAGGGAAGACGTGGAACTCTCTCTCTCTCTCAACAAGCTGGAATGTTTATGAGATTTCTGTTAGGCAAAGTGATGTGGGCCGGGAAATGGAACTGGTGCTGGAGGAGAGGGGCTCGGTTGAGCACAGAGTGCTGGCAATTGCTTTAGTGTAGGCCTGCTGCAGCAAAGCCCAGTTGTTCCTGAAGCCCTCAGGCACTTCCCTTGGCAAGCAGAGCATGCAGGAGAGGATCAGGTAGCCCAGAACCAGAGCCAGGTCTGGGGCACTGCAGAATGGAGGGGACAGGTGGTCAAGGGTTGGGATCTGAGTCAGGGCCTCAGTCTGGGGTTGAATCAGGGTGTTGGAACCAGAGGTGGGAGTCAATCAGGGCAATAGTCAAGTGTTGGTCAGGTCTAGGGTTGGGAATGATTGGGATAGTGAGGTCTGTCAGAGATCGATTGGGAAATAAGTACTAGTTGGGGGCAAATGAGCACAAGAGGTAAAATCAAGGGGTAATCAATGCCTGAATCAGGGTAATTGGGGAATTAGAACCTGAGTCAGGGGTTGAATTGAGGCAAATCTTCTCATTCTTCTAAAAGCCGAAGAATAGAGACCCAACCTGTTTGCCTCTCTTGATAGGACGTTAAGCGAAGGTTGAGCTCCCTCTGCCTGCCTGATACTGAACAAAACCAGAAGCGCTCTGCATTCCTTTCTGTCAAGCAGCCCCAGAGAGCTCCTGAGAGGCTGACTTGCCTCCTGCTTCATTTGAAATCAGGGAATTAACACTTAGCTTGGCCACTAGTGTAGTTTTAAAGCATTATGCTAGTCATAATGTCTGCTGGCTTGTCCTTATTGGAATAGCCATGGCCATTCCATTAAGGACACACCAGCAGACATCCAGCAGTAAGCCCTGTTGAGCAGGGATGAAGCTTATCCTCAATGAAGTCCAGCCGTGCTCCACACTACACAACAGATCTGCCTCACTGCCCAAACAAACATCTGACTGCCAGCAGGTGGCCTAATGCTTGTGATCCAAAAGCCAACAAATAGCTTCTGGATAGCTATTTTGGGGAGGGCATTATTGAGGCCAGGTCATTAAAGAAGTGTACCTCCCATTGCAATGCCTCATCTCCTCCTGTGGTGGGAACTCCTCCTTAAACAAATTCCCATCTGGGAGGTAAAATCATTCTTGTCATAATACTGCCCTCAATAGGTTTTAAATTCATTACAACACTGGCCACCCTCAGTGACTACTGTACGCTCGGTCTGGCTTTATACTCACTTGTTCTTCTGTTTTACTAGATAACTATGTGTTGATTTTAATCATCGTGATTGTGGTCATGGCGTTAACTGCAGCCCTTGTCATTGGTTTCCTAATGACAAACAAGCACAAATCCCTGAATCGACTTCAGGATATGTGGTGGAAAATAAATTATGAAGATATTGTTTTCCTGAAGGATAATAAGGTACAGGTTTGGTGTAAATTGCATCACTTTGCTGTTATTTTAGATGAAAAGTAGCATTAAACAAGCACCATTTTAAACAAATTTTTATTTTCAAACTGATGCACAGAAACATGCTGAAGATGGAAGCAACGGATCCAAAGGTAATGTTTCAAGTCACCAGAATGATGGTGTTAAAGATAAAATGGAAAACAGAACTGTTTATACCACAATTGCCCTTTACCAGGTGAGTTTACTTCATGAATTCGTACATTGTTTAAAAAAAAGTACTTCTTGTTCAAGGTCAGATCATTTGCAGAAAGTGTTAACAAAACTTGACTGAAATGGTATTTGAAATATATTTAAAACACAACCTTGAAATGTCTGCCAATTCATCCCAGTGGAATTTTAGCTTCACAGTATGAGATTTCACATACACTGAGAGATTTGACATCAAAAGTTTTTATTGCAATGTTCAAAAGCTGACATATTCCAGCTTACACCCCTGCAGGTGTTCTACAACCTCACACACAACACCGGAGTCTCCACTCTTCTCTCATTGATGAAAGGCCCACGGCACAGGCTTGAAATAGTAGCAGGAGGAACACAAATCAAGAATTTTCATTAGTCAAGGCCAGGCTTGGGTTTTTAAAACTTGTAGGTTGAAGAAAAACCAAATATGATAAAAAGTTTCACATGCAGATTGTGCATCCCTAAATGAAAGGACCTTTCCATGCACCATACGATTTCAAGACCAAATCTTGATCTGGATTCAGAAGTTTGATTTGGGGGGTGGGGGGCGGAGTTGGGGAGTCTACAGTATACTGAAAGGCCTGGATAGAGTGGACGTGAAGAGGATGCTTCCATTAGTAGGAGAGTCTAGGATCCGAGGGCACAGCCTCAGAATAAAGGCACGTCACTTTAGAACTGAGATGAGAGTGGTAAATCTGTGGAATTTGTTGCCACAGAGAGCTGTGGAGGCCAAGTCATTGGGTGTATTTAAGGCAGAGATCGATAGGTTCTTGATTGGTAAGGGAGTTAAGGGTTACAGGGAGAAGGCGGAAGAATGGGGTTGAGAAAAAAATCAGCCAAGATTGAAAGGCAGAGCAGACTCGATGGGCTGAATGGCCTAACTCTGCTCCTATACCTTATAGTCTTAAATTTGTTTTACTTTGGGGATCTTACTGTGCACAAGTTGTCAGCCACCATTGTCCAGTAAACAATCGTGATCCATTGTCCACTGAACAACAGTGATTAACCTCAGATAAATTTCACTGACTGTTAACTGCTCTTGAGGACCTCAGAATATAAATGCAAGATATTTGCTTTCATTCTTCCTATGTTAATGAAATTATGTATTTCAAACAACTTAATTCTGTGCATATAAATTCCATTTGTAGCATTAACATATGTTAGAGCAATGTATCCTTTGTGCGTGATATACCAGAGGATGTATAACAATCAGCTGAAGTTATAATGTGGCCAGTGCAGCCCACTCCTGTCCTCACCTCCCACAGCATTCCTGCCGTGCCACTTATCTTTTGTGGTTGTGTGGCTTTGGGCAGCCTTGAGATCTTGCCACTGTAACTCTCCCACAAAGTGGAGCCATTCACAAGTGCCAACTAGACCTCAGGAAGGTAACCTGAGGACCTATCCCCAATGGTCTTTTGACAGCCCACTCGCAAAGATGCCTGAAGACCTTTAGAAACAGTTGAAATACTTCAAAGTATTTAAAATGTTAAAAATAATTTTAAAAGCCCCAAATTACTTAAAAATATAATTAATAATGAAAATAATATTACTTGCTTCATATCCAACAAATCACAAAATATTTACCTCTTCCTTTTCCATCCAGGTCTCTGGCCCCAGTCAGATGAAGGGGACCATGCTGGGTTCTCCAGCCAAGGCTGAGAGGCCAAATATGAAGGTTATCTGGTCACCTAGCTCAGTACTTTGGAGGACTTCCCCTCGGTTCAGTTTTGTACAGGACTGGAGTTAGAGGCCAGATGCACTGGCATTTGACCTCCACTGCATTCTGTACTTCTGCACTGAAATGCCAGCTCACCATCAGTGTGATCTGACCCAACATTAAAAGGTTAAATTTGTTTGAAATGATTTCACATTCTGCTCTTGAACACAAACATCAAATCACAAAAGGACTTTGGCATAAACTGATTCTGCAGTAGTCCATTAATGACTTGACTGTTTCATAACAACTGCTGGCTTTGCCAGATTGTAAAGGGTGAATTAAATCCAGAGAGATTCTATTCTTGTGCGGAAAATAGCATGTACGGGAAAACAAAAGGTTTTTACACAAGAGGTAGGTTAGAATTGTGTCAGAGTAGGTTGATCTAACAATTACATTCATTCATATTCTCCAATTTTAAATCTTTCTAAGCAGCTGTTAGACTGCTTGATGTGTACAGCAGAGGTGTAAAACAACTGTGTGAAAATCACTGACAGTATTGAATGAATAAAGTGAAATAGTTTGTGAAACATACTTGTGACAGGTCAGAGGTGAAAATAACTTAAGTTTCTTACTAATGTGGCCATAGCATAAATGTAACCTATTTCATCTCTTTATACTGAATTAATTTCCTACCAGTACACTGTACTGACTTACTTTCACTTTGGAACTGTGTATTGGAAAGGGTAGTGGATAGATTTGTGTTATTTGAGAAACAGCCTGTGCATCAGCTTTCATAATAGATGAACTGGATGACTCGTGGATTATTACCAGAATTTATCGAACAGTCGTTTTTTCTCAAAAAACTGCCCGTTGAACAGAGGAAGGAGATGAACAGGTTGGTCTTTGTGAAAAAGGATTGTACAAGAACAGTTAAACTTTCTTAGAAAGTACCGTGGATGACTTGCTTCCATTCCCTTTTTGTGGGTTCTGAGGTGGTTGATGAGGCCATTGTGGGAACTGCAAACTCCCCTACAGATGGGGCAGGAGGTGGCTGCCAGTGTGGGTGTGTGGGTAGTTTGTGAGGTGGTGCACTCCATCTGCTGCTTACCCAGTCAGAGCTTTGTTCTCCCAATGCATGAATCAAGGTTCTCAGTACCACCCTTCTCCACTTCGAGTGGTCATGAGCGAGAGATTCCCAAGAGTCACTGGGCATCTTTTCCAAGGAGGCTTTCAGCATGTCCTTGAATGTTTTCCTCTGTCCAACTTGTAATCTCTTCCCACGACTGAACTAGGAAAAGAGCGTTAGGCTAAGCAACAACAAGGCCTCTGAAGTTGATGGCATCTCTATTGAAGCTGGGATGAAGACTCTGCACTGTCAAGTCCACAGAATGATCGTCCACATCTGGGAACCTCCGAGATGCCGGAATCATGACCATCTTCAAGAACAAAGACACATCCGACCTTGGTCACTACAGTGGAGTCTCCCTGCTGACTGCCACAGGGAAAGTTACCTTCAGGGTCCTTCTCAACCTCTTTCTCCCAGTGGTCAAAGATCTGCTCCCCAAATCACAATGTGGATTCCTTCCATCTGGAGTCACGGTGGACATGATCTTCACTGTGTGACAACTCCACGAGTAGGGAGCAGCACTGTATGTGACCTTTTTGATGTCATTAAAACCTTTGACTCCATCATGGGAAGGATTGTGGAGCACCCTCTTCAACATTGGCTGCCCGCAGAAATTCGTCTCACTTTCATGCTTGCTCCATGATGGTGTGTAAGCCATGACACTAGCCAACAGTATACAACACGACTAAAGACAAGGCTACATTGTTATCCAACACTTTTCTCTGTTAAAACTAGGTGCATGAGAATAAGAGAACAGGTAGCAATAGATTAAACCATTGAGGTGGTTGAAATGAGAAATGCTCACAGGTAACATGTGATGTTGGTACAAGAGCTACTGGCATATATTACCCAAACAGGAAAATGGAAATTATTTCATTTACTGTAAATATCTGCCATGCCATTGATATGAAATCCATATGCAAATTTCCATTCTGACTGATTTCTTCAGATGAGATTCTTTTATATGGATGATTTGTAAGAACGATTGTCATGAACCAGCAACAAAAGAAACACACTGAGCATGATTCAGTGTTAATAACTATTTTATTAATCACTACTTATGATAATACGTAAAATAAAAGTAAAAATGTTAGTATGTTAGAATTCAAAAATGTTAAACCTCGAACGTTAACCCCAAAACTAAACTCTTCGCGTGTGTGTGTGACAAAGTCCCAAACTCCAAGTTCCGGAATGGTTCTTAAAGTTCAGTTCAGCAAGCCATAAGGTGAAACATGAGCAAGGGCTTCTTCAACAACCACCGTTGTCTGAAGATAAGACGTAGACGTAGAGAAACATAGAGAGAGTAAATACGAAATCCAAATGTTCCACGATGGAACCCAAACGACACTCCGTTGTTTACTCGGTAGTGACTTCCTCACCCCGAAAAGCATCCGAATCGTGGTCGTCCACACACAAATACCTGTTTCCTTCTACAGGTCTGCAACAAAGTGAACTCCACCGGATTACTTCCAACTTCCATACATGGATTTCAGTGGCAGACACAGTTATTGTTTCTCATCCATCGATAGAGAAAACTAGCAGGCTGGTGTCTCTCTCCCTTCTCTCTCTCTTCCTCTCCTTCTTCTGACTTCTTCAACAACGTCATTACGTCCTTTATCTTCTATTGACGTAAGCACGCCCCACACACACATACACACACACACTCTATCTTAAAGGGACTTTCACTGAGTCCGTAACACGATTATAAATCCTGCATCAGTACAGTCATTGTTGCCGATGTCATTGGCAACACCCTGTCACATGGAAAGAACTGACTGGAGCTAATGGATGGATGAGACATTGAATGAACTGTCATATCTTGTTATAAGCTCCTTGCACACCTGAATCTAGTTTCACATGACATTGGTGATGAACATGGCGTCCTCAAAGCACAGACTGCATGAGATAAAATTACGTCTTTGGAAATGGTGTCATCATATTGGTTGGGTGAGCTGAAATCCTCATAAGGAAAACTGTGGCAAGTTCTGAACAACAGTTTGGAAGCCAGGGGAGGAGCATAGCAGGCCAGACTAAATAGGCCAGGCCAGATAACCTGGCCAATACAAGGGACTGCAGATGCTGGAATCTGGAGCAACAAACAATCTGCCGGAGGAACTCAGTGGGTCGGGCGGCATCTGTGGGAGGAACAAAATTGTTGATGTTTCAGGTCAAAACCCTGAATCAGAACCAATAACTTGGCCAATTAGACAAACATGATAAAGCACCGGAGGGATTTAACACACAAAGTTATTGAAGCAGTGAGGGAAAGTGACAATACACAAGATGAGGTTATTTGTCGATGCGAAAAAGCCATTCTCTAGGTGGATAAAGGACTGGAGACTTGTTAACCTGCCAGCACCTTGTGGGACAAAGGATGGCCTGTGGTGAGCTTGTTGATACATTGCAGAGTCATGTTAGAGACATAGAGTTGTAAGGGCCACCAAGTCTGTGCTGACCATCTGATTTCATTTTATCCTTCCCACCTCACTCAAATCCCCACAGGTTCTACCACTCACTTACACACTAGGGGCAATTAACTTCCAACCCCACGTGTGAGGAAACAAGAGTTACTGTGGACCAGGTATGGCATTCATCCTTATGTCTGCAATCAAAATGACATATTGATCACCAAAGCAATGGTGACAGAAAACTTATAGGTGTTCAAGAAGATTTAACAAAGACTCCATAGGCACAATGTGAAATTGAAACAAAGTAAGTGTACTTTTACCAGAAGGAGTTCATGTACTTAGGCTTAAAGATGCATGGTTGCAGACTCCGGTCTGTTGAAGAGAAGGTGGCAACAATACTGAAAACACTAAGGCCAGATAGTATGATGGAACGCTGGTCTTTCCTGGACTTGCTAAAGTATCATGTAAGTTTCTTACCAGACCTTTAACATCTCTCCTTCATCTACTGAAAACGAATGGACTGTGATATAGGATCAACAAAGGAGGTTCAATAGGGAATCATTCCTATTTCACTATGATAGTAAAAAGAGGCTGAAACTTGCATCTAACTATGGTGTTGAGGCAGTTATTGCCCATGTTTTGGACGTAAACAATGAGCAACTAATTGCATTGGATGTTATGGACATCGGTCATAAATGACCAAATGTGTACGCTTCTTACTTGCAAACTGAGAAGGCAATGTGAACAATTATCTTTGGTTAACTTAGTTGCATAAGTTTTTACTCTAATAACTCCTAATGCTGTGATCGATCACTAACCTTTGCTGATCATCTTGGAACCTAATTCAGCCGGTACCACAGCAGAGGTGGGCCATTTTGCTTTCTCTGTACAATTATAGCATAAGTAATAAATATGAAAGCAAAATGCCACAGCAGATGACCTATCAAGGCTTCCATTTGAAGAATCAAAAGGGAATTTGCAAAATATACTTTTAACATTACAGGCAACCAACAACAACTTGCTCATCACTGCTGTGGAAATGGCAAGGACTATTTGGGCAGGCACCATGGTGAATGTATCCTGATAGGAATGAGGTCAATGGAGATCTAAGTAATAAGATTTGAGCTTACACCAGAAGCATCAAGAATCGTCTACAATCTGAGATATCATGTGGGGAAAATACTTCATGGGTGACTTTTAAAGGAACTGCACCTCTTATCATCTGGACATGTGTAGGTGGTGGGCCGTGGTTTAAGTTATTGGCCTCATTCAGACCAAGATGTGGAAGAAGAAGTCAACAATGGCAGGACACAGGATTGGAGAACACTGGTCCTGATGTGAGAATGGCCTGCCATCCTGTTTCAAATGGTCCACACACCACCTATTGGGAGAGGAGAGCAGACTATCTCCTAATCATAGTCACCGCAGGTAGTGACACATTGGATCTTTCACCCCACCCAAAGGAGTACTGATGAATTGGGGATCATTTTTAACATGATGTACCTAAAGAACTTGTGTCACAGTGGGCCACAATCCCATCCTGTCCAGTTTGAAAAAAGATATGTGGAAGAACAACACAAAGTACACCTTCACATCCATGCCCAACTCACTGCCTCAAAGCAACAGGAAGAACATTCTGTCCACCATATAAAGGAAGAACTAAAATATCAGTTAATGGAGGGCACAGATAAGCTGCTTTCTTGTAGGATGACATTACATAACACCCTGGCTGAAAAGCTGAAGAACCATAGGCTCAGAACAAGGCAGAATCTGGTGCAGCCAAACCTCATGGGGCCAAAGTGGAGGACAAGAAGTGGAGTCAAAGTAAATACTCTAGGTCAAACCATTGCTTGGGTTGATTCGGCCTGTACACACTAGAATTCAGACAAATGAAAGGCAACTTCATAGAAGCAGTCAAAATTCTGACAGGACTCAAAAATTTGGTTCCAGTGTTTTGGGGGTTTAGAACCAGGAGTCACAGTCCAAGCATATGGGGTAAGACATTTGAGACTGAGATGAGGAGAATTTCTTCACTCGGAGGGCAGTGAACCAGTGGAATTCTCTACTGTGACTCCTGGTTCTAAACCTGCAAAACACTGGAACCAAATTTTTGAGTCCTGTCAGAAAGTTGAATGGTTCTATGAATCTATCTGCAGTGGATCACCATCTGTAAACAGCTGGAGGAGAACTGAGAACAACTATGTCACACCAACACCACTCAGAAAGTCCCAAAGCGTTTGGAGACAAATGTTGCACTTGTAAGTATATACATGGCTGAATATGTCTCTTTCCCTTTTCTTTCTCAGTAAAACAATGGAGGGGGAAGCAGAGTAGTTTATGCAGAATCATTGGTTACTGTCCATAGATCCTTGAAGGTGGCAACATAGGTAGATAATGTGGGTAGGAAGGTACATAGTATACTGCCGTTCATTAGTCAGCCATCAAATACAGAAGTAAGGAGGTTATGCTCCAACTTTATAAAATCTTAGTCAAACCTCAGCTGGAGTATTGCGAGTAATTCTGGTCACCATGCTATGGGAAGGATGTGATAACACTGGAGAGGGTGCAGAGCAGATTCACCAGGGTGTTGCCGGGGATAGAACCATTCAGTTATGAGGTGAGACTGGAGAAGCTGGGTCTGTTCTCCCTGGAGTGGACGGCACGTGATCGGGGTGTGTAAAATGATGGGGGGGGGGGAGAGATAGGGTAGACTGCAGGAAACTTTGCTCCAATCTGACATAGATAAAACTAGTGGACATAGATTTTGGGTAAGGGGGGGGTAAGAGTTAGCGGGAATCTGAGGGGGACCTTCTTCACCCAGAGAGTGGTACGTACCTGGAATGCACTACCTGAGAGAGTGGTTGAAGCTGAGTCACTGAGAGCATTTAAGAAGTGTCTAGATGAGCGCTTGATTTGTATAGGCACAAAAGGTGATGGACCGTGTTGGGAGAAGGGTACTCACTGGCTGGTGTGGGCGAGTTGGGCCGAATGGCCTGTTTCCATGCTGTACAATTCTATGACTCTATTGTCATCGATGACAAATTGTCAAATGGGTGGTACTGACCATGTCGAGCAGTTAGGTTGAATAAGCTGCCACACCTTGTTTTAAACTCTTGAATCCTCCAGTGTTTCCCAGAGAATACCTACCGGTTTCACCAGGGACTAAACGTAACATTAACCAGTCTAAAGCCCTCAATGGTTTTTCACAGTAATGTCATTATCTCCTCTGTATAGGGGGCAGAACATTTTTAACTGGTGGATAGTTCAGGATTGTTGCAGTCGCATCCTGTAAAACAAAGTGTACGCCCTTTGTGCATCAAGTGCCTGCGGCAACCACGTCCCGGTCAGACTTTATCAGAAGCCTCCCCAGCTACGTGTGGTGGGTCATTACCAGCTGTGCCACTGTGCCACCCCGTGGTGAAGGTTGGGAATAACAAGTAGCTCCAAACCTGCAGCTTAACCTGAATCGATGGATGGTCACATTGAGTGTACGTGACCCAGCCCACGCTCTGCTGTCTTCTACTGCATTTCCCTTTTGCAGCTCCCGATATCCTGGAGGTGGTGCAGTCCACAAGCAGTGAGTAGGCCTCAGACAGTGCAAACCGAGGCCCCCTCCCAACACCACACTGATGGCCTCTGGGCAGCTCATGTCATTAGATGGCCTTCCGCCAGTGTTCCTAAATGTCACCCATTTTTAAAGGTATTTAGAAACAGTTGAAACAACAAACAGTCTGCTGGAGGAACTCAGCGAGTCAAAAGAGTCCCGATGCAGGGTTTCGACCAGAAACATCAACAATTCGTTTCTCCCCACAGATGCTGCTCGACCCACTGAGTCCAGCATCTTCAGACCCTTGTGTCTCCTAGAAACAGTTGAAACACATTTAAATAATGTAAAAAGTTCAAAATTACATTAAAGGTCATTAATGACACTTACATGAAACAGTTAAAAATATGAACAGTTAGTAAAATAATGTGAAACAAGAACAAACCACTTGGCTTCACTTACATTGTTAAAGGGGATGGTGCCTGCATGCCAGTTATGGCTGGGGTAAAGCTGTAGGGACAGATACAAAATGTGTCCGCTCCTCAGATCAGAAAGATTAGGAGCCACCCTTGGACACGGTGCTGAGTTCAGGTGCACAGCAGGAGGTCAGACGTCCTGACATCCAATTTCCAATGTGTTTCTGCAGAAATCAGGAACATTCTGACACATGCACAGATGCCAGCCTTTCCCTCTGTACAGAGCCATTGGCTAGCCATCAGCGCAACCTGGTCCATTAGATGATATTGACTCAGTTGTAGATAATATGATGAGACAGTGCCACCTTCTTCTGCAATTCTAATGGAATGTTTTGATGCATTTAGTGATAAAATTCAATTGGATTCAAGTGCACAGACTAAGAGTTATTGAAACTATTTATTATTCAAACACACTTCCAAATAATAACACCTTTGACCTCATGTAAGTCGTGTGGATCTCTGCAGAGGTACCCATTCTCGTTACCCTCAATGTCTGATTCCAGTCATAATGGTGACTGACCTCACAGAGAATCAATTATCTGTGGAAAAGTATTCTAGAATTAACAACAACTTTGGGAGAGGAGGAAGTGATCATGCACCTGCCCTGAATGAGTGCATCAGCATGCGGCTTGCTGGGGGAATCAGCCTTTCGCTAAAGTGTACAGTAGTGTGTATTTGCAGAGCACATGGATGGGTCTTACACTGACCGTGTGCAAGACAGAAGTCATCTACCAACCTGCTCCCGCTGCACCATGTTGCTGTCTGACAATAAAGATTTATGGTGAGATTCTAGAAAACATGGACCACTTCCCATATCTCAGGAGCCACTGCTGATGAAATTCACCACTGCCTTCAATCTGCCAGCACAATCTTTTGTCAAATAAGGTAAAGGATATTTGAAGATTAAGATCTCAGACCTGGCAATAATCAGCTGCATTCCTATACTCCTATATGCTTCTATACTCCCTATACGCCTATATTTGGACCAGTTACAGCAGGCATCTCAAGAAAATGGAAATACATTACCACTGCTGTCTCCACATTCACTGGAAGGATAAGCAAACCATTGTCAGCATCCTTTCACAGGCCATTGTCCCCAGTATCGAGGCCCGAGTTACACTCAGTTAGCTAATTTGGGCAGGCCATGTTGTTTTCATGCCCAACACCAGACTCTTGAAACACTCATCTTATTCCCAGTTCTACCATGGGAAGGAATTATCAGGAAGATAGATGGGATGTGTTCAAAGCCTTCTTGAAGAATTGCAGCATCCTCACTGACTCCTGGGAATTCCTGATCCACGACATACAAAGTAAAGAAGGAGTATTTGGGATGTTATTGAGGACCTTGAGCCCAATCATTGGGAGCACAGAGAAGCCTTGAGTAAATGCCAAAAGGACCATACCAACTCACAAACTACCAACCTGCCCACTCTTTGGAAGACTTTATGGTCCCAAATTGGCCTTATCAGCCACCTTAGAACCCACAAAATCAGAGTGGAAGCAAGTCACCCTTGATCCCCAGTGTCTGTCTAAGAAGAAGAGGAAGATATTTGCTGCCCACAACTCTGGTTACCAAAATTCAGAACTACTGAAACTTCCTCCTGTAACCTGGGCACCCACTGTTGATGGTACTCCAATGTGTACAACACTGGTAAGAATTGTACTTCGTCCCTCAGAATGGATTCTGTGCAGTTAAGCCTTCATAGCAACTGACAACACACACGATAAGTGCAGAGGAGTCCCTCTGGTTTCCTCTAAAGGCAACACAGTGGATATCCATGAGATCCCAGACAAAGTCTACATCTAGCATTGTCTGGCTTGCATGGTCTGTGCTAAATATGGATTCTTGGAATTACAGTGCGATTCTTATGAGACAGCTTCTGTTCCACCCCCAGGTGAAATAGCAAGTCCATTGACAAAAATCTTGAAAGCAAAACAAATGTTGACTGTAGTGTCCAAGTTATTATTGCACTCATTCTTTTCTGTTTTCACAGGAAATAATGTGACAGTTCTGAGCTTTGAAAGAAAAACAGCTCCGGATATGAGCAAGCGCTCAATACTGCACGAAATGCAAATGGTATGATTAATATGTTCACAGTTACAATAGCACAATTAAACACAACTGAAAACTCGCTTCAAAAAGACTTTATTTTTTTTAGAATTTTCTTTGTCCACCTTTTTCCTCCTTTTCCGTAGTTTGTATCTGGTTCCCTAGCTGCCTGCCACTTCAGCCTGAGTGATGGTCTTCAAGAAAGAGCCTGGGCAGGCTGGCTTTCAGTAGCAGCAGTGCAACTGAGTCAGTTCACTCCTGACATAAAATGGGATGCATTAATAAGTAGGAAGTCCTACAGTTGGGGACAGTAGTTTTGTTTACTCTAGTTATTCTCATCTGTTGTCTGTTGTGGCTTCACTTTAGCCATTTCCCTCCATACTGCCCCTTCTCCTCCATTATCCTCACCAATGTCCCTCCCTGCCACCCCATCCCATCATCTTTAAGCTAACCAGGCACCAATGAGATCAACTGCTTTGTACCAGGGACAGGATTAACAGATAGCTTTGAAGTGATGGACTTCACAAACACAGGGAACCATTAACATTCCATTTAGTTAAATCATGGATTAAATATTTCCACAGGACATTTATATTAATTCTGTCATAAAAAGAACAATTGAGAACAAAGAGATATTCATGATTGTGATATACTTACACTGTGGAAATTGGATGGCAAATATATCTGGTACATTTTATTGGTTCAGGTATATTAATCTGATGGAAAGATATATGCATTCAATTTCTGTCAGATGTCTCAATGAATTATTAATGTTTTTTTTCCCAGTTGCGAGAACTAAGGCATGAAAATCTAGTGATGTTCTTTGGTGTGTGTATTGATGCAACAAGGGTGTTTATCATTACACAATACTGCAAAAGAGGAAGTTTAATGGTAAGCCATTTAAATAAGAGTGGAGGAGCTTTTGGGGGATCACTGAGTGTTCTCAAGTGTGTAACATGCTTTCTCCTGCTGGTGGAGGGTCACTGCCTCGACTATTTCCTTCACTTTATCTTGACGACCAAAGCAAATCTTCTCTCAGTCCTTTCTCTGAACCCTCAACTTACTCTGTTTGCTAAAATGCTTCTTTTTAATGTTGAAGCATAAGATGTCAAAGTGTAGTTTGTTGCAGTTTTAAACACCGAATGAATAAAGCCCAACAGAGTTGCTAATTACAGCTTCTAGAGGTCAGAGATTTGTCAAGGATGCTTGTCCCTACACAGGTGCAAGCTTTTGACCTTCGTGTCCATTTTCCAATCACTGAAGTGGAAGTAAAAGTCCGTGCAACTTTCTAAACATCCTATTTTATTCAATGTATTCAATTTTCTCTCACTAGGATATCCTGAAAAACATAGATTTTGAACTTGACTGGATTTTCAAGCTCTCACTTGCTTATGATATTATTAACGTGAGTACATGTAAGTAATATTTGGACATTAGTAAAGATTGACTGTGATATCAAGTTTATGCGCCCGGCTTCTGTTATCACCCATCGTCCAAAGTACTAAGGCTGGTTGTGATTTAGTTTCAGCCCTTTCCTTCTGCCCTCCCACTCTCCCCACCCAACACTCGTCCAGCAGCCTTTCCCTACTGAGATCCCACCCACTCCCCACACCTCCCAACTGAGTTCAGTTAACCAAGAATGGACCAGGAATCAAAGTTGGGATCAGATTTAAAACTGCTTAATCATGGGGTAGATTTATAAAATAGATTGGAAGTAATGGGCTTCACCTACATAGATGACAGGGAACTATCATATCTCCCATTTAGTGAGATCACAAATTAAATATTTCTTCAGGCTGTTTCTTTCAATTTTGTGAGAAACAATCCAGGATTTAGACCCAGCAGCGATGAAGGAACAGCGATATATTTCCAAATCAGGATGGTGAGTGATGTGGAGGGGAATCTGCTATTTCTCATTAAAACCAACACAAGCTGAAAACACAACATTCCAGTTTAATCTGTTAACCTCTTTATTCACTTACCTTGATGAAAAGGCATTCATTAAAGCATCCATTATAATTTTGATTATTTCTCTTCGAAAGGAAAATTAGTTTATGTACTTATAAACATGGATCATGCTCTTAATCTTACCTGATGGGTTGTAGGTCTGTTTGCCAATATTATACTTCAAATTTAAAGAATTGCTATTGGTGGGTTTTTTGCAATTCTTTAAATTTGAAGTATAATATTGGCAAACAGACAGGCCAGTTGTGGGCAGGTCTAGCTTTGTCTCTCCACTGACTCTTGGACTATCTGTTGGGAAAGTGAGTTTTGATTCAGAGTCATAGTCATGGAGTCATAGAGAGATACAGGACTAAAACAGGCCCTTCGGCCCACCGAGTCCACTCTGACCATGAATCACCCATTCACACTGATCATACACTAACCTATTGTATACCTCCCAGATCCTACCACTCACCTACACATCAGGGGCAACTTATATTGGCAAATTAACCTACCAGCCCACACTTCTTTGAGATGTGGGAGGAAACCGGAGCACCCAGAGGAAACCCACACTTCTGCAATGAAAGCAGGGACAATATGCGAACTCCATGCAGACAGCACCCGAGGTGAGGATTGAACCAGGGTCACTGGCTCTGTGAGGCAGTGGCTCCACTAGCTGTGCCACTGTGCCACCCATTTTATCTCTGAGATCACTGGGATCAGCACTGAGAAAACCTGGACAATTGTGTCCGTTAAGTAATTCTCGGACAAAAAATGTCCAGGAATTATTCAATCCTTGGACTTCAGGAAAATGATATTTGAAATATGTTGTCCCATTAGAATATCATTCCGGGCAGTCAATATTCTTTTCAAATATGAGGCATCCTATCAAATATGGGAAAGGTGACACCCTACACCTCCTTCGCACCTGTCTCCTCCAGAAGCCAAAATAGTGGTGCTTTGCTGTATTAGTAATTCAATCTCTATGCCATTCTTACTCATCAAAGGGCAACACCAGAGTGGATTTATCATGATGCTTGCATTCCCATACATTCATAAAATGAAAAGCAGACATCCAGAGCCCCCATAGTTATTTTAGACCATGATAACCTTGGTTTGGCCCACTGAATCAACTGTGGGCACATTTGGACTCAAGCTCTCAGGGTAGACTAATGAGCAGCAGCCCAGCTGAGAGATGCAGGTCTGTGGATGTCAGCTGGACCCAGGATCAAGCGGAGACTGTCATTCCTCACTCAACTAAATTGAATGCAATTAGAGACATGGTTGAAAGAGGGCCTGGACTGGTAACTTTTTTTTCCCTTTTTCTTGTACTATTTATTTATTTTGTAATTTAATGTAATTTTTATGTCTTTGCTCTGTACTGCTGCCGCAAAACAAACCACGTCATATAGGTCAGTGATAATAAACCTGATTCTGAGGTTCCTGGGTAAGGAAGTTTCAGGCATGATCGGGGAAAAAGTAAAAGAGATGGGGTTTATATTGAATAAGGAAACCATCACGGCAGTAATGAGGGAGGATGTCCTTGAAGGTTCTTTAGATGAAGATGAGTAGTGGTTGGAAATAAAAAAATAGACAATCTACTTTGCTGGTGACATACCACAGGTTTCTCAACAGTCAGCAGGAGATAGAGAAGCAGTTATATAGACAAATCACAGAGGGCATACGAGCAATAGGGTAATAGTAACAGGGATTTCAACTCTAGAATTAATATCCTAGAATATTAATTCTAGGATATTAATTGGGATCACCTTAGTATTAAAGGCCTCAAGGTGGTAGAATTTTTAAAGTGCACCCAGGAGAGCTTTGTGAGCCAGTTTGTAGATAGTCCCACTGGAGAAGAGGCAGTACTCGGTTTTGGGGATAATGACCAATACTGTGCAAGGTTCAGGGTGGTCATGAAAAAGCATAAGGATAGTCCGGAAATTAAGGTGCTGTACTGGGGGAAGACAGGGTCAGGCAAAAAAAAGACTGGGGCAGCTACAACTGATATGTGGGAGTCTTTTAAAAGTGAAATAGTGAAGGTTCAGGGCCAATTTGTTCCTGCAAGGGTGAAAGGTAAGGAAGGCAAACCCAATGAACCTTGGATTACAAGGAATATCAAAGCAACAAACAGCCTGCTGGAGGAACTCAGCAGGTCAAGCAGCGTCTGTGGGGGGGGGGGGGGGAAGGAATTGTCAACGTTTCGGGTCCAAACAAGATTCCAGTGCCTGCAGTCCCTTATGTCTCCAAGGAATATCATAGAAAATAAAAGTATATGTCAGGTATAGAGCACTGAAAACAGGTGAGGGCCCTTCAGGAGAATAGAATGTGGAGTGGGGTACTTATAAAAGAAATTAGGAGGCAAAGAAGAGCCACAAATTATCGCTGGTAGACAAGATTGGGGAAAATCCTGAGGCATATTAAAAATAAGGTCCAACCAAAGAAAGATTGGGGCCCATTAGAGAATATGGGTGGGGTCTAAATGAATAGTTCTCATCTGTATTCAACTGTATTCACCAAGGAGAAAAAAGTTGTACATGAATATTCTAGAGCATGTTAACATTAAAAAGAGGATGTATTATATGTCTCATTGGGCATGAACATGAATAAATCCCCAGACCCACATGAGAGGTCGGACGTACACCATGAATGGTAAGGGTCTGGAATAACACACACAAAATGTTGGAGGAACTCAGTGGGTCAGGCAGCATCTATGGAGGGAAATGGACAGTTGATGTTTTGGGCCAAGACCTTTCATCAGGACTGGAAAGAAAGAGGGCAGAGGCCAGAATGAAGGTGTAGGGGGAGGGGGAGGAGCACAAGCTGACGGGTGATAGGTGAATCCAGGTGAGGGGGGAAGGTAGGTAGGTGGTGGGGGGGGGAGTGGGAATGATGTGAGAAGCTGGGAGTGATGTCAGGGAGAGTATTGAGGGAAAGATGGTCCTTGGTATATAAGTCCATAGATCAAGGTGGCAGCACAGGCAGATAAAATGGTGAAGAAGGAATATGGGATGCTAGCCTTCATTAGCCAGGGCACGGAATAAAAGTGAAGGGAGGTCAGGGGACAACTTTATAAAACTTTGCTTAGACCACAGCTGGTATATTATGTGCAATTCTGGTCACTACTCTTCAGGAAGGACAAGATAGCACTGGAGAGGTTGCAGACAAGATTTGTCAGAATGTATCCTGGATTGGAATGTTTCATTTATGAAAAGAGAGACTGGATATGTTGGATTTGTTTCCCTTGGAACAGATGAGGCTAAGGGGGAAAACTGGAAAGAGCTATACAAAATTATAATTATTACAAAGATAGAGAGGATAGTGAGAAACTTTTCCCCATAACAGACAACGTAGGTTTAAGGTGAGGAGTAAGACGGTTAGAGGGGATTTAAGGAAAAGTTTTTTTCACCCAGGGGATGGCTACAATCTGGAAAGCTCTGCCTGAAGTGATTGTGAAGGCAGGTACTCTCACAACATTTAAAGAGTATTCAGATGAGCAGTTGAATTGCCAAGCTGTAGAAAGCCATGGACCAAGCATGGTAAATGCGATTAGTACACATGGGTACTTGATGGTCAGCATGGAAATGGTGTGCTGAAGGTCTGATTTCTGTGCTGTGTGACTCATTGACTCTAAATTAAACACAGACATTAGTTAGTTAGGCAAACATTGCATCTTAGATATTCTCAGATTCTGTACCATTGATGATTATTAAATTCAATAGTTGTAATAAATGTAATCTGCAGGGAGAATGAATGATGTTTTGTATTTTCATTAGGGGATGATATTTTTACATGACAGTCCACTGAAGTCTCATGGTAACTTAAAGCCTAAAACCTGTCTAATAGACAGCCAAATGTAAGTCAAGATATCAAGATTTGGACTCTGGGAGCTTCAATATGAAGCCAAAAGGAAATTAGTCTTTGCTGAAGATATGGATTATACAGGCACATTTAATCATTCCAAAGAGTAGTTTAGTAAAAGTAAGCATTTAGGAATTTACAGTTCATCTTCACATGCATCCAATTTGTCTTCTGGCAGATCTATACTGGACTGCCCCAGAATTATTCCACTTTGAAGAATGCCCATACAATGGGACCCAGAAAGGAGATGTATACAATTTTGCCATTATTATGAAAGAATTGATTTATCATGGGGAGGAAGGTCCATTCCATGATTTTCAGATGGGCCCAAAAGGTAAAACAGTTAAGTCACTTATATCTATTGTTATTTCTACCGTGGATTTTATTGTGCGCTGTATCTTTTAAGATGTAACTGTCGAAACTTGCAGGATCAATCTGCATGTCATTGCACAGAATCTATTTTTGCCTCTCTGTCCTATATATTTAGAAATAACCTCCATTGCTAAAAGCCAGAGTCATAGAGAGATACAGCATGGAAACAGGCCCTTCAGCCCACTGAATCTGTGCTGACCACCTATTTACACTAATCCTACATTAATTCCATTCTCCCTCATAGTTAATCCAGTTCGTGCACCTCCCTGCTCCATCCCTTTCTCTTTCTCACACTAATCTTTCCTCAATCACCTTCTCTCAATATCTCACCTTTTATCTCTACCTTTCTAATCCAACTTTCTCCTTTACCTTTCTTAACATCTGCCACTCTCGCTGTTAGATTTCTTTGGTGTCTTTGGTCTTTTAAACATACATATTATTGTGCTGAATTTTGGGATGTTAAAGTTAGAGGTATTAGCATTGAGGAACTTTCTATTTTTCACACATAAAACCAACATAAAGCACTCCTAGGGTAGTCAAACATAGATCAAAGCTTAGTAGAGACGCAAGAGACTGCAGATGCTGAAATCTGGAACAACACACAAAATGCTGGAAGAACTCAACAGGTTGGACATCATCTATGGAGAGAAATGGACAGTAGATGTTTTGGGTCAGGACCCGTCATCTGGACTGAAAGAGAGAGGGGAAAGGTGAGGGGAAGGGAAAGCTTTCTCAACTTGCTGCAATCAAGTTTCTCAACCAAAAAATAAGAGAAGTATCTCCTAATGTTGAGACACATGCTCCAGAAAGCCACTAGAACTTTCTGTTCTCCTTCAAATTACTTAATGGGATCTTTCAGATCCTTTTGAGCAGGCTGAACCGAGCTCAGTGTCTCACTTAGAATCACAGTGTGGAAACAGGCCCTTTAACCCACCTTGTCCACAGAGACCATTCAGCACCCATTTATACTAATCCTACTCTCATCCTTACTTATTTTCCCCACAATCTCATCAACTGCTCCCAACTTCCACCACTAACCTACACTTAGAACATAGAACATAGAGCATTACAGCACAGTACGGGCCCTTTGGCCCACGACGTTGTGCTGATGTTTTATCCTGGTCTAATATCTATCTAACCCTTCCCTCCCACATAGCTCCCCATTTCTTGTCATTTATGTGTCTATCTAAGAGTCTCTTAAATGTCCTTAATGTATCTGCCCCCACAACCTCTGCCGGCAGTGTGTTCCACGCACCCACCACTGTGTGTAAAAAAACTTACATCTGACATCCCTCTTATATCTTCCTCCAATCACCTTAAAATTATGCCCCCTCATGTTAGCTATTTTCGCCCTGGGAAAAAGTCTCTGACTGTCCACTCAATCTATGCCTCTTATCATCTTGTACACCTCTATCAAGTCACCTCTCATCCTCCTTCTCTCCAAAGAGAAAAGCCCCAGCTCACTCAACCTATCCTCACAAGACATGCTCTCCAATCCGGGCAGCATCCTGGTAATTCTCCTCTTGGTATAATTTACAGTGACCAATTAACCTACCAAACCACACAGCTTTGTGATGTGGGAAGAAAACAGAACACCCAGAGGAAACCAACGGGGAAGCAGTACTTATGGAGGATCAGCAAGCAGACAGATGCCAGTAAGCAGCAAGAAGAATCACAAAAAAAGTACAAGATGTTGAATAGCATGGTATCTAAATTTAAGCAGAAAATGCTGGACAAATTCAGCAGGTCAGGCTGAAGACAGAAACACAATTAACACTTCAAGGCAATAACCTGTAAGCAGAATTAGGGAATGTTAGTGATACAACAGATCTGAAGGACCTATTATCACCCTCTATCAGCTAACAGTGTAAACCCTTATTGCCATTTAATCTCTGTCAATTTCTCAGTCCTTCCCTTTTCTTCTCTCCTCTCCTGTACTTTCTTTTTGCATCTGAAAACCTGACAACCTCTAACTTTTTCCAGTTCTGATGAAAGACCACCGACCTGAAATGTTAACTTTGTTTCTTTCTCCTGCTTGATGCACTGAGATTTATCTTCAATATTTTCTGTTCTTCCTATCGATTTCCAGCATCTGTGTTTTGCTTTTAGATTCAATGTTATACTATCCGTATAATGTACAGCTATAAAGAATAATCAGTAGGATTTTAAAAACATCAAGCCATACTTCAAAAGTAACTAAAACTTTCTTCTGAGGCAAGAAAAATGATTGACAGAGACATCCCCTGGATAAAATTAGGCCACATTTTGAAAGGCATTAGACATGATATGGTCTGAAACTCAATGAATAAAATGTTTAATATGTTAATGACCGATAGAAATACCTTTGCTCCATTTATCACTTTAAAGGCTTCAGTTTGATCATCTCTCAATCTTTGAACCCATTTTTTTCTGGTTCAACACTGGTTCTGGTTCAGGAAATTGTCAATGAAACATATTGCAGAGATCTAAGAAAAAATCTGACATAATTAGCATGTTATTTCACAATTCATTTTATTGTATTTAGAAATTATCAGTAGACTCATAAACCCTGTGATGTTGCTGAGGCTGACACTGTCGGCTGAAAAATGTAATGAACAGATAGTCTCTCTGCTGAAAACCTGTTGGGATGAAAGTGCAGACAGAAGACCAAGCTTTCATTCAATCAAACTTATATTGCGAAGGGACAATCCTGAAGGGTGAGTCTTAAAGATGCACAATCTGACACTGATGGAAGCCTCACTTGTCTTCAGTATTGACTTGTACAATAATTAGTTAAGAGTTCGCAACAACTCTGGTCAAATCAATGCTTTCCAATCTCAGTTGGGCAGCTGTTTTTAAGAACTGTTTTTGGTTTACTGCCCAAAGGAGGTTAACTTTGTGGTGCTGTCCATTTCTCAAAGAACTCCGTAAGTAACATACTGTCTAAAACAATTGCTGAATGATGTCGAAGTAAATGTCAGTCTCAGTTGTGATGAAAGGTCATGAATCCTTTCTGCAATTCTTCCTCTAAATATACCAGTTAGGAAATCTGTGGCTTGACCTGGAGTCATCATACACAGTCCCCTCTGTTAATGAACACGGAAGCATTTGCAAAAATTGAAAATTGACCTTCTTTGGAGGAACATGCTGAATGCATTCATTCAGGTACATGGGGGGTATCCTCAAAGCAGGGAATCACATCGTCTGGTTCCTGCCGCACATTGCTACCTTAATGCAAAGGAAATGCAAGCTTACATAATATTATTGCTGGTGTCATTCTATAGGCCAGTCATGGAAGGTCTCTGCCAGGAACCTTATCCTGCTTTTCCTGGGTCAGCCTCTCTGTAAGGATGCAACCAGACCTTCTGGCTGTGTTTTTCTCTGTTTTAACTTCTGTTTTCCAAAATATAGGCTATTTTGTATTTTTATTTTACTACATTATATGAGTTCAATTGGCTGATAGCTGAAGGCTGTGAGGCCTTGTCTACACATCCTTTCAGCTAATGAACCGGCAAGGTTTGCCAGGATATGATCAGTTGACTGTTGCAGTTGTGTTCAGTATCACTTGGATTCCAATCGGTGTGAAGGGCAAAAGCAAACTAAGCAATTTTCAGGAATGGCTGTGCTTCAGGTTATATATTTCTCTTCATCTTTATGGTGAAGTGAGCATTCTGGATGCTATGGTGGATAAACTGAAAAAATATGCTAATCAATTGGAAGAAGTGGTTGCAGAAAGGACACACCAACTCACACTGGAGAAGGGGAAAATTGACCAGCTGCTGACCAAGCTGTTGCCAAGGTATTGTCTCCTGGACTTCTTGATATTAAAGAAACTCACAAAATTACCCTTATACTATTCATAATTGTGGTACATAAAAGAACTATTCTAGATCTACGTGGAACTGTGAATAATTATGCACAGGAAGCACTAGGTCTTTCTGAAACACACACGACCACATTCACTTCACAACCACGTTCAACATATTAAGATTGAAAGGTCCAGGTCATACTCTGGCAGGACAATTGTAAGCATCTGACATTAGCTAGATTTAACTTCCTGCAAGTAAGCCCTTAATTTGTTTGTGTTGCAAGTGTCTTGAAGTGTGAGCTGGTAATTGAACTGTGTGGGAAACAGTGTATCAGGACTTGAGGTTGCAATCCACAGCAATAACAACATGTCCAAAGAGCACCTTTAATGTAGTGAAACCTCCCTGGTTTTCAGTGGAGAACCAATGAACACCAGTGCTTGTTGTGCCCATCTTAAAGGGATCACCAGAGTTTCTAACACAGATTCCTACACATCACTTAGCATGGGCTTGTTACATGCTATAGGAAAAGATATGGCCATTACACAATTACAATTTCAATGATAAAAAGTTGATTGATTGAAAAGAAAAATCAAGGCCTTACTGTGGGCTCTAAGATGTACACAGTTCAGATTTACAATTAGGTTACTTCATGCATCTTCAGGCCTGCTTCAGCATTATCTAAAGGGGACCTGCCTGAGAAAATCTCAGCAAAGCTCTTAATCTGCTTGACGGATCTTCCTCAGGCCTCCACAGTCCACACCTATCTCCAGCCAGGCAGTGACCTGACAGCCCCTCCCCACCCAACCAATCAGTCCAAGTCTCACCACCCCAACTGGCTGATTATGACCCATCTCACTCAATCACCCAACCTCTCTCTCAAGGTCCAGATTCCCCAACCTGTGACTGGTATCTCCATTCCCACCCCTCCCTCAGTGCCCAGTTCCTAGATCAGTAATTTATCTATTTTCCTTCAAATGACAGAGCCTGCAATGGAAAGTTGTTTGAGCGTGTGCAGTCTGTCCTGTAGCACACAATGTCTAAGGCCTTGTAAATTATAGAATCTTACAGCAGCAGGAACCTCAATCAGAATATTCATTGATTCCCCAGTTCACCACCTGTTTAATATGTCCATGCAGGCACCATTCAATTTTACATCTGTGCCTAAATCGCTTTGATCAATATTCAGCCTGGATATGTCAATCACTTTTCACACATACTGCATGGCTAGACTGAAGACAGTAACAAGTTAGGCCTAAACAATCAGCAAAATTCCCAGTTAAGTACATTACACATTAATATCTTTATTAATACCCTTGGTAAAGCAGCAGAAAACCTGAAGTTCGGAACAGTGCCGAACAGGAACAGGGCCTTCGGCCCATGATATTGTGCTGAACTAATTAAACTAGTAATTAAGCACCTAACTAAACTAGTCCCTTCTGCCTACACAAGTCTATTTCCCTCCATTCTCTGCATATTCATGTGCCTATCTAAGAGCTTCTTAAATGCCTCTATCGTATTTGCCTCCACTACCACCCCTAGCAATGCATTCCAGGCACCCACCACTCTCCGTCTTAAGAGATCTGCCCCGTACATCTCCTTTGAACTTGCTCCCTCTCACCTTCAATGCAAGCCTTCTAGCATTAGGCATTTTGATCCTGGGAAAAAGATATGGCTGTCTACCTATGCCTGTCATAACCTTGTAAACTTCTATCAGGTCTCCCCTCAGCCTCCTCCACTCCACAAAAACAACCCAAGTTTGTTAAACTTCCCCTCGTGGCACATGCCCTCTAATCCAGGCAGCATCCTGGTCAACCTCTTCTGCACCCTCTGCAAAGCCTTCACATCCTTCCTCTAATGGGGTAACTAGTATTTTAATCTTACAGGTCAATCACTTAGCCTTATGCCTTCAACAATTCACTGATCTTCTTTACATGATGAAGCAGTCACCTGGTGATGTTTTGGATGATGGTTACCATTTTATTTACTAACAGTTTCATCGCCGAGCGACTCATTCTAGGAAAGGCTGTGGAGCCGGAATTCTTTGAATCGGTTACCATCTTCTTCTCAGACATTGTTGGCTTCACGAAGCTTTGCTCCATCAACACACCTCTGCAGGTTGTGGATATGCTCAATGACCTGTACAGCTTATTTGATGACATTATCAAGTCTTATGATGTGTACAAGGTAGGAGAATACTTGCCGGATAATGCTGTTTGTATTAAATGTCGAGTGAACTTCAGCAAGTTCACCCCTGACTTTTCCTCATATTCTGCAGTAAACATAAACTAAAAATATAATTGCACAATTTTAACATAGTTGGCAAAAAACGGCAAGAACAAATATTGAAAGAAGAGGTAAAATCAATTGTACTTCAGATGCTTGCAATCTAATGTAGATGTTTTTAACATGTTTACTTCGTTAAAATTTTATTTATCTAAAATCAACCCATGAAGATATCCTATTCCTCAATCAGATTTAACTACTCTAGCCTACAATGAATTCAGCTTCTTTTCACTCATACCTGAGATGTGGATATCCCTGACAGGGTGTGCTCATCACTAATTTGAGAAAGTGGTGGTGCTTCTCAAATCACCACAGTCCATATGATGGTGGTGCTGGGAAAGGAGGTCTGGGATTTTGAAGCAGCAGTCATGATAGTGGTTTTATTTATAAAAATTTTTCACCTTGAATGGGATTATTAAATCCCAACATGGATATTTCTGTCCGAGGCTTGTGCAACTGCTCCCGTCATTTAAATATTCCTTATATTGGCAGTGAATGGTTGTTGAATTGAATAAAGTATCTAATGCAATGACAACATTTGGCAAGTTCAGACTGTATACAGTATGGTGATTGGCCGTATAATGACAAATGTGCATTGTCAATCAAGACTGCTACCTTTTTCCTTTGTAAAATATAAATCTAATGTAAAAAGGAAAATATTAATTTGTTGCCTGTTCACTTTGGTTAGTTTCAGACGTTTGTACAGTTTTTACTTCTGTTGTTTATATCATGACCACAGGTTGAAACAATAGGAGATGCCTACATGGTAGCAAGTGGACTTCCGATACGCAATGGAATGCAGCATGCTGGGGAAATTGCTACAATGTCTTTGCATTTTCTCAGCTCCATTGCAGCCTTTAAGATAAGACACATTAACAATGTACAACTGCAACTTCGCGTAGGTCTCAATACAGATAACACAAAATCAATTTCTTTTTCTTTTTGGAGAGTATAATTTGGTTTCTGTTGCCTATTCCTGCCATTAAGGCCTTGTAAAGTTTCAATCAAGCATCAAAACTGAAACAATGGTCTGGGACTAAATTAGGTTCAGTGTTGTGTTAGGGGGGCACACCAATGAACCCATAAGTTGCAGAGAAAGGGCAGTCAATTATAATAGCTTCGTCTCATTTAAGTTTATTAAATGGGTCATTCATGCAAGGCCAGTCCGAATGGTGACCTGATGAGTTGGCAGGAGTGGGGTAGCATCAGCTGGGTGCCACTGAGGACATAAGGGAACATCCCCTGACATTGCACAAGTGCTGGGAAGGGCTGCACAACTGATGCTGGAGAGAGCAAGGCCACACCAGGGAAACCCAAAGACTCCTGCTCTTCTGACCCATAATGTCTTTTCTCTTTAACTGTTAGAGGTTCAGACCCTTCCACACCATTTTCTTATCTAAATCTGTATTCATGGGTGTGAACACACATAAGAGTTTGTGTGGGGTATGGAAGAACACTAGTATATTTCAGGAAGCCTGGTGAGAGTTTCCTCCCAGCCAGAATATCTCATTTTTTAAGGTCTTTTCTAGTGGAGTTTCTGCAGCTGAACATTAACAATTTTCCAAACAATGATTAAGCTTGCACACTAACAGGGTAAAAATGCTGATCCTATTTACTTACGGTATTTGGCAGTGTTACCAATGAAAGAGATATGCAAACACTAGAGAACAAGTAGGATTTTGTACCGTGCAATTTACATCTGACCTCCTGCAGTTTATCAACAATGTGAGCTTTCCCACAGAAATAAATCTTTGTACAATCTTTGTACAAGCCACAAGGGAAAGTATCTGGTGAACACTGATGAACATTAACCTAAAGACTAACAGTTAATAGATACATTAGAGTACCTTATCAAAAAGTGAGCCTTGGGTAAGAATGGAGGAATTAAAAAAATCCACCGTAATTTAAAGGTGACATATAGATTGTAAGTCGACTTTCATCAGCCATATTCTCCTCTAATCTTTCAATGAAACAATGAATATTTCCATGCAGTTTTATTTTCTACATTCTTCTGACACATATTGACTTCTGATTCACATTCTATGGGATATTTTCACAAGCAGACTTTTGGCAGATACTTCTAATTGGTGGACGGTGTGTTTGAAAGACATCCATCACAGATATTGAATAACACACTTAAATCAGTGTTAATTGTTCCTGTAGGCCCAGTGGTTGCTGGTGTTGTTGGAATAATTATGCCTAGATACTGTCTCTTTGGAGATACTGTCAACGTAGCATCAAGGATGGAAAGCAACAGTTTACGTAAGTATTTGTTTCTTCCACCTGTCTTTAAATATATTTATCATTTAAATTTTATTTTCATTTTAATATTACTTTTAAATGTTTATCAGAGACATTTGGAGAAAGTGGGAATGGCCTTTGAAAGCACAAGCTGTCAGAAGGCCACAAGGAAGTCTGCAGAAGGGCCCTTCATTCCTGCCACCTGCACGCTAATCGCTACCGGAACAATTTGGGCTAGAGTAGGGGCTAAACGTGAGGCATAGACTGGGATCAAGGAGATCCAGCCCAATATGAGTATCTGGGAAGGGATTTGCTCAGTAACTAGGTGAAGCACTGTAACAACTAAGTCCTATTTTAGATTCAAAGATGTAAAAGTAATCAACTGTTAGCCATTGGACGGTCAAGGGAAATTACTTTCTTAAAGTTTTAAATTTCCAGTCTGATTTTAGAACAATTGCCCTTTTCACCAACTTTTCCCTTCATTGTTTATGCTAAGGGATGAGTAAAAAGTATTCCACACTTGTGCTTAAGCATATCTTTTGGGGAAAGTTTTTGAGAAGTTTGAATGAATATTCTTTATCTTATCAGCATGCAACATGTTTAAGTAGTGTCTGTAATTTTAAAAAATCATAGTTCTTCGTAGAAGTGTTCACAGAATGTGAGATTGTCTAACTGAGTACAGGTCAAAACTGTATGTACTTTAACACCACATTGAGCATTACATTTACCCACCTGATAACTGAATAGTGACATGCTGACAGGTCAGTATATACAATGCTCATTGAGAAATGTACACTGCAACGTTCATCCTTAAGAGATGCAGCCTGCATTATGAATTTCTTTTGCTGCTTATACTTGAAAGTACACGTCGCAAAGCACAGTTGATGTACTGAGGGGACTTGGAGGATATGAAATAGTGGAGAGAGGGACAATAAAAGTGAAGGTAGGGAATCAAATTTTCCAAGATATCATTTTAAGTTTGTTTTCCAGCAGAAGCCACAAAATACTATTTTAACAGCTTGTGCAGAAGAAATGTATACTGCGATTTCCATACAGTTCTGGTTCTCTACCTCTACTGAGCTCCACTCTGCAACATGTACAATGTTAGTATAACCTTGAAGTGATCCGTTTTCATACGCAAAAGGTGGTTGAGTGTTTTTTCAAAGCTGATATTGTACCATTTGTTGCAGCCAATATGCAAAACTATCACTCTAAACAGACTGCCACTGGTTTCCACGATGTTTACTAAAGCCTCCCTGTCATTTCTGTGTCAGTGCAATCTGAAAATGATGTCACATGGATAAAGAAAATGCCGTGCAATTGACTGAAATAATCAACCTTGGGCCTAGGCTGATTCTCTCTCATTTTTCCTATCTTCCTGTGATAAAATGAATGAATGGAGGACTTGTACACCCGAAGTCTATTGCAGTTTCCTGCTCTCAGAGGCTGAAACCTGAGTATCCTCCGGTTACAAAGAAGAAAATCTCATCATTTCTGTTTCCCTTCAACAAATTAAAATACGATTGCTATGCATTAAAGAAAAATATATAAATTTCAGAAAAATAACTTCAACCACACTCTTCGGTACAATTAACTCTTGTGACAAGGTGCATATTTCAATTCATAAGTAAAAATTCCATTTCAATTTTTACAGTTTGTAAATAACTCCCTTGTATTTTTCATAAGGGAAAGGGAAAGCAAGCAACATACTGGCTTAAAAACAAAGAGGGATTTAACATGCCTTTACTAAAATTTGAATTTAATATGGAAGACGGTTGTAATGGCTCAATGGATGAGGCAGAACTGGATTAATTAGAGGTAAGTTTCACCATATATGGTGAACAGCATCTACATAAACATTCTGATGTCAAAATTTTGTTTGGAATATCTGTGAGGATTGCCTTCCCTCATATTCAGATTTTGAAAATCTTATTCCTAAAGAAGCAAAGACTTGCATTATTATAGTGTTCCATGTCCTTTGAACTCCCCTGTCAACAATTACACTTAAAATGTAATCAATTACTGTTGTAATGTAGGAAATTGAAATGTCAGGTTCTTCCATAAGGGATGCTGCTGTAACGGTGTTATGATTTTATGAATTGTATCAAAGAGTCACTTTCCATGTAATCTGACACAGACACCTCATTCCAAGTAGCACAAAAGATAAAAGGTCTCTGTACACCAATCATGTTCAAAGTTCGTTAGTGCTGTGTAATTGTTGAAATTAGGAACATTTCCCATTGAACAACTGGTGTGTCTTGGGTGTGTCCCCAATCTTACCGGCACCAATGGGAGGGCACCTTCAAAACAAAATACATTTCCCTGGTTGTCCCTTTCACCTTTTTCGATAAATGCCCACTGTTTTACCCCACCCCTTCTCCCTGCCCCCCATCTATCTCCTTTAGCCAATCTCCTGGCATCCACTGGGCAGCTTGCAGCCCCCTCTCATGGTTACTTACTGGCTTCTCACCTCTGCCCTACCCCTGGCTGTGAATTGCAGGCTCAATTGCACCATGAGGACCCTTCCCATCTCAAAGGTGGTCTTCAGTCCTAGATTTAAGAAGTTCACCCCAGCCTCTAAAATATCTAGCCCTCTGTTTTAGGTGTGAAGTGTGTAGAATTGACATTGCTTGGCAGACTCTGACACGTAGTTTGCAGGTCCTATTCTGGGTCTGTCATGCAATAACTTGTTGAAATTCGAACCAAACATGGCCATGTCTCTGACTGTAACTTTGCCTTCAGACCGCAACATCTGCATCAACACAGTTACCAGGAAATTCAGCAACAGATCTTCCAGAAAATAAACGTACATGTTCCTTGGATCCAGAGTAGAAAAGAATATAATGGAAAACAAACCCTTCTGACTGGCACAAGACATTCAATGAAAATATGGAGAAATTTTGGATAGAAGCACTAAAAATAATCCATCAATTTACCTGAAGGATGACCTTCGTATATTTGCGTATCAAATTACTAGTAATGTTGTATGTTCTTTTGAGGGAATGTGGGAGCTTTCTCTGTCTCCTATTCAAACTCTGTCTCCTTCATGGCAGTTGTGGTCTGTGTTGTTGCCGTTTGGCTGCCAGGGGTATTCCTGTCCTGAAAAGCATTGTGTTAGAAAGAAGAAATACATTAACTGGAAATTTCTAATAATTAGAGTTTTAGGTTTACTAAGTTTGTGATGTAAACATAGTCAAAGATTTTATACCTGTTTACCAACAAAACAAAAACATCACCTAAAGAACCGGAGAACCTCAGCAGGTCAGGTAGCATCTATGGAGGGAAGTGGACAGTCGACGTTTTGGGTCGAGACCCTTCATCTGGCACAATGTTTAAGGGGGGAATGAGATAAGCACTTTGTGTGGACTTGTGACACTGCCTACTACAACAGTTCTCTCAATGGTAAAAGTCTGCATTTACACTATGCCTTTCATGCAGAACTACAACTTGAGGTGCTTCGCAGGTCAAAGAAGTAAATATAAAGGAGACAGAGGGAGAGTTGGTGAAACAGGTGGGTATTGCAGCGTGTGAAAGGGCAGAGAGGCAGAGGAGTTTAGGAAGGAAATTTCAGAGGGTAACTGCCAAAAGCTAGAAGGATGAAAGCTGCACAAGAGGTTGCAATCAGTGGAATGGAGAACATACAAGAGGGCTGCAGCTTTGGCGGCGGTCTAGAGACATAAACCTCGAACTCAGATTAGCACTTTTTCTGTGCACAAATCATGCATAAGTCATGGTAAACGAGAGGGACCATTTCTGTGTGACAACATGCCCAAAGCAAATTGTCAGGGGCACGACAGTACACCAAATATTTTTCTGTTTATTTGCATCACCTGTTACCACACTTACTAACTATAAATTGGAGCTTAACAATACAACCAATAGTCTTCATAGTCTCAGAACATCAAGCAGCACCCCACGGATCACAGCCTCCCAACTCACAAATGACCCGTTTATTGCTACCGTCCGTTTTCTGTCTGTTCTCCAATTCTGAAACCCTGCCAATACCATGCAATCCAATTTTGTGTAATAATCTCATGTACCTTTTCAAAGGCTGTTGTAGGTCCAAATGCATTACATCAACTGGTTTGCCCTTATCTATTCTCCACTACTAAAAAGCCCAAAAAAATTTCAACATATCTGTCAAACATGAATTCCTTTACATACATTCATGTGTACTGTGCCCAACCTTATTATCTTCCAAATACTCTGTTATCTATCATTTCTTTAATAACAGATTTCTGCATTTCCTCCACTGGCAATGTCAGGCTAACTGGTCTACAGTTTCATGTTTCTTCCCTCCCTCCTTCAAATGTCTTTTTGGCCAATTTGAGGGAAATTTCATAATTTTTTTACAGGATCTCTAATGGCTACTGGTAACAATGGTTTAGCACATGAGAAAAAGGAGTCCATTTTGAAGGCCACAGAGGGAAGAGGCCATGGATTTAAACGTGAACTTGGAGTTTCATACTTATGCCTTTTGGTGTTGTGGATCAGGGTTGTGCAGAGAGTACAATATAATTGTAAGTGAGTCTTAGCACAATAGGATATAGACAGCATTGTTCCAAGTGAACTGGAGTCACACTTGGAATCGGAAGTGCCTGAAACATCAAGAAGGTTTCAACGACAGAAGAGCTGAGGTGGGGCAGTGAAAAAACAGTCTACTCATGCAAGGAAAAGGGTGGTGGGGAAATGGGCAATGGGAAGAGAAAAGACACGCTGGGGGCAGCTGAAACAGCACAAAGCAAGATCTACCCTTACATGTCAGGAGCTCGTTGTCCTTGAAGTAGGCTTAAATCAGCATCGGTCAGGTGAGCAAAGAGATGGTATAGTTGGGACAGGGAGGTCATAAACTCGGGTTAACAGGTCATTGCATCACTTTACTTATTAAAGGCAAAATAGTAGTGTCAGAGTAGTGTGAACATCTGAAGTGAGGCAGTAAAGAATTGATGCTGTACCAATTGCTCAGATCAGGACACTTAATTTTGAGTATCTTCGCAGTTGTTAATTACTGTTTCATTTTGTATGTATCTCTTGTCTTGTGTGAAGAACGATAAATTTATCTCTTCTGTCAATATGGTGTCTAGTTGAACTAATCAGGAACTGGGAGCAGCAGGACTCTCAGTTGCCTCTGTTACAAAAGACAGAGATTGTGGGGTAGTCTCTGTGTTGAAAACAAAACGAGCTTGGAAGCTCATTTCCAGATCACGTAGGATATTGAAGCTGCAAGCAGTGTAATTCCGCTGTGATGTATGAAGGAGACTTAGTTGGTGGAAAGAGTACAGATCAGTAGTAGGAAAAATAGCTGATGGCTTTTATCTTCCCTTAGGCTTAACTGGTAAAAAAGATTGAAGCTCATTTAAAAATTGATCAATATTCACAAAAAGATGGTGTTAACTCACACGCAATCACCCCTGTGGCAATACAGGTCTCCCTATGTACCACACATTGATTACGAGCTTGGAATGTTAACTCTCAGTCTTCCCACTCAGAAGATATTTATTGCAGCAATTGACCATGTCATTTACTGTAGCTGGGCAGTAGCTATCATTCACAAAAGCTCACATATATTCAACACCACTACTAGCCAGGAGCTGGTTGAGACATTATTCCCACCATAGTGAATAGATTATGAGTATTGCACAGTTTTATTTTTTGTGAAGTATAGTGTTATGTAATCCATGTAATAAATTATATGTGACTATGCAAGTTCCCCAGCAAAATATCCCCTTAGCTTCTGATAAATCCACTGATATTCATCAGAGTTGACTGAAATATATTTATTGCTAAGCATAAATGTAACATTTCTGTGATTAGTGATCCTACTATTTGCTCAATTAATGTTCCATTACATGTAATACATTCACTAATTAAATTTAATATTACTGTGTTCTCTGTGCTGATTTATATTTAACTGTGATCAACAACCTGAAGTCTCTTTGGTGTTTCATTATATTAATAAAATCTGATTACAATTACAATAGTCTGGCACGGGAATGAAATGAACTCATCACATCACTGTAAACCAGCCACACTGGCATTTGTCACACTTTCGGTATTTCAGAGAGTCCGGGAACTGAAAGAACTGAATCGGAAAGGTGGATAGTTGTGGTGTTGTTAGGATCACATCGCCATCTGTTGGACATCTGTATAATAGTTTTTCTGTTGTGAAAACACGTCCTTGAAGACTTCTGTTTGCAATCATGGCTTAATTAGGACCAAGGGTAGGGACTACAATTTTCCATTACATTCTACAATAGCTATGCTATGATTTTGGTTCACTCTGCTTTCTGAGTCTGAAAATTAAGAATAAAAGCAACCCCTCCACTCCTAGAAGATCCAAATCTATCCTAGTAATTACAAGAGTGAAGAAATGTTGCCATCAGAATGAGAGTTTAAGATAAAGGAGTTGTTGATCACACAGCACTTTCCAAAGAAATGCAGAAAGTTCTCCAAGGTTCCCTTGCCATTTTTGCCAAAATTCCATAACCAATCTTCCACCTCATTGCTGATGGTCGGCTCTTGCTGGGCATGTATTAACTGTTCTATCTGCCCATGAGGTAATTTGTGACTGCACTTCAAATAGAAAGTGCCTTGACACTTTATATGGAGATGTGCTAAAGAACTTCATAAATGCAAGCCTTTTTTTTAGGATATTTTAAACCATTTTGTGCATTTTAAAAAATTTTGTCTGATGGTATAATATGTGGTTTTAGCAGATCAGCAACCCATTTCACATCTCTCCTGATTTTATTACCATTAAAGTTGATCGATAACCTTTCCACAACCACTATCCTTTACTGACATTGCAACAAGACTTCGGAATTTTGAGTACAAGAATACCTGTGTCTCAAACCTTACCCATAGAGTCACCTTCCACTGCTGCACTCCATTACTCATTCGTTGTTCAGTGCTCAAGGGAAACACTTTGCAACAATGACATGAAACAGGATCAGTGGAGCCTAGTCCCGTCTGATATTACAGCAGCACAGCGAGCATTTCACACCTGATTTACCAACAGTGCTTCATTAGATTTGACAAAGATGTAACTGCAATGGGAGCTCTGCCGTGCAAGTGCTGGACTACGAGAGAGGATGCAATTGTAGGGTTTTTTTCCTTACGAAAGGGATCTGAGCACGCTCGCTCAGGTTCCTAGTGGAGGAGGCAGGAAGAATTAGCAATTCCCTCTTTCCTACTCCTCCAGCAAAAATGCCAGTGGTTCCGTTTGAACCCTCCTATGTGAGCTGGTTCTTTTTATGTGCCCCTAGTGACGCACCATTCCTGGCCTAATTAAGAGGCCTCGCTTACTCTCTTTGGCATTTTCTGCAGCAGAGGTCCCCAGTGGATATGATTGCTGGTCTATTTTCTGTTCTTTTATGTTTATTTACTGTGTCCAAGGCACAGTATCTGAAAAGCCAGAATTTTACAAACATCTAATCTTTTCTCCATTAGGCTATTTGAGTTGCTCAGGATTGTAAACAAAGTTATTGCTGGGTCAACTGCATAACAATAATAATAACCTGCATGTACTTATCATCTTAACAATGGTAAATATAAAATTTCCCCTCCAAATCATAATTAACCAGTGTTATTGCCAGACAATTAGAAGATCTGTATGATGCCGCTAACCTCACACAGATTATGCAATTGGAACTGTAAAACAGACTGTGCATCACAATGGGTTTTTATCGTTTCTGTCCTCCGGCTAGTATTTAATTCTTCTGACAAATTTAATGATCTACAAAAGTTGAATGCATTTCAAGAGATTATTGAATGAGTAATTAAGCAAACTGAAGGAGAAATCTGAAAAGCTCTGAACTGAGATATTGTGACCAAGAACCTGAACTGCCCATAAAGAAATGCACCAGAAAGTCACTGTCTGGGAGACCTGCAGCAGTCTGTTCTGGTTTATTCCTGATTTTCATGTGCACACCTTGTGCAAGAGCTTTGGTGGTTAGAGGCACCAGTCTTGAAGACCACATGTTAGATGTGAAGAAGTTCAGGGGATCCCTGCACTAGCACCACCAAATAACCTGCGCTAATTCACCTTTTAAAGATGGGGGGAGTGCTGAATCTAACTACAGCTCAAACTCATTGTGCAGATTGGAGCACATTGCAGAGAAGGCGGCAGTGCAGATTCACCCATTTCACTGAGGCTGATCTTGATGCACTAGTTGAAGAAGTGGACATCCAAAGAGAGATCCTACTTCCTGGGAAGCTCTGGAAGCCACCAAGGACTAAAATGATGCAGTCACGGGGTCAGGTGCCCAAGGATGGCTATGCCCTAATTGATGCCCTAAAAAGCTGATTCCAGTAGGCCGACTGAACCACATTATCTGGTATCCTGCAATCTTCAGGGAATTGTGGATATGCTCGGTTATTTTTCACTTGTAGCGGTTGCTACCGCGGAATTAAACAAGACTCTACTCGGAGGATTGCCAAACAGAACTGGTTTATTTTCCCGCCTTGCGCGGGCCCTTTAAGGGAGAATGTTCCTGCCCAAAACAACCGGTAATGACGTAAGTCCTACGTCATCAGGACTTTCCTGCGCGCGGGTTCTCCCCGTCGCTCGGAAAGACGAGGCCCGTCGCCATCTTGGGCCTCGTCACTCCGACGCCGCGCGACCCGACTGCCGAGCTGGTTTGCCCAACTAGACAGTGAGTCGCCACACAACCCCCCCCAGAACCGGCAATACAGTCCCCAAGGTCCGAGGGCTGTGCCAGCTGCCGCTTAGGGGGGCGGCCTCTGCGTCGCGGCGTGGCAACCTCGACAGGCTGTTGCAGATCCAAATGGGCCAGTTTGAGGCGGTCCGCTGTGAAAACCTGTTCCCTGCCTCCAATGTCCAAAATAAAAGTGGATCCGTTATTGCGTATGACTCGGAACGGTCCCTCATATGGTCGTTGAAATGGCGCCCGAGGTGTGCCCCTGCGAACGAAAACAAACTTACAGTCCTGTAGTTCCTTGGGCTGGCAGGATGGGGCTTGACCATGCCGTGAGGTGGGAATCGGGGCCAAGTCGCCAAGCTTCTCGCGCAGTCTTTGTAGGACTGCTGGGGGTTGTTCCCCTTGGTCCCAAAGGGCAGGTATGAAATCCCCGGGGACAACTAGTGGCGCCCCGTATACAAGCTCAGCTGATGAAGTGCGGAGGTCTTCTTTGGGGGCAGTGCGTATGCCGAGCAGGACCCAAGGCAGCTCGTCAACCCAGTTAGGACCCTTCAGGCGGGCCACCAAGGCCAATTTCAGATGGCGGTGAAAACGTTCCACCAACCCGTTTGATTGAGGATGGTAGGCCGTGGTGGTGTGCAGCTGCGTCCCTAGCAGGTTCGCTAATGCAGCCCAGAGACTGGAAGTGAATTGGGTGCCTCTGTCTGAAGTGATGTGGGCCGGAACACCAAAACGTGAGACCCAAGTTGTGGGCAGCGCCCGGGCGCAGGAATCAGTGGTGATGTCAGTCAGGGGGGTTGCCTCTGGCCACCTCGTGAACCGGTCCACGATGGTAAGGAGGTACCGGGCTCCTCTTGAAACCGGCAGAGGGCCCACGAGGTCGACGTGTATGTGGTCGAACCTCCTACGGGTAGGCTCGAACTGCTGTGGTGGGACCTTGGTGTGTCGCTGGATTTTTGACGTCTGGCAGAGCGGACAAGTCCTGGCCCACTCACTGACCTGTTTGTGCAGGCCATGCCAGACAAACTTGCTGGCGACCAGTCGGACAGTAGATCTGATGGACGGGTGCGCCAACCCATGTACCGAGTCAAAAACGCGTCTCCGCCAGGCTGCAGGGACTATAGGGCGGGGCTGACCAGTCGCAACGTCGCAAAGTAGGGTCCGCTGACCTGGACCAACCAAGAAATCTCGGAGCTGCAGACCCGAGACTGCGGTTCTGTAGCTGGGCAGTTCGTCGTCGGCTTGCTGTGCGTCAGCTAGGGCTGTGTAGTCGACACCCAAGGATAGGTTGTGGATGGTTGGTCTGGAAAGTGCATCAGCAACAACATTATCCTTTCCGGAGACATGTTGGATGTCAGTTGTGAACTCGGAAATGTAGGATAAATGTCTCTGCTGACGAGCTGACCAGGGATCGGAGACTTTGGAGAAGGCAAAGGACAGAGGCTTATGATCGGTGAAAGCGGTGAAAGGCCTGCCTTCTAGAAAGTATCGGAAATGCCGGACCGCCAGATACAGCGCTAGAAGTTCCCGATCAAAAGCGCTGTACTTCAGTTCGGGCGGTCTAAGGTGCTTGCTGAAAAATGCCAAGGGTTGCCAGCGGCCTTCGAGTAGCTGTTCCAGTACCCCACCCACCGCGGTGTTGGACGCGTCTACCGTGAGGGCAGTCGGGACATCAGTCCTGGGGTGTACCAGCATCGTGGCGTCTGCCAGGGCGTCTTTGGCCTTAACGAAAGCAGCCGCAGCCTCATCAGTCCAGGTGATGTCCTTGCCCTTACCAGCCAGCAGCGAGAACAGAGGGCGCATGATACGGGCTGCTGCAGGGATGAAACGATGGTAAAAGTTGACCATCCCAAGGAATTCCTGTAAGCCTTTGACTGTGTCAGGGCGGGCAAAATGGCAGATAGCATCCACCTTGACGGGTAGGGGTGTTGCCCCGTCGCTGGTGATTTTGTGGCCGAGGAAATCGATAGAGTCAAGTCCGAATTGGCACTTGGACGGGTTGATCGTGAGGCCGAAATCGCGGAGGCGGGAATACAGCTGGCGGAGGTGGGAAAGGTGTTCCTGGCGGTTACGGCTGGCGATCAGTATGTCGTCCAAGTAAATGAACACGAAGTCCAGGTCTCGGCCTACCGCGTCCATCAGCCGCTGGAAGGTCTGCGCGGCGTTCTTAAGGCCGAACGGCATCCGAAGGAATTCGAACAGGCCAAATGGGGTGATAATCGCAGTTTTGGGGATGTCATCCGGATGGACCGGGATTTGGTGGTATCCCCTAACGAGGTCCACTTTGGAAAAGATGCGGGCCCCGTGTAAGTTCGCTGCGAAGTCCTGGATGTGAGGGATGGGATAGCGGTCCGGGGTGGTGGCGTCATTCAGCCTGCAGTAGTCGCCGCAGGGCCTCCACCCTCCCGTGGCTTTGGGGACCATGTGCAGGGGGGAGGCCCAGGGGCTGTCTGACCTGCGAACAATCCCCAGCTCCTCCATGAGACGGAACTCTTCCTTTGCCAGGTGGAGCTTGTCTGGAGGTAATCGTCGTGCTCGGGCATGAAGGGGTGGCCCTGTGGTAATGCTGTGGTGTCATACCCCGTGTGTGGGCCTAGAATTTGTAAACGAAGGTGCCAAAATCGATGGGAATTCGGCTAGGAGCTTGGCGAAATCGTCGTCAGAAAGGGAAATGGAGTCCAGGCGCAGGGCTGGTGGGCTGATTTCTCCCAGGGGATAGGTCCGGAGAGTGCTAGAGTGGACTAACCGCTTCCTTCGCAGGTCGACTAACAGGTTGTGGGCCCGAAGGAAATCGGCTCCTAGGAGTGGTCGGGCGACGGTGGCAAGAGTAAAGGTCCAGGTAAAACGGCTGCCACCAAAGTGTAATTGAAGCGTACGGGTGCCGAAAGACCGTATCATTGTACTGTTGGCGGCATTGAGTAGAGGACCTGGTGGCCTGTCACGAGTGTCGCGGCCTGTCGGGGGCAAAATACTGACCTCCGCTCCAGTATCAACGAGGAAAAGCCGTCCAGATTTCTTGTCCTGAACGAATAAAAGGCTCTGTCGGCGGCCAGCCGCCGTAGCCATCAGTGGTGGCTGGCCCTGGCGTTTCCCTGAAACTTGCAGGGTGGGCGGCATCGACGGGCCTCCGCACCCCACCTCTGATGGTAGAAGCACAGCTGGTCACCCGTGTCGTCGTCTGCGTTCCTGGGGCGTGGTTGCTCGGTTGCTGGGGCCGGGCGAGGCGGGCGTTGGGCTCGCGGCCTGGTGATTTGACTGACGGACGAGCCGCTCTCGCGCTTGGCCCTCCACAGGACATCTGCCCGGGCGGCCACCTCACGGGGGTTGCTGAAGTCGGTGTCAGCTAACAACAAGTGGATGTCATCGGGGAGCTGTTCGAGGAAGGCCTGTTCGAACATCAGGCATGGCTTGTGTCCCTCGGCCAATGCCAGTATCTCATTCATTAGAGCGGATGGGGATCTGTCCCCCAGGCCGTCCAGATGAAGCAGGCGTGCAGTGCGCTCACGACGGGAGAGGCCGAAGGTCCGAATCAAAAGGTCTTTGAAAGCCGGGTACTTATCTTCCTCCGGAGGCGACTGGATGAAGTCTCCAACCTGGGCGGCTGTCTCCTGGTCCAGAGAGCTAACCACATGGTAGTACTTCGTGGAGTCGGAGGTGATTTGCCAAAGGTGGAATTGCGCTTCGGCCTGGTCAAACCAGACGCTGGGCCGAAGTGTCCAAAAGGTGGGCAGCTTGAGGGCCACTGCGTTGGCTGCTGCGCTGTCGTTCATTTCGCGGGTCCAAAAGCCGTTTGGACCGTCGGGGTCACCAATGTAGCGGTTGCTACCGCGGAATAAAACAAGACTCTACTCGGAAGATTGCCAAACAGAACTGGTTTATTTTCCCGCCTGCGCGGGCCCTTTAAGGGAGAATGTTCCCGCCCAAAACAACCGGTAATGACATAAGTCCTACGTCATCAGGACTTTCCAGCGTGCGGGTTCTCCCCGTTGCTCGGAAAGACGAGGCCTGCCGCCATCTTGGGCCTCGTCGCTCCGACGCCGCGCGACCCGACTGCCGAGCCGGTTCGCCCGACTATACGGTGAGTCGCCACACACTTCTCATTTCCCTGCCATTTGTGGTGTATTCCTTAGCTTTGTTTGCCCTCCCTAATGCATTACTTTAAAATTTTACAGACAATTTCATTTTCTACTTTTGCCTGCCCAACTTCTCTGGTGCATTGTTGCCTTCCTGCTACCAACAATTTTCTTCCTCACTGTCAACTGCTTTGCCAGTTGTGGTATCATATGCAACTATCTTATCAAGGCTCTTATACTCCTCTATCCTCTTAATGATTGATAATATATGAAAAACAAAAGACCTAGAACTAATCTCTGCAGAATCCCACTACAGATATTAAAATTCCTATGAAGCATTATCCCTTATTTTCTACCATGGAGCTACCTTTGGATCCACTTTCTATTGGATCCCATGCGTATTTACTTTCTGATCAGTCTACCATATGTGACCTTGTCAAACACCTTACTACAATCAATGTCAAGGGGATTGAATACACTACCTTCATTGAAGCTTCTTAAAACGTTCAACCAAGTTAGTCGAAAGTGAGCTTCTCTTCACAGATAAATCCTGACTGCACTGGATTTATCTGTCTTTTTAAACCAAGCCAAATCATTGGGCTTAAAATGCTTAAGGGCCAGGGAGGCCTCGCTGGGAATTTCCACTATTGGTTCCAGCAGACTTCCTGAAATCAATGGGACTTGCATAGCAGGGGAACTCTTTCCACTAGAGGCCCAAGCAAGGTTTCTGCATAGCAGAGAGGCTGAAAATCCCAGATTCCCTCTCTACAGATGCTGCCTGATCTGCTGAGTACTTCCAGTATTTTCTGTTTTCACTCCAGACTACAATCCTGGCCTGAACTTCCAAAGAGAAGAGTTCTGGCTACAACCAACCATCCCACATCTGCCATGATTATCCTCAACACTGGTGCCCCTCATGGCTGTGTCCTCAGCCCCCTATACTCCCTAAACACTTACGATTGCATGGCCAGATTCTGCTCTAACTCCATCTACAAGTTTGCAGATAACACCACTGTAGTGGGTTGTATCTCAAACAGCGATGAGTTGGAGTACAGGAAGGAGATAGAGAGCCAAGTAACATGGTGTCATGACAACAACCTCTCCTTCATTGTCAGCAGAACAAAAGAGCTAGTCATTGACTTCTGGAAGGGATGTGGTGCACATGCTCCTGTTTACATCAATGTTGCTGAGATCGAGAGGATGAAGAACTTCAAGAACCGAGAAATGAACATCACCAATAGCCTGTCCTTGTCCAACCACATAGGTGCAACAGTCAAGAAAGCTCACTAGTGCCTCTACTTCCTCAGGAGGGTAAAGAAATTTGGCATGACCCCTTTGAAAGTATCCTATCCAGATGTATCACAGCTTGGTATGGCAACTGCTCTGCCCATGACTGCAAGAAACTGCAGAGAGTTGTGGACACAGCCCAGCACATCACGGAAACCAGCCTCCCCTCCATGGACTCTGTCTACACTTCTCGCTGCCTCTGTAAAGCAGCCAGCATAATCAAAGACCCCACCCACCCTGGACATCCTCTCTTCTTCCCTCCACCCCACCTCGCCCCCCCCAATTGGGCAGAAGATACAAAAGCCTGAAAGCATGTACCACCAGACTCAAGGACAGCTTCTATCCCACTGTTGTAAGACTATTGAATGGGCCCCTGGTACAATAAGATGGACTCTTCACCTCACAACCTACCTCGTTATGACCTCGCACCTTATTGTCTACCTGCATTGCACGTTCTCTGTAACTGGAACATATCATTCTACATTCTGTTATTGTTTTCCCTTGTACTACCTCAATGCACTGATGCAATGAAATGAATGGCATGTAAAACAAAGTTTTTCACTGTACTTCGGTACATGTGACAATAATAAACCAATTTACCAAAGTACCCTGTCCTTTTGGCACTATCCTCTTTGCATTGCAATGAGAGTACATCAACAGCACTGAGGGCTCTTGGCTTGCTTACTTTGAGTGGAATAAGAATAATACAACATTACACCAGCAAAGTGTGTCAACATTCATCCTCTCCACAATGTGTTTCAACACAGTTAACTCTCTACATCTTGGTCAACACTCCCCCTCAGGATCCATGCTGATCACAAGAGCCACTCTTTCTCTAATCTGATGCCACACAATCTACCCTCCCCTCCGCCTGCTGTCACCGGATCCACCCTCCCCTCTGCCTGTTGTCACCGTATCCACCCTCCCCTTCACCCACTGTCACTGGGAGGACATGCATCTCCATGTGGATTGTACCCAAGGTCAGGATTGAACCTGAGTTTCTGGAGCTGTGAGGCAGAGGCTCTACCGACTGTACTGTACACGCTGATAATCCAAAAATAGTGAGATTATTATTTTTTGCATGAAATTAAGTGATATCAGCAAACAGCAGTTGTTAGAAGGAGTCCAAAAGATCTCAGAAATGATTTATTTTCTTAAACCTTTATTGTTTCTTTTGTATCATTCAGTAAGGTTAAAAATTCCAAAATATCAGTAGTACATTGATGTTAATAAAGTGGAATGCATCATATTATCAACAAATATGCATATAAAATTAAAATAAATTGTTTATAGAGTCTTGAAAATTTTATTGATAAGTTTTGTATACTTAATTTTACCATCCATATCTTCATCGTACTTTGACATTAACTGATACATTTCCTCTTCATCCAACACTATATTACAGAGTTGAAGAACAGATCGAAACTCAGGCAGCGTGAGAAATCCAGTGCTAGCATAATCCAGTTTTTTACAGACTCTGTCCAATGTTTTCCAGTTACCAGCTAACTGTAGGAAAAGGAGAAGGAAATCTTAGAAACGAGCATTGGATTTAGATCGGCAAGAATGATCATCACTCTTAACAGGTTATCAAAATCAGCAATGTTGATGCTTCTCCTTGCATTGTGTAATGGAAAAAAAACTAATAACAGCTGGGATACATCTTATACATCAGGCTTCTAATTTTCACTTACCAGATCGATGCATTGTCCAAAACTAACCAAAGTACTTTGTTCATTTGTTCAACCTGGTATATTAAAGTAACAGTGGAATAATCTAGACAGCACTATACAGATTCAATTCAGGTGTGCAGACACCAGGTATTGTTATTGCTGGAGACACAAGATGCTGGAATCTGGAGCAAAAAATGAGCTGCTGGAGGAACTCAGTGGGTCAGGCAACATCTGTGGAGGGAAATGGAGAGTCATTGTTTCGGGTCAAGACCCTTCATCTGGACTGATGAATGGACTCGATCCTACATGTCGCCTGTCCATTTCCCTCCACAGATGCTGCCTGATCTGCTGAGTTCCTGCAACAGCTCATTTTTGCTATTGTTAGAGCTGAGTTTGTAAACATGCTAGGGTTACAAGTGCAAGTGTATAAAAGATGCTTATACTTTGCTATTCCAAAGATTTTAATTTTAGCTCAGTTTCAATCACATAACTAGAGTGTAGAACCTATCAGCTAGATATGACAGTCTTTTCGTATTTGGACTGTGGTCTTTCTGTACAATTTAGTGATTACACCAGCATGGCTTCAAATCCAAGTATATTGCAGTTTGAATCTGCCACCTGCCTGAACCTGTTGATAATGCCTTGCTTGATACCACATGTGATAGCAGAGAAAGTCAAATTAAGGACACTTCTAATCCTTCTATTACCTTCTTACGAAGTTTTTCTGTAATGGTGCCCAGACCTTTATGCATGGATTCTGTGTACACTGCAAATTCTGGGTGTAACTGTTTTTGAGTCTTTAAGTTGTCAAGCTTGAATGATTTCCTTCGATCTTCAAATGGTTGGAGAAACTCAACATAAGAAATCCTAAACAAAAGTGCATTCAATTAATATAAAGAAAATTATTTGGCACGGTAGTGTAGCAGTTAGTGTAATGCTATTACAGTGCCAGTGACCCGGGTTCAATCCCGGCCACTGTCTGTAAGGAGTTTGTACGTTCTCCCCGTGTCTGTGTGGGTTTCCTCCGGGTGCTCTGGTTTCCTCCCACATTCCAAAGACATACGGTTTAGGAAGTTGTGGGCATGCTATGTCGGCACTGGAAGCGTGGCGACACTCGTGGGCTGCCCCCAGAACAGTCTACGCAAAAGACGTATTTTACTATGTGTTTCGGTGAACGTGTGACTAATAAAGATATCTTATCTTATAAGCTTAAAGTTAATTTTTTACTATTGTTTTAAATTTAGACCATTTCACTTAGGTATAGAGAGGCAATAACATATACTTCATACCACATGTAATCACCAAAACAGTTAATTGCGCTTGCTATCGCAACAATTGGTAATGCTTTCTGATGCAGTGCTGATTATTCAGCACTCAATGCATTGCTGTGAAGAGAACTGTGTGTGGCAGTATTGGGAAATAATTCAACTCATTACGTGAGGAGGCATTTAATCCACGTGGGATTAACACCTGGGTTGACTATTAATTTTGTCTGCTTGCCACACCATTTGCCTGATCAAGTCTTCCCTTGAAAACCTAAATCCTAAGAAGGAATTTCCAGTTCACTTTGGCATGCTGTACATTGTAAGCAGATCTCTAGCCAAGAGCATTATGGATGTTCTTGATGTTTATCAAACAACCATATCAAAACTGATGTGTTTTCCTAGAAATGCTTTACCTTCTACCTTTGGCAAGCAATGCAACCAATAACCTTGCTTGCAGTTAAACTATACATCAGTTTTACTAATCTCACTTGCACTCATTTCTGTAGCTCCAAAAATTGAGGTTAAATCTTGGAATTTTATTAGATTCATGGATTTTTTTAGAAACTCTAATAATGTGTTCCTAGTGTCACAAAAATGTATGACACTCTCTTTGTTATATTTTTGCCACATGTTGGCTGTGAGAACTTGTCCCTATAAACTCACATTCCACTTTGTTTTAGGACAATACATTAATGGCTCAAAGGCATTGTTGATCTATTGAATCAGAATCAAGTTTATTATCACTGACTTATATGTTGTGAAATTTGTTGTTTTGCCACAGCAGTGCAGTGCAAAGACAAACATTACTATAAATTACAAAATGAATAAATAGTGCAAAAAAAGGGATAATGAGGTAGTGTTCATGGGTATTGGTGACAATATTTCTTTGGTGGATCTTTACTAGATGTCTATATCAATACAATCCGAATGTTATGGTGTAAGCCAAGTGAGGAAATACATTTTAAAACCAACTGGTGAAGATTTACTAACCGGTTCTGTCCATGGTCAAACTTGCTGGTGATCATCTCACAGGCCTGATCATTCAGTGCCACACAAAGGACCATAAGGATATCTTTGAATTCTTCCTTGCTAACAAAACCACTATTAAATTGATCCAACTCACGAAAGCTTGTCCAAAGATCATCCAGCAGGAGCTGAATCTAAGATAAGGCAGTAGTTCAGTTGTCCATAAGAGTGGAAATCTGTGATAAGATTGCTGCATAGCCAATTTGGCCCAGTATAATCCCACAAACAGAATGAACAACTGATAAATGTCTTGAGTATGTCACATTAGGTACATAACTAAATGTCAATGGAAGGATGAAATAGAATAATTATTGACTACACTGACAGAGAAATGGGATGGGGCTTATGAATTTCAGCAAAGAGTCTACTATACAGCAAACAAAGTCTACTTATTCAGAAAGCAGAGTTTATTTCAGTCAAACCAGGGTAGGACTTTCACAGTGAACAGTAAAGCCCTGGAGAGTGTTGTAGAACAGAGATACTTAGGAATACAAGTACATGGTTCCTTGAAAGTGGCATCACAGGTAGACAGGATGGTGAAGGCGGCATGTGGCACGCTGGCCTTCATCAGTCAGGGCACTGAGTGTAGGAGTTGGGACGTTACGTTGCAGTTGTACAATCATTAGTGAGGCCGCACCTGGAGTATTGTGTTCAGTTTTGGTTACCCTGTTACAGGAAAGACATCATTAAGCTGGAAAGAGTGCAGAGAAGATTTACAAGGATGTTGCCAAGATTTAAAGGCCTGAGTTTATAGAGGGGGGTTGGGCAGGCTAGGACTTGATTCACTGGACAGGAGAAGACTGAGGGGTGGCCTTACAGAAGTGTATAAAATCACGAGGGGCATAGAGAGGGTGAATGCACACAGTCTTTTTCCCAGGGTAAAGCAATCAAAAACTAGAGGGCACAGGTGTAGGGTAAGAGGGGACCTGAGGGGCAACTTCTTCACGCAGAGGATGGCGCGCATATGGAACGAGCTGCTGGAGGAAGTGGTGGAGGCAGGTAAAATAACAGAAATTAAAAGGCATTTGGATTGGTGTATGGATAGGAAAGGTTTAGAGGGACATGGGTCAAATGCAGGCAAATGGGACTAGCTTAAATGGGCATCTTAGATGGACCAGTTGGGCCAAAGGGCCTGCTTCCATGCTGTATGACTCAATTCAAATTGCAGAGAAACAGGCACTACACCAGCTCCTTCCCGTAAAATCTGGATAATTTCACAAATAAAATGGAGTGGAGATAGCATCGCAACAGACAAATTATGTGCATAAAATCACCCTCAGTCAATGGCAGCAGTGTGGGCACCATGCTTGATTGGCGAAAGAACTCCCCACGCTTCTCCATTCCCCCTGGCTATGGCATTGTCACTATAAAACAGTCAGGATGAAATGTAAATTCTAATCTTCCACAAAAGGTAATGCTTCATTGTGAAAAATAGTGTGATCAACTAAACAATAAACTAAATGGATACTTTGCCCTGACTTGTATGGTATCCATTTTGTCCTGTATATTTTATTGAGTCTAAGTGCATTCTGAGTGAAAAACAAAAAGTAACTGTTATATAAAATTATGCACAAATTGACCACAATGAATGCAATGCATATTAATTTCTTAACTGAATTATTACTCAACCTTAGCTTGCAGGTTATCCTCAATGATGTCAGTGTCACAGTTCAGCTTTTTAGATCGTATCAGAAAGTCACTGTCACCTTTAACTGGTGGACATATTTTTGCATTTGGGAAACAAGCTGATTTAGGTGAGAAGCCAAAGTGACGAACAAACTGATGGAAATCCAAAGAATTATTCTGGCTGGTAATTAAGGTGCTCCAGAGCTTACTGACTTCATCTCGCGAGATTGGCGGGTGAATGTCGAACCTGTGTAAAACGATACACTGTGAGCAATTTACTGGAACAAAAACCTGTGACTGTGAAATGTGCAATTCTGTTCATTATATCAAAATATAGAGAACGTTTCCTTAACTGTTTCATTAGCTGGTACATTGATTCAGGAGAAAGTTGCTTTGTGTTCATTGTATCCAACTTATTAAAACTTTCTTCCACCATTCGGTAATGCTTCTTTAGGAGATTCTGTATAATTTTTGAGATCTAATGGAGGAAGAAATTTAGAAAAGTTGATGAAATAAAGTGGCACATGCTACAATCTGAATTACTTCCCAATGTTTTTTTAGTTCATACTCTGCTAAAGCCAGCTTTGAAAGACAAGCCTGCTCTTCCTATAAACCAGTATTTAACCTAATGCCACAAACATTGAGATATGCATTGCCACAAGAAAGGTGTCTATCCAGTATGAGATTAAGCATTAAAATAAACTCAGACTATGGACTGTGCAGCCAAAATTTCTTCAAACTTACTAAGTTATGCAGCCAGATTATATCGTTAAGATAAAAATGAATATTTGTTTTGCTTGTTAGGAAGTTAATCCAGTTGTGCAAAAATATTGAAAAATTGATATCTATCTAAATAGCTTTTCAATTTCCTTCAATAACTCTCCACTAATGAGTAAATTTACTGAATGGACACACTTAGAATGAAGCCTCATCCAACAGGAACACATACTGAGATACTGCAAGCATGCAGTCCGCAATACTTCATCTATTAATACTTTATATGGAGCTTATCTAAATGTCCTTGGATACTGGCCACTCTGAGGTGATACCAGTCATAATAAGCTTGTTGAATAAGCTCAGAATTTGTGCAGGACCTTGGAAGATAATGTAAAACCTGACATAGAATATCAACATTCAGAGTAGAAAACAAAAGCTCTGGATTCCACCTGATCTGTGGTTCTTCCAAAACTGTGTTCTTTCTTTGCTGGCTGTTCCTTGCTGAGGTTTGTCATCATGGACTTGTCACCCAAAAGACTTTTTGCTCCTTTGCTATAAAGCAACCAAGACAAAAGTCTTACAATGTGATAAGAATTTACAAGTTTTTTTTTACCTAATCTCAGAATCAATATGAGAGATAAAATAAATTGCCTTGTTAGCTTTTCATCAGTTTTTATTGTTCCTGAGATCATAGTGTTGTTGTAATGAAACAGTCCCAATGTAAAAACTGTTCTCCAAACATGAACCCAAAGTTCAAGTTAAAACCATAGGTGACATCAATATTCAATATTGACACATGCATTTCATCAAAGGTTGCTGTCTTGCATTCAGGAGTGGCAAATCTTACTAATGTTGCCCTCTTGCCCAGGCTTGCTAAGGGTAATTTATAGCACAATTACTTACTCACTTGCTGATAGACCTGCCTATAACTTTATATTCAAACATCAAATTGTTTTATTGACCCACTAAGCACACCAGAAAGAGAACTCAGATGTAAATGATCTATTAATAGCAAAATGATTATTGACAAACAACCTAAATGGTACTGGAAATTTACTCTAATAAGTGAAAAGTTTCATTTCTTCATAATTTAATTACTCTTAGAATTATTTTGTAGTACTTCCACCTTTTATATTTCTCCACTTTTTCCACCACCTCTATTTTGCTTACAGACTTGAATTAAGGATGAATATTTGTATTTCTTGACTTAGACTGTGCATATTTCAGTATAATCCTTCAGTCTGGTTGGTTGAAGAGTAACGTTTTCACTGCTCACATGCAATAGATACTCTGTCATGAATGCCACACTAGATCAGACATCTGAAAGCAAACTGTCAATCCAAAGCTCATAGAAGTGGCAGCTGTAACCTGAATGGCATGCTTCAATCATTTGCCGCTGACTGCAAATTCCGGACCATTTGATCATATTTTTTTAAAGCAGCTGTGGTAAACTAGGTCCATTCATCTACATGATGGAAAGACAGATCATAATTACCAGTTAACCCTATAAGCCTCAAGATTTATTAATTGACAACTGATTGTTTGGAACTGTGGGCACTTGTGATCTTAAAATGACACTCTCTGATCTACTTATTAACAGCATATCATGGCAAAGATCAACTTACCAACTGTCAAACATGGACATGAATTCAAGATATTTTACATTCCCTTGGTGATCAAGTGGTATTCTATTCATCAGATAATTCATTTCTTCATCAGTCATGTTAATACCAAACCTTGCATGATAGACATGTATTAGATAATAGACATTGACTGCATTACTAAAATAAGATGCAATTTTAACCTCATTACAAAGGTCCATTTCAGTAAAACACAGAAATGATGCTATGCATTTGCAAGCACTATGGAACACAGAAATTCTATCACATTGATTATTTCTTATGCTTTGGACGAAAGAATGGGTCAAAAAAAAAGATCATTCACTGTTGGTCTATCAACAATATAATCAGAAACCTTGCCATATTTGGGAGTTAGTTTTTCCTTTTGAAAGTGAGACAATTCTCAGGAATTTCCGCATTTTTCTAAGCTCCTGAGCAAATCACCGAGTCTAAACATATGACCTTTATCCATCTAGTGCAGGGATTTGATCAGAGGAGAAATAGAGAAGTCCTCCCAGATGATGAATATAAACAATTTAACAAGCCTGTTAGTCCACAACACATAGTGAAAAGTGGCTGATAATTTTGTGATATATCCAACCTTCAAAATGTTTAGTCTATTCTAAACATGTTCAATTTATTCTTATTTGCACAATTGTTGGCCTTTATCATTTGAGTTTTACAATCATACTGAATGAAATTTTAAGCAACAAAATGTCACAAGTGATTACAGTCAGAGATTCTGCCTAAATGAAGCAATATTTCACAATATTGCAATTTACAATTCAGATTTCAGTTATGCAAACCTAATGTCACAGTTGTTAATATAATGCCTGTAATTTGTTAAAGATTATGGAACATTCATGAATTGATATGATTATTTACCTGCTGTTTAAGACTGCCCAGAATTCCTGTTGGCTGATTACATCTAGTTTCTTGTTGTCAATTTTACTGCAAAGTAAGGAAAGTAAGATAATACAATGATCTCATCCGTTAGTAAAATGCATGTAATATCCTATTACATGAACACGTGATTTCTTATGTCACATTGCTTATGTGGTAGTCTTTGAGTTAGAAAGTTGCAATCAAAACTTTATGCTGTATTTGCAGAATGGTGCACTGGGAAACGTTCCATAATTTGGAAGAATGTTAAACCAATCTATGTCCTGCAATATAGAAAGATGTAAAAAAAAATCCCATGACAATAATCAAGGGAGAGCAGGAAAACTTCTGCTGTTCCTGCCAACAGTCATTCCACAGACAATACCAGCAATACAGATTAACTGACCATTTAGCTAATTGCTCAGTTTGGGATCTTGGTGTGTGTAAATTGCCTGCAATATTAACAACTGTGATTCCACTTCAAACGTAATTAATTAATAGTGAAACCACTTAGGATGTCCTGAAGATGTTATTGGTACAACATAAACTACAACGTTTTTCTTATCAGTTTGTGATAATTATTGCATAACATTGAATGCAAGACTTACTGAAAAATTCCTAAAAGGGAAAGGAACTCATAATGCAGAAGGTTCATTAGCTTTGCTTCCAAAGCAGTTACTGAAGATTGAGAGCCAAAACTACTGAATTTGTTAAATCTGTGTGGAACAATAGAGAATTATTAAAAACATTAAAGACAGGATTTATCCTGCAATAATTTCATAGGAATTACAGCATAAAGGCACTGTATAATGTCTATAGTCAGAATAATCACTGCAGCTTCAAGGATGAATTACAGGGACAAAGCCTGGAATGATTAAAATGAAAAGGACATATCTGTGTTGGCCTGACTCTTCCTTTATCTCACCTGTGATTTTCATCAGTTATAATCCTGTGAGGTACTCCATTTTCACTTCTGTCTTGGAAATTGTGAAGAAATTCTATATAATTTATGTTTGGTGCATCTTCTTGAAGGCCACAACGCACAAGGAAAATATTTAATTGGTCTTCTTTGAGTCGTAGGTCAAATACTTTCAGGACACGCAAAAAGTTTTCTCTGGTTACCTTGATATAAAATAATATTAATTCCATTGGGAACTGTGTCAGGATTTCACAGAACTATTTGCTTCTGCCTTAAATTAATTACAAGAACTTTATCCATGTTGGAACTGGATTCCCACCAAGTTTTGTTTACATCACCCTTATTTTGGTACCAAAAATATTTTCTTTCCAAAACTAGGCTTTCTTCGAATTGTATGAAAAGTGCATTAAAGTTCATAGTAATACCACATGTAGATGATCTGAGTATTATTTTAACAGATGTGAAGCATTCAAACAAATGAAAAAACATTTTCCCAATACTTTCCCATAAAGACATTGCTTTTTATTTGTCTCCACTCTATAACTCTATGAAATTGCGCTATTAAGTACAGATTCTGTTCTAATGTTACATGAAAATTGGTGCTATGACCTTTTGGCACATTCCCCAATGAACTGAAAGCAACACAGACAAAAGCAAACTTGTTTTCTACATAGGAGCGCTGAGGTTTATTAACTCCTCCTCCTCCTTAGTACTGACATACATAAGTCCTTTTGAATAGAACGTTATGACAAAGAGAAACAGAAATAGAAAACTGCCTGAGAACAAAGTATAACTTTGGGCAAGTAGTGTAGTTTTACCAAGGCTAATGTCAAGAATTTCTATAAACATTAAGTTACCTTTCCAGAATTATCTTGGTCGTAGTAACAGAAATCAGTCTTCATGCTCTTGAAACCTTCTCTAAATTTTTCCTTCAACCAGTTTTCAATGTCCAGTGTCAGTTTCCTCTCTTTTTCTGCTTTAGTTCGGTTTCTTCCTGAGAGTCCTGCATTTGAATGTAGAAAATTATTGATTACTAGAAATAAAGTCCAGTTTTGGAATGATATTGAATCCCCCACATTTGATGCACATATCAGTACTCATTGAAATTCATCCAAATCACGTTTACCTATAATATAAACTGCCTCCATTTTTAAAATAGTAAAGCTATTCGAAATCTTGAAATTTACTTAGTTGTGCATCAAATTAAGCAACACACACCTCATTTACTTTTTGACCTGACATTAACCAAGCTAAGCCTCACATTCTCCAAGCTGATATTCTTAACCAAACATGCAAACAAAATGGGAAAATGCTGGTCATAATAGTTAAGATTTTATAATGTTAATTTTTACTTTTACTTCTAATTTTCACATTAATCCTTGCAGGGGAGGGGTTAGTTCCATCTGTCGATAGAAATGGAGGATCGCTAAGTTAAAATGGAAACGGTGATCCATGCTCTGCTGCTATTTTGCTTGGGACTTACAGCTGGGCAGAGGAGGCACTTTCTTGCAACATACAGGAACCTCAACAAGTCAGTTTCTGATCACGTAAATGTTATACTGAGCTGTAGACACTCTATAAAACCTGACAGCAAACATCCAAAAACATAAGCAGACCCAAGAGACTGCAGATGCTGGAATCTGGAACACAAAACAAACTGCTTATCCAAAATCACATATTTTCCTAAGGCTAGCGCTGGTGCAGGTGTGATTCACCAGGCTCTGGACAAACAATGTGGTCTGCAGCCACCTTGGACTTCATCACTAATTGCAAAACTGCTTCCCTATTGGTCCATCCTGAAGCTGGCAAAATAACATGGGACACCCACAACCTGCCTCCTAATGAGAATTGGCCCTCAGAATGGGCTTCCTGCCAGCATTATTGGGTGCCCAGCTACTGCACTCCACCAGTCAGCTGTCTAATAGTTAAAACCGTTCCCTTGGTACCATGAAGGATAGATAAAATATCCATACGTACTGGGTTGATGTTCCGATAACCTGAATCTTTTTGTCTTGCCAAGAGCTGAGGAGATTTTGTTCCATCCTTCATCGTGATCACTTTTAGCCTGGAAGCCTAATATTCTCATTAAACTGTCAGCTTTAACAGTTCCAGAATTATTGGGGTCATACCTGAAGGAAACATAAATAGTTGTCTACAGAATCAAACGCAGTCCTATATATTGTTGTGGGGAAATGCTACCTTTTTTTTAAATGACGATGTAAAGGGCTACAAACAATCTGCTGGAGAAACTCAGCAGGTCAAGCAGTATCTGTGGGAGGAAAGGAATTTGACATTTCGGGTCAAAACCCTGCTTCAGGCCTGTAAAGGGCTAATGCAATGTCAAGTAAAACCAGGTTTAACACAGAAGAATAATACCTGATGGTAGCAAGACCTGTACTGGTTTTTGCATGCCTAGGCCATTATGCAACAGCACAAACCCCAATAGAGCTGAACAAAGAAGCTGGGATCAAAGATGGACATAACATTCATGATATGATAAACATTGTGTTCCATCAGTAATGTGCTGAACAATCACATCATCATTTTATAAGAGTATGAAGATTTTCACATTCAAACTTTGCAAAAATAGCATAGACAATAAGATCTGCATTTTCACAGACATTAACAATATCTACACACCAGTCGGGAGGAATCCAAAGGCATATTTATATTTATTATTTCCTGAATGTACTCTTCCCCTCAGGAAGTCCCTTGAGGTCAAGGATTTCATGCTTCCACTCCACTTCTGTGAATTCTGAGGTGGTTGATAGAACCAGTGTGGGACCCACAAACTCTGCCAATGTTGGGACAGGATGTGTTTGATGGGGTGGATGGGTGGGTAGTTTGGGAGGTGGTGTGCTCCTTCCACCATTTACACCAGACTTCTGTGTGCCAATGACATGAGGACTGATGGATCTCGATGGCAACCCAAATGCTTCTTTTCCATTTTGACTGGGCTCATGAGGCAGGGGTTCCCGTGTGCCAGTCAGAATTTTTCAAGGAGACTTAGAGAACATCCTTATGTCATTACTTCTGCTCACCTGCTAGTCTTGAGCTGTAGTGAAGCTCAAGGTAGAGCACCTATTTTGAGAATCTGATGTTGAGGAAGCCTGCCCATCAGAGTTGAATGAGCATAATTAGGGCCTCAACATTGGGAATGCTAGCCTGGGAAAGGATACTGCTTTTGGTCACTTATTGTGACCGTGGATGTGGAGGTTAATGTGGAGACAGCACTGGTGGTATCTCTCCAGTGTTTTGAGCTGCCTACAGCCCATATCTCAGAGCCATACAGGGTCACTGCTGTCCATTGCCAGCATATGTGGCTCAGGGTAGAATTTTCACCTGACACACAGGAGACCCATGTTCAAATCCCAGCCACTGCAAAACGCACTGTGTCAGCATTGCCACATGATTTGTAACTGCTTTAGGTAGCACAATGACACATCTAGTAGAGCTGCTGCCTCACAGTGCCCAAGACTCGGGTTTGATCCTGACTTCGGATGCTGCCTGTGTGGAATTTGTACATTGTTCCGGTGACCACATGGAATTCTTTAAGGTGATCTGGTTTCCTCACACATCCTAAAGATGTGTGGGTTGGTATGTTAGTTGGCCACCGTTCATTACCCACAGTCTGTAGGCAAGTAATAGAACCTGGGAGCAGTTGATGAGAATATGGGGACAATAAGAAAATGTGATTAATGTAAGACCAATAAAAGTGGATGGTTGGTGACTGGCACAGACTCAGTGGTCTGAAAAGTCTGTTTCCTTGCTTTGGCTCTCTGTGACTCTAGTAGACCATGAATTTTATGCTGGATTTGAAGTTGTGATTTTCAAACACACTTTTCCTCAGAAAGCTAAAGTCTGTATAGGCACATTGCTTTCAACATCGATGTTCACCTTCATTGAAATGTGGCTCCCAGGATAAGGGAAGTTGTCAATATTATTGCAGACCTATATTGTGGGGAGGGCTGGGAACTGTGTTGTTATTCTGTAGGCAGGTTGGGAAATGACTTTGTTTTGCAGATTTGAAGAATAATGTCCATTTTCTTGTAAACTTCAGTGAATGAGTTGATGATAACTTAGAGCTTAACCTCCAAATAAATTTTAGTCCTTGTGAAACATTGCCGAATCCTACGTACTGTGTCCTACCACTGAACAAATGCTGTTCACCCACTGTCCCTGCCCTACTTTGTCTGTCAGTTAAATAACTGGTTAACTTTAAAATTCTCACCTTTGATTTCAAATCACTGCATGACTTCTCTGTTCACAATCTCTACAGCTTCTTCAGCCCTGTAATCCTAATTTATTTTTACATCATAAAAGTGCTAATATGGCCAACAATGATTTCTGCTCTTTATTCACAGGGGTGGAATGATTTAACTAAGTTCTGTGGAATCACAATTAAACCATCAAAACATTTGCCATGAAGCACTTAAATAGTAGCACCATCGTCATTAAAAATACTCCATACCTCTTCAATAGTTTTTTGAATTCTTCTTGTTCCATTTCTATTCCTAGCTGATGCAAGGCATTTTGAAATGTTGTTGCAAGCATTCTGCCATTATCCATCTTTGTGAAAAGATCTCTCAGTTCCATTGGCCTGGAATTAATAAAAATGGATAAGTTATTCGAATTTACACATTTGCGCATTAGATTAAATTTTTTTAAAGAAATGTTAATGCAAAATGGAGCATGGAGTTAAACACACAGGAAATTGAGATTCAGGTTTGAACATTTTTGTGTTAAATTTGAATGTACATATGTAAATGAAATACATGGTGCTTGTGTGAAGCCAAGACAGCATCATACATGTAATGCAAGTAAACATGGTCATTGTTATTCATCTGCAACAAAATGTACACATAGACTGAAGTTCTCGGCGTCTCCTTGAGGATATTATGAACAGTTGTCACCAACTCTACAAAACTAGCACACACTGCGTCCAAAAACACTGCTACTAGGGATGAGGATAGTCAAAACAACCTATGCAATATCAGCTCCAGTAAGAAAACAATGCTTGGAAGGAACTCTTTGAAGTACATACAGAACTTTGCTGATCAATGTCATTGGACACAGGACCCCAAATTTACACAGTCAAAGAAGAAAAATAATTTGGTTTCCAAAGCTTTCCTAGTTATACAATGAGACAGTAAACATGCACAGGATTTAAAAACATAAGGGTAGTCTGTAGTATAGTACACTGGGAGATGCCAATAACAGGACAACTAAACACCTGGGAGAATTAAACAAAGCACAGAGCAGTCTTGTGTAAGTGACACTGTTTAGGTGGAAAATAAGACAAAATGGTGGCTTGTGCATGGATGTGGGCAGCTTGGACTTCATTGCATTTATGGAGAGAAGGGAAATGTTCTTTACTGCTTCTAGAATTCTCAAAATAGAGTATCATGTTGCAAATGTGTAGGCACTGAATATTACTGATAACAAAAGAAGGCTACTCTATTAACGGAGATTGGTTCTGAAACTTGATTCTGAAAAAAAATTGATTCTTAAGAATAGTAGAGAGCTGTTTTGTGATTGGATGCCTGTGACTAACGACGTTGAACAGAGGTTGGTGCTGCGACCCTTGCTGTTCGTAATTCATATGAATGATTTGGATGTGGATGTATGGAGTATAATCAGTAAATTCACAGATGGCATGAAGATTAGTGGAGTTGATGAATGTGTGGAGGGTGGTCTTAGGCTGCAGAGTGATATCGATGTGTTGGTGAAATGGGCTGAGAAGTGGCAGATGGAGTTTAATCCAGATAAATGTGAAGTGAGGCATTTTGAGAGTACCAATGAGGCTAGGACATGCACCATGAATAGGTAAGTCCTATGGAGTATGAAAGATCAGAGAGATCTTGGTGTATAAGTCCAAAGATCCTTGAAGGTGGCAATACAGGTAGATAATATGGTTAAGAAGGTATATGGGATCCTGGCCTTCATTTATCAGGGCATCAAATACATAAGCAGGGAAGCTATGCTCCAACTTTATAAAATCTTACTCAAACTTCAGCTGAAGTAGTGTGCAGTTCTTGTCACCACGCCATAGGAAAGATGTAATAGGGCTGGAGAGGGTGCAGGGAAGGTTTACGAGGATGTTGCCTGGGATGGAGCATTACAGTTATGAGGAGAGACTTAAGAGACTGGGTCTGTTTTCCTTGGAGCAGAGGTTAAGAGGGAAGATGACTGAGGTATATAAAATTATTTGGGGCATAGATAGGATAGACTTCAAGAAGTTTTTCCCCCATATCAGAGATAGATAAAACTAGAGGATGTAGGTTTAGGATAAGGGGTAAGAAATTTAGAGGGAAACTGGGAAGAGGGGACCTTTTTCATCCAGGAAGTGGTGAGCACCTGGAAGGAACTGCCTGAGACAGTGGTGGAAGCACAGTTGCTGACAATATTTAAGAAGTGTCTATACGAGCACTTAAATCAGCAAGGCATGGAAGACCGTGGCCAAGTTCTGGAAGATGGGAGTAATGTCGATGGATGCCCAATACATGGTGGGCAGAATGACCTGTTTCCATGCAGTATGACTCTATGACTCACTTTCTCATCTGGTGGTCCCACAGAAAGCCAAAATGTTCTTTTCACCCAAAAAAAAAGTGCAGAAAATGGAGGAGTATTTCAGTCTACAGCCATTTGAAATAGCAGAGATTTCATGTTTAACATGAAGAATCAAAGACCGTGATAAAGAGTCAATGACCGTATTGATGCTTTAAAGGAGTTAACTGGAATTTGAAACTGCTTAAACTGCATGCTACAACATTGATTTGCGTGCGAGTTAAATAATGAATGGATTCAATCCAAATTGTTAAGCATGTAGAATCTTATAAAATTGCAACCCCAATGGAAATGGCAGTAAAGAATGCCAAGGAATTTCTTCCATTAACATGCATAAACATGACAGTATCTTACTGCCAGAAGGCAGCAGCAAATGCTCCATCCTAAAGTCAGGTCAGCACCACGTGAGTGCAAGTAGTGCAATTTGTGTTTCAGATGCAATGTAGCTATTTTACTACAGATCTTTTTGTTTAAAGAAATGACATGCTGCATTTGTCAGAAGAAGGAGCATATATCAACAGCATACAAATACAAACACAGAACTAACCAGTGCAGAGCTACCAATGAAAACCCCTCACAGAGGGGAAATATGTCCAATAGGAAAATACAGCAAAGAAGCTTGCATAACATTAAGGCTGATTCAGATAGTTAGAAATAAACCTATGTAGCATTCATACTATTTGTGGAACTAGCAGAAAACAGCAAGGCTTCAAGATAAAAGTATAACTGGTCAATAGAAATGAATAAGGAAGGAGCAGTGGATTTTGTCTATCATAAAGAAAAGACACCTCCAGTAGGAAATTCAGCCATCAACCTTAAACAGAAAGTACAGTTAGTCTTATGACATACTCTGGTGAATTGCTGAAAGTCAAACAAAACTCATTGTGTACTTCAGTGGCTCGTGATTAGAATTGCCTGTAAATGGAGCTGACAGCACAGAGCCACCAACATTATAAGCTAGGAGTAGCTAAGAAATTTAAAAATCTGTGTTTCGCAGATACTGTAAAGTCACTCGAGGAAATACTATTTCATAAATATGAGGAGAGCTTTACGGATGCTTATACTAGCATTATTGGCAATTAGGCACACTTACATATCAAGCCTAATGTCACACCAGAACCGTTTTATGTTCTATGTCACATTCACTATAGAGATAGGTAGAAGAAGAATCAATGGGTTAGAAAAAAAACACTATGCAAATGAGCATTCCAAATTTTGGTAGCACCCAAGGCTGACAAGAAAGTTAACTTATGCAGCTACTATAAAGTGACCCTCAACTAGGTGGTTGATAACAAGCTGCACACATTACCAACATCCCAAGATCTTCACAAAGTTAGATTGCTAGCACATATACGTTCTATTAAGTGTAGATGAAAAGAGTCAACATAACTTGATCGTAGGTATGCAAAAGGCATGTCCTCTAATACTAAACTGTCATCACTGAAAATTTTCCAATCAACATTAGACAGCGTCCTTCATGCTGGCAGTACTACTGAACATGACGTCTTTGCAGTTTGGAAGAGGCTCTCAAATGGCTATGTCAATGCAAAATGAAACTTAAGAAGTTAATGTATCTTTGCTCAACTAGAACCCTGTCATGTTTGGACTAAAGGTGAGTGCCGATGGCTTACAACCTGTCAAAGTTGAAGACATTGTAAAGATGAAGAAAAAGAAAATATGGCATAGCTCCATTTTTTTTGGATATGGTTCAGTATTCCTACAGATCTTGGCTGAATTTACCAGTAGTGCTTACACCACTGACCAGCTGCTTAAAAATAACGAAAATGGTTATGGAATGAGGAACTACAGACAGCATATAATTAAGCAAACTGTGCTTAAACAGTGAGTCCATATTGGCACATTATGGCATGAAGATGATATTAAAACATAACGTGAGGAATCACTCTACATATTGGGTGCTGTTAACAGTCACATAGAGTCAGAGTCTGAGAAAGATACAGCAGGGAAACAGACCCTTCAGCCCACCGAGTCCATGCCGACCATCAACCACCCATTTGCACTAATCCAATATCAATCTCATTTTTATGCTCAGATGCAGAAAGAAGTGCAAGCCATCATTTCCAAAGAAATTTCACCATCTTCTGTAAAGAAGAAGTTTCACTTTGGTCACAGATTACAAACCCCTTATAGTTACTTCGGGTCCAAGATCTACAGTTCCAATCATAGCAGATTCCAGTATGTAGAAATGACTGATTCTGTTATCCCAGCAAGTACCAGTCTTCCAAATGAAACACGATCACAGTGACACGGGTAATGAGAATGTGATTCTTATAACTAGTAAATGCAGCTGCAGGAATAACTGAGACAACACAAAGAAAAGCAAAAAACTATAGATGCTGCAAATCTGAAATTAAAAGCATGAAATTCTGGAATTACTTAGCTGGTCAGGCAGCATTTGTGGAGAGAGAAAAACAGAGTGAATGGTTCAGGTTTTTGTCCTGTCATCAGACATTAGGACATGGGAGAAAACCAGAGCACCTGGTGAAAACCTAAGTGATCACAGGGAGAATGTGCAAACTTCACAGACAGCACCCGAGATCAGAATTGAACCCAAGTTCCTGGCATTGGGTGGTAGTGGCTCTACAAGCTGTACCACAGCGCCACCCTCATAGGCACAGGAAGAGTTATCTCCAGGCAGAAATCCTCAGACATCCTTGGCTAAGGAACAAATCAAATCTCCTATTTTAATATTATTGCATATCCACTTTTGGACATGAATCTGAACTAATTTGGAGAGTTATGAGTTGGACTGACCTTTGGAAGGACATTCATTGACTCATTTTCAGAGGAACTGCAATAAAAACAAAAAATGCTGCTAATACTCAGCATTTCAGGCAGCATTTCTGGGGAAGGAAATAGAGTGAATGTTTCAGGTCAATGACCTTTCATAAGAACTGGGAAAATTTAGAAGAGTATGTTTTGAATTACAGAGAAAAGGAAGGTAGGATGTGTGTGATAGGGTGAAGACCAAGGAAAAATGAATGATATAGATTGGTATCGACATAAAGGAGGCTGACACTGATTTTGTCAGATAAATTATGACAGCAAATTCCTACTCCTTTTCAATGTTCATTCGAAATGTGCTGACATTAGACATGGGATTATGCATAACAGTCAACTGAGGAGCTGAGGTTGATTCTTGCAACCCATGGTACACCTGAAGAATTGGTGTCAAATAACAGAGCTCAGTTTGTGCCTCATCAGTTTGACTGCTCCACTCTGCAACAATATCTTTGTTCATTAATTCCTCCATACCATTCAGCCTTAAGTGGTGCTGTTGAAAGGCCTATATCTATTTTTAAGAAAGACTCAGAAAGAGAAAGGTTTTCCCAAGGTTGTTCAAGTTTAACCATGAAGTATCATACAATGTATTGTTCTATCACAGAATTCACCCCAGCAGAGTTGCTGATGCACAGCAAGTTTTCAACATTCCTGGGTTTACTTCATTGGTATTGGTTTATTATTGTCACTTGTACCGAGGTACAGTGAAAAACTTGTCTTACAAACCGATCTTACAGGTCAATTCATTACACAGTGCAGTTACATCAAGTTAGTACAGAGTGCATTGATGTAGTACAGGTAAAAAAAAACAATAACAGTACAGAGTAAAGTGTCACAGCTACAGAGAAAGTGCAGTGCAATAAGGTGCAAGGTCACAACAAGGTAGATCGTGAGGTCATAGTCCATCTCATTGTATAAGGGAACCGTTCAATAGTCTTATCACTGTGGGGTAGAAGCTGTCCTTAAGTCTGATGGTACGTGCCCTCAGGCTCCTGTATCTTCTACCCGATGGAAGAGTAGAGAAGAAAGAATGTCCCGGGTGGGTGGGGTCTTTGATTATGCTGGCTGCTTCACCAAGACAACGAGAGGTAAAGACAGAGTCCAAGGAGGGGAGACTGGTGTCCATAATGCGCTGGGCTGTGTCCATAACTCTCTGCAGCTTCTTGCGATCTTGAGCAGAGCAGTTGCCATACCAAGCCGTGATACATCCTGATAGGATGCTCTCTATGGTGCATTGGTAAAAGTTGGTGAGAGTCAAAGGGGACAAACCAAATTTCTTTAGCCTCCTGAGGAAGTAGAAGCGCTGGTCAGCTTTCTTGGCCATGGCATCCACATAGTTTGTCCAGGACAGGTTGTTGGTGATGTTCACTCCCAGGAACCTGAAGCTGTCAACCCTCTCGACCTCAGCACCATTGATGTAGACAGGTGTATGTACACCGCCCCCTTTCCTGAAGTCAATGACCAGCTCTATAGTTTTGTTGACATTGAGGGAAAGGTTGTTGTCATGACACCATTCCACTAAGGTCACTATCGCCTTCCTGTACTCCGATTCATCACCGTTTGAGATATGGCCTACAACAGTAGTATCATCTGCAAACTTGTAGATGGAGTTAGAGCAGAATCTGGCCACACAGTCATGAGTGTATAGGGAGTAGAGTAGAGGGCTGAGGACGCAGCCTTGAGGTGCGCCAGTATTGAGAATAATCGTGCCGGAGGAATTGCTGCCTATCCTCACTGATTGCAGTCTGTTTGTTAGAAAGTCAAGGATCCAGTTACAGAGGGAGGTGTTGAGTCCTAGGTCTCGGGGTTTGGTGACAAGCTTGCTTGGTATTATTGTATTGAAGGCAGTCTGCTTTCAAGGGGAGAAAGGAGATTCAGCAATTGAAACAAATGCAAAATGATGATTGGCAGCCTAGCCACTTGCTTGGAGAGGGAATGAGAAACAGTTCAACAGGAGAAAGAGTATTAAGATGATAAACAAGTAAGTCACGAGATCAGTGTGACACTCGTAGTGCAAGTCTGCAGTACTAAATGATATCATGAACCACTTGGATGAAAAGTCAGAAGTGTTTAACCAAATGATTCCCCATGATTGTCACCCATTCTACAGATCAAGAAGTAAATACACCAGAAAACCAAATAGTTAGAATTTGAGCAATACACAAAAAGTGCTGGAGGAATTCAGCAGGTCAGGCAGCATCCATGGAGGGAAATAAACAGTCAACGTTTCAGGCCGAGACCCTTCATCAGGATTAAATCACGACAGGCTGCTTCCACAGCAATGTGGCCTTCCCGGGCACGCTTCCACAGTTAGAATTTGAGAAAGTGATGTAGGCTTATCTGATGGGTGTTATTAGTCTGCAATAATTTGTGCAGGCAAGTGCTGAAGCATCCAGAGTCTCTGAGAGATTACTACAGATAGTATTTGCCAGTTCTACAAGACTGGCTCACAAACCACCACCAACTACATTACATCAATCCTGAGTGTACTGTGGCATGGCAATCTTGTACAACAGATTGAGAATCAATGCATGACCCCATTACACATCTTCTAGCAATTAGTTAAGTGTTAGCATTGATTAGAAGCCCTGGGCCAGGACACTTATTGATATACAGGACTCTTTTGGGTAAAAAGTGACATAAACGGAGGAACTACCAAAGTGTAAGCTCTCTCCAATTAAGTTTTAATGCATTCAGTGATTGTCCTATATATTAAAAAAAAGTTCTATTGAATGAATGCAATATACTAACTGTTTTTAGCATCAATCTTCACTTGTATGTGCATGTTATGAACTTATATCATTGCCACTATATTTCCATATTGTGACTATTGGATGCAAATGATTGTATTTACAATTTACATTTTGAATAATACAGGGTGTCTCCTTTTTATTTATGAAAACACCATTCAGTTGATCCATGAAGTAAAATGTGCTCTGGGCCATTGCTTCCTTGTTTCAGCTGATTTTGATTATCCTAAAATAGAATTTATCTAATCATTTGAGTCCCAATCTCCATAATAGGAACACAAAGGAACAAAGGACAAAGAGAACAAGGGAAAATTCAGATTGGCAAACTTCAAAGCAAAGTTCCATTGGACTTCCCGTCATGTGGGTTCAATAATATATATTGTTCTACTGTATTACTTTACAGGATTACAGAAGCCTTTGGACAATGTCATGGTTGTACAGTTTACCAGTTGCTGAGTATAAAGGTCATTCAAACTCACCAGTTAAACATTGCATTGTGAAAACAGACAACATGAAAAGTGGAGCTCATCATTAATGAGGCATTTTTTTTTCAGTGTTTCAGCAAAGATAATTTCTTCATTGTTACAACAAATAACTTGCCTGTAGTTATATGATATGATGTGGTATAATGTATTTGTCACATTACCTCTCCTTAACCATTGCCTTCAGCTGCAAATGAGCTTGTGTTGAACTCAACATTTTGCTTTCATTGGGTCGTTTCACAGGATCCATCCAAGCTGGGTAACCCTTTGGTTCTTGTTCTTTGAAATGCAAATAGAAGTTTTCAAAAGTAATGATGGCCTTTTCATTAAGCTTAAGCCTGTAATTGATAAATGTTGAACAATACTCATCAATGAAAAAGCTGAGCAGTGAATTAATCGGTCACGCATTAGAGAGGAACACTGCAATTTGGATTCCACCTTTGGCTTATGTTCCTATTTGTCCTTTCCCGGTGGCTTGGTTGATGGTTATGAAAGTACCTTCTACACAACAAGCACCCAAATTTACACATAAGTTTAAAAAAATAAATTATATTGAAGTTGTAGTTTACATTATATCTTGCATACAGAATTTTCACATATTATCAATAGCTAGACAATTTATTAGGAAAATAAAACGTGATTATAACTACGTATTACTAAATGTCCTCTGTGCAATAAGATGGCCAAAATCCATGCTATTACTTAGTCAATCAAAGTATATATTAGAACATACCTGAGCAGAAGGTGATAGAACTCATTTGTAGCAATAAATCGTTTCAGAAATCGAGTTAGAACTGTCAACAATACTTCCCTGAAGTGCAGAACAATAAGAACAGAATATTGTTCCATCATGCGTTGAATAATCACATCCGGAAACAATAATTCTTAGTTATAATGCTGAATTACATTGGATCACACATTTCCATACTAAGCTAGTCATTATTATCTGTTTGGTTACATTTGCCTTCTCAAGTGAATATATGTCACAAGTTATTATGCTGGCAGATTTGATGGTCACTGGTCTATATTTATGGTACAAATTCCTGAAACTTTAATCTTATAATGCTGGACTAATGCATGTAGGACCTTACACATATCATAATCAATAGCTTATTTACTTGAACAGTGGAAGGAAAAAATAAGGAAGCAAATCTAAAGATAGGAAAGGAATTAAGATACTTCCTTTTTAAACAGTACCCATCAGAACATTTGGATGCCAACTGCTCTGGAACACCCTATGAAGTACCTTGTGAAGAGGAGTGACTGTTGTAATATAAGGTGAAACAAAGTCAAATGAAGTATAATGACAGAAAATGAATAAAATGTCAGAAAGTATTAATGGAGGTGTTGATTAACCATAAAATTAAGGAGATGGGGGAACCTTTGCTGTTCCAAAAAAATTGAAGCACATTCCCACTCCATGGTTATATCTATAATTAGCTGAGGTTTTTCTCTCTCATTACTGCCATCGGGGAGGAGGTACAGGAGCCTGAAGAACCACACTCAGCGACTTAGGAACAGCTTCTTCCCCACCGCCATCAGATTTCTGAATGGTCCATGAACTCATGAACTCTACTTCGTTCTTCCTTTTTTTTGCACTATTTATTTGTTTTGTAATTTATAGCAATTTTATACCTTTGCACTGTACTGCCTCCGCAAAACAACAAATTTCACAACATACAAGTCAGTGATAATAAACCTAAATAAACCTATATTTGATGATTTTTGTAATCTGCAAAAGACTTGAAAATACTAGTCATTCCTTTCTATAAGCTGAGATTTAGCCAACTTGTTGGTCTACAAACGGACTAGCTGTTCTGACCTAAGAGGACTTCAGTCAGAGGACTTGCTCCTCATCAATGTCTAGTGGTCTTTGTAGAAATAAGCAAACTCATGAACACTGGTTGAGGTAAGATCTAAGGAATAGGAAGTGGAGTAGGCCATTCAGTCCATCCAGCTTGCTCTGCCATTCAGTAAGATCATGGTGGATCCAGCTTTGCTCCAACCACTTTCCCACTCTCTCCCCATAAACCTTGATTCCTGCACTGATTAAAATCTATCCATCTCAGCTCTGAATATATGCAACAGTACAGTCCCCAAAACTTTGTGGGGCAAGGAATTCTAAAGACTCACAACTCATTGGGGGTTGGGGGGGGGGGGGGGACAAATCCTCATCTCAGACTTAATGGGCATCCCCTTATTCTGAGACTACGCCCTCCAGCCTGGACTATCCCATGAGGGGAGACATTTTACAGCATTTACTCTGTCAAGCCCCCTAAGAGTCATATATATTTCAGTAAGATTCAATATCATTCTTCCTAGCTCCAATGAATACAGATCTAGTCTGTACAACCTTCCCTCATCAAATAATTCCTTCTTAGCCAGGATCATCCAAGTAAACCTTCTCTGAACTGTCTCTAATAATATTTTTCTTTAAATAATGGGACCAAAACTGGACAAGGTACACTAGATGTAGTCTCACTAGTGTCTTTTACTGTTTTAGAAAGACATCTCTACTTTTATACTCCAATTATCATGAGAAAACCCCGATTACCTGCTGCAACTGTATGCTATCTTTCTGTGCTTTGGGTGAGAGGACTCTCAAATCCCTTTGTGTGCAACTTCATCTAGCCTTCATTTAAATAATAATCTGCTTTATCAATCCAGAGTGAATAACTTCACATTTCCCTACATTGACTCCATTTGACAATCTTTTGCCCATTCATTTAACCGATCAATATCTATCTGTAAACTGCTTGCATCTTTCTCAGCTTTGTGGGGCAAGGAAATGCCCCAATTCCCTGAATTTTTGTATCATCTGCAAATCTGTTTAGAGTACATTCACTTCCTTTCCCTAAATCATTAATATGTAGTCCCTATAGCACCCTATCAGTTACAGGTTGCCAACCTGAAAATGTCCTCCCTTAATCCTAACTCACTGCTTCCTGCTAATTAATCAAGTATCTATCTATTGCTAATATATTTTTCCAACACCATGAATTTCTATCCTATGAAATAACCTTTTGTGTGCACCTTGTTGAATGCTTTTTAAAGATCCAAATAAATTACATCTACTCATTTCCTTGTATCCATTCTAGCTGATACTCAAAGAATTCTAATAAATTAATTAGACATGGCTTCCCCTTCATGAAGTCATGCTGACTGACTCTGATGGAAATTTTTCTTGGCTGTGATTTTCCCCATGATAAAATGGCTGTTGACATTAAAAACATGATTTTTTTTTATAAGCTTGAATAGGTTCAAAGCTCACACCCGGTGTCAAATGCTGATTGCATGCAATTTTCTGTTATCAGTTCATTGTCAAGTTTGTAGTTCCAGATACATACTTGGACACTCATGAAAGGAGGTTACTTAGTGATAGGGCCAAAAAAATAGATAACATTTAGAAGGACACAGGCAATAGAAGATAAATAGAAGAATAAAAATGTAGCCTTGACCTCAGTTTCCTCCTGCACAAAGTTCAGATTCAATGGGATGCTCATTGGGAAACCCATTGTTCCCATTAATGATTCTGTTAATAAAATGGAAGCAACAAAGCAAACATCTGGAATGTTTCTAAAAACTGAAATGGCAGAAAAAGAGCAGAATATCATTAAAGTTAAACTTTCTGAGATGCAATGTCTGAACTCGTGCAATAAAATCAAATACTGAAATGTATAAATATCTAAGACTCAACATAAAGACTATTCTTTACCTCCATAACACCTAACATTGAAGCATCTGAGATTTCCATTTCACTTAGCATCCTACCCTCATGGGTAACAGGGAATCGCATGCAATGTAAAAATAGCAATCACTTCTCCCCTCAACTTTAACGTTGTAATGAAGTTTCCACCAATGTCAGACAAAGTTTTTGTGTTCCTGTTTATCTACAATAGAACATAACAGCACAGTACAAGCCCTTTGGCCCATGATGTTGTGCCGACATTTTATCCTGCTGTAAGATCTATCTAACCCTTCCCTCCCACATAGCCCTCCATTTTTCTGTCATTCATGTGCCTATCTAAGAGTGTCTTAAATGTTCCTAATGTATCTGCCTCCACCACCTCTGCGGGCAGTGCATTCCATGCACCCACCACTCTCTGTGTAAAAAAACTTGCATCTGACATCCCCCCCATACCTTCCTCCAATCACCTTAAAATTATGCCCCTCATGTGAGCCATTTTCGCCCTGGGAAAAGGTCTCTGACTGTCCACTCAATCAATGCCTCTTATCATCTTGTACACCTTTATCAAGTCACCTCTCATCCTCCTTCACTCCAAATAGAAAAGCCCCAGCTCACTCAACCTATCCTCATAAGACATGCTCTCCAATCCAGGCAACATCCTGGTAAATCTCTGCACCCTCTCGAAAGCTTCCACATCCTTCCTATAATGAGGCGACCAGAACTGAACACAATACTCCAAGTGTGGTCTAACCAGAGCTTTATAGAGCCGCAACATTACCTGACGGCTCTTGAACTCAATACCCTGACTAATGAAGGCCAGCATACCATACACGTTCTTAACAACCCTATCAACCTGCGTGGCCACCTTGAGGAATTTATGGACGTAGACCCCAGATTCATCTGTTCCTCCACATTGCAAAGAGTCCTGCCATTAACCTGGCATTCTGCCTTCAAATTCGATCTTCAAAGTGTATCACTTCACACTTTTCTGGGTTGAACTCCATCTGCCACTTCTCAGCCCAGCTCTGCATCCTGTCAATGTCCTGTTGTAGCCTATAGCAACCTCCTACACTATCCACAACACCACCAACCTTCGTGTCATCTGCAAACTTACTAACCCACCCTTCCACATCCTCATCCAAGTCATTTATAAAAATCACAAAGAGCAGGGGTCCCAGAACAGATCCCTGCAGAACATCACTGGTCACTGTCCTCCAGGCAGAATACGTTCCATCTACAACCACCCTCTGTCTTCTATGGGCGAGCCAATTCTGAATCCACACAGCCAAGTTTCCCTGGATCCCATGCCTCCTGACTTTCTGAATGAGCCTTCCATGAGGAACCTTATCAAACGCCTTACTGAAATCCATTGGCACCACATCCACTGCTCGACCTTCATCAATGTGCTTTGTCACATCCTCAAAGAATTCAATCAGGCTCGTGTGGCACGACCTACCCCTCACAAAGCTATACTGACTGTCCCTAATCAGCCTATGCTTCTCCAATTGCCCATAAATCCTGTCTCTAAGAATCTTCTCCAGTAATTTGCCCACCACTGAAGTAAGACTCACTGGTCTGTAATTCCCAGGGTTATCCCTACTCCCTTTCTTGAACAAAGGAACATTTTCTACCCTCCAATCATCTGGCACTACTCCTGTGGCCAGCGAGGACGCAAAGATCATTGCCAAAGGCACAGCAATCTTTTTCCTCACTTCCCGTAATAACCTTGGATATATCCCATCCAGCCCCGGTGACTTATCTATCCTATTGTTTATCAAAAGTTCCAGCACATGCTCTTTCCTCACGTCAACATGCCCTAGCATAACAGCCTGTTGTACATCATTCTCACAAACCTCAAAGTCTCTCTCTCTGGTGAATACTGAAGCAAAGTATTCATTAAGGACCTCCCCTACCTCTTCCGACTCCAGGCACATTTCCTCTTTTATCCCTGATCGGTCCTACCCTCACTCTAGACATCCTCCGATTTTTCACATACATGTAGAATGCCTTGGGGTTTTCCTTAATCTTACTTGCCAAGGCCTTCTCATGCCCCCTCTAGCTCTCCTAAGTCCATTCTTAAGCTCTCTCCTGGCTACCTTGTAACTCTCCAGGGCCCTGTCTGATCCTTGCTTTCTAAACCTTAGGTAAGCTTCTTTCTTCCTCTTGACGAGATGTTCTACGTCTCTTGTTAACCATAGTTCCTTCACTCTACCATCCTTACCCTGCCTCAATGGGACAAACCTATCCAGAACCCCATGCAAGTATTCCCTTAACAACCTCCACATTTCCGTTGTGCACTTCCCTAAGAACATCTGTTCCCAATTTACGCTATTTGTCCCTGGGAATGAGTGTAATGTGCAGGGCCTCAGTATTGCCCCAAATCCTCTAATTTATATCTAATAAGAAGGAAAAGATGAAAAAAAAATATACGCCATGTGTTTGTAAATGCTGCCAGTCTCATCCGAGGAATGTACTTTTGGTGCTCTGTTTCACAAAGAAAATTGCCTTTGAACTATAGTCTCTGACCTGCAGATTTCTTCATTCACAGGGACAACACTTCCTGTGTGTGCAAAGGTCTGAATTATGCTGTTGGTAAAGAAAAGTTTGAAGTTCAGAATATCCAAATAAAACTGAAAGGTCATGCTGGCTGCCTCCATAAATCTGGCAGAATACTCTAACATGAACAACAGCATATAAAAAAACACTATACATCGTCAATGCAGATTTCAGCTGAGATCCCAGCTAGTGAAGATCCACATCTCAGTGAATCTTTACCATTAGCTGCATGAAATGAAGAATGGTTTACTCTGTTAAAATTTCACTCAGTGTACATTTGCCTGTATTTGAAAATTAATTTAAGCTGTACAGAAACGGTGCAGTGCTTCACCTTGTCACATGACCTCTGCCAATTGGGTCATTTGCCTGGAAAAGCTGCTTGAGAGTGTAAAATCCACCAGATCGGATCTTTTCATGCAGGAGATATTGAAGCTGGGGGAGAAAAGACAAGTAGTTCATCAGGCTGAACAAGATGCTATTTATAAAACCTTATTCTGAAGTTGACATAAGATCATGGTGGATCCAGCTTTGCTCCAACTACTCTCCCATCATCTCCCCATAAACCTTGATTCCTGCACTGATTAAAATCTATCCATCTCAGCTCTGAATATATGCAACAGTACAGTCCCCAAAACTTTGTGGGGCAAGGAATTCTAAAGACTCACAACTCATTGGGGGTTGGGGGGGGGGGGACAAATCCTCATCTCAGACTTAATGGGCATCCCCTTATTCTGAGACTATGCCCTCTAGCCCTGGACTCTCCCATGAGGGGAGACATTTTACAGCATTTACTCTGTCAAGTCCCCTAAGAGTCATATATATTTCAATAACATTCAATATCATCCTTCTTAGCTCCAATGAATACGGATCTAGTCTGTTCAACCTTCCCCCATCAAATAATTCCTTCTTAGCCAGGATCATCCTAGTAAACCTTCTCTGAACTGTCTCTAATAATATTTTTCTTTAAATAATGGGACCAAAACTGGACAAGGTACACTAGATGTAGTCTCACTAGTGTCTTTTACTGTTTTAGAAAGATATCCCTACTTTTATACTCCAATTATCATTAGAAAACCCCGATTACCTGCTGCAACTGTATGCTATCTTTCTATGCTTCGGGTGAGAGGACTCTCAAATCCCCTTGTGTGCAACTTCCTCCAGCCTTTCTTCATTTAAATAATAACCTGCTTTATCAATCCAAAGTGAATAACTTCACATTTTCCTACGTTGACTCCATTTGACAACTTTTTGCCCACTCATTTAACCATTCAATATCCAATCAATATCTTTCTCAGCTCTGTGGGGCAAGGAATTGCCCCAATTCCCTGAATTTTTGTATCATCTGCAAATTTGTGTAGAGTATATTCACTTCATTTCTCAAAATCATTAATATGTAGTCCCTGTAGCACCCTATCAGTTACAATTGCCAACCTGAAAATGTCCTCCCTCTCTGCTTCCTGCTAATTAATCATGTATCCATCTATTGCTAATATATTTTCTCCAACAGCATGAATTTCTACCCTGTGAAATAACCTTTTGTGTGCACCTTGTTGAATGCTTTTTGAAAATCCAAATAAATTACATCTACTCATTTCCTTCTATCTACTCTAGCTGATACTTACTCAAAGAATTCTAATAAATTAATTGAACATGACTTCCCCTTCATGAAGTCATGCTGACTGACTCTGATGGAAATTTTTCTTGGCTGTGATTTTCCCCATGATAAAATAGCTGTTGACATTAAAAAAAATGATTTTTTAAAAAAAGGCTTAAATAGGTTTAAAGCTCACACCCAGTGTCAAAAAGATAAGTCGTAAATCAGGCTGAACAAGATGATATTTATAAAACCTTATTCTGAAGTTGACAATTTGTGCTTCCCCAAATACTCGTGTTTGCAGATAAAGGTTTCCTCTATAAGCAAATTCCACAGCATCCTATAATCTGAAACATGCTATTTGTATATACCATGAAGGAAGCAGCATGACATAGGTTTAACAGTTATGATCTTAACAAAGTGTTAAGCACCAAAGCTCTTTGCACTCCTGCCTCTGCTGAAAAACTCAAAACATCACATTATCAGGATGTACTACTAAGGCTAAAACTAATGGATAACCCATTTTTAAGGAATGTGATTACACAAATATTCAGCAAACAACCAGCATTATAATATAGCTCTGTACATTTCTTAAGCTGCTCCAAAATGAAATATCTAGGAGCCCTTTTCAGACCCATCACCTTGTAAATCATGTAATTATACTTATCTGTATCTGTATGTTGTGAACTTTTATGACTTTTGCACTTGGTTGATTTAGTAATAACTGAAAAGTCATTGATTTTTTGAGCTGAGACTGATAACTGAAATTGAACATTTACTCTAGCAATCAAATAAGAATAAAAACAACTTAGACTAAAGAAAGACAATGGTTTATTTGGCTAGGCCAAGCTAATTGTTCTGAATTTATATAACCAGAATTGACATTCAGGTTCAGAACATGCAAACTTGATCTAAGCAAATTCCTGGAAAACATAAGCAAATATTTGCAAATGACTAATTTGTCTGTAGCACAGCTGATACAGTTAGCTTTATCTGATTCAAATAAGAAGCATCACACACAGGAGCAAGACTGGGACATTCAGTACTTTTGATCCTTTGCCATTCAATCTCATCAAAGCTGATCCTCTTATCTCAATAGCATATTCCTACTCTCCAAATGCCCCTTCATGCCTATCTCCTTCCTAAATATGTTCAGCAACTTGTCCACAGCCTTCTGTGGTGAAGAATTCCTCAAGTTCACCAACTAAGTGAAAAAACTTTTCCTCATTTCAGTTCAAAATGTCTTACCCCCATAACCTGAAACTGTGACCTCGCCCTTCCCCCCAGCAAGGAGAAAAATTCTTCCCATATTGAGCCTGTCAAGCCGTCAGAATTTTGTGTGTTTGAATGAGATCTTCTAAACTCTTGTGAATACAGATTTGGTTGATTCAATCCCTCTTCAAACAACAGTCCTACTTTCCCAGGAATCAGTCTGGGAACCTTTGTTGTATCCCCACTATGACAAGTATATCTTAGACAAGGAGAGAAAAACTACACACAATATTTCAGATGTAGTCTCAGCATTTCCCAATTTATCACCAATTAAATCCGCCTTTCTGTTCTTCCTACCAAAATGGATAACTTTACACCTCTCTATGTTACAGTACATCTGCTATGTATTTGCCTACTCACTCAACTGGTCTAGACTGGCTTGAAGCCTCTTTGCATCCTTCTCACAATTACCCTAGTTCAGAACCATCAGCAAACTTAGAAATATTACATTCAATTCCCCCGTTGTTGATATATATATTGTAAATAACTGGGGCCCAAGCCCTGATCCCTGCAGTATCCCAGTAGTGACTGACTGCCTCGCTAAAAAAATACCCATTTATTCCTACTCCATTTCCTGTCTACTTCTGCTCCCTTATCTTGTGATCTTGTGATAATCACCAATACATGCCAGTATATTAAGCCAATTCCATATGGTTTAATATTGTACACTTAACTCTTATGTGGGACTTCATCATAGGTCTTCTGAAAATCCAATTACTCCACATCCACCGGCTCTCCCTTATCTACTCTAACAGTCATATCCTCAAAAATACTCCAGTAGGTTTTGTCAAACATGATTTTATTTTCATAAACCCATGCTGACTTTGTATAACCCTGCTGATATTTTCTAAGTGTTGTGTTATCACATCCTTTAAAATAGACTCTAGCATTTCCCCCGTAACTGAGGTTAAGCTGACTGTTGTTGTCCCTGTTTTTCTCTCCATATCTTTTCGTAGATAATGACATTACATTTGTCATCCTCCAAAATGTGAGTCTGTTCTATAACGCATAGAATTTTTGGAAATGATAACCAATGCCTTCACTATTTCCACAGCTACCTTGCATGCAGATTATCAGGCCCTAGAGATTTAACAGCTTTCAATCCCATTAATTTCTCCAGCACTTTTTTTAAACCAGTACTAATTTTCCTTAATTCCTCCTTTCATTCAACTCTTGGTGAAAATACTAAGAAATGTATTGTGCCCTCTTCTGTGAAGACAGAACCAAAGTATAATTGTTCTGCCAATTTTTTGTTCCACATTATGAATTCATCCATTTCTAATTGCAGGGACTTGTATTTGCCTAATCTTTTTCTTATCATATACTTGTAGAACATTTTATAGTCTGCTTTTATGTTCCTTACAAGTTTATCCTCATACTTTATTTGTGTTCTCTACCAATTTCATGGTGGGTTTTTTTGGTGAACTCTGAACTGCTCCCAATCCTCAGAATTTCCATTCTTTCTGGCAAATTTAGATGACTCCTCTATGAATCTGGTGCTATTCTTAACTTCATTGCAAGCTATGGTTGGATCACATTTCCTATTGTGTTTTTATCCCAAAACAAAATGCATAACTGTTGTAGATACAGCATTTGAACCTTAAATATTAGCCATTGTCTATTCATCAGCATGCCTTTCACTGAAGGTCCTCAATCTATCATGGTCAATTCACTCCTCATAGCTTTGTAGTTTCCTTTGTTTAGATCTAGGACCCTATCTTCAGATTGAATTACTTTATTTTCCACTGTAATGAAGAATTCTATTGCATTATGGTCATTCTTTACTAAAGGACTCCTTACAATCAGATCAAAATTAACCTTTCCTTTTGAATAAAACAGGATCTAAAATAGCCTTCTTCCTAGATGGTTCCTCAACATATTGATCTACAAAATTATTTTGTATACATTCCATGAATTCATCATCCTCCTTACTATTAATTTGACATCCAGTCTAAATATTGATTAAAGTCCGTAACGATTACTGTATCAGCCCATTACATACACCTCTAATTTTCTAATTTATGCTGTGAGCCAATATTATAATTACTAATATGGTGGCCCATAAATAATTTCTACCTATGTTATCATCCCTTTGCTATTTCTTAGTTTGGCCCAGCCAAACCAAGATCATTTCTGCATTGATTGCCTTCCTTATTAATAGTGCTCCTTTTCTTTTTTGCTTGTTCTTCCTAAATGTTAACTTAAATATCCCTGAACATTCAGCATCCAACTTTTGGTCATATTGCAGACAAATGTTCATAATGTCAATTAGAACATAATTATTTACTTCTAATTGTGCCATTAATTCATCTATCAATGCTGTGAACATTAAGAGAAAACAAATTTTGCCATTTTAACATTTTTCTTCATTTTGACCCAATTTGCTGCTTGTCTTTTTTCCTGCTATTTTATTTTATTTACTACCTTTCTAACTTCCACTCCCTGCTTTGTTACTCTCCTTCCTCAATTCCCTTTGAGGTTTGCAATAACATTACACTGCATTTAAACACAATTATCTTTCCTTATAGTACTGATTTTATTTTCAGAAGGTCACCATGGCTTTGACCATAAGGATGCGTGCTACTTGAAAGCCTCTCTCTTTAGAGATTCACATCCAGACAGAGAGCTTTAAGTTAGCTGCATTTGTCCCTATTTAGATAGGTAGGAACAGCTGAGATGTCAGTTCCACATTGCTGACTATTGCCGGTTTAGAAGTGAAGTCCTTATTGAAGAGGACTGTTTCAACTGCTTGACAGAAGAGGTATCAGCTCATGGTTTAAGTGCATTTTTGCAGAGTATGGTGTAGGTCTGAGCCAAACAGATAGATCTTGAGGATCAATCCTTCAGCTGCGGTGCAAATGCTGCTTCTGGGCTAAGTCATTATAAGCAGCAGAGGGAAAAGAAATTAGTCAGAGTCTCTGCTCTTGTATGATACCCAGTGATCCTCCTGGAAGTAAGTGTAACAAAGCTGGAAATCTGAAATAATAACAGAAAATCCTGGTCTGTCATTGCCAAAGCAGCGATTTATTTTGTCTCTCAATAGATGGGATTAGATTCATCAATTCTGTGGGCTGAATCAAATTTGTGTGCAGGTCAAGACTATTAAATGTAACAGCTGCAAGGCCACAGTAAGTTAAGTATATTATTGAAAAGAAAATCCGTTCTGAGATTTTGAAAAACACTATTGACCCTGAAGTTGTGGCGAGATGAACAGGACCTGCTGTTGTAATAGAAGAAATCTAACATATGTATATAATTAAACATGGAATCCAGAAGTTACTCTGTTTTTCCTGCTCTTTTGTCATCTTCCCTGGTGCAACCAGCTACATTGTTGAACTGACAAGAATTTAAACTATTTAGAAATTATTCTGACAGTAAAATAAACCCTGAAAAGGTTATGCATTCTTGAATAAAATGAAGATAAATAGGTAATGCTTATTGGAGACACAAGACTGCAGATGCTGGAATACAGAGGCCTCCTCTACAACAGTGAGACCTGACGCAGATTGGGGAATTGCTCCGTTGAGCATTTTCACCCTGTCTGCCGTAACAGGATATCCCGGTGGCCAGCTATTTTAATTTCACTTCTCATTCCCACATTGACATGTCTGTCCACAGCCTCCTCTACTGCCAAGTTCAGGCTAGATGCAGATTAGAGGAACTGCACCTCATATTCCATCTTGGTAGACTCCAACCTGATGGCATAAACATCAATTTCTCTAACTTCTGGTAACCACTCCCCTCTGTCCCCCCTTTGTTTTCCCTTAACCGACTGGCCTTATCACCCCTTCTCTTTCCCCTCTCCTGCCCTCTCGATCTGCCTATCACCCACACACTCCTCCCTGGGCTGTTATTGGCTAGCATTTATTGACCTTTATAGGTTGACGGTGAGCTGCCTTCTTGGACTGTTGCAATCCTTCTGCTAAAGGAAATCACTCAAACAATTGTAGGTTTTTGACCCACCTACAATGAAGGTGCATTGATATTTTTCGAAGTTGGGGGGCATATGACTAAGTGGTGAAAGTTGCATGTTTGAGAGGTGATGTCATTGAAGCTGCCGTGCATCTTGTAGATGGTACACAATGCAGCCACAGTGGGCTGCTTTGTCCTGGATGATGTCAAGTTTTCTCATTGTCACTGGAAGTGCTTTGAACCAGACAAACTGAGGACATTCCATTACACTCTGACTCTGGGTTGCAATTGATCTGAAATTCATTCAGCACTCTCAGAATAAAACCTTCTGAAGTTACAGCCAGCCAGGGGAGGGCACCCATGCTAGTTGAGGCAATGTAATGTCGCTGAATGCATACTGAGCCACTGCCTTCTGCACATAACTACTCAGGCAGTTAGATAAAGGTGATGCCTATCATATTGTCTTTCATTGTCTTGCTATATCACTGGGAATTTATTCCAGATCATTGGAGCCTCACCATATTTTAAAATACGTTACAATAGATTAAAATAAAGCAATTACAAAGAATTTGCATAAATACTGCAAACTATTGAACAGAAGAAATTGTGCATCATTTGAGCAAATTCTTCATGACCTGAACCTCTGCCTGTCCCCACTTGCCATTCTACATCAACCAAACAGTTGATCCAATATCTTTGACAGGGTACAATTCAAATTTTAATGTTGTCAGGAGATCGTTAAAGTAAAATTCAAACTGTACATCCATGACATTTCTTTTTGCAGCTTGTCTCAACAATTAAAAATTTGTCATTGCCTAAAATAAGCTCTAATTTTGTTGAGAATTGCTTTAGGTTGTAAAAAATATATATGTTTTTAAAAGAGCACTTACCTCATCAATTTTTAGTCTCATCTGTGTCCCAGGCCTTGGTGAGATAATTGTTTGAGCATCATGATCAGCTATTCTGGGGTCACAAGCCCACTGCTTTTCTAACAAATTCAAAAGTCACCATCATTATCATGTACAACATTACAAAATTATGAACCAAAGTTGTTCAGTGAAGTTTCCTATGAATAAAATGTGAGTTTTTAATTCTGTTGTTTTAAGTTCTGCTAATATAAACAGATCTTTGTGTACATTTTCTTTAATTGCCATTTTCATAAGCATGTAAAATATATGTTTTTTCAGGATTATCCAATAAAGCATTAATTCTTAATTCAAAGAGTGCATAGGCAACTAAACAATCTCTCTCTGCCAACAGCCATAAGAAGTATAAAGGAGTGATTCAGTCAACATTTTTTCTCTCCTTCCCATTGTAAAAGAATATCATGGATGGAAACTGCACAAGAACAAAAGAAACAAAAGCATATGGGCCCAGAACTTCCTGCCAGCAAAGAATTGCCTGCATTTATAGCTGACCGATATGGTAGTTCTAAACTTACCTTTTCTGGATCTACTGGTATCAACTTCATGAACCATGCTAAACCAATCCTCATCAGGAAGAATGTGGAAGTTTTGGAAGGGGTACAGAAGAGGTTTACCAGGATGCTGTCTGGATTAGAGGTTATGAGCTATAAGGAGAGGTTGGACAAACTTGGGTTGCTGTTTCTAGAGGCTGAGGGAAGACCTGATAGAAGTATATAAAATTATGAGAGGCATAGATAGGGTTGGCAGTCAGAATCTTTGTCCCAGGGTAGAAATGTCAAATGCCAGAGGACATGTATTTAAGGCAAGAGGGGCAAAGTTTTAAGGAGATGTGTGGGGCAAGTTTTTTTTTTAAACACAGAGAGTGGTGGGTGCCTGGAATGGGCTGCCAGGGCAATGATGAAAGCAGATATGATAGTGGCATTTAAAAGGCTTTTAGATAGGCACATGATTAGGCATTGAATGGAAGGATATGGATCACGTGGAGGTAGAAGAGATTTAGCTTAATTTGGCATCGTGTTTGGCACAGACATCGTGGGCTGAGGGCCTGTTCCTGTGCTGTACTGTTCTGTGTTCTATGTTCTAATTTTCATACAGACAGCACCCAAGGTCAGGATTGAACCTGGATATTGGAGCTGTGAGGCAGCAGCACTAACTTCTGTGCCACACTATTACTCAGGATCTCCTCTGGAAGGCAACACATTGAAACTGACAATGGAAAAGAGAAAGGCAATATTTTAGATTCTTCTCATTCTTCAAGGGCACCTCTGGCCAATATAAACAATTTGCAGTTATGTCACACTCTTTATGATTGACCATCTACCTTAAATTTAGATCCACTCAAAATGTATTCTCAGCTCTGACATGGTTTTGTGATATCAAGATCATATTGTAACATTCCATGATGTAGTATGTTTGAGGTATCAATGCAATAAAGTACATGACTGGCAAGTTAAGGTGGAGTTTCAGGGCATTAACGTTTAGTATCACAGAAGAGCTGTAGACATAGGTTTGATTTTAATGGTCAGAAAGTTATATGCAGCCCCTGCACAGTTTCCAGTAAACTGGAAGATGCAGCTCTTTGCTTGTACTGCAGATGTAGAAGATAGGCCTTTTCGTGTCCAGGAAGGAGGGAGGGAAGTGATGCAGAGCAGAGGGATACCCTAACTCTTGTTAATAATTAAGTTTGGTAAGCACGTGTATATGTGTAGTATGTGTTTAGCATGGCCTCCAAAGGGGATGAAATTTAAATTCCAGTGCACATCCTTGTTCAATTACAATTATCCTGCTACCCATTCTTTTCACATACAGCCAAATCTGTTTTGTCTTTACACAAGCATACAAAGTTCAGAGCAATTACATTGACACTTGCAGGATACTTAAAGGATACCAAACTGAAGGACAGAAGATTTGTAATGAGTGGGTAGTTAGTTGTATGCTGTGGTTTAGATTTCTTACTCATGCCTGGTTTGTAGTCTCCCATTAACCCCAGACAAAATACAGTGTTGGCAAGCACAACCTATTGCTGACCATTGAGTATAATTCTTGAATACACCAGTGTTCCTGCATTATTCAGTAGAAGAGTAAATGCCAGCTAATCTCCAGGGTTATCAGACAACATCAGTAGAAAATCTTGATAGCATTTCATTTTAAACATGCTTTGTAAATAGACCAATCCTAGTGGCCTGAGCAGCACTTTAGGAAGAGGTGAGCGGAGGAAGTCACCCTGACGAGCAAGCAATGTTTTCCCAAAGCATTTGAAAACTAGAAAATCAGAGCTTTTCCTTCCAAATGCTCTGAGAGATTATCCCTCATGCATTCTTCTTGTTCACATGTGATATAGATCCACATTTTAGGTGAGGGGTGGTCAGATGCACAGCTGAGAATGCTTAATTTACTGAATGGTGCACACTTCATCCAAGATATTGTTAAGAATTAATTTCATATTGCCACTTACTGAGATTTAGCCAACGATCCAGCTTCCTCCAGTTGTCCAGCTGTTCCATCTTGTGCTTTCTTAATGTCTTTTCTAATGCAGATCCACATTCACTCCTTTCAGACACACTTTCACTAAATCTTGATGACATCCTACTATTTTCACGTTTCTGAGAAGCAGATCTTCCACTGCACAGTCCTCTACTCGACAGTGTCGAAACCCCTTGTACTGAAACGGTTTCAGGATCACCTAGCCTCGACAAAGGATGTTGTAATTCGGGAAACCTGGATGACAAACCCAAATGTGAAGCTGATCTAGTAATACTTACCTGAGCCATTTTAGTTATCTTTATCTGAACAAGTACTAAATCACCATGATTCAAAAAGCATTGCTCCCTAAGCAACAAATAGGAACTAGTCACAGCAACAACTTAGTGTTACTATGGGCAACCTCAATTCAATAGCTCTGAAAGGAATTAGCTGCAGGGGAGTTCTGACTGAATGACCAAATTAAACATAGTCCTGCTAATACTGATTTAATGGTGTGTCATTATCAGAGAACTGAATAGTTTAGAGCTGTCTGTCACTCCTTTGTCCTTCCTTGAACAAAAGGATTTGTTTACTTGTCCCTCGTGTGCTTTTGTTTCTTCTGTTTTTATCAATACTTGAATCCACACTGTGCTAATGATTATAAACAAATTTCACCTTCTGATGTTTTCCCGAAAAAAGACCACTGCATTATCTCTTAAAAGAAAAACAGTTACCCTATCTCCACACGAAGTCCCATTCAAACATCACCGGTGCGTTTCTACCTACAAAGGCTTCTGGTAACCCACTGCCTCAAACTAAATTCCTGTATAGCCTTTCCATTCTCTGTCTCTGCAAGCTCTAAAACGATGCTTCTTGTTGGTCGCGACTCAAAAGTGGAGACACAAACCCAAAACATTAACTGTTTGTCTTCCTACACATATCACTTGGCTTGCTGAGAGTTTTCAGCTTTTTCTGTTTTTTTATTATTGCGTTTTGAAAGATAATTTTAAAAAAACGTTGTTTGACAGCAGTTTGATATCCTCTGAGATATTGCACTGCAGAAGCTGGAATCTGGAGCAACAAACAAGATGCTGGAGGAACTCAGTGGGTCAGGCAGCATCTGCGGAGAGAAATAGACAGTCAACGTTTCGGGTCGAGACTGTCCATTTGTCTCAAAAGTGGTTTGGCAAGAAGACCTGAAAGAGACATGAACAAACTTTAAAAATGGATTATGCTTTGTATCTATTTTTGGACAAAAAAGGTGCAGCCTGTGTCTCTTATATGTTTGCATTTATTAGGGGCTGAAATGGTAAACGCAGGCTACAGTTGATCATTTGCAGTGGATTGTTGGCAAATGAAAACCTAGAATATTCAAACGTTACATAGATGAAACACTCCTGTTATGAAGACAAACTTGAATCTTCTTAAGCATTAAAGTGAATGGTTGGAAACATCACATAGGATTTGAACTTAGTGAGCAAGCATTGCACACCACTCCCTTTGACACACAGCACACTGTAGTGTAAAAAGGCTCAAACTGTGGCAGAGAAGATAACTTTACCTTCTGCTAATGACATGCTCCAAATGGCCGAGTCACCTGAAAAAAGAAATCCTCTCTCCAAAGGTATATATTGAGAACTGTATGCAATATCTCAGAGGATATCAAACTGCTGTCAAACAACATTTTTTAAAATTATCTTTCAAAACACAATAAAAAAAACAGAAAAAGCTGAAAACTCTCAGCAAGCCCTGTGATATGTGTAGGAAGACAAACAGTTAATGTTTTGGGTCAAGGATCCTTCATTAGATGCTGCAGTTTTTTTTAATTTTCATCTTTCAAAAAGCAACTGATTTCTTTTACAGCTGTTGATTTATCAGACTGTGCTCTCTTGTTTACACAAGGCATGTATAGGAAGTGGAGCTTCAAGAACAGTACCTTTTTTTTAAATATGGATTTGCCTTCTTCAACTATTGTTCACAATTTTTTTCAATTGATAATTACTTGGAATAGGTGATTTTGAGACGGTCTAAGTATAAGATATCTTCATTAGTCACATGTACATCGAAACACACAGCGAAATGCATCTTTGCATAGAATGTTCTGGGGGCAGCCCATAAGTGTCGCCATGCTTTCAGCACTAACATATTGGTGCTATTGCTATGGGGCCACTCGAACATACAGTTGATGTTGTTTTGAGAACCCCCAGTGCCAAGCCGGAACCACTGTTTCTTGCACAGGAGGTGTTACCAGCAAAAGATACGGCACCTGATCTTCATGAAACACTGAAAGATATTGTTAATTACACCAAGAATTCATGATAATTTCAACTTTTTCATCAGAAAATGTGTAGAGAGCATTGGAATTGGTTTCACCAAGCTAAATTTCTTTGGCTGTTCTTTATGAACTTGGAAATTATTCTCACCTTAAGTAATAGTATTCAGGTTATGAGCATTTAAATGAGTTAAATTATCTCAATCTGTCTTTACAGAGCAGAGGTCACAATTGTTTTGATAAAACTGACAAAATTGCTGCATTCAGAATAAAATTCTCTGTGGAGCAAGTTTAGGGACATGTTTTATAATGTATTTTCTGGAAAAAAAATGCCATGTAGAAAAGAAAAAGCGATCAATTAGTATCATTTGACCAAGTTACACACAAGATTCTACAATTATATTCCAGATGAACAACTTAAGGGTTAAAAGTGGATACAGAATCCATTTTGGAAAACATGAGTCTAGCTACAAAGAAGCTAAGCCGGTTGAATTACTGTGCAATCGCAGTCAGTGAAAACCTTAATATTCTGAAATGAGCCTTTCCTGACTTTGGTGCTGCACTGCTGGAGAATATCCTGCTTTTAGTCTTTCAGTACAATATACTTGTTTAAAACTGGATCGACTGCCATGACGCAATTGACTAAATGCAGGAACAGACTGGACATTAAGGACAACCTTTGGATTATGCTGACAATAACTACACCAAACTTCAGTTAACTTGTCTAACAGAAACAGGCTCAGGTATCTCATTAAATGTAATCACAAATTACATACAAAAAGGAGTCCCATTTATGTTTTTTCTCACTCTGGCATTTAACCTTTTTGTGGCTGGTTTATGGTAATTTTTCCAAATGTTGGATGTCACTTGGGATGAAAAGCAGGTCACATGTTGACCCTCATTGGGATATTTTCTATGTTAATAATAGTAAGTAAAAGCAAATTAATGTTCAACAATGGAAATGTTATTTTTGCTTAGATTTTTTGACTTTTTGATCAAAATGTCATTTCATTGTGACGGCAGTCTTCTAAGTGAGGAATTTTCAGAGGCTATTTCAGGAAGACATAATTTCGATATTCACAAAGGCTTATCTTTGTCAACCCTGCCAATGGCAATGTGGGTAGCGAGAATACAGCATTATCTTTGAATGTAGCTGGGTCACCACTTGGGAATTTCCAGGATTGGTCAGTGTATTAAAATGCATTTTTTCAAATGATTCCAGGAAGATAGGGTCACAGGCAGATAGGATGGTGAAGGCGGCATTTGGCACACTGGCCTTCAGCGGTCAGGACATTGAGTATATGAGTTGGAAAGTTATGTTTGTTATATAAGATGTTGGTGAGGCCGCACTTGGACTATTGTGTACAGGTTTGGTCACCCGTTATAGCAAGGATATTATTAAACTAGAAAGAGTGCAGAAAAGATTTACCAGGATGTTGCCTGGACTTGGGGGCCTGAGTTACAAGGAGAGGTTGTGTAGACTGGGACTTTATTACCTGGAAAGTAGGAGATTGAAGAGTGACCTGATAGAGGTATATAAGATCATGAGGGGCATAGACAGGGTGAAAGCACAGTCTTTTTCCCAGGGAGGGGGTGCTAAAACCAATAGGGCATAGGCTTAAGATCAGAGGCGAGAGATTTAAAAGGGACATTAGGGGTAGCTTCTTCATGCAGAGGGTGGTGCGTATTTGGAATGTGCTGCCTGAAATAGTGGTTGAGGCAGGCACATTAGCAACATTTAAAATCTATCTAGATAAGTACATGGATAGGTTTAGAGGGCTATGGGCCAAATGCAAGCAGATATGACTAACTCGCTGGGCAACACAATTGGCATGGGTGAGTTGGGCAAAAGGGCCTGTTTCCATGCTGAATGACTCTATGAGCTCATAATGTCTTAAAATTTCAGTAAACCAAGAGGAAAAATCAAATCTGAAGACAAATTCCTAGGGCTGGAGGAAGAAATAACTCATTGACAAGCTGGTGATATTAAAATAATCATGAATACAACTCTTCATTGTGTTCAGAGATGGCCATCTTTAGTTAACAAATAAATTTTGAAATTAGGCTGGGCAACCTTGTTCTTTTAAGGGACCAGAGGAAGATCAGATTTATCAGGAAATAACAAAGCTTAGTTTGGCTTACACCAGCAAAGAGCCAGCACACATTAAAGTGGATAAAAAACATGCTATTCAGCTTTAGACATTCATAGTTCCAAGTAAATTAAGCAGCAGTAGAAGCTAACTAAGGCTCTGACCAAGACAAAACTCCCTGAGCACCTTGTTACATTCACTAACATAAATGTTATCCTGAGTCCATCTATTTTACAAATGTTATATGCTTCGTGTTGGGTGCATTTTGTAAAATTGAGATGTAGTTTCTCAGTATAAATCAGGCAATCACATCAACTACTGTTGAGAAAGCATCCAAATTGATCTTTACATATGGTAACTAGGGCAAATTCCATTCATCAGACCTATAATTATATGTTGTGTTTACATCAGATCTGGAAGATCAGAAAAAGCAATTATAGATGTTGACACTTAAACCAATGGAACATTCAATTTTCATAAGTTGAATCAAAGCTGGAAATATGGGAGTAATTGGATTACAGAATGCTCTATGTTTTAAAAATTATTTTGAAGATATTCTGCACAAGTGCTTAACAAAGTGTTTTATTCTAAATTTAAAAACAGTTTATTGTAATCATTTATTATAAAAATGCATCTTTTTGCAAGTGAGTTATAAGTATGTATTTTTATCCCTTTATTGGTGCACACAATTAATTTCCTTATCCAAGTAAACCTGAGGGTCAATTTGCATGCAGCAGTATTAAACTAATAGCAGCTAGATGAATGGCCAGCTAGCCTGTTTACGATGATATTGGCTGAGGGAACAATGTTGGTCATGAAAATTTCTTGCACAAATATTTTGCAATGTACCTCAGTAAGAGGCTGACAGCACTTCTGATAGCACAACACAGAACAGAGTTTCATGCACTCATGTTCAGGATTACAATCCAAATCTAAAAGGCATATTCTGATTTCAGTAAGGAAAGAGAAGGAACATTATCAGAACTTTCAGCATGTTGCTACAAGACTTTTGAGAGCATCTCGCAACAGTTCCTTCCTTCAATCTTTGCATCCAAGGATCTATGCATTCCAGAGAAAAAAAAACTAGTTTTACTTGTTGCCACTTCTGATCTAGGGAGGTGACATCATTCTATCTAGCATTCCAATGCAAGATAATGGAAGCTATCTGCAAAAGTAGCTTTCCAAATTATTGCACTGTGGTCTGAATGAAAACAAAGCTGATAATCTAATGATCAAAATCAGATGAAGATTTTCTGCAGATGCCTCAGACTATCATTCTTGTATATATTCAGACCTGGGTAACACATTGAATGAAGGGATGTTGCAAAAACAAAAACTAGAAGCAGTTTGAGATTTACCTACAACTTCCTAGTATAACTCTTGAAAAGTAGCCTATGTTCAATGCCTGATTGTGCTCCAATCCAGTTTCAACCTTGTATTCCAAAATTGGTTACATTCTAGTGATCTTAGCTGCCTTCATTTGCACAATGGAACACATGTGTCAGGGCAAATTTTGAAGGCTTTCCGTCATCCATTAGAATAAGCCAACTTTGACAAAGATAATCTTTGACTGTCCAGATATCAGGTAGCAGAACTAAAAAGAAACAACATTTATAAATATTAAGAAGTTTGCCAGGTCTATATTGATTTTCATTTTTCTGTTTTGAATGAGTAACTACACACCCTCTCCCCACACCCAAAAATTAATGTTCACAGAAATACAAAGTACAAGATGCAATAAAGATTCACTCAAGACCTTTAATATAGTGTCGCCTTGACTCAAACCAACCAGCAGGGGGTGCTCAATGTTGCAATATTCAGTATATTCCAAATGAAAACTAAAAAGTGTCTGGTATATGTCTGCTTCACAAGCCTGTTAAACACATTGTTGCTTCGTGACTACAATCCTGCTTGTCACAAGGTACTCCTCTCAGGAATTTGAAGTGCTGTTGTCGGTGCCTAGTTTATTTTTAAATCTCAATTCAAAGCTATTCCATTTTGAGAACTTAAGAAATTGATAACACAATGTTGTATTATTGAGAAAATCTTATATATATTTAACAATTATGAACAAACAATCTTGTTTGAAAGCACTGCATGCACCAAGCTTCTTCCTTTCAAAGTAAACAATTGTTAGTTGTGGCTTGGTTTGTAACGCACTTGCTATGAGTCAAAACTGCATGGGTTCAAGTCCCACTCCAGGACATAAAAGCATACATGACTGCATTATCAGAGGTGCTAGCCTTTATACGAGATACTGAACCACTGCTCTCTCAAGTGGAATAAAAGATCCCAGGGCAGTCTAAGGAGAGCAGCAGAATTATCTCCAGAGCCATGTGAAAATGCTCCCTCTCTCAATATTATTCAAACACTTGCATAGTCACTACTACATTGCTGCTTGTAGTAGCTTATGTTAACTCATGTTTCCCACTTTACAACAGTGACTGTAATTAAAAATTATTTTCAATAGTTATAAAAGGGCTTTGGGACAAAAACTTTATTTTGTGATCTCCAGTTGTTTCACAAAAGGTGTGTAGTGCAAAACAATGAGATTCAGATCAATGTTATGGAAAATTAGACACCCATATTTGTAGTTCAGAGAACAACTAGATCCTCAAAAAAAAAGATTAATATTGGGAATACGTTGCTGATAGCCTTGAACATATATTAATCATTACTTAAGGCAATCAATCTTTCTTCAAATGCATCAACTCAATGCATTTATAACTGTAATGTTTTATTAAAACCATTCAATTGACTATGTACTACATTCCTAGACAATTATTCCCAACTTGCCCAAGAAGAGAAAACCATAGTCTCTGCCACACACTTTCTTGTTACTAAATTAGTTCTGCTAGGCACTAAGATTTGCCAGGCCATTTAGGGGCCTGAACACCAGGTTAAAGGCTAATATGCACATGAATAATATAATTAACCTTCTTGAAGCCCACAAACAAATTTTATTCCCATATTTGTTACTTGCTGTTAAGTGGCTACAGCCATTTAACTTTATCCAAAAGCTATTATGAGGATCTTGCCTTGCCAGAATCTGGCCCATAAAACGTTAAATGCATACACAGACTGCAGGAAAAAAAAGAGTGGGTTCATTGCAACAGCCAGGCAAATCTGAAGTATGCCAGACTAAAGAATCCCCTGAATAATTAAAAATCACCAACAAGAAAATAATAATTTTGAAAGTAGAGCCCAAAGGTCATCATGGAAATTATCACGTTCAGTGTATGTTTAAGCTGGTGAAAAATACAAGGTTATTGAATGCAACTGTACAAAAAATAAGAGATTTGCATTATGTTTATATTTATTTTAAAGAGCAACCAAGCATGAGGTTTGATATTCAATAAATTGCTTGTCAAAGTTTCAATAGGATTGTTCCCTTCCCCAAATCAGATATCAGTCTTCTTATTTGAGGTGACTTTACCCACCACAGTGTGGTTCTGTGTTGGTGTCATTGGCTGCAATATTATCTGGCTACTTGCACGAGGGCAAAAAGGTATGTTAAGGGAAATTCTGTCATTTGGAGCAAAACCAGATAATAATCCAATACCAAAATGGAGGCCATTGGTATGGCAATTTTTTTGCTTCTCTTTGCACGAAAATAGAAAAGCATGCCTTAAGGGCAGCTGTGGTGATTTTATTGAAAATAACATCAAAAGCAAAGGGGCGCAGATATCAAAAATCTCAACTATAGAACAGAAAACCGTGAAAACGCTTAGAATATTAAGCAGAACAGAATTCTGACAAAGGGTCAAAGAATGTGAAACAAAATGAAAAAATCATCTTTCTGAACTGGCAAGTTGCAAAAGGAATAAAGAGGAAAATTGGTTCAAGAACTCCAGTTATGAACAAGCAGTTCTATAAAGATCAGTTAGAAAATGTCACACTTAACAAAAACTGCCAAATGGTGAAAGTAAAGGAACATAGCAACAATCTAGGATTACACGTACAAGGAAAGTGGAGGGGAAATAGAACAGAGACAGCTCCTGCAGAGTCTATACAAGGACAAGGGCTAAATGGGCACCATCAATGCTGTAAAATGCTATGAATCAAACAAAAACAAGAACACTTTCAAATATACTGCAAGCAAATATTGAGCAACAGCATAAATTAAGCCATTCAGAAGATTGGGAAGAGGCTGTATTTAATTAAATGTTTAACTGTTATTTTGCAAATTAAACATGAATAAGGATAAATGTCAAGAATTACATCATGGCAAGCTCTAGATTCAGTAATTTTACACACAAGAGAGTGAATATAGAGCTTATAGAAAAAAACGAAGACAACTGGCTCTGGAAATTTTTACTCAGAGTTTTAGAGGAGGTGTGGCTGGTGGCTATGGGCCCACTTACTTTTTTAAAAGCACATTAGGCTGGGGGAGATCCCAGAGCCGATGATCAAAAGTTGGCTGCAAATGGGCAATTTAATTATAGCCTGCATGTCAGTCACATCTATTGTGGCAAATTACTTTAAAGGCAGTATCAAGGATCACTGTGAGAGACACTGATTGACATGAAGTACTTAGGAAAATTTTTGGAATGTAAACAAAACACTGGAAATACTCAGAAGGTTGGGAAGCATCTATGGAAGAACATAGTTAACCATTTCAGGTCAATAGCCTTTCATCAGATCTGGAAAAAGTTAATTAGATCGTAAATTGCAGAGAAAAGGTCAGGGGAAAGAGAGAACAAAAGGGGAGGTAAGAGATTAAATGACAAAGCAGAAAGCAAAAGAGATGTAAAACAAGAAACAAAGGCTCTTTTTACAAGAGGTGTGAACAGGAGAAACAGAAGCATCCTCTGAAATTACACACATACAAATTAGGAGCAGAAATAACCACACAAGTTTGCTTTGCCAGTCAGTAAGATCATGGCTGATCTAATTGCAATCTCAACTCAACATTCCTACTTACTACCAGTCACTTTTCATGCTCTTACTTATCAGAAGTTCATTTAACTCTGCCTTGAAAATATTGAAATACTCTGATTCCATCAGCCTTTAAGGAGGAGAGTTCCAAGGACTAATGACCCTCTGCAAGAAAATATTTTGCTACATCTTCTTAAATGGGCAACCCCATGTTTTTAAACAAGTGACCTCTCAATTCTCCCAGGAGAAGAAACTTGTCTCTGCATCAAGACCCTTCAGTATCTTCTGCTTCAACTAAGTCACTTCTCATTATACGGTCTTCAGTGATTCAAGCCTTGTCCATTGAACCTTTTCGTAAAAGACAACCAACCATTTCAGGTATTAGTCAAGTAAATACCCTCTGAACTGCTTCCAATGCAGTTACATCCAATACTGTACACCATCCCCCAGATGTGCTTTCAGCAATGGCCCATGGAGTATAATCTTCCAATTTTTGTATTCAACTCCCCCATCGATAAACAATAACATTCTCTTAGCTTTCCTAATTACTTGCTATCCCTTTTGCAGATCATGCACTAGGACACACAAATCCCTCTGCAATCTCTCACCATTTAGATAATATACTTCATTTGCACTTTTTCTGACAGAGTGGACAATTTCAAGTTTCCAAATTGCCACAGGAAAGATGTTCAAAAACTAATAACGAGGTTGAAGTGCTCTTTTCCTGAATTTCCTGAAACAGTTGGGCACAGAATGTTGCAAAATGCCCCTTTGTGTGATGAGGTACTGTTCCTCGACATAAGTAGATGTAGGTCATCTGGACCTTCAAGCCTTCTCTGCCACCCATCATGATAAAGGCTGATCCTCTACTACAGAGCCACTTTCTTATTCTATCCCCATATCTCAATTCCCTTAATATCCAGAAATCTATGAACTCCTCCTTTGAATTAATTCTAATGACAATCCTCTGAGTGAAGAAATTTTTCCTATTCTGTCCTGAACAGCCTGGTGAATTGGTTTATTATTGTCACGTGTAAAAAGGTATAGTGAAAAACTTTGTTTTGCATGTCTTCCATACAGATCACTTCATTACAACAGTGCATTGAGGTAAGTAGTACAAGGGAAAAGCCTACCACTTATTCTGAAACTGTGATTCATCAATCAAAGGAAACATCGTCCCAGCCTATCAAGCCCGGTAGGAATTGTATAAGTTTCTATGAATTCTCCTCTCATTCTTCTATTTAAACTCTCCTTACACAGCAGCCCCTCCCCAACCCACCCTTTACTGCACTCCCTCAGATGTTGAGCGTTGATGGATTACAGTGCAATGGCCAAGATAGGAGTGGAACAGAGAATTAAAGTGACAGGCAATCAGAACATTGGGATCATAATGCAACAGTGAAGTTTTCCACAAACTTCAAGTATTGCATTGAGCAAAATTTTATATATTAACAATATTAGATAGATTGCATTATGGGTATTTTGATAGTGTCTTCCTAGAAAAATAGAATTGTAAATGGAGGACACATACCCCAAACAATCTATGGCATTGTGACAAAAATTCAATATCAGAATGCCTGTAATTGATGTTTGGTCTCTCAGCATAGAGATCACACTGCAAACAGCTAAGTATAATAATCTGAAATTGCTGCTGTACCAGGAAATTGCACTTGGCACCTAGACAGTGGGAAAAAGCTGTGGAAAGAAGGGCAGGTATGACATCTCCTGTGTTGGCATGCAATGTGAAAGGGATGGCTAATGGAGGAAATGGAATGCCCTGGAGGGAATAATGGTTTCAGAATAACAAGAAGGGGAGGGGAATGCATTATCAAGATATCATGTTATTAAAGAAATTGCAAAAGATGTTCCATTGAAGGTGTGGGCTGGGCTGATAGAGGTGATGACAAGGGGAACCCTGTCTTTTACTGGGAAGGAGATGGAGTGACAGAAGTGCAGTAAATATAATGGACAAACTCAATTATCCTGTTTACCTCTAACTTTTCTAAGCTCTGATCAAAGGTGAGAAATCTCCTGATTTCTCTCCACAGATGCTCTCATTCCTGCTGTGTTATTTTGCATTTGTACTTGGAAAGGGAAGCAGTGTTTGGGAAATCCATTATGAATACACTGAGCACTTCAGAGAATGATATTTGTCTGGAACTGCAATTCCTGAAAAATTATTGTATAAGGTTAAGACTAAAAGAACAGAAAAAGATATATTTTTAATAAGAGGGAAAAAAATGATAAGAATAGGGAAAGTTATAAATAAGATCAAGTTGGAAATCAGTTTTTTCACTGCATATCACATGGATTGCTATTCACATCACTTGCTGTCATTTTATCAATGAGAAAGACTGGACTAAGTTCAAAAGTCACTAGATTTGCACATTATGTTAAGATGGCAGGAATGGTTAAATGAGAGTCAGTGTACACACATGCAGATTTATTTCAACATGAAAGGCTAGTAACATATGAAACTTGAGATAAAAAAGATAATGATGTGCTCCATATACTCAATATGAATTTATTGGATATCAAAGCTAAAAAAATCTTAAATTGATGAACAGGACTGGTTTCCAGGCAGTAAAGAAGGTAAACATGGGCATTCAATTTTAAAATTGTAAAGGTCATTAATGTAAGATTTGAATGAGAGTAGAGATGTTTTACCCAATTGCACTGGGCCCTGGAGAGACCACATCCGGAATACTGTGTACAGGCCTCGTCTCCCTATCAAAAGGAAGAGAGAGCGAGTATAGATTGATTCCTGGGATGGCATGTTTGTCATGAAGAAAAATTAAGGGCACTGATAGGTGATCCTTTCCAAAGCATACACAATTCTTTCAGGCATCAATAGGGTAGATGTAGAATTAATGTTTCATCTAGCTGGGGGTGTAGAACCAGGGATCAGTCTCAAAATAATCAGCACTTTAGAGACGTAATGGTAGATAAAGTATTATTCCCTTTTACACTGTTAATACTGATTCTAGTGTTGTCCAAATTACGAGGAAAATAGCCTTTGTCATTTTAGCAGATTAATCTTAGAAAAGACCTCTACTGAACAGACATGGAAACAAACAAGTTATCCTGTGAGAAGATCCATGTTGGTAATAACAGATATGACATAAAATAACAGTCTTTTAATCATCAACACTGCACAAACGCCATGTAGAATTCTTGCCAATGGTTCCTTCAACATTAAAGCACTAAGTTTAGCTTGAATTCTTCAAAAATGTATCATGCTTCTCAGCACTGTGATTGTTTGGGAAAAAAAGATGGATGACGATAAATGTAAGCATTCATACCTTTATTCAAAGACACATGTGTATACCTTAGAATTACAGAATTAAATGTAATAGAGGTCATTATCTTTTAAATTTACTTTCTTGTAATAAAGAAATCATTGGTGTAAATTTGTGATTCATTTGCTGGTACAGGATTTCTGTTCTGGTTTACTTTGGGTAAGTGGCATATTAAACAGTAAGTGAACATTTAGTCTTTATTTTGCACATGATAAACAAGATTCAATGACTAAACATTAGACCTATTGCTGACTCTAATCTTACATACCACTCATCCCAGGTAAAGAAAACCTCTACCTCCAAATACCCATTCTGTCCAAACATCAATAAAATAACCAAAAGGGTATGGAAATTAGATGCTATTCATTGACCTTTGAAAAATATTCTTTGGAAGCTTCTGGGGAAGGCTTGATCTGTTAAAAAAAATGAAAGAGGATTACTAGGCAAAATATGTTCTGCAATATAATAGAGCATTATAGAAGGAGTATAATCCAAGCAAGGAAAGGAGTTTAGAAATGCTTTGTGAATGGTGACATCTATAATATAGAGAAACTACTTCATCTGTGTTAGTCCAGAAACTAAAATTACAATGCAACTTCTCACCAAATCCAAATAATGGGGAAAATACTGGAGGTTGGGAAGAGAATTAAAAACCATAAAGAAGTTAAACTAATAATACAATAGTGCAAATAAGTAGAACACTAACAGATGACAATATAAAATAATTTCAATTCCCCCATTCCACACCAAGTTGTCTATGTCAGCCAAAATGCCATGGCAAGATGCCAAATACCTTCTCAGGCAAATGAAAATTTGAGGGAGTGGCACCCAGACTTCACAAGCTATGAAATCACAGAAAACCTGTCACTGCCTAAATCTGAAATTCTGCTTACAGAACATCAGGATTTAGCAAATCAAATGTTATTTTTCACCAAACTTATGTGCAACCTCACTGATTGGTAGTTCATAACATTTTGTTATGCAATTTCCAAAGTGCATTCTACACATTATAATGCAATTGCTCATTCACATTCAGATTTTAGTTCAAACTGGGTTCTTTCTCTTTTCAATTCCTCCTCAATGTTTTGAAAAGAGAGAAGCTGGAGAACTCAATTACTGAGAATCAAGGTGCCACATTAAGAGGGTGATAATCCAGTTGTAGTTGACATCCATCTTTTGTTCTGCTGAAAGTAGGGAAGAGGCTGAGTTTATGGACCATGTTGATACCACACCTGCCTATTTGTTAACAGGAAATCAGCTAGGACAATTTTAAATTGCTTGAAAAATATGCAGACATTTGAAGTAACCACAGGAAAATACAACTTCTGTATGTTATGTAAAACTTAAGTTGTAATTACATTACAACCGAATTGTTTGCTTGCTTCTACAAATGCTTAGCCCTACTAATTTATTGAGTTGCTAAATTAAGTACAATTTTACATACCGTTGGAGAGTTAGGGGTCCACTCAGCTGGGCAAACCTCTCCATGGGTTTCCACAAACTGAAATGCCTTAACTAAGCGTAGAGTTTCTTCAACACTGCGACCTACAGGCAGATCATTGATGCCTATGTGCTTGATAATTCCATTTATGTCAATGATGAAGAGACCTCTGGTAAAATTAGAATATTTAGAAAAGTTAATTTTTTTTTACATTCACTTCAAACACTAATCACATTTCACTTCATGATGTGAGATTTGAAACAATTACTTTCTAGGATAAAACAATGAAAATAATCTGGAACAAAAATGAATATTTGAAACTGAGGAGTAAGAAGGGCTCATGGTTGTTTCATTTCCAATGTGGATTCAAACCTTACTCAAAATAATTAGAGGAGATCTTCTACTTTGTGAGATAAATGAATTGTAAGTGTGAAATGCCTTATTCCAGAACAAAATTGCCTGCAACATAGCATGCAGGTTAAAAAGAAACAGAAACTTTAGGTCACAAATGGCAGATCAAGAAAATAGAAAGTTAGAGACATGCAATTGAAAGCATTCTAGGTAACCTATTGAAGCATGTTATTGCTTCATAGCAGAAACATCTTTGCTCCAATCATCTTAAATGCTGGCACACACAAAATTCTACATTCCTCCTTTGCTTGAAGATAATAAGCATAGTAACAAGTCACATAAATAGTATTAACAAACAGGTTACAGGAACAGGGAGAACTAATAACAAAAATAGCTGTTTAATTCAATAATAAGCATTTAATATGTGGTGGAGATCAGCTAATTTAAGCGTTAATACAGATACCCGATTGACTTAAACATAAATCAGTAACTTGAATCAAGGGCAGACCAATGCCTGGGAACATCATTTTCCTCTTTTAGTACATCTAATTGCTGCTGATCTTATTGAAATCCAGCAAAATGAGGCACTTGTTTTTCTTGTTACTGTAGACCTTTATCTGCAGGACCCACAGCCATTAACTTTTAGGGAACAGAAGGGTACAATTCATAACAGTGCAACAGTCCAAGCTCTGAGAATGCCATCCAATTAGTCCCCACTCTATACCTATTATCTCCGCAAGTTTTCCCTCTTAAAGTATACATTCAATTCACTCTAGAAAGTTATTACTAATATTCTAACAAAGTTTCATCCCATTCAATGCAAAATACAACATCTAGCAACACTAACAAAGGTTCTCTTTTCCCCTCTTTTCCCACCATCATAAATCTATATCCTCTGGGTTACTGATGGAAATAACTTCTGTACAACTCTTCTATTCTGAATATGCTCAAAGCCTGTAAAGACCTGGCTTCTGGCACAGCACATCTAAAATAGTGGTGCATTCCTCCTTTATTTGTGGGATTTAGGTGCACCTCAGTTTTCTCCCTCAGTTCTAAAACTTTCCACACTGTCATCTATATCTGAGGACCATTCCTGCCACCAGAACTTGGCTCATCTCCATGTCTCTGCTGCAAGTGTTGCACTAGGCAAGTCTGCACAGCCAATCTTAGTGAAGCATTGCTTTCTGTTCTCTGGGACTTCAAAACTTAATTGTGACAGTGTAAAGGAGAGCAAGTATCTTCTACATGCAGCTCACAATCGTGGCAGAGTCAGTTTTCCAGATCAAAAGTGTAGCTGTGGGAACTTGCCTGCACCCAAATTACATCTGATTTTTTTTGGGATATGTAGAACAGTTTTGTTTCAGTCATAATCGTATCCCCTCCTTCAATTCTTTTTACAATGCATCAGTGACTGTATTGATGCTGCTGCTTTCACTCAGACACTCAAAAATGCCATTACTTTTGCTGTTAATTTCCACCTTTCTCTCAGCTTCACACGGTGCTTCTCTGGCTCTTCCGTTCCCTTTCTAGATCTGTCTCCACCACAGGAGATAGATTAGCCACATGCATCCATTGCAAACCTACAGACTTCCAACTATTTTGACAATACTTCCTCCTACCCTGCCTCCAGTGAAGACCCCATACCATCCTCCCAGTTTCTCCATCATATTTGCTCCAATGATGAGACTTTCTACATAGATGCCTCTGAAATGTCTTCCATATTCCTGAATAGCGGCTTCCTCTCCATCACAGCAGTCAGTGCCTCTGAATGCTTTTCATTCATTTCCTGCAACTCTGCTCTCACACCCTCTCCTCCTGAACAAGCAAGGATAGAGTTCCCCTGGTTCTCACATTCAACAGATTATCCTTTGTAGTTTCCTCCATCTCCAACAAGATTCCAGCAGCAGACACATTCTTCTCCCCACTCTTGCCCTTTCAGCATTTTGAAGGAGCTTTTGTGACTCCCTCCTCCGTTCATCATCCCCACCAACCACTCCCCTCTTATGGTGCATTCCTATGCAGCTGCAGCAGATGTAACACCTGTCCTTCCATCTCTTTCCCCTTCCACCATCCAGGGACTCAAACAGTTTTCCCAGGTGAAGCAGAAATTCACTTACACTTATCCAATCTAGTATACTGCATTTGATGCTCACAATGTGGTCTACTCTTTATCAGAGAAACCAAATACAGAGAGCCTGCATTCAGTCTGCAGGGGCAACCCTAATCTTCCTGTTCTCCATCTCACTTCGACCCATCTCTCTGTGACCACCTGCATTGTTGTCACAAGGCCTAATGCAAGCTTGAGGAACAGTACCTCATCTCCAGTCTGAGCAGCTTTTTGGACTCTATGTCAAACTCTACAGCTTCAGGTACCTTTATATCTTTGCCTATATTAGAACTGGGCTCAGTCTTTTTTCTCTTCATTACCACTGCCCCACTGGGTACGTCCCACCACCTTGTATTTCACAAGATTTTATGCTTCCTTGTTTGTACTATCACTCTCTACCCCCCTACATTGACCTTTCCCAGGACAACATCACTGAAGCTTGAATTACACTCAGTTGGCTCCAATGTCATTTGCACGCACAAAACCAGATTCCAAAAACACTCAATTCAGTGTTCTGTCAGAGCAACATATTATCTGCTGGACAGAAAATATATTCAAGGATATTCTTAAAGACTGCATGTTTAACATCCTCACAAACTCATGAGAATCCCTGCCCACAACTGTTCAAAATGGATGAGGAGCATTCAGGATGGCATTGAGAACCTCAACTATTCATTAGGAGCACACAGAAGCCCAGTGTAATGGCAGTAGTAGTACACCAACTCCCATATTACCCTGGCTAGTAAGCATCTCCTGTTCCATCTGTGGCAGAATCTGCAGGTCCCACATTGGCCTCATCGGCCCCTCAGATATCACAGAACTGAAGTGGAAGCTTCCCTTATTGCACAAAATCTTTTACCTTAGAGCAATACCAGCATTTTCCAGAAGCACTCCATAATCCCGTGAGATCTGCTTTGTTAAATCAGACAGCAGTGGTATATTCATGTGCCCTAGCCCCCCACTCTGGAACAAAAGAATGAACATTGGGGAAACTTAACCAAATGCATAAATTTAAAGACATTTACAAGTAAATTAAAATGACACAGACATTGAAATATAATTCTTAAGATCCTTAATAGAAATAAACTCAATTTCTGTACCTTTACCACTTACTACAATCAAAAAATACATAAATCTCCCATCCAAAGATAGTTACTTTTGCAGAAAATTATGTTCTGCGGATCTTAAGAATTTACTGTCACCTTATAACATATTGCAATTGTGGAATAACCTGATAAAAGACTGCTTTGTTTTCAACAGCAAAACTGATTTGTTTTGCTGATAGTTCAAAACAGCAATTACTTTCTTAAATACTAATTTACAGAACTACTATACACAAATCTAACAAAAAATGCATTTTAAAATAAAATCAAACTGTAATAGAGTACATTTGTAAAATCTTCCTGCTTCCATACCTTTTTTGGAGTGTTGATCCAGGCAAGGTGGGAGAAATGAGAGTCCACAGAAACACCAATTACTTCACAGTTTACATCATGGAACTCATTTGCTTTGTTACTGAATGCAACGATCTCGGTTGGACAAACAAAAGTACTGCAAAAGGATTTTTGTTTTAAAAAAGTTAGTTAAAAATCACACAACTTTTTCTAATCATATCTACAACATACATACAAAAAGAAACAAAAGGCTGACTATAAAAATATATCCACCAATGAATGCATTCTAGAAAATACTTCTGAAACACAAGCAGACAAGTTGTATTTTTTTTAAATGGGATTTTTGTCCACTTCTTTGCATTTGTAATAGCTTTGGGGGGAAAAACATGAGGGGATTCTTGAGAGGAAACAGAGCAAAAGGGAATGAAAACTACCCATTTGATTTAGCACGCCTCAAAATTAGCTTTAGAAACAAACATGAGCAACTTCCTGCACTTTTACATTCCATTTTAAGATACTTAAATAATTTGCAGTTATTAACCTTAAAGTTTTAAACTCATTTAGTACAGTAGAACATCGAACATTACAGCACAGTACAGGCCCTTTGGTCCACTATGTCGTGCCAACATTTTATCCTGCTCTAAGATCTATTTAATTCTTCCCTCCCCCATACTCCTTTATTTTTCTATCATTCATGTGGCTAAGAGTCTCTTAAATGCCCATTTTGTATCTGCCTCCACCACCTCTGCAGGCAGTGCGTTCCACGCACCCACTACTCTATGTAAAAAATTACCTCTGACATCCCCTCATACCTTCCTCAAAATCACCTTAAAATTATGCCCCCTCATGTTAGCCATTTTCACCCAGGGAAGAAGTCTCTGACCGTCCACTCCATCTATGCCTCTTATCATCTTGTACACCTCTATCAAGTCACCTCTCATCCTCCTTCGCTCCAAAGAGAAAAGCCCCAGCTCGCTCAACCGATCTTCATAAGACATGCTCTCCAGTCAAGACAGCATCCTGGTAAATCTCCTCTGCACCCTCTCTAAAGCTTCCACATCCTTCCTATAATGAGGCGACCAGAACTGAACACAATACTCCAAGTGTGGTCTAACCAGAGTTCTATAGAGCTGCAACATTACCTGGAAGCTCCTGAACTCAGTACCCCGACTAATGAAGGCCAACACACCATACACCTTCTTAACAACCCTATCAATCTGCACAGCAACCTTGAGGGATCTATGGATGTGGACCATAGTCCACAGTGCTAAGAGTCCTGCCATTAACCTGGTATTCTGCCTTCAAATTCAATCTCCCAAAGTGTATAGCATCACGCTTTTCCGGGTTGAACTCCATCTGCCACTTCTCAGCCCAGCTCTGCATCCTATCAATGTCCTGTTGTAAGCTACAGCAATCTTCTACACTATCCACAACACCACCAACCTTCGTGTCATCTGCAAACTTACTAATCCACCCTTCCACATCCTCATCCAAGTCATTTATAAAAATCACAAACAGCAGGGGTCCCAGGACAGATTCCTGCGGAACATCCCTGGTCACCGTCCTCCAGGCAGAACATGCTCCATCTACAACCACCCTCTGTCTTCTATGGGCGAGCCAATTTTGAATCCACACAGCCAAGTTTCCCTGGATCCCATGCCTCCTGACTTTCTGAATGAGCCTTCCATGAGGAACCTTATCAAATGCCTTACTGAAATCCATGTACACCACATCCATTGCTCTATCTTCATCAATGTGCACTGTCACATCCTCAAAGAATTCAATCAGGCCCGTGAGGCACAACCTGCCCTTCACAAAGCTATGGTGACTGTTCCTATTCAGCTTATGCTTCTCCAAATGCCCATACATCCTGTCTCTAAGAATCTTCTCCAGTAATTTGCCCACCACTGAAGAAAGACTCACTGGCCTGTAATTCCCAGGGTTATCCCTACTCCCTTTCTTGATCAAAGGAACAACATTTGCATCCTCCAATCACCTGACAATACTCCTGTGACCAGTGAGGATACAAAGGTCATCGCCACAGGTGCAGCAATCTCTTCCCTCACTTCCCATAATAACCTTGGATATATCCTGTCCAGCCCCAGTGATTTATCTATCCTAATGTTTTTCAAAAGTTCCAGCACTACTTCTTTCCTCACGTTGATATGCCCTAGCGTATCGCCTGTTGTACGCCACCCTCACAAATGTCAAGTTCTCTCTCACTGGTGAATATTGAAGCAAAAGTATTCATTAAGAGCTTCCCCTACCTCTTCCAATTCCAGGCATGTTTCCTCTTTTATCCCTGATTGGTCCTACCCTCACTCTGGTCATCTTCCTATTCTTCACATGTATAGAATGCCTTGGTACGTCCCGTCTCCCCCCAACGGTATCCAAAGCGCTATACCTGTCATTCAGGGGAACGCACACAGGGGTACTCTGCACTACCTGCCTATTCTCCTTCCTTCTCCTGACAGTCACCCAGCTACCTGCCTCCTGCAGCTTAGAAGTGACTGCCTCCCTGTAGCTCTTATCTATGAACTCCTCGTTCTCCTGTAGGAGCCAAAGGTCATCCAGCTGCAGTTCCAGTTCCCGCATGCGCACCCTTCATGTGCATCTCAAAGAAATATGAGCACCAATCTTAATAAAATGACTCTACATTTTTGAGTGGTTACACAGAACAAAGTAATGTTGTTCAAATCTTAAATCCACTGGTTGTTGAAAAGGCATTATTTTGTAAATTGGGTATACACAGTAAACATGCATGCAGTTCTTGAGAGTTTCATCTAAAGGGAGAGTGGCAAGTTGACAAGAATCTAAATTTGGCTCAGTGGCCGCAAGCAAAAGTAAGTGCTTTATGGGTGTTTTTGCAACTGGAAGCCATCATCATTGGGGTTCCAGGGGCTTCAGTATTTGGTCCCTTGCTTTTTGCAGCTTAATGATTTAGACCTGGGTATAGAGGGCACAATAAAGACATATACAAACATACAAAAATTGTTGCAGTAATTATCATTGAGGAATACTTTAGATTGCATGAAAACATAGACAGCCTCATCAGTTGGACAGAAAAGTGGTAAATGGAATTCAATCCAAAAAGGGAGATATTGCATTTGGGAGGAGTAGCAAAGCAAGGGGATACATTATAGATGGAGGGATGCTGTGAGATGTGGAGGAGCAGAAGAACCCCCGAGAGTACGCACACAGATCCTTTAAAGCAGCTGGAGAGATCAATAAGGTGGATAGAAAGGCACATGGAATGCTTTCTATTAGACAGAAGCATGCAATATAAGAGCAGGGAGATTATGCTGGAATTTACAAAATGTTAATTAGACCACAGCTTGAGTACTGCATACAGTTATAATCACATTACAAGAAAGATAATGACAACACTGCAAAGTGTGCAGAGATTTTCAAAGAGGTTGCTAGGACTGGAAAATTTCAGCTATGAGGAAAGATTAGATAGACTTGGTTCATTTGAACACACCTGCTGCGGGGAGACTTAACTGGAGGTTTGAAATTATGAGGATGAATGCCTGGGGACAGAAATTTGAAAAAATTATTAACATGATTAGGTGGAATTTTTTTCCCCACCCAGAGAGTAGCAGAACTTTGGAATTCATTGCCTGAAAGGGAGGTAGATACCATCATCACATAGAAAGTACTTGAGTGTGAACTTGGAGCTGCAACCTGCAGAGCTATAGACCAATTGCTGGAAGATGGGCATAGGCTGGATCAGAGATTGGCAGGGATGCAATGGGTCCAATATCATCTACTTGTGTCATAAATCTTCAACTATTCTAAAGCATCCAAGTGTTTTTAAGGGAGGAAGCCTTATTAATGGTTAAAAACTGTACAAATAATAATTCTGCAAAAGCGCAATCAAAAAGGATTGTAACACAGCCAACATTCCAGAGCCTGTCTGATATAGTTGTTAATTTTATTATAGGAATCAATCTTCTTTCCCAAATATTTCCAAAGATACCAAGTTGGACGAGCAAATTCCTCATCACACTAGTAATTTATAAAATCTTAAGTGTTTATTATATTTAGAACTTTACACAAAGAATATTGTTTATATTTCAATTACTACAGTGTATACAGCTCTGCAGTGGCACTATCAAGCAACAGCAATGTTTCATATACAAACAGGGACATCTTAAATATTGTTTTCAAGCACATTTATATGTGTACACAAAAATGGGCATATATTATCGGCTACCAGGATGGTTCAGAATGAGAAAAAAGCAAAGATAGGAAAGGAATTAAGACCAGAGGAGAATATAAAAAAAAATCCACTTGCCAATTAACAGATTAAATAGAACATAAAATAAGAAAGCACAAATGCAGCAATAGCTCCATAAAAGTTCTCCACCCATCACTTGGTTAATACTTTCAAAGATGATAGCAAGGCTTAGATATGCAGGCCTCCCTAATTCTGAGCAACAGAGATAGTACCTACACTTTGTTTTTGCTGCTCTCAGATGCAGATAACAAAACGTTACTTTTATACATGAAAATAGAACATTAGAATACCTTGAAACTTTATCCAAAGATATTCTTTTTAAAAATGCACATGACATTAAATATGAGATTTGTATAAAATTTGCCAAAGGGGAAAACACTGTAACTGAGAAACATTTCCTTTTACAGTCAAGCCTTAAGCAAAGTGCACATGTGAAGATTACTTACAAATCCAGAGGGTAGAAGAAAATGACCAGATATTTCCCTTTGTAGTCATCCAGGCTGATTTCCTTGAACTCACCATTGACCACAGCAGTGCCCTTAAAAAAGGGTGCAGGTTGGGTAACAGCAGGAGCAAAGTTTGAATAAGCTAAAAGAAAAAGTATAAATCTCAATTAAAGAGCCAGATGTCAATGACAAATGCTGGCATTTAATCTTTTAAATGGAGTTCCCCACATGCATTGTCAAATACAGAAGTCCTAATTACAAATACAGAATGACACCTGTAATACATTTTGTCACTGAACTTCACATGGTGCTCAGCAGCACAGTTCCATTTTAATGAGATTCCCTGACTCAAAATACTATTTTTTTAGTGGACAACAGGCTTATATGAAATATGATTGAGAGTTTAAAGTGAAATAGATTTTGGCCAATTAAGTTGGTTACTTAAAAGAAAAAGTAGGGTATCTGTGGAAAATAGGCTAAACATTATTAAATGCTCTAAGGGAAAGACCAGGTTATTAAAACTAAACATCAGAAACATCCAAGTTACCATGGTCTCTTAAGCTCATTACCTAAATTGGTCAGAAAGAACTCTCAACTTCCCCCCCCCCCCAACCACCACCACCACCACCACCACAAATAGAGAGTTCTCTACCCTCCTATCTTAATTCTTCTAAGACTGCAACAAGCTTTGAGGGGTTTGTGACTGCATCACACTTGGATACAGGGAACTCTTTAGAAATATCATCCAACTTTATCTGATCAATAATTCTATGGTTCTGGTTCAGTAGTCTTTAATTCAGTAGACTCTGTGAAGAGGCCGTTTCCCTTGCAGCCATCCAAGCTGATTTCTTTGATTTCTGGCATCCCTTATAAAAAAGAACAATTTTCCACAGCACTTACTTGTACTAAAGCTGCTTTTATAGTTTGCAAGAGGAGTTGAAATCTGACGGTTTATCAAATTTTTTTGAATGCAGTGTGTTCGCAGAGCTGCAGAAACTCCCCTCATATTTACACATGCCCGATAAAGCTGAAAGTGATACAAACAGAAAAGCAAGTCAATCAATCCAACTAAAAAAGGGTTAGTTGCATCATCTCCAAATTTCCTGCTAATTAATTTAGCTCCCAAGCAGAGGAATTTCAATACATTAAAATAGTTTAAATTCCAAAGTTAACCTGTAAGTGCCGAATGAACCCTGACCTTTAATCAACTATGTCGCAATGAAGACTATAAAATAGCCCTGACAAGTTTCGTTTTGATTTAAAATTTTGTGAACAAGGAAGGTGGATGAGATAAAGAACCGGCCAAATCTCTATTGTTGTAAAGTGTGTTATTTTATCTTCGAGAAAGCTAATCCAAGAGTTAGGTGGTGTCTCACGGCACCTCACTGCCTTTTGAGATTCCTCAGTGAAAAACTGAGTCACAGCCCCACTTAAGGGGAAAACGTTTGGGGGTGGGAGTCGGCACAGAGTGTCCCGCACACTGTAAATTCGCGGCAACCTGCAGCCTCTCTGAAAAGATAAACGAAGCCGTGCCCAAGGCCCACAGCACGAATGAAAGAGGTTGTGAGGCAACGTCCTTCTGGGGTCACGACCAACTGTGACAACCACAGACCCTCAAGAGGCCATGAAGGACCACCGTGTATTTATTTTGAACGGGTGGGATAAGATGTGCTGTTCTTCCACCGCTCCCCCCGGTGTCGAGCTGTGGCGGGAAACACGAGAGAAGCCGCCGTCCTCACCCGGGCCGTCAGCGTCGCCGCCATCTTACACCTGCCACAGGTCCCCGGCCGACCTCGCTCGCCGAAACCAACCCTCCCCTTCCCCCCCCCCCCGGGAGGCGCGGTGCTGAAAACGTTCACGGGAATACGGGGCGCTGCGTGCCGGCAAATGCAATCTCGGCGGCGCCAAGAAGACTAATGTGAACGGGGCGAGACCCAGATCGGCCTCAGGCGCCGCCTTCTCCGCGGTGGAAGTGACGAGCCGTTGTCTCCGCTTCCTGTGGGCCATGTGACGTCCAATGGTTGAGTTGGAGCAAGATGAACTATACGCCCGGCACAGCCAGCCTGATAGAAGACATTGACAGTAAGGCATCACTTTCAGCTTCTTGAATTGTCACCTCCTTGCATTGGGGAGTCTTGGTAGCTTCGCCCTTGCAGACTATCTTGCACACCCAGGGTTGTATTTATCCCCAGCCTGGGAAACCTGTGGCATCAGCTGCTACTGCTTCATCTTCTTGGGCAGCCCCTCGGGATCAAGGCTGACTTGATTTGGTTCTGAGGAGACTGATGAGGTCAATGGGGGGTGGGGGGGCGGGATCGCAGACCCTTCCACGGATGTCTGGTGAAAGAAGTTGCTTGGGTAGTTTGTGGAAAATCAAAAACAAAAACAGTAGCTGTTGGAAATCTGAAATAAAAACAAAGGATGCTGGAAATCCTGAGCAGGTCAGGCAGCATCTGTGGAAAGAGGAACAGAATGTGGAAAGAGGAATGTTTCTGGTGGCAGATCCTTTAGGTAGGTAATGAGGCAGTGTGTTTGTTCTGCCATTTATGCTGGGCTTCTGTGTGCCCCTGTCACATTGAGGTTCTCGGTGCCATTCAGAAAGCTCCTTATCCAGGTTGAACTGTGGTGGTCCAGGGATTCCTGGACTCAGTGATGATGTTGATTTTTTTTTAAGGAGGCCTTGAGAATATTCTTAAATCATTTCCTCATTCTGTTTTCTGCATTGGGGACTGATCACAGCGAAAGTCCACTTGGGTGTCCCATGTTAGAAACTTGATCAGGCAAGAGAACCCTCCTTCACTATTAACTTTATTCAGGTTGATTTACCAGCAGAATTGCAATGCTTGGAAAAAAAACTGACCAGAATTTCTTCTACAATTGTAAGGTGCTAAAGATGGTGGAAATCTGAAACTGGAGGAAAGAAGACAAAATGCTCAGCAGATTAGGTGCTTTCAATGGAGGGAGAAATATTGGTTATTATTTCAGGTCGGGTGTTTTACTGTTTAAAATTAACATTTCAGGTCAATGTTCTAACAAAATTAGAACATTGACCTGAAATGTTAATTTTAAACAGTAAAACAGAAAATACTGTACTCAATAGATCAAGCAGCATTTTTGGAGTTGGAAATTATGTTAATCTTTCAGATCATTGACAGCAATGAAAGGTCATTGACCTGAATTGTTAACTGTTTCTCTCTTCACAGATGCCACCTGACCTTTCCTGTTTTTATTTCAAAATTAGTTCTCAATAGCTTAGAGATGTACTGTTCCACATGAGCTTAGGAGCTTTGATGTCAATTGAAGGATGACATTTGTTTTTAGAAACTGCTAAAGTCATGAATCCACTGAATAGAGTTAATGTAGGGTTAAAATCATACCCATCTTGTCTCTAGACAGAGATAATTCATACTGTGATTCGGGGAGCAGTTCTTCAACCACTAGGAGGAGATGTTTGAGGAGAACCCTGACAGACAGCAGGGAGACTCCTCTGCAGTTAATGCAATTGATTTGTCTTTATTCTTGAAGATGGTCACAATTATGATGTTTCTGAGTCCCCTTATGTGGGAGATGAGTTTGTGAATTTCTCTGCTATGTTTTAGAACTTCAGCAAGAATACCGTCTCCACTTAATGTTTTTTCAGTTGGCACATGAGCTTTTCAATTTCTTATCTGTCTGAAATGACAGTGGGGCTGGAACAGATAGCCTTGTCGGGGATGGATTCAGGGCTAGTTCTTCAAAGTGCTTCCAGCAGGCAACTAGTACCTTTCTGTCCTTGTAAGTTCACTTCTGCTCTTAGCGGGGTGAACTCTTGGGTGTTTGGGCCATAGTGGTCTTGATATTGCTGATGAATCCACACATCATGGTTATTAGCATGTTGCTGGACTTTCTGCTCTCTTTCCACCCACCATCTGTTCTTTAGGGCGTAGTTTTCTGCTAAGCCTCAACTGTTTCATTTTCCTTGAGATGTGGTGGAGTTAGCAGTCCAAAAGCACTGAACATACGCATTTAATTAATTCCTGGATCTCCTGCTCATCCTCATCAATCAAGTTCTGGTGTTACCCAGCAGTAATATGAAGAGTATCTTCACAGGTGCTAATTATGGTGATCCTCAGAGGAGTTTAGAAGCTGTGCACTCTCCATTCCTCCTGTCATCAGGTTGTTTGAGAAGTGCTGTCTGAGACAAGCTACTTCTGTGGGATCCTTGAGACATTCAACATCGATTTTCTTGCATTACTGTTTCTGTTGCCATTTTTGCTTTGGAGCCAGACTGATGGAGGTAACAGAATGGATTAGGCAGTGGTTAGTTCAACAATCAGTACCTGTCATGGCATGGATAATGCAGACTGTCTTATGATCTCTTGCTCAGACAATGAGATAGCTTGACAGGTACCAATGCCTAGATTGAGGGAATTACCAAGAGGTCCTGTGCTTGTCTCTCTAACGAAGCAGGGTGTTGGTTATCACAAAACCATGCTAAAGTGGAGGACTCATTGAAGTCAACTTTCCATACTCCCTCCGTGCCTTTTCAGAGGATTCGGTCTTTTTCGACTTCAGCATTGAAGTTGTACAGGAGGATCATGGGCTGAAATTTCTCAAGGTCTGGGTAGAAGTCTTCCTTGGTGTGTATATGCTGATGTCTGTAGGGTGCTGGTTATGTACTACAACCTGAGTCAAAAGATAGCTTGCATGTTATGCAAAATTACTTAAGGATAAAGTATAGGAAGAACTTGATTACATAAAAGATCAAAGTAAATTATACACAAAGCTACTCTGAGTACATCTCCACAAGTCCTAGGAGGCATTGTTGAAATGCAAAACATGGTGAATATTTTGCTCAATAAGTTCATGCCAGGGTTGGAGCACTTCAAATCCTTTATGCCTACTCTTAACATCAAGGAGCCCCAGATCAGCTGTGTAAATTTTTTTTTTAAAAAAGGAAGGATAGTGTAGGTGCTTTAGCATTACCAAAGTGGAATTGGTATTATATCAACTGTTTTCCATTATATACACCCTACAGTAAACTGTTTTGTAAACAGAAAATTTGACCTTTTATGAATTAATTATTGGATTTTGGTTATGTTTGAAATTAACAATAAATGGGGAGAATGTAGAATCATTTGGACTCTGGGACATTATTGTAAAAACTGGTTACTTAATGTAAATTTAAAAAAAGGAAAGTGACTAATGTCCTGAAAAAGGTTTAAAGGTTTTGTGAATTACTTGCGCTTTAAAGCTCCTTTTGTTCTGCAAAATACACAAATCCTTGAATCTGCAAGAGTCCTTGGAGCACCACTTGAATAGAAAATAGTCATATTTATTCACCTTTTGACACTTGGTAATGTTGCATTGCTGTAAGATTTTCAAAATATAAAAGAAAGCAGTGTAATAGGCAGCCTAAGGAAGGAATTAAAATTATGGAGTAATGCATCTGTTATTAAAATATTAACATTAAAATTGCATAATTTTACAAAGATTTTGAATAGACTTTTGAAAATGAGGATAATTCCAGCAGTCCTCCTCATACTTCAGATGGAGCTGACAGCATTTATATCAGGAAACCAGTCTTCAACAATGGTGCCCTTGACCATGAGAATCTTGACCCAATATAATTTTTTCCTTATAAAAACAAGTTACAAATCTTTAAACCAGGGTCCATCTTTTTAGACTTGTAGTATCTTCTAATTGATGAAGTGTAGAATATCCTAAGGGGGTACATGTGGACATTATGTTTCCTTTTATAGGAGAACCTAGGACTTGGGTTTAAACCTTAAAGGTAAGGATCTACTCACTTAAGACAGAGATGAGATGAAATTCTTTCTGTAAGGGTTGTGTGTACTTGGTACTTCCTCAAAAAGGTGGTGAAAGTAGAGTCTTTGAATATTTTTAAGACAAAGATAAATAGTTTCTTGATAAGTAAGGGATTGAAAGGTTACCACAGTTAGACAGGAGTGTGGAGTTGACGTTAGAATCTAATCAACCATATCCTTATTAAATGACAGAGCAGGCTCAAGAGGCCAAGTGGTTTAGTCCTGCTCTACTTTGTATGTACATCATAATTGTCTATCTGCATTCTTCTTCACTTGGCATAATTGTTCCGTTTTGCAACCTGGCTGGTTCCTTGTATTTCTATCAGCATGTTCAATCGCAAAACCTACAGAGGTCAATCCCTGTCAGAATTACAAGCTAGCTAAATAGAAATGTAACTATCTTTTGCCACTTTTATTTGAGCCACTTTTATTTGAAACATATATGTTTTGGATTGAGGCAAGTCTCTTAAATTAAACTTTTGAGTTAAGAAAATCACAAGCCCTTTTCTGCTTGATGCAATCATGTGGTTGGTCCATTTTTTTTTCATTTACGCTGAGTGCTAACATTTGAAACATTATGTAAAACTATTCATACAAACTCCGCTATAAAACTTGATGTACAATTTGTTTTTAAAAAGGATGATGAGCCCCCAGTTCTGTGACCCAAGTTAACCAGACTTGCTGATGCCAGTTCAACAGCTATGGACACTCTTTTTGCTTCACAACCTTGACCTTGCAGCGTACAATATATGAAGCATGTAGTAAAACATCTATATTTAATGTAGGAAAATGTTCCAAGATGCATTAGAGATGTAATCAAAAGTAAATACTGTGCCAAAGATCAAGGTATTCCCAGAAATTGTTAGTTTGAAAGGAGCACACAGGGTGTTATATAACAGCAATATTTAATAGGAAAGCTGCTGATCCACAAGGTTTTTCCACAAATTAAGAAGTTTCTCCAAATCAGCAGTAGCTGTATCAATTCACATTCCATGTTAACATGCTTACAATTGTCATGCACGCTGTTGTGCATGAAAATAGTTTGTATTGTGTAATACTTTATTTATTGAATTTATCTGCTCTTTCATTCTGCATTACACATGAAGAAAATGTTAGTGTGCAATATGTCTCTGTAGTCTGATCCACATTATTTGCAAACAAAATAGTTCTTTTGCTGGTTATACTTGAAGGGCCACAAGTATTCAGTAGACACTTTTAAGCTAGATGCGGAAAAGGCAAGTAGCTGTGAGCCATTTTCATAATAGGCATTGTGTAAGTGACAAATGCTCGTCATGTGTCCATGCATCAAAGTGGTTTACACTGTGAATGGTGACTGCAGGTTTGGCTGCAGCGGGGCTCATGAAGAGGACACCGTTGCCTTCTCCTTGACACTGCTGCATCTCACTGTCATTTATCTTGTTGTATTCATAAATTACAGGCTTCCAAATAATTTTCATTTATTTTTTAAGCACATGGCACCAGAACATTTTAAGTAAACTTAGCAGCAAAAATATAGCAACATGGATTTACCATAAACGCTGTTCAGAATTTCCAAGCATTTCCTCTTGCATTTATCAATATGTGCTGTGCTTAATGGATAAAAGGAGAAGTATATCTGTAACTTGGTCCATTAAATCAGTATTGATAGAAGCCTTTATTTTACAGTACTTTTGAGGAAAATAGCTTTGTAAATTATTGTGTTTAATGAACGAGTTTGTTAAAAATTGAAAGGTTTTTGCTTTTATTATTTTAGATGACTAACAAGATAATGCACTTATAGAAAAACTTTTTTGGAACCAGATTCATTTTTGGCATTTAGATTAGCAACATCAATTACAAGGTTTAGTAAAATAATTCATCTCTGCAGATGATCGTTGCCCTATTAGTTAACTGAAATCCATTTATCCATTATTTTAATAGTGACATTAATCTATGTAACCCAAAACTTTTAGAATATACTTTTTGTTGTGGGAAAATCTATCAGATGGTAATGGCACAGTCAGGCAAAAATGAACACTGAAGCAAAGATCAGGATAAATTTGTTTAGAATGGTAGCTTTAAGGAAGGCCTTAAAAGAAAACCAATGGAGGAATGCAGGGAGAGAATTCCAGATGGTGGGTCAAGGCAGCTGAGAACATGGCTGACGTCGAAGAGCAGAGTTCACAGAAGGACTGGAGAGTTTGAGAGTGGATATGGGGTTGTTAGCAAAAAAAGACTTAAAGTGGGATGTGTTTGAGCAACATTAGCCAGTGTTATTCAGTAAGAACAGGGTATAGTTGAGCAATTCTTGGTGTAGAATAGGCCACAAACAGTGAAGTTTTATATGTGCTGAAGGTGAGAGGAGGAGGAGGAGGAGGAGAGTGTGAGCAGTGTTAAGGAGGTGAGTAATGTTAAAGAGGTTAAAACAAGAAAGGTTTTGTAATGGTACAAAAATAGTTTCAGAAGCACATTGATTATTACCTCAATTATACCGAAGCTGAAAACTCCTTTGTATACTCAGTACTAGCCCTTGTACATTACAATTTCATGGCTTTTCGCATTTGTTTAATGTGAATTTATTCTCGGGTTTTTCAATTTAACAGCAGTAAAACCAACTACTTGACATCAAATTTGGTCTGGTGTTCTTATCCACCTGCTTCTGTTTCTTTTGCATCTTTCCTCTCCCTTGTTCAGGATAGAACTTTGATAGCACTGGGAATTACAGTGATTATAGTCAGAAATTAACATTAGTTCATACATATCAGCTTTCAAGAATATTGTTTCGGAAGACTTTGTTACACCTAAAATGTTTGCTTTCCCTCTTGCAGAAAAGCATTTAGTTGTACTTCGAGATGGAAGAACATTAATAGGATACTTGAGGAGTGTAGATCAATTTGGTAAGTATTGTGACAGCAACAAATGACAATAGTTTAACTGTGTTAATAAAAACAGAAAATGCTGGAGATAGTCAGCAGGTCAGGCAGCATCAGTAGAGAGGGAGAAAAACAGCGAACATTTGGGTCAATGTCCTTTCATTAGTATTGTTTAACTGGGCAGTATACTAATCACGTTTGGTAATAAAATGTGATTAATATACCACACAGTTAAACTTTAGAACTGTTGGGCAGTGTTTTCAAATGAAACTAAAAGCTCAGTAGATGATGGATACTTGTAGAGAAACAAAGGACTGCAGATGCCAGAATCTAGATGAAAAAACACAATGCTGGAGAAACTCAGCAGGCCAGGCAGCATCCGTGGAGAAAAACAGTAAACATTTCGGGTCAGGACCCTTCTTCAGGACTGAAGATAAGAAAAGGGGAAGCCCAATATATGGGGGGGGGGGGCGCGGGTGGACAGAGCAGTGATAGGTGGACCCAAGAGGGGAGGCGAGGTGGGCACAAGGTGGTGATAGATGCAGGTAAGAGATCGTGATGGGCAGACGTGGAGGAGGAGGGGAGAGCAGATCCACTAGGGTCAAAGGTATGGTGGCAGGCGGCATGGGAGGACAGGAGAAGAGGAAAAGGAGAGAAAAAAATAGGTGAGGAGAAAAAGGAGAGATGGGCTTGACTACCATTTGTTTTTCTGTTAATACTGAGCAACTCACAAAAATGATCTTTTTGTTGACAGCAATATTTCTCCACAGATTGATTACTTTTCTGTTGAGAAACATGAAATAACTTGAGTTGCACTAATCAGATATGATTAATGGTGAAAACTTAACTATTTCATTAGATGATTAAAGTAAGGTGATGTGCAGACAATAATGGTTTTGAATCAGGACATTAATTGTGGAGATTCAGAATGAGGTTTTTCAGCATTGTGTTATGAAAATACTCCACTTAAAGTATGTAGTTTGTTCTTTCAAATATAGATGTAAATGATAGATTTGTTTATATAAATTGTAGAAGGGTTACAATTGGGTGCCACACATGTACTATCCATTTCAAAAAATAATTGCAGAGTGTAGATTTATACGGTAGCAGGATGTAGCTAAGAGTTGGAAGTAAAGTCACAGGAAGCATTGTACTTTCAACTTCTGAGCTAGTGGTTTGTCATTCTGTGATGTATGCTTCGACAAATGTAATTGAATAAAGGCAATTATTCAGATTTAAGTATGGGTAAACAAAAGAGTTCTAGACAATAGGACATGAAGTTTTACACTTGGGGCTTCTGTGCAAGTATTTGTAATATTGAGATTTAAACTATGTTGAAAGATGGATTACTTACACTTGAACTTGCCCTATATAGTTTATCACCCAAGTAGGAGGCCTTGAAAGGCACAGAGGTTCATCATCGAGTAAAGTTGAACTTTATTCAATAACTTCACTCAAACAGTTATAGTTATCCCCAGTCATTGGCTCATCAACAGCTCTTGTAGAAGTTGAGAACAACTTGTTATTCTTGTGGAATTCAGATGAGTAAAAAAAATTTGGGACACTCAGCTACTTTTCATAACCATTATCTTGGACACTGAGTATCTCCCTCCCCTGCTGAATTCTGTCCTTGCCTGATTAATGTAACTCAAGCCACTTCATGTTTCTCTGCAGAAGAGTTCCTCAATCTGTGGAGGAATATTGCTGTCAACAAAAAGAGTATTTTTGTGACATACTCCAAATCAACATAAAAAAATAAAATGCAGTTAAGAAAACTTTTAGTCATAAGAGTCAAAAAGAGATACAGCACAGAAACAGGTCCTTCAAGCCACTGAGTCTGCACCAACCAATAACCATCCATTTACACTAATCCTACATTTATCTCATTTCTTATAATCTCCCCACATTCTCATGGACTTCCTCCAGATTCTACCATTCACCCACACACTAGGAGCAATTTACACAGCCAATTAATCCACCAACCCGCCCATCTTTGTGGGAGGAAACTGGAGCATCTGGAGGAAACCTATGCTGTCACAGAGAGAATGTGTAAACTCCACTCAGCACCCAAGATCAGGACAGAAGCCAGATCTCTGGCACTGTTAGGTAGTAGCTCTATGAACTGTGCTACCGTGCCACTTTTTTGAATGGATGTTGAAAAAGAGAGGACAAGTAACCTTCTAAGGAACTTCAGTTTCATTTGAGATCATTGTCCTATAGTTCTACAATTTTTAACATGCTCTGTCTGCAAGCCTTCAGAATTATTTACTTTCTAGCTAATGTTAAGTAGGTGGCACATTGGTTATTCTGTGGCTGTGACGCAACAATTATACTGCCTCAGAGCTATCAAGTATTAGAAAGAGTGATCACTTAACAGTTGAGGAGATATTGGTATTTTAATTTTTACCTCTTGAACCTTACTGCTGTCCATTTGAGCTTCATTGTACCAGTGCTGGAGACAGGAAAAATAGGTGAAACAAGTGAGTAATTAATGCTTTATTCTATTGGTGGCCTGACCTGAAACCTGCTACTTTAAATGGTATAAAAGAAAATGCAGCAAGTTGGGCAGCATCTACAGAAAGAAAGAGACATTATTTCAGATTGATGACCTTTCATTGAATATTGTGTAATTCAGTCATATTATTAATTGAGACAATTGGGAATTGGATCCTTTTATGAAATGTGCTTTTCCTTTTAGTAAAAAGTAGCACAGGTTAAGGTCTGGCTAGTGGAGTTTGTAATTTTAGATCTCAGAAGCATTTCACCTGTTCATACAATTATTGGCTGCCTGATTAAAATAATTTGATCATTTTTCATGTGTTTATTTATATTCAGATTATTCTGATTCTATAAGCAGGAGAAAATATAAATTCCCTTAAATTCCTTAATTTTGGTATGCATCCTACAAGTTCAGAACATCTCAGTATAAGGTATTTTGTATAATATCAAATAGCCTTTTGATGCAAATAATTCAAACTAATCCTAGTGATATTTTTGTCCCAGTTGATCTAGATTAGTACTGTAGTCCTCTGGTATGTCTATTCCAGTTGAGGTTTTTATTTTGCATTTTGTTGTGTATATTTAAATAAAACCTATTTTAAGATTCATGTTTGCCTCAGGCAAGAATGATCCAGCTTTGAAACTGCAGAGCAATTGTAACCTAACCTATCAATTTTATTGAGAACCGTGCAATACTATTTTCTTGATTAATTAACACATAATCTCCTTTATGAATAGAGTCCTTTGCTATACAATTATGCTAATTCCTTTCCATACCCCTCTTCACGTTGCAGCTAATTTGGTTCTTCATCGGACAGTGGAACGAATCCACGTAGGAAGGAAATACGGTGATATTCCAAGAGGGATTTTCGTTGTCCGAGGAGAAAATGTGGTGCTTCTGGGGGAAATAGTAAGTTTAATTAATCCCTCGTATCCTATGCATTTTTTTTAATGGAATTACATTACCTGAAGAATATAGGGAAGACTTCACATGTGGATTCAGTCTTGCAATTTAATCAAATATAGTTTGCTTCTAATTCACTTAGTAAGGTAATTGTCTTAGTATGTTTAAACTTGCCATTGCACTTGTGTTGGTTAAATGACCAATATTACCCTTGCAGGATCTAGAGAGGGAGACCGATACCCCTTTGCAGCGAGTGTCAATTGAGGAGATTCTGGAAGCTCAAAGAGTTCAGCAGCATGAAAAGCAAGAGGCAGAAAAGGCAAAAAGTGAAGCGTTAAAAGAGCGAGGATTGTCCATCCCTCGTACTGATGCTCTTGATGAATACTAAATAAAAGTACAATACCAGACTTTTAATCCAGCTTTAAGGAACTTGACTTAGTAGGTCTTCCTGCTGAACTTGCATAGATTGTATCTAAAAATGACTGAACTAAAAAGAAAATGTTTTTAAACTATATTTTACAATGGTGAGTATGAATTGCTGTACTTTTAAAAGACCATGCATCAGAAAGAATATATTGAGCAACTTCACTGGTTTTCAGGCTCCGCCCTCTTGGTCTGAAAATGTAATGAGAAAAAGTCTTCACCATAATGAACCTTTAGCCAGAAGAGATGGCCTTCCCATTCTGTGACGGGATGATAATATTAATCAATGCATTATTCATCAATACATTTTCTTGCATAAACTGAATTGATATGCATTTACTGAAAATAACAAATTTTCTTATAGTTCAGAAAATTGAAGTTTTTGTTTAGTTAATAAATAATATGATTTCAAATCATTTGTTTGCCATATGTAATTCATTGTTCACAAATTAGGTGCTGTCTTTGTATAAGGAACAAAGTCACCACACTTGACATTGGTTGTGAACTGCTCTAGGATATCTCGAATGTTGTTTAAATTGCGTTGATGCAATTTTTTAATAAACTAGTACAGTAATTCCCTTTATAATATGTGCTCATGTATTCTCATCTATGACTGTTATATTGCTTCTGACTGTTCCATAATGGCAAAATAAAAAAACTTTCCTTTACATACCAATTAATCACACGCTAGTGGATGTAGCTTTGTGAAGATGGGCAGTTTGACTAACTATTCTATTTTTTTATTTTATTAATTCTGTTTTTCACTTTGTTAGCTAAAAACTCAAGTAATTTACTGAAATTTGATATGTTGTTGAGCATTGTATTTACCACAGTGACTAAAAGATAAAGGAATGTTTTCTGTAGAGTTGACATACAATGGACCAGATCTTGTAGACCTGGTTCCCCCACCCAGAATCTACTTAGGACGCATAGGACTAATGTTGCTGGCCCAAAGCATCCCAGCCTCTCACAAGCATGTCTCTAGGACTAGCTATGAGAGATTTTATAACAGATTTTTAAATGTCTCTAAAATCCGGAGACAAGGCAAGATAACACCGGAGCATGGTGGCTTGTCGCAAGCTGCTCTCTACACACTTTATTCTGCACCCTGTTTTTTTTCCCTTGAATTACCTCTATGCACTGTTGTAATGAAATGATCTGTATGGATGGCATGCAAAACACAATTTTTCACTGTACCTCAGTACCTCAATAAACCAATTTACCAATTATTAAACATATTTAAACTAAAGCACAATAATTATAAAAAAAATAATTTCCCTTTGCCTCCTAATCCAAGGCCCTCCAACCCCCATTGAAAAGGACAAAGTGGAATTCTTTACCATGTCTAAACTGACACAAGTTTCAAGAAGCAATTTCCCCAGTGGGATGGAAAAACTGAACTCTGCTGCTGGACTTCATGCAGAGTCTAGTGGCACTGACAGATTTAATACCCCATGCCCGTCAAGGACTTGTATATTTGATAGCGTATGTACAGAAGTCCCAGGCATTTTTTTGTTTATATGGTTAAATGCTGGAGGTTTTGTTCAGAATTGGTGACGGTAGTCAGTTGGATCCAACTCAATATATTCTGGTCCATAAATGTATGTTGCTCAAAGAGCAATGCTAGACATACCTGAGAATGTGGTACCAACATTATAACAGAAAGATTGTCAGTTTGCCTTTGCAAAGATTACGGAAGATATATGAAACATATAATATCTTTATGATCTGATCTGAAGTAAATCTATATGTTGGTTGTATTTCACTCGGGTGAGTAAAGGCTAATGTCAAATCTTGAATGAGCAAAGCCGTACAAAGTATGTGAACGAGACCGATGCAAAAAGAGGGAATATTGCAAACTTGAATTAAAGAAAAACACAGTGGCAATATATAGCTGAGCAAGGAAAGCTGTTCCAGCATAAAGGCGATGAAAGGGAGAAAAAAAATTGCCATGCCTTGAAAATAGCAGAGAAATGCATGTCAGTGTGAATTTTGGTAAAATGGGTCCAAAAACTGTTGAACCACTATTTAATTAAATCTTATTTAAAATCTTAAGCCAACAATAATATTGAAAGCTATATTCTTGCATTGAAATTACAGGGTGACCAACTAGCATGTGACTTATACAATCTGCAAAATAATTAAAGGAGAGTATGCAATATTTTTCATTGCGAAATGATAACAACACTGGTGGAAATTTAAGGAATCAAAGGGTAATTTTAATCCTGCCGCATGGCTAAAATTTTCTATCTACAAATGGTGGGAGATTTTTTAAGAAACAACATTCAAATTCTTAAAACAAAAGCAGTGAAAGCTTTTATTGAGACAAGGCTTAGAAAAACTGTAACATAGTTTTAAGTAAAATGAGGCGCTACTGTGAGAAGCAAAGGACGTGGTTTATTTTGTATTACTGTTCAAGGATGTTTTGTACTGAATGTGCGAAGTGTACCTTAACATAACTGTCCTGTGTATTCGGTAATAAAGCCTGGAAATTTTTATTTGCCCTTACCTCAAATATTGCCTTTAGAAGGATGAAAGTAGCACATGTTTGAAAAATACAAGTGTCCAGTTTCGATCATATTGTCATGCAGCTGGGCACACTATCATATTAGTAGATTTAGGGTAGTGTGAGTCAGCCCTCCTAGAAGATGAGCCGATTGTTTACCAGAAAACTGATGACACTTGAACCCAGGAAGATATACAAGACTCAAATGTATAAAATTGAAAGATGTAAGTGCTATGAAGTAAAGTGTTTTCATTTCAGGCATTTGTCATCAGTTCAAGCATCCTCTAGCAAAATATGATACAAACTAAAGCTCCTCTGCTCTGAGCTAAAAACAAGCCGCAACCCCAATTTCAGAAGAGACTGTTTCCTAAGCCAGTGTGGATATTTATTTTCCTTCTTTCCCACATTAATGTTCAAGTGACATTCAACGTAGAATTCTGTACTTTATTTTGCTAAATCATGAATTGAGACTATTCCAACCACTTTCACGTAAAGCCATTCCATCCAGCACAGAGTTTCATCCCTCTGGTTTAGGCTGCTTTGGAACTCAACTTTCTGATTAAGCAAAATGGAGGCACAAGAGACACTGCAGATGCTGGAAGTGGTGTTTTGTGTGTGTTGCTTCTGGTTAAACAAGCCCAGAACTTGTTAAAAAAAAAATGTTGGACCCTAAATATGCTGTACTTAAATAATAAATCAAGTAATATCTTAATCAAATAATAGAATGTGGAGTTCCAAAACAAGTAATTTTGCAGCATTATCCAGTGTCACTGAACATAGTTGACAATCTCATCTATCCTTGAGCCTTCTTTAATGGCTTATTCGTAGTTCTTTCCTGCATTATCCTGTTAATCAGATAAATATTTAAGTGCTAATACGCTGTTTTAATAACATTGCAAAATTCACAGGTCTGTTTAAAATAACAATGTAACGGCCCACGTGTAATGGTGCATGGAATCAGAAACTACTGATTTTACTGAAAACCTGTAGCCTAAATTTCTCTCAGCTGCCAGAACGTAGCCATGCAGCTGAGAACACCTCAGCCAGACTTTAAATATACAAAGATCCATCAGAGCTCTTCCAGCTGCTAGAGAGTGGTGTTTACTTGCTGATGGCAACATTAGTAATGCCTGAGCACACAGTGTGTGCTCCCAAGTTTACTGAAAGAGAGAAGCGGTTCTACATTTTTGGCCCGTTGGAGAGAATGGCAAAATGTACCATCTGTTCCTCTTGGACTTGTAATGTGGTCAAAACTAGCATTTTAATACCTGACAGATATTTGGCTTGGTGGTCTCTTAGCTGCTGCCTTTTGGCAAGTATATGGCTACCATCTCCATTCCTCCCAACAGATTAGCACCTCCACTACCTCCTCCAATAGTGCTTTACCAAGTAATTGATTAGCCAAACTTGGATCATGTTTATATAAAAAGTGTGCTCAGGTTACTCACTTCATGACTATATTAATCATTACTCTTGATTCCTAAACCCAAGTCTCTTAACTCTGAAGTGCCTTTGCTTCAATATCTACATTTAATCTAAGCAGCAGCCTTGGACAATGACAATGAAGAGGTGAACAATGGATAGAGGGGATGGATACAGAAGCATAGGCATCAACCTGCTGAATGCTTAAGGATGGACAGCAATCAATAAATACATTGAATGGCATTATGATACTTGACAGAAGGAGTAAGCATTTCTCGGGAAATCCCAGAATCCGGCTATAATATCTGCAAAGCAAATTTGCTTTATCCACTTTTGAACAAGACAAATGGGTAAATATTGCAGCTGCATAAACGTGAACAATTGCTGTTTATATATTTTAAATATTCTGAGATTAAAGAAAGACAGATACTATTTAAAAAGCATTACAGAATATAAAAACTACATTCTGTGGTGCAGCAGATAACTATATGAGTGTATAAATAAGAGTTCTGTCAAAATGTTCCACTGTCTTCAGTTTCTTTACATAAAGCAAAGATCATTTGTAACTTCAAAGTTTCAAGTGCTTTCCAATTTTTATCTGTCCATAGTACTCGTCACCTAGGAAATGGTGACGATGCCTTATATTTTTTTAATTAGCAAGTTCCTTTGTGTTCTGTGTTACTGTTGTTAAGAACACCATCACCTGCAAGAATCCCTCCAAGTCACATCATCATCATTCCTTCATGGTTACTGGATATAAATCCTGAAGCTCCCTACTCAGCAGCATTGTAGGGGAACCTTCATGAGAAGGGCTGCTGCAGTTCATGAATGTGTCCCACCAGCTTTTCAAGGATTGGCAATAAAGGTTGGCCTTGTTAACGATGTCTTCATTTCAAAAGGCGAAGAGACTAAAAAAAATTCAAACAGGAATCATTTCTCTTCAAATAAGTTTAAAACTTCAAGTCATAGATCAATACAGCACAGATACAGGCCCTTCAACCCAACGAGTCCATACTGACCACAGTGCCCACCCAGATAGTCCCAATTTCCTGCATTCAGCACATATCCCTTTAAGGTCCACCCCTCCATGTACCTATCCAAGTGCTTCTTAAATAATACTATTGTACCTACCTCAACCACTTCCTCTGGCAGCTCGTTCCATATAGACACCACCCTCTGTGTGGAAAAAGTTGCCCCTCAGGTCCCTTTTAAATCTTTCCCCTGTCATTCTAAATCTACGCCCCCTAGTTTTGGACTCCCCTACCCTGGGGAAAAGACTGTTACCATCTATCCCTCTCATAATTTTAAACACTTCTGTAAGGTCACCCCTCATTCTCCTATGTTCCAAGGAAAAAAAGACCTAGCCTGGCCAACCGCTCCCTATAACTTATGCATGCTTAAGTTTTTGTTTAGTATGGAAATTACTAATTCACAGTTTTTCATTGGCTTCAGTGGAACTGGATTTCAGAAGGAGAGTACAATGAAGTGTTGCTACTAATTGGCACATTTAATGCTACCAGCTGGGGCTGAAATTTGCTGCAATTTCACTGCTCTTTCACAATGATTACAGAAGTGCTAATCTCCATGTAGTCATGTTCTCCCGTGCCCAGCCTGAATTAGGCAAGGCCTGGTATGTCCACTGATTTCCCTGAGTTGATTCAGAAATTAGATCTCGAAAGGAGGTATCTTTGTTTTCTTAGTTTTTACTGCACCGTGATCTGTCAATGGGAATGGGTAATTACAGCAACTAGAATGAGTGCACCAATCCATACACACCAAAAGTTAATCCTATTCTGCCCTTCAACTCCTCTCTTTCTCTCTCTTTACATGATCACTGATGGTGTGGGGTTGTTTAACATCATGACACTCAAGACTGTGGAGAAACTGCCTGCATTCCCTGATAATACTCTGAATCTTCTCACATGGACCATGGCATGCCACTTCATCCTAGCAGCAACACTAGCCCATATGCAAGCAGAGAGTAGTAATTCATCTCCATAAAAATGTAGTCATATTTGCATTTACATTTTTTAATGAACTAATCTCTCTCTTAAAATTGCACACATGCAGAGATTTTATATTACCTTCGTACCATCTGGTCCATGACGTGAGTTGTTGTGACATATTATGGAAATGACATCCATAACGTTAACCCTAGTCATATTGCTTGTGCCTGTGTACTTTTGTGTGCTTTTAGTGGGGAAAAGAAGTGTGAACCTCAGATTTTTTTGGTAGAGATCTGTGAATTCTGTACGTGTGAATTTCTGTTATGTAAACTGCTATAAAACAAAAGTCACCAGTACATAAGTTCTGTGATTATGAACTGAATCTTAGACCCACATTTTACAGAGATAAAATTTCAAATAAAAGCATTTAATTTGCGTTTCAACTTTTGCGGTTCAACAGCTAATGTTATCAAAATTGGCAATGGAATTTTACCATAGTAAAAAAGTTTCCATTGTCATTGAACTGCTTGATACCTGAATGAGGAATGCAGGATAAACTATTGGGCTCTTATGAAGAAATTGAGGAGGTTGCAGAATTAGTAATTGACATCATCTGTGACACACAAATTAGGAGCAGGGGTCAGCCACGCAGCCCTTCGAGCCTGTCCGCAAGTTTGAAAAAAATAATCAACTGGTTTTAATCAAAGGTCCATCCTTTTCATGTGATATTGCGAATGCCAGTTATTGCAGACAGAAATATGAATCTGAAATCAAAGAAAGGAGATTGAAAATATTTTACCTACCACTTGTCCTCTGTGTATCATGCATAATGCAGGAAAACACTTTCGCCATGCTCGGGACATTGAATCACTGGTGATTAAAGGCTTTCAATCATGTTAGCAGTTCTACTAAGAAAGTGGCTGCAATGCAGAATGTATTTTGGTTTATTGAGTACGCTACTTTAATACACCATGTCCTGGTTTGTTGATTGAGCTTTTTTCCCAACTGCGAACAGACTGGTTTACACTTGGTCGTCTGTCGACAGCTACCTCATTTCTCTGTGCAGCGATGAACATCCACAAAGCTTTGGCCTCTACTGAGGGTGAACATGGTGAAGGTGGTCAGGAAAATTGAAATGATGAGGTTCCCCTGTTTTCCTACAGAATATATTTAGTGTTTTGCTCTGCTTGGAGAAGGCTCCTTGATGTCCTGTGAAGTACATGCCGTAATGAATGATCTGAAAATGAAGTTATGATAACAATAAAGATGCTGATTTTCCTATTCTGAAGTCAACAATGCCTTACTGAAATGACTTCCTCAGATGCCCTTTGCAAAGACTATACCAAATATTATAATACTTATGTGAAATATTTGGAGAGCAACGAGTAGAGCTGCTGCCTCACTGCCCCAGTATCCTAGGTTCAATCTTGACCTCTGGTGCTGTTTGTGTGGAGTTTGCGCGCTCTCGCTGTTTCTGCATGAGTTTCCCCTGTGTGGGCTGGTAGGTTAATTGGCTATTGTAAATTGTCCCTTGTGTGGAGTTGAGTAGTAGAATCCGGGGGGGGGGGGGGGGGGTGGAGTTGATGAGAATGTTGGGAGAATAAAATGGGATTAGTGTAAATGGATGCTTGATGTCAGTATGGACTTGGTGGGCTTGTTTTCATGCTGCATGACTCTATGACTCTAATTGGTTTGACTCCTTCACTAACCACTTGAAAAACATTCAATGTTTAAATATTAACTGAACCCAAATACCATAGATTTGGATGAGCTGTACATTGAACAGAGCAGAATCAGGTTTATTATCACTGACATATGTCCTGAAACATGTTGTTTTGTGGCAGCAGTACAGTGCAAGACATAAATATTACTAGAAGTTACAAAAATAAATAAGTAGTGCAAAAGAGGAATAACAAGGTAGTGTTCATGGGTTCATGGACTGTTCAGAAATCTGATGGTGGACGGGAAGAAGCTGTTCCTAAAACAGTGAGTGCGGGTCTTCAGGGTCCTGTATCTCCTCCCTGATGGTAGTAATATGAAGAGGGCATGTCCTGGACGGTGAGTGTTCTTAATGATGGATGCCGCCTTCTTGAGGCACTGCCTCTTGAAGATGTCCTCAATGGTGTTGAATGTTGTACTCTCTGAGAAATCTTCATGAATTGGGAAAAAGCAGCTAGGCTACTCTGGGCTCAGGTGCTTAGCATTTATGGAGATGGCACTACACTTCCTACTGTGAAAAAGCTTGTTTCATTTGTACTTAATATCCCAGACCGAAACAGAATGCATATTCTTAGCTATGAGGAAAAGAAGCATTATTGAGCTGGGGAAACACAAATTAATCAACTTCAAGAAGTTCTATAGATGTGTAACCAGCTGATAGAAGTACGGATGAGAAGTACAAAATTGCTGGTTCTGAAAGTTGGGGATATTGCGATCTACAATACAAGGCAGACTTATGTGCATCTTTTGTTCACTTGTCATTCTTGCTATCCAGTCACCCTGATCAATTTTTTTTGTTACAGACAAGGTTCTCTGATCATTGTGTCCTCCAGTTCTCTGTCAAGCTCAGATTTTCAGGCAGCAATTTCTGAGCCAATCTCATATGGGCCAGTTAAATTTGAGATGGATGCCAGGCTGGCAAATTATCTCGTGCCTGGGTAGGGGCGGATTTGGCACATACTCCTCAAGATTCGTGGCGGGGTGACAAAAGGGAACAGATAACCAGCAATCCTCCCTGTTCAGTGGTTGTTTTAAGACTAGCAGAGCAATTTTACTCTTTATACACCATCACAATGGAGATCAAGGGTTGATTACCAATCTCTTAGTCACCGTGGCAATCGAAAGAAAGGCATGTTTTTCAGGGTCACACCAGTTGGACTTTCTATCCATCAGCTCAGAAGTCACAATCGTCTGGTAACCCCAAAGCTATCTCATGGATTCCCTCTTAGTTGATCTACAAACCAAAATAAAAATGGAAAATGGTAGAAACAGGCAGTATTTTGATCAGCACCTTCAAGAGGTAAAATTAATAATATTTTCTAGGAATTTAGCTGATCAATTATCCATAATTTTCTTGCATTTTCTCTTTATTTCAAGTTTCCATCAGCTTTCATTTTTTTAAAATCTCAAATAAGTAAACTATTACAAGTGAAACTTAAAACGCACAACTAATTTATTTCTTAAGTAATTATTTCCTGACATTTCAGTAATTAGATGATTGATGTTAGTTTTGCAAACATAATGGTTTCATATTTCAGTCATTCCATCTTGTTCAAGAACAGCAATGATCACCTAACATTCTGCTTGCTAATGTGCCTTAGGCTACCCTCAAGGTCACCTCTATTGAGGAGTATGGATATTTTTCCACCCAATTCTGTCAACGTCCAGTCTGTGAACTCTCTCAGTGAGATTGCTAGTATATGACTTTTTTTTTAGCATGTGTTGATATCACAATGTTTTTTCAGAAAGGAGTGGAGGTTGTGCCATCTTACTGAACTGGATTCAGATTTCCAGAAATAAAAGACATTTTTTTGCATTAATCTTTCCCAGTAAGTTCAAACTTTAAGATTTTTTAATTTGTTTATAAAATGTCACCGTTGTTGGCAATGCCATCATTTATTGTCCATTCCTAATTTTAAGAAGCAGTCAAAAAATCAACCACAATGGTGGGTCTGGAGTCACATGTAAGCCAGATGAATATGGATAGCATGTTAGTGAACCAGATAAGATTTTACAACAACTTGGTAATTTCATGGTCACCATTATTGATACCAGATTTTTTTTAAATTCTGGATTTATTTAATTACTTGTAGTTAAACTCCCCATCTGTTGTAGTAGATCAGAACTCATGATTCTGGATCAATAATCCAGACACTGAATATTAGTCCAGTTAACTTAATCACTATCTTACTATATCCCTAAGTGCACTTACAGCCCCTGAAGTTAAAAAAAGTATCTTACAAATACTTTCTGAATCCAATGTGTTTGTATCTTTACATTTATTTTGATCTGTGCCAGTGATTTAGTTGTGAAATTAGGAGAAAGCACATTCTCAAGCCTACTACCAGTTCCTACCATTTTCCATTTTTATTTTGGTTAGTAGATCAACTAAGAGTGAATCCATGTGATAACTTTGGGGCTACTAGACAATTGTGACTTCTGAGCTGATGGATAGAAAGTCCAATAGGAAAGCCTATTGGATTAAGTTGCATTTATTTCAATGCAAGAGGTTTGACAGGTAAGGCAGATGAACTTAGGGCTTGGATAGCCACATGGGACCTGGATATTATTGCCATAACGGAAACATGGTTATGGGAGGGACAGGACTGGCAGTTTAATGTTCTGGGATAGAAGCGGAGGAAAGGGGGGGGGGGAGCTGCATTTTTGATTAAGGAGAATGTCACAGCAATAGTCAGAGATGAAATTACTGAAGGATCATCCAGTGGGGCTTTGTGGGTGCAGCTGAGAAATAAGAAGGGGATGATCACATTGTTGGAATTGTACTATAGGCCCCCAAATAGTCAATAGGAATTAGAAGAACAAATATGCAGGAAGATTGTGCAGGGTTGTAAGAATAATAGGGTTGTCATAGTAGGGGATTTTAACTTTCTTAACAGACTGGGACTGTCATACTGTTAAGGGCTTAGATGGGGAGGGTGAATTTGTTAAGTGCATTCAGGAAAGTTTCCTTGAGCCCTACTAGGGAGAGGGCAAATCTCAACCTACTCTTGGGTGAGAGGGCAGGCCAAATGACTGAGGTGACAGTGGGAGAGCACTTTGGGACCAGTGACCATAGTTCTATTAGTTTTAAACTAGTTATGGAAAGAGACAGAACTGGTCCACAGGTTCAAGTTCTAAATTGGGGCAAGGCAAATTTTGACGGAATGAGACAGGAGTTTGCAAAGCTTGATTGGAGTAGGTTGTTTGCGGGCAAAGTGACCAAATGCAAATGGGAGGCTTTTAAAGGTGAGATAGTGAGAGCTCAAGGTCAGCATGTTCCTATTAGAGTGAAGGGCAAGGCCGGTAGGAGTAGGGAACGCTGGATGATGAGGGATATTGAGGCCCTGGCCAGGAAAAAGGAGGCATGGGTCAGGTACAGGCAGCTGGGATCAATTGAATCCCTGGAGGAGTATAAGGGATGCAGAAGTGTACTCAAGAAGGAAATCAGGAGGGCAAAAAGGGGGCATGAGATAACTTTGGCAGAGAAAATTAAGGAAAATCCAAAGCGATTTTATGTATATTAAGGGAAAAAGAATAACTAGAGAGAGAATAAGGCCCCTCAAAGACCAAAGGGGACACCTTTGTGTGGAGCCACAAGAGATGGGCAAGGTTCTTAATGAATATTTCTCCTCTGTTTTTACCATGGAGAAAGACATGAAGACTTTGGAACTAGGAAAAGTAAATGGGGAGGTCTTGGGGATAGTCCGCTTTACAGTAGAGGAGGTGCTGGATCTCTTAAAAGGTATGAAGGTGGACAAGTCTCCAGGACCTGACCAGGTTTATCCAAGAACACTGTGGGAGGCTAGGGAAGAAGTTGCGGGAGCCCTGGCTGAGATATTTTCATCATCGTTAGTCACAGGTGAGATGCCAGTAGACTGGAGGGTAGTGAATGTTGTTCCTTTAGTTAAGAAGGGAGGCAAAGAAAAACCTGGGAACTATAGGCCAGGAAGTCTAAAATCTATGGTAGGTAAATTACTGGAGAGGATTCTGGGGGATAAGATATATGTACATCTGGAAAGACAGGGGTTGATAAGGGGTAGTCAGCATGGCTTTGTGCATGGGAGATCATGTCTTACGAACTTGATTGACTTTTTTGATGAGGTGACCAAGAAAGTTGACGAGGGCTGGGCAGTAGACGTGGTTTATATGAACTTCAGTAAGGTCTTTGACAAGGTTCCACAGGGTAGGCCTCTCCGAAAAGTTAGATCATATGGAATCCAGGGAGAACTGGCTAACTGGATGCACAACTGGCTTGATGGTAGAAAGCAGAGAGTGATGATAGAAGGTTGTTTCTCAGACTGGAGGCCCGTGACTAGTGGTGTGCCTCAAGGGCCGGTGTTGGGCCCATTGTTGTTTGTCATCTATATCAACGATTTGGATAAGAATGTACAAGGCATGGTTAGTAAGTTTGCAGATGACACTAAAATAGGTAGTATAATGGACAACTAAGAAGGTTATCAAAAATTACAGGGGGATCTTGATCAGCTGAGTAAGTGGGCTGAGGAATGGCAAAGGGAGTTTAATTCAGATAAGTGTGAGGTGTTGCATTTTGGAAAGTCAAATGCAGATAGGACTTTCACAGTAATCGGCAAGGCCCTGGGGAACGTTGTAGAACAGAGGGACCTGGGAGTACAAGTACATGGTTCACTGAAAGTGGAGTCACAGGGAGACAGGCTGGTGAAGAAGGCTTTTGGCACGCTGGCCTTCATAAGTCAGAGCATTGAGTATAAAAGTTGGGAAATCATGGTGCAGTTGCACAGGATGCTGGTGAGGCCACACTTGGAATATTGTGTTCAGTTTTGGTTGCCCTGCTAAAGGAAAGATGTTATTAAACTGGATAGAGTGCAGACAGGATTTACAAGTATGCTGCCAGGACTTGAGGAACTGAGTTATAGGGAGAGGCTGGACAGGCTAGGACTTTATTCCTTAGAGCGTAGGAGACTGAGAGGTGATCTTATAGAGGTGCATACAATCATGAGGAGCATAGATAGGGTGAATGCACTCAGTCTTTTTCCCAGAGTTGGGGTATCAAGAACTAGAGGGCGTAGGTTTAAGGTCAGAGGGGAAAGATTTAAATGGAATATGAGGGGCAGCTTTTTTACACAAAGGGTGGTATCCATGTGGAATGAGCTGCCAGAGGAAGTGGTTGAGGCAGGTACAATAACAACTTTTAAAAGACAATTGGACAAGTACATGGATTGGAAAGGTTTAGAAGGTGATGGGCCAAATGCTGGGAAATGGGACTAGCTTGAATGGGCCGTTTTGGTCAGCATGGACCAGTTGGGCCAAAGGGCCTGTTTCCGTGCTGTATGTCTTTATGACTCTATTCATAATCTCACTTTAATTAACAGAATTTAATTTGGTTGTCCATGAATTACTGAATAAAATACTTCTTAAATTATTTCAGTACTGATTAAATATGAAATTATGTTACAGTAACTGCTACATTAAAAAATGTTCAAGTGGTTTTGGCACATTTGTAATTTTTAAAATACGTCTGCTAACCAAGTTATTTTTTAAATTCATGTTTCTCTGGTGTATAATTTTATCTGTGGATGCTAGAATCAAAAGTTCGTCAGATGCACAAGTACCAAATGTTCCAGAAGTTTTGTGTGGATCAATTGAACCTTATGTTTTAAAGGCTTTCCTAAAAATAAATCTAACATTGAAGGATGAGCACAGATGAAAATACCGAAGACGATACTTACACATTGAATTTAGAACGTACTTGTAAGATACTTTTTTTGTTCAAGAATTATAAGTGCACTCATCTATACACATCTGAGGTGGAACCAAGTCATCAAATCAGAAGAGGATGGACCTCACACTTATCATCCCCAAAACAAAGATCCTCTACCAGTCTGACCACACTGTACAACACTGCCCTCACCAATAAAGGTTCTCAACGAGGCCCTGGAAAATGTGGACACCTTCCCATATCTAGGGAAACACCTCTCAGTGAAGGCAGATATTGACGATGAAATTCACAATTGCTTTCAGTGTGCCATGTGGAAAAGGGTGTTGGAAGATTGGCGGCACGGTAGCATAGCAGTTAGCGCGACGCTATTACAGCGCCAGCGATCGGGGTTCGATTCCCATCACTGACTGTAAGGAGTTTGTACGTTCTCCCATGTCTGCGTGGGTTTCCTCTGGGTGCTCCAGTTTCCTCCCGCATTCTAAAGATGTAGGAGTAGGTTAATCTGGGGGTTTAAAATGGGTGGCGTGGACTCGTTGGGCCGGAAGGGCCTGTTACCACGCTGTAAATAAAATTTTTGAAAAAAGATGCAAATCCTGCACAAAACTCATGGTCTGCTGGGGCTGAAGTGATCCCTGTCCTCATATATGCTTCTGAAACTTGGACTACTTACAGCACCTCAAATTACTGGAGAGATACCACCAACGCTATCTCCACAAAATCTCCAATGGTGCACCAACCCAGCTAAAGCCTTCTGCTGGGTGATCTTAGACCATGTCAAGGTGTTGGATTGTACACATTACTCAGAGGAAAGGCAAAGTAAAGGGAGTGGAGAGTCTGCAGAAGCAACTAATACAGGAAATTCCCCTCATGTAGATGGAATGGCACGAGAGGCAGCTCAGGTTATGATGTGTTAGGGACTCTCACACTGAAGAGAAATTCCACTTGAATGAGCAGAATACATATGGAGCAGTGAGGCACCAGCAGGTTGACTGCTGGCTGTTGTTTCACTCTTTCACCAAGCACAACAGCTTTGGCCATGACAACAACCATGTATGTTCAGAGCTTCAGCTTCTGGTATGCCAGTTAAATGTAGCTGAAAAGTGACTGTTTTGTGGTTCATTTCCAGATGAAAAAGATTTATAATGAAGGAAATTTAAAAAGATTCAGTGATTTAACTTCCACTTCACATGGCCAAGCTGCCATTATAGGGCAGTGTGTGTGAAGGTCAAGTGCATGAGACATACTTTTGTGGGCCCACAATACTGCCCTCAATTGCTTTTATATAATTTTCATATTCAATTTAAGATAAGATCAGTCACATGTACATCGAAACACACAGTGAAATGCATCTTTTGCGTAGAGTGTTCTGGGGGCACCCTGCAAGTGTCGCCACGCTTCCGGCGCCAACATAGCATGCCCACAACTTCCTAACCTGTATGTCTTTGGAATGTGGGAGGAAACCGGAGCACCCGGAGGAAACCCACACAGACACAGGGAGAACATACAAACTCCTTACAGACAGTCACAGTTGTGTATATGTAGAACAGAACTATTTTCAATGAGTGCAACCTGTCAGAGTACAACTTGGCTATGATGACATAAAAGTTTCGTTAGAACTGGAAACAAATGTGGTTCTTGACATTCAGTTGGCATCCAGTGCCATTCATTGTGAGTGAAAATGACATATTTTTGTAAATTTATGGGTATCATCCTTGACAATCACAACACTCACTGCAATGTCTGGAAAGCCTCCAGGTTCATTCCAAAGTTTCTGATAACCTATGACTGTTATTGGGGCTCTGACAACTTAGATATAAAGTCCTTGAAAGTGGCCATATGAGTAGATAGGGTGGTAAAGAAGGCATATGGCATGCTTGCCTTCATTGGTTGGGGCATTGAGCATAAGGGTAAGGGTAAAGTTGCTGCTATATAAAATTTTGGTTAGGCTGCACCTGGAGTATTGTGTGCAATTCTGGTCACTGCATTACAGGAAGGATGTGGGGTTTTGGCAAGGATACAAAAGAGGTTTACTAGGATGCTGCCTGGATTAGAGGGACGAGCTATAAGGAGAGGTTGGACAAACTTGGGTTGTTTTCTCTGGAACATCAGAGGATGTGTGGAGACCTGATAGAAAATTACGAGAGGCATAGATTGGGTAGACAGTCAGAATTTTTTTCCCAGGGTAGAAATGTCAAATACTAGAGGGCATGCATATAAGGAGAGGGGGGAAAGTTTAAAGGAGATATGTGGGGCAAGTTTTTTACACAGAGAGTGGTAGGTACAACACACACAAAATGCTGGAGAACTCAGCAGGTCAGGCAGCATCAATAGAGGGAAATAACCAGTCGACGGTTTGGGCTGAGACCCTTCATCAGGACCTGGAAGGGGCTGCCAGTGGTAGTAGTGGAAGCAAATATGATAGTAGTGTTTAAGAAGCCTTTAGATAGGTACATGAATATGCAGGAAATGGAGGAATATGGATCATGTGCAGGCAGAAGAGATTTAGTTTAATTTGGCATCGTGCTTGGCACGGACATCGTGGGCTGAAGGACCCATTCCTGTGCTGTACTGTTCTATGTTCTATAACTCCAGATCACTGAATGGTGGAGTCATGTCAACAGGACTTCAGCACCCATAACAGGGGAAATCACCTGCTGCCGCTGGTCACTACTGACAACAATCACTTGCCCATCAAGTCACCCAGTGAGTGAAACTGGCTGAGTTTCTGAGGGCTTTTTTGCAATCTATATTGAATCCTACAGTCCTTAATAACCGAGGAATGGAATGGGTTTGTTTGACTTTGTACATGTGAAATTTGAAGTCAGCAAGTCAGGAATCTATTGTGTTCACTGCAAGTGCTGCTATGCACCGCCACATTAGGCCAGTGTAACATGAGAATGGAGGAAGTAAACAGCAAACCAGCGCCTGAAAATAGTAAAACATGGTTGAGATTCAGATGTTAATTTCTTGAATGGCATTTAAAGTTGAAAGTTGAAGGGAAAAGAATAACACAAGAGAAAACAGAAGAATAGTCTTGCCAGATCTTGTTTGATATATACCACACACAGGAACTCTCCTGATTTATCCATGAAATGCTAAAAACTTTCAGTGGTCTCAGGGTCATCTATATCTAAATATTCCTGTCTACTCCTTCCCAACCCTAATTTGAAGGCTCTACATTTGGTTATGTCTATGACTGTGTAGACTTGTAGTTACATCCTCTGCAGGTGAAGACACTAATCTTGTGTTTAAGGGTTTACAATATGGAGGGAACTGACAAAATTTTATATGGAGCAACTATTTTCTGATTGGAATGAAATATGGGGTTCTCAAAGGTATTTCTAAAGTTCAAACTAATCCAGGCATAACAAAGATGTTTAAGATGTTTCCTTATGAAACACCAATATTAGGGACATAAAATATGATAGTCACTAATGTATCTAAAAGGGAATTCAAAACAAACATCTTTTACCCAGTGAAATGTGAGAATGTGAATCTTCCAACCACATGATGTGATTCTGGCCATTAGCATGCATGAATATAGGTAAGTATATATAGAAGAGAAGAATAGAAAGAAAGATTGTTGTGAGGTGAAATAGTTCATAGTGGGAGGAAGATATTTTGGTGTATAAGCGATTTGTGCCATAAATTCAACAAAGACAACTTCCATTTTTACAGCACCTTTAACATGCTGCCTACTTGGAGACACATATTAAACAAGAGAAAAGCTAGGTCTGAGAGGTAGGTTTTAAGGTGCAACTTAAAGGTGGAAAGATGGGTAGAGAGATAGAGATACAAAGAGAATCCTGGAAATTATGACCTGGGAACTGAAGACTTGTCTGCCAATGGTGAGATGATTAAATTTGGGGACACTTTAGAGGCTGAAAATGGAAGAATGGTTCATATGGGGGGGGGGGGGGGTTACAGAGATGCCAAACAGCAAAAACAATAGAGATTTGAAAACTGAGACTTTGCTGGATCAGGTGTCAATCTAAGTAGCAAGGACAAAAAAGATGGGTAAATAGAGCTTGGTTTGGTTACTTCCATATCAGGAGATCTTTGAAAGATTTATACTTATAATGAGGATATAATGAGGGAGGCAAGCTAAGGGTGCATTGTGTACTACTTAAAGTACTCCCTACCTCAAATGGCCAGTGACTTCGCTGATGCCCTGAAGGTGATGGTGAATCTCATCATTGATGTCTTGCTTTGCTGAGTGTTGCCTCGTAAGATATGAGAAGTAGTCCATGCTTATCTGGGTACCATCGCGGATCTTCATTGTCAGAGGGCACTGCTGAACAGCAGGGCAGATTGATAGAGCTCTTGTCATGCGAATGTTAAGGTCAATCCTCTTAAATGCTTCAGTGGATGAATCGATAATGACTTGGAACCTGGCCTCTGAATGCAAACATGTACAGGCAGTGTCTCTATACTGAAGCCTGAAGGTTGGGAAGACCATGGTCCTGGGGTGGAGGTGTAAGTTCTATATATTAACTTGTCCTATATATTTGTCCTATATATTAACTGCGCTCTAGTAAAAACTTAGTTGGAGTTGAGGTGCAGCATTGATGTAAGAAAGATGCAAAAATTGTTGTAGCAAGGATGTAGCCTCGCTCGACACCAGTCTCCAATGGGATTGGAGCTGTTGTGGACCCATTAGTTAGGATCACATATAGCATATCGCCATGATACAAACGTAAGATGGAGTTAAATTTCAGCAACAAGCAAAATTTGAGAAGGATGCTTCACAGTTCCTCTCAATTAATAGAGTCATTGGGTTTATTGATGTCATAAAAGGTCATGTAGTGATGCAGCTTCTTGGATTTCTCTTGAAGTTGTGTGGTGAAAACTTTGTCCATTGTGTTTCTTGTTGGATGGAATACGAAGTATAGATTAAGTGAGCAGCCCTTTGGTCACTGGGAGGAGCACCCTTGTGACGACCAAGGGAAAAGGTGCTTTAAGATTATAACCTGAAACCTGGCTCAAAGCTCATGATCTACCAGGCAGCAACGATCCCCGCCTTCCTCTGTGCTTTTCACACTTGGACTGATTACAGCAGGGACCTCAGAACACTGGAGAAATACGACCAAGCTGTTTTCTCAAATTCTTCAAATCCACTGGCAGAATAAGTGAATCAGTTTCAGCAATCTCTACCAGCCAGTATCCTTAGCATTGAAACCCTATTGATCTTCAGTCAGTTCCGTTGGACAGGGTTGATACCAGACTCCAGAAACAGACATCATCATGACAGGTGGACAGAGAAAAAGAAAACCTCCTTGAAATAGGTGCAACATACCCACCTACTTCTTGGAATCCCTGGGCCATGACCATTCAAAATAAATAAGGAATATCTGGGAGAGCATTGAGGATCTCCTCTCTGAGTCAGGAGCACACAGAACCCCAGCAGAAGCAGCAGGAAGTCACACCACTTCCCTAACAACCCGTTAAAAACGGTCACCTTTCCTCTGGTGGAGGCTATGGCTCCAACATTGGCCTCATGGTCCACCTCTGACCCACCAGAAGTGGAATGGGAACTAGTCATGGTCTATCCTGATGAACCCCTAAGCATGCATATCCAAGCATGCTTGATGAAGGGTCTTCAACCTGAAACGTTAGCTCTGTTTCCCTTTCCACCGATGTTGCCTGACCTGTTGAGTGTTTCCAGCATTTGCTTCTTTTATTTCAGATCTCCAGCATCTGTCGATCGTACAGCACATCTTGGGAACTACACGGACTACAACTCCCATGGAGCCTCGGGAGGCTGCGGCTGCGCAGAGGAAACGCGGGCTTCGGGCTTAAAGCGCCCCCTGCAGGACTGGAGGGTACCACAACCCCGGCAGGAACCCAGCATCAGGAAGGGGTTTTGTTCGGCGGCGAGTCGCTTGCAGTCTCTGTCTCCGTGTGTGTGTGTGTGTGTGTGTGTGTGTGATGTCCCGGTGCGTTCGCTGTCTCCGATACAGCGGAGACACGCCGAGGGGAAGTCAGAGACAGAAAGTCCAGCTCGGCGAGCAGTCTTCGAGAGACAGAGACTGACAGAAGCAGGAGAAGAGCTTTTCCTGAGCCACATATCTCTGCAGGTCAATGGAGCTGGAGAATATAGTCGCCAACACGGTCCTGTTAAAAGCCAGAGAAGGTAAAACGTAAAAGAAAAAGCAGCAGGATGTGCGGAGGGTTTTTGGTGCACATTTGGGGAGAGAGGGAGTGAAACACTGAAACGGATGGAGAAACACCAGCAAATGAATTAATTTTGCAATCAAGAGCTTAAATGCACTGTTTTATTTTTCATGACTTGTTGAGGAGCTGAGGGATTTCCTGGTGAGATGTAAATGTTTCACTGCGCGAGCTTCTGTAAGTGCTAACAGCAGACAGGCTGGCATTTCCAGCAATGGCTGGTTTTACTGAAAACATTCGTGGTGTGTACCCACCACCCCCCCCCCCCCCAAAATACCCTGTTCACTCCGTTTTGATCGTCTTCTCGGCAGAGATGGGGGTGGCGCTCTGTGCGCTCTTGTTTGAATTGAAATGTATATGGACATCACGTTCTGGTTTCCCAGTGTGAGAATCTTTCTTGCGGATCGTGCAGTAACAGAGGGCTTCAGTGCAAAGGAAGACCCTGACATCTTTCATCCGGCGGGTGATAGCAGATCATATCGCCAGTAGAAATATTTTCTCCGCTGGTATATGTGATTGTATGAATGTAGCCTTCCCCACGAATACAGATGTGGGGTGAATTATCTACGTGGGTAAATTGATTTGCTGGGCAGCTTAAGGGCTAATAATTGAATCTGTGTATTTTGACTGTGAGATGTAAATAGATATTTGGGTGATGTGGTTCCCGCTTGGGTTCTGCACTTCGAATTAAATGGATTTACCGTTTTATTGAAAAGGTGGTAGTGTATTGGGAAAAGAAGGGTCATTGGCATAACTTTCGTGTGACAGGTTTCGAAAAAAAGATTTTACCTTTGCATTAACTTCTAAAATAAAACAATGCATATCTACTCGTTTAACGAGATGCAGTACATCTATGAGCCAGGAAGTGGCTTTACTTGTATTGCAATCTGTACATCACGTTCGCCTGGTGATAGACGTCACCCTAGGGCTTTCGATCTCACCTAGCCGTGTTCTTGGTGGATTTTTTTTACATTCAAGTGACGGGGACGGTGGGGCAGGCGGTGTGCTGGGTTTCATATCGGTGGGCTCCAAAAATTAGATTTAAAACAAAATGAAGCGTCAGTTGCTGTATCTGGTTGTGATGCAAAGATGCTTTTTTTTAATCCAAGAAATTGCATTTATTTCTGAATGGTGTGGGTTAGACTTTCGTTAAACATTTTCCAATGATTTTCTTTGCAGTATGATTTGGCCTTGAGATATGAAAATCTGCATGAAAATGCAATATTTTTACGTGGATATTGAGGTGGTTTTATTTTTGCTTCTCTTCATCTGAATGTGTTTTTTTTTTGCTACTTGTAAATGCGCAGAGCTTTGTGTAACTAGGATTGGACAGGAAATAATTGGCATGAGCAGAACCCGAGTCGCCGAAGAAGAAAAGCCCGTCTGTTACGTTTTTATTCACACATTTTAGCACATTACATTTTCTGTATCTGACGTTAGATGGCACAGGTCTCCGGAAGCTGCGATGGAGACCTAAGGGACTGTAGCTTTTACGCACGTTTCTGCTTTTGCAACGTATGGCTGATAACGTGGATATTATATTGCATTTGCACGCGGAAGGTATACAAGTCAGAGAAATTGTGTGCGATTAGTTGACAGTGCAGACTGATGGATTATGGCACCGAGCTGGTGTCAACCACTGCTCTCCCTGATATAATTCTCAGTCCTTTTTCTGTTCCACGTAGAAATTAGTGAATCAACCGTAGCATTTCTGAATGTGATTTCACTTACATTACATCATATTATTAATATGAAATATATTAAGAAATACTTAAACAATTATGTCTTGGTAAGTAAGTGAGATAAGATGTTCAGAATGACAGCAGTGATACATGCATTGACCCAGGGATATTTGGATTCTATGGCACCATATTACATTATCTCTATATGAATACATTATATATATGCAAATACATCTTGCTGCTATAACCACCCCCCCCCCCCCCGCCACCTGGAAAGTCATTACAGTGTGAAAATATTCTATTGGAACTATACTTTTTTAGTAAAGAAAAGATAGACCATAAGACAAAGGAGCAGAATTAGGCCATTCGGCCCATCGAGTCTGCTCCGCCATTCGATCATGGCTGATTTATTTTTTCCTCTCAAACCCATTCTCCTGCCTTCTCCCCGTAACCTTTTTGATGGAATGGACAATCTTTAGAATCGCCAATGGGATTCGGAAACAATAGAGTCACAGAGTGATACAGTATGGAAACAGGCCCTTCAGCCCACTAAGTCTATGCCGACCATCAGCCATTTTTACACCAATCCTACCCTTACCTATTTTATTCTCCCCGTATTCCCATCAGGTCCTCTGATCCCTAAAATCTGCCACTCATCGACACACTCGGATTGCATCTGTAGAAACATTTCCCAGAAATAGTTATCATCACAGGAGAAGAATATTGGGGTAGCAGAGGGAGTGATATATTCATTAAGGTAGGAATCCTTTTTATGCTTGTGACCCAAATCATTAAGGCCAACTCCATTTTGGAATATGAAATGGATCTTGGGGACCAGCATGGAGTATCCTTTACATATTGAATGGAGAATTCTGCCTTGTTTCAGGCTAGTTATTGAACATACATAATTCCATACATAGGACCCTCACCACCCGGGACATGCCCTCTTCTTGTTACTACCATCGGGGAGGAGGTACAAGAGCCTGAAGACCCACACTCAACTATTCAGAAACAGCTTCTTCCCCTTCACCATCAGATTTCTGAATGGTCCATGAACACTACCTTGTTATTCCCTTTTTATTTATTTTTGTAATTTATAGTAATTTTATGTCTTTGCTCTGTACTGCTGCTGCAAGATAAAAAATTTCATGTCATAAAGTCAGTGATAATAAATCTGATTCTGACATAGTATTTTGGTTCTGTTTGTAATTGCCTTTGAAGCATCCAACTTTGGATTGCTGCTTGTGCTATGTTCCTAATTTTTCACATGTGATTGATAGTGCACTGCCACCATTTCAGTGGTTACAAAAAAATTAATCAAAAATAAAATACTGCAGATTCTGGAAGTCTGAAATAAAACAGAAAATGCTAGAAATACTTTGCAGGTCAAGCAGCACCTGTGGAGAGTGAAACACAGTTGATGTTTCAGGTCAATATCTTTAATCAGAACCCAAATGAAATGTTGTAATGAAAGGTCATTGACCTGAAACATCAGCTCTGTTTCTCTCCACAGAGACTTCCTACCTGCCGAGTATTTCCAGCAGTTTCTGTTTCCATGCTTGTGAAGGAATAGGAATGACAATCACTAAAGTATAGGATGGAAAAAAAAATCCATATTTGTGTGAATTGAGCTCAGTGCTGCAATTGAGGCTTTCTTATTTCAGTGTTTTGTTTTGTTATTGGATTGGTAAGAATGTCCATTATGAATCTATTTTATGTATAATGTTTAATCTAATTTTTGAAACCTTTGAATATTTAGGTGCACAGTCTCAAACTCTGAAAGTGCACATTCTCATGCATAGTTCATGAAGTTACTGTGCTTCCTGATTACAGCATGCCCTCAGGAGCAATGTACCAGACTTCACACTGTGCCTTAGGTCTTAACACAGTTTCTTTATGGATTTTTGTTCAGTTATTGCAGTGCTATTGAAAGATGATCACATACTGATTGTATGAAGATTACATTTTCAAGTAATTCAAACTATTTGGTATGCCATGATCTTTCAGGCTGGAATTAATTTGGTTTCTTAAATATCAGTCATGACTAGTGCTTGCACTCAATCAAGTCCCATTCCAGCCATGAACACTTTATCTATACTATGGAGTAATGCACTGCACAGATGAGACAATCTAGGCCCTATCTTCTTTGAGATCAATAGCAAAATTCCACAGCACTTCAGAGAAGAACAGAATCTTCGGTCTTAACAAATGTTTTATCCCTCATTTTGTGGGAACTTCTTGTTTTCTGCTGCACTTTTCTACACTACAGCAGTAATGATCTTCAAAAGCGAATGATTGGCTTTAAAGCACTTTGGAATATCCTGAGGCTGTGAAAGATGCCATGTTATTTCTTTTTTTAAATGAAAAAAACAACAAGATCCTGGAGGAGCTCAGCATCTGGGAGAAAAGCAAGTGGTCAATGTTTCGGGTCAGGACCCTTCTTCAGGACAGATGCTTTTCTCCATGGATGCTGCCTGACCTGTTGAGTTCCTCCAGCATCTTGTTGTTTTTTCATCTAGATTCCAGGATCTGCAATCCTTTGATTCTCTTATTTCTGTTTGAATTGTCATTCCATTAGAAAGGGTAAGTAAAAATGAGAAAAGTGCAACAATGTTCACCACTTAAATAATTTTGATATTATTTGGGGTCTGGGGAGAACAAACTTTTTTTATCTAAGCATGCCAATTGCTAAAGTCAGGTGATAACTTGGCATAAAATATTAATGTTATTTTATAGAAAACAACTGAGCAATTCAAGATTTGCCACGGTGGTGGCATTTTATTGTTTATTTTGTTGACTAAAATTAGAAGAATGAAACATTGGAAAATTATTTTTGTGTTTTGTATATATTTTTATATTTTGTATAAAAAATACCATTATTGTACAGTCACTTCATAGAGCCACGTGGCATTCAGTAATGTGAAGAGGCACCTTATATTCTTACCCTTTGGGATTCCTGGGTGACAACTGAATGAAAACATGAAATCCCACATTAAGTCCACCATGGGCTTGATTGTTTGCAAAGCCAACATTGTGTGTCTCTTATGAGGTTTTAGGAAGTATTAAGGATGGTCACAATTGTTAATATTTGTGTCTGTGTATAACTGATGAGATTCAAACAGATGCAGTATATTGGATTCTTTACTGTTGGAAATATATTTTGAACAGCTACATCAATGAGAACTTGCTCGGAATTCTGTTGGTATCAGAAAACAGGAGGCAGTATTTAGAATCGAGTTGCAAATCCAAATGCCCAACAAAACTTCTGAGCAACATTAAACTGATAACATCTTTGTTTTGGTTAAAAAGCATCTGAATCACTCCAGCAATTTAGCAAAACAATTTGTTGTTTCTCTGGCTACTGGCACCAACTTGCCCCTTTCCACCTTAATATACAGCATCAGTTCAGATCACTAGGTGTTTTTGTCCTTTAATGTGTGTTAACCTTATTTTACATCATGAGGTCCTTTGGTTCAGACTAGGGGTAATGAAATTCGGCAGGCACAGTAGTGTAGCAGTTAGCATAACGCTATTACAGCACCAGCGACCCGGGTTCAGTTCCAGCTGCTGTCTGTAAGAAGTTTTTATGTTCTCCCTGTGTCTGCATGGGTTTCCTCTGGGTGCTCCAGTTTCCTCCCACATTCCAAAGATGTACGGGTTATGAAGTTGTAGGCATGCTATGTTGGTGCTGGTAGCGTGGTGACACTTGCGGGCTGCCCCCAGAATGCTCTATGCAAAAGATGCATTTCATTGTGTGTTTCAATGTACATGTGACTAATAAATGATATCTTAAAATTAATTTGCATAAAGCTTATTGAATGCAGTAAGTCTTTTGTACAAATGGAAACTTTTCTCATTCATTCATTCATGGGTGGCGTGGCAGTTAGTTCAGCTGCCTCAGAGCTCCAGGCTTCAATCCTGACCTTGGGTGCTGTCTGTGTGGAAATTGCTTGAGGTTATGTGGGTTTTCATTGAGTGCTCTGGTTTCTCTCCCACATCCCACTGATGTGCTGATTGGTTAATTGGCTACTGTAAAAATTACTCCTTAGAGTAATAAATGCCAAAAAAATAAGCAAAGGGAAGTTGATGGGTATGTGTGTGAGAGGATAAATTGCAGGGTGTAGGGAAATAAGGAGAAGGGGAATGGGACAGATGGGATTGCTTTTGTTGAGAGCTGGCATGGACCCTATGGTCCACATAGCCTCCTCCTGCATTGTAATAATTAAAACAACTTTTAACCACTCTGGATGGTTTGAGGATCTAGTTCCAAGTCTAGTGAACTATCAGACATCAGGGAGATATGCTGAGCTTGCCAGCTCAGAGCAATTCGTCTACTATTTACTTCGGACATCACAACTTTAAATAACTGAATATGTTTCTGTATCCAAAATCTGATCTGAAAATTGCAATTAACCACAGTGACCTGCTTTCAGACATCATAAATTCACCTGGGGAAAACGACCGTATTTTTTTCCCAGCAACCTTCTTTTTCCCTCTGAACACCATAAAGGAAGCATCATAGAAATTTGTAACTTCCGATTGAACTTACTGACAAAAATCAAACATTTAAGTTTGATGTGTGATTTATAGGGAAGTCTTTTAAAGGTAATATTTATGCAACATCTTAGATTCTTGATCTTATTAATGGAGATATTTGCATTGGCCGGCATATTTACTGGAACTTTGTGACATTGTACTATCATTTCACTGCTCTTTTAATTATTGCCCTAAAATCCCTGTTTGTTTCATGTACATAGTGTCTTAATTTGTAATTAAAGTGGGCTATCAATGTGACTGAAATAATATGTGATTCATTTATTTAAACAAAACTATATTGTATTTGGTAGAGGTGTGTTTTCTCTTCTGTGTGAAATATGTAAATGACTTGGTAACTGAGATTATTTTCTATTTCCAGCATGACTCGGCTGTATCTATAGAAAGGTCGGGGTTGCATGGACTAGGGTTTTAGTCAATCATATAGTTTATTGTGTCTGTAGACTATTGTGATCATAATGCCTCAGTGGCCTTGTGTGAATGCTTTGCAATATACCTTTCAGAATTGTCGTGGTCTTACCATGGGACTGTAATATGAATATTTTAGTCAGTTGAAAGGAAGTTTATTTATTTTAAAATAACAAATGGGTTTATTTATCATGGGATATTATGTTCTTGATGTTTATAATTTCAAGTTTCATATGAACTACTGGGATGTCTGATTTCTAATTTATCAATGAGATCCCTGAATATAATTTTAATATATCTTTCATTTTGTAACTCAGTGTGAATTTATTTTTTATTAATGTTTTGAATCATTGATATTTGTTCCTTGTTCATGGAGCCTGGAAATCATATGTCATTCATTTTATTCAGATCATAGAGAAATATTGTTGTGTCACCATCACTTAGAGAACTAGCATTGATTTCTTTAAGGGAAGTTTTTCTAGTCTGCTGTAGAACTAACTGCCTGTTTCCACAAACCAACACCTCTCCTCTAAGTTACTGTAATCAGTAAAGCTTAAGGATGACACTGATCCATGCCTGGTTTCCTTACGAAGACATTAGTGGAAAAAACAGGCAACTAAAGACCTGACAGTTATGAGGAAATTGGTTTTATCAGAGACAGAGTGACTGAGCACTTAGACAAGTATCAGTTAATTACAGCAATCGGTTTGGATTTGTGAAGAGTACATTGAGTCTGACTAACCCTGCTGAAATTTTTGAAGATGTGACTAGTGTGGTAGATCTTCTTAGTTAGTCCCTTGGGGTCAACAATGATTGCTTCCACTCCAGTCCAGTGGATTCTCATATTTTTTTATATTTTCTTATGACAAAGAAGGAGGTAATTAAGTCCCTCAAGTGTTTGTTGTCTCTCAGACTATTCCCATCAGTCCCATTCCCTATCTATTTCCCTGCAACCTGTTCTCTCTCACATGCCCATCAACTCCACAGTAATTCTCCAACCACCCACCTACACTAGGGGTAATATACATTAACAAATTAACCTACCAATCTGTACATCTTTGGGATGTGGGAGATAACTGGAGCAAGCACCCAGAGGAAACCAATGTGGTCACGGGGAGAATGTGCAAACCCTACACAGACAGCACCAGGACTCGGGATCGAAGCGGGTGGCTGGAGCAGTGAAGTGCTGTGTCACTCTCCCACCTGTTCTGAGTTGACTGATGGGTCCCACATAGGATCTGCCGACAATGCTGCAGGTGGGGAAAAAGATGCTTTGTAGGATGGATAGTTAAGGATGTTGTACACACCTTCTGCCCTTTGCACATTACTTCTGCGTGATCCCATCGTAAATGCTCAAAGCACTCAGTTATTTCCCCGATACTTCCTCTCCAATTTGAGTAACAATAGCCAAGGATTCCCATGAATTGGTGAGGATGTTACATTTTTCCAAGGAGACTTCAGAACTTTTCTCCTCGGAAGAAGACAGAAACATTTCCTCTGCTGGCCTGAACTTCTTGTCATGAGCAAGTCGGGAGCCAAGTTCTGGTAGTGGAAGTTTACCGACAGCCACATGGTAGACAAGCCCTATCCAGCGGAGTTGGTTAAGGGTGATCAAAGCCTTAATCTTGACATTGGAGAGGATGCTGACTTCAGTCATCTATCCTATAAATCAGTTTGGATGACTTGGGGGTGATGGCATTGGTCAGTCATACCACTGCAGTGCATTGAGTTTTCTGTTGTAGTTCTTTATGTCTCTGAGGCCTATAGGAGGCTAGTTTATAGACCATGAACTTATTGCCAGATTTGAGGTCAAATTCACTGCTCTTTAGATGGCCAATGGCTGTTCTGGTGTACAAGCAGTTTAGTAAATTATATGCCTTCACTGACTCCTGAGATACGGAAAGTGATCCATGTTTTCCAAGGCCTCTTCAGGATATTTTTAGAGGGCTGTGTTGTGCAGCAGGTCAAGGACATTGGTTTTCTGGATGGAAAGAGCATGGCTAGACTGCATGCACGCTTCAGTGAAGGAGTCAGCTGTGACTTGGAGCTTAATCTCTGAATGTGCACGTTTGCAAGTGTTGTCTGCTTACTGTAATTTGGTATTGGAGGTTAGGGAATCTTGGGCCAGAAATGGGGATGACGAAGGTTGAACGGTTTCCCATTTGTCCTGTACTCCAACCAGGAGGTTGTTGGAGGTGAGATGGGTGAAGATTGGCAGGAGGGTTTGTGTGATGATATAGCCTTGCTCATCCTTGAACTTGAGTGGCCTGGGTCTACATTAGACCTGTTGGTTCAGATAACAACTGGCATATCATTGTGTGGCAGAAGCAGACTTCTGCAGCCGTTTCTTAATTTACCAAAGGGATACATTCCTGGTCAACATTTGTTAAATGAATTAATGTAAGTCTGAAAGGTTGGGTGTAATGCATTATGGATACTTTGGCACATTATTCATTATAGCAAAAAATTGATTCTTAAGAAGTCAATCAAATTCATTAATCAAGGAGTCAATGGTATAATAGCAAAATTATTGAGTTCATTGCAGAATGTCTGTGATGAATTTCTGAGGGCAGCAAAATTTGAGAAGGATTCTGATTCAAGGGTTTTAGTGAGGTTAAGGTGGGCTCTGCACAGTGCTTCGTGCTGCTCCCTGCAATTACCATAAATTTGTGGTGTGGTGAAGATGAGACCCTTGTATGTCATGATGGATAGAATCTGCATTGCAACTTTGGGAGGAGTTCTTTGGTCACTGGGAGTAGGTAGGTGAGGAGGATCCTTGTGACAATGTCCCCTGTGGCAGATAGCAGGGAGACCCCTTTCTCCTTCCTTGAAGATGGTTATAATTTAAGTGTCTCTGAAATCTCCTGACATGCTTTTCTCTTCCTAGAGGAGGTTGATGAGATCATGTATTTGCTCTAGGAGTCCTTCTCACATAATGCATAATGGGCACAAATGCACATAATGCTGCTCCTATAATGAACAAGTACACTATTCTCAAAAGCACAGATGGACTCAAAACACTTGCACCCTTTTGCTGCAGCCTTTTCTACAGCCTTGACCTTTCCGTAGCCTTCTCCACCTCTAACCACTCTCTCTCCCTTCCAGTTTCTCTTTCTCCTCTTCTATCTGCACACTTCATCTTCCCCTGCCTACTCTCTCTCTTCCCATTCTCCCTCTAATCCATCTATTCCTACCCCTGCATTCACTCTTTCGCCCTGCCTTCCCAGCCTCTCACTTCTCCTTTCCCTTCACTCTCACTCTTTTCATTCCCCATATTCCCTCTTTCTCCTGGGTCTTCCCCCTTTTCTCCTATTGCTCCCTGATTCCCTCTTTATCCTCACTTTCTCTCTTTCCTTCCACTCCCCGTCTTCTCCCTCCCACCCTCCACTCTTCCTCCTTACCACATGGTCTCTCTTTCCCCTCCACTCTCTATCTTTGCCACTTCCCTCCTGCTTTCACCCCTCTTCTTCCTCCCACTACCTCCTTTGCCTTGCTCTCTCTCTCTATCCTCTTGCTTGTCAGCTCTCCCTTTCTCTCTCCTACTTTTACCCCTGTTCTCCCTCATCTTCCTCCTTCCTTGTGCTCCCTTTTCTCCCTTCTATTCACGCACTTCATCTTCCTTGTTCCTCCAACTCCCTTTTCTACTTTCCCCTGACTCTCCCTCTTTGTCACTGCTCTGCCTCCTTTACTCCTCATGTCTTTCCCTACTCGCTCATTTACCCTGCTGTTTCTTCTTTCACTTCCCTGCTCTCCCTCTTCACCCATGCTCTCACTCTTCTTTTCTCCCTTCTCCTCTCTCTCTCCCCCTCCCACATTCATTCTCTCCTCTTCCTTGTTCTACTTTCTCCCCCAACCTCATTCTCCCTCTTTACTCTCCCTCCTCACCCTTCTTTGCCCTTCTCTCCCCCCCCCCCCCCCACTCTCACCACTGTTTTTTTCCTCATTTTCAGATGGCTGGTGCTCCCTTACAATGTGATCGCCTTCTAGACTATCCATGTTTGCTCTCAGGTCACCACTTGAAGCTCTTCTGGACTACTGCCAGAACTGTCTGCCATTGAGGGCCGCTGCTTTACTGCTGACCGCTGGTAACCAGGGTTGTCCCCAGCCTTTGTCCTTCATTCTGGGGCCGCTTCAGCTAGGCTTCCTCACAGTTCGAGGCACTCCTGGACCTCTCAGTCCAGAGCTACTTCTGCAAAGATCCTCGCTGCTGGAGACTGCTCCTTATTCTGAGCTACAGCAACAATGGCCCTTGTGTCAAATGGCTGCAGGTGGATCAAAGAATGCATGTGGTTATTATGGACATACTGAAGGCCTTTCAAAAGGTTTCACAAAGGAAATTATTGATGAAAAGACAGAATTAGAGATAACCTTGTGAAGTGGCATAGGATGTTAATTGGTTTGAAGGTGAGAAGTAGAGAAAGTGATTTTAGGTATAAAGTGAATATCTGGTCAGCAGTTGTACTCAGGTTTGTGGTGGGTCTTTAGTTTCTCACCAGCCATATTAATGATGTCTAAGTATATAACTTTGATACTTTTTAATCATTAGAGAAGTGGAGCTTGGGATTTTAATGTCCAACTATGCAAATCACAAAATGCTAGTGCAGGAGTGTAAAATAGATTCAAAGAGACTGAAGGAATTTTAAAGTAGATAAAGTCTGAAATAAAACACAAGGTGCCATAATTATTCAACAGGTCAGGCAGCATCTGTGCAGCAAGAAACAGAATTAACATGCCAAGTGGGTGACAGTTTGTCAGGATTAAAGGATGTCCCAGATGTAATAAGTTTTAAACAAGTGTAAAAAAGAGAAGCAGAAGTACGGGAAGGGAAAGGGAAGGTCTGAGGTAGAAAGCAGGAGTAAATAAATAATAAAACAGATTACAGGTCCTTCCCAGGTTACAAAAGCCTGACTGATGTACAGCATGTACATATGAATGAGGATTTGGGAGATCAGTGGGATAGATTTGTCAGCTGCTGCAGGGCTGCAGGCATCTTCTGCTGCCTGGGAGTTCAGTTTTCAGCCATACTTCCGACTTGCAAATTGTCCAGGTTGTTGTCACAGGAACGGAACCCTGCTGTAACCTGTGTCGTCTAAGGTAAAAGGGAGTATAATGGAAAAATAAACAAATAATTGGTCTGGAAGGGCTGTATTTGACAAAAGCAGGATCATTATAAGGATCTACTGCTCATTAAGAGTGGGTCCAGAAGTTATTATGAGAAATACTTTTATTTGATGTTGAGTTGGGGATGTTGGCCAGTTTTTCAATGGGATTGGATGCAAAAGTAAGGAACCAATGCTTTCGCTTGAAAGTTTGGTCAGAGTTTGGTCCTTTGATGTGGATATTCATTTTTAGCCTGGAGAAAGATATGTTCACCTGGGATTAAAGGGAGTTGGGTTCAGATTCACCAGAATTCTGTCAGAGTTTAAAGGTCTGCTTTGTGTAGACAGATTGTATAAGCTTAGTTATATGGCAGAATTTACATTCTTTTGCTGCCACAATGTTGAACTCAACTTAGTTTCTTGAAAATTCCAGAATCCAATTGTGATGTTGATAGAAGGAAGGGATAACTTGCATTTATATAATGTCTTTCATGTTCTCAGGAAGTTCAAGAGCACTTCACAGGCAATGGTTTACTTTTGATGTACAATCACTCTTGTTATAAAGTAAATGTAGCAGCTTTGGTACATTCTGCATTCAGCTGAACAAGCAGCTGGTGTCTTGGTTCAAGTTATTAACTGAAAGAAGAGGGATCCAACAACACAAACACGCCCCAACACTGCACAGAATTGTCAGTCAGGATTATAGGGGCAAATCCTGGCAAGGACTTGATCTCAGTGTCTTTGGCTTAGAAATGCAAGTGCTAACAAATGAGCAAAACTGACAAATTTATTGGAGGACTGAATTACTGTAGCAGCTAACTGTGGATTTAGAATATGATGAATGTTTTTCCTAAATAAAAATTTTGCATTTTGGGCCCTGATCCAAAATTATACCTTGAATACCTTCAGTTCTTCCTATTCCACTCTAATGTGCACAGATGTACCCTGGCTTAATTGCTATATTTGCAATTACTTTATGCCGGTATTGATCCTAACTTTGAATATACAGAAGAATTGAGCAGCCACCAATCCCTATTGTGGAAAATTCTAATGATTTACAATCCTCTCAGCAAAGAAACATCACCTCATCTTTGACCTAAATGGTTGACCTTTTATTCTAAGACTATGCCCCCTGGTTCTGGACTGTCCAGAGAGAGGAAATGACCTCTGTGCATCTACTTTGTGAATTCCTCTCAGAATCTTGTACATTTAAGTGAGACTACGTCACATTCTTCGAAGCTCCAGTGAGTATAGACCTGGCTTTGTTAAATGATTTTGACTGCCCTTCAAAAGAAAATCCTGCTGGTGCTCTCTGATAGAACTTGCACCTGAAGTGTGGTTTTTTTGTTCAAATTGCACTTGTTCACAAAACTATAATATAAATTACCTTTGGAATAGGAAAAATAACATCTAGTAGACTGATTCCGTTTTGTAAGTAACTTTCCTTAGTTAGCTTCTTTGTTTTATTTGTTGTCTGTGGTATCTAGAAAGAAATATTTGAGACATAAATAAAGCCAAAGAAAAGATGCAGCTTCTCAGAATATTGATTGAAACAGTCAACATTCTTTTAATTGGTTACTTGCAGCAAGTGCCTATCTATGCACAGGAAAATTTGACTTGGGCAGTGATATGGTTAGACACTAAAACCCACTAAAGCCAGGAAGGATAGATTTCCTATCTACTACATTCTGCACATACTTCTGGGTTCACGGTTTGGTAAGTTTAGTTCTAAGTGTTTCCCTCTTTCTGCCACAGCCTCAGATTGAAAGCTACCATGAGTATTCAGCCTATAATAGGTGCTGTCCATCACTTTGAAATTGTCAAAAGGCCTTCAGTTAGATATTTGCAGATGAAACTACCTGTGGATTATGCTGAGGGGGAGAAATTATCAATGAAATTTAGGCTTAATTGACTGTCTAGGACCTTGGCCCAGTCCTCAGATTTTCACACAATGCCACAGTGAACCTTTTGACCGAAAGTTAAACTCACCATGATATTGAAATTCATCTTGGGCAGTGGAATAAGATGGGCACTGCTAGATTGGCCAGCCATTGCAACCAGAGGAACTGAACACTGGGTGCTGTACTTAACAGGCAGTGTTCTGACATCACCTCTTTTCTATCTCCATGTGCTCTGTGATTCCACTGGATGGAATTTATTAATTTAGCACAGGTCCCTTTGCCAGTGTCAGCAACAAAATCCAGTGTAACACTTAAGACATTCTGTAGCACATACACACAGACTCCAGTTTTGTCAAAATGCATGATCATCTGTAACTTTCGGTGTTCAGTATTTTCGAGCAAAAGCTTTTGAAACAGTTTAATGATAAAGAGTATTATGGCTGCTATGCACCTTAATTACAACAAATGGCTTGTAAACTCTTTTGCCTCCTCACTCCGCTATCCCTTGGCAAGATACTGAATTAGTTCACACTAGCACTGTCCAGACCAAGTCAAGTCAATGGTTCATGGTTACTATAACAACTAAATATGTCATTTATTTAGCTCATGGTTAATTTCCTTTCTGGATTTTAAGGCATGTTTTAGTTTGGAAAATCTTTAGTACAGGAGAAAAACCCTCATTCCCCAACATGAAAGCAGTATAGGTGGATGGAGACCAGAGAGGAGAGCCAGGAGGGAGAGAAACAAAGCTAGAAGTGGAAGTTCGAAACATAGTACACAAAATAAATAGGCAGTAGAAACTAAAGCAGGTGCAAATAGGGTCAGAAAAATGTTAAAAAGCCAGATTTAAAGGCACTGCATCTGAATGCACACTGCATTATGTTGGATGAATTAACAGCGTGAATAGTAGTGAATGTACAATCTAACAGCCATTTTACGGAAATATGGCTGTGTGGTGATCAAAACTAGGAAGTAAGTATTCCAGCAACAAGCAATCTGCAGGAGGAACTCAGCAGCATCTGTGGGGGTAAGGAATTGTCAGCATTTCAGGTCGAAACCCTGCATCAGGACTGAGAGCAGAGAGAGGAGCTAGCCAGTATAAAGAGGAGAAGGGGAGTGGTGAGGCAGAAGTCCAAGGTGATTCGTGGGCTGAAGAAGGGAGAAAGGTGACAGGCAGGTTGCACAGAGGAGGGGAGGGGGGGAGCTGGAGTTGGGAGACATTTGGCAGGTGGATGACAAATCTCTTGTGTCTCCAGTTAATATTTCAGGATATTCAGCATTCGGGAAGGACAGGTAAAAGGGGAAAGGAGATGGGGTAGAACTGTTGATGAGATATGACATTAGTACAGTGGTTTGAAAGGATCTTGGCTCAGCAGAAGATGGTGGATCTAAGAAGGGGACAGAAAATATTGGCGGAAGCCATTGAACAGTTGTTGTGATGTAGGGCACAGTATAAATGAGAAAATTAGAGGTGCATGCAAAGGGTGTAACATGGTAATCATGGGAGGCTTTAATCTACTTATAGACTGGGCAAGTCAGTGCAAGTAGAGGATGAACTCCTGGAATGTATACAAGGTGCATTTCTTTATAAATATGTTGGGGAACCAACCTAGGAACAGGCTATACTAGTAGATCTAGTACTGCACAGTGAGAAAGAGTTGATTAATCACGTTGTAGAGGGACCCTGAGGAAAGAGTGACTATAAGGTGATAAAATGAAATTAAATATGAATATGATATAGTTCAACCTGAACAAAGGAAACTATGAAAGTATGAGAGGTAAATTGGTTGTGGTAGATTGGGAAACAAAATTGAAAGCTACAAACGTGCACAGGCAGTACTCAGATTTCAAGAAATTATACATGATTTCCTAGAAATATACAATCCTTTGAGGCACAAAACCTCAGCAGCAAAAGTCATCTGACCATGCCTGAAAATTAAAAATAGTATTAAATCTAAGGAATGGGCTGATAAGGTTGTTGGAAAGGCAGTAAGACTGAGGAATAAGGGTGTTTTGGAATTCAGCAGCAAAGTTCATAAAGAAGGGGAAAATAAAATAAAAGGTTAACCAGGGAGGAACCAAAACAGGCCATGAGATCTTCTATGAGTATGTAGAAAGAAAAAGACCAGCGAGGGAAAATGTAGGTTCCTAAAAGAGAGAAAAGGGGGAATTTATATTGGAAAATAAAGAAATGGCAGAGGAATTACAAAAATAATTTATGTCAGTCTTCACAGTTGCAGATTCAGAAAATCTCAGAAATAATGAAGAACCAAGGGTCCAGAGCAAATGAGGAAATAAGAGAAATAGATTTTAGTGAAGAAGGACTACTGGAGAAGTGAATAAGCTGAAAATGGATAAATTCCAAAACCTACATCCCAGAGCTTTGAAAGAGGTGGCTATAGAGATGGTGGATGCTGTGTTTGTTGTCTTCCAAAATTCTATAGATTATGGAATATTTCATGCAGATTAGGGAATGGCAAATATGACTCCACCATTTAAGAAAGAAAGGGTTGATAAATCAGGGAACTACTGACTTATTTAGCCTGATATTAGGAAAATGCTGAAAGGGAAATCATGTTTGTTTACTCTATCTGAGTTCTCTGAGGATGTATGTAGTGAAGTAGATGAGGGGGAGCCAGTGAATGGCTTTTCAGAAGGCTTTTGATAGAGTCCCACACAAGGTTAGAGCATGTGGTATTGGGGGTAACACACTAGCATAGACCGAGAGTTAGTTTAACAGATAGAAAACAGAATAGCAATAAAGGGGTCCTTCTTCTCAGGTTGGCAGGTTATGACATAGGGGGTACCATGGGGGTCAGAGCTTGGGCCCCAAATATTCACATCTATATCGATGGTTTGGCTGAGGGGTCCAAATGTAATATTTACAAATTTTTATGATAATGTGAAAGTAAGTCGGAATTTGAATACATAGAACAGTACAGCACAGGAATAGGCCCTTTGGCCGACCATATCTATATCAACCATGATGCCAATCTGAAGTAATCCCACCTGCCTGCACATGGTTCTTATCCCTTTATCCCCTGCCTGTTCATGTGTTTTCAAACTGCCTCTTAAACGTTGCCATATATCTGCTTCTATCATCTCCCCTTGCAGCTACCAAGTTCAGGCACCTACCATTCCCTATATCAAAAAACTTGCCTCGCAAATCTCCTATAAACTTTCTCCTTCTCATCTTAAACTTATGCCCTCTAGTATTTGACATTTCCACCCTGGAAGAAAGACTCTGACTACCTACCCTATCTATGCCCCTCATAATTTTATAAACTTCTGTCAAGTCAACCCTCAGCCTCCAATGCTCCAAAGAAAATAACTCAAGTTTGTCCAAAACTTCTGTCAAGTCGACCCTCAGCCTCCAATGCTCCAAAGAAAATAACTCAAGTTTTTCCAAACTCTCCTTATTGACAACATCCTGGTGAATCTCTCCTGCACACTCTCCAAAACCTCCACATCCTTCCTAAAGTGTGGTGACCAGAACAGCATACAGTACTCCAAATGTGGCCTAACCAAAGTTTTATACAGCTGCAGTGTGACTTCCCAACATTTATACTCAATACCCCAACCAATGAAGGCAAGCTTGCTGTACGCCTTCTTTACCACCATATTCCATTTGTCTTGCTACTTTCAGGGAGCTATAAACTTGCACCTCAAGATCCCTCTGTACATCAATGCTCCTAAGGGTCTTGTCTTGCCATTTACTGTATACTTTTTATTTGCATTCGATCTCCCAAAATGCATTACCTCACACTTGTCTGGGTTAAGCTCCATCTGCTATTTCTCTGCTCAAATATCCAACTGATCTATATCCTGCTGTATCCTTTGACAACCTTCCCTGTTATTCACAATTCCACCAATCTTCATGTCATCTGCAAACTTACTAATCAGACCACCTATATTTTCATCCAGATATATATTAGAAACAACAGAGGTCCTAGCACTGATTCTTGCAGAACCCTGTTGGTCACAGACCTCCAGTCGACCCCCCCCCCCCCCCCACCACTATCCCCTGTCTTCTATTTGTATGCAATTTACACAATTCACCATAGATCCCATGTGATCAGTAATGATGCAGATAGCTTCAAAGGGATATGGATAGGCTAAGTGAGTGGGCAACAAAATGGCAGGTCGAGTACAGCACGAAGAAATGTAAGGTTATCCATTTTGGTAGTAAAAACAGAGTAGCGTTTAAATGGTGAGAAATTGGAGAAACATTGATATTTAGAGAAATCTGTTGTCCATGTGCACAATCATTGAAAGCTAACATGCATGTGTATCAGTCACTAAGGAAGGCAAATGGAAGGTTGGCCTTTATTGCTAGGTTTGTGTAATAATAGTTGACATGTCATATTAAAATTATACAGGACCTTGCTGAGATTGCATCTGGAGTATTGTGTACAAATTTGCTCTCCATTCCTGAAAAAAGGATATTATTATAGTGGGAGTGCAGCGAAGATTTACCAGACAGACTCCTGGGATGACGGGTCTGTCATATGAGAAGAGATAGAGTAGTCCAGGCCTTTAAGAATTTAGAGGAATGAGAGGTGATCTCATTGAAACATACAACATTCTTAGAGGACTCAATGAAGTAGGTGTGGAGAGGATATTTCCCTGGCTGAGGAGGTTAGAACTGGGTCTCAAAATAAGGGGTTGGGCAACTGGGACTGAAATGAGGAGAAGTTTCAAAAGGTTCTGACTGGTTGGAATCCTGTATCCCAGAATACTGTGAAAGTTCAGTCATTCATTATGGTCCAAGCAGAGATGTGTGAATAGGACACGATAGAAGGACAACATGATCTTAGTGAATGGTGGAGCAGACACAAGGACCTGAATAGCTGCTCCTGCTCCAGTTTCTTATGTTCTTATATTCTGATACATGCTCAGCGGGTGAAGAGGCCACTGGAAAATGTGAGTGACTTCATACTGAAGATATTGATAAATTATTCATAGTATTGAAGTAGTTTGCTGCCAATAAGACTGCACTCAGATTAATGAATAATCACATCCAAACATCTGATCTTTCATTGGTGTCAGGAAATCTTGCTGACAGGCATAACACTATGTTTGTTCCGCTTTGTCAAAGAATAAGCTTTTATTTTATCTCCAATGATCATAATGCCAAAGTCATTTACTACCTCATTAATTTTCTTTTGAAATTAATTTCCACCTTGTTGGTTTGTACAGAGTTTGAGATTTATATAGGCTTTTAGTTGAAAAAAAATTGCTCCTAATTTAGCTAATTGGATGGTAAACTTTCTCCTCCTAACATTACATGTTGGCTGAGTGAAATCCAATTGGAGAAATGCTGAGTCCACCTCACCCTCTTCAGGAACAGTCCTGGAGATTGTCAAGGATAGGGTTTTGCTCTATGTCTTGGGAATTGATGCAAAGTGACTTTTTTTCAAGAAATAGCTTTAAAATAAAAAGACTTTTAAGAGCATATGAATTAATAGGAGGTGTAGGTCATAGAATCCATCAAGCCTGATCCACCATTAAGTAAGATCATGGCTGATCCTATACCCATGGTAGCAGAGTGGTTGGGTTTCTGGAGTGGCTGACCAGGGTTCTGGGCCATTGAGCCAGAGACATGAGTTCAAATTTCATTGAGGCAGCTAGGGAATTTATATTTAAGTAATTAAATAAATCTGCATTTAAAACATAAATAGTTTCTGCATTGATGAGTGTGAAACTACGTAACCAATATGTGATTCCAGACCATTCAATGTGATTTAAAAAACAGAAAATACTAGGAATACTCAGGTCAGGCAGCACTGGGGAAAGAGAAACAGAGTTAATGTTTCAGGTCTGAGACCCTTCCTCAGAACTGGGAAAGAGTTCTTAATTCTGATGAAGGGTCTCAGACCTGAAATGTTAATTGTTTCTCTTTCTACAGATACTGCCTGACCTGCTGAGTGTTTCACCATTTTCTGTTTTTATTTCAGATTTCCAGTATCTGCAGTATTTTTTCTTTTTCCCCATTAGTGTGGTTGATATTTAACTCCCTCTTCAGTTCAGGGGGAATTGGAAAATGGGTAATGCATGAGCAACTTCATGTGAACAAACAAATTAACAAAAATACCTAGTCAATTTTCCTGCCCAATCCCCATATCCTCTGATTCCCTTCATCACTAAATAAAACATTTCAGTCTCAGCCTGGAGCATCTACTGCTCTTCTGAAGTTGAAAATTCTGAACTTCATTAATCTCTGTGGTAAAAACAATATTCTCCTCTTCTTAGTCCTAAATTGCTGAGCCTCCTATGAGACAATATTCTGGGTTCTGAAGCTCAAGAAAATTGCCCCTTAGCATCAACCCAGTCCTTCTTGGAATCTTGCATTTTTCATAAGGTTAATCTAACTCAATCTCCCCTCAACAGGACAGCTCCTCATCTTCAGGATCAATCCAATAAATCTATGCCACAATGACTCCAGGGCATGTATGTCTTTTTTCGATATTGAAACTAAAACATACATGGTATCCAAATGAAATCTCACCAAAACCCTGTACAGTTTCTTTCTTTGATATCCCAACCACCTTAGGATAAAAATGAACATATCATTTACCACCTTAATTGCTTGGTATAACTATAAGTTTACTTTGTGTAACTGTAAGTTTACTTTGTTTCTCATGAACCAACATACCAAGATCACACTGTTCACATTTACTATTTTCTCACTGTTTGGAAACTATCTTGCTTTTCCATTTTTCCAGCCAAAAGTACATATTCCTCCATTTTCTGCTATTATATTCTACTTGTTGCTGTCTTGCCATTCTTGCTTAATCTGTCTAATGTCACTTTGGATACATTTTGCATCTTCCTCACAATTGTTTTTCACATAGTGCTATATCATCAGCACATTTGGATATATTGTCTTTTTGTCTGTCAGTAATATAAATTGTGAATAAAGGAGGGTTCTGTGCTGATCCCCGGGCTCCCCATTACTATCATTGTACCAACATGGAAAAGGTATCCTTTTCTGTCCTTTAATCAATTCTCTAGGCACATTAATATGTTATCCTGATTTGGTGAACCCTTGTGTAACAAAATCTTGTATGATACCTTATCAAATGCCTTTTGAAAATCCATACATGTTACATTCATTGGTTCTCCCTTATCTGCCAGTTACATCCTCAAAATTATTAGATTTGTAAAATATGCTTCACCGTTCATAAAACCATATTGATTCTGCCTAATTATATTATTCTTAAGTGCCCCATTACTACTTCCTTCATAATTAATGCATTTTGTGGACAGCAGATGTCAGACTGCTTGGATCCTATATTTTTTCTCAACTTCCTTCCTTCAATAGCAGCTTTAATTTACCTACCTTCCAATCTGCTGGGGCTCTTCCAGAATCCAGTGAATTTTGGAAGATCATCTCTAATCTATGCTGCCACCTCCTTTGAAATCCTGATGTGTAAGCTCTCAGATCCAGGAGATTTGCCAGCTTTTGTTTTCCATAATTTCACCAGTATTTTCTCCTAAGTGATATTAACCCAAAATGTTGACCATCACTTTGCCTCCATGGATGTTGCTTGATCCGCTGAGTTCTTCCAGTATCTGTAGTCTTTTGTGCCTCCACTCTCATTAGACCCTCCATTAATTTTCCTCCACTTCCCCGAAATTGATTTTGTCTTCTGCATTGAAAACAAATACAAACATTTCTTTTTAGTCCATAATTTCTCCTGTCATTACTTTCATGGGACCCTCTTGTTGTCTTGGTGAAGCAGCCAGCATAATCAAAGACCCCACCCACCCGGGACATTCTCTCTTCTCTCCTCTTCCATCGGGTAGAAGATACAGGAGCCTGAGGGCACGTACCACCAGACTTAAGGACAGCTTCTACCCCACAGTGATAAGACTATTGAACAGTTCCCTTATACAATGAGATGGACTATGACCTATGACCTCGTGACCTCATGATCTACCTTGTTGTGACCTTGCACCTTATTGCACTGCACTTTCTCTGTAGCTGTGACACTTTACTCTGTACTGTTACTGTTTTTTTTACCTGTACTTCATCAATGCACTCTGTACTAACTTGATGTAACTGCACTGTGTAATGAATTGTCCTGTAAGATCGGTTTGTAAGACAAGTTTTTCACTGTACCTCGGTACAAGTGACAATAATAAACCAATACCAATACCAATACTCTTTTTACATGTTGTGGAAGCTCATATGATCTTTTATTATATTTCTTGTTAGTGAACTCTCACAATTTATCTTCTCCCTTTTTACCATGTTTTGGCTATTTGTTGTGCTTCTTAATACTTTTGCAATCCTCAGGACTGACATTTTTCTAGGCAACATTATAAATATTTTTTAATCCAATGCGAACCTTAACCCCCATAATTATCCATTGATCAATCACCTTTGCTCATGAAGTCTTTATTCCTCGATGGAATGTGCGTTTATTGATGATTTTTGCTTTATTTTTATTTTTTCTTACTCTTGATGTCTGGCAAAAATTTTTGTCTAATTTCCACATCTTCATGATCCATTGCAGCACTCACCCTAAAGTAAAAAACAAACTGCTCGACGAACTCAGTGAGTCAGGCAGCATCTGTGGAGGGAAATGGAAAGTTGATGTTTTGGGTCAAGACCCTTCATCCAGTCTCTCACCCCAAAGTAACTGGTTTTATTTAAGTTCTGGACTCCAGTTTCCTTCCAATCTTGTCTCTGATCAGTCTTTGGGATATCTCAAAGCACTACAGATTTTGAGGTGCAGTCTCTTTTGTAATGAAGGAAACATAGCAGCCAAATGATGCACAGCAAACTTCCACAACAGCAGTGTAAAAGTGACTAAATCTTTTATTCAGCTTGCTGGCTGAGAGAACACCCCTGCTTTTTCTTTAAAATGGTGCCATGGGATCATTTGCATCTTTGTGAATTGGCAGACTGAACTTGGTTTAACATTTTCATATAACAATGCAACACTCCCTCAATACTGCACTGTAGGGCCAGCTAAAATATAGGGGTCAAGTCTCCAGATTGGGAACTGACAACAGAAATTTTGTGAAGTTGGAGGGAGTTCTGTTGTCTGAAGCAGAGCTGGTGCTCAGTTAATGTGATGAAATAGCTAAGTGTCATCACTCGATGCTCCAGATATGCTGAAGAGCCCAACTTAAGAATTTGCAGAACTTTGTTATACAGGCATTTATATAGAGCTTTAAAAAAAATAAGAAAAATTGTTATTATATGTCATTGGGTATAGTACAGTTTCTCATGCAAATGCTATTTTTAACTCTCTGTCTGACAGAAATAATGTCTGGGGCTGTTTTTGAATGAATGTATGATGTAGATGTCCTTCTTCAAAAGTTGAGTTGCTCTATCAACTCTGCCTGTAGCTCTAAGAATACATCCTTATCAAGGCTGCTCCAATTCCTTACATATCACACTGCAAGATGCATTTCCACAGCTGCAGACCTATGACTGATCTTTAGCTGTGGTTTTGTTGAAACCAACTCAACCCAGTACCAGAGAAATTTATGGGAATTGAGCAAATTGGAATCTTGAAATTGGGATGGGCAGTAAAAACTCTTGCAACACAAGCTGTCCTCCCAAAGAGATAAACATTTACAACATGAACGTGCTGTCCTGTCCATTAATGTAATTCATTGAATTTGGAATTTGCACATGATAAACTTGCTGCATTTTTCCTGCCTCCCTTGACAATTAGGCAATTTGGAAAAGCTAGGATCCAGAATTCTAATCTGAACAGTTACTGTCTTATATCTGTGATCCATGACATCTATGAAATGGAACAAGACTTCAAAGATTAGCAAATGCTCCCCAACATTGCACAAAAAGGACAACATCTGTCAAATTTTCCATTCACTTGTACAGAGCTACTTAACCAAAATAAGTCAATGTACTTGAAGCCAAGGATGCTGAGAATTTAGAAACAAAGTTTTAAATATGTCCATACAAAATCAATTTGTTCTCCTGAATTGTTTTAATATTCATCTTCAGGGAAAGCAAAACAATGTAAAAAGTACAGAATACAATAACATGAGCAGTTAAGTTGTCTGTATTGCTTTATCTGGTGTCAATATATTAAAAAATATGGATTATTTAAACACCAGTAGGAACAGTAAAGAGCAAACATCTCTTTCAGCTGTCCTACTTTGCCAGCTTAATTGCTGTAATCTGTCTGAAAATATGTAAAGAACTGCATAATGAAAAAAAATTGCTTGAAAACAAATAAACAAAAAGCCTTTTTCAGAATGTTTGAACTCTGGATCTTAGAATGTGATAAGTACACAGCCTTGAGAAACAAGGTCCTGGACCTGAAATATTGACTGTTTCTCCCTCCACAGATACAGCCCAACCTGCTGAGTGTTTCCAGCATTTTTTTGTTTTTACTTCAGTCTTCCTCAGATAACCAATTATGAAAACCTGATGCACTTCATAGCAATGCTTTGGTATTAAAACAAAATTTGCCTTATTATTCAGGTTCCAGGACTCAAGTGAAGTATTGAGGGAATGCTACATTGTAAGAGCTGGCCTCTTTTTAGTATTCAACAGCAGCTCATGGTCCAGTATTTGACACTATTTTAAAGAAGAGCAGGGGAGTTATTCCAAGGGTCCTGGACAATATTCTTTTCCTCTGTCAGCATTTCATAAATTGTTTATCTGGTTATTATCATGTTGGTGTTGTGAAGCACAATTGGCTGTCATGATTTCTATATTAAAATAGTGACAATGTTAAAAAAGTATTTAATTGGCTATAATATGCTGTGAGATATTTTGAAAGAAATTTGGATGGTGCTGCACAAATGCAAGATTTGATTTTCTTGTTTACTTCTTTAACAATGTTTTTTCAATGGGCTGGATTTTACTGTGAGCTTTAGGAGACTAGGATCTGCTCTCAGACTTCCTATAGTACTCATTTTTACCTTTCCAGTGCCAGAGAAGTTATGTTGCAGCATCTAATCCTTTAGACTTGAATGGATGAATCCATTCAATCCACACAATGTTTCTGTGATGTGCTGAGCTGTGTCCACAACTCCCTGCAGTTTCTGGCAGAGCAGTTGCCATACCAAGCCGTGATGTATCCAGATAGGATGCTTTCTATGGTGCATTGATAAAAATTGGTGAGTGTCAAAGGGGACATGCCAAATTTCTTTAGTTTCCTGAGGAAGTAGAGACGCTGGTGAGCTTTCTTGGCCAAGGCGTCTACATGGTTGGACTAGGACAGACTATTGGTGATGTTCACTCCTGGGAACTTGAAGCTCTCAACCCTCTTCACTTAGCACCTAAATCTTTGTCTGCACTGTTTCTGTTGCACCTGCCCATCACGATTAAATGTACATTGATTTATAGTTGATTTTCTCAGCTTCAAGGTGGTTGGTGTCAGTCTCCACAGCTACGGTCACTTCAGGCCTGCTCAACTGAAACCTGCTGATCTCAGTTTTTTGGTGCTGTCTCTCATCCAAATCTCCCAAATTCTTTCATCCATGTCTCATAGAGTCATAGAGTCTTGCAGTATAGAAACAGGCCCTTTGGCTTACCATACCCACGCCAACCTTTTTGCCCACCTACATTAATCCCATTTGCCTTTATGAGGACCGTATCCTTCTTTGCCTTGCATATTTGTGACTGTCAAAGTGCCTCTTAAACATGTTAATTGCACCTGACTCCACCAGTTCCTCTGGTAGTGCATCCTAGATATCAACCACTCTCTTTCTCACTCCTTTTGTTTTCACTATCCTTATGAAAGGACAGAAGGAAATATGAAATTTGTTCCCACTTTTCACAGTGGCTGGAACTGTGGCTTTTTTACTTGGGTGAGATTCCTGGAAAAGCTGATATTGGAAATTAGAATGTAATTCTCTTGCCTGACATTCCTGTCACCCATCACATTTCATGCCAACCCACTCCTGCTTCCCCCTGTGCCTGTGATGCTGTGACTTCTTGTTGCAACCTGACTCCTGAACTGTCACCTTTCCCTTGCTTCCTAATGTTGTCCCACCCTTGAATAAAATCTCAGTGCCCCCCTTGAAGCTATCACTTGGAAAGTGGCAGTGGGAAGCCTTCTAAACATGTATTACTTTTATTCCATAATAATATAATGAGGCATTAAAAGCTGTCACTGTTTGAAATTATTATTAATGCAAATATTAGCTTCTGATTGTTTTATCTTAAGCAGGCAACCAGAGGACAGGGCATTCAGTTCTGACATTATCAGCTTGAAGAGATTGTGCAGAAATGCTTTTGATCATTTTTTAAGTTATTTAAATTTGCTTCACAACTGCATTTTTTGAAAAACATTTCTTATCATAACAAATTTTGAAGCCTTTGAATGGAGTTAGTTGAGCAGAAATACTCTAGCAATAGCAAAGAAAATGAAAATATTTTGCCATATGGGAATGTATAAGTTAGTGCAGCATTTAAACTATTAATTATTTACTCGAGGAAATAATTAAGTTCAAGAACTGTTGTAAAGCCCTATGTTGTCATTGCTACTGTTTATTCCAATTTTTATTGTTCAATTAATGTGCCTGGCCCTTAAACCCAGAGTGATGGACTCATTCTTTTACTCCCTGAGGAAAAGCATAAGGTTGCAAGACAAACTCAGCATATGGAGACAAAGCAAGATGGATTTATGGATTGCTGTTTTATCTCTGGGGTTTGATGTTAAGCTGCCTTGATATTAAGGCAACAAAAAGGAAGAAAAAATCCTTTAATGGAGTATTATGAATGAGAACAATAATGATCCACAAAAACTGGCTATGTTCTTTTAAACTACTTACTGTGGTATTTTAAAAAATGTTGAGCTGTCATGCCAGCCAATTGCCTTTTAAGCTTTTAGAAGTATTCAGATTATGGTTGTTATTGCAGGGTATTACAATTAAATAACTACTATTGACCTGTCAGCTGATACTATTACGGTTATACCCTAATGTTTCTCTCTTCTACATCACAAATACATCATTTAAAAAAATCGGTTGTTGTCATGCAGCTGTTAGCATCTCCCATTCATCCAGGTAATGCCTGTGGGTTTCAGCAAGTATTTGAGCTGTTTCTGTAGGCCTTTCCTCAGTTAATCGAGCTTGCCCATGAGTTTTTCCAACACCTACTCTCTTGCTTTTGTAAAATAGCATTAACAAGTACTGTTCTAACAATGGAAATAGGTCATGAGTGTTATTTAACAAGACCTTTCATACTCCCAGGTTGCTCTCAGCAGTGATACATTGGACCTAAGGGAAGCTTGGGATACTTTTTGGGAATAGATGATCTGAGACACCTATCTATTCTCTCACAAAATGGAGCAGTACTATTAGAAAGAAACTAGTGGGGGAGCAGAAGATGCTCATATAGATAATATCTGATGGTATAGAGAAGCAGCAGGATTAGAATTACCAATCAATTCCTTTGGCTCCAGTCATCTTCCAAATTTTAAATGGCCTTCCTATCTCTGTTCCAGTTTGGATACATTGCTCACATCAGGAGAACCAGATTGAATGTTAAACTTGAATAGGAAAGTGATAGAATATATCTTTGAGAATGTGGTCAACAAAGATAACACTGATCTTTGTTCAGTGTCAGTAGTTTGAAGATACAGTGTTCAAGTGAAATTATAAAGTAGAATTAAACTGAACACAATAAAGAACATAGAATTAAACAAGTCAGGAAGTTGCTTCAGGCTCTCCCACAGATTTTTTTTGTACTTCGGTATGGAACAATATCAAAAATATATTTCTTTCATTGCAAATATTTTTTCCATTTAGTTCTTGAGATGTTACCAGTTTCTCTCAATTTGGATTCTGTACTGGCCCACGTTCTGCAGCCAGCAGTTAATAAGTAGTGCTAGCCATTAACTTGTGTTTATCGACAAACTTTCTTCAGACATTTGGCTTGAAACTTGGAGCTATTAGAAATCCAAAACAAAATGTCAGTCGCTACAGAGGACAGGAGACTCGTGCGAACGGGGCAAACAACTGCCTGTCTCATTAAACAATTGCAGAAACGTTACTGGGACCTGTGGCATGTGAAACAAGAAATTAGAATCATTAACATACCATGTACAGGAAACAAAGAGGGTGAAGGAAAAAATATCAAGACACAGATAAACGGAGAGTTGATTAATGGAGAAATTGAATCTGATTCAATGAAATCCACATTTGTAACAGTAACTTTCTATACTAGAGAAGTTGTCTAGCAGTAGTTCAGAATTATAAGGTGGGGTAGAATTCTCCTGCACTTGTATGGACAAAATCTCACCTTGAATTTGGATTATGTAGCGACAGTTTTGTGTGCTGTGTGCTTCCATTCCAGTAAAAAAAATTGTTAAGAAAAATCGTTTCACCTCTCTCAAAACCCACTGTATTCTTGTTTCATGCTCCTGCATATGCAGAGCCTCGACATTCACTGTGGCATCCAGCAATGCAGTGTGTGCCTGGACTCAACTACTGGGAATTTGGTTAAAGTACATGTGGCCCACAATGGTGCAGGCCACAGGCTCCAGCACTAAGAACATCCCTCTGTCACAGGTAGGCCCTGCTTAAGGAATATACTTGCCTGTCCTCATGGCTTTCCCTTAGGAGTTCCTAGGAAAGTTTTGAAAGGCATAAAACTGCAGATGCTGGAAACATAAAAGAAAAAGAGAAAATGCTGGAAATCCTCAGCAGGTCAGGCAGCATCTGTGGAGGGAGAAACAGAGTTAACGTTTCAGGTTGAGGACCACACCTTAGCTACCTGATCTGTGCTGAGATTACAGATTTCATCTTGGTGGGGATGTGAGAAAGATGGAAAACGGTATTCTGCTAAAGCTCTGCCAAGATGGAGGTGTATCTCTAATACCCTTCATTAACTCTTTGTAAAGGACCTTAACATCTTAGTGTTTATCTAGGGATAATTAAAAACTGACTCAACCTATGAAGCTAATTGAATCAAAATTAATTTGATTCAGGTTGATGAACAAGTGAATTGACTCTTCCTTGTAACAGACTTGGGGCAGCAGTAGTATTCCTGGCCCTGAGTCAGATGTTGTAGGTTCTTGGGACTCAAACAGAAAATGCTAGGCTGGCACTCCAGTGCAGTACTGCAAAATTGGAAGTGGTGCCTTCATTCAAATGTGACTTTAAACCAAAGCCCCATCCGCTCTTTCAGGTTGATGTTAAAATATCGCACAACCTTCTTTAGATGATGGACCATTACATTTGAAGGCCTAGTGAATATTTATTCCTTAACCTATGCAACTAATACAGATCTCGACCTTGTATTTACAGTGGCTGTGCACTTGCTGCATTAAGACAGTGAATACACTTCAGAAGTATTTCATTGGCTATCAGAAAGATAGAATGTAAGTTAGAGATTTTTTGGTCAAATCAAAGGTAGACACGTCATGCACTAAGTAATATTGCCTTAAGGTTAGAAGGAACATTGCCACATTGTCATGCACTTTACAGTCGAATTCCCACCTGATCATCAGATTCCACCCTCAATGACTCCTCATCCACCTCCCCCACCCAACTTGTTCCTAGCATTAATCAACTCCCCCCTCCCTTACCCACAATGATTTTCACTCCCTCAATTGTCTACATACTAGCCCAGATCCTAATACTTCAACCCCCACCCAAATCCTGAACCTGATATTATTCACATGTCTTGCACTGGCAAAGCGCCCAGTTGAAAGGCCTTGCCTTGTGTAGGGTCGCATGAGTAGTGTCCCAGATTATTTGCAGTTCTGAACTTCTTAGCAGTGGATCAATGAACAAAATGTACGTAGACCTGCCTTGCAGTGGCTGTTTAACACCCCTTTGTAGGAACCGCTCACTTCTTTAAAACAAACCAGTGCCTGCAGTTATCATGGGATGACTCAATGAAACACATAGCAAAGATTACTCTGTTAATCCAGCGTAGCGTGTTAAATAACAACCAACAGTTTCAACTAGCACTATTTCAAGGACACAGATTGTACAGAGATGCACTTTAAATTCTGCGTATTTTAATTTTGTGATATATTGACACGAGGGGAATTAAGTGAGGTAGTGACTGAGCAGGAAAGTGAGCTGGACGTACAGGATCAGTGGTGATCTAATTGAATGGCCCTAGCCTCGGGGTCATATGGACTACTCCAGCTTTTTCTTAAATTGTCCCATTCCAATTCTTATTTCCTAATTTCAGATTCTCCTTGCATTTTGATTTCTTTTCCTGGATCTGTGCCACAATTAAAGCATTGTTACCCAGTGTTTAATAATGTGGCATGCTCTAGTAACCAACATGTTAGAGGGAGCAGCAACGTCGACAGAGGCAGCAATGAGGGAAAGTCCTGACCAACATAGGGCAAGTACCAGGGGAGCACTCAGTGTCCATTAACTGCCCACTAACCAGAAGATTTGATTAAGCAGCACCTGTCAACTGGACCATCCCTATTCCCTGCCCACTGATCAACCCTCAAACCCCTGATTGCATCCCCCTGCCTGACCACCAACTACCACTCTCAACAGACTCCTCACAAACCTCCACTCCCCCCCCACTAGTCTAACATTCACCAACTCCCCACCACTATCCTAGACCCTCCCTCACAACAACCTTCACTCCCTTGTACATATTAGCCCAATGCTTCCAGCCCAACCTGAACTTAATTGATATCCTTTATATGCTTTGCATTGGTAAATCACTCAACCGAAAAGCCTTGCCTCAATCAGTGGCCGGTGAGTAGGGATTGTACAGTTGATAGATGCTGATTAATCAAATATTCTGTTTACTGACAGGTCACCCTGGGGCTTCATTGGTGCTGCCCCTCTTTTAGTGCTGTCCCTGGGCTCACGTACCATTTCACAGAGCTTTTGCTGTCTTACACAACAGTCATGTTATATGGTGCTGTATGACTGACACAGTAGAAAGGCATGATATGATACAACATAATCAAAATCTCATAAACATCCAGATTATCCTGAGGCTCATTGTTGAATAAAAGAACTGTAATAAACTCAGCACTTAAGTCTTCACTTTATGCCTTTTTAAAAACCTCTATATTTAGAGGGATGACTTGTATACGTGTCACATATCGAAGAGGAAATAGATTCATGCTTAAAATAAAGAACAATGGTATTTTCTTTGAAGAAAATGTGCTGCGGTCTTAGTTGTCTCATCCAACCTACCCCATTGCATAGCAGAACCATAAATATAGCCACTTAACTTGATGCACTTAATGAACTTTAACCATCAATTCAGAGCCATGTGACTTTTGTATTAAGGGCAGAGGGAATTTATTTATCTGTGTCCTTCAAAAGGTATTTGGATGTTTGGTAAGTCTCTTTCCATGCCGGCTATTTCTTTCATCGTGTTACTGTTATAATGGACAAGTTAGGAATTTAATAGTATCTCTCCAGAAGGATTGAATTACAAAGATTTATTTAGTTCAGAAACTAGAATATGCAGTGTTGAAACCAATAACTTATTGGGGAATGAAAGCCAGGAGTACACATCTATGAAATCAAAGGTGGTCAATTCTTTATACAGATCCTTCCCAGGTTACAAAAGGGTTCCGTTCCTGTGAACTGTTTGTAATCCCAACAGTTCGCAAGTTGGAAGTGCAGCCATGAACCGAGTTCCCACAAGGCAGAAGATGCCTGCAGCCCCGCAGCAGCCAATTACATGCGTTAAAGGGAGACATTTAAAGAATTCTTTTGATAAACAATTTCTGCCACATGCATGGTCATTTGACCAAACTGAATTGAGAAATAATGGAAGTCACTAAACTCAAGGATGGTTCAGTTTCAGTAGTGGATATTAAAGCAATTTAGGCCAGGATTTTGCTGCTAATGCTAGCAGTTGCAAATGTAAAATCTATTCAGAAACATTTTAAAACTCCAGCTTCAAATTTTCTTGGGAGTTTCAGGGTGGGAATTCTCCAGTGTTCAGGTCAAGGCAGGCACACTTCAGGTCGGCAATAGGAACCCTCCACTTGCAGACCAGATAGTGCAGTGACGACAGAAGCTAATTGTAGTCATCTGGCCCATTGCCTTTTTGACAAAGTATTTGTCAAGTTCTTAGGTGTTTCACAAAATTCTGTGAAACAAACCATGGTGAAGCAATTAATTTCGAGATGATATTATGACAAGTCATATCTGGTTTCTGTGATTTCCCAAGCATTTTAACTCACTAAAGACTGTATCATTTAATTCAGTTTATTGTTGGCATCCCTAATCTTTTCCTACCAGTTTGCTTTCAATGTTATCTGTAGTCTCTCTCAAATGCAGTGATTCATGTTTGTCTAATTCTTCTGAGCATTCTCTGAAGCTATTTAAGTGACCAAATGTTGGCAGATTATGTAATAACTCAGAGGTGTTATGTATGAGCACCATATGAAAAATGAAAAAAAAGAAACAAGACCACCCTACCCATCATCTCTTGGCTTTAAGGCAAAGGGAACATGTAATAATTGAGCAGGTATTGGAAAGATAAAGGTTGACAGAGTCATACAGCAAGAAGCAGGCCCTTTGGCCCACCATGTCCATGCTAACAATTGCACCCATCTGTACTAATTCCATTTGCCCTCATTAGACCCATAGCCTTATTTAGCTTGGCGATTCAGGTGCTTGTCTAGATGCTTCTTAAATGTTGTGAGAGTGTCTGCCTTCACTACCTCCTCAGGCAATGCACTTCAGATTCCAACCATGCTCTGTGTGAAAAAATTCCCCCTCAGATCCCCTCTAAACCTATCTCATAGGAATGTTGCATAAGTATTTAAAGGACTTTAATTATCTAAAGGCCATAAATTACTTGTTGTTTCTAAATTATGAAATTTTAGAATGTAAAATGTGTGAGAGTCTAACCTACATTTCTGGTATATATTTCTAAGAAAGAATTTTAAAACAGATAGAATTTCCCATTCATGAAGTATCCTGCCTCCACTTGGTGTCTCTTGATGGTCTGTAGCCGTAGATTTATTCTATGTGAGCTGCACTGATAAAGCCAGCGTTTAATGTCTGGTCCTAAGTGGCCTTGAGAAAGTTGTGATGTGGAGCATTCCTGAACCACTGCAGTCCATATGTACTCCCACAGCATCATGTGATAGAGAGTTCCAGGACTTTGGGTTAGTGATGTTGAAGGAATAGTGATATATTTCCGAATTAGGATGTATGTGACTTGCAGAAGAACTTGCAGATGGTGGTGTTTTCATTTTGCCTCCTGCTTTGTCTTTCTATAGGTGATGGTTTGCAGATGCTATTAAAATCGACTTGAAGAGTTGCTGCAGTATATCTTGTATATCAGTAAGGTACATGATTCGTGCTTGGGGGTGGGAAAGATACCAAAAATGACAGTAGGTCCATGAGGCTTTAATATTATTCATTAAAAATAAATGAAATATACTCAGCACCAGCTATGGGACGACAAATAATCCCTGGGAATCCCCCTAAGACCACCCCAACTCCAAGGCAACGACCCTTGATGTGGTCAGACATTTATGAGAAATGTGTTTTATTAGCTGTGATCAAATCCAGCTTTCATTCAGAGAGATTGAGAACCATTGTTGTGCAAGGTACATGTGGTTTAAGGAGTGAATGTTTAAGGAGATGGATGATGAGCAATCACTTGGGGTATTTTATCCTGCAGAGTGTGAAGTGTCTCCAGAGTTGTGGAGCTGCACTTATCTTGTCAAGTGGACAGTATTCCATCACACTCCTTCTGCCTGGAGATGCTTGAAGGTTTTGAGGTCAGGTGGTGAGTCACACCACAGGATAACCACCCTCTGACTTGCTTTTGAAACCATGTTATTAGTGGATGCTCCAGTTAAACTTCATAAAATCATAGAATTATAGAAACACTAAATCCATTTGCCCACATGAGGTCCATATCCCTCTATGATCACAAATCAAGACCTGGTCAACAGTGTTCCCCAAGGTGCAGATGGTTGAAGGTTCAATAATATCAATGCCATTAAATGTCTCCAGGATTCATTTAGAACTTTGATTGTTGGGAAGGGTCATTACATAGCACTTCTACAGTACACATTTGCCACCTAAGAATTTAACCCTAAATGTACACCAGGTTTTGCCCTATGAAGGCAAGACAGCTTCATTACCTGGAAAGTCACAAATGGAATAGAACACTTGATCAATGGAATTAAGCTCTTTTGTCTCTGTTTATACAAAGGCAATATGAGGAAAAGGATGTAATGGTCCTGGCATTGGTGAGGAAGTGATGCTTGATTGCATTGTTAATGATGATTACCATCACTTTTTGATGAATGAGATGTCACTTGGCTGTTGAGGCTGGATTGCCCTACATGTGGAAAAGACATACCTAAGCGATTTCCACTTTGCCTATTAGATGCCATTATTGTAGCTGTACTTGAACAGTTTGACTAGAGGTGAAGTTGGTTCTGGAGAATGCTTTCAAATCTACATATGGGATATACTTAGGTCCTGTAAATGTTTGCTGAATCTATTGTGGTGACCTCAGCTGTACTTTGCTCTATCCAATGTTCTCAGCTTTTTCTGTATATCAGATGAAGTAAAAAGAAACAGAAGACTTCTGTGACATTGAGGATCTCAGGGTGAGACAGAGATGGATTATCGACTCACACTTCTGTCTAAAGATGATTTCAAATGCTGTAGTCTTGTCTTTTTCACTTGCGTGGGCTCCACCAACATAGAAGGCGGGTATGATCATGAGCTTCTGTCTCCTGCTAGCTGTTTAATTGCCCGTCACCATTCATAACTGGATGTAGCAGCACCACAGAGTGTTACCCAGATGGGAGGTGATCTCACTGAAGCATAGAAGATTCTTCAATGGATTGACAGGGTAGATGCTGCAAGGTTGTTTCCTCTAGTTGGAGGGCCTAGAACTGGGAAGCGTGACCTTAGCTTTATGGACTGGTCATTTAGGGTTGAGGCAGAGAGAAACGTCTCTCTGAGAAGTTTATAAATTGTTGGGATCGTTACCCAGAGTGGAGTGGATGCTCTGTTATTGAATGTTTTCAAGACTGAGATTGGATATTTAAGGGAGTTGAGAGACATAGGAATTAGGAAGTAAAGTTTACATGGTAAATGATCAGACATGATGATTGAATGGCAGTGTGGATTCAAGCTGTTGCATGACTTACTCTGGCTTTGAATACATGTGTTCTCATTTTCTAATGACTGGTTTGGTTGTGGCATCACTAAACTGTATCTATACTGTGCTGCATCTGCTGTTCAGCATCCTTTGCCAGGTTGGAACATTATTTTTACATAAACCTACTTCTGCTTCTGGAATGCTGTTCAAAACTTCTCATTTATCCAGGATTGATAGAACAGGGGGTGTGCCAATCTTGGGAGTGGAGTACTATGGCTCTTTGCATCTCATTGATCCCAAGTTTTGTCCCCTTAAAGACCTTTTTTAAGTCAATTTGATTTAGCCCAACAGTAGCGCATAGAGTGCACGTCGTGTCCTTAATGTGAAAATCTGACCATATCTTCATGCAGGTGGCGAAGCAGTTAGTGTTACTGCCTCACAGGAACCCAGGTTTAATGCTGAACTCAGGTGAGGTCTGTGTGGAGTTTGTATGTTCTTCCCATGACTGCATGAGTTTCCTGCAGTTTCTTTGTACACCCCAAAGGCGTACTGGTAGGGTAACTAGTTGCTGTTAATTGCCCCTTAGTATTGGTTAAGTGGTAAAAGAATCAGAAAGGGATCGGGGCTATAGGGAAATGGGAGAGTTAGAATTGCTCTGCTTGGAGTCGGCATAAACTTATTAAGGGTGAAATCCAGATCTATTAAGATAAGATAAGATATCTTTATTAGTCACATGTACATTGAAACACACAGTGAAATGCATCTTTTGCGCAGAGTGTTCTGGGGGCAGCCCGCAAGTGTCACCACACTTCCAGCACACCATTACCAACAATCACTGCTATCATGCCTATTTAATTGGATGAACCAAATTCATTGAATCATAAAATGACTTCCTTTCTTGTTCAAGGACATAAACCTCTCTCCATCCCAGTTATTTTGTCCACCATTTCAATCTGGTACTGCCATTATCACCATCTTTGGTAATTATGTTTATATTCAGTCTTTTATTTAATTAACTGCATTTAAACTGCTCAGTGCTCGGATTTGAACTCTTGTCTTGAGACTGAAGCGTGATTTTCTGCCGGGAATGAGCCTGCATCTCAGTGCTTGAACGTGCTGTGATCACCACAGTGCTCAATTCCCTTAGCTTTGAATACCTTTGTTATTTTCTTTCCTTTCATTATGATCTTTGACTATCGTGATCGAGTAGACTGAGGGTCTAAAGGAATACTGAATGCCTGTAACACCTGCATGACACAGAGTCTGTGTAGAGCAAGTTAGCAGAGACCACATGCACCTCCACGCAAAGCAGCTGAAAGCCAATAAGCCTTGCCCACACCTGGTTACCCTTTCACTGGTCAGTTCACTATTGGGACACTGGATGTAGGTCTTTTCCCAATTTCTGTACTTGTTACTGTGGTCTTGAGAGGTCACTGAAATGGTGGACAAAACAACAGGGATGAAGGGAGGTTTATGTACTTGAAGTTTATGTTTCAATTAATTCAGTTCACCTCTTTAAATAGGTATGACATTGACTCAGCGATAGTTGGAGGTTTTGGGGTCTGGATATTACCCTTCATAATGCAGCATTAAAAATATTTTCTACTTGCAATAGCAACGAAGTTGACACTTCATGCTTATAAAGTGCTTTGTACATTATTTGAATATAAAAGCAAAATACTCCCAGTGCTGATTACCTAAAATTAGAAGCAGAAACTGCTGGAAATGCAGCAGGCCAAGCAACATCAGTGGAGTTTTCCTGTGAAACTGTCTCACTAAGTGTTTGCCACTTGTTCTTTTTTGATGTTACGTTATTCTATTTGTTCTAAGTCAGATACTCTGTAAATACCACTTAATTCCAAGAAATGCATAAAAGCTCTTTAGCAGCTGATCAACAGTGTCTGTTTCTGTCCCATTCTCCAACTCTACACTTGGGAGTAGGTCACTGTCTGATTATATGTATGTGTGTGCAGATAAAGTGAGGTGAGTACAATTGTTTTATAATGTACCAGTTAGTCCATGCAAAATGACTTAACTTAGTTATGTGATTGTAATCACCTTTTACACACTGCACAATCCTCAACCACTTTACTGGATGACTGATCCTGAATGTTTGAGCAGTGCTCCTTATCAGTGGGAAGTGCATGCATTTATAATCCTGGACCTGTAACAGTTACATGCTTCTAGGATTCTGAGTGAGTGTCAGTATTGACACGGGAAATCATGGAAAAATCCCTGACAGAATGTCCAAAATGTTGTGTTACAGAGGCTGTATGAAAGTGGGAAAGAAGTGGAATTGTTCTACCTTTTGTGAACAGTTCAGCTCGCCACATAAAGCATTTTTTTGTAATTGGTTCAATAAATTCATTTAAACTCAGCAGTAAATGAAAATCAAAACAAAACTGCAGATGTCTGAAATAAAAACAGAAAATGCATCTTTAATCTGAAATATTAACTCTGCTTCTCTTTTCACAAATTCTGCCTGACTCACTGTATTTCTGACATTTTTCTGCTTTTATTTTAAATGCAGCAGGATCCTTGGTTTAAGGAAAGTAGTTAATTGTAAACTAAACATACTTCATATCTAATTCTTGTTTATCCAGTTTTCAGTTCAAGTATTTGAATGTCTTCTTTTTCTGTAGTTACAATATACAGTGGTCATTTGTTCAGACCACTTGCATTTCTGTTTTCATTTACACTTATCCAATTAGTTAGTGCAGATATCTCTCAATTATTATTAACATGATGTTTGATCCTCTATTTGGATAACAACAAGATCTTTATTCTTTTGAACCTTAAGGATAAGCTTTTTTCTTGTTTTTGTCTAGTTGACATATTAGGAATAGTATAGGGAAGGGAGAGGAATAGTGTCATGTTTTGATATTCATTTGTTTGAAAAATACTTGCAGCTTCTATTTGAAACATTTCTGCTAAAGTTGGAAATCTAATTCTGAGGAGGTAATGTTGCAAGTCCTCATGAAAGAGATGGTGATGAGGGGAGGCATTTGGATTCCTGTATACATCTTACGCCATTTTCTTTGCACACTATTTGCGCAGACTTGGATAGGAAAGGTTTAGAAAGAGACGAGCTAAACATGGGGAATAGGACCAGTTCAAGTAGACAACTTGGTTGGCATGGATGAGTTGGGCCAAAGGGCCTGTTTTCCATGGTGTATAACTCTATGATTCTAAGAACGCAGGGTAAGATGGTGTTTGTTCTTGTGGAGGTGTGCTCCATGGGTGAGAGAACCAGCTTGAGTAAAAATGCAGTATGCATAGAAACTACACAAGATCAACTCTGAGAAAGTCTGGTGAAGACATTGATAGATGGTATATAGTTACAACTGTGAGGGTAACCTGTACGATCAGTTTGTAAGACAAGCTTTTCACTGTACCTCGGTACAAGTGACAATAATAAGCCAATACCAATACATGGGGCAGGTCACATTGTTTTGGGAGCCTGATGTTGGGAACGTACACAGATGTATTATTGTGAGTTCTATTGTGGGATGAGACAACTAGGCAGACAGACAAAAAGATTCAAGGATGTACTCAAAGTTTCCATGAAGAAGTGCACCATGTCCACTGACTCCTGGGAATTTCTGTCCCACGGCCACTCAAATTGGAGCAGGAACATTCAGGATGGCATTGAGAACCTGTAGACCATGCATCAGGAGCACTTGATGCATCCTTGCATAAGTAGCACAAAAAGACCACCATCTCACAAACTACCCATCTGCCTGCTGCATCAGCCACCTCCTGCCCCATGTGTGGAAGAAACTGCAGTCCTCACATTGACCCATTAGTTACCTAGGAACACACAAAACTGGAGTGAATGTAAAACATCTTTGATCCTGACAGACTGCCTAAGAAGGAGAAGACTGATCTATGGACAAGAATTCATATTTCCTCAATGACAGCAGGGGAATTTAGTTATATTTAGAATTAAAAAAGTATTAATAATGGTGAGCATAAAAATGTCATTTGATGATTAAAGAAAATCCTGCATGTTAATGTCTTTTTGGGAAAGAAAGTTGCCTATGGTTGACTTTAGACCACCAGCAATGTGGTTGACTCTTAACTGCAAGCACTCAATTCAAGGTCATTAAAGGAAGAACACTAGAATAGTAGGCTTGCAGCACAGAAGGGATTGATGAAATCTATGCTGTCCGTATCTTGTGAATAATAAAAAATAATTACATAATCTCAACTTCCTCCTCAGTAAACTACCAACTCCATCAAATGAAAATTCGCCATTTCTCAAAATATAAAATTGACTCTTATTGTACACTGATATTAAAATTAATTTTCTCTTTTCTTCCATTACTCAAATTATGCAAATAACCCAAACAAACACAAACCATGTAGCTGCCAGCCTGTATTTATTTCCTGATGTGCATTTGTAGAGAAGGTTGTGACAGCTTCTGACAAATTATAGATAGTGCAACGCACAATATGCTGAAGGAACTCTATGGAGGGAAATGGACAGTCGACATTTTGGGTCAAGACCCTCCAGACGCAGTCCAGGTGAAAGGTCTTGACCTGAAACGTCGACTGTCCATTTCCCTCCATAGATGCTGCCTGACCTGTTGAGTTTCTCCAGTGTTTTGTGTGTTGCTCTGATATTTGGATATAGTTTTTATCATGAAGCTGAAAGAATATGTAACATATAAAAACATAAATGGACTCATCTGCATCTTTCCCTTTTTCCTAATTATCTCTCCAACAATGCTCAAATGAATGTTTAAATTCAGAACTTTATTCAGAATTTTTTTCCACAGCTGAGTCCAGCCAGGATTTACTCATTTTTTTTGAACTTAGTATATAAAATCATAACTAAAAGAACCAGCAATATTATTTAGAATGCACTTCAAAATAGAAAAACCTACTTTGTCCTTCCTGCTTGAGAAGTTCCCCAATCGTGGATTGTCTCCTATGCAACTGCATTCAAGCTTTTTGTTAAACTTATCAATTGTAGTAATAAGTGTTGTGTTAATATGTACTTCTGAGGGATAGATTTGTCGGTAATTTTCCATTAGTGGACATGAGACTTACAAGCAGCATTAATCAACCTTGCAAAATCTGCCAGTCTTGTTGAGCGTAAAAGAAATTCCAGGCAGTGTTGCAAATTGGGAATTATTGCAAGTTACCTTGTTCAGTCTTTAACTGACCATGATACTTCTGAGAAACTGCATGAGCTTGAGGCACTAGCTTCCAATGGAAAAGCTATTGTTTGGATTCATGTGATCTTTGTGTCTCACATGGCATTCCATCCACTGTATGTACTAAGTAGGGAGACAAAATAAGTACCCTAAAGGATTTTAAAGATATACTTGGTTTTGCATCAACTAATTTCCCTTTTATTTTTGTTTAATAAATTATATCACTGGACGTACTTCATTCATTGTTTTCCTGTGCCCACAGTATTTCCTTCTTGGAAGTTTACCAGCTTTGTTCATGTTAGATTTGTATGTTTTCTATTTGTAAATCATTTTGTTATTTTCAAATAGTAGCTGAGCCAATCAAGGTTAAATGTGTTGCCAAATTTGCTCATAAATAAGTCTTGCACCCACGTGTGACGCCTGAAGATTACAGGTAAAGCACACTCTAAAAGCACTGTGCTTTAAATACATACAAAGGCATTTCCCATAGAAATATCCATGGGAATGCAAGGGATGTATGGCCTTTCTTCAAACAACAGCATGATCATCATGACATTTTCAAGATGCTACATTTCTACGCCTCTTAAATGCAAGAGGCATTTTCTGCTTGTTACTATAATGTGATTGAACAATTGTTATGTGTCTTGTTCACCAGGAGTTAATTCACACTCAAATGAAAGCTGTGTTGGCAAGTTCAGAAGCTATCGACTCCACGGCACAGTGGTTAAAATCAAGAACTCTGATGCTTTGTGGCAATAAGTTATCTGGCCATTTATGTTGTCAGCACTATAGACATTTGTTCCTAATTTAAAATCCCCATCAATTGATATGGAGTTTGCTATTCTTGTTTCATTCTCGTAATACAAAGTTGATGTGTTCCAATTATCCAGAGGAAAAAGGAACCCTTACTTCAATGATGTCGTCTGATTTTCTTTTTGCTCACTGCACCCATTCAAAATGGTTCTTTTTGCTCTTCACCAGTTCAAGGTGCGCTTTTGAAACTCTTTACTCCTCTCCCTCTCAAACAATGCCTCCTCTCTCCTCCCCCAAACCATCAGCCTGAGTTATTTTCCACTTCTTTGCCTGGATTGCCTTTCTCCTTTCTGCTGTGCAAAGTGTGCTTACTTTGTTAGAGGGGAGATATGGTACATATCCAGAGAAAATGATTGAGATCTCACAAGCGTGCCATTAACATGACTGATTGCTGAGAGCAAAGAATTTGGTTTGGACGATTTACAGGCAAGACGAGGTTTTCTACACCACTGGTTCATTGATTATCTGTGTTTGGATGCAGAATTACAGGCAACAACACCGCCTGAGGCAGTATGTCAGAGGTGTCCCATGGCTCTCAATGTCCCGGGGACTGTGTTGAGCAAGCAGTTGATATACTGTAATTATAGTAAACCTAGTGGATGCATAGTTTCAATACTAGCTTTATCATTGTGCTGCAAAGGACCAAACTTCTTGTAAAATGTTCAGCATTCCTCTTCTTTACCCTATTATTTTTGACACTTATTTGGCTCAGTATGATTATTCATCTGAAGATTTATCTGTATTTTTACAGGTAACCCCTGCATTATGGCCATTCAGTTTATGGAAATTTGACTTGACAGAATTCGCAAATCACAACTCAGAAATTTGAAATATGGAATAAAGTTCGCTCTCACAGAACTTATGCAAAAACAAAGTAAATAAATCAAAGCAATTTTTTTTCAACTCGTGTTTCTTGATATATGCGCAGATGATGTGGCTTTGCATCGTGGAAAATTGCAATACAGCTCGTTTTCTAGGAATGCAACTCCTCATAACGTGGGGATTGCCTGTATTGAATATGGTATACTTAACAATTCACCTCTGTTAACATTTGGTTAATCTTTCTTCATGGGCTAGTAATTGAAACCAGATTTCCAAATTTTGAGTTGAGGTTTTTTTCTGAATCCTTTGATCTCTTACTTTAGTTATTGGGCTATCCAGTTGTAGTATTTTGTTTGTAATTACTGCATCTCCTGCAATGTTTGTGGTGGATTTATGTATGTATGCTGAGTCAGAGGGATGTATGTAGAGGGATGTATGCCTGAGTGATTGAGACATTGTCATAGTGGCTGTAATGTCATTTTATCCATTGCAACAGTGACAATATTTCAAATGTACATTGACTATAAGGAAACCCCGAAAGGAATGTGAAAGGCACTAACTAAATGCAGATCTCTTTTCTAGGAGATTAGGGTTCAGTTTGTCCTGTCAAGAGAAGCTAAACAGTCCAGATGTATATTTCATGGAGTTTAGAAGAATGAGGGGTAACTATATTCAAGCATATAAGATCCTAAGGGGGAGTGGCAGGGTAGATGTTGATATGCTATGTTGGTGCCGGAAGCGTGGCGACACTTGCGGGCTGCCCCCCAAAAATCACTACGCAAAAGATGTATTTCACTGTGTGTTTCGATATACATGTGACTAATAAAGATCTTAAAAAAAGTGTAAGAGTCTTGAACAAGGGAACATAGTTACAAGATAAGGGGCCAGTCATTTAAAATTGAGGTGTGTAGAAATTTCTTCTTTCAGAGGGGAGTGAATCTCTAGAATTCTGTGCCCCTGCAGTGGTGGAGGCTTGATCATTAGACCTGTATAAGGTGGAGACTGATAAATAGTAGAAAGATCAGGGAATTGCGGGCTCTGGGAAACTGGCAGAGAAGAGGAGTGTAGATCAGCCACGATCATATTGAATAGCAGGGGAGGTTTGAAGGCCCTGGTGGCCTACTCCTGCTCCTGCTTTCTTGTGTGTTCTTGTTTAATCTTGTGGGAAACTTTCAAGATAGGCTGGGTTCTTTTGTGAGAAGGATAACAATTACAAAGTTTAATTGATAAAGTACTGTCTTGATGGCTGTTAGCCACAGGTATTTGGCTGCATTTTTATTATGTTGGTTGGGTCAGTCATAAAATTTGGACAGAGAACTTTCATTTTGTAAAATGTGGTTTTACAAACGGCTATTAAAGCACGTCTGAATATAAAAAATAAAATGGGAGTTGTCACAGCAAATTGGAGATTTCTGTTTAAGAGAGATGAGACCAACCAGTAAGTTTATAGTCTATGCTTTTTACCACAGTTTGGAAAACTTTAGACTAAAATCAGGAAGTAGTTAGAAATGCTTGAACATTTCTACAGGGGCAATCAACAGAGATTTGTTAAGGATAGATCGTGAGCAACTAATATAAAAGAATATTTTATGGAAGCCATTGTTGCAGCACAGTAGTGCAGCAGGTAATGCTGCTGATTCAAACTCCAGTAGCCCAGTTTCAAACAGTCCTCCACTGCTCTTCGTGTGGATCAGCATCTTTTCCCTGTAACCATGTGCATTTCCCGAGGGCGCTCCACTTCCCTCTCACATCCCAAAAGATGTGGTGGTTGCTAGGTTAATTGACCATTGTCAATTACCCCTGGAATAGGTGGATGGCAGGAAAATTTGGGTAGGGTTGATGAGCATGTGGGAAGGAATAGATCACAGGGAATAAGTAGGGGAATGGGATGGCTGAGAGCCAGCATAGATTCATTGGGCTGAATGGTCGTCTGTATGGAAGAATGTGAGAAATAATAAACAAATTGAGAAATACAGTAATATATTGAATTATTTAACATAACCTAATTGAACAGTTACAGCAACCAATGGTTTGATCAGATAAAGCTAAATCTGATTGTAAATGAAACTTTTCTGTAATTCACTGTCTTCTCAAATGCAAAAAAAAAATTCTGGGAAGTAACTAGATGAAGGGTCTCCACCCAAAATGTTGACTGTTCATTTCTTCTACAGGTGCTGCCTGAGCCGCTGAGTTTCTCCAGCATTTTGAATTTTGCTCCAGATTCTAGCATCTGCAGTCTCTTGTGTCTCCATTCTAGAAGTAACTGTTGAGTATGTTATAACAGGGTATGCTTCACCACTTTGTTAGTAGATGCTTCAACAGAGGTTGTTTAGTAGTGGGAGGACAGTCTGAAATCACGGAAATCCCAGTTGGAAAGGGTGTTCTTTTTTTCCTTTGTGCATTGAATGATATTGCTCCCTCACTTTATTCCATAATCTGTACCAGCTACTTTGTTCCTGTTTCCTGCGATGTACAGCAGTGATGAATTTTAACTGTGTAGAATTGGTTTGGGGGCAATACCTTTGGTCTGATTCTATGGAACTACCTAAATCCAGAAGTTCTTCAGTGTATGAAAGCATGTATTGATATAGAGCTGCCTGGAAGATCTTTGTCACCATGATGTATATTTGAATCAGCAGTTTAGGCCCTTGTGTGTTCAAATTGTGTGATAGGCCCAAATATACTTTCGAGACAAAGGGAGCTTACAATTCATTGCCTGACCTGCTGGCCAGCTGTGGGGCAGATTTCCTCTCAATTGATGGAGCTTTGATGGTCTGGGTCCAGTGCGCCTCCAGTGCCAGAGGTGGGTAAGAGGGCAGGGATGGTGGTGCATGATGTCTCCATTATCTCAGCAAAAGGATGACAAAATTAACCGAACAAAGAATGACCCAACCTTTGAGATTCCCTGGCAGCAACCCAGGAAGATTTGGGCCCTTTAAGTAACTATTAAGCCTCCTCCTACAGCTAAGTCCTGGGTAGCTTGTACGCCACTTGTGTCAATGACGTCAATCATGAGTTGCATGCCAATTGATGTCACTTGAATGTGGCCAGCTGCCTCTTGTGCCTAAGCTCATCTCATGCATGGAGGACCATGTTTGAATTTCAGGAAGTGCATATTGTGCACAGCAAGCACCCAATCATGTTTAGCAGTTGGGTTTCAGATGAAATTCAGTCTCAATACACAACACAACACAACAGAAAGAAAGAAAGAAACTAGACAAAAGAAAGTTTAGCCCCTAATGTTCACAATTAATTTATTCCACAGCTGAATTAGCCTGTAGAGAAGAACAGTGATATAAAGATTAAGAAGAGGGAAATCTAAAATATATCATTTACAGATGGTGCTTAGAATATTGGCTAGAGCTCTGGTAATTGCAGTATAAAAGATATTTTGCAGCTATTCAGGATACAGAAGGGAGCAACCAGAATGACTAAGGGGATAGATTATGAAGAGCAGTTACGTCAATTGGGTATGTTTTCATTGGAGAAGCAAGGGCAGAGTGGTGATAAGATTGCTATTCTAAGGTTTCCAACAGAACTGGATAATGCAGACTCTGATGAAGTGTTACAATTTGTCCAGAATAAATAAATCCTAGGACAGGACCAGTACCCAAAGAGTTAAATTCAAGGTTTCTAGAGAACATTTTCACTTAACATATACACTGAAGATCATTTTGTTGCCATTTTCTCTAGGAATATAACATCCCATTTTTAAAAGATATCTTTATTAGTCACATGGACATCGAAACACAGTGAAATGCATCTGTTGCGTAGAGTGTTCTGGAGGCAGACCACAAGTGTCACCATGCTTCCAGTGCCAACATAGCATGCCCACAACTTCCTAACCCGTACGGCTTTGGAATGTGGGAAGACACCGGAGCACCTGTAGGAAACACACGCGGCATGGGGAGAACGTACAAACTCCTTACAGACAGCGGCTGGAATTGAACCCCGGTCGCTGGCGCTGTAATAGCGTTGCACTAACCGCTACACTACCGTGCCTACCGTACCATCCCATGGCTTTGATATCAGTTTGCTTACTGCCACAGTGCTGCCTTGGACTCTTTAGATGTGTAACCATTTGAATGACTGGAAAACAAATGATGCCTGGAAGGAAAGTCCCTTGACAAAACTTGTACCATCATTGTGGTTTTTAAATGCCTCCTGTTTTTAAAATTGTTGTCTTTTTCTAAGACAACAATTGGATCAGGGTGGTAAGACATTTCCAGGAGTGTGCTACAGAATTAGCTCCTTGGAAACAGCAAAGCCAAACTGCCTCTCTGTACTTAGAAATAGCATTTGTCAAAAGATGCAACAGAGAAGCTGAAAGTGAGAAAATTGGTATGAGATGGATCCATCTGAGCCAAGGTAATTTGACCCACCAGGGAAGCTAACAAAACAGGCAACAATCTATCATTCCCTCCAACAAAGAGTTGATAGTATTTTAGACCAGTGATATTTTAAGTAAGAATCCATTAATTGGGGGGAAGATTCTGTAGCAGATCGGTTGGCTAGCTGCTTATTGCCAAGATCATCAGATTTCAATGCAAGTTAGTCAGCACATCAGCAGCACCAGTCAACTTATGGCTCATTAGCAGCATATGCACACACCTAAACAACCAATGCATTCATATGCCCAACAGATACTTCATCTGCCCAAGTAGACCTCCACTACTTAGTCCACCCAAGATCAAGTCCACCAAGTTCATCCAAATGATCAGCAGTATTCATAACAATCAACTGTTGAGGGAAGTCTTACAGGAGGACTCACTGGTGATAGGATAAGCATTAGTTGGTTCACTTTGTGAATACAGTATGCAGATGTGTCATTGCCTTTATCTATTATTTGACCTTGGTTGTAAAGTGTGGAATATCAACATATTACCACTCTGATCCAATTGTTTCCTTAGAAATACACCCACAAAATTCTTTGGTATCCATTTTACTTTTATTCATGTCAAATGTCAGTAAGCCACACGAATGTGCCAGAAAGTAGAAATCTCGCCTGGTTTGAGAAGTAGAACAATACACTATGCTTAGTACTTCATGAAATCTTTACTAATTGTCAGAGATATAAAGCTGAACAATTATGTTGATTTTCCCATGCTGGTACCTACGATCTATAATGTACTCTTTATTTTGATGCTCTTGCAGTGGAAGATGTAATATTTAACTAATGCAGCAACATTTTTTTTTGATTGTATTAAAAATGGTATCCTAACTAAATCAAGCAAAAATACTTTCTTGATATGGAAAATACCTGTGGTGTCCAAAGAGATTGAAGTGTGTTTTCTTCACTGCTTTTGAAACAGATATTTTCACTTGCTCACAAAGCTGCTTGCAATATTCCACTCTTCTCTACTCCCTATATACTCATGACTGTGTAGGCAGATTCTGCTCTAACTCCATCTACAAGTTTGCAGATGATACCACTGTAGTAGGCCGTATCTCAAATAACGATGAGTCGGAGTACAGAAAGGAGATGGAGGGCTTAGTGACATGGTGTCATGACAACAACCTTTCCCTCAATGTCATCAAAACAAAAGAGCTGGTCATTGACTTTAGGAAAGGGGCAGTGCACGTGCACCTGTCTCATCAATGGTGCTGAGGTCGAGAGGGCTGAGAGCTTCAAGTTCCTTGGAGTGAATATTACCAATAGCCAATTCTGGTCCAACTATGTAGACATCACAGCCAAGAAAGCTCACCAGCGCTTCTACTTCCTCAGGAGGCTAAAGAAATTTGGCATGTCCCCTTTGACACTTACCAACTTTTATCGATGCACCATAGAAAGCATCCTATCTGGATATAGACAGCATCACAGCTTGGTATGGCAACTGCTCTGCCCGAGACTGCAAGAAATTGCAGAGAGTTGTGGACGCAGCCCAGCACATCATGGAAACAAGCCTCCCCTCCATGGACTCTGTCTATATCTCTCACTGCCTTGGTGAAGCAGCCAGCATAATCAAAGACCCCACCCATCTGGGTCATTCTCTCTTCTCCCCTCTCCCATTAGGCAGAAGATACAGGAGCCTGAGGGCACAAACCACCAGGCTCAAGTACAGCTTCTATCCCACTGTTATAAGACTATTGAACAGTTCCCTTATACAATGAGATGGACTCTTGACCTCACAATCTACCTTGTTATGACCTTGAACCTTATTGGCTACCTGCAATGCACTTTTCTATAGCTGTGACACTTTACTCTGTATTCTGTTATTGTTTATGCCCTGTACTACCTCAATGCACTGTGTAATGAATTGATCTGTACAAACGGTATGCAAGACAAGTTTTTCACCCTACCTCAGTGCAAGTGACAATAATAAACCAATACCAATACCCATATAATTTGTTCTTTGTGAAGATACTAGTTGAGAGATTCAGATATACTAATTTAATTCATAAATGTTCTCCTTGTTTGTCCCAATTAAGGATGTTTTACTTATTTTGCAGCCTGCTGCTATTGTGATAGAACATAGAACAGTACAGCACTGTACGGGCCCTTCGGCCCACTATGTTGTGCTGACCTATATAAAAGTATTCCATAATCAGTCTAATCCTTTCCTCCTTCACAGCCCATAACCCTCCATTTTTCTTACATCCATGTGCCTATCTAAGAGTCTTTTAAATGTTGCTATTGTATCAGCCTCTACCACTAGCCCCGCAGTTGCATTCCAGGCTACCCACCACTCTCTGTGTAAAAAAAAAAACCTACCTCTGACATCTCCCCCTAAACTTCCACACACCTGAAATGGACGTCCTCTGGTATTGGCCATCGCCGCCCTGGGAAAAGGGTGCTGGCTGTCCACTCTATTGATCCCTCTCATAATCTTATACAACATCTATCAAGTCAGCTCTCATCCGCCTACTTCTCCAAAGGGAAAAACCCTAGCGTGCTCAACCTTTCCTCATAAGACATGTTCTCTAATCCAGGCAGCATCCTGGTAAATCTCCTCTGCACTCTCTCTAAAGTTTCCACATTCTTCCTATAATTAGGCAACCAGAACTGAACACAATACTCCAAGTGTGGTCTCACCAGAGCTTTATAGAGCTGTAACATTACCTCATTGGTCTTGAACTCAATTCCTCAACTAATGAAGGCCAGCATACCATATGCCTTCTTAACTACCCTATCAACCTGCACAGCAATTTTGAGGGATCTATGGACTTGGACCCCAAGATCCCTCTGTTCCTCCACACTGCTAAGGATCCTGCCATTAATCTCGTACTCTGCCTTCAAGTTTGATCTTCCAAAGTATATCACTTCACACTTTTCCAGATCAAACTCCATCTGCCACTTCCCTGCCCAGCTCTGCATCCCATCTATATCCCGTTGTTACCTACGACAACTTTCTACACTATTCACAACACCACCAACCTTCATGTCATCTGCAAAATTACTGACCCACCCTTCCACTTCCTCATCTAAGTCACTTATAAAAATCATAAAGAGTAGGTGTCCCAGAACAGATCCCTGTGGAACACCACTAGTCACCAACCTCCAGGCAGAATATGCTCCATCTACTATCATCCTCTGCCTTCTGTGGGCAAGCCAGTTCTGGATCCATGCAGCCAAGTCTCTGTGGATCCCATGCCTCATGACTTTCTGGATGAACCTTCCATGGGGAACCTTATCAAACACCTTACTAAAATCCATATACACCACATCCACTGCTCTACCTTCATCAATTTGTTTTGTCCCCTCCTCGGAAAAACTCAGTTAAGCTTGTGAGGCACAGCCTGCTCCTCACAAAGCCATGCTGACTATCTATAATAAAACTATGCTTCTCGAAATGCTCATAAATCCTGTCCCTAAGAATTGTCTCTAATAGCTTGCCCACCACTGACGTAAAACTCACTGGTCTCTAATTCCCTGGATTATCCCTATTAACTTTCTTGAACAACGGAACAATATTTGCCATCCTCCAATCCTCTGGTACCACCCCTGTGGTCACTGAGAACACAAAGATCATCGTCAACGCCCCAGCAATCTCTTCCCTCTCTTCCCATTGTAACCTGGGGTATATCCTGGCCAGCCCCAGGGATGTTTTTCTAATGTTTCTAATATCCTAACATTTTTCAGAAACCCCAACACTGCCTCTTTCTTAACCTTGACATGTTCCACCACATTAGCCTGTTCTACGCTGACCTCACATTTGTTCATGTCCCTCTCCCTGGTGAACACTGAAACCAAGTACTCATTAAGGACCTCCCCTACCTCCTCTGCCTCTAGGCACATGTTTCCCCCTTTATCCCTGAGCGGTCCTACCCTCACCCTAATCATCCTCCTGTTCTTCACGTATGTGTAGAACACCTTGGGGTTTTCCTTAATCCTACTTGCCAAGACCTTCTCATATCCCCTTCTGGCTCTCATAAGTCCTTTCTTAATCTTCTTCCTGGCTACCTTATAATTCTCACGAGCCCTGCCTGATTTTTGCTTCCTAAACCTTAAGTATGCTTCCTTCTTCTTCTTGACTAAATGTTCCACCTCTCTTGTCAACCATGGTTCCTTCACCCTACCATCCTTCCCCTGTCTCAGTGGGACAAATCTATCCAGAACTCCATGCAAGTGGTCCCTAAACAACCTCCACATTTCTGCTGTGCATTTCCCTGAGAACATCTGTTCCCAATTGACGATCCCAGGATCCAGCCTAATACCATCATAATTAGCCCTCCCCCAATTAAATATTTTCTCATATCATCTGCTCCTATCCTTGTCTATGGCTATGCTAAAGGTCAGGGAGTTGTGGTCACCATCTCAAAAATGCTCGCCCATCGAGAGATTTGTCACCTGACCAGTTCATTGATTAGTACTGGATCCAGTATGGCCTCTGGATCCAGTACTAATCATGACACAGTACTGTGTCAGGAATCCTTACACCTAACAAATTCTTCCCCATCTAAACCTTTTTCATTAAGGAGATGCCAATCAATATTAGGAAAGTTGAAGTCTCCCATTACAACAACCCTGTTATTTTTGCACCTTTCCAAAATCTGCCTACTTAACTGCTCCTCAGTGTCCCGGTGGCTACTGGGGGGCCTATAGAATACTTCCAATAGAGTGATTGCTCCCTTCCTGTTTCTGACTTCCACCCACACTGACTCAGTGGACGGTTCCTCCTCGATGTCCTCCCTTTCTTCAGCTGTGATACTATCCCTGATTAGCAATGCCACTCCCCCTACTCTTTCACCTTCCTCCCTATCCCTTATACATTATATGGGATGCATTAAGCCTATTTCCCCTTTTAAGAAAGGATGACTTTAAAGCATTGTTAATTAGTTCATTATAAGGGGTGTACATACTAGTAATTAATTGTACCATAGATGGAAATGTGGAAGTGAACTTTTGCCAGATTATCAAGGAACACTTGGATGAGAATGTACAAGGCATGGTTAGTAAGTTTACAGATGACACTAAAATAGGTGGTGCCATTGACAATGAAGATGATTTATCAGGATTTACAGAGGGATCTTGATCAACTGGGTATCTGGGCCAAGGAATGGCAAATGAGTTTAATTCAGATAAGTGTGAGGTGTTGCAGTTTGGGAGACAAATGAGGGTAGGACTTTCACAGTGAATGAGCCCTGGGGAGTGTTGTAGAGCAGTGGACCTAGGAGTACAAGTACATGGTTCCCTGAAAGTGGCATGACAGGTAGACAGGGTGGTGAGAAGGCTTTTGGACACACTGGCCTTCATCAATCAGGGCATTGAGTATAGAGGTTGGTATGTTTTGTTGTAGTTATATAAAATGTTGGTAAGGCGCATTTGGAATATTGTGTTCAGTTTTGGTCACCTTGCTATAGGAAAGATGCTATTAAGCTGGAACAAGTGCAGAGGAGATTTGTGAGGATGTTACTGGGACTCGAGGGATTGAGTTATGGAGAGAGGTTAAGCAGGTTGAGACTGTTTTCAGTGGAGTGTAGGAGAATGAGGGGTGATCTTATAGAGGTGTATAAAATTATGAGGGGTATAAATAGGGTGAATGCACACTGCCTTTTGCTCAGGGTTGGGGAATCAAGAACTAGAGAGCATAGGTTTAAGGTGACAAGGGGGAGATTTAATAGGAACCTGAGGGGCAACTTTTTCACCCAGAGAGTGGTCAGTATATGGAATGAGCTGCCAGAAGAGGTGGTTGAGGCAGGTACATTCACAACATTTAAAAGATACTTGGGCAGGTACATGGATAGGAAAGGGTTAGAGGGATATGGGCCAAACACAGGCAAATAGGACTAGCTTAGATGAGAATCTTGGTTGACATGGACCAGTTGAGCTGAAGGTCCTGTATGCTATATAACTCTACAACTTCGAAATTTAAAACTAGCAATGAAAGACTTTTATTGGTACTTTAGTGAAACCTATTCCAGAAATTAGTCTGGCCTGCAATAGAACTGTCTAAATTAATCTGGTAACACCTTTGATAATTGGAGCGAGAATCTTTTTCTGCAATTTTGGCTCCCTGTATCATGGCCTTTGCTCTTCTAAACTGGCTAAACCACAAAATTGTTCCTTCTGACATCCTCTGTTCTGTTACCTTACCTCAACAAACAACTGATCATTTTTTTCACAAGTAAACCCCCATATACGTGGTTTAGAATGAGATAATAGAATTAAGTATACTTGGGCACTTTGGTTTGGGGTAGTACAGATCTATTCAGAATATAACATTGACTGAAAACCAACAGTTCATTTTTATTTTCAAAACTTTTAGGAATCTGTTGAGGTGTCATTTTCTTCAAACAAATCATAATTTGTCAAGCTGAACTTTGCCTTTCTGAATTTGTATTTGTTGCTTTTATAAGGTTTCCACACAAATAATTTGTTGAGTTAACTGTTGAGGAAATGATAATGCATTTTGATTAAATACTGAGAGTCTAATGGATTGCAGTTGTCTGGATATCCGTTTTTCTTCCTATTGAAGCTGGTGCCATGGTGTACTGTTTAAAATCAAATGGAATCTTCTAAACATTATGTGCCTTCAGTTTCCTCAGAATGTCCATTATTTCCTCACCAGTCTCATTCCATCTGCATCGTAATGCCTTTTGATGAATAAGGCCCAAATTTCAGCAATTATTTTCTCTGATTACTTTAAAACTTTTAGAAGCCTTATTTATGTTGCACTAGATAATTGTGTATAGATAATCACAAGATACGAAGCCCGCTCATGTTTGCCCTAGTGGATACAAGGAGGAAGTAATCTAACATTTACTTCATGTCCCTCCTGGTTTCTATCCTTGGTAACCTCTAGAGTTCTCTGGCTGTTCTTGCAAAGTTAATATAATGCAATAATTTCTTCCTTTATGTTCTTTTTCCTCTTGTGTTCCTTTCCTCTTTACCTGGCTTTTTGTTAACACACTTCTTAACATTCCCATCTTCATTTCAGGTATTTTCTTGCCCTCCAGCCCACACAATTTATATTAGCTCTTTTCATTTATTCAGTCTTTTCACTTTTCAGTGTAGGAGATACTGAACACAAAGTATTAGCAAAACACTCTCTCTCGTCCCCATTGCGTCCCCTCTCTCTCCCTCGTTCTCTCTTTATGAGGGTGGAGAGAGAGTTTGCTTAAACTCTTCCTTTATTTGTAGATGGTCATTTTAATTTAGTTGCTACTTTTTTGCAGAAGTTTTTCAGTGTAATGGAAGTGTCTTTGTCTGAAATGGCTTGTTGATTTGGACCTAAAATGACATCTTTTGTGCCTATTAATTCTGCAATAGCATTTTCCTCCATAGTAGCTGCCATTTAATGCTATTACTTCCCACATCTTTTAAGTATTTCACTTTCAAGCTATGTAGAATTTCCTTTTAATATAAAGTACAACTCTACACAAACAGTGGTGACAGAGGATTCCATATTCTACCTATTCTTGATGTAAAGAATTTTTACCTTGCTCATTATTTTGTTTTATAATTGAGTACGTCAGTGCAAAAGTCTTTGATGTGTCTACTGAAATTCCAAGTTGGTTTACTAATGTACATTATGAGCATGAATGCAATAATTGCCCTTTGGAGAGCAAAGGTTACTGTTGAGTCTCAATGTGAGAATGTTTACAAATATAAAATACTGCCTTGGCTTTCATTGGTTAATTTGTTTACTGTTTCCATTCTCTGCATAACGAGATCCAGCAAGCATTTTATGGATCATTTATTATGAACATAAATGGAACATCCATTAACTACACTTCAGTTATCCCAGCTTGCTTGCTCCTGCCTTCCACATGGCTGAACCCATGTCCCCCATCCCACCTCCACTATTTCTGCTGGTAGAATTTCCACTTTCTGGTGCTCTACCAAGTCTCAAGCTGGAGATTTGAGTCCAGCTAGCCTGACCATGCATGCTCATATGCACTCAATTTTTTTGTCTTGTCTTGTGCATATTGCACAACAATACTTGAGTCATAGGAAGGAAGACATGTATATCACAAGTTGCTTTATTTACCAGGAGAAGGGGATGAGATGCAAACAAGACATATGTACATTAAAGGTCTCCTGCATGGCCTTGTTCTGCAAAAATGCAGTTGCAGCCAGGCTCTCAATATCTCTTGTATCAATGCAATTACACAACTCCCTGTGGACAGCTGTGTCTGAACTTATCAGATGACCTCTGAAATATTTACTATAGCGGTTAAAGACTGTTTGCCTTGCCACTAGCTGCAAGCAGATCTAGTCTTCACATTGGACAAGACCCAAGGATAAAAAGTTTCATGAAATCAGATGACTCCTCTTCCACAAGTTAGCTTATTGTCAGAAGCACTATCCGAAGTAATCTTGCCTTCAATCTTGGATAAATGTAGCTTCTTGGAAATTAATTCAGTTGTTTAAGTGTTAAGTTTTCCATTTTCCTTGCAAACACAGAATTTTTATCTTCTTGGCTAGTTCCCCGTCCCCAAAGACAGGAAGTTTCTGAAAGGGGATTTATCTCAAACTGCAGTGGGGTTGAAACAGTCTAAGACACTACCTTTGGTGTTGCAGATTCTGTCAGAGCGATGAAGACTATTATTTATATTGTGTCGATCTCTGAACTCTACAACATAATGTTCATCTCCCAGTGAAATTATTTCTCTCTATCGGTTACAGTATCATGAAAACATTACATAAAAGTCGTTTTCTCTAAATGGACCTAGCCTATGTTAAGTGTAAATATTAATTCAAATCAAGACTTGACTTAAAAACAGGATTGAGGTGTCTAAAGATCTGTGATGTTTGTGGAGCCCGCTGGTTCCAGAATGGTTCAGAATAGTCTTAGTTGGGCAGTGAATTTTGGAAAAAAAAATACAGATACTAATTTGCTTTGAAATTATGTCATGATGTTAAACATGGTGCATTGTTCAAAACAAATCTTTTATTGTACTTGACTGACTGTTTAAATCATTATTTTGCTATGTTTCTCTTGATCGGATTTAACTAATTTGATTACGACATTTCCTGATTACTCCTAAAATTGTTTCATGGAACCCAGAAGAAAACATCTGCCAGAATCGCTGTTTTCAGTCCTACAGACATGGTGCATTTCTGTGCTGAGCAGGGTTTGATGAGCACAGTAGAAGTTGTGAAATGTGTGTCTCTATCAATCTAACAATGCAAGCCAACAGAAGAACCTCACTCATTTGCTGAACTGATGTCTGCACAGAATGTTTGAGATCAAAACTAATCAAATGATTCAGATTTCCTGTCAGTTTTATGACCTTTATTTGGTCTTTTCAGACTGCACTATTTATTTCACTCTCAATGGATCATACATGCAGCATGAAGTTATTAATATTTGTGTAGCTCTTATTGTTTCTGAGGTATTATTGGTATTTCCTCTGCTTGCTTTTTGACCTCAAAGAAAATTTCTCATTTCGTCAATTATTAGAAGTGCCAGTTTATTGGAGCAAGCTTTGTGTCAGTAATGGCTCCAAGCTCACCATTTAAGCTTTGTATTCCTCAACTGTCTCCACTTCCCTTGTCACCACAGATTGAGAAAGTGGACAGAAATAAGACATAGCAGCCCTATGATTTTGCCAGTTACAATATTTTATGATTTTTTTTCACCTTTATGATTCAAGTTACTTAACCCTAGCTCTCCCATCGTCGAGGTATGTGTTAGAAAATTGATGTATGAAGATACAGGAAAGATTCAATTTGTAAGTAATTCCTAACATTTGTTTTTTTTAAGAAAGAAGCCAATACAAGGAGTCTGAAATGGCCCAAAACCCACGCTTTCTCATCTTAAAGAGTTCCAGAATATTTTGGAAAAACTTGCTCAAACACCACTTAGCTCTCAAGCTTTTTGATCCATGCATTTTCTGACCTCGCCATTTTGAGCTTAGGAGGAAATAGCACAAACTAAAAATGTAGTTATACCTCTTTGTGAACTTTCCAAATGATCACATAATAACTGTCTAAATGTGGTTTGTTTCATTTATTTTTAGAATGATAGTTAATACAGTCTCTGAATAAGCTGAAAAATTTAGAGCTTTGCGCAAGTAGTCTTCCTCTGACTACTATATATGGACTTATTTATTAGTACCATCTAGTTCAGGAAATTCCACCCTGCCAGTTGCTAATGAGTTGATAGATCTATAGCAAGACCTTTTGTTCATTTTGACAGTCATAGCTGCCAACTGCAAAATCTGAAATAGTAACAAAGTGGGATTCTACTTGAGAATAAGTCATATCCTGGAATGGCAGATCATCAAAACACACGTGGAAGTGTGACTTCTTAAGATTTCTTATTATTTAAGCAGCGTTGTTACAATTTCTAAAGATGTTGAAAGGCAGGTTTTACAATATGCTTTCAAAATGGCCTGTAAGGTTCTTTGAAAAATATAGCTTGAATTCCATAGTTTTTTTGATGTGTATCACTTTTCATGACTGGCGGTAAGGCATGACCTTGTCATAATGAATTAATGATGTGCAATTAGATTTGTCTGCTGTGTATTGTATGGTACAGTACAGTGGTAGCAGAGTAGTTAGGTTACAGGACTAACAACTCAGAGGCCTGACTTCAAATCCAAGCAAGGCAGTTGTGGAGTTTTTTTGTGGAGGATTTAGTCAACGGTCTGGAATTTTTTAAAAATAAACTAATCATTCATAATGATGTCTATAAACCTAATGTCCTCCAAACAAAATTTGCCATCCTTACAGTTTCCTTGGTACATTCGGTCCCAAGACCAACCCACCAGAGTTGACAGCAGCACAGGCAATAGAGAGTGCACAATGTTCACTCCAGACCCCACTACGTCCCATGGCATTAGGCCAAACATGGGCAAGTAAACACCTGATTACCACCCTATGTCCTCCCACAGTGAGGAAGCAATGCTCCTTGTGTTGAAAAATACTTGGAAGAAGCCACGAAAGTAAGCAAAGGGCACTTATGGAGTCATAGAGTTGTATAGCATAGAAAGTATCAGACTTCAGCCCTCCATTTCTATGTCAACCATCAGGCCTATCTATACTAATCACATTTGCCTGCATTAATTCCATATCCCTCTATGCCCTGCTCATTCAAATATCTGTCCAGATGCCTCTTATATGTCGTTACTGTTCCTGCCTCCACCACATCCTCTGGCAGCTCATTCCAGATACCAACTGCTCTTTATGTAGAAAATGTATCCCTTGTATCCCCTTTAAACCCCTCCCCCTCACCTTTTAGTCACCTCCGCCATGGGAAACAGATACTGGCTCTCTACCCTATTAATGCCTCTCATAATTTTATTTAACTCTATCATGTCACCTCTCAGCCTCCTTCACTCCAGGATAAACAGACCCAGCCTATCCAATCTCTCCCTATAACTCAAGCCCTCCAATCTAGGCAACATCCTTGTGAATCTTTTCTATACTCTCTCCAGCTTAATCACATCTTTCCAATGCAACAACAAATTGCCAGAAGAACTCAATAGATCAAGCAGAATCTGTGGTCAGTGTTTCAAGTTGAGACCCTGCATCCAATCCTGATACAGGATCTTGACCCAAAACGTCGATCACCCCTTTGCCTCCACAGATGCCGCTTGACCGTTGAGTTCCTCCAGCAGTTTGTTTTTGACTCCGGATTCCAGCATCTGCAGTCTCTCGTGTGTCCACATCTTTCCTGTAGTGGTTTAGTAGCAACTAAATGAATCCTGAAGGACATTGTTGCCAGATCGGGTCTGCGGCAGGTAGTGAGTGAGCCAGCTTGGGGGATGTCAAGTAGGTTTGTCCTCACCAGGTGCAGATGCATTGGTCCATTGTGGAGGTAACCACCACACAGTCCTTGTGAAGGCAAAGTCTCATATTGACCTCAAAGACATCCCCTCATTGTAGTATTTGGCACTACAATTGTGGTAAATGGAATAGACTCACAACAAATCTGGCAGCTCTACATTCGGCATCTATGAGACCATGTCGACCATCTGCAGGAGCAGAAATATACATCACCACAATCTGTAACTTCATGGCCTGACATATATCTCACTCTATCATTGTAATCAAGCCAGGGAATTAATCCTAGTTCAATGAGGAGTGCAGACGTCAGGAGTATGATGGAACGTTCTCTAGAAGCTCTCAAGAAGCTCAAAGCACCCTGTTTGACAGGCAGCATATCCAGCAATCTAAACATACATGCCCCTCCACCACCGGTACACAGTGACCTGAGAATGTCCAATCTCCACAGTGCTCTGCAGTTTCTCAACTAGGCTCCACCTTTCAATCATAATGGCTGGTGCGAAATCCTGGAACTCAGTACCCAGCAGCACTGTGGGAGTGCTTTCATGAGAAGGGCAATTATTTCTGCCCTTCCTGGCAATGCTCAGATCTCTGAAAATGAGTAAATGAGCAAAGATGACAAGCTGGATTCAACAAACTGTTATACACAAGAATGGTGTTATTGGTACTACAGAATTGGGTTCATTCATTATTCTGATGGGACACATTACTAGCCTTTTAAGTTAACTATTTACATAATGTTAACTTTTAGATCACATAATAAGAACAAAATTACTCAAATCAGTCAAAGAACAAATCCTATTGATATTAGAAGATCTTATTTGCCACTAAGTGGAACTTACTGCACAAGAGTAAATTGCTTTAAAGTACCTCTGCTGAAGATTGGTCACACTGTGCTCCAGTACAGATTGGAATTCTAGAATCTGTCTTAACGTAGCATGTAGTAGCTGGACAACTTTTCTGTAAATGTTAGAAGTACAGATAAATTAAGATAAATTCTGTCCACAAAACAAAGCTGATTTTAAAAAAAACTCAGCCTTTAAAATACGCTCAAAACAACTTAAAAAAATAATCTAAGCAAACTAATAACTCATAATCTAAATTAATTAATCAGTGGAAAGAAAAACAGAATTAACATTTCAGTCAGAAACCATTCATCAGATCCTTCAGAAAGAAAGGGTCTGAACTGAGATGTTAACCGTGTTTCTCTTCCTGCAGATGCTGCCTAACCTGCTGAGTATTTCCAGTATCTTCTGTTTTTATTTCAGATTTCCAGCATCTGAAGGTTTTGTTTTTTGATTTTCATTTAAATAATTTTTGCATTTAGCCCTTGCAGCTATTGAAATCAGGGATGAAGCAGTCCCTAAACTGGTCTGTCTTGACACAGGATTCAAGTGCTCACTCAAATTTTCCCCTTTTATAATGAGCAGATCCTGCAGTTTTGGCTTTCCTCTTGGACTCCACTTGGAACAATAATAACAAACTACTGATGACAACTCTGTGTCTTCTGCATTTTCAGGGAAATCCAAAGGTTCCGTACAGTTAAGTATGGAAATGTCAGTAGCCAGCAGCAGTTTCCCCACCACAAGCTTAGTTTCTCTTCCCACACATGCTGCCAGACCTACTGAGTAATTACTGCATTTTACAATTTCATTTCAGATTCCCATTTTCCACAGTATTTTGCTTTTCTATGTACATGAGTGCCTTGAGTATGTTGTGGAAACCTCAAATATACACTAGAGATACAAGAGACTGTGGATGCTGTAACCTAGAGCAAAACACAAATTGTTGGAGGAACTCAGTGGGCCATCTGTATCTGTGGAGCGAAATGGAGTCGATGTTTAGGGTCAAGACCCTTCACCTGGATTGAAAGATATAGGAAGATGGAGGGAAGATAGCCAATATAAAGTGGTGAGGGGAAGGGGGCAAGCAATAGTTAGATGCAGGTGAGGGGGTTGACAGGCAGAGGGAAGAGTGGAAATGGTGACCGAGGCTGGGAGGTGATAGGTGGAGACAACAGAGGGCTGCGGATGATGGAATCTGATTGGAAAGGAAGGTGGAGCATATGGAAACAAATAAGGGAGGTGGGGTGGGCAGATGGGAACAGTGGGAGGAGGGGACCCAGTAATGTTTTAATGTTTTAATACTGATGATAAAATTAGATAAGTAGTTTGAAATCTAGTTCATAAATTTAATATTTTTTTATTTGGATCAGTGACTCTGCTTCTGTCTCCACAGTTGCAGCCTGAATTGTGGAGTATTTCCTGGATTTCTTCAGTGTTTTCCAGTATATTGGTCTCTAGACAAATGTGGCTATTTGAGAATTCAGATTTGGCTAATTGCATTTTAAATTAATAACATTAAAAATCAAGTAATGGGCATTGTTAGCCTGTGACCTCATTTCTCAATTGCATTGCACGCTTCAACTGATTTATTTTGAAATTTTTTCTGCACCTGTTGGTAGATTAGTGAGATAAAAAGCAGTTTTACTTCCTTGGTTACAAACAGAGGTATATGCAAGGTGAATAAGCAATTAGAATTATCTGTACTGTGAATGTATATGCAAACCATTTCCAGAAAAAATAATACATGTGACAGTAACCGTATTACTGTAGCCAATCTATTTTGTACTCATTTACTTTGGACAGCATTGAAGTCAGGCACTTGCAATTTCTGGAATAAGCTCTCAAGCCTGGCTTTTGTCAGCCTGCCTTAAAGGATTCTTTTAAAGCAGAAGTATTATTGGTATAACCCGGAGCTTAGCTCGCTTCCATTTCCTCCTGACCTGTGGAATTCTGTGACCTCACTGGAATTCCACACAACAGTTTGTATGGGGCTGGTGGAGCTGGGATTCAGAGAGGAGAGAAGAATTTAAATGAGGTTTTAAAAATTGGGTAGTTCATGGCAGTTCTGTGAAAGTGGAATCTTCAGAACAGATACGAACTATATTAATATAATTCATTTCATGTGCATAGAATTGAGGTTGCTCACAGCCAGTGAATCACTTCTGGCATGCACTTGCATTTTTGGGTTTGCACAGAGGACGATTCCAGTGATGCCTGTGAGGGTAGCCTCTTTTGGTAGTGCTGGTTGAGGTGTTCATGGAGAAGAATCAACACTGAGAGCGTCACCATTGACATTCATGTGGCAGCACTTCTATTGAACTGATGTTTTGGGGCCAGGTTGATGGTGATATTAGACTGGGTCAGTCCAGCAGTCACAGGTGCCTGTCATGGCACGAATGATAGGAACATTTTTGTGGTCCCTTGTAATGATATAATCCAGCAGTTGCCAGTGCTTGACCAGGGTTGTTACTGTGACATCTTGTGCTTGTCCCTTTGACGAAACAAAGTGTTTGTTATGACAAGGACATGCTCCAAGCATTTGGTCAAGATATTGTTAGCCTTCCTTACTTCTTCCTTGCTGATCAGACCTTGTCAGAGGTTGGGTCCATTCCCTCCCTGGCATTGAAGTCACCCAGGAGGATCAGTTTATCTCCTGTTAGGATGTGGACCAGATTATTTTCAAATCAGAGCAGAAGTCATCCTTGGCCTTGTCCAAAGCTTCAATTGTTGGTTCCACATTACAATGCACTGAAGGATCATAAGGTGTTCACTGATTCCACGTAGTGTATCATTGAGAAGCCTCACGAGCTCATGATTCATGGTGAAACTCCCTCTGCATGAATAATGTTCCTCTTCTCAATTTCCCCTCTGGGAAAAAAAAAGTGTACCCACCACCTTGTTGTGGCTAATGAACCAAAAACACAAGGCATTCCTGGTTTGGAAGCTCCACCATCTCTCAAGGGAAAAGTAATAGGTACTTGAAGGCAAAGATCCAGTGGAAGGCCTATGACCTAATAAACAAATGCTAGTTGAAAAGAGTTCAGGAGGTTCAGCAACTCACCGACAGCCATGACATGTCATCAGTGTTATAAAAGTCATCAGTGGTCTGGACACCATGGCCCCACCACACTGGGAGCTAAGAGTAGGGGGTGAACTCCAGGGACAGAGAGGCAGTCGACACCTGCTGAAAGGAACACTTTGAAGATCTCTTCAACCGTGACTCTACCTTGGACATGAGTACCTTTGACTTCATTCCACAGCAGCCTTGCCGCCACTCCTAACTAGTAAGAAGTCAAGAAGGTCATATCCCAACTAAAATAAATAACAAGCCCTCAGGAGGAGTCAGCATCCCTGCTGAAATCGTCAAACTGCAGTGAAGAGCTTAGCCACAAATCCAGCCTTATGCACATGCCTGGAAGAGGAGCATACTGTGACCATCATTAAGAAGGGGACCAGCCTGCCTGTGGTAACTGATTTTCCCTGGCTGCCACAGGGAAAGTCATCACCAGGCTCCTTCTGAACTGTCATCTCCTCATTGGCAAATAGCTACTCCCTGAATCGCAGTGTGGATTCTCTTCATACAGAAGCATATTGTATATTAACTTCACTATGTGATAACTCCAAGAAAAATTCAGAGAGCAGCACCAGCCATCACATGTGGCCTTTTTGAACTTCACCAAAGCCTTTGACTCCATCAATCAGAGAGAATATGGAACACCCTCAAGTTCAGCTGCCTACGGAAATTCACCTCCATCTTAAGCTTGATCCACAATGGCACTCAAGGTGTGATATTAAACAATGGGTCTACAGCAAAACCATTCTCAATAAAGATTAGTGTAAGGCAAGGCTGTGTCAAGGTAAAACAAACTTAAGTAGCCAAGCTGCAGAATGCCAACATTGCTTGCATTTATGCACATTCCGAGGTCATGCTCCAAGACATCATTGGCTCACTTGCTAAAGCATTTGAGAAGATAGCCTTACGGTCAATGCCCACAACGACAAGGTCCTCCACCAAGGATTGGCAAGTATTTCTTGTAAAATTGGAATAGGTTCTGATGTTAATAAAATGTTGAAGGACAAGTAGCAGGATCCTGAAACAACCTGTCTTGACAATATTATAGAAATAGCTTCATAATGAAAGTACACTCCTGTCATTTACAATGTCTCATTTATCTTTTATCCCCCCGGGGCTGCAATTGTGGTGGCAACAAGCACTCAAGCTTCATTAGTTGAAATCAATAGCACTCTATATTGTATAAACTGAGGCAAGGAGTACAGAAGCAAAGAAATAAAACTGCATAAGGCAATGGTAGGCCATAAGGCAACATAGGTAGTTTTAGACACATTGCAGAATGAGGTTTAAATGGTGTACAGGCTGCAGTGTAGATACCCGAATGATACCAGAAATGGGGAAAACAGTAGTAATGAGTAGATACTGGAGCTGGCATGGTTAAAAGGAGGCAACCTGGGGCTGGATCAACCAGGACTCAGCCTGCTGATTTGGAGCTGTGGTCCCCAGCAGCGTACACCTGTATCTGCTGGATGTGGAGGGCCAGATGAACTGAACTTCTCTGTCTTTGTCTGTCTGTCTGTCTCTCTTTCCCTCGCTTCCTCCATCTTCTCTCGCTTTGTGTAACTCTCTTTCTCACCCACTCTTTTTCACTCTCTCTCACTTGCTGTCTGTCTCTCGCCCACATGCATTCTTTCTGTTTCTCACTCAGTCATTCACTTTCTCTTTCTTCCCCCTCGCTCCACACACACTCACCTCACTCACTCTCTCTCTCTCTCTCTCTCTCTCTCTCAGTCTCTCTCTCTCTCCCTCTCTCTCTCCCCCCCCCCCATCACCACCACTCTCAGTAGGTGTCAGGTAGAAACATTCTCAAATGTAATTAATTGTATGCAAATCATATAAAAATGATCAGAAATAATTTTTATTAAAAATAATTTAAAGCACTAACAACTGATAAAAAAACAATAAATGTAATTTGAGTAAAACCATTAACCTGGTTTTATCAGGTTTTGTGACCCTATTCAAATGAATGGGGCTGCAGTTGTACACCAGCCTCCTTGGCAAGATGCAAGTCACTGCTCCACCTGTGGCCTTAACGGTGAGTCTAGCAGCAGAGCAGACTGTCAAATAAGTTGACATAAAGCTTCAGAATGTCACGGACTTCTGTGTTTGATCACACACAGCTGATAACTGGCAGTTCCTTCTCAACTACTGGCTATTGATCAGCAAATTCTGGCACGTAAATTTTCTTTAAAATTACAAAAATATTGACAGGATGAATAGGAAAACAAGTATCTATTTGTGAAGTCAGTGTCAAGACATTTGTCTATTAAAATCAGGTGTAGAAAAAGACTAGGAACTTATTTATTGGAAGACTGTTGGAATGAGGAGGACAGGACAGTTGCATTCCCATGGAATGTTTTGCCGCAGGGAGCATTTGAGACAGACAATTGCATCTTTAAAGGGAAAATTTGATAACTTTTTGAGTCACTGGAGAAAGTAGACTTTGGAATTTGTTTTGGATTCCTTGAGCAGAGATGCAATGGGGAAAATTAGTTCCTTCTGGATTTTAAACTTTGTTGGTTGTGAATCAATTTTAGACATTCTCCACATGTGAAGTCTCTTCATGTGGTATCAGATTTGCCATTCCTGTTACAAGTCTTTTTTTAAGTAAAGTGGTGATGCTTCATTTGTTTTAGAACTGGCTCTCTCATTGGCTGGATGTTGAAATTCATTATTTTAGTTGCCTTAATTACTTATATGCCTTTATAAAAGTTCTTATCCATCCCATCTTATAATCCAAAACATGGAAATAATGGTGGTATCTGGATGGAGTTAGTTATCCTAAAAGTGCATAACAGTAGAGTGGATGTGGTAGGACAGTGACCTTTTTGGTCATTGTCATGCAGCATTGAATTGCAAGCAACATCTTTTCGCAACTACCATCAGCCAGGTGGAACAGAAGCCTGAAGTCCTACACCACCAGGTTCAAGAACAGTTACAACCCTTCAACCAATCGTTTCCTGAACCAACTGGCAAAACCCTAATCACTACAGTTTAACAGCCCGATGACCACTTGGATCACTTCGCAATGAAATGGACTTTTTTTTTGTTCTAATTGTGTTCTTTCTTGTAAAAGTTGTGTATAATTTATGTTTAATTTATGTTTTTCTTGTGAATGCTGCTTATTTGATGCTATGAGCCTATGATGCTGCTGCACGTAAGTCTTTCATTGCACCTGTGCACACATGTACTTGTGCATATGGCAATAAACTCGACTTTGACTTTAACAGACTAGGCACTGTACACAGTCATTGTTATATTTCGTTCATGAAGGAAATGAATCTTCAATTGCTTAAAGCTGAAAAATAAAGTGTTAAGCAATTAAGTTTCCAGGTGATGAATTATTATTTATGGATTTCACAACTGTTGCTTCTCACCTCAGCATTCCCATTTTGGTTTAACGTGTAGTGTGAGAGCTTGATGTATGAAAGTGTCAACCACAGGAAATGAGTGGCAACCTCAAATAAATCATCCATAATTGACACTTAAAGTTATTAACAATTTAGTGCTTTGCTCAGCACTTTTTAAAAATTAAAATGGGCAATTGTCTCCATTGCTGACTTGAGGGGGGAGGGTGGGGTGGTCTTCTGACATCGTGATAAGTAACTTCTAACTGAAGCTGCAGCTCATGGTGCCAATCACTTTACCTTTATCCTGTTGAAAAACAGGTATTCTCTGTCATTGAGCTACTTAAGACCTACAAGATGTGCCATCTTCCTTGCAGTGTTAATTCAGATAGAGTTTTACAAAACTTGTTTCCAAAGTCACATACATTTAGAATCATGAATGATATATTTTGATTTGCAAGTAATTACAGATACTCAGAAAATTTGCCAGTTGGTGAAAAATTATAATTTTAATTATATATTATGTCTTTAAAATTTCTTTATATAACTTTTGAAATAGTATTTCTATTTTAACATAACTTATGTATTTGTGTTTCTCTGTCTTTGATGCCGGCAGGATTGTTTTTCAAAAGACTGCGGATCTTTTAACTGTTAAGCTATTTATTTCCTGTGAATTCAAATGTGCTTTGAGAAAACAGGCTGTTAATTTATCAAGGTAACTTTGTGAGCCACTTATCGGCAAGAATATTCTGAATTACGACGTATCAGAAACTGACAGGAAACAAGTTCAAATAAGATTTAGTTTCTCCTGTAGACTAAGTGGATGTGGTTTGTGGGTAGTTTATTTAGCAGTCTGCATTAGTTCAGATAGATTCTTCTGCAACTCTGTGAAGATTTTTGTGTAGTTAATTATCTGTTTCCTCAATAGTTCTGCAAGAAAATTGTGCAAGAGTTATTCCTGAGATTATGTTGGGCAAAACTGACTGGAAAGTATAAGTAACTGCTAAAAATTGCATAAACAGATTTGTCAGAAGCCTGCCATGAGAAAAAACATTCACTGACTTAATTAGCCTGCATGCAAATGCATCATCTTATCATCTTCTTCCTCTTGCTCAGTCCCTCGAGATCCTTCGGTTCTGAGATGGCTTAGTTCTGACTCTTCCACAGATGGGGCAAGTGGTGCTTGATGGGGAGGATGGGTGGATGGTTTGGACTGTTGTGTCCTTTTTCTACTGTTCCATCGTGACCTCTCTGTGCTCCTGTAATAGACTGGAGAAGCTCAGTACCTTGCTGGCTGTTCCTGTACCAGGCTGGGTGGTCACAGGCCAAAGGTTCCCATAAGTCAAGTAAGAATTTTACAGTTTTTCAAGAAGACTTTGAGGAGGTCCTTGAAATGTTTTGTCAGTCCTTTTGCGAAACTTCTGCCAGTGATGGAACTCAGAGTAGAGCAGAGGTGTTGGGATGGGGACTTTGTGGATGGCCAGTGGAGTTGGCTTTGTGTGATCAGAGCTCGATGTTGCGGATGTGTTGGCCCGGGAGAGTATGTTCATCATGGTTCATTGATACCTCCTATAAGTTTTAGGATTTTGCAAAGAATGCAGAGATGGCATTTTCCCAGTTGTCCGTGACTGCAAAACAGGAGGGCAGGGATCATTGCTGCACAATAGATATGATATGAAGTTAAGGTATTAGTCCTCAAACACATTTTTCCTCCGTCAGCTAAAAGGTATGCTGGTACTTTGGAAGCAAAGGTGGATTCTGTAACCTGACTGAAAGGTGGCTTCCAAGGCGTGGAAAGTGACATACATCTGCCAGGCTTACACTATGGATCTGGATTGTCTGGGGGCAGTTTTGTGTGACGGGGGCTGGTTGGTAGAAGGCATCAGCCTTCCAAATGCTTTGTGTAAGGCCCACACTTTCCTACGCTTCAGGAAGAAATCAATGATGACTTGGAGATTGATCTCCAAGCTTACATGAATGTAAACATCAACTGTGTACTCAGGTTAGAGGGATCCTAGTTCTGGAATAAAGATGACAAAGGGTGAACAGTTTCCTCTGTTCCTGCTGGATGTATGTTGGAGGTGAGGTGCAGCATTGTAGTGACAAAAATTGAGAATGGGGTTGGAGCGATGATGCAGCCTTGTATGGCCCTAGTCCATACTGTGATTGGGTCAAATGTGGAACCATTGGTGAAGGTCACAGTCTGCATTGCCTCTGTGGAGCAGACATAGAAGTGTAATGAATTTCTGAGGACAGAAAACTTTAAGAAGGATTCTTCACCATAGGTCTCGGTGGATGGAGCTGAATGCTTTTATGAAGTTGAAAAGGTTGCGTACAGCCTTGGTGTTGCTCTCACCCTTTTTCCTTGGATTCATCACATAGTGAAGATCATTTCTGTCATTCCCCTTAATGGACAAAATCTGCTTTGGGAGAACATGATGGAAGTGAGTCCATGGAGCTACTTTCCCCATGGTAGACAGCAATCCTCTTCCCAAAATTCATGAGCTCACTCCCCCCAAACGAGCGAAATGAGCTCATGGACTTTGCACCAGAAATACTTCTCCATGGTGCTTTAATACTTTGGGGATTTTTTCCATCCAAAAGCCTTGTTGTTTTTTCGCATTTTCAACCTGGGCTGAGGTAGCAGTGAGATTTTGCCAGATAGTGTGCTCTGGGATGGAATCAAATACACTTGCGTCTAAGACAGAGTCTCAGTTGAAGAGATCTTCAAAGTGTTCCTTCCAGTGAGCACTAACTCCCTCTTTGTCCTCAATAAGCTCTCCTCCATTCTTGGCTTTAAGCAGGTGGGGTGTCATAGTCTATTGTCATAGTGTTGTCAACATAACAGTTCTGTCATTATCTACTTGTCTCTTTTGAGTAATATTAAGCTCTTATATGTTGCCTGTAACACATTTGGAAGAAGGATCTGGCCTCTAAAGGTCAAATGTGAAATATATTTAAGGTGCTAACCTGTTACACTCAAGGTCATTTCAACTTCTCATCTTTAATATTGTAACCAAATAGCAATATTCAATGATTTGTTGCAGAAATACCTCCATCCTCCACAGTGAAGTCCATGCAAGTGTTTGTAACTAGCTATGTACTTGTAGTAACAAAATGAAACTAAAGATTAAAAATGAATGCCAGTATTTTGAAGCAAATGTATGTGAGGATCTGAACAAAAGAGATGGAGTTGCAATTTTATTATGACAACTCTTCATCAAACCTGCTATAGTTTAGTGGCTGGAAGTCCTATGTCGAATAGAACAAAACGTGGGCTAAAAGAACAGTTAAAGATTAAGGAGATATGCAGACTTTTCACTGCAGAGACTGGTAATGGATTTAGTAGACCGCTGAGAAGAGGTGTGAAGTGTTGTGCACTACATTAAATCCTTGTTATCCATGGGGGATGAGGACACATTTCATGCAGTTAACAAAAAAATATGGATGACACTAAGGCCCTCTCCTTTGTACCCAAGACACCCCCCAGATAAACATAAATAGGCCTTATAATGTTCCAAAAACATTAATACATATTAATAAACACAATAGAACATTTAATGGTGAATAATATTACCTAACAGGCTACTTCTAGAGAATGTAATGAAACTTCCAGAGATCAGTGTTTATATCACAAGGTGCAGCTGTGTAAGTAAAGACTACTCTATTAGAACAGCACACAGCAAAGACCCACTTGACACAAGTAGTATGGAAACTGATCACTGTGTTTATACAGACAATGATTAATACAGACAATTATACAGACTGTTTATTAGAGAAAAATTTGAACAGAATCTGGGGTTGAGTTTATGAGTGTATGGATCAGTGGATAGTAAATCAGTAGATAACGAGGACAGAGTGTATTGCCAGGGCACCTGCCAATTACACGAAAAGTCAAACTTGGTTCCTAAATGAGGGGAAATGAGCAGAATGAGAATCAATACATGAGTGACCTGCAACATTTTCAGTGAATTTATTGAAGTTTAAGTAGGGACTAAATGAAAAATATGATCTGAAATAGAGCTACGGTAACCATGGTGAATTTTGGTATCTCAATCGTACTGAGTTACCAAGGACAGTAGAGTGGCACAGCAAGTAGAGAGAGTTGCTTCCTCACAGCTCCAGTAACCCAGGTTCAGTCCTGTCCTTTGCTGCTGTCTGTGCAGAGCTTTCACATTCTCCCTGTAACAATGTGGCTTTCCTCTGCCTTTATGATGTCTGTATAAATACAGTGATCAGTTTCCAGATCACTTGTGTCAAGTGGCTCCTTGCTATTCTAATAAAGCATGGTCTTTACTTACAAAGCACCTTGTGATCAAGACATGCAGGTTGTTAGGTTAATTGGCCACTGTAAGTTGCCTCTGGTGTGTAGGAGAATGGTAGAACTTGGGGAATGTGAGGAGAATGGAGTGGGTTGGCATGGACTTGGTGGGGAAAAGGTCTGTTTCTATAGTGTGTGACTCTATGACCAAATGACAGACACGGTATCAAATCTGCAGTTGCATTGCATTCTAAAAGCAAAATTATTTTTTTTGTAGCAAGATAACAACAACTGTGGACTTCAGTTCCTGAACTTTTGAAGCTGCAAACTGTTGATTATAAATATGATTTGACCCTTTAAGAATCAAAGTTGCAAAGTCACATGTCCTAAATTGGGGATATAGTGTTTATTAGTCACATGTACATCAAAACACATGGTGAAATGCATCTTTTTGCATAGAGTATTCTCGGGGCAACCCACACATGTTGTCACGCTTCCGGCACCAACATAGTATGCCCACAACTTCCTAACCTGTATGTCTTTGGAATGTGGGAGGAAACCAGAGCACCTGGAGGAAACCCATGCAGACACGGGGAGAGCTTACAAACTCCTTACAGACAGCGGCCGGAATTGAATCCGGGTTGCTGCAGCTGTGATCCTGTCAGGATCTGGTTCCCATTCACACAGTTCCAGCATAGTGGGAAGGAGCCTTGGTCAGTTTTCCTCTTTACAGTCGCAGCTAACATCAGTAACTCTGCAGCTTCCACACTGAATGTGAAATCCTCCTGATCTTTGACTGGGGAAACTCTCTAAGTTGTGTGGGAAGCTAATTTCTTCAATCCAATAACTGTGGGGACTAAATAGGTGATGGGGAAGGTTTGCATTTGGTACAACAATGCAAATTTGATGATGGGGAAGCTAGTTGTGAGATTGATTTTATCCTCTTCTCACAGATATACTTTGCTGGGATATTACAATATTGATAGAAAACAAGCTTTAGAATTCCACCAAAGAATGACAATAAAATGGGTGCTCTCTAAAAAAAATGCTTGAGTTACAATACAATAGGCCATGTTATTTGAAGGCACTAATTGAATGTTGTGACTTCACAAGAAAGCATCTCAGTATTACTCCCCCAAACTAAGAAAGGGCCATGAAGTGAAACTGAATAAGGGCTGACTCAAAATCATGCAGTTTGACATGAAAGCAGCTTTTAATATTTTGAAATAAAGCAATTTGCAAAAATGTAACAGTGCAGAGCCGGAGTGGGAGGTTGTGGGATTTTCCAGCAAGTATCTCCTGATCTCAGTTTAGCCTCAGCAGAGGGAAGAATGACTGACAAATCATTTCCTTCAGGTATTTGGTTAAAGGTATGGTGTAAATGCTGGATTTGAGGTAAAAGGATAAGCCATGATCTGGCTGATTGGCAGAGAGTGTGTGAGGGGCCTTTGGCCTATTTCTTATGTTCTTACATTGGGTGTGTTGCCATAGAGGGAGAAACAAAAAGGCATGAGGTTCAATTTTACATGAGAATTTAATTTAAGTTACTGCACCTTACTTTTTTCCAGGTTTGTGTCTCAAACTCTTTCTGTTTATGTATAGGAGGTGGAGGAAAACGCAAGGGTAAAAGTAAAAAGTGGAAAGAAATATTGAGGTTTCCTCACATCACTCAGTGTGAAGAGCAAAGAAAATGTTTAGGTGAGTCGCATTACATGATTACTTTATTTGTGCAGAAACTTCAGCTGGACATCATGTCTTAGTCACTGCTAGCTACGGAAGTGATTTTTATGAGTACTATCAAGAACAAGTCCTCACCAAGCAGACAACTAATGGAAGCAGTTCAATGTTGTTTCTGTTAATCCAAAATGTTGCTTTTAATATTCTTGTGTTTGGTTGTTTCATTTCACCCACTGGAATCAATCTATCATATACCTAGCCTGCTTTTATCTGATTCACCACATGCAATGCACAGGCCGTCCTCAGTTTAAGAACACCCAATTTAATAACAACCCCTCCCGTAATATTATTAAATTCAAAAGCACAACGGGCATACATAGGTTTGTTCCTAAGAATGGCAGAACTAGTTTCCCTCTCTCCACGTTTAGTAATTGTTCTTTCTTATCAGACTTACGTGCTTTTGATGCCATCCATCACAATTCTGTGGAGGTGTTGTTACCATATCGAGTGATTTTTGTGTATTTTTCAACTTATGGATAAAATCGACTTATGGATGTTTTTAAAAAAGGAACCTGGATGATACTGGATGAATGAACTGTAATTGCAATGTTTTATTTTCTTATAAGATCGCTTTCTTATAATAAACAAAAAAAGGAAAGGCCATTTTTTTGTTCTGTGAACTTACATCAAATGACTCAGGTTCTTTCACACAAACGAAGCAATCCTAATATTGTCTTCTGTGGCTGGGTGGGGTGATTGGATATTGTGTGCTGCCTCCATGAGCTCCTGTCAGGGAGACTCAGAAGTGCCTACAGCCTTCCCAAATCTTTCCCTATAGTCTGAGCAGTCTTGGGCCAGGGATTCCCATGAGTCAGTGAGGAATTAATATATTTCAGGGAAGATTTTATGATGTCTTTGAGGTGTTTTCTGCTGCCTTCAGGGAATTGTTTACCATGACAGAGTTCAGAGTGGGGCACTTGCTTTAAGATTCTGGTGTCTTTTACTCGTCTTTAACAAGACCGTGTTCTAAGAATTTTGTCCTGAGGAGGGCTCTGTCGGAGTTAGCTTTCCCTACTCCATTACTGCCAGTAGCACAGCGATTTGTACGTAAGCATCTAATTACATCAGTAAAAGAAGAAGGAGTAGGCCATTCAGCACCTCATGCCTGTTTCACCATTGAATAAGATCATAGCTGATCTTCTATCTCAGCACCATTCTCTTGCACTTATCCCATATCCTTTGATTCCCTTTAAATCTAACCTTCCAACTCTACTGTTACAGTCACCCAAGAGCTTGTCTCCGGTTGAAGCTCAGGTTATGGATTGATCATAGATGAATTAGAATTCCTTTTTGTCCCTTCCAACGTTGGCACGTATGTGCTGATTGTGTTGATTCCATGGTAGAGTGAGCTGAAGTGTTGATCCCACACAGGGAGTCACTAAGACACCACACTAGATCATTCTCAATGGTGATACCAACCCCATGGAGATTCCTTCTTCCAGAAATTGGTGCATTAGCCACCCTATTCCTTGACCTGGTTGTCTCTTGCCCATAGTATTTCACTCATTTCAATGTCAATGTATTTGAGTTGTTTGGTTATTAATGGTGGATAATTTAACCAAGGATCCTTTATTATTTATTTAATATGTGGATATATTTTCCCCTTTTTTTTAATCCCTCACCTTTAATCAAACTGTTAATACAGCAAAGTGGAGCTTGGAGTTTGTTTTGTCCACTCTGCATATCTCAGTGTTTCCTCTCCCCTCTGTATCTGTTTCTCATTGTGTATATCTCTCTTTCTCTCTGCATGTCTCCCTCTCTCTCCCCCATTCCCCCACACTCCATCCCCCTTCCCTCTCTCTTTTTCCCTCTCTCACAGACATACACACACATCCACATCTAATGTCTCTTTCTCATTCTAACACTCTCAATTCCTCTCTCTTGCACTCTCTCCCTTCTCTCCCTTTCTCTCTCATTCGTGCATGTATGCAAGCACACATACACACTCCCAATTTCTCCCTCTCTCTCTCTCTCTCTCTCTCTCTCTCTCACACACACACACACACACACACACACACACACACACACACACACACACACACACACACACACACACACACACACACACACACACACACACACACACACTCCCAATTGTTTTGTCCATGGGCATGAAACAGTGAGTGAAGGACGGAGGTTGGAAACTTTGCTAGGGAAGAGTTCCACTTGAGGAGACGTAGGGCCCGGGTCTCTGTTACATCTTTAATCCCAAAACATTGGGTTCCTATGTTATTGTCTCTGTGAAAATAGACCCACTTGTCTCAAGTGTTACTGGCACAGTCAAGTGCCACTGGGACTATGCAGCAGACAGTGTAACAGGACCCAGCATGTGTACTGCTCTTTACTTTATGGTTTACTATTAATATTATTGTTATTAATCAACTCCAGTGTTTATGGTGATATAAAGCAATTTTACAGGTTCGTTCTTTGGGACTATAACCCCAGAGAATGAAGGAAAAATGGTTACTAATCCAGAGGCTTGAATGAAAGATATGGAGAGCTGAGTTCAAATCCCACCACAGCATCTGGGGAATTTAAATTTAGTTAATGAAATAAAGCTGGGAATCACAACCTATTATTAATAATGGTGACTGTGAAACCACTGGATCATTGTTAAAAAGCCCATATGGTTCACAAATGTCTAGGAGGGAAGGAATTATGCTGTTTTTAGCCAGTCCAATATGTGACTCTAGACCTACAGATGTATAATTGACTTAGAGCTTCGCTCTGAAGCGTTGTACCAAACCACCACTATGCTTCACCACAGAGCATGAAGCAGTTCAAAAAAGGGTGACACAGCACCAACATCTGAAGGGCAATTAGATATGGCTGGAAGTTGCTGGTTTTGCTATGACATCATTAAAGAATTATAAAATAGTTTGCAGATAATAGTTTGTGGATGCATTTTTGTATTGAATGATTAACATAATGGCAGACTGATTAGACCCTGGTCAGTGAGGTCAAAGACAATGGATCAAAGTTAAATTGACTGGAGTGCCATAAAAATATTGAAATTGAACTACATTTTGCAAATTATTTCTCAGATACCTGCATTGTGCAAACTCTGATCTGGAACTGGGAAGCATTCCATCTTGAACATTTAGTTTGCTTTTCCAACTCTGTAATCTTTGTTTTTCATCAATTAACAATCGCATGATTCATGCAGAGTGAAACATTTGAGTGGTGACTATGTGCTGAATAAATGCAAATTTATTTTTGTAGCTACTATTCAGCATATAAAGTTCAATTTTAAAAAAACGGATGTGTTTAAGATATGCTTTAGAATAGCTTAAATAATGCACGTGCAGTTCTGAAGTGCATTACTGTATGTTTTCTTATGTTGTTACCATGATAAAATATATAAATGGCTTAAATGTTTCAGTTCTTACATTTGGTTTGGAGTGTTTTCTCAGTCATTATTGTTTACGAAAATTTGGGTATTCTTGGTTATTTTAAAAAAAATCTTTAGACAAGTTTATCAGCTTCTGGTTTCTACAATAAATTTCTTTTTGATTTAAAAAATAAACTTCATTCATAAAAAGTATATTACAAGAAATACAAAATACAGTCCGTGGCTTTCTTTGTATTCATGATATTGTTCAGTCTATACATTCATGGTATTATTGTAATGTTAGCACATTCTATGTACAAGGCATCATGGCCACTCATGTGGCCCCTTTGGATGATACAAACTTCAAGTGTTTTGAGAGGCTTTTACCCAGAGCTTAGTACATCAATGTTGAGTAGCAGCAGGACCTTAGACTTAGGAATTAGCAGTCCTTCCCCACAAAGCCTTTGCATTGACTGTACCAAAATTCAATGCATCCCTTAGCATGTACTTCTGTAGCCTGGAATGTGCCAGTCGGCAGCATCCACTTACGGACATCTCATTGTACTCGAAGGCCAACAGGTTCCTGGCAGACCAAAGTGCATTGATAATCTTCCAGCATCACTTGATGTTTGTTTTGGTGTGCGTCCCTGGGAACAGGCCATAGATCAGAAAGTCCTCCGCTAAGCAGCTGCTTACCATGAACCTCACTGAGAACCCTTGCATCCTTTTGCAGACCTTCTTTGCAAATCCACAGTTCACAAAGAGGTGGGTGATCTTCTCATCCACATTGTAGCCATCCCAAGTGCAGCGTGTACTGAGAGTGAGACTCCAACTGTGCAGCTAAATTGCTAATGACAATAAGTAATAACCACACATTCAAAGTCATCCATTGCCATTTGTGTTTTTACTAATCTGGGCTCCTCCCCCAGTGACACACAAAATTACTCAGTCACGTCATTGACTTATGTGTACGATGATGTGTCCACAAACAAATTTGATTGATCAATTGTCTATTGCAGTTTCTGCATTTTGAAGGCTGCATTTGTAAAGCAAAGGCATAGTTGACATTATGAAACAATAAAAGGAAAACAATTTTTAAGTAGGGCTGCAAGTGAGGATTTTTTTTATTTATTTGTAAAAACTGAAAATTCAAGCCATTGTATATATTTTACAGTTATGCTGTGATGCATGCATCTGCTTTATCAAACCAGCAAAAGGTGATGTCCAAACCGGATCTCTTATCTTGCTTATATGATATTTTTTATGTACACACAAAATCACAAAATTTCATGGCTATGCCCTGGAAGTGAATTGCCTCTCGTTTAACAAGCAGAAACTTGTTAATAAACTTCACTGCCAGTCCAGCACAAGCAGAAATATTGCATTGTTTTCAGGAGCTGCAACATTTATTAATGTTAGACATCAGTTCACATAGCCTAGAACGTTGTGTTTTTATACATATATACTATACTGGTAAGCTGCTGAACAGTAAGAAGTTCAACATTGTCACCAGGCAGCAAGGCTGAAGTTAATAGTAGGATGTCAGAGCATAGTGCAAAGTCTATTTAACAAATAGGCTAGTTGTCACATCCTGTTCAAATCAGAATTCATACTTTTTCTCTGAACTGTCTGCAACTTTGGGTTTGTTCTCTGAATTTACAGTTACAAATATTTTAAATGTTGTTTGTAAGTCAAAAGTGCCTGGGAATAGGAGATGCACAGCTTTGTAGATGATGCAAGCAAAGATTCTTATCTCATTTAAAAAAATAACTGGATGAGGTGCCATGGCCTACAGGGTTATGGATTGGGAGCTGAGAAGAAGGATTAGACTAACTAGGTTGTCCTAATGGCCTCCAACTGTGCTGTAAATTTCCCTGATTCTGTGAATTGTTATTCCATACATTTTTATACATGGGCAAGAGTTTTTGAGTTCTGTGGCTTCATTATTGGAATTAGGATTCTTGGCCACAATAAACAACTTGGGATGTAATGTTGATGACATGAGACTCGCTGAATGTGATGCTCAATGGCACATTTAATGAAGGTCTTTAAAAAAACAAACTATATACTTAACAGGCTGCTCTACAACGCTTACTTTCATCCAGGTGCTGAACTTAATTTAAATTAAACTTGATAAATCAATTTGTTTTAGAATGCTCATTTGTGTAGAGGACCTTGAGTTTTGGTTTAGATTGAAACTTGCCAAGAATTAGGGTAAAGGTTTCCACTCTGCACAGTCCCCAGGTTCACCGTGATCATGACAAGAGATAACAGCAACACTGGTGTGCTGAAGATATAGTGGATTGACTGGTGCAGAGATTTGTTGAATCCAGTAGAGTGGGCTTTATTTTGTACCTAACTCATGCAGGCTTTGCTGTAGTGTGAGAGCCAAATGTTCTTATTCCTGCTTCCCAGATCTGGCATTCCATATCTTGAGCTCATACATCCAACAAAGAATCATTTGTTGGGGTTTAGCACATAGGAGTTGGGATGTTATGTTGCAACTTTACAAAACACTGGTTGGGGGCACTCAGAGTATCATGTGCAGTTCTTGTCACCACGCTATAGGAAAGATAGGAATGAGCTGGAGAAGGTGCAGAGTAGGTTCACCAGGATATTGCCTGGATTGGAGGACTAGTTATGGGAAGAGGTTGAATAGACTGGCTTATTTTCCCTGGACTGCAGGAGGCTGAGCAGTGATCTGATAGAAATTTATATATAGACTAAGAGAGACATAGATAGGGTAGACAGTCAACGTCTTTTTCCCATGGTAGGGGTATCAAAAATAAGAGCGCATAGGTTTAAGGTGAAAGGTGAGAGTTTTGAAGGGAATCGGGAGCATTTGTTTTATCCAGAGGAGGTGGCGGAATCAGACACTTTGCTACTTTTAAAAGGCTTTTGGACAGACATTTGAATAAACATGGCAGAGAAGGATCCTGTCCTGATATGGGCAAATGGGATTAGTGTAGATGGGCAAAAAGGTCAGCATGGACGTGGTGGGCTGAAGGGCTTGTTTCTGTGCTGTACAACTCTAATCAGGCAGCCAAATATGTGAGACCTATTTGTTGTACAGAAGTAAATATCGAATTGCAGTGAATACTGTAAATAATTAAGTAATTTGTGGAGTTCAGCAGTGAATTTTCATCAACAAAATTTGAAGGAAACACTTGCATTTATATGGAGCCTTTCATATCTCTTTCAAGATTTTCCAAAAGGCTTTACAACAACTGAATTACCTTTTGAGGTGTAGTCACTATTGTAACGTAAGATTTGCAGCCATCAATTTGTGCACATCTTGGTTCCTCCAACAGCAGTAAGATAATATCCAAACATGTGCCTAGAAATTCATCCTTAATCAGTAGCAGTAAACAGCATTTCTCACTCTGAAATACCAACCAGTGATGGATACCTAGGTAAATCTAATTTGGTAATAAAACAGATAATGCTGGAAGCCCTCAGCAGGTCAGACAGCATCTGTAGAATGAAAAACAGTTAACATTTCAGGTCAAAGACCATTCATTAGAATTGAGAAAGTGGGAAAACTAGTTAGTTTTAAATTACAGAAAGGGATGGGGTCAAGAAGTCGATAGGACTAAGAGAATATTTCTGATAGGATGAGGGCAAGGATGCCATGGGGATAAGCTGTTGATGAAATCATCAGGTTAAATGGGTTAATGAGGGAGGTTAGAGACAATGCGAACAAAGGGATATACATGAGGCTAGTTAGAAAGACAGAAAACAAACAAAAGCCACAAATGCAGAGCTGTAGGGAGGTCAGGTGTTGCTAATGGTCTGTGAAACAACCTCCCCAACTTCAGCTACCCACAGAAATTTGTTTCCATTTTATGTTTGGTCCACAATGGCATGCAAGCTGTGATATTAACCAATAGGTCTAGAATAGAGTCATTCTCAGTAAAAAACTAATGTCAAACAAGGCTGTGCCAAGGCCACCGAAGCCTTGTCTGGAGTATCCTGGCAATGCTCATGCTTGTGCACGGTCAAAGGCCGAGCTCCAAGATATCGCCAGTTACCAACCTGTCCCTGCTGTATGACAATACCCTCTGACAATAAAGGTTCGCAGCAAGACCCTGAACAACGTGCATCACTGCTCACAACCACCTCTCAGCGAATGCAGGCATTGATGATGAAATTCAGGGTATCTGAAGACCAATACTTCAGACTAGGCACAAAACTCATGATCAACTAGGCAGCAGTAATCCCTGTGCTTGTGAGCTTTGGACTGCTTGCAGCAAGGCACTGGAAAATGCTATTAATGAAGTAGCTGCAAAATTTTCCAAATTCAAGAGGATAACCGGATGAATATTGGCATCCTCTCCAAAGCCAACATCCCCAGCACAGTGGCTTAATTACTCTTAGTCAGTTACATTGGGATGGCCATATCGTTTACATGCCTGATGCAGGCACTCTATTCCAAGCTCTGTCCTGAGAAGAAACTGCCAGGTGGACAGAGAAAAAGATTCAGGGATGTGCTGAAAGTCTCCATGAAAAAGTGCAACTGATTCCTGGGAACCTTTGGGCCATGACTGCTCAAAGATGAGAAGTAGAATTCAAGGTGGTATTGAGAACTTGGAGACCATATGTTGAGAGTATACAGAAGTCTGCACAAGCAGCAGAAGGAACACACCACCTTGAGAACTACTCCCACTGCATTAATACTGCCTGCCCCATCTGTGGAAGAGTCGATGATTACCACATTGGCCTCATCGGTCACCTCAGAACCCACACCTGGAATAGAAGCAAGTCATCCTTGATGCCAAGGAACTGCCTAAGAGGAAGAAAAAGAGGAGCACAGAAATCAAGATACAGTAACTGGATGTTGGGAAATCCCTGAAATCATACTTAAAAATTTGAGTAAACATTAAGTGATCGAATGTGCACATCATGTAAAATCTGATGTGTGTTGAACGCTTTAGTATTGCTTTAAAAGCCAAAAATGATGGCAGGTGTAGCGGATGACTTGTACACTAATGTTGAGTACCTTTTGTTTGTTGGCTGGTTGCTGTACCCATTTGACATAAGTGCCGTGATGAATAATATAATCCATGCAAGTGGTGGATAGCATCTGTAAGAATAATGAGATAATAAAGATGGCTTTTGACGTCGAGAAGTCTGCAAATATGATTCCAAAGCAAAATTATGCCTTCACTGACAGATGGAGGCTATTTTTATAAATGATATATAACATTTCCAATGATCATGGACAAGTCTTTGACTTGGAAATGTACGTCTATGCAATTTCCTCAACCTGTGCACATTAGGGCTTGTTGTAAAGCCCACCGTGACTTTAAAAAAATTCCAAAATTGATCACAATTTTAAGTCTCTGCAGAGAGGACAAAAGAATGCACTGCCTGCATACTCAGGTCGCCTTTTGTCTTTACTGTTATCAAGACAAGATTTTTAAACACCTGTAGCATATCAGTTGTTGGACATTTTAATGGAATTCTCTTCAACACTATTCAAGAAAGTTGCTTTGCATTGAATGCTTCATATAGTGATGCTGTGCCCATACGGAATGGGATGATTGGATTGTTTCTTCTGCAAGTGGCTTAAATGGTTTTAAACGTATAATTTAAATGTAATTGTCCTCCACTCACTGCATTTTAATAGCATATTATCCTTTCATTTGGAGAAGTGGCTGTGGTTTCTATCTGTTTCCTACACTCTTGTTCCTGTACTATTGATTGCTTGCTGTGAGCCCAAACATATTTCCTTCCTCCCAATTCATTGACTAATACATCGTTGCAAATAAACCTCTTGTTGGTTATAAGCTATTAAACAGTTTATGCTGTATTGCAGGGTAGCCATCAGTTATAAACCAGCCTTGAGTAAAAGTCTAAAAACTATACAAAGAAAATAAGATTTTGAAGGGCCTGTAGAATAAGAGGGGCTTTGATTTTGTTTCACAGATCATTAAACGTGATAGTACAAAAGAGCAAAATAAATCTAAGATAAAAGGCACAAGTAAGAAGGTAATGTTGAACTTTTCCAGGGTTTTACTTAGGCTGCCAATTTGGAACACAAACACCCCATTACAGGAAGGACGCAGAAGAAATGGAGCAGGTCTCACACTGAGTTGCTAGGTTACTAACCAGGAATCAAAGGTTCTAATTATAAATGTAGACATGATAAATTAGGACCCTTTTTATTGCAACTGAGAAGATATCCCAATCAAAAGAAAGATCTTGTGTTTTACATAACTTTGAAACGCATTTAGTGTATTAAGTACTTTGTTGTTTGTTGGACAACACTTCCAATGTGTTTAATAACCAGATAATCTTCTTTTTGATGCTATTGGTGGTATTTTCCAGTATAGCAGGCAGATTCCCTGCTCTTCTTTGAATAGCTTCACTGGATATTTCACAGCCAACTCAAGAGGTGGGGTCTTGGTTGAATGACCCAATTGAAAGTTAGAACCCCAGAAGAGCATTCCTCCCTCAGTGCCATAATGAAATATCAGATTAGATTAGTTGTACCAGTGTCTGGATTGGGGTTGAATCCATAGCCTTCTGACTGGAAGGCAAGAGGGCCACTAATGAGCTGAGGTTGACAGCTTAGTGACTTTAAACCTATGAAGTTATGAAATTCTTTTTTTGGTCAGTGAGAAGGCACAGATGTAAGGAAATGAATTCAAAGAAGATGTTAAAATGTATTCTGAGTTGTTGCCAGCTTAATCTGGCAATGGGTCTGTTTTGCCATAATAGTGTGTTAGGTTGGCTGACCCCATTCCCCTGTCTGATTAATTGAACTATGCTGTATATGATGGAAATTACAGTCCACACATAGGTTTAGGTCTACAGCTGAGTTGAAGTTCTCAGCATGCACTCTTTGAGGTATTTATTTTCTGAATTAATTTTCCTGAGGTAAAATGTTCTGGCAATTGATACTCGTATTAAGCTAGTTCCTTGACAGGCCAACATATCTGTTGTGGTTTGCAAAAGGTTCTGAAATTATACCTCTTTGGCTTTCAACTTTTGGCTTAGATTTAGACCACAGTTCCCAAAACACTTTGCTGAATTTACTGGAGAACAAAGGGGGGGAAAGGGGGCAAATCATAAGATATAATTTTGCTGTTATACTGAAATGAGACATTTTAGAGTAATTCTTTTGAAGATAATTTGAGTTGCATTGAGGAAAAGTTGAGTCTATCTTATACTTGGACACACAAATCTTGGAAATCAAAAAACTGCAACTGCTGGAATTGTGAAATAAAAACAAAAAATGTCAGAAATATTTTGCAAGTCTGATGGCATCTGTAGAAAGAGAAGCAGAGTTAACATTTCATATCAAGGGCTAGCTTCATAGTGAATAACTTATGAATACCTGCCCATTTCTTGTCCCAAATCCTTGCTTCCCATTGTCACAATATTTACTTATACCTTTCCTACGTTCTATCTGTCATTGTCCCTTCTGTGACACTTGGCATCTGTACTTTTTCAAAATATAGTTTTTACTGCATGTTGACATTGCTGGCAGAACGAACACTTATTATCCACCTTTAGTTGCCCTTGACATGGTGGTGGTAAGCAATCTTCTTGAACCACTGTGATCCTTGTGACTGACCTGAATCCTACTACAGTTTCCAGCTGGGCTTCCCACTTTCTTATGACCTTTATTGTCATGTCCCTTGGCCTAGACTGATCTGCTGTGTTACCAATCTCCAGTACTGTATTCCCCTGGCCCTGGACATTTGGCTCCTTTGGGCCATGTATCACATCCAACTCAACCCAGCCACTCGGAAGACTGAGTTTTTTTATCATCGTTCTGAGGTGAGGGATAGAGGAAGAGAGGGAGAACAAGTCACCTGGAAAGATATGTAACAAAAAGCTCTACAGCAAGAGAAAGGACAAAGGGGGATAGGCCAATGACAGGAGATAGTATCTTAGAAACTTACAGTGAAGAAGACTGTTTGTCCCATCCTCTCTTTGTTGACCAAAACTATTTAAGCTAATCCCTCTGCTCACCACTTAGTCTATAACCTTGTGGGTTACATTAAATCGAAGGATCATGAGGATTGTTGTCTCCAGCAACCATGAGTTCCAAGCCCCACACCATCAACTAGGTAAAATAATTAGCCTCAGTTTCTCACTTAATCCTTCTAACTGGGCAATGGGCTGTAAAGCAACTGATTATTGGAGGCAAAGCATAGTGACAGTGGTTGTAGGCCTCAGGATATTGGGCATTCTGCGTGGGGTCTGACAGTAGCCAGTAACAACCCAAAGAATGGGGATGGTGAGGCTGTGGAAATGCAATGAGGAAGAAAGGCAGCAGGGAGGACAGAGAAACAAATTGTGGAGAATAGATGTGAACAATGTGACCTGTGAAGAAGAGCAAAGAGCTGGCGTGTCGAGTAAGTGGGTCAGAAAGGATCCCAAAATGCCAAATTTAGAGGATGAAGGCCATAGGAATCTGGAAGCATTAGTAAGTGTGAACGTTCATTGGTGGAGGTGAGAAAGGAATCGTTGAGTATAGGAACAGTGAAAGCATAAAATGCTGGTGAGAAAGAAGACCACGGAGCTGAAAAAAGTTTTCTAAAAAGCCATCCAGTGGTCACAGTGTAGAATTGCAGTGTGACTCATAGATATGAAAATTGAAGGAGAAATAAGGATTCGGACGTTTATTATGGGAAAGGTTAAAGCTAAAGTGTGCTTTAAAAAGTGACAGATCTGAAGAAACTTTCAGCATGCTGTGTCACTCTTAATTCTATTCACCACATTTATTCTTATCTGCCTCAGTGTCTGAATCAGCCATTCAGAGGTAACTTAATGTGATTGCCTTCCAGTGGTGATTGTCATTTTGTCTGGCACTGCAACAGACCAAGTCAACTAAAAACAGTCTTAAAAACAGTTGAACTGCTCCAAGCCTAAATACTTTAAACTTTGATTTTTACAGTTACGGCCATTTTACCTTCTTCCCTGCCTTGTCTCTGTTACAGAGGGAAATGTTGCAATTCCAACTTAGCCAGAAATTGTTGGTTCAACTGGCCTCCATTTCATTAATTCACCTGCCAAGTCAAATGAGTCCAGGGTTTTGATCTGCCACCTGGCCTGTAATTAACTCCAGCATGTATTTCATAACACAGTTTTACAGCAATGTATACCTGCCTTCTATTTGGAATGGTGTAGGTTAAATGAGGGTTGGAATGTATACAGAATTGGAACACCAGTATAGCCTCATTTATGGATACTTCATGCAACAGCATATTTAGTTCCAAATGGAAAGTTGTCTGCTAATGTTGTGAAGTATTGGAGAAGCAAACTTTGAATTGCAGGATTCTGGATTTCATTTCATTGCCCACTGAAGGAATAGGAAAATTTGTGCAGATTACAGACCAATAATTATCATAGATTGTGTGATGATTCTGGGTAATTTAATGGTCATGGATAACATGGTAATTGGTGGGTAGGTTTAACAAAATTGTAAAGCATACAAAGCGCATTTGGCAAATCCACCATGTAAACAATCACAGAGCAATGTTTGACAAATGCTAAGCATGTTATTAGGTACATATTTCTGCTAAAACAGTAATTATCAATTCTTAAAGAGATCTTGTGTCTCAGAAAAAGATGGATATTGCAGCCTAATTTAACATAATATAGTTCACATTTTGGGATATATGTATAATATATGACTGGATGTCATTTGAAGGCACTTAGAATTTATAAGGAATTGACTAAAACTTATTTTTCTCTAAAAGCTTATAAAATTTATATCAATTATATCTGTATGTCAGAGGGAATGGAATGTACATTTTTGAACATTATTCTTTGAATGAAAATATTTTACTGAATGTACATGATACATTTATTGTGTGTACAGTAGCTTGAAAATAATAATTCTTGATTAAGCCACTTTGTGCAATCCATTTGCAGTGAAACACCACAATGTATAGACAAGAAGACCATTTGCAGTATCTTACTTCTTCCATCCTGAAGGAAACTACAGTCCTGACATTATAATACCAAGCTGTTTTCATAATATTCAACGCCATTGTTTTGTGCAAGAGTTCATTGCCAAATGTTGTTCATTGTTGAAGAACATGGTCCTAAATTTGTTTTCTGGCAGTTTGAACCTGGATTCCTTTGACCTCCCAGCACAGTTTACAACTGCGCTTAAAACTGCCTCTTTTATAAATTTGCTTGCATATAAAAGGAAAGACTTCCATTTATATCGCACCTTTTATGACCTAAGGGCACTGCAAAACACATTACATCCAATGAACTACAGTCACTGTTGTAATATGGGAAGTGAAACAGCAAGTTCTTATAAGAGATATGATACTGCACCATGACCAGTTTTAGTGATGTTGCTTGGGAAGTAAAAATTGAATACCTACCCAACTCTTATTTGAAATAGTTTAGGATCTTTTACATCCACCTGAAAGAGTAGATGGAGCCTTGTTTTGATGTTTCACCCAATAGGTAGTACCTCCGCTGCAGCGGTCCCTTGATACTGCATAGGACAGGTCCGCATGCTCCTCTTTGAGATGCTCTTTCTGGTCTTAGAAAAGTGCTCCACAATTTTATCATCTTCTTCTACCTTGCAGATTTTGAATGCTGGTGTTGTGGGAGTTAGTCAGTCCCTACACCCTGCAATAATCAGTTGGAAACTCAAATTCCTTTGTTTAAGCTTGTGGAAGGAGTTCACCAGAAACAGAGTTCCAGGGTGACTTGAACATCACAACTCATACAGTGATTATTATACTCTTACCATAAGTACATATGACTTGGGAAGTCAGCTCAAACTGCTGAAAAACAAATTTAGGACCAATATCAACATGTTCTTCAACATTTGGCAATGGGCACCTCCACATAACAGTGGCTGTAAAACCCTTGGAATAATTATGAAAAATGGTTTGATATAATAATGTCAGGGCTGTAGTTTCTTCCAGTCCTAAACTCACATATCATAGATGAGTGTTTTCTTGACTGATATGCAAACATATAATTATTACCTTTTGACCCACTACAGATGAGACCCTGTGCCTAGTCATTATTCTGATCATAACCAAATATACCTTTGATCCAGCCAATCAATCAGTGTCACTTTCTTTTAAAAGGTCATTTGTACTCAATTTGCTATAATTACCTTAAGTTATCACCTCTTCCTGCCTTCCTACAGAGCTTAATTACCTATGGCCCCTTGATGTCATAGAAAGCATTCAATGTGAAGCCAACAACTCAATTAAATCCTTCTTATATATCTCTGTTTGTACCACCCAGCTCGTGAGCTCAATTACAGAAACTACGTCTAACCTGTTTAAAAGGACAGGAAAATTTATTCTTTCACAACATGTTTTACCAGCTGCACCAACATTCCATGTTCCACAAAAATATACCTGTACAGTTGGTCTTTGTTTTTTTGATGAAATACATATGTCCTTAATATTTGCTGAAGTGTGATACTCCACATTTCCATTTGCAAGAAATTCACCTGCCACAGGTGAGTGCGATTCCATATTTTATTCAGTTCACTTTCACAGTTTTTGTCCCTTGGCATAACTAGACACTGGCTTTATCAACTGATCACTCTATTTGCACTTATTGGAAGAAGTTTGTGTTTCAATAGCTGAAGATAGCTTTGGCTTCCAACATGAGCTTTGGTATGAGCGTTCAGGTGCACTGTTGATGGTAAGAGTCTCCGGCATTCATCATGTGGAAGTGTGTGGTCAGCAAAGAATCCTGGGATTCTGTTCAGAGTGGGATGCAATGCAAACTGAGTTGATCGCATTGCATTATGAGATGCCCAGCTTGGAGTCTGCAAATCGGATTGAAAGCAGTTCATGTCATGTGATTGTTAGGCCATTGAGGCTGACAAATACATAGCTTGTGAGTGGCTCATGGTTTACGTAAGACATAGAACTGGGGTAGGCCATTTGGGGTCTTGAGCCTGCCCCACAACTCAACAACATCATAGGTGACCTTCCATCTTAAACACCGTTGCTGTATCCCTCGATTCCATTAAAATCTAGAAATATACTGATCTCAGTTTTGAATGCAACCAATGACTGAGCTTCCAAAGCCCTCCTTCCATGAGAAATCTGCCATCCCAGGAACCAGTCTGGTGAATGCTTGCTGCACTCCTTCCACTGTAAGTACATCCTTCCTCAGTTAAAGAGACCACTATTGCACACAATAGTTCAGGTGGGGACTCATCAAGCCCCTAAATAATTCTAGTACTTTGAGACCATGACACCTAGTTCTAGACTCTTTAGACAGATCCTTCCCACATCCCTGTTGAGCCCTTTAAGAATTTTGTAAATTTCAATGAGATCACCTCTCAGTCTTCTTAACTTTTAGAGACTATTCATTCTCTTCTCATATGACTGACCTGCAGTCTAAGGAATCAGTGTGTCAAATCTTTGATGTCATTCATCTATTTCCTTTTTTAGATAAGAACAAAATTCATCTGTTCTCACCAAGGTCCGATATAATTATTCTAAAATATTCCTCATCAAGTAAACCAAAATCTCATTTGCCTTCCTAATTGCCTGCTGCACCTGCTGTTAGCTTTCAGTGACTTGGGTACTCAAGAACATAAAAACATAGGAGCAGGAGTAGGATATCAGGCCCTTTGAGCCTGCCCCATCGTTTAATATGATCATGGCTGATCTATGCTGGCCTCAGCTCCGCTTCTGTGCCATTTCTGCATACCCCTCTAATCCTTGATATATCAAATATTTATCCACCTCCACTTTAAATAGTTCTTAATGATCCAGCTTCCACCAACAGCCAGGGCAGAGAATTCCAGAGATTCACCACCCTTTGTGAGAAGAAATTTTATGTACCTTAGTTTCAAATGACCAGCCCCTTATCTTGTAGTAGTGTACTCTGCTGCTGTTTCAAAAAGCTCATTTTCATGGCATTTATACCCAGTGTATGTATGCAATGACAACAACGAACTGGAACCTTATGCCCCTTGTTCGAGATTGTCCCACTTGTGAAAACATTCTGACATCTATCTTGTCAAGCCCCCTTGGGATCTCATGTTTGAATAACGTCACCCCTCTTTTTAACAAACTCCAAGGAATACCGGCCCAAAATATTTAGTCTCTCTTGATCAGACAACCTTCTCATCCCAGGAATTACCCTGGTGAATCTCCTCTGTACTGCCTCCAATGTTAGTATCTTTTTTAGGTAAGGGGGCACAATGTTCCAAGTGAGGCGTCACCAACACTCTGTACAATTGCAACAAAACCTCCCTATTTTTAAACTCCAACTCCTTTGTACAATGCCATTTGCCTTCTTAATTATTTGTTGGATCTGCCTGCAAGCTTTTTGTGATTCATGCACTAGAACACATAGATCCCTCTGTATTTCACTCACTCACTCACAGTCTCTCTCCATTTAGATAATAATCTTCCTTTTGATTTCTCTGACTGAGATGCATGATCTCACACTTCCCTGCATTAAACTCCATTTGCCAGAGAGTTGCCCTCTCATTCAACCTATCTATATCTCATTGCAGAACCACAGTATCCTTATCACAACCTGCCCTTCCATCTATTTTCATATGATTGACAAATTTGGAAACCTTATATACTGTTCTTTCTTCCAGGTCATTAATGTGAATAGCGAACAAGGACACCCAGCTCCCATTGAACATCAACAGTTCCCAATCACTCACCATTTAAAAATTACTCAGCCTTTTGGTTTTCCCGAACAAAAGTGGATACCATTGCATTTTTCTGCACTGTATTCCATATGGTGCCCGCTCATTCAGTTTGTCTGCATCCTCAACACAAATTAGTTTCACACTTAGTTTAATGTCATTTCCTTCCCTCATTTGCTTCCCTCAGCCAAATAACTGATACAGATTTTGAATATTAGAGATCCAGGCACTGATCCCTGCAGTTACTCTTTGTCTACAATCCGTTAACTAACTCTCAGTCCATGCTAAGTGTATTACCCACATTTCCACTTGCTGAGATCTTGTCCATCTACTTGTGCAGGACCTTATCGAAAGGCTTCTGAAGATCCAAATAGACCACATTCACTCATTCCCCCTCATCTGAATATTGCAGCAGGAGATTGGTATTGGTTTATTATTGTCACTTGTACCGAGGTACAGTGAAAAACTTGTATTACAAACCGATCATACAGATCAATTCATTACACAGTGCAGTTACATTGAGTTAGTACAGAGTGCATTGAGGTAGTACAGGTAAAAAGAATAACAGTACAGAGTAAAGTGTCACAGCTACAGAGAAAGTGCAGTGCAATAAGGTGCAAGGTCACAACAAGGTAGATCGTGAGGTCATAGTCCATCTCATTGTATAAGGGAACCTTTCAATAGTCTTATCATAGTGGGGTAGAAGCTGTCCTTAAGTCTGGTGGTACGTGCCCTCAGGCTCCTGTATCTTCTACCTGATGGAAGAGGAGAGAAGAGAGAATGTCCCGGGTGGGTGGCGTCTTTGATTATGCTGGCTGCTTCACCAAGACAACGAGAGGTAAAGACAGAGTCCAAGGAGGGCAGGCTGGTGTCTGTAATGCGCTGGGCTGTGTCCACAACTCTCTGCAGTTTCTTGCAGTCCTGGGCAGAGCAGTTGCTGTACCAATCTGTGATACATCCAGATAGGATGCTTTCTATGGCGCATCGGTAAAAGTTGGTGAGAGTCAAAGGGGACAAACCAAATTTCTTTAGCCTCCTGAGGAAGTAGAGGCGCTGGTGAGCTTTCTTGGCCGAGGCATCTACATGATTTGACCAGGACAGGCTGTTGGTGATGTTCACTCCCAGGAACTTGAAGCTGTCAACCCTCTCGACCTCAGCACCATTGATGTAGACAGGTGCATGTACACCGCCCCCTTTCCTGAAGTCAATGACTTTTGTTTTGTTGACATTGAGGGAAAGGTTGTTGTCATGACACCATTCCACTAAGCTCCCTCTCTCCTTCCTGTACTCTGACTCATCGCTGTTTGAGATACAGCCTACAACGGTGGTATCATCTGCAAACTTGTAGATGGAGTTAGAGCAGAATCTGGCCACACAGTCATGAGTGTATAGGGAGTAGAGTAGAGGGCTGAGGACACGCCCTTGTGGGCACCAGTGTTGAGAATAATCATGCCGAAGGTATTGCTGCCTATCCTCACTGATTGCAGTCTGTTTGTTAGAAAGTCAAGGATCCAGTTACAGAGGGAGGTGTTGAGTCCTAGGTCTCGGAGTTTGGTGACAAGCTCGCTTGTGATTATTATATTGAAGGCAGAGCTGTAGTCAATAAACAATAGTCTAACGTAGGTGTCTTTACTGTCCAGATGCTCCAGAGCTGAGTGTAGGGCCAGGGAGATGGTATCCGCTGTAGACCTGTTTCGGCGATAGGCGAATTGCAATGGGTCCAGGTTGTCTGGGAGGCTGGAGTTGACACGTGCCATGACCAGCATCTCAAAGCACTTCATAATGGTGGAGCTCCTCAAAATAAAGATTGGTTGGCCCACTACCCACTCTGCATTTAATGTCCCTTTACTTTTAGGTCTATGCCCTTTAACTTTTTCCAATGGACTATGTTCTTTTTTGTTTAAATGGCTTTTGCATCAAAGAATCAGCAGAGTTGCTTAAAGAAGATTACAAGTTCCACAAATTTCAGTACTGTTCATTTGATGGATATATATTTTATTAATTTTGCATTACTTTCTACGGATTTTTAAAATTATTCAAGCACACATTAGACATCGGGAAAAGGTCACGTTAATATTTAATGATTTACTGGCAATTTTGTGATGTCAGTTTGTACTCTCATGCTTCAGTCACTTTGGGATTTTTAAAGCAACTATACTCTCAAGGAGAATACTACCAGATAGAAGGGAAGATAATTGCATCGCTACAGTAGAATTAAAATGCCATGAATCACTGCCAGCCTTCACTTTTAATGCAGTGGTGGATTCCTGTTCTCCCGTAGCCTAATTTCATTTCTAAAATGTTGTGTTGTGAAGGCACAAATGCCGTTCTTGACTTTGAAATTGTTCAACCTGATCAGCTAAATACATTATTATATCATTCCCCGTGTCATGGTGCTATGGTAACTGGAGTAGGCTACTTGGCCCTTCGAGTCTATTCTGTCATTCTGTTCGATTCTGTCTGATCAGCAGCTTGTCTCCATTTGAAGACAATAGAGACTGCAGATGTTGGAATATGGAAAAGAAAACAGAACACTGGATGCTGCTTCACCCACTGAGTTCCTCCAGCATGTTTTTTTGTTTGCATTTACCTGCTTTTGGTCCAAATCCTTGCCTAAAAATCTATTCATCACAGTCCTTAAAAAATTTCAAATAAGCCTGACATTCAAGGTCTTTCAGAGAGTAAGTTGTCAATGATTAATAGACTCTTAAAAGTACATCTTCCTACTCTCAAGCAAACCATTTGAATGACACAGGATGGAGATGAAGCTGTTCCTCATGGAGAGGAAAAATCATTACAGTCTGTCTCCAAGCCTGCTGAGGTACATCTGTTTCAAAGTGCCAGTGACAGAAACTGGAGAAATGGGTCATCTGATATTTATTTGATGGATTAGTGATGCATGATGTGAAACCCAGAGGAAGTGCTATATTGTTTTGAAATAAGTTAATAACTTAATTATGTTTAACATCTGACTTCAGTTTTTGAAAGTACATTCTAAATAGTACTGAGTTCTTTTAATTCCAACACATACTCAGTTTTTACCCAGCTTGACTTTTATTAGTTGTAGAAGAACAGCTTCTTGTCAAAGTTGTCAAAACATTTCTGCAGCTCATTAACTCTTAAATGTCATTTTTTAAAAAACAACATGGTTTCAGATGTGCAGCATTATTGTGCTTCTGTGTGGAAGTTAATGATGATTGAAATTATAATATAATGAGGATCATTAAAGAAAGTGCTAATTATTTTTCTGTATTTCCATGCTGACATAGTACTTGTTTTTCATGGAATGGAATGAAATTTAGTTTATAGAAAAGGTTATATTTGTAGATTAGTTTTGAAATGAAAGTGTTGAAATAGTGGAGCAGTCTAAGATGTAGTGCTGCTTGGTGATGACACACTTAGGGGATAAAGTTCTAATTCCATAGGATGAGGACCATCACATCTCGTGCTTCATCTTGGGTACAAAGAAGTTTAAGTGCTCCCAATATTGGTCTCAAAATTAAGCTTTCTGTGGTGGTCTGTAGCACAGCTCTTGGGCTGCTGAGTTCCTGCAATAGAAAACATGCATGATAGGGAAATTTTGCAGGTTAGCAGATGACCTCCAGTTGTTATAACTAAAATACTTTATTTCTTTGTGCTACATTCTGACTGCTGATTATTGATTTGGCAAACCAAGTCTTGTGGACTCGGGCAAGTACATTGTGTGAGCTGTTGCATTGCAGCACTCTTTCAGGGCTCCGGTGCCATTGCAGCATTGCTGCTGCCACTGGTTGATCCCTTGCAGAATGTGGGAACTGGATAAGAAAGGGAAAAATTTTGCAGGGCTCTGTGGAGAAGGCGGGGGAGGTGCGGTGGTGATGTGGGGTTGGGGGAGGGTGAGTAGGGGTGAAGAGCTGGATTGCATTTGAGCTGGCATAGACTTGATGGGCCAAATAACCTTCTTCCAGTTTCATCTGCATTCTTAATCCCATTCCAAACTGGTCAGGAACTTCTGCTTTGCCTCTGCTGGGTTTCTTGAAGGGTTTTTGAAAGAACAGGGGTTGATTTGCAAACTAAGTCTTCTCTTAATTTAGTAATGTCATTCTTGCTGTTTAGCAGTTAATTAATAATTTAGTAATTCATTTTATTTGGGCTAGGAATACAACTAAAACAGTTAAGAACTGCATAATTCAAACAATCTTAGTTCTAAAATAAACCTTTCAATTTATTTTTAGCAGTTCAATCTTAAAGAACTGGTTCCACTTGTTTTATTTTAAGCCTGATTTTGTGTAGCAAATTCTTCTAATATAACTGGATTGACAGGGTGGAAAGTCTTAAAATAGAGTTGCCGTGCTTGATTTAAACCAGAAATTCTGCTATGTAATCTTTAAAAAATCAAAAATAAGAACAGAAACTGCTGGAAATGTTCTGCTGATCGGGCGGCATCTGTAGGGAGAGCAACAGAGAGTTAATATTTTAAGTCAATGATCATTCGTCAGAAAGGCTATAGAGTAAAGATGAAACTAAAGGAAGTGTAAATGGGAATAGCAGAAACATTTTCTGAAATTGTTTAATTCATTAACTGTTCCTAGACGAAAGAGGAGCTGTTGTTCCTCAAGCTTACACCTGAAAATGGAGCAGGACTGAGACAGATAGGTCAGAGTGGGAATGAGACAGAGAAAAAAGTGACAGGTAAGAGAAAGTAAGTTAGAGCAGAGAATTCAATGTGAGATTAGGTTTAAAGCGACAGATCAAGAGGTGGAGAGGAAGATTGAATTTAAAAATACAAATGACTGGTAAAGGTACCTCTGGCACTACGTAATTGGTGTAACCCCTACAACTGCTCAGTTGTCCTCGATGTCCCAGCGAGGCCAAAAACACAGGTTTGTTCTTTTTTTAAGATTGAACGAACTGAAGAAAATAGAGACAAAAATAGTCAACCAAATTTTTTTGGATATTTCCAATGACAGTTAAAACCTAAAGCAAGTGTTATAATTATTTTTCAGTGCCTGACTGTCATCTAGCTGTAACTAACCTTTGCCTTTATCATGCTGTTAAAATTGACAATTTGCGTCACAATGTCGCAAATTTCATATCTACTGTGCATTAGAAAGGGGTGTCAGACAAGTGCAACTTTAAAGAAGCTAAAAGTAGTATGGCACTTTATTGATTGTGGTGTGCCTACTTGTTAGTGTATCTTTAAGAACCCTGTGTACCACGTGTAATGGTCTCTAATACACTGTTGCATCAGACACTGCTGGTAGTTGAGTTTGATATCAATAAAACACGTTCTGTGGGTAGCTCTACATCTAGTACTTGCCTTTGCAAGTAGCAAAGCAAAAGAGCCTACAGGCTCCATACTGACAGCAACATTTCAATTCTTGTGTTGAATGTTGGAGATCTGTCCTCACTTTCACTTACTTTGGTACTTGCACATGAATAAGATAAGTTATTTATTTATTAGTCACATGTACATCGAAGCACACAGTGAAATGCATCTTTTTGCTTTACTGAGGATGTGCTGGGGAATAAGAATGAGTGACATTAGTCCCATTGTAAATTTGACAGTAATTTTCAGACCTGTATATTTATGCAAAACTAATTTTACGTATAATTTTCAAACTAGTGCAAGTACATTTGCTATCCATTTAGGGTTCTTCACATGGCAGACAGAGCACTTAACTCTTTGCTTTGAGAGCTATGAAGCACAGTGGCCACATCCAAAAATAAACAGAGGTTGGTGACGTGTAAAAATAAACTCATTAAACATTGCCATTCCTGCAGCCTTTATGGATGGAAGGTTCTTATCTGGTGAGAGTTCATTTCACTCATCCTGAGATTCTATTTTTGGTTTAGCTAGCTCCAGGCTCACACTTTCCAGTGCCAGCTTTATGTTGCTGTAGTGTTGAAATGTAAACATATCAGTGTCCACATGTGTAACTTCAGAGAAACCTGACTGAAATTGCAAATGGAACCTGAAGAAAGATGGAAAACACAGGAAGGGCTGAATGGCCTGTTTTGTACCTAAATTGGGTAGTCCTTTAAAATGTTCTGAGATTCATACTGTTGGCATTTACTGCTCTAACAAAATTTTACTTGCAAACCACTTTTTTTTACACACCAAGCCCTGAAAATCATGTGTTAATAATTATAATATGGTATGCTAACTAACTTCGCAAAATTAATCAAGTAATTTTGTGTAATTAAATTCACATGAAAGCTTTCCTCCAATCTGCAACAGATGGATTCAAATGTTTTTTTTCTGCCAGTAAGGTGGTGAAATTAGCTCTTTAAAAACCACAACATCTGTAGGATTCAAATAGCCAGATGGTAAATGGGAACTGGTTCACTGGGTGAGTACCTTGGTCTTGGAGACCACAAAGAGCCCAAGGGCCAGTTAAGATTATTTTCCATAAATTCTTTGCTATTTTCTACTATGAATCTGTACGATTTATGCAGTGGACACTGCATTCATACTGGCTTTGAAAATGTACTAATGTTTGACCTTTAAAGCCACATTAACATCTGATCTTGCACACCAAATACATCTGAATTCAGTTAGATAATAATCATAGTTTTATAGAAGAGCTATGAAGGAAGTATATTTGACATCAGCATTTCTGGTGCATCATCCTTTACATCCCACATTTCATGTACATTTTCATTTATTGGTGAGCCACGTCACTGAACTTAAGCAAATTTATGTCTGCTAGCCACTGGATAGTGGTGTAGCTTTTCAAATGGTGTACATTTTCAAATTGTAGCAGACCTTCTGTAAGCTGAATGACATTCCATACAACATTGAAATAGGCCATTTGGCCCATTGAGTCTATGCCAGTTCTCAGAGCAATCCCGTCAATCTCATTCCCCCTTATTTCCCTGTATTGGTGACCCTTGCATTACGGAAGTTCGGGTAATAGAAATTCATCCTTACAGAATTCACAAATTACTACTAAAGATGTGGGATATGGAATAAAACTTTGCTCTTATGGAATGTATGTGAAAAAAGTAAATGAATAAACACAAAGTTTATTTCATTTCAACTCGTGTTTCTTGACGCATGTGCAGATGATGCGGTTTCGCATTACAGGAAATCACAATATGGACCGTTCGCTAGAAGTGCAACCCCCCTCCCCCTGTAATACGGGTGAGTTGCCCGTAAACTATTCTTTCTCATCTGCCCATCATCTTCCCACCACCTACACCTGTAATTTACAGCAGCCAATTAACCTACTGACCAGCACATTGTTGGGTTGTGGGAGGAAACCAGGGCATCCGATGGAAACCCATACAGTTACAGGGAGAACTTGCTAACTCCACACAGACAGCGTCGGAGACAGGATCAAGCCAGGGTTGCTGGAGCCGTGAGGAAGCAGCACTACCTGCTGCAGCACTGTGCCTTCCATGAATTTTGTCCATGATATTTAGAATGACTAAAAATACTGTAACACACTTCCCTCTTTTTCATATTTTAATATAAGCATCTATAAAAGCCTTCATGCTATTTCACCATTCACCTTCATAGTTCATTTAATCTTCATAAAGTCTCAGAGGGCACTTGCTTACATGATGGAGCACCATCGCCAGCAGTGGCCTTTCTGATGATGGTATCACACTTCATACCCATGCCTACACCTTTCCCTTTACTGGTTGGCACTATAACTCCTTGGGCCAAGCTCCTTTTACTCATCTTCCTTGTGCTCATTGTAGGGGCTGCTGTGGGCAGTCCAGCACACACATCTTTATCATCCTCTTCACTTTACTTGTAGAATAGAAAACCCTTCATTCACATTAGCCTGATAAACAAAACAAAACCTGTTCCTATCCGGACATTCAGTAACATGCTTCACTCATCTTTCCCTTTTTAATGCTTTCTTTTAGACAAAAAGGGAGACAATCACTCCTACTGTAATTCTCTTGTAACATGTTGCACTGAAGGCACTTCTGAGAAGCTTTCAAGCAAAATCACTCAACACTGACTCCGGTAATCAGCTTAGCCACATGTTTTATTTATCTGTTTTACTGATTTAGCTAACATTCATATCTTTCCCTTCAATTATTTTCTACATGAAAGATTTTGTTGTTGCAAATCTGTTCTCATTCCTGAACCAGCTACTCGGGTTAGGCTGCATCTGGAGTATTGCATTCAATTCTAGTCACCCTATTACAGGAAGGATGTGGAGGCTTTGGAGAGGGTGCAGAAGAGGGTTACCAGGATGCTGCCTGGATTAGAGGGCAGATGCTATGAGGAGGGGTTGGACAAACTATGGTTGTTTTCTTTGGAGTGGTGGAGGCTAAGAGGAGACCAGCTAGGAGTTTATAAAATTATGAGAGGCATTGATACACAGCCAGTATTTTTTTCCCAGAGTCGAAATGTCTAATACTAGAAGGCATGCATTTAAAGTGAGAGTGGAAAAGTTCAAATGTGCAGGGCAGAGAGTGGTGGGTGCCTGGAATGCGCTGCCAGGGGTGGTGGTGGAGGCAGATACAATAAAGGCGTTTAAGAGGCTCTTAGATAGACACATGAATATGCAGCGAATGGAGGAATATGGACCATGTGCAGGCAGAATGGATTAGGTGTCATTACCTTAATTAGTTTGGCGCAACATCGTAGGCTGAAGATCCTGTACTGTATATTCTATATTCTAGTATATCAATATCCAGCCCCAAAAAGCTGGAAAATAGCCTTCATCGTACATTATTTAGTTTATTTTTCCAGCAATGGAATGTCTACATGCTGAATGACAGAGAACATGGTAATTGTTTTCATTGTCAAAAGCAGACAGGAGATATTACTAATGGTGGGAAAGAGATGGTTACTCGAAAGCAAGAACATAAAATAGGCAAGGAGCTAATGTATAAAAATGTTGAAGTGCAGCTGTGTATAAGGGGTGCCATTCAGTTATACTACTAATTATATATTTAGGGGCGAACAAGGGTTAGGATGTGGGTTCTTCAAATTTGCAATATTAGTATAGCAATTTTAAACATGCAGTGGCAGAAAGTGAGTTGGTTTATTAAGGCCATAACTTTCCTCTCTAGTGGGTTATTGTGGCATCATATAATAGAGTAGAGAGTTCATTTCTTGCTCCTGGATTGAACATAGGTAAGAGCCTTGTAGGCTGGTAGATTTAATGAGCTCCATGTTACTCAAGATCACAGAGGAGTTGCAATACAGAAGCAGGCCATTTGGCACAGGGACCATGTGGATGTTTATGCCTGGCACCAACTTCTTGTCAGTTGCCTTTATCTCACCCTTTCAACGTATCCAACTACTCATTTCTCCCTTGTGCTTATCTAATTTCGCTTTAAATGCATTTTTATGCTGACTCAACTACTAGTAGTGCTTTAAATGGTCTCTGGGTAAGTACATTTATTCCTAAATTTGCAATAGGACTTAGAGTCATGGAGTTATAGAGTTATACAGCACAAGCCCTTTGGCCCAACTTGTCCATGTGTCTTCCTGAGCTAGACCCATTTGCCTTCATTTGACTCATGTTCCTCTAAAGCTTTCCTATCCATGTACCTGCCCAAGTGTCTTTTACATGTTGTAATTGTACTCGCCTCTACCACTTTCTCTGGCAGCTCATTCAATAACCCACCACCCATTTAGAATAATACCTTCTATTAGTAATGGTATTAGGTTTACATGCCCTTGCAGTGCTTTTGATGTCAGGTGAAGCTATCTTCACTACATCCAACCTATCAAACACTTCCATAAACTCAAAGACCTCTATCAAGGACATTCCTCAGTCTTCTCTTTTCTGGAGAACAACCTATTCAGTTGTTCCTAATAGATATAAACATCTCATGTTTTCTGTAATTCTAATGGTTTTTTTTCTGCATCTTCCCCATTACCCCTGTACTTGTGATAATACAGGGCCAAGTACTCTTCAGTTATCCGTATGAGGTCCACCAAAGTTCAATGTCTGCTTTTCAGGTCCTTGGAAACTAGCATGCTTTTTTGCGGTTTTACCAATGTGTATTGTTGCTTCTAGTGATCTGTGATTTCCCCCGATCTCTCAGTTACCGAACTTCATGTGGATACTTATTTCCAAGGAATATCTGGTCTACTTATTCTTCCTACCAAAAATTACTATATCATGCTTATGCCCATTCTGCAGGCTAGTTAATGTTTTCCTGTATTTTGTACATGGGTTGTTTATTCCACCTATAATTTGATGTAAATGTCAGGATCACAAGATTTCTTATCTTAGTATTCACAAAACTTTATCTTTAGTTTTGAGCCATTGAGTATATTCTAGCAGAAATTGATGGACTAAAAGAAAGTTCATGGGTATGGGGAGAGAGCAGGAGGACGGAGTTTGGAGATTGGATCTTATTGAATGGTGGAGCAGGTCGGAGGATGTGAGTGGTCTACTCTTCTTATATAAATTTTTGTGCCTGCTTCAAGACAGCTTTTATTGCCACTGTGATCACTTCAGGGGAAATCTGTTTATCTCTTAACTAACTACATTTTCTTGGTGGACTTGCGGTGCGAAATGATCTACATGTATTGGAAGTAAAGAGCGTCACGAGAAGCACATGTAGTGAATTTTTTTTTAACTGTTACTGTCCATTTTAAGCCATTGACAAAAACAGCTGATGAGACTGTGAGTGAGTTCAGGAGATGCTGGATGAAATTTAACACAAGAATTAGGTCATCTGTTTGTGGAGAAAGGATCAGACCAGGTGATTTAGATGAATGTTAGAACTTGCGAAGGAGTGACATAGTTCCATATACACAGCATCTTGTAATGGAAGGACAGATTTATATTGTTGGACTGTTATAAAATGAAGGCACCAAACATAAAGAAGTGTAGATTTTGTAAGCTATGGCATAAAAGTAAGAGATGATATTAAAAGATGTTGATGGGAAAGGGAAATCATCATTTAGTTAATGGGGATAAAGAGAGGGACGGGAAAGAGAAAGGTGTTTTAGAAAACTGAATGAGTCAGAAGGTTACGATGAGATGGGGAAATGGTAACAGACTGGTAGGACAGACCATATTCTCTGCTTTCTGTGAATAAGGTGATGGGAGATGCCCAGTATGTGCTCATGTACTGTATATATGAATGTAATGCATTACGTTATGAGTGCAAAACTAGTAAAGGTTGTTGTATTGTAAAATAATCATTGGCATCAGAATTGAGGAGATACGGTCTGTTCGAACACAATATGAGAAGTAAAAAGGAACTAGAATTTCAAACAGTGGATTGCGATTCTCTCAGATTACATTTAAACTCAAAGTGAATAAGATGAAATTTGAAGGTAGCTATTCCAAGTACTGGAATATAAAAGAAAATTGAAACCTTTTTGTGTTTAATTTTGTTCAGTTTGACAAGTAGTTTAAGTGACCTCTGCATTTGTAAGATGACCACTTTCCTTCAGTGAAGTACTTTTTTTAACCAATTTCAGCCCCCATAGGAAGAAACAGTTGTAGGTCCTTCAGCCTGTCAAGCCTATATTGACAATCAATTAGACCATTACTTATTTTGTATATTAACTCTATCTGCCTGCTTTGGTTCTGTAACCCTTACAAATTTTGCCTATCAAAAATATATCATGCAGTTTTATGTCATTTTTAATTGCCCTGGCTTTTTGAGAAGTTCCGGATTTCTGCTATCCATCGAGTGATGAAGTGCTTCCAGGTGTCACAACCCTCTTACTAGAGGAAATGGATTCCCTTTATCTACCTTAATTACTTATTAAAACATCTTAAGCACCTTAGTCAGATCACCCTTAATCTTCTGTGCTTAAGTGAACACAAGTCCATCCCAAGTAATCTGTCTTTATGATCGAATGTTCTCCTTTATACATTGGATTAGAGGTTCATTAAATATTGTTGCTCCATGACTGGTTGATGAGGCTACAAAATTAATAACCAGTCTTTATATAGGTCCATCCCATCAACTTTCCTCTCTTTATTTAGTTAAGAACTTACATTCACTTTATTTGTCAGACTAGTGTGAACTCCATACCTGCAGAAGCCAAGACAATGGATCTTGTAGTCTGTGGTATGTTGCAATAGCTAATCAGTTGTGCCAGCTAGTTGATTATTAGATGGGGAGTTATTGTCAATAATGAAGGTTCGCGACCTTTAAATTAATGTGGGAAATAACTATTTTTCAAGCAGAACAAAATGTTGCCACTTGTCACTTTTGGGAATGTTTCTCTTGTTTCACACATAGCTGCACATTGAACAGTATACTAGAGGCTGGAATCATAGTGTTGGAAACAAAGTTCAAACCACCTGAAAAACGGTCAAGTTGCTCATCTCTGTTTATGCTCTTAAAAACTTTTCAATTTAATTGGTTGATTTTTTTCTTGCTATCTGTGTAACTTGATCATATTGAATTGTTTTATGTGTTTTGATAATGTGATGCAAAAATCTCACTCTGTTGGAACAGTAACTTGAGATATGGTGGTAAATTCAATCAGAGGTGTTCAATCTTAGATAAGTGCATCGGCATTTTGGAACTGAAAGCTATCATTAATCTTGGGATCAACTCATAATTAAACAAAGAACAAGGAGATGGTAGTAGTGTTTTTGATTGGACCAACAGCAGACTCAATATAATACATTGCAGGTGACCCCTGCAATACGGCCATTTGAATTACGGAAATTTTCCCTTCCAGAAATTACAAATCACTACCCAAAAATTTGAGATATGGAATAAAATTCACTCTCATGGAATTTGTGTAGAAAAAAAATAAATAAATCAACCCAAAATTATTTTTTCCCAACTTGCCTTTCTTGGTGTATGTGCAGATGACGTGGTGTCATGTTACAGAAAAATGAGATATGACCCGTTTACTAGGAACGCAACCTCCCCATGACCCAGGGGCCACCTATAGTATTGTTGGTAATATTGGTCTAAACCTGACTTTATCTGCTGGAAAACCAAATTTATGTTTCATCTCTGCTCAGTGCTCATCACCACTACTTAACACTAAGTGCAGTAGAGTACAACAATACCCAGTTGACTAGTTCAGTCATATGCTTCAACCTAGAAAACCAGCACTTGTTATCCAACAACATTGCAAAAACACTGTAAATGCGCCTCTGGAAACAACAGGCTAGAATATAAGGCTCAAGACCTGTGAAGACAAAGAGTTGCAAAGAATGTAGAGTTTAATATGAGTAGCAACCTACAATCAAAAAGGAAAGAGAAAACTGTGCTGGTTGGTGCCACTCATCTCTGAATGGAAAGGTTGCGGTTTCAAAGACTCTTGCCGGTTTTGAGCACTAAACCTAGTTTGACATTCCAGTGCAGGACTGAGGAAGAGTCATACCTTCAGAGAGCCTGTCTTTTGGATGAGATTTTGAATCGAGGTCCCATCTGCTCTCTCAAATGAACCTTGCAAGATTCCATGTTTTTACGCAAGTTCCTTCTGGCCAATGTTCATCCCTTAGACAACACCTAAAAATACTGCATGGTTCTTTTGAAGGCTGACTACCTTACACCTGCTGAGGCTGCCAGCAGTAATGCCCAGTGTATGAGTGTCAAGCTAAATTCCATAATGCATGCTTATCAGTGGAAATTTGTACCAATTCACTGGTTACTATTGCTGGTCAATATTGTTCACACAGAATCACAGAGGAGGTCTTAGCATGGAAGGAAGCCATTTGGCCCATCCAGTCCATAACAGGTTCATGTTATGTTAACCCCACTCTCCCACCCTTCTATCATGGCCCTGAAAGCTTCTTCATACATTTATCCAGCTCTGTTTAGTATGCTACATTAAACCTACCACTACCACTATCCTGACAGTGCATTCCAGACTATAACTATCTGCTGTGTTTAAAAAAAATTCCTCACATTAGCTTTGGTTCTTTTACCAGTCACCTTCATTTGTGTGTCCTAATTCTTGACCCCATCACCAATGGGAACCGCTAGTCTCTATTCACTCCTTTCATAATTACAAATCTCCCTCTCACATCTCTTTGCAATGTTCTTTGTTCTAGGGTATCAACATAACTAAAGTCACTCATCCCTGGAATCATTAGCATTTCAGTAAATCTCTCCTGCACCCTCTCTAAAGCCTCTCCACATCTTTGCTAAGGTGTAGCGTCAAGAACTAGACACAATCCACCAGCTGTGGCTGAACCAGTGTTTTGTAAATGTTCATCGTGACTTACATCCCCTCGTACACCATGCCTCCACTTATACAGCCAAGGCTTCCACGTGAGTTTTGAACCATTTTTTCAACTTGCCCTTCCACTGCAACAATCCGTGCACATATACCTACAGATCTCTCTGTCCTCTTTGTCTTGGCACATTGAAATCCGATTTTATTAAACAGTTTAATGTAGCATAATATTTCACAAGCAATCACGGGGAACTGAATTTTATGCTCTCTGATGCACCAGATTGATTCTTTCCAGTGTGGAGGTGGGAATCTAATAAACTGAATATTAATGTCACTCTTCCTACTTCCCTGTGAAATTGATTGCTGTATTGTAGGTGGCATAGGCACTCTCCCTGTTTAGTCCACAGTAGCAAGTTGACTATAACCATAGAAGGATAATGGCAAGGTTATCAGAATGACCAAACACAACCTGAATTTGCAGTAATTCCATTGATGTTAGTATATCTATTAAGTCAGATAGATTGAAGCAATGTTGTTGCATCAGAAGGGTAACATTTAGTCTCTGCAATGATGATTCAGCCTGGCATGATACATGAGTGCACCAAGCAGAGCTTAAAACATAAAATTAAAACTGAATTCTGAACCTCAGCCACTGAACACTGGCTATGGTGCCGGTCTTTTGTAGGCTGTGTACCTCACACTTTTCCAGACTGCTGGCATTAATTCACAGTTTATGAGTGTTCAGCCAAATTCCACAATACATGTTAATACTGGAAGCCCTGAAATTTGCACCAATGGTTACTATTGCTGGCCCATATTGCTCCTATAGGTTTTTCCACACAAACACAGAGGGATCTCAGCATGGTATGAGGACATACAGCCCATTCAGTTCATACCAACCCTATGTAAGAACAATCCAGCTAGCTCCACTGTCCTGCCATTCTCCCTTAGCACTGCACACTCCTTCAGACACTTATCCAGCACCATTATGTATGGTAAATTGAATCCACCTCCATCACTACTCCTGGCTGTGCATTCCAGATTATAACCACCCACTGTGTAAAAAAAAATGTTTTCCTCATGTTAGTTTTGGTTCTCTTACCAATCACCTTCATTTGTGTGTCCTAATTATTGACCCCATCCTCAGTGGGAACAGTTCCCCAAAATGGCACTAGCAGAGTATTATGTTAGTTTGATAGATTCATTTTATAAAATTAATGATCAGTGCATTTTGTGCAATACCATTAACTACGTGCTAAACCAGCCTGTCACTCTGCCACTGACTACTCCAGGAAAACCGTATCTAATGTTTTTCAGTACTCATTGAGGCAATTCAGTATTCCTTTAGCTAAGGCAAACTGAAACATGTCATGCTTCAGGGGAACATCCTGGATATTTACAGGATCAGACACTTATTCCTCGGCAAGTGGAATGGGAGATATTAATGCGTAATAATTTAATCTCCCACATTTCTGATGTTAACAACAGGAAGATGAAAATAATTTGTAGACTGCAGTGACTGATGTGTGCTGTTTAACCTCAATTGGTTTTGCAAGGTTTTACTAGCCACATTATAACATTAATCAATTTACTTTGCATAACTGTAAATTTTAAACCCATGCTCAACCTGTGTGAAGTAAAACCATTTCTGGGCAGCTATGATACATATTTTAGGAAATCATAAGAGGCGGGTACTTGGGTATGTGTCAGATTGAGTTTCTGATTGCCCTCATGGGAGAGCTTTAGTCATTTTTAAGGGGGATGGACCTCCATCATGGTGTTTGTTAATAGAAAGGGCGTGAAGAGTGATGGTAAATGTGTTATTTTGACTCTGTACTGTCTTACGTTCCTGTGTGACTTCTCAGAAACAAATGCCCAATTCCTTCAACCTTCAGGTGAAGTGGCCATTGACATAGAAGCAAAATTATGCAGGTCCTGGATTCCTGAAATAAAAATGAGCAGCTGAAAATACTCAAGTCGAGGAGCTTCCATAGCAGGAGAACCAGTTAAAGTACATGCTGCCCAACTTGCTGAGCACTTCTAGCATTTTCTGAATTTATTTTGTATTTTGGCCAGGAGTATTTTAAGAACATGGTTAAATGTCACTATGTTTTGTGCATAACAAGGCTATGTAGAAAGGTACATTTACTCTGAGTAATCGCAGTGTACCAAAATGATCTCTGATTCATTAACCTGAATGAACCAACCATGCAGCTAACTAAATATTCACCAGTGTTGTCATTTCTGTAGATTTAATACAGCAATAAACATATGTTTTCTACAATCATAATGGCATAGAGATTAACCTGTGATTGCTTCAGGAGTCTTCCAGTACGTGTCAGTCCTTCCTTGCTGTCACCATGTTTACTGTTGCGTATTAGTCATTAGTTCTGTTTGTCTTCGTTGCGTATGTAATTATGCTGGATGTTCTAAATAGAATGAACGTACAATGTGATAAAAGGGTCAGCGTTACCATTGGTTGCTTGAAACAACTGGCAAAGCCTACTGTTTGACCTGCTGACTCTTTAACTCTCACAGCAGGCCATCAGCAATGTTATGCATATGACGGACTAATTCGTATTGGTTATGTTAATTTGATTAGTAATGATTATCGGAGCATTGAAGAAGTAGATAATCACATGTCAGATATGGTGCTTCGGTACTTTTAACACTTTACCATCAATTTTCCAAGTTCATGTACCAATGCAGCAAAGCTCATTGGGTACCTGGCTTGATCCTTTATCACAACTAACATTACATGCACAGGAAGACTGATTCCTCTTGAATGCTGGTCCCCACTATGGTCCATGATGTCCTGCTTAGACAGAGCTTGGAACACGAGCAAGAACAATCTAAAGTCAGAAGCAAAATGGAAGGCATACACCAACAGATGGGGAGAATGATGAGAGAATACAGAGAATGGCAAAGCAGAACTACAGAGATGAAAGGCAAGAGATGCACTATACAGACTATCCAACAGGAACAGTACAAGAGGAGTAATAGCATCCTTGAAGTTTCCTATGCCCCTCCGTACTGATTTCAGGACTTGATGATGTCAGAGGGAGAACATACCTTGAGTCTGCAGATTATAGAGATACATGATTCTGTTAGTGTCTCATCCACTCCCAATTATGAACTGATGGACTTAACCTTCCTCAGTCCCACGTAACACAGCAGTAATGTCACAAATAATATTGTTCTTGTAACTCCTATGATGCTTGTACTCATTACAAGCAGAAAATTCTTTCTCATCTTGCAATTTCTATTAATTATTGAAATTTGTTATTGGAACCAACTTCTTTTAAGATAATATATGAGGCACTGTTCCTTTCTAAGATCCCGAAATATTTGTCCTTGCAAAATCACTTTATGTTGTTCATTATTTTATATCTATAATGTTGGAAAATGCTTGTATGCTTTGAAAAGGTGGAGTAAATCTCAAAATATTATAAAGATGTCTCCCTCACTAATGCACTTCAAACAGTAAAATGATTTTCATCCAATATGAATGAGGATTATAGGATGGCCTAGTAGTTATTTCCTTGCAATACAGTAAGTGTGCCAGTTACACAACTAAGCAACCATGGTACTGAGTTCCTAGCCTACTTTGTTTACAAAACTGCCTGCTCAATGGGGCTTAGAAATTCACCAGTACCTGCACAAACAGGTCAACCCATCAAGAGGGCAAGCCATTTGTTTAAGTCGGAATTAGTTTTAAAAATTCATTAGCGGTAAGCCCCAAGATGTCAGGTGACTACTAAATCTATCTTTTTCCTTGTGCATCATGCCAAGGTAAGGTGAGGAAAGGGCCACAGAGTAAGTCCAAGAAATGAGGCTGGGTCTAGGGAGAGGCAGGGAATGGTTGTGAGGGAGAGAAGTGTGAGGGAGGTGGGATGATTGTTGTCCTACCAGAAGGGAGAGTATCATTGATCATGAGATCAGAGTCATCGGTCGTTACTTCTATGTATGACCCACAACCAGCCTGTTAAAATTCAGCCTACTGTTCCAATATTGATACCTTCCTGGGGGACAATGTAAAGATAACCTGTTTCCATTTCCTCATCACAATCTAATTGGCTACAAAATGTCAGTTGGAATAATCAACCTCAATTAACCTTGGTGTTCATTGGGAAATGTTCAAGTTGACCCACAGCCTCCTCATTGCAATTGAGAGCTCACTAATTCAGAGCTTATGGTTGCACACTCATGATACCAAATCAAACCACTTTGGCAAAAACTTCTTCATCAGGATCAACTGATTGTCTTTAAGCTTCCAAATTTATAAAAAATGTAATATTGTTTTATGTTAATTTAGAAAATGAATATAACAGCCAGTGCTTTTGTTGAATCTGATGGATTTTTTTTTCAAAATATTGAGTAAAATTGTATGCTCCGTACTATTGACGTGAAATGTTGAGTGCCAAAAAGAAAGTATTCAGGAAGCAACAATTAATCAAGGATTGTCAAGCAATCAGGGTATTTTCAAACTGCTGGATTAATGTAGATGCACTTTCAGTGTTTATTTCTGCCTTTTCACATCTTTGGTTAAGTTAGTGCCAAAGAGAATTAATTGGGTTTAAGCCTAAGTTAATATGTAATTAAGGAAACTCTATAAAATACTGACATTCTCTTTCCCCTCCTTTGACTGTAGAGAGAAACTATTCCAGCCTGTGTGAGAAGCAGCCAATTGGAAGGCTACTTTTTCGACAATTCTGTGAAGCCCGACCCGACCTTCAGCACTACATAAATTTTCTTGACTTGGTGGTGAGTTGGTTGTAGAATCTATTACAGGAGAATAATGTCATTGTGGCAATGTGCCTAAAATCTTGAGTAGTGGTGTCAGACCATGTTTTAATAACCTGTTATTTTTTTACTGGGCCTTCACATATGGTGAGGTACAGGAGTGGAGGAATTCACTAGAAATTGCCTTTCTAAGAATAACTCCCTGAGAGGTTGTGTGATATTTCTTCTCCACTGAATGAATGAATCCCCTCAATCCTGCTCTGTAACATATCTAAAGGAATTCCTTTCTCAGTCTGTCTAAGGGACAGGATTAACGATCACTCGGAAAGACAGGGACTAATCAGAGATAGACAGCATGGTTTTGTCAAGGACACATCCTGTCTGACCAATCTGATTACATTCTTTGAAGAGGTAACAAACCGTATTGGTGAGAGCAGTGCAGTAGATGAGGTTTACATGGACTTCAGTAAGGGCTTTGATTAGGTCACGCATGAGAAGCTAGTTCAGAAGATTTAGGGCCCATGGGATCCAGGGCAAGTTGATAAATTGGCTTGCCAATAGGAAACAGGGTGATAGTAGAGGGTTGTTTTTGTGATTGAATGCCTGTGACTGGTGGTGTTTCACAGGGATCGGTGCTAGGACCCTTGCTGTTTGTAATATTTGTGAATGATTTGGATTTGGGTGCAGGAGGCATGATCAGTATGTTTGTAGATGACACTAAGATTGGTGGAATTGTTGATAATATGGGGGGTAGTCTTAGGCTACAGGATGATATTAATGTGTTGGTGAAATGGGCTGAGAAGTAGCAGATGAAGTTTAATCCTGGTAAATGGGAGGTGATGCATTTTGGGAGTACCAAAGAGGCTAGGTTATACATCATGAATGGTAGGGTCCTAGGAAGTATAGAGGAACAGAAGGCCCTTGGTGGATCCAAGGATTCTTGAAGGTAGCAGTGCAGGTAGATAATGTGGTTAAGAATGCATATGGGATGCGGACATTCGTTAGTTGGGGCATTGAATAGAAGAGCAGGGAGGTTATGCTCCAACTTTATATAACATTGTTTAGACCTCAGGTGATGTACTGCGTGCAGTTCTGGTCACCACTCTGTCGAAACGATGGCACAGTGTTGGAGAGAATGTAGAGGAGGTTCACCAGGAGGTTGCCTGGGATGAAGTGTTTCAGTTCTGAGGAGAGAATGGAGAGGCTGAGTCCGTTTTCCCTTGGGTGGAGGAGGTTAAGAGGAGACATGACTGAAGTATGTAAAATTATGAGGGATTAATATAGATGGGCAAAAAGGTTGGCGTGGACATGGTAGGCCGAAGGGCCTGCTTCTATGGTTCCATGACTCTAGCTCAAATATGAAATGCTAATTTTTGACAACACGGCAATAATTTGTGCAAGCATTAGAGGCAGAAACAAAAGTAAATTGACTGTCTCATTTCACAGAATATGGCAACTAGTTAAATTAAACATTTCCCGGCTTCCAGCTAAAATTAATAGTATTTATATATTTTGCTCTTTCTGTAAAATTTCTCAGTGCTGGAACTAACACAATAATCACTTCATAGAAAATTATTTTCTTTACTTACATTGCCTGGAAAACAAAAGGGATTATTAATTTTGAATCTTCATAAAAGACATTGCTAAAATGACACATTAAAACCTTACAGTTGGTGATGTTTGGTGCTGTGAAATGTGCCCTATACCAATGTGGAATCAATCTAATATCAAGTGGTATGGACTTAGCAAATAATAATTGTGCAGTCAGATGCTGCAAAACAACAAATTTCACAACATATTTTAGTGATAATAAACCTGATTCTGATTCTATCTGTTTAAAAATGTGCTTAATTTAACCATAATTATTTTAACCATAATTATTTTGAAAATTTCTTCTTTATGCTATTGTGATGGTCAAAACTGATGAGGCTAATATTGCAACAGGATAGGTTGAAATTATTTCAAACTATTTTTGTCTCCACTGCTATTCATTGTTAAAGTCTAGTTTGCACTTGAAATACAAAGAAAATCTTTAAAATCTTGCTTTCTTTTATTATAATCAAGGAGAACTTGTGAACGTAATATAGACAAGCAATTTTTTCCCCCTCAGACATTTTTGACATTTCCCTTATTCTGCTGGGAATGTCTAACGATAATCCTGATGGAAAGTTCTTCCCATTGCTGCTAAATTTAATTTTGGTACTCCTCTTGATAGTTAAAGTATAATCTATTGCAATGTTATTCATGCAGGAGGGTAACTAAGGAAGGTGTATGGCTTATTAGGGACCAAAAAAAGTTAAGCCACGTGTGGATGAGGAGAACGTGGCTCAGGTTCCAAATGGATACTTTGCAGATTTTTTTTTACAAAAATGAGGAGTGGCGCCCAATGAGAATGAGTGTGGGCCTTTGGGTGGCATTTTCATATTAAAAGAAGAAACGTGGTGGTCTTGCATCTTTGAGAATGGATAAATTGCCAGGTCTGTATAAAAATGTTCCAAGCTGTTAAAAGGAGAAGGGTAGGAAACTACCAAAGCACTATCATAAGATATAGGAGCAGAATTGGGCCATTCAGCCCATCATGTCTGCTCTACCATTTGATCAGAGCTGAGTTTTTTTTCAACCATCTTCTCTCTGTAACCCTTAACCCCCCGACCAATCAAGAACCTATCAATCTCTGCCTTAAGCACACTCAATGACTTGGCCTCCACAGCCCTCTGTGGCATTGAATTCCACAGATTCACCACCCTCTGGCTGAAGAAATTCCTCCTCATCTCAATTCTAAAGGGACATCATCCCCTTATTCTGATCCTAGACTCTCCTACTAATGGAAGCATCCTCTCCAGGTCCACACTATCCAGGCTTTTCAGTATCCACTAGGTTTCAATGAGATGCTCCCTAATCCTTCTGAACTCCAACCAGTACAAGCCCAGAGCTAAAGAAGGGGTGCCCCTGGACTGGAGATCTGCTAATATTGCACCACTGTTTATAAAGGAAAGGAAGGGATAAAATGAGTAATTACAGACCACTGGTGGGTAAGATTTTGGAATCCGTTGTAAGGATAGCGTAACTTCATTTAGAAAATGATATTATTTGTTAGGGGAAGATGATATCCGGCTAACTTAATTGGATTTTTTTGAGGAGCTAGCAAGGAGTCTTTCTGAGGGCAGTGCACCTGTGTGGATCTTCGCAAGGCTTTTGACAGGGCCGGCCCTGTCAAAATATAAATGTGAAAGGAAATGTGTCAAATTGGATCCAAAATTGGCTCGGTGGCAGGAAGCAGAGGGTAATAGTTGTCGAGTGTTTTGCCGTGAAGACTGTCATCACTGGGGTTCCACAGTACTTGGTACTTGGGTACAAGGGTACTTGGTACAAGGGTATTTGGTCTCCTGCTTTTTTCAGTACAGATTAATGATTGAATATAGCGAGTTTGATAAAGAAGTTGGCAGGCAATACAAAAATTAGTGGTGTGGTTGCCAATGAGGAGGAAAGCTTTAGACCACAATCTGGTCAGTTGGCAGCAAAGCAGCAAATGGAAGTGTGAGGTAGAGCATTTGGGGAGGTGCAACGAAGCCAGGGAATCCACAATAAATGGAAGAATGTTGAGTGGTGTGGATGAAGGGAAACCATGTATGTCCATAAAACCTTAAAGGCACCAGGACTGCTCAATAGGTCAGTTAAAGACGCATATGGATGCTTTCCTTTATTAGTCAAGGTGTAGGGTATAAGAGCAGGAATGTTATACTGGAATGTTATACATCGCTAATTCTGGTCAGCACATAATGAGAAAGATGTGATTACATTGGAGAGGGTACAGTGGAAATTTACAAAGATGTTGCCAGGACTGAAAAACTTCAGTTGGGGTTGATTTCTTTGGAACAGAGCAGGCTGAGGAGAGATGAGGATGAGATGTAGAAAATTATGAGGGATCTAGACAGTGAAAAGTGGAAGGACCTAGAGGGGTCAAAAAACAGAGGTTATGGATTTTAGGTAATTGGTCGAAGAATTAGTGCAGAAAAGAGGAAGACATATTCCATCCAGAGGTCAGAAACTCTCAATACATTTAAAAAGAAAGTGTGTGTGAAGGGTTATAACCTGCGGGGGAGCCACAGGCCACGTACTGGCAGATGGCTTAAACTGAGTTCATCTTGTACAACCAGCCATGGACCAAATAACCTCCTCCTGTGTCACACATTTTCTTCAGTTCCATGATTCTCCAGCAAACCAAGGGGCATGTAAGGGTTAATGATCTTTAAGTGAACCAACTCAAAATATGATGGTGTGCCAAGTTTGAATGAGTCACATATGGAACCTTAATTTTGACCAAGTAATTTGTTTAAAGCTCTTGGGAGTATGCCATCAGTGGAGTTAGACCTACAAATCATGGATTAGACAAATGTATGAGTGTCTAACAGCCCCTAATTTGAAAACTGACATCCAGTAACTGTTTTCCAATGCATATTTCAATCTGAATTCGAGGCAAGGCACCTCTCCTTACCTGTGTTTGAGTCTTTGTCAGTGTTCGTATATGTGAACCTCCCTCATACTAACTTCCCCTGTCTTGTACTGTCTCTTGTTCTGTTTAGTAGATCCTCTACACCTTTCACTTTCTGCCAGTGTTTCATTTCCCAAGCATTTGTGCTTGTTTCTTTCGCAACCTATTCCCAATCCTCTAGTCTTTTTCTCTCTTTGCCTCTGTGTTTCCCAAGCTATATTATTCTCTAACTTTCCCTGTTTTTTCTCTTCTTTTTCAATCTCTCACCATGTTAATCTGTAGCTCTAGGTCTTCTTTGCACATCAATCTGTTAATGGATTTTCCCCCTTCTCTGTCTCCTTCAGTCTGCACACATGCACCTCTGTCTCCCTGCCCTTTTTTCCGCTTTCTCTCGTGCTCTCTCTAGAGCTTTTCCATCTTCAGCTGAATGAGCATTCATAGTATCGAGGGAAATTTCTGTTCTGAAATATCCCGATTGATCTTAAGGATATTTTTCAGTGCCTAATTGTATATATTCCAGGGAATAAATACACACGTCATCCATTTATTTCCAAGAAGTTTTGAAAAGTTCAGGATTATATTTGACCATACTTAAATGTGACAGTTTCTTTAAATACGTCTGGAAGTGTGTGCTGATTGCACATATGCACATCTTGCATGGGCTTCTGTTAATGTCCTTCCAAGTGCTGGATCAACATGGATTCCTTCCCCTTCTTGCATCCATCCAGCAAAATCAAAGGTCTTCATTAATGGGTACTTTGCAAAATTCATGAGTTGGCCTCACCATTTGCTGAACCATGCATGGCCTACCCTTGAGGAGCGAGCGGACCAAAAATCATTGTATAGTGTGTACGTACTGCAGTTTCAGGTCTTACATATTATAGCAAAACAGAACAACACAAGAAAATAGGAGCAGGAAGAGGCCACTCGGCCCCTCATTTGCCCCACCATTCAATATGATCGTGGCTAATCTCCCCATAACTCATCTCTTCTATGCCATTTCCCTATAGCCCTCAACTCCCTGATCTTTCAAAAATCTATCTACTTCCACTGAAAATATCCCCAATGATCTAGCCTCTACAACTTCCAGGGTGGAGAATTTCAGAGAAACAGTGCCCTCTGCGAGAAGAAGCAGGCCCCATTTCACCTTGTTGGCTCTTGCCCAGCAGTCCTGCCCACGGCAACAGTTTAAGGCCTACCATTTCTCCTCTGCACCACAGGAAGCTGTTCAGTGCTGCTCCCATTCTCAAAGTCTGCATGTTGTGCCTGCCCCAGCTCCTCATGGGTAATAGCAGAGGTGGTGCTGGCTACCTGTTATCGCTATGAAGGAGCTTCTGTCTGACCAGTTAGTTTTCTGCAGCAGTGTTAACCATATAGAGGGTTCCTGTGTTTTCCTAGTTTTGAGTTTGCAAGCTTCTAGATGACGGTGTTTCCAGCACTGACTTTACTTCTCACCTTCTCAACATGCCTCTCGTGTTCAGGCTTACTCTGAGCTAAAAGTTGATGAGAGCCAAAAGTGACATAAGGAGAAACCTTCTGACACAGTGAATGACTGGTGTCTAGAATGCACTGCCGAGGGCAGTGGTAGAGGCAGATTTGATTGCAGTATTCAAATGGGAGCTGGAGAGAGCTAAGAAGAAATGAAATTGCAGGTCTGTGGGGATGGAGAGGAGAGTGAGACCAGCTAGGTTGTTCCTACCTGAAGGTGGTAAAAGCCCAATAGACTGAACACTCTCTTTCTGTGATTGTGAAAATGGATGTGCACAGTGAGTGAGACAAACATTGTTCCAATTGATGTTTAGCTTTTTATTCACGTCACAAACGAGCAAGCGGATGAGACTGACCTTTGAGATGCTTGGCCTTGGGTTAAATTGATTGGTGTAGCAATGGACAGTAATCTAGGCTGGTGTAAGGTTCTAGTGATCTCACACTGGGCAAACTGGTCTGAGTGCACTTTTGTAGTTTGCTAGCAGCATAGATAAAACTATAGGAGGAACTCAGCAGGTCAGATAGTAGCTATAGAAGGAAATGGACAGTCGACATTTTGGGTCGAGACGAAATGTCTTCTGGACCAGACGAAGGGTCTCAACCCAAAACATCAACTGTCCATTTCCCTGCATTGATGCTGCCTGACCACCTGAGTTCATCCAGTGTTTTGTGTGTTGCTCCAGATTCCAGCAGCTGCTGTCTCTTGTGTCTCTAGATACAACTACATGTGTTTGAATGGAGGTAAAATTTGTGTTAAAGACTGAAATACACTTCCTTGTATTAGGCCATTGCATCGAAAACACCAATCACTATGTCTTCCTCTGCTTGATGTAGAAGTATCATTGTTCTCCAAGATTTTAAATCGCGTGGACCAGCTGAAGGTCTCTGCTCATGTCATTGATCATCCAAGGCAAAGTCCAATGATTGGCAATGTCATAGCTGTTGAGAGCTGAATAATGACATCAGCAACTTTGCACAGGTGTTAATCCATCTAAGCAGCTATTCACAGCAGGAATCCTTGTGATGTATCCATACCTCTAAGTTTTAATTAACTGGGGGTACTATTATACAATGTGAAAAATAACCTTTCAACTTCTAGAGTATTGACATAAATGAGGAACAAAATACAAACATTGTCTACATTTCAGGACTATACCAGTGTTAAACTATTGCCTATCAAGATGTGCAAGCGACAAAATACTTCCTCAGTTTTTTCTTATTGGTCACATTCTTCAATAACATTTCCAAAAACGGTTCATGAATTCCGATAAATGAAGTCTAGTTTCACTATAGCACCGCCCACTTTTAATGACTGTAAAGAACTGACTTGCCTGACTATTTTTGGGTATGAAAAGTCACATTGACGTTAAAAATCCAGTTACCAGAACACTATCTTCTGTCATTTAAGCGCTATCTGTGGAACCCTGGATTAATCTTTAACTTTATGTAGACAGTGAAAACAACTAGCTTTGTATTCTACAGTGTGTTTGGAGCCCTGATGAATTCTCACCAATCTGGGAATCCTGTGGTAAGTCTCTCCTTCCTCCTTTGGTTTGGAGATCTGACTAACAGTTTATATTATCAAAATAACTTATGATTATTGTTTAGAAATCAAAGTACTTTAGAGTCGTACAGCACGAACACAGCCCCTTTGGCCCTTCGAATCTGCACCAATCATCAACCACCCATTTTACACTAATCCTACGTGAATCCCATTTTTTATTCTCCCCACACTCTCATCAACTCTGCTGAGATTCTGCCACTCACCTACACACTAGGGGCAATTTACAGAGGCCAATTAACCTACTAACCCACACATATTTGGGGTGTGGGAAGAAACTGGGGCACCCAAAGGAAATCTGGCCATCACAGAGAGAACTTGCAAACTCCACACAGACGGCGCCTGAGGTCAGGATTGAACCCTGGTTTCTGGTGCTGCCCTTTTAAGAAGAATAAACTGATTTTTAAACAAGAAGGTAATAGTTGAGAGAAATTGTTCTTCTTGTGGGGATTTTTCATGCAAGGTCTGTTCTTGGAATGGAATATCCTTCTGCAAATGTGAAGAGCTGGTCCTTTGAAGCATTTTGTCCTTGGCAAAAGGACGGCACCAATTTAAGGAAGTAGCTCACCGTCACATTCTCCGGGGCAATTACAGATGGGTAAGAAATGCTTGCCTTGCCAGTGGTGCTCACATTGCCCAATTTTTTTAAAATTTCATTTTAAAAGAACTGCTCAAAGATTGATAAGATTTTTTTTCTTATTCACCGAGAGATGTGGACATACTTGGACAGGTATTATTGCCCATACCTAATTGCCCACTAACAGATAATAGTAAACCACTGTCTTAGATGCTATTGGATACGGGGTTTTAGGATTCAGATTTAGGGAGGAATGACCATGTATTTCCAGGACAATATGGTTTGTGATTTGAGGGGGAACCCACAAGTGATGGCATTTCCACCCATACCTCCCAGATCATAGAGACTGGGAACTTGGCAGGTGAGATTGAAGAAACCTTGGCAAGTTGTTACAGTGCCTTTTGTACAGGTACAGTGAATCTGTGATGGAGGGTGTAAACATTTAGGGTGAAAGATGGGATAGCTATCAAATTGGTTCCTTTAGCTGGATTACATTAATTATCCTGAGGTTTGTTGAAGCAACATTCATCCAGGCACTTGGGGAAGGCAACACTCACCATAGGATGTCTGGCCTGAGACCTCTCTTGTAGCCACAGTTTTAATATGGCTTCTCTGGTTAAGTTCCTGGTCGGTTGAAAATCCATTGATTGTCACAGACAGGTGGTTGGACTTCCTCCTGTTGGAGATGGTCACTGTATTGCAGTTGTACTGAGTGAATGATTCTTGCTGTTTTGCAACCCCGGTCTGAATGCTCTGCTTGTGGGCATGGACTGCTGCACTATTTAATGAGCTGTGAGTAGAAGACGCCAGAACTGAGGACTTATACTTGCCAGGAAACACTCAAGCTGAGACTGCTTTCTGTAGGAAAGAGAAAGTTGGCAGTGACCCAGTAGATATCATTAAAGTTATGACAACATTCAATAAAATAGATGTAGAGAAGGCATTTCCCCTTAGGGATGGGTGGTGGTGACAGAATTGTGGAGAGACCAAAACTCTAGATTACAATTATGAGAAAGTCATAAATCCAGTAGAGAATACAATGGATGTGCTGATGGCTACACAACGGGTGGAGAAGGTTTGAATAAAGCAAATATACTGACTTGGATCATTTAGGTCTAATGGCTACTTCCATGCCATAAATTCTGAGAACAGAGTCTTGCTGCAATACCAATGAGCACTTTTCTGGTGGAATGTAAGGTATGTGTTCTGAAAAGTATTTTGCCCTAATGCCACCACCATCTAGATTGATGCATTTTATCCTAGACAAAATACGTATAAAATAATGGAATGTAGCTGCCAACATAATTAGGATTTGGTCTCAACTAATATGGAAAAGTGAGTCAGACTGAAAATATTATCAACGTTGCAATTTCTTATTCAAACATTACAAGTGATGTTTTGTGCTCCACATTTTTAACTGCATTTCTGCATTCATAAACGAATTGATCTTGATCTGTTTAGCAAAAAAAACTGTTTGGACCTGAAGGCCAATGTCTCTTGAGCACACATTTCCTGTTGCTTAATGAGCACAAGTATGTTTGCTGGAGACATATTTAGTGTGTTTACTTCTTTCTCTGGGTCCTAGAGCTCCTGTTTGTGGCTGAAGTGAAACTGTGTAAAGTCTTCAAAAATGCAAGTTTATACGTAAATAAAAAAAATATAATTTGGAAAATAATGTCTAAAGTTTCTTTGTTTATCTAGAAGGAAGTCAGAAATCTATATATAAATAAACCTGAAATATCAGTTCCCATTTTGTAATCCTATGTCAACTGCTTGAGGTGATCTCCATGATGTGATGGTGCTGCTCGCCTTAAGTGGACAATACCCTTGAAATATAGCAAGCTTGAGGGGCTGAATGGCCCAGTTGTGTTCCTGTATTCCCCTGCTTTCTTATGACATAACTTGAAGCATTGTAAAATAATGATAACAACAACAGGAAACAACTGTCTTGATAAATTAGGAATCCTATTGCAGATGAAGTCATGAAACCATAACAGGACATTACTTAATCTGTAACTTCTGGGCGAGGATAAATGGAGCAGGGAGATTAAAATGGAATTTGAAAATGGGAATACCACTGATAGATGTCTAACCGATACCACAAATAGTGTGGGAGCTGAACTATACAGGCAGTCCCCAGGTTACAATAAGATTCTGTTGCTGAGTAATTTTTTGAGTAGGCACGGGAAGAGCAGCCACCAGCTAGCCTCACTGACTCAGTGAGTGAGCAAGTGCGTCTGGTCATTGCTCCCAGCTAAGCAGACTCACTTCCAGCTCTGCTCAACTTGACCCGGCCTCCAAGTGTTGCGGCTCAGGGGTGTGGGGAAAGAAGGCATGCAGAAGTGCCCTGTCCCCACCCAGCAGAAGATGCCTGCAGCCCCACAGCAGCTGGCAAATCCATCCCCATCCATCCCGCCAGTCATCCAAACGTTTGTTCGTATGAACGGGGTACACATTAGGCAGGCCTTCGTAACCCAGGTAGGACCTGTAAGCAGCGTTGAATAATTTTGCAGTGTGCAGTCACATGGAAAGCAGTTTCGTTAGTGTGGAAGGCAGAGTGGCAACGTGTGTGCTGTGGAAGATTTGTAGTTGTGTAACTCCTAATTTCAACTCCCAGAACATCTCAAAGTGCTTTGACTACGATGAGTGACTAACCTGTTCTGCAGGGAAATGCTCTTCAAATAATGGTCACATGAGAGTGAAAAAGTTGTGTTGGACATGTCAGTGTTATTGATGTCTTTGCAAGATTATGGATTAGTTTATAGCTACTAAAATACTGCATAGAAGGTTAAGGACGATAAAACTGACTGTATGCATGAAAACACAGAAAGTAAGTGTGGGAACAGAATGGTAGTGGTTGTGCTGCCAGGAGGAACAGTATGAGTGTGTTAGGGGTAACTAACTCTACAAGTTAGTAGATTAATTGGCCGCTGTAAATTGCCCCTGGTGTGTAGGTGAGTGGCAGAATCTCGGGGAGTTGATGAGAGTGTGGGGAGAATAAAAAAACAGGATTCATGTAGGAATAGAATAAATGTTGAGTTACTGCAACATCTCTGGCTAATGTGGGAATGTCTCACTGCTATAGAGTGTTTGTTGCAGTGTTCTTATCACCTACTTCCTTGTAAAGGTGGTTTTGCAGTTTTAGTTGGTCATGAATATTATGTTTAAAATCTCCTTTTGAGGGTTTTGATAAATGATTGCTTTTACTTTCATGGTAGTGTTATCTGTCACTGCATATTGAGAATCCCAAGGGCACTGTTGCAAATCATTGGAAACTTTTAGTTTCCTTTCCTGCTTATCTTGTTCCCATCTTGTCACTGCCATTAACTTGATAAATAACTTTTATGAAATTGTTTTACAGATTAGAAATGTTTCCGACCACAAAAATAAATTCTCAACATGTGATAAAGGTTTCCTTTTCTCAGCTACTTTATCAGCAAAATCTATGTTATCTTTTCAGTCTCGGCAGTTTTCACAATATTGTCCATTGATAGCTCCCACGTTGTAAATAAGATTCTTTCTGAGAGATGGTGATACAGTAATTTGAAATTTAAACATATATGCACAAAGAAATTTTTTTTAATTCTCAGGAGATATGGGCACATTGGCAAGGCCAGAATTAAATACCCGAGAGAATGTGGTTGCGAACTACCTGATTGAATCTCTGCAGTCTTTGTGATAAAGGCACTCCTGCTGTGCTACTAAGTAGGGTCCTACAGGGTTTTAAGCCAACAATGATGGTATGGCAGTATATTCCCAAATCAGGATGGCATGGGAACTGGTGGCAATCTTCTTTATTATGTGAAAAATGTGCAAGTATTGGGTGCAGCAAGTAAATGTAAGGTTTGCCCAGTTTTGAATTATCTTGAATGAATTAGCAAAGTTTGGTAACTGGCTGCTATCTTTAACCATCCCAACTGCAATAAACCTCAAAATTCAGTTGGGGCTCCAAGTACAAAGACAAATACGGGGCTCTTGGTGGAGGTATAAGGGGGGAAGTTGGAGATGTGCGGGGCACATTTTTTTACACAGAGAATGGTAGGTGCCTGGAATGGGCTGCTAGGGGTAGTGGTGGAAGCAGATACAACAGTGGTGTTTAAGAGGCCTTTAGACAGACACATGCATATGCAGGGAATGGAGGGATATGGATCATGTGCAGGCAGAAGAGAATTAGTTTAATTTAACTTGGTGTTTGGCACAGACCTCATGGGCTGAAGGGCCTGTTCCTGTGCTGCACTGTTCTATGTTCTATATATAAAGTGGGTGACATTGGATGAGCCACCTGGTGTGTACACAATCTGGTTTTTCTTTCCATTATCCTCCCTGGACTGGCAGTAGTGGGTTAGCTGCAAATTACACACTCCAGCCTCTGGATAATTAGGTCAAAACAAATAAGGCAGATGAATTCAGGGCGTGGATTGGCTCTGGGAACTGGAATATCATAGCCATAACGCAAACATGGCTGAGAGAAGGGCAGGACTGGCTGCTCAATGTTCCAGGATATAGATGCTACAGGCGTGACAGAGGTGCAGGTAAGAGAGGAGGGGGAGTTGCCTTCTTGATGAAAGAGGACATAACAATGGTCATCAGAGAGGATATTCTTGGGGGATCATCCAGTGAGGCCATATGGGTAGAACTTAGAAACAAGAAGGGGAGCGTCACTCTGATGGGATTGTATTATAGGCTCCCCAGTAGTCAGCGGGAATTGAAGGAGCAGATATGTGGAGAGGCTGAGCTAGCTGTAAACATAATAGGTTAGCATTAATGGGAGATTTTAACCTCCCTAATATTGACTGGGCCAACCATAGTGTAAAAAAGGCTTGGACAGAGTGGAATTTCTGAAATGTGTCCAAGAAAGCTTCCTTTATCAATATATAGAGGGAACTACTAGAGAGGGTACAACACTGGACCTCCTCCTGGGGAATGCGGTAGGGCAAGTGGTGGACGTGTCTGTCAGTGAGCACTTTGGGTCCAGTGACCATAATTCTATTCAGTTTTAAAATAGTTATGGAGAAGGATACAGCTGGTTCACAGGTTAAGATCCTGAACTGGGGCAGAGCAAATTTCAGAGCCATTAGGTGGGATCTCACAGTGGTTGATTGGGCAATATTGGTTTATTGGTTCATTATCGACACATGTACCGAGGTACAGTGAAAAACTTGTCATGCATACCGTTCATACAGATCAATTCATTACAACAGTGCATTGAAGTAGAACAATAACAGAACACAGAATAAAGTGTTACAGTTCAGAGAAAGTGCAGTGCAGGTAGACAATAAGGTGCAAGGTCATAACAAGGTAGATTGTGAGGTCAGTAGATTGTTCGCAGGGAAAGGAGCTCTGCCAAGTGGGAGGCCTTTAAAAGTGTGATGTCAGGAGTTCAGGGCCTGCGTGTTCCTGTTGGAATGAAGGGCAAGGCTGGCAGGTTTTGGGAACCCTGGTTGACGAGAGGTATTGAGGCTCTGGTTAAGAAAAGGAGGGAGGCATACACTGCACATGAGCAGTTGGGAACTACTGAATTTCTTGACGACAACAAGAAGTGGAGGAGTGCACTTAAGAGAGAACTTAGGAGGGCAAAAAGAGGATATGAGAGGGATCTGGCAGGCAAGCTGAGGCAAAATCCCAAGAAATTCTGTAGGTATATTAAGAGTAAAAGGGTGGCTCGGAAGAGAATAAGTCCCCTTAAAGATCTGCATGGCTGTCTGTGTGTGGAACCATAGGAAATGGGTGAGATTTTCAATGAATATTTCTCTTCAGTTTTTGCTGTGGAGAAGACAATGAAAGCTAAGGAAATGGGGGATGTGAGTTGTGTTGTCTTGGAACACATACAAATTAGCAGGGAGGAGGTGTTGGAGGCATTAAATGCATTAAGATGCATAAATCCCCAGGGCCTGAAGTGGTGCATTCTCGGACCGCATGGGAAGCTAAAGTAGAAGTTGCAGAGACTTTTGCTTCATCTCTGGCCACAGGTGAGGTTCCGGAGGACTGAAGAATGGCTAATGTGGTACCATTGTTTAAAAAGGGTAGCAAAAACAAGCCGGGAAACTACAAGCCAATGAGTCTGACATCGGTGGTGGGTAAATTGCTGGAGGGGAGCATTTGGAGAGGCAGACTCTGATTCAGGACAGTGAGCACAGCTTTCTGCATGGGAAGTCGTGTCTGACAAATCTCTTGGAGTTCTTCGAGGAGATAACCAAGAGGGTAGATGAGGGTAGGAAAGATGTTATTAAACTAGAACAAGTGAAAAAAAGATCTATCAGGATGTTGCTTGGACTTGGAGGCCTGAGTTACAAGGAGAGATTGCATAGATTGGGACTTTATTCACTGGAACATAGATAGAGGGGTGACCTGTTAGAGGTATACTATCACGAGGGGCATAGACAGGGTGAAAGCACATAGTCTTTTTCCCAGGGAGAGGGCATAGGTTTAAGATCAGAGGCGAGAGATTTAAAAGGGACATCAGAGGCGGCAGCTTAATGCATAGGGTGGTGCGTATTTGGAATGAGCTGCCAGAAATAGTGGTTGAGCCATCTAGATAAGTACCTGGATAAGAGAGTTTAGAGGGCTATGGGCCAAACACAGGCAGATGGGACTAGCTCACTGGGCAACACAGTCAGCATGGACGAGTTGGGCCAAAGGGCCTGTTTCCATGTTGTATGACTCTATGACCAAGTTGTTGATACTGTTCAAATTTAAAAGTAGAGAAATTGAGATTGAGGGAAAAAGGTTGGTGAATTCTTGAGTCCTCCAGGGATCAGCATGTAACTCTTTGCACACAAGAATTACTTCACCACATAAGAAGAGAGTGAAATTCAACCTAAAATTGTGGCAAGTGGACAACAGTCCATTGGAAGCTAATGTTGATATGTGTGGAGTTGGAGCTGATCTGTAATCACTCAAAGTGCACTGCTGAGATTATATTTAATTTGTAAAGGACAACCTTTAAATTTAGCAAGTTATCTGCAAAGTCCAATGAAGTAGAGCACAGTTCTATTAAGGATTAGAATGGTAATTCCTGAATGATTAACACATTTTGGCAAGATTAGAAGATATGGTATGTGCTGTCAATTATTTTTCCTTAGTAATAACCAGATTTTATGACTGTCTAGTTCATGCTGTAGGCTAAGTCTTATGAATATTGCAGGTTGCATAGGCAGACAGCTGTGGAATGAATGTTATGTGTAGTATCCATGCTGTCAATTGGATATCAGTCGAGTGCATGGGTAGATGTATGAAGTTTTGATGAAGTGGAAATGCACCACAACTGTACTCAGAATGCCTGGAGGTCATATTTAGTGCTTATAATAATGAGGTATAGGTAACAGGAGTGCTGTCATTGTGAAATTTGTGACTTCTTTTCCTTTTACAGGAAACATTTTTTAAACCCAATTGTTTCTTTATTCAGTTCCATGCTTGCAGCTTGAGTTAAATAACCTACTGCCTGATCTGTTTTTTACATCTCAATAAATTGGATCATGTCACTCTTTCTCTAAATAAACAGAAGTTCAGTTGTGTGACCCTTTTTTGTAACAAAGAGCCAAAGTGCTGGACTCATCCTTAATGCTCTCCTGAACAGAGCACATTAACTCTCATTGTATTGCTCCATGCTCTTTCTAGAATTGCATCTCTGTTATGAAGATCACAATAATTTCTTTGTTAAATGAAATGAAATGATACTCCTATGTAACAGTACTTCAGAAATAACACCCACAAAATGCTGGAAGAACTCAGCAGGTCAGGTTGCATCTATGGAGGGAAATAAACAGTTGACGTTTCGGGTCAAGACATGTTACAAAAGCAAAGGACCAGAGAATAATCAATGGTCCACAATCCAAAATTTATTTTTGGTAATAGGACAGCTTGTGTTTATTGTGAAATGTGGACATTCTGTTAACTATTCCTTTGCATGATTTAACATCCCTTATTGTTTGTTCCCAGGCAGAGTATGAAGTTATGCCAGATGAAAAACGTGAAGAGAAAGGACAAGAAATGATTAGTAAATACCTCACCCCAGAGGTAAGAACTTCTCATTGCTAGCTCTGTGGTGAAAGTTTAAAACACATGGATAAGGCAAAGATGAGCTCTTCGAACATGGTGAGTCCGAGTCCAAGACCTTCCTTATCCCATAATCTGGGACCAGGGTAAATTATCGTAAGTAGCAAATAAGCACAAGTGATCTCAGAGTCAAAGTTGGGGTCACCTTCACTCTCAGAATCCTTGCTTTAGGAGCTTTCCGGCGACATGTGCCTCATACGACACTGCTGCTCACTGCTTCTCTGGCCAGCTGGGGAACCTTCCATTTTTGATAAATGCATCTTTTGCATTCACTCATGAAAAGTGCATTTAGTTGCAGGTAAAAGGTTCCCAAAGTGCAAGCATTCATAGAGGGCACTAATGTCCTTACATACACCCACCTGCAAACTTCCTGTGTGCGCTTTTCTTTAGAAGCCCGCGTAGATTCCACTGCATTCCCCACCTCCCACCCCAGGAGGACTCTACTAGCCTCCTAGTTTACTCATTCCTCGGTGACACTGCCCAGTAGCTGAAAGAGGGCTGGTTTATATTGCATGTGATGGCTTACCCTGAAGTCACAGATTTGAAGAAAGCTGCTCCCAATGGGGGAAGTTTGAGCCCTCATGCCCACTAGTCCTGAAATAGGGTAGCATTACACGAAGGAGTCTGTTGGTGCTGCATTGGAAGTGGCACCAATAAATTTTGCAATGTATTTCTTTTAGTTTTTTTAAAAGAGCACAAGGGAGTTTGCTAATGTCATTTAAATACTGGAAGACAGCGCAGACAAATTCCTTGGCTCTTGGGAGTGTGTATCCAGAGAATCTGGAACAAACTTGCATATTCTCAACAAAAGCACTTTCATGTTAAAGGAGAAAAATAAGCAGTCCTAAAAATGAGCTTCCAAGAAACATTACCTTCTGCAAATCTCTGGATTTATGTATAATGAATATTTATTTAAGGAACTAGGAGAAGATATGTGTAACCTGAAAGAACTAAACAAAGTGAGATTATATAAATTCTATACAGTATCTGGTTTATGCTTATTAGAAGATACTCTAAGAAGCATAAACCAGTATATTCCATTTCAAACTTGACAATAGCATTATATTTCAGTGCAGGCCTTTTCTGTACATTTGGTCCACTATCAGACCATCTCCCTTTCTCTCTCCTGCTTCTTGTCAACATAAAATACTGTGAGACTCCTTCCAGTATATGCAGAATGTTTTACACTCAAGGTTTCTCCAGTACTGTTGTATATTCACACCGATATGTCTGTTTCCATAAGAACTCCAAGTCTCTTCTGTTTCTGTTTTTCACTTTTTCTTTTGTCTTTCTGTGCACATGCTGTCTCTCCTCTCCTTCCCTGCTCCATCCTCTCCTTCCTTCCGTGTCTCTCTCTCTTTTTCTCTTCATCCCCTTCCCTCTTCTTCACCCTTTCTCCTTCATCCTCCCTCAGTCCAGCTCCTCAATATTGCTGCATTGTTTCCTCCATCTTTACATATTTCATTTACTCGTAGGAATCTTATTGAATAAAATATATTTGCCATCTATCACTCTATTCTTGGGGAACATTAGAAATTGACTGAGATTGCATCTGTGGGAACACCTTCACTACATGGCCAGCAATATTTCAAGAAAGTAATGAGGGATGGGCAAGAATTATTAGCCCTACCAGCAGCGCCACATCCTTTGTATGTGAGTATCTTCGACGTACAAGTGACAAATATATTATTTGAGGATACATGAACCAACAGTCTTTGGCCTGCTCTTTGGAAACTGCTAAATGTTTTTTTTTCTCTTTTTAATCCAAATAAAATATTTGGACAATAAATAAAACAACTGACTCACCCAATGCATTGATTAATCTTCCATATAAACTTTTATGCCCTATTTTTGATAAAAATAAAATTAGTATAATTCATATTCTATGTGATTGGTAATAGAAATTTATTTGACATCTGAATCTATTAATAGATTCCTTAATATCATGATTTTTAAAAATTATACTTTTTAATGTGAGGGTTTGTATTATTTAAAGCAAACCGGATGAAGCATGAATGCAATATATTACATGTATTTGGCCTAATTATTGCACGATCTTTGTTTTTTAATCTTTCATTTATGAATATTACCTGGTCTGGCTCTGTCTTTCATAGATGAGTTTAAATCAATTAACCTATTGCCCACTTGGTGCAGTCTATGTGGAAAAGTTGCTGCTGTGTCTGAATTATAGCACTGACTGCACTTCAAAGTAATTGATTGCTTTGAGAGACATGATAACTGCTTCTTAGGTACTTGCTTCTCAGATACTCTTTTTCCATACTTCTAATCAAAGAAGTGGATTCACAATATTTAGTGATCTGTTTTATGTGGTTTAAAGATATTCCCATCTAAAAGTCCAATTCGTAGTGATATCATTCATTCTTCATTTCTTTCAGGACGTGAACCCTCTCTAAGATAAATGCCATTCATTACATTTTGTTTCCTTGCATGAAGCATGAATCCTTAACAATATTCAATGAAAAAAAGTCCCAAAGACTGACTTAATAAATTCATTTTTTAATTTTTTTGCACAGATAAGGATCTTATGCTTTCAAGTTATTTTATATATCAACTTTGTATTTTGTTTTAAGAAATAAGCTTTGAAAATGCAGATATTGAGCATGCACAGCTGACTAATTGCGTTGTCTGTGGACACTTGATAGGGCTTAATCTTTTTGGTTTTAATTTTTGTTTGGTTCATGGTATTTTTTAATACTATTTGCCAAAACTTCAGTCATTAAAGCATTTCAGTCAATAAGATGCATTAATTTTCTTTCTCTCAAACTGCAATTAAATCAAAAACACAACCAAACTATGGCTCACATGATATATTTACTGATTACCCTGATTCTACAAGGTACATGGTTCAACTGTTTGGAGACACAAGAGACTGCAGGTGCTGGAATCTGGAGCCAGAAACAATCTGCTGGAAGAACTCAGTGGGACGGGCAGCATCTCTGGGCGGAAAGAAATTGTTGACGTTTTGGGTTGAAACACCACCCAAAACGTCAACAATTTCTTCCCTCTCACAGATGCTGCCTGACCCACTGAGTTCCTCCAGCAGATTGTTTGTTGCTGCTGGTTAAACTGTTACATGACTTTAAAACTGTTTGACATGATTTTAAGCACAGAAGCTGCATCTTTTAAAGGTCCTGGCATTCTTGCTAGTGTTTTTGTTGCAAATGGGCAGAGGAGTTGAAGTGAACCAACTTTGTAATCTGCCATGAAATGGGGATTCAGAACCAGAAGCGATCTCTCAAAGCACAACACCTGGTTGTTCTTCTATTACCACGGCTATTTGCTGCTTGGTTAAATACAGGAGATTGTTCACAAAATTGCCACTAGGTCTCTCAGCCCCTCGAGTGAAATTCCTCAAACTGAACACCTTTAGGTAATCACACACTCCACTGGTGTTTTGCTCCATTTTCATGTGCTTTTACTCTTCCAGTTTTTATGCCACTAAACAGCACATCCACGGACAAATTGATTGATCATCAGTCCTTACATGTGTTTTAAAAGCCGTGTGCAACATCCTGCAAGCAAACTTTAAATTCTGCACGCTAACCATTTATCCTCAACATAGAGATTTATTGGTGTGGGGAGAAAAATGACCTTTTCGAGTAGACTATTGGGAGTACTTTCATGCTTTCTATCAGTTAAAACAGAAAGATCCAAGCCCTGGTGGTAAAATAGTCAATGATATGACTGATTAATGAGATAAAACTCAGATTAGTAAAAGCACAGCAATTCTGTCAATGACTTCTGTGTTCAACCAAATAGTTAACAGCATTGGTAACAGACAACCAGCTAGATATTATGTGTCAAGGGCTGACTTTTGTTCCTAAACACATTTCTTGGCAGATTGCTTAGGAATCTTGCAATGGGTGACTTTGAATGTGCCTCTATTATTACTGACAGCATCAATAAGTTGATGAGTTAGCCCAAAGTCTTAATCAATAACCAAAAATGCCTGACTTTGCCAAATAATGACCATAAAGCACTCATAAACCAAATCAGAAATGAAATGAAAAATTGAAGCCATTGTATATGTGGATGGAATAGTTTTGATTCTGCATCACAATATTAATGCTCATTTTGCAAGGTGCCCAGCACATGGCCCTTACTGTTTCATTTGCTGAATGCTCTGCAGTCTGTACTTGACAATGTAATTTGACCTTGACTCTCCTCAGTAATGTCATATATTGACACCCCTTGCACAATTGTTGGACTCACTTCAAAATATCTTTGATCAAGCAGTTTCCTTTGTTATTGTTCTGGGCATCATTTGATAGGATTAAGTTGTCAATGTGGACTTGAGGAAATTTCTCTCTAATTTTCACAATTCCTAGACATATACACCTCAGTGTTCTACCTCATTACTGGTAGGCTTAGTACATGAACACTATCATTGTGGGGTGAACAGCATGCACATGATGCTTTACTTGTTCTAATTGCCAGTCCTCCAACCTACTTACTTATTTATTTATTACCTCAGAGAAGGAGGCCATTCAGCCTATCAGGCTCATGCCCAGCTCTCAGCTGAGCAATCCCATTTGTCCTAACCCACCCTCCCGTTTCTTTGTACTCCTGCAACTTATTCTCTCACATGCCTATTAATTTCTCTTTGATTGTTTTGCAAAGGGTAATTTATAGTAACCATATACCAGCCCATGCTTGAGATGTGAGAGAAAACTGGAGTATCCAGGAAAATACAGGTAGTCAGAGAGTGAACATGCTGCTTCATACAGCCAGCACTGAGGTCAGGATTGAACCTGGCTCACTGGGGCTGTGAGAGAGCAATGCTAACTGTTCTGCCTCTGTGCATTGGGTTCCAAATTGAATGAGGTTGGACTCAATCACATTCTGAGTCTTCTGTTCATTCACCCTTCAGCAAGAATGTATTCTGTTAGGGAAGATGGCTCTCTCCTGGAGCTTAGGAGAGGTGTTACATGCCAGTGTTTCATGGTGAGATTCTATCAGCCCACTAAAATCTATTTAATCAATATCTCCTTTACCATGCAAACTGACCTTTCTCTTTCCCCATTTGAAGAGGTGGGGGGAGGTGGGCAAAGAGGAATGATGTTTTATTCCACTGTTTTAATTTGAAAAGTTCATGAAAAGCAGTCTGAACTGTGGATCATTGTCTGATACAACTTCTTCAGAAAGTCAGTATTTTATACGGATACACAAGGAACTGCAGATGCTGGAATCTTGAAAAAGAGAGGAACAACACTGTGAGTTGCTCAGTATTTTGTACAAACGGTAGGTTGTGGACTATTCATGGCACCTGTGATGTCCTCGTTCAGACCTGTGTCTGAATCATTCAATCCACTTAATGCCTATTCATACATTTGTTTCAAAACAAGGTATTTCCATGCAGCTCTGGTTATTTCCTCAGTCGTAATGGGGAAATCATCTTCCATCACCTGAAGAGTATATATTTTATTTAATGTATATCCCTTGTGTCTTCACAATGTAATCTTGACAATGCATCCACTATAGTGTTTTGCTTGCATGCACTGTACTCAACAATATAGCCCAATTGAGACAATAGAATGACCCATATCTGCATCCTCGATGACACCATCATCGGAATAGCAGACTTCAATTGTAAAATGGACAATAGCAGGTTGTGGTCAGAATGGCCTTCGCAACAAAAGCTGATGAAACCTTATGACTCTCAATATATCCACCTCCTCTATCTGGGCATAATATTTTTTGCTTTTTGTTAGATGTGCAAGCATTTTTTTATTTGCTGCCTTTTACCCCACCACCACGGTTTGTCTTTGTGACATGGAGTCAGTGCTTTAGCAAGCTGTGGTAGAAATCTGGCACAGCATGGGAGTATTTCTAGAAATGCCTGGAGTTTGCTATTGTTTTCTGGCTCTGACAATAGTTTCAACTTTAATGTAAATAATTGATTTAGCTATTTGCAGGCCTAAATAAATCAATTCCATTTGCTTTGAACACTTGCTCAAGTGTGAAATGGTTTTCTTCTTCTGTGACAGATGGAAATAGAATGCCATCCTGATTGCAAACCAACCTGAACCCAGTCAGCATCTTGCCCTTTGTTGCTTGGAATGTTTTATGTGACGAGTTCACCCTGCATGGTGGCCTAGTATATGAGTGCAACCCCAAGCGTGCTAATCATCTTGTAGCAACGCTTTCTCGGATGATATTAAGTTGGTATTGGTATTGGTTTATTATTGTCACTTGTACCAAGGTACAGTGAAAAACTTGTCTTGCATACCAATCGTACAGGTCAATTCATTACACAGTGCAGTTATATTGGGTGTAAGTACATGACATATCCTATTTAGGAATGACCTTTGTTCCTGGCCTGTGCGGCAGGGGGTATTGCTCGGCACCTACTGCCCTATTAGGGATTAATTTGTAATCACTGCAGAGATGGACAGGTATCAGCCTTGGATACCGACACCCTTGGGCTTTGTTCAGTCATTCACTGCCATTTTCACCAATGCTGTATGTTGCTTAGGTTTGTGCAACTAAGATAAGATAAGATATCTTTATTAGTCTCATGTACGTCGAAGCACACAGTGAAATGCATCCTTTTGCGTAGTGTTCTGGGGGCAGCCCGCAAGTGTCACCATGCTTCCGGCGCCAACAAAGCATGCCCACAACTTTTTTGGAATGTGGGAGGAAACCGGAGCACCCAGAGGAAACCCACACAGACATGGGGAGAACGTACAAATTCCCCTGAGCTTTCAGTGCTTTGAGTGTGCTCTGGGTTTACAGCGGGTTGGCTTGGCATTTGATTTTACACAGAAGTGTCTGTGTGTGTGTGTCCTTCAGTACATTTTCATGTTGTTCCAGAAATTTGCTTAAATATAACCATTAATGTTCACAGAGAATACGCTTTTCCAATCCATTCTCAGCTCCTGGGCTTGTGCTGGGTGTCAGATGGAAGGAACGCTGCTTCTGTTGTCACTTGTGCTGAAGGTGCACAGAGCACACAGTTTGCACTGCATACGTTGAAACAGGACTTGACCACAGAGTTGAGGTCAGCTCCCCACCTCTCATCACTGCCCCCGGACCTGCTCCCAACCCCAGCTGCCCAATCATCTCAAAATCAACCTCCAATTGGTTCACCAACCTAGGCCTAGATACCCTCTGATCAATTCCACCCACCCCCACCCCCACCTACTGCCTGCTCATCTCAGCACTCCACCTTTCAAACTCTCCCCTCACCCTGTCCTATCCCTAAGTTATTTCCTCCATGATCCTCACGATCTGCAAAGGCGCTAGGTTGTGAAGGAAAGGTCTTTTTGTGACTTCACCTGTGTAAAGTCTATTAAACTGTGCACAATGTCATTTAAAGAATATCATTGCCTGGGGACCTCACTCAGAACCCAGTCTAGATATAACACACATTTTTAGGGGTGTCACAGTTCTGAGCCTTTATTTTTGCAGACCCCTTTGTAGTAGTTCCATAGGTATGCAAGTGCTGATTATTTCACTGTAGGCTGACTGGATTCTCTCTTTAGTTTTTAATGTATTTATTTTTTGGAGGTGGTATTCCAGTTCTACTTTCTTGCTTCCTCTCTTTGCCCTACCTCCCCTCTTTCACCTCTGTTGTACAATAAGGCTTTTCCATTGTAGCAAGGGTATTGCACATCATTATAGCTAAGGTTCTACATTGAAATATTGGCCTGCATTTAAAATCCATGGATACCCTTTAGTTAATTACTGTTTAATTTATTTAAATGCAATGCAGCTTTCTAGTTAGAAATGTTTTCATTTTTACGCAATATTATGTCGTAACCCAATGAACCCCTGTGAAGATTTACAAACTAGAATTTCTGACCAATATGTTTATGATACACAATCTACAAAGTTCATGATACACCACTACATCAACCAATAAACTAGAATGAAAGTTTACACAATTACGTAAATCATCTTTTTCACATAGCAAAAATGACATGAAAAGGAGATGACTTTATCGCCCAGCAGCTGCTCAGATCATGGCTGATCCTGCACCTTAAGTCCATGCTCCTGCTTATCCCCGTGGCACTTGATTTCCTTGGTGCTGAAAAATCTGTCAGTCACAGGACTCAGCATCTGAGCACCCACAGCCCTCTGGGTGAGAGAATTCCAAAGATTCACAACCATCTGAGTGAAGAATTTTCCCCACATCTCAGTTCTAAATGGCAATCTGGGAACATACCCATAGTTCTACACTCTCCAGTCATATTAAAGAACCTAATGGTTTTTACACTGTATAATCCCTCTCCATATCTTAAGTCCAGCAGGTAAATTACGTCTTGTTTCTCTACACTCCAGTGAGTACAAGTGAATCCCCTTATCCCAGGAATCAGTCTGGTAAATCTACATTTACACTACCTCCAAGTTGAGTGCATTGCTTCTTGGAAATAGAGATAAAAACAGCATTCACAAAACAGAATATTCTGTGCTTTTTTAATGGTCCAGTCAAGCAGCATTTTCACCATGTTTGTCAGCTAGTAAATTGAAAGTTATGCCATTGAACTCCAACATGAGGTAACAAAATAACAAATACAACACTCTTAGAAGCATTAAGGCAGAACAATAGCATGTTTGCATGGAAGACCAAAATGTTTGCATGGTAGTCACAAACCCTTTGCTGAACTCTATCCTGTTGTTTTCATTGTTCCTTAGGAGTGTGATAACATAGTGGTTAAGATGACTCTCCAGATGCCTGAACACTTGATGCAGATTTGAAACCTATCAGAACAGCTGCAGAATTTAAATTTGTGTAGTTAAATAAATCTGGAATGAAAGGTAGCATCAATAATAGCAATGAACAGTGGCTTGTTGTAAAAACCCACCCAGTTCACTGTGCTTCAAGGAAGGGACTCTGCTCTTCTTACCCAATCTAGCTTTTATGTGACTCCAGATGCACCATTGAAGTTGACTGCTATCTCTCTCCGCCATTCAGGGGCAATAAGGCATGAACAATAGATAAATGCTGGCACCACCAGCACCATCCACATTGATGGAAGGAATAAAAACAATCTACACAAAAATAACTCACTATTTTAATCAGCTTGTTCAACATGATACAGATCATACTGTACCTTGCTCTTCTGCACTAAAATTAGTTAAAATACTTTATTTTCTGAAATATATTCCCAAAATATGATCACCGAGGTGGGCTTTGAAGGAATAGATTGATGTGGAGGGTTTAGGAAGGGGATTGCAGTGGTGTGGAACCAGTTGGATGAAGGACTGCTCCCGATGCTGGGTGAAAGGGAGGAGGAGATGCACAGGACTGGAGCCAAAGAAAGGGAAGCCCAGGACTGTAGGGTCTATAGCTAGAGTTGCTCATGGAGTAGCAGAGGGGTTTAAATATCTTCATTGGATATTTTAAATGATTGTTTTAAACTTGAAGCTCTAAAAGGATTGGAAGCCAGAATGGACCAGTGAACCTAAGTTTAATAATGCTCGGTGAGAAGTAAGATAGAGGCAGCAGTGTGCAGATGAGCTTGTGAGGGTGAAGAGCTATCAAATCTGGAGCTGATGATGACATTGCAAGTGTGTAAGGCCCATGTAAACCTGAGGCAGGTTAAGTTACAGAAGGGAAAATGCAGGGTTAAAATATATGACTGGAGTTTCAGATTTAAATGTTCTTATTGGATTGACATTCTTGGAAGTTTTGGGACCAGACTGACACCTGTTCAAAATTTTCACCTATTCTCAAAAATGTAACTTGTTTTCTCTTCTTCACAGGATTGAAAGTGGAGTTAGCTCTGCTTTAAACAGTTTTAATTATCTAGAACCAATATCATAGTTTAAAATTGATCTCAAAATTGCACTTCTGGCAAAATAGTTAGTTGTTAGTATTTGAACTGGAGCTTTGCATGCAGATAAATTTCCCTGTTGTTTTAGTTACTTGATGAACCCTATATATCAAAGAACTTCTATGTTTTGGATTTTGTTAAAGCCGAATTGTCAACAAAAGCTTGGATGCCTCAATGGGAAATAGTTTTGTCAGCAATAAATATGTTCCATTTGATCCAGGACCAAATAAAATCTGGAACTTTTCTCTGGGAGGTGTTGTCAGTAACAGGCAGCAACGTCCTGCTTGTGACAACTTCAAATAACCTCCCCACACCCGCACCTGGCAATCATTTCATTAAAGGGCTACTTGGACACACACCACACTATAATCAGCTGCGCCAACTGGTGTTTTATTGATCACTTTCAGATGATAAGAGTAACTAAAATTATTTTATCATCTGGTGGAGGAAGAGTACCATCTGCATTTTACATTAGTAATTGTGAAGGAGTATGTAGGGTTGTCTGGTCTCATTACTCACGGATACCCGTGACATCTTTCTGTTTGCCCCTGTCAGACCTCATAACAGGAGGGTAAATTTTTAATTCTTTCTGGTATCAGACAGACAGCTGTCTTCATTTTCAGCTCATGGCAGCATTACATAGTTGCCAAAAGGAATGGTTATCTTCTTTAGCCCAAAGCTCGCCAAGCATTGCTTATCTATTAAGTGGGGGAGGCTGCAAACTAACAGTTCTTAGTTGTACCACAAAATGTACAGTGATAGATGTCTCTTTGTCCAGTGCTGAACCCGATGAAAATATCACAGCCAGCTAACTTGTTGGGGCTGGCAATCTCTTACGGTGCTGACAAGATGTGGCAAGTTGGCCCATAGGAATGCAATTTGTGCATCATAATGTAAATTCACAAGCCAGATACAAAACCAACTGCCGGTCCCCAACAGCTGTAGTCTCCCACATCTGAAGCTACATTGCAGACAGAGTAATACAGACTCTGGACATCTTTCCAAACTTCAGTGTGTGAAGTTGTGATTGAAATCTGAGTGAGGATGTGATTAATTCTTTCTTCAGCTTCCATCCATTTCTTACCCTTCACATGGGATATCTCTCTCTTGCTCTCTTTCCTCATCCTCATGGATTTCTCAGTCTAGCAATAGCTTTTTCAGACCCTTATTTTTGACTCCCACAATTATAAATACTCTACGCAAAAGGTGCATTTCTCTGTGTTTTGATGAACATGTGACTAATAAAGATATCTTATCTTATTATCCCTATGGCCTTTTCTCTCTTTTTCTATATATCTATCCTAACACCTTTATTTTGTGCTAAATCTTCTGGAAAAAATCTTGTTTTTTTCTTAAATGGAGCTTCTTTGTGTCTGGACTCTCAAGTGCACCATTGTATTTCCCATAATTCTGCTCTCCCCACCACCATTTGCAAACTACCAGCCTATCTACTTGTCAGGCAGTTCACAACATGATCTCCTCAGCAGGCATGCTATCTCCCTCTCTTCCCACTTCAAGCTTCTGAAGGATACTCTTGTTCATTCTTCCAGCACCCCAGTTTCAACCATGTGTTCAATTACATCCAATGCCTTATAGACTGCACTCATTTATAGACAATACCATAGACTCCAGGATATTATTCTAACATTTACTACTGAATGCATCGCCAATTTGCAGATAAACTCAATTTATGGCAGCAGCCGTTATTTCACCATTGAATAATGTGCAAATTCCACCATCAGTGTGCACTGACATGTTTCCATGAACTGACGTTTCCATGAGAATACCACACTGAAAGGTAACCAGTGTTTTGTTGAGCACTAGTATTTCATTAGGTTAACCTAGGAACGTGATTAATTAATGAAGTGAAGTTAGCACTTATTGTCAGATTACAAACATAATGTTCCTTACAGGGAGTGATTTTCAGGTAAGCAATGAGAGTACAAAATTGATGCCTCTGGAAAGCCCAATCAATGTTGGAGAATGCTTTTATGGAGGATGAGGAGATCACACAGGAGTTTTCTCCTGAATTGCCATTACATTGAGGATTGAAGAATGAATCATGGAAGAGGTGTGTAGCTGTTATTCATAAAAGCATATTCCTCAGGACTGGAGAGTTAAAGAGGCCAATAGAGAGGACAAAAGAATCAAGGTTTAGTCCAGTCTTGTCCAAAAAAACCCTTGTCCGTTTTTCACAGTCTCATCTTCCTGCCTCTGTAGCTTTCCGCCCTTCCACATTTCTGCCTGTCCCCTCAGTTTCCTCAGTTTTCCAGTTCTCTGCTTCACCACCTGTTTCTCCCCATCCCGCTACCCCCCCCCCCCCCCCGCACCTCCCCACTCAGACTTCCATTGGGGTAGAGCCTACAGCAATCTTGCCCCGTAAGCTGGCACTTCCTCTACAAGTAAATCTGCCTATAGCATTTCTTTACCCCTTCAATAACTTCCTTCTTAACTTTAATTTCAGCCAATGTGACCCCGCTTACCCACTGTTCAGTCCTGAAGTTTAAAACACATTGGTTCCTAGTTTAAAGGTACAATGCAAGTTGTGTAAGTGGTTGCTTCATTAATCTAGAAATACAATTAACTTCAAAATATACAGCTTCTAAGTAATGGCTTAATTTTCCTCAAGCAATTTAATCACTTAAAGCTCTGTCAGAGTTACAAAGGAGCATTTGCGATGATCTTGTTTCTGGACTGCCTTTACAGTTTTGCAGGATGCCAACATGTCAGCTTAACCTAATAACTGTGGAGAAAGTACCAAGTATTTCTCCTTCTAAATTAGTCATTGACAGCTGGCAGGATGTCAAACGAAAGTTCTGATAAACTTCAAAGAGCCCCTGTCTATCATAGCATCACAAAGTGGGTCAACCACTTCATTAGCAAAAATGGAATAGTGGTAAATGAATGCACTTATCATTTTGTCCAAAAAATTATGTTTGCTTAAAAGGCCAAGTTAAATCTAAATTACTGTAAACTGGACTAGATCTGGATTTTGTATGTCAAATGTAGCATTTTACTCATATAAGAATTCAGTGATTTCTTCCACTGCCAATCCTGTCTATTAGTACTGTCCTAGGACATCCCTTGTTCTTCCACCTTGAATCAGAATCAATCATGAGATCTTTTCTCCAGTTTTCAGTGGTTTCGTTCTCCAAGCCTGCATCAATTGGTAGCACAAATGCCACAATTATCAATGAGGTCAAACCTCACTCCCAAGAGTTGAGCATGTAACTTAACTTGGACTTTCAATGCAATTTTATGGGGTTCTTCTTTCAGAATCAGAACCAGGTTTATTATCACTGACATATGTTGTGAAATTTGTTGTTTCATGCCAGCACTACAGTGCAAGACATAAAGACGTAAAAATTCTGTAGGTTACAAAAATAAATAAATAGTGCAAAAGAGGAATAACGTTCATGGGTTCATGGACTGTTCAGAAATCTGATAGCGGACGGGAAGAATCTGTTCCTGAAACTTTGACTGTGGGTCTTCAGGTTCCTGTACCTCCTCCCGATGGTAGTAATGAGAAGAGAGCATGTCCTGGGTGGTGAGGATTCTTAATGATGGATGCCGCCTTCTTGAGTTATCAGACTGGAGCCCCATTTTACCTGTTCAAATGGAAATGAAACAGATTGCTTTGCACTTTGTTGAGGAAGAATGTTTTCTGTTATCTTAGGTAACATTCATTACTCAGCCTGATCCAGATTTGCAGAAATGCAAATGATAAAACTATAGGTGTTCACCATCATTACTCTGTAAAACTGACAGCAACTTGGCAATTGCTGCTATTAGGTGGTTGAATGAAGAAATCCTGAAGTTGCTGTCAGTGATTACGTTCATTTCTACATACAGAGGTGTATGCAGCCTTCTCTGCAGCAGCTGGGCTGCTGTGAATTTAATCTACAATGAATTAGTCTTGCTGTAAAATACCTTGAAAAGCCTGCACATGGTTAATGAAGTCTTAAAAATGCACTTAGCAATAATTACTCCTTAACAAACTTTAAGTCTCCTCAAAAAATCAAGTGTGCAAGTCCCTCAACTAATATTCCAAATTATAACAAATTTTAAAAGTCTATTTATCTATGTTATTTAGCTTCTGCCTGAGTGAAATGTGTATGTTCCATTCTTTATTTATCATTTGGTAAAATATTAAAAATTAATTCAATATTGAAAATTAATTAATTTGGTTTGATGGCAATAAGATTTGCAGTACCTGTTGAGCCCTCTGGGCCCCAAGGATTCTTTTGAACTGACCCATGACATTAGCAGACATCAGAAAAGGATAAATTCTCACACTGAGATTGCTGGATGTCAAGGGCTACTTTCTTTGAGGCCAGTAGCTAGTGATGTTGCTACACTGCTGACTAAAAATACAAGGTCATTAGCTGGTCTTCTTGTTATTTCAGGATCTGCTGATGTGCTAATTGGCTGCTGCTTTATTCTATTAAACAGTAACTACACCTTAGGTATAATTAATTGGATATGGAGCAATTTGAGATGTTCTGAGAAAGTGAAAGACTCCATGTGAATAAAGATTCCTAATTTACATCTACTTTGAATGCTTTAAAATAGTGAATTAACATTGTAGTAAATATTTAAGTAACGTAATTTCAGCATCCCCCAGCCATCAGTCTTAGATCTATGTATGAAAATTGAGTAGAATAAGGACAATATTTTATCTGATTTTGTCCACCCTCACAAATGAGTTTTGGAATTCTGATATTTTAGTGTTTTTTACAATGTGTTTAATTGGAAAAGGAAATCTACTGCATCTGTTTTATTCACTCATGTAAAGCTCATTATAAACTCCATATGTATCTCCCAATTATGGGGCATTTGGGAATGGAGATTGATTACTCTTATAAACCTAAGATGTCACAAACAATAAAAAAAGTTGGGTTTTAGTCAAATTGTGCCATGTACACATAAGCAAATCTCCTCGGAAACATAAAATCACTTTATTGGATTTTGACTTCTTGTCATCAGCCTGCATAAAAATTTTGGAGTGTGACTGCACTCCAAATTGATTATACTGTCACAATTTCCACTTGGTTGTCTCATCCATGTATTTGTAATTGGATTCCTGTCTTCCACAAATAAGATTGTGGGTTGCCTTTAACAATAAGCATTCAATATTTGACATTGCTTCTCTAATGCTGCTTTTATCACTTAACAAAGCTACTATTAGTCAGCATTCCCTTTGTTAAGAAGCAGGCAGAAGACAGAAACATATATATTGCTTCATTTATACTGTCACCACGGTATTTTTGAGCTGTGTTGATTTCTTGCTGTGTAATCACATCAGTATCACTATTGGAAGTGGGAAAGGCAAAGTGGGATTAAGATTGATAGCTCTTGAAAACAAGTACAGAGGTTACGACATGTAATTAAACTTGATCCATTCAGTAGAATGTAAGCAGCATGTCAAACCTGTCCTATTAGTTTAGGTGAATGATTACAGTGGGTCCGATATCATGAGTACCCAACACCTGTTGAAACTAGCCTAGGTTGCTTAAAGCCAGTCTTTACTTCCTAAAGGAAGGACTCGTTGTGGCTGGGGCAGGTGCTGGGAGACATTCTACAACCGCAGATTACCTAGGAAATTAGAACTTGGAAACTTGGCTCAATAAGAGCAAATTCCATGGTTTTTGGTGCCCATTAAAGGGGGTGAATAAAAATGTTTCCTGTAATCCATAAGAGACCAGAAGGTCCTCTAGACATGTGGTTTGGGGCCTTGGAAATAATCACTCCTGGAACTCATTGCCCTGAAGCAAACCTCAAAGACCAGATGCAGTGCTAGAAGAACTTCAGTGTCCTCACATACATAGTCAAAATCGGTGAATAGAACTTCACGTGCCATATAGCAATTGTCCCCCTAGACTCAGGCGCTGTTGAATTCACAACATCTGAATAATATGCCATTACATCTGAACCACTAAAAATCTCTTATCCAGATTCTGGATTCACACCTAATATCCATGTGTACCACCACATACTTAGCATGGCTGCAAACCTCACACCCACATGTCATCAGGTGGTAACGACAAAACCCTAGATCAACATTTTTACATAGTAAGTTACCAGGAGGAATCTAACAAAAGCTTTCAAATTTATGTAAGGTTGTGGGTGGGTAAATCAGGATTCGCTGATGATTGCACAATGTTCAATTCCACCTGCAACTGCACAGCAAATAAAGCAGTCCTTACCTGCATGCAGTGGGACCTAGACAACATTCAGGCAGAGACAAACAAATGGCAAATAACATTTATGCCACAAATGTGCAGGTCATTGATCGCCTTCATTGAGAGAAAGCCTAACCCCTATCCTTGCTGTTCAATGGCATTGCTCTTGCTGTGTCCCCCACCATCAACCTCCTGGAGACTGTTGACCAGAAACTTAATTGGACAAGCCACACACATTGTGACTAGGAGAACAGATCAGAAGCTGGGTATCATGATGCAAGTGGCACATTTCATTTTTTCTCCCAAAGCCTTTGCATAATGTACAAGGCACAGGCCATGAGCATGGTGGAATGGTCAGGTCATGGTGGAATGAGTGTCCACTGGTCAGGATGAAAGGAGCTCAGTGACAATCAAGAAGCTTAATACCATACAGGACAAAGCCTCCTTGTAACCCATCCATTCCCTCTACCACTGATGCGGCATGACTACAAAGTGTGCTATCTACAAAACACACTGCATTTGCTCACCTAGGCTATTCCAACAACATCTCCTAAACTGGTGACCTCTACCAGCAAAAAGGACAAAGGCAGAAGCCAGCTTCAGGTTCCCCTCCAAGTCACAGACTATTCTGACTTAAAAATCTGCACTATGTCTATATGCTGGGACACCCTACCCAACATCATTGTGGGAGTGCCTAACCCAGAAAGTCTTTTGTGTTCCAAGAGACTTCTCAAAGGCAGTTAAGGACGGGAAATATATGCTGGCCATCAGGGAATGTATACACTCACATTATCACTGCAAGAATGAAGAGGGAAAAAATATTTTCACAAGGTATGTTTCTAAGATGAGATTTTATCTCATGTCTTTTGAGAAAAACCTAAGTATAATTTAAGAAGGAACTCAATAAAAAGAATAATATAAAAGACCAGCGATACTCTAGCTGAAAAACTAGTACTTCCATAGGCACAGTCACCTTCCAAGCTAAAATTATATAAGAGCTAACTTTTGACTGCGTGTTTTGTCTACTGCGTGGTAAAAAAAATGCATTCAACCTGTTTACAGTGAATGCATCATAGTCAATGAATTTACTATATTAACAGCTATGAGGTGGAAAGCATTTGCATTGAGCTTACAGTAAATAATTGCAAGAATTTAAATATTAGCCTTTTTCCATTACAAGAATGTAAGTCATATGAATACAGGTTTGTTTTATTAGCGACAGAGTGGTGGAAGGTGAGCTGTGATGTGGTTTCTCATGTAAATACAGTACTTGCCAAACATACCTGCACACAATGCGCATTTCCCATCGACAAAATCTTTTTCCCTACTGTCATGTTTTTGCCCTTTTTTCATTCATATTCTTTTGTCCACATTTATAAGGCAAGCCTGCAAGAAAACCAGGATAAAACTCAAATTTGTGGATGACCAGTAACAAAGAGCTAGCTTTTTTTTTGGGGGGGGGAGGGGTTGGGAGGTGGGGGTGGCCACTGCTGATGTGAATTTGCCATGAAGTAATCTCACACTCCCACCAGTAGGGACACTGCAGGGTCTTATTTGAGCACCTTCAGTTTCCTGGCTCTGATGCAGAGAAGCAACAATTTAAAACTGTATTTGTTTTCTAAATTAAGTTATAACAAGCTATTCAAAAACTAGGACTATATGAAAGTTAATAAATGTGAACTTCAAATGATGCCTCTGCTTGATTCCATGACTGTAGTATGTCGGTTACTTCTGAATACCTTCTTACATTTTGACAACTTTTTAGTAATGATTTCCTTTCATTCAATATCGATTTTATTTTATAAATAATATGGTGAAGTATGGGTATCCATATGTCATTTTAATCATTTATAACTCAACTTTTTAAAATCCATTTTCTTTACTACCACTGAATTAAAGCTATTTGAAAATTAAAATTATTGTTTAAAAATTATTTCACTGGAATCAATATCAATTGTTTAGATCTCTTAGTGATTTGGTTCCTACCAATGTAAAGGTCTGTGAAGGTGGATTCTATTCTAACTAGATGGGTAAATATATAAGTTGATTCTCCTTTATCCCAACATTTAAGGTATTTGTCAAATCTGAAGGAAGGTGGATTTAAATACATTACACACATATCATCACCTATACCATGCAGAGGGCTCACCCTCTGTCAATTAGATGCCTGATTTTTCCACTTCCTACCAAAGTATCTGCTGCGTTTCACCCCCTTCCATCTCCTAAACTTCCCTATTACACAACAACACAGTATATTAATTTAGCAAAAGCAGCACACAACATGCTAATTGGCATTTCAGCACGATATCTAGCCATTGCTTAACTGATTAGGTATTAAATTTCTTCATGGCCTCAGCCATCCCTTTTTATTGCTATAATCCACTTCACTTGTACATATTTTACACACCCTCCACCAAAACTTACTTACTCCCCAGTTTTCTTAGCCATCATTCACATCCATCTAAGTTCTATGGCCTAGAATTTTTCCTCTATTCAGTCCATCCCCACATTACGGAGGGGGTGCATTACTAGAAAGCTGTCCATATCATGATTTTCTGTAACGCGAACCCGTGACAAAGTTAGTTGTTTCTTTCGCATTTTATCTTCATTTAATTTTTTTTTCTCACATAGATTTTGTAAGAGCGAATTTTAATTTGGTATCTCATATTTTTTGGTAGTGATTTATGAATTCCATAAGGGCAAATTTCCATTCACAAACTACCGTAAGGCAAGGGTACACTGTACTTCTCTGCCCTTCTCTCCTTTAAAGCCTGTTAACTCATTTCTGTCATTAAGCTCCTGATCTCTGATCCTAAAATCTCTTTTTGGCTTGACATTTTTGGTTTAGATTAATGGAACATTTCAATGTTTAAGTCAAAATTTAAATGCAGGTTGTTTATTACAAAGTATAAAGAGCCAACAACAAAAAAATAAAGTCAATCAGTGGAAGTAGAGCATGTCCTTTATTTAGTATTGTCGGTAGACTCATCAGCGCAAGTACAACAAGCATCTTTCTGTTCTGCAACAATGGGAAGGAACTTGCATTTGCCATTACCTCTGTGTAAAACAGATAGCATCATCTGGTCTTTGCGTATGCTTGGTTAAATGCCCATGTTACACTGTTCCTCCACAGTGTGTGGCTGCAGCTTCCACAGAAACAATACATCCAGTGTCAGTGATTTGATGTGACCTTCAACGTTTTCTGAATTATTCTCGCTGTGAAAATTTTAAGCCTTGTTAATTGAGATGTAATTGGATTTTTAACACTGCTCTGTCAAAATCAGTGAAGAATAGTCTCTTGGGCCTTGAATAGCTTCCTTTAGATTACAGAATCCCATTCTCTTGATCATATGATTAAAAATTCCATTAATGTTTGAAATATTAAAAAATATTTTTAAAGTTCATTCGATATGTCAGCTTTTACCTTAAATCCTATGTATGTTCCAACCTTTATTCTCCTTTCTGTAAAATACTTTAACAATGTTATATTCTATGCTTTTTGCTTTCTACTTTGTTGACTGTAATAATCCAGTCTGGCTGGATGTGCAGCCTCTTGATGACCTCATTGTGCCTAGAGACTGTAAATTCTCATAGTTCTATCAGACTGAAACTCACATCAGTAAAGAGGATCTTGTGGGGCAGCTTTCTTCTAGGTCATTGCCACAATCTTTCTCTTTCCCCGCTCACTTCAGCGTCCTGGTCTTTGCGCTGACTCACTCCAAGAGGCCACAGCTAGGAATCTTTGGACATCCCTCACACAGCTTGAGAGTCCCACGGTTAGGAACGCAGGAGGCTGGCCAGCAATTGGACATATAAATTAGGGGCAATAATAGGCAATTAAGATAAGCTAAGATAAGATTTTTTTATTAGTCACATGTACATCGAAACACACAGTGAAATGCATCTTTTGTGTAGAATGTTTTGGGGGCAGCCCGCAAGTGTCGCTCCGCTCCATTGTCATTTTAAGGCTGATCTAAATGTAACCTCAATCCTGCACTCTGCCTCACCTCTGTAACCTTTCACTCCCCCCCCCCCTTTCTTTTCAGGAATATCTCTACCTCTGCCTTAAAAATATTCAAAGTTTACCCCTACCACCTTTTGAGGAGACCTGAATTTTCCTTGAGCATCAGGACAAATGTTCCTGCTGCTCCTGGCCGACAGGGAGTGTTAACACAGGCTTTAACTCCCACCTCCCTTTCACTGCTGAGACCCGTACAGTTGTAGTAAATGTTAGATCCTGACCCCAATTGCCATTCCAGGCTGGCATACTCAGATGCCCAAATGCCCACCACTGTGGAAGGGTTGGGGGTTGGGGGGGGGGGGGCACGTGGAGAGTGTCTGAAAGACTTTGGGCTCCTGAGAGCTAGTTTGAAGCTGCATTCTCCTCTTTTCACAATTTGCTGCCCTCCAATCTTTTCTATGCCATTAAGGCAGAGGCAGAGTTAATCAATACAAAGGAACAGTGTTGGAAGAAGTAAAGTTTATCATTTTCCATTATGACATAGATTATAACATTGTTTACTTTGAACATAAAGCTTTAGAACAAAAGAAATGAGTGTACCAGTGAAGCATACTTCATTTTATGGAGTTAAACTTGTTCTTACCACTGGATGCAAAGATTAGAATACCTAAGATGAGACCCTGTGGTTTCCTTCTCTACCTCCAAGTATTGCAGTCGAATGTTTGGTGAGATGTTTGGCCATGCGTTGCAGTAAGAAGCTGGATCCTTGCTAGAAGCTGAGCTTTGTTAATGTTTTGTTAGCTAGCTGAACAATTGAAGCAGCCATGCAAAGACAACAGGCACGTTCTGGGCATTTGAAGATGAGGTGGCTCATAGGCTGGCAGTTCGGGACGTACGTTGCAGGTTTTGGTGGCTCATTAAGGTGTTGTGGGTCAGAGGAGAGTTGTTGCCAGAGGTAGAGTCTTGGGAGAGGGGGCAGGGACATTGAGGGGGATGGGGCACTATGGTACAAGTGTGCTCTCAATAGCCCACAAAAAGGAATTTATGCCATTTTGACATTCTCCATTGACTTTCTGCTAGGCTTTATTGAATGGACAGTCCATGATAGTCATTCGCTTTGGCCAGCCAATAAAATTGATTTTTGGTCCCAATGGCACCTTAGGACCCTGATTGACATATATTTAGGAGGAAAGTATCTAAACCACCCAAAAGTCCTGAGATGTTTCACTGACTATGAGATGCCTAAATATGGGTGATTTAAGTTTATGTTTTAACTCCCATTCCATCATTCCTGCTGATAGAAATTTCCTCCTCTGATGGCAATAGATCATGAAATTAATGTTAGTCATGAATTATAATTGGTCCTATAACATTGTACATGTTAAAGAGAAAAAGGCTAAAATGTTGTTACCCAGTGGAATATCCATTCTCTTACTCACGAAAGGTGATTATAGTGAGAATTAAAACCAGAAGACACTATAAATCCTCATCAATTCAGGCAGCATTTGTGGAGAAGGAATCAGAGTTAGCAGGCCAGAATTTGCTGCCAGACACAAGTCCCCTCACATTCACTGCTGACATAAGGATCAAGTACAAACTTTCCTGAATCCCTAAGTCAAATCAGCCGCCTGAAGCTATCCCAATCCAAGATGTCAAGGCCTTGCACAATGCCAGTACTATAAGCAACACAATGCCACCACTTAGCCAATCCAGGATCAGCCCTGGACAACTCCTGCTGCTGGATAAGCCACATCCCAGGCTTTGTCAGCTGTCAAACTTGTCAAGGACCTTAGGTATAGGTTTAGTTTAGTTTATTATTGTCACATGTACTGAGGTACAGTGAAACACATTTGTTTGCGTGCCAACCAGGCAGATTGTGCCACACATAAGTATGTCAAGATGGTAAAAAGGAAAACAGAATGCAGAAAATTGTGTTACTGTTACAGAGAAAGTGCAGTGCAGGTAGACAAATAAAGTGCAAGGGCCACAATGAGGTAGATTGGGAGATCAAGAGATCTTTTAGTGTATGAGAGGTGCATTCAAGCATCTGATAACAGCAGGATAGAAGCTGTCCTTGAGCCTGCTGGTATGTGCTCTCAAGCTCTTGTATCTTCTGCCCGATGGGAAATGGGAGAACAGAGAATGACCGGGGTGAAAAGGATCCTTGATTATGTTGGCTGCTTTCCCGAGGCAGTGGAAAGTGTAGACAAAGTCCATGATGGACTGGGCTGTGTTCACAACTCTGCAATTTCTTGCGGTCCTTGTGATACCGAGCTGTAATGCATCTGGATAGGATTGGTAAAAATTGGTAAGAGTCAACAGGGACATGCTGAACTTCCTTAGCCTTCTGAGGAAGTAGAGGCGTTGGTGTGCTTTCCTGGCCGTAGCATTCACGTGGCTGGTCCAGGACAAATTGTTCGTGATATTTACACCTCAGAACCTTAAGCTCTCAACCATCTCCACCTCAGCACCATTGATGTAGATGGGGGCACGTTCTCCGCCCCTGCTTACTGAAGTCATTGACCAGCTCTTTTGTTTTTTTGCATCTATTAAAGTCAATAAAGTATTGTTTAAACATTATTAAAAATTAAAAATGCATTTTAAGCAATTAAGAACATTAAAAGAAAGTGCATTAATTACTCATTTTCATTCACGAATGGATTGTTTGCAAGTTGGCCTTTTGCCACGGACCTCCATGATCAGAATGCAGCTGGGAGTCACCAGCAATATTCAGCCAGCAAGTTCAAGGTTCCTGAGCTTGCTGACCTACACTGAAAGGTCAGCAATTCCACATGGAACTATCATTATTTCCAAGCAAATATTGATCTAAAGATTTAGTTCCATGACCTTCCATCAGAACTTTGCTCCCATATACTTAGTAAAAGGTTGGGTGCAATATTTTCCACTGGTATTATTCTGTAATACATTTTCAAGCCTTTTTTAGCCTGGTCATTTGACTGGTCCATGAAAATAATATTCCAGGATGTCTTTAAAGTAAGTAATTTATAATGTGCAAGAATCAGAAAAGATAAAAACATCCTTATTTGTAATGCTTATCACTGGTAGATATTTGGAGATTTGCAAACATTTTACTACAGATTATAACTTACTGATTTTCATTTACCCAGATGTGACCTAATTTAAGTGGATTTTTGATGGATTTTGTTCAATTCCTATGTGTTTTCAGACCCCAGAATATATAGAAGAAGTCAGCGAAGATATTGTCCAACAATGTAAAGAAAAACTTGAAATGAATGCATGCAAAGAACTCTTCTGTAACTGTGTAAAGTAAGTGTAAAAACATAAATAACTAATGTGTTTTATTCTTTTAGTAATTTCTACTCTCCATTTTACACAAGTGTCAAGTTGGAACATGCTGCACAAAATCTCAATGCAAGATAGTTTTTAGATATAAATTGGAATCTCTGATAACATTCCACTTGCTATTTGGTTGCCATATTATTATCATAAACCGTATCCTCCCCTCCTTTTGGACATTCTCTGAAATGCTCCTGTGGGACATTTCTAGTTTATTGATTTTAAATAAAAAGTTTGGCTGCCCTCATACAAAACTAACAAGGAAACTAGGTTAAAATACGCAAACTGAAAAGTAAGCTCAGCTCATTGATATTTCATTGAGATAGTTCAGAGCAAATGCAACAGATTTTGCCTTTGAAAATGTGAGGAAACTGCTTAGTGTGCAGAAACACCTCTTTAGCCTGCATATTGATGTATTGATTACATTTCAAACCATGATGGCTACTTCATTGAATAGTGTATTAAACATAGAAATACCTTCAGATACATCACAGAGTTGAAACATGATAAGGAACTGCAGAGATAATAGGGATAACAAAGTTGTACCAGCGTTGGAAGAGAGTTTAGGGAGACTTTTAAGGAGCAATGAAAATACAAAAAAACACCTGCAAATGCTGGACATCTGAAACAAAAAAAGAAAATGCTGTACGACCTCAACAGGTGAGGCAGCATCTGTGGAAAGAGGAACATTTCTGCAGTCCTTCATCAAAACTTTTCAAGAAGCAGATAGGTGGAATGGCAAAGGAGAGAGCTGACATGGCTGCAGGTTCCACCCCACTGATGGAACAGAGAGAGGAAGAGTACATAGGGCTCAGAGTCAGAGTAATGAAGAGCAAGGGCAGGTCTTGTGTATTAACATAATGAGGGGGGCAAATTGTAGAAGAGGAAGTAAACAGTGTTTAGACGTAATGAAAGGAATAAGTGCAGCTCACGAATAAAACACCAACATGTTTCAAAGTATCACACAGATTAATAGCAATTTATTGCCTGCTCCTTTTGTCCAAAAGCAATGATAGGAAGATTTGAATTTATTCTTTGTTTTCAATCAAACAGCAGCCTAACAAGAATTCATAAGGTCTAGTTTCCTTTACAAAGGGGATTTTGACACAAAAGTTATGCACTGGGCTCCAAATTGGGTCAAGTCTATAATTGTAATGATATCTACACATAAAGGCTAGAAGTCTATTGTAAAAGCAGGCAATACCGAGAAGTTTTAAAATACGAACGTAAATTATCTTGAGGACTTCAGCAACCTCAGTGCTTGGACTCCTGCACATGTTGTTTTCTTTTGAAAATCAGTTGTTAATAGTTAAACATGTATAGTTTGAGAACAATTAATTCAGAGTTTGATTATAAACTGCCTACAAATGATTAACTAAACTATATCTATGTTCAGTACTCTCTATTAGAATATGTTGTTCTGTTTATTGTGCAATGTTTTGTGATTCAATATATTCCACTGTGCATACGTTTAAGGAGAACAAAACCAGACAATTACTAAACAACTTGCTTACAAATTAAGATCATTCTAAGATCATTAAGTGCTTTCTATTTGAGTATATGTTCTTTTGAATTGTATCAGGAAATACAGTTTGAAGCAGATGTCTTTTATATACTTCAAATCCTAATGATTTCTTTAACATTATTTCATCTGCTAGGAAAGCAGATGAATGTGCAGTGAAGGTTTGGGACGGGGGGCAGGGCTTTGGATTTGTGAGGAAATGGAACTGTTTCTGGGAAAGATGGGACAACTACAAGTTGGGTGGGTTGGACCTTCACAGAAACATGATCAATAGCCATACAGAAGAGTTTTCTAATGCTGTTGGGAAGTCTTTAAACTAATTTGTTTGTTTCGTAATGTTGCAGCCTGAGAGTAGAAACTCAGCTGAAAAAAGGTGAGGGATATTCAGGAAGGAAAAGTCTGGAGTAATGACAGCCATATTGTGTCGGGAAAGGGCAAAGCATACAGGAGTGCACTAGCAAATACAGTCGGAGTCAGGAAAAATGTTAAATTGAAATTAAAGGCAAAAAAGCCAAAAGAAATGGAGAAGACAGTTCACATGACAATAGGTCAGCATAAGGATTTCACTCTGGAAATGATGTAACAAAATTTGGTTTACAGTGCCTGTATGTGAATATGCGAGTGTTGTAAGTAAGGTTAGTGAACTATACACACAGGATAGCCATGTGGGAAAATGATCTTATGGTGATAACAGAGACATTGCTCAAAGGGGCAGGATTGGGCATTAAATATTCCTGGATACAAAGTGTTCAGGAAACGTAGGAAAGGATAAAAAGGAGGAATGGGAAATAGTGTTGATTAAAGAGAATATAACAGTGTTGGAGAGAGACAATACGGTAGAGGGTTTAAAGACAGGATCTGCTTGGCTAGAACTAAGAAACTGTAGAGGGAACATTATAATGTTAGGTGCATTCTATAGGACACCAAGAGGGGCAGATATAAAGGAGCATATATGTAGAGAGATTACAGAAAAGCAATTGTGCAAAAACTGGAGGGTATTTATATGAGGGACTTTATTTATTCGAGTGTGAATTGAGCTATTCATTGTGATAAGGTCAGAGAGGATGAAGAGTTTCTAAAATGTGTCCAGAACAATTTTCTAGAGGAGTATGTTTCTGGCCAAAAAGGAGGCATTTCTAAACCCGGTTCTAGGGAATGAGTTGAGTCAGGTACACCAAGTTTTGGTAGGGGACTGTGCAGGAGTTAGTTATCATAAAGTTTAGGTTGTCTATAGAAAAGGGAAGTAACAATCCAAAGTAAGAAAAAATAACTGGAGGAAGGACAATTTCAAAGGGATAAGATTGGATCTGGACCAGGAAAATAGGAATAAAATGTTGACAAGCAAAGCTTTAAGGAAGCGACTTGATAAGGTGTCACATAACAGCTTATGAACAAATTTGAAGCACATGGCATAACAGGAACATTGATAGCATGAATATAAAGTTCTTTAGTAACAGGCAACAGTGTTATGGTGAATTTTTTTGTTTTTGGGACTAGAGGAAGTGGCGTTTCATACAAATCTGTTTTGGGACCAAAGCACTTTTTGATCTATATTAATAACCTAGACTTGGGGTTGCAAGCCATAATTACTAAAACTGCAGATCATGCAAAACTTTGCAATTTTGTGAATTGCAAAGAGGATAGTGATAGTTTGCAGCAGATTATGAGCAGGCTGGTAGAAAGGGCAGATGCATGGCAGATAAAGTTTAGTGCAGAGAAATTTGAAGTGATCCATTTTGGTAGAAAGAATGAGGAGAGATAATGTAGAATAAAAGATACCATTCAAAAAGCAGTGCAGGAGCAGAGGAACCTCAGGTAGGTGCACACAAATCATTGTTGCAGAGCAGGTTGAAAAATTGGTTAATAAGGCATGCACAATACTGTGCTTTATCAATAGAGGTATAGAGCACAACAGAAAAGTCATGAAAAACCTTTAAAGGGCACTGTCCTTCTTCAACTGGATTAGTGTGTTCAATTCTAGTTGCCTCATCATAAGACATGAGCGTCCAAAAACAATTTATGGGTATGTTTTCTGGGATGAGGGACCACAGTGACAATAATAGATCAGGAAAGCTGGGATTGTTTTCTTTGAAGAAGGGAAGCATGAGGAGGGATCTGATAGAAGTATTTAAAATTATAAAAAGTCTGAACAGAATGAATGGTGGGAGGTTATACCCATTGATGGAGGGACCAAAGACTAAAGATCACAGGTATAAAATAAAGGTATATATACAGTCACTGTTCCCTAGTACCTCAGCAGTGGCCTGTGTAAACCTAGGCAATGTGTGGCTGCTGGCAGTTCCAACTGGAATATTCTTGCCATGCTCCAACTCCTGCCTTCATAGTTATCTATGCACATGGATTCCAGTAAAGGCCACTAAACAGTACTCAAAAACAGGAATCTGACCTCGTGCCACATGAACCTAACTGAAATAGGTCAATTTGTGACTGAGCAATAGTTCAATTTAATACTTTTCAAGGGTTCTGAGTTTTAAAGGGTTAATGTCAAGAGGACATGCTAGGGATGTTTGCAGTTGGTGTGATAGGCCAGTCACACCTGTAAGACTGCATGCAATATGTTGCTTAATTTATGTAACTTCCGAGAAAAGTCACATTCTAGACGACAGGATTTTCTTCACATTCATGGTCTAGTTGATGTGTTTGCAATACCAGAACTTGTATAATGCAAGCTATCCGGATTGAATATCAGTCAGAGTAAAGTTCGTCATCTCTTAACATAAGAACATAAGAAATATGGGCAAGAGCCTGCTCCACCATTCATCTAGATCAGACCTGCCGCAGAGTCATACAGCAGGCTGATTTTCTATCTCAGCACCATTTTTCCCCATATCCCTTGATTCCCATAATGCCCAGAAATCTATCAATCCTGGTTTTGAATAAATGCAACCACTGAGCCTCCATGCCTTCTGGGGTATAGAATTCCAAAGGTCTCCTCATCCCAGACATAAACAGCATATCCCTTATTCTCAAACTGCACCCTTGATCCTAGAGTCCTTGGCCAGGGAAAACATCCTCCCTGCAGCCACACTGTGAAGCCCTTTAAGAATTTTATAAGTTTCAGTCAGACCTCCTCTTATTCTTCCAAACTCAAATGAATGCATATCTCCTGATGTGTCAAACCTACCAACCCTGGAACAAGTCTAGTGAATCTTCACCACACTCCCTTTATGCAAGTACATTCTTTCTTAGGTAAGGAGACCAAAAGTGTACATAATACTTATTACATTTATCGCTGTAAAAGAAACCACATCCTTAATTTTTCCAAGGTATTTTGCTTAAAGACAACAAGTTGTGTTGCTTTTGGAGGCTTCCAGACTTCGACACATCACTCTTCAGCACAGTCTGGGCAATCACTATTTGTAAAGTGCATTTTCTGATAAATGATTTGTCAAAATTCAAGTCAGTGTTAAATGTGATCTGACCATTAAACACCAGAGTAAGGTGGCAAAAAAACAGAAATGGATTTTTTAAATGTTTTCTTTTGGTCTAGTCTTTTAAAAGTGGTATTTCACTTCGTACTTCCTCTCACCACAAATTCTTTACATGCCTCCTAGAAAGCAACGATTATTCAGGAAATGAATGACCTTTGCCTGCATATTTCGTACCAGTCCAAAAGTATTAATTCTACATTGGTGAAATGTATACTCGCTGTACATCATAAGGAGAAGCAAGCTTGCATTGTTCGAGAGCTACCATGTTATGCTGCAATGTTATGTTATCTCCCTTGGCTCAAAACACTCACGTCTGCCATATGTATAAAACCTGTTACACCAAGCTACTTGATCTGGGTTCCTTTCTTGTGACTGCAGTAATAGTTTTAAGTTGGGATTGCTTTTCCTGGTTTTAATCCATGACCTTTATCACCCAGAAGGATAAGGGCTGCAGGCAGATGGGAGCACCACCACCTCCACGTTCCCTTCCAAGTCACACACCACCCTGACTTGGAAATATATTACTGTGCAACATCTCTGGGTCTAAATCCTGGAACTCCCCATCCAACAGCATGGTGGGCAAACCTTTACCAGAAGGACTGTGGCAATTCAAGAAGGCAACTCACCATCAGCTTCTCAGGGCAATTAAGGATGTACACTTAAAACTGGCCTTGCCAGCAACTCCCACACTCCAAAGGAGGAATAAGAAACTCCTGTGAGGTTTGCATTCATTTAATTTAAGGAAATAGATCAAAAACTGGACCATGTATTTGATGATGGCATTTTTGCAAGCTTCTTTGTAAGTTAATGAAGACACTGTGGTTTAGAAGCTGTCGTGTGACAGTATAGATGTGCACTGCAGTCATTGTACAGCCTGATTACAACCCAGCCTGTTATGGATTCAAAGCTGCACACTTCAGCATCAACACCTTGGGCTTCTGGTGCTGCAGAGGAAAGCATGCACTGGGGACCCAAGTTGGCCCAGGGTTTGGTGAGGAGAGAAGGGCAGCAGTTAGAGGTATGACTGGGACCTGAGGGCGTGGTGAATGGTCGACTGTCAGAGCATCTGGGCCGGGAGGAGAGATAACTAGAGGACTGGGGCAGGTAGAGATCAAGGGTTCAGAAAATCAGGACCCTGTGGATTGAGGCCATCAGGTATCAGGACCTGGGCCAACAGGGGATTCAGAGGATGGACCAGTCATCAGGGTGGGGGAGTGGGTGCTGGTTTAGTACTATGGTGGGGTGAGGGGCAGTGTGAAGGATTATGGTTTGAGACTTGATTACGAGAGTTATGCTAATGGGGTTTTAGTCCAGTGCTATGCAATGTAAACCCAGTTGTCCTGGAAGTGACCAACAATGGCCATTTCCAGGACAATGTAGACCAATTTCCACTGCATTTTTTCAAAAAGTGTATTGCAAGGTGCTTGATGTCACCTTGATGCGCAACTGATGCTGAAATCTCACATCAAATGACTCAGCAGGCAAATGCCTGGTTTAAATTCCTGAGTGATGCAGAAAGAGCCAGAATTGGTAGTTATTATGTTTCACTCTGTCCAAGGTGTCTTTTAAATTGTGAAATAATCAGTCTCCAAACTGTTTTATGTCATTGGAAAGATTCTGTTTTTATCACTGCAATGGGCTACAGTTAGTTCGTTGGAGCAGACGGCACTGGAGCTTCTGAGAGAGAAATGAAACTGCAGCACCATGTGGAGAGTGTTTATGAATGCAAGCTATTTGCGTGTGATTCTTGCTAAACATTGCTAATTCATAACTTAGCTTTAGCTCAACAGAGAAGCAAAGGCCAACAGTTGGAGCAAAGATGTGCACCATTTTAATGTTTATTCAGTTAATCTAATTCATGTTTACATTAGAGTCAATGCCAAATTGGCTTGGGTGTGCCATTTTAACAGTAAGTTTGGACTATCAGGCTAGAATTTGGATGTAAAATAAAATGAAGGCTGCACACTGAAAGTAAGGAGCAAGGAACCTATCCAATATCCAGCAGGGGGCTCGGGCTGGCAGGGGAGACTTAATCACTGCCCAACATCACTGACTGGCAAATTAGAATCCTGGCACAAAGACAAAATCTATTGAGAAACGATGTAAAATGTCCATTGATGCACCATTTTAAACATGTCACAAGCAACATATGTCCCCTTTCAGCTCAGAACTTTGTCCTTTTATTTCGTGACTAGGATTTGCAGATTTGAAATGGTTAAAAGTGATAGACACATTTATCCTCTGCTCCTAGATATCGGTAATGTGGTTTCTAAATATACTGCAGCTCATAATTTCCAAGAAATTTTCTGGTTAACTGCATATTTTCCTTAATCAAATTTACTTGCAATGTATTTACACTGAATCCAATCACCACATGCATATTTCCACAACTGTTTACACTGTTTCCAAAATGTCAGATAAAACCTTGTAACGCTTATGTTAAAGATCAGCTCCATGAATTTCTTGGATTTATATCAGTAATGCACTGGTATTGATCTAAATCTTTAAGTGAGTCCAGACTTGAAGCCGACAGCACCAATGTGACTGAAGCTTCAGCAGTTCGAAAATCTTCCTGATTTAAATAAAAATTCATAGGGAATTTTGAATTTTCTTCAAACTCCCATACCCCTTATTCCTTCTTAAACTGTTGGCACAACATTGTGGGCCGAAGGGCCTGTACTATGCTGTAATGTTCTATGTTCTTTAGATTCAGAAAGACCGGGCAGCTGTGATAGCTTTCTCGTTTGTATTCTGCATGTTACTGCAAAGCAGCAGCAGAGTCAAGAGCTCCTCACCAGATGGCATTACATTACTATTTTATTCTTTCTTGGAATGTGGACATTGCTGGCAAGGCCTGTGTTTATTATCCATCCCTAATACCCATGAAAAGGTGGTGTTGAGCTTCCTTATCAAATCTCTGCTATCTACATGAATGTGCTCCCATGAGCATGTTGGCTGGAGAACTCCAGGAGTCATAGAGTAATACAGCATGGAAATGGGCCCGTCAGTCCAACTCATCCATGCTGACCAAGATGCCCATCTAAGTTAGTCCCATTTGCCTGCTTTTGGCTTATATACCCCTCTAAACCTTTTCTACCCAAGTACTTTGACACCCAGTGCAGGGTGACCATGCTACGGATAAATCTGACATGAATCTTGGTGGACTATGGAATTTGTGTCGTCCCAAGCATCTGCTGCTTTTCACCTCCTAAGTGCTGAAAGTTGCAATCAGAGATTGTGCTGTCGGTGAAATTTTGGTTGTTGTGGTGTGGCCTTGGTACACTGATAGTAGAGAGAGTGGATACACAATTCACTGATTGTAGATGCTGTTTTGTCCTAGTTTCTTAAGTGTGGTTGAAGCCAGACCCATGCAAGAAAATGCAGAGTATTCTATCATACTTTGCTTTGTTCCATGTCAGTGATAGAGAGGGTTTGGGGGATTAGGAGGTCAGCCATACCCAGCTTCTGGCATGCTTTAGTAGTTTTGCGTTGTAGTCTAGTTATGTTTCTGTGCAGTGGTGTCCCTGGGATGTTGATGGTGCAGGACTTAGCAATGATTATGCCTTCAATTCTTAATGAGTTACAAACCATCAACCATAAGGGTGGAAAATTGGGGTTAGCGATTCTGTTAATTCTTGAAATTATATTATTTTTGCATGGTTTATGTCTTGCTTTGCAGGAAGCTGATGGAAGTTCAGTCGACAAAATCACTGCAGAAGCCAACAGATTTTGGTATAAATTCTCCATAAATGAAATGCAATGATTGTTCTCCTGAGACTTCAGACTATAATCATCATGGAATTAACTGAGAAAGTGGGAAGTAGTTAGTCCAGCACTGGTGTTACAAGTTCACTGGGGAATTCTGGAATTCTGCAATGTCCCAGAAGACCTAGTGTTTTCCTGTTGATTTTAATGGGAGCAAAGGCTGCAAGACACTTGAGCAAGAGTTTTGTAATTTAAAAATACTCAGACAAGTTATTAGTTTGAATGTACTCCTTTAAATCGTTATAAGATTTTTTTAAGTCATTAAGAGTTTATTAATATTTTTGAGTATTTTAACTTTTTAGATGGCACAGTGACACAACTAATAGAGCAGCTGCCTCACAGCCCCAACATCTCAGGTTCAACTCTGAGCTCGGGTGCTATCTGTGCAGAGTTTGCATGTTCTCCCTGTGACTGTGTGGGTTTCATTCAGGTGCTCCAGTTTCCTCCCACATCCAAAGACATGCAGGTTGGTAGGTTAATTGGCCACTGTATATTGCCCCTAGTGTGTAGGTGAGTGGTAGAATCTGGGGGGAGTTGATGGGGATGTGAGGAGAATAAACTGGTTTAAGGTAGTATTAGTGTAAAATGGGTGCTTAATGCCAGCATGGACTCAGTGGGCCGAAGGGCCTATTTCCATGCTGTATCTCTATGACTCTAAGTTTATGAATGCCTCCAAAATCTTTGACAGTTCTAGCAAAGTCTAGGGACATGACTTCATTGGCTGTCAAATTTTGTTAAATTTTGCTACATAACTTGATACTCCTTTTACAGTCTTGAAATGAAAAGACTCGGCACAAAGTACTCTCTTAGCCTTATTTCCTAATTAGATCATAATAAGTTCCTAATTAGATCACAGAAGGAGGGTTATGTTGTACACCAGAGGCAGCAGCAAATGTTTTTAACTTGCCATTGGTTGTAAATTCTGCTCCATTTTATCAGCTGCCATCTTTTCTCTGCAAGTCAAATGGAATGTTGATGATCTGTTTGATATAATTAGACCTAACTCTGCTGGAAAATGCTACTGTGGCAGTATAAACCAAGTCAGAAGAACTGCAAGTCAACCAGCTTTCTGTTTGGGGGGCCAGTAGTCATTTCTTTGGTTAAAGTATGTCTCAGATTCAGGTTTGTGAATTCATTTCATCATATCCTGCATACGTGACACTGTAAGTTAAGATAATTGGAATACAGCATGCAAGAAACATGCCAGGGTTTGAAAGTTTGTTAATGCTTCTCTCTCTACACTTTGAAGTTGTAGTTAATTGCTGTAATTATATCTGCACAAAGATATTCGTACATATATGGCACATATTTGAAAGGGGTTGTTGCTTACAAAGTAGCACATACCTGTATACGCTACTTATATATTGAGGCTTTAAGCTAGCGGTCTTATATATTGTTGAGAAACCAAGTGCCTCTCCTGCCCAATAAGGCTCATTGTATGAACACACACATACAGTAGATGCACAGAAGACAGAGGGTGCTTAAGTTATGAAAGCAGCATGTGCAGCTGTTATCTGCAGTTTTTTAAGATTAAGTCAGTATGTGGTTAAGGAAACATCATAATATGTAAAATTAGAAATGTAAATATTTATTCATGAGTACCAAAAATGCTAATTTTTTTCCATCACAAGGGGGTACAGTAACTTGTATCTGAATGTATTTCCCCTCAATGTACAAACGAGTTTCCTGTCTTGCAGCCAGGTCCCAGGTTAGAGGAAACTTTGCACCAGTGTCAATCACCTATCACCCTTATGCTTCCTGAACTACCACTGACTCTTACTTAAGCAATGGCTAAAATGAAAATTCCTAAAAAGAATTTTCAAATTTCTCCAATGCCTCACCCCTCTTTGTTTCTATAATCTCTTCTGGCTCCACAAGCAACAAGATATTGCCACTCCTCTTGTTCCTCCCCAGATAGAATTGCTCCATTACTAGAGCCTATGTGGCAAGGTGATGCAGCAGTTCATACAACCACCTCACAAGCCCAGGGACATGAGGTTGATCCTGCCCTTCACTGCTGTCAGCATGGAATTTGCACATTCTCCCCATGACTGTGTGGGATTCCCCAGGCCTCTGTATATACACCTCAGTGTAAGTTAAATGGCAGAAAAAAGTCAAAGGAGATTTAATTTACATGTATGAGAGAGAATAAGTTGCAGACTACACAGAAATAAAGAGAGGGAGAATGCATCTGATGGGATTGTCCTGCTGGGAGCTGGAGTGGACTCCATGGGCTGAATGACCTCCTGTATAGTAATAAAAGTGCCTTCAGCTGGTCAAGGACCTAAACTCTGGAATTTCTTCCTGATATTTCTTCTTAGAGACTCTCCTTAAAACCCAAGTCTTTGACCAATCCTTTCATCTTCTGCTCCAATAATCCTTTCTACTGCTTGGTGTTAAATTTTGTTTAATGCTCCTGTGGAATAATTTGGGCTACCTTCCCAATGTCAGAGGTGCGACTTGGCGACCCTTTTTTATGGCTGATGCTCATAGCCTCACAGGAGTAAAACAGGGCAGCATGCAAATGGAAGGCAGGAACATAAGAATGACATTAGAAAGCTGTTACAATGCAGCTCTTGATTTATCTCAGCAGCAACTAACTGACGTTGTGAATGATGCATACTTCATCAGAACCCTGTCTATAACTTACAGCCTGACACTTGTACCACCTACAAGTTTTGTAAAGGGGCAATAGTCTCATTAAATTGAATAATGGCAATGGCTGCTCGGAATTTCAGGGTAATAAAATAGAGGTTTATATAAGGTTGTGAAAGCAAAGTAAGTATGTTAACTTGGTTTGCAAGTGACACACTAAGATTGTGTAGCAATAGTGAAAGAAGTTATGAAAGTCAAAAATGTTTAATACTTTGAGCATGACTATATAATATCGAGCTATTACAAACAAAAATTCTGTATGGGGTGCTTTTCATCAATAAAAGAAAATCAAAAGTCTGCAGATGCTGGAAATATGGTAAAGATTTTGAAAACGTTGGAGGCACACAGCAGGTCAGGCAGCATCTATGGAAAGGGAAACAATTAAAGCTTCAGGTCTGGGACCCTTCATCAGAACTGAGAGAGAAAGAGAGAGGAAACATGATTCATTGCTGGGAGAATATTGATTCAAATACATTTGCATTTTTGCTATAATTTGCAATATCAACTTATAAGACATTGAAAAATCTTTCATAGACTAAGATTTACACAGAATAACCAACTAAAATTCAGGATCACTTGCAAGAATTTGGTTTTTGTTTTCACAGTTGAATGTGGTGTCTTATCCACATTGTGTTGCCCTGGAAGACTCTACATTAAGTATCTAGATCATCCAGAAACGCACAGCAAGATTGTCAATTCTTCGAATAAGCAAGGAGAATGATTGCTGGGAAATAGAACATCAACTCATTATTTTCATAAACCTTCAATATGAATTTTGAGGAAGCTCTTTATTTTGTTAAATTTAATATATTAGGGCAAATGCGGCTTTTTTTTCGTTTATTATTTGAGAACAGAATTTCTGATTTCAGGATATTCAGGAACTACATAGAAGGAAGGAGTGGTGGAGATGGCAGCATTCATCAAAGCAACTGGTTAAACACTGAAGAGGATGAGTACTAAAGGCAGACACTATCTGGTTAAAATTAAGCACTGATAAGATGAGCTGTTATGGTACTGGATGTGTACAATATGCCACAGAATGTGTGAAGGAGATAAAGGGGAAAATTTGCAAGCAATATAGAGGGTAAAGCTGAGGTGGGGTGGAAGGAGAGTTTTCAATTACTGTGTGAAGGACTGGGAAGTTAGAAATAATCAATGAAGCAGATGAATAGGATAAATGTAGCTCCAATTTAATTTAAGGAGGGTGTGAAGTGAACCAGTTTTGGTTGGAGGAATGAGAATAGGTAACTAAATGCTGCAGTTTTAAACAGACAAGACCATTGGGTCCACATGAGAAAGTATGTGGCAATCCATTTGGGAAGACTGTTTAAAAAGTACAAGAGTTTGTTGACTTTATTTATAGGGAAACAGAGTACCAAGGAGAGAAGCATGCTAAAACTTAAAACAATGGTTAGGCCTTAGCCAGAGTACTGCATTCAATTTAGCAATGAACTTTTAGAAAATTTACTAAGGCCTTTGAAAGGACGGAGAAGAGATTTAGTGGAACAGCACCATGGATGCTATAGATTCTAGAGCAAATGTAGTTGCTTTCTTTATCAGCAGAGAAGGTTAAGAGGAGATTTGTTAGAGATGTTTGAAAATCATGAATGGCTTTTATGACTAAATAATGGGAAAATGTTTCCAGTAACAAAAAAGTTGGTAGCCAGAGGACACAGATTTAAGATGATTAGTCAAAGAACTAGAGGTGAAAATGAGTATTTTATTTACCCACATTGAGCTGTAGGACCTAGATGGTTCTGCCTCGCATAGTAATAGTAGCAGCTTCAGTGGTAACCGTCATCAGAGAACTGGTTAGATGCTTGAAGGAAAAGAATTTACAAGACCAAGAGGAAAGTGGTGAGATACTAGGCTTAATTAGGTAGCCCTAACAAAGAACCAACATGGGCATAATGAGCTGATGACCCTTTTCTCCACAACATCTTGCTACAGTTCATTGAAAAGGAATCTGCAGGAGACTGCTGTAACACCTGGAAGGATGTGTGATTGGTGGTGGTGTTAGAAATGTGGGAAGATTGATGTTGCTCTAAACTGTCACCATATCCTTTCTCCCTTTGTAATAACTTGTATGTTCTACAACAGATCGGTGCATGATTATCTCAGCGGACAACCGTTTAATGAATATCAGGAAAGTATGTACTTTGATCGTTTTCTCCAGTGGAAGTGGCTGGAAAGGTAAGGCTTGTAGAAGAGCAGCCAAGTTTCTTAAAATTGCATTTTCACTACATTTTTGAAAATAAGAGAAAGCTGTGGAATGTTCAGGAGAATTTAGAATCTGGAACTCCAGGCAGATGCCACACTTGAGATTAATTTAACTGGCTGATAATTAGACTAGATATTTAAACTTATGGCATTAAATTTCCGTGAGGTATTACAATGTGTGTGCCACAGTCATTGGTTTAATCCTTTGAAGTATCATAATAGTGCAAAGGTATTTCATTAGAGATGCACAGTTTTTTTCAAGTACAGATGACCCCCACATTACAGGGGAGGGGTTGCATTCTTAGAAAATAATCTGTATCGCAATTTTCCATAACACGTAACCGCATAATCTACGCATGTGTCATAGCGCGGGTTCAATAAAAATAAATTTTCTGTTTACATGTTTACTTTTTTTCACATAAGTTCCATGAGAATGAATTTTATTCCATATCTCAGATTTTTGGGTAGTGAATTGTGAATTCTGCAAAGGCAGGTTTCCGTTATCCAAACGGCTGTAATGCAGAGGTGCCTGTAATGTTATTGACCTCACTCCTTACCCCTTACCCCTTACCTTTGCCTTGGAAGAGTTTTAAGGCCTAGGTACAACCTGAAGTTGGGCCTCTGCCAGTGTTGCTCTACAGTTGACCACTGGAAGCTCTGGGAGAATTTATTTTTCTTGTGCTTTCCTCCCTCTGCTTGATTCTTGACTTGTACCCACCTCGTTCCAACACCACTTACCATATGTTGTCAGCCAAAGACCTTACATTATGTATTGTGCCTCCGAATTTGCATGCAATAAATTCCTTTGAAGTCCAGGTACTACAGTACGATGTGATCAGTGTAGCAGAAAATCCAACAGAGCTGCTGCTGAAGCTCTAAACCACAGTTCAACATTAAACCACCCAAAGCGCTATACGAAGTATATAAAAGCTGTGTGAACTATGATATCCCATGACTTAAAGAAAAATGTAATTTACTAAATTGTCATATGATCGTAATTGTTATGTAAGAAAATAACTCTGCACTTAGAAATGGAATTAAATCATTCCCTATCTGTGCCTTTTGTTTAAAAATGCAGTTTAGAGGCAGGCATGTTGTTTGGAAATATCTTTGTATGGTTTATTCTGACTTCATCAGAACATAAGAAATAGGAGCATGAGTAGGCCATTCAGCCCCTCGATCCTGCTTCCACATTCAACAATGGTTGATCTCTGCTTTGCCTCCAGTCTCCTGCTCCATCCCCAGATCCCTTAATTCAAAAATCAATGAATATCAACTTTGGATAAAATCAATGATGGAGCCTCTAATGCCCTCAAGGGTAGAGAATTCCGAAGATTCATTCATTTTCAATGAAGAAATTTCTCCTCATTCCAGACCTAAATGGCCTACCCCTAATTTTGAGACTGTGACCTCTAATTCTTAGACTTCACAGCCAGGTGAAACATTCTGGAGACACAAGAGACTGCAGATGCTGGAATCTGGAGCAACAAATAAGATGCTGGAGGAACTCAGCGGGTCAGGTAGCACCTGTTAAGGGAAAAGGGCAGTTGACATTTTGGGTCAAGGCCCTTCATCTGGACTAGATGAAGGGTCTCAACCTGAAACATTGACTGTCTATTTCCCTCCACAGATGCTGCCTGACCCATTGAGTTCCCCCGGCATCTTATTTGTTGCTCAGGAGTAGAACCTAGCCTATTCGATTTCTTCTTGCATGACAAAGCTACCGTTTCCAGAAACAATTGTGGTGAATCTTCACTGCAATTCCTCTATAACAAGTATATCCTTTTTTTTGATAAGAAGACCAGAATCACCAAGGATCTATATAATTGGAGTAAGACATCTTTACTCTTGTAAAGGAACAGATGGGCTGTGGGTAACTTTGTTTCTCTCCATCAGCTCTACTGCATAGATGACAAAGATCGGTTTGTAAGACAAACTTTTCACTGTACCTTGGTACAAGTGACAATAATAAACCAATACCAAGATACAGTAGGGCTAGCATGTTATAGAAGTCTGACAATCCCGTTATAAACAGATTGCTGGTTCTGCTATTAACTTCATATATTTTTAATTAAATTGATGTTCCAGTAAATGACAGGATAAATAGCTAACCTTGATGTATGTGGTGGAGCTCACATGCTGCCTTAATTTCCATGTTGCACTATAATCCTTCCAACTGCATTTCTTTACCATGAAATATATTTAGTCCAGCAGCCAATAGCAGTAGCAACAGATGTGAGCCATGATTTTTAGTAAAAGTTGGTTGACTGAAGTAATACCGTCTAAGGATAACATTGCTCTGGCTAGTACATTTAGAAAACAACAAAGGAGTAAAGAGGAGTCAGTTAAAATTTTCTTGTGTCTTTGATGGGAATGGAACAGAAATGTTAAAACTTACCCACGTCAAAACTTTTAATCATTTGTTTTTTACTGAATGGAAAGATCTGCATTCTTCACTAATGACGTATCTTTCTTTCAGACAAGCTGTAACAAAAAACACCTTTAGGCAATATAGAGTACTAGGTAAAGGCGGCTTTGGTGAGGTAAGCACAACTCTCTGATAGGCTCTATCTGTTCACATTTTCCTTTAGGACTTTTAAAATAAAATTGCCTAAGAAAGAATCAATACTTCAATTTTTTAAAACAATTTCATCTAAATACTTAAACTAATATTTTAACTGTTACAGTGCCTTAGACAAAATTGCAAAGACGTTCAATTTCATAATCATCACGTTTGCCAAGGGAAGAGGCTTTATGTATTAAATGCCTATTATACCAAGTTGGTTCTAAGTACAAGGGAAGCACTTACAGAGATGTTTATTGTGTTTTCTTCAATTGTAGGTGTGTGCCTGTCAAGTCCGAGCCACAGGAAAAATGTATGCTTGTAAGAAGTTAGAGAAAAAGCGAATAAAAAAGAGAAAAGGAGAAGCTATGGCTTTAAATGAAAAGCAGATTTTAGAAAAAGTTAACAGTAGATTTGTAGTAAGTATTTGCCATGAATTGCCATACAATATGTTACATGATGTATTGAATCAAAACCACCTTATCTGTTTGAGAGTTGACCTTTAAATTGTGTTCACTTTTAGTGCCTCATAATTTTGTGCCAATATGTGTTTGTCTAATACGTCATTTTGTAATAGTGCTGAACATTTTATTCTTCAACAATAATGCTGCTTCCATCAATTATGTTAAAACAATAATATGTCATCATAACTGTTTAATGTTGACACATGATCAGATTTTATTTCAGAGGTATGTTGGGAACTGTTCACATTTTCTCTTCAGAAGTTGAGATTACAGTCTTTGCAGTTTGAGCCTCATTACATAGAACATAGAACAGTACAGCACAGGAACAGGACCTTCAGCCCACGATGTCTGTGCCGAACATGATGCTGAATTAAACTAAATCTCTTCTGCCTGAACATGATGTGTATCCCTCCAGTCCCTGCATGTGTCTATCAAACAGCCTCTTAAATGCCACTGTCATTCCTGCTTCCACCACTACGGCTGATAGCTCATTCCAGGCACCTACCACTCTCTGTATATATATAAACAAAACTTGCCCTGCACATCTCCTTTGAACTTTTCCCCTCTCACCTTAAATGCATGTCCTCTAGTACTTGACATTTTTACCCCAGGAACAAGATTCTGACTGTCTACCCTATCAATGCCTCTCATCATTTTATAAACTTACATCAGGCCTCCCCTCAGCCTCTGACGCTCCACAGAAAACAACCCAAGTTTGTCCAACCTCTCCTTATAGCTCATACCCTCTAATCCATGCAGCATCCTGGTAAACCTCTTCTGCACCCTCTCCAAAGCCTCCACATCCTTCCTGTAATGGGGCGACCAGAATTTCTCCCAGCACTCCAGGTGCAGCCTAACCAGTTTTCTTTTGCTGCAACATGACTTCCTTCCTCTTATACTCAATATCCCACCCAACAAAGGCAAACATGCCTTATTACGTTTCCATCAACCAGATTAAGCTGTCTCTCATTTGCCTCTGACTTTCAGTTGGACGGGCTATACATCTTAACGTATATTTGTATACATACAGTCATTAGAAACAAAATGATCAGTTAAATAAGATATGCAATGAAAAAGAACACATGCTGGAAATCCAAATAATAAAAAGCATGATCCTATTGCAAACAATTTTGTTAGTACCTAAAGATGTAAGCATAAGTTTACCTTCTGGGTTTCTTCATTTTGAAGGTGAATCATTCAGGTGAATAATTTGGGTCCTGAAGCATTGCTAAATATTGAAATAACTCTTGATGTTCTTTGACGCTGATGTACCTCTGAAACAATAAAATGTCTCTAGAAAATTTAAATGGTGCTTCATTAGTCATATAAATTAATTTTCTTGTGACTAAGGAAAGTGTGAAGTCCTTGGTAACTGCCAACAATTATTTCCCTTATTTGGTAGTATGTTACTTTTCAACATGTCTGCATTCATATATGTTTATGTATTTGTCGGCTGTCTTAAGAAAGTAGAATAGGAGTTTTCATGAATATTTCAGCCCATGCTTTGTTCATGGAGGGTGTTTTGAACAGCAGTGTCCCTAGTATCCAGTTTAGCCTGCTGCCTGTACTTCAGTCTCTCCCATTAAATACTTAATCACATCTTGTATAAAATCCATATAAACATTAACAGCACTCGAGAATTGTTTACAAAGTTTAGATTTTGCAAACAACGCAGTTCCTTAGATCTACTTCAGCATATTCTGAATTTAAGATGCTGACTTAAACAGAACAAGTAACAGAGCTCAGAACCTGTCATAAATTTACTCCCTCATCTGCCCTGAATTAACATTCAGCCATGGTGGAAACGGAGTAGCTGTGTGTCTTCAGTGAAGGACAAATGAGTAAGATTCCCACTCCTAATGGCAATTGTTTCTGGGAAAACGACAGGTGAAAGTCCTGTCGGACTGCACTGCCATTCTTCATGGTTGAATAGCTTGCAACATTCACTGGCATCTGTGTCATTAATATCATTCAGGAAAGGACATTTTCCACCCTTGGGCCTAGGCCTTGAAAAATGCCAGACTCACCAATATGCCCAACTTTTAACTGCTTCCCAATTAGAGATGGGCAATAAATGCCAGTATGCAATGTGAACAATTAAAAATAAAACATTCTGAAGTTCTGTAAAGTTGCTCAAGTATGAGGGAGCTGCTGAACATTGTTGTTCTGACTTCAGGCTTTTGCACAAGCCAGTTCTCCCTGGTGAGGTCCACCGTAGGCATTGCCCTTGGAGTCTAGCCTACCCAGGAGAAAATACACAGAGAACAAGACAAGCTGGAACATTGCTGGGGATCACGGTATGGCTCTCGGCTGGAAGACCATGTCCACCGGGAGCAGTTCTCCTACCTGTACCTCAGTGAGGAACTGTGTTTGAGATGTCTTTGCCTCAGTGAAGAGGGTTCCAACTTAAACATCATTTGCAGTAGGTACAACCCTAACGTCAGTCCTGGTCAGGAAGTGCAATGCCTGCAGCTGTCGAGACCACATTGGTGAGGAGACGTTATGTAGCAGGAGCCTACAAAGCTGAGCTGTAATTGTAACATCTTGCAATTTCCCGTCTACTGTTGAGTTAGTGATGTCACCAATGCTCTCTAATCAAAGGTGAAGTTTCATTCTCCTTCTCCAGGGAGCATCATGTGGCGCCTGCTTGGATGACAGGCTTTCCTGAGGTGTAGAGGGCCATCACTTTCCAGGTGACACGTGCATTGGCCGATTGGCAGTGTTGGCACTGTAAGCACTCTCATCCTGAGAGAGGACGGCAGATTCCTGCTTCATGGACCCGTGGCCACTCCACAGTTAGGCCCTCAGTAATCCTGGAAATCTATTGGAGAGCAAATTGCTGAGTAGATATGACACCCTGCAGGTCTGTTTAAACACTGGTACCTGTAGACATGATGACGGGGAATTGAGCAAGAAGGTCATCGAGCTTAAATGTTAACTTTTTTTCCCTCTCCACAGATGTTGCCTGACCTGCTGAGAATTTCCTGTATTTTATGTTTTTGATTTGGGTTTCCTGCATCCACAGTACTTTGCTCCAGAAGTAATCTTGATTATTGTTTTTAAAAAATGCCTGTTTTAATACTAGGGATATTAGTACTCTGGAATTCAGATTATGCCATAAGCTGTTTATTTTTCTTTTTATCCCACACTCAAATTTATTTAATTAACAACTTCTATGTTTCTTGTATTTATAGGTTAATTTAGCCTATGCTTATGAAACAAAGGATGCACTCTGCTTAGTTCTGACCTTAATGAATGGAGGTGACTTGAAGTTCCATATCTACAACATGGGAAATCCAGGGTTTGAAGAAGATCGGGCAGTATTTTACGCAGCTGAAATCTGTTGTGGCCTGGGAGATCTTCACAAGGAAAATATAGTTTACAGGTGAGCTGAGTAACATGCTTCTTCCAAGCTTCACTGAACCATAGAGTCACAGAGAGATACAGCACAGAAACAGGCTCTCCAGCCTGTTGAGTTCATGCTGATCATCAAGCCCCATTTCTACAGTAATCCTACCCTATCTCATTTGTCCCAAATTCCTATCAACATCACACCAGCTTCTACCACTTATCTACACAGTAGGAGCAATTTACAGTGGTCAGTTCACCTACCCACCCACCCACATGTCTTTGGGGTGTAGGAGGAAACTGGAACAGCGAGAGGTAAGCCACACTGTCACAAGGAGAACTTGCAAACTCCACACAAGCATGACCGGAGGTCAGGACTGAACCAAGGTCACTGGAGCTGTGAGGCAGCGCCTGTTCCATAAAGCAGTTTTGCTTCTTTAAAGCAAAATACTTACCTGTTGGAAATTATGTATCTGCAAGCCAGTGGTTGTGGGGGTGTTGGGGGTGACTTGGGAGAAGACTACGAATGCTGACAAACGGTAACAAATAGAGACACAAGAGACTGCAGATGCTGGAATCTGGAGCAACACACAACAAGCTGGAGGAACTCAGCGGGTCAGGCAGCATCTATGGAGGAAATGGAGCCGAAACATCAACCGTCCATTTCCCTCCATAGATGCTGCCTGACCCGCTGAGTTCCTCCAGCTTGTGTGTTGCAAACCGTAACAAATAGTTCATTCAATACCTAATATCCATTGTGACCACTGAACATCCACATAAGATGCACATTTATTATCAATGGTCTGAATCTGTAACTCTTCCTCTTTCGAAGATGCTGACAGAGCCGCTGTGCATTCCCAGTGTTCACTGGCAAATCACACCACAGGCAGCAAATCCCAGCTCACGCTGAGTTTTGTTTCACGTTCGAGAAGCTGTAACCTGGGGCATCATTTTACTCAAAATGTACGTTGCTCATTGACCCTGCCAAAATCATTCAAACTGTCTGTCTGAATCAGCAGATTATCAGATTTAATTGAAACAGTTTAAGGCTACAACTGCCCAAAAATAGAAGAAAACATGCCTTCTTGACCTGCTGCCACAATTAGTTGACAGAAGTGCATGCATCACTGACATTTGACGGTATCTCGCCAGATTGGAGCTGGATAAAGATGAAACAAGAAGTATCAATCTTTCATTATTTCACACTTGCCTTGCTGTGCACAGAGTTATCAACTTCAGCCTGTTCAAGTGCCCTACTCTGGACCAATACACAAAAAGTGCTGGAAGAACTCAGCAGGTCAGGCAGCATCCATGGAGGGAAATAAACAGTCGACGTTTCAGGCTGAGACCCTTCATCAGGACTGGAAAGGAAGAGGGCAGAAGCCAGAATAAGAAGGTGGGGGGAGGGGGAGGAGCACAGGCGGGCAGGTGATAGGTGAGTTCAGGTGATAGGCGAGTCCATGTGAGAGGGGGAAGGTAGGTGGGTGGAGGAGGGGGTGAAGATGTAATGAGTTGATAGGTAGAAGAGGCAAAGTGCTGAAGAAGAAGGAATCTGGTAGGAGAGGGCAGTGGACCATGGAATAAAGGATGGGGGAAGGGGGTGGTGAGGCGATGGGCAGGTCATCAAGGTGGGGGAAGGGAGCCATAGGAATAAGGGAAGACAAGGGGGGGGGGGGAAGAAAAAGAAGGGGAGGGGTTACAGAAAGTTAGAGAAATCAATGTTGAGGCCATCAGGTTGGAGACTACCAAGGCAGAATATGAGGTGTTGTTCCTCCAACCTGTGTCAGGCCTCAATGTGGCAGTCAAGGCGGCCATGGATAGACATGTCAGTATGGGAGTGGGATGTGGAATTGAAGTGGGTGGCCACCGGGAGGTCCTGGCTGTTGCAGCAGACAGAACAAAGGTGCTTGATGAAGCGGTCACCTAATCTGTGTCAGGTCTCACCGATGTACAGGAGGCCGCACCGGGAGCACCCACCCTCCATCCCCCTCTCACCTGGACTCACCTATCCCCTGCCTGCATGTTCTTCTCCCCCTCTCCCCACTTTCTTATTCTGGCTTCTGCCCACTTCCTTTCCAGTCCTGGTGAAGGTTTTCGGCCCAAAACGTCGACTGTTTATTTCCCTCCATAGATGCTGCCTGATCTGCTGAGTTCCTCCAGCACTTTTGTGTATTGCTCCAGATTCCAGCATCTGCAGAATTTTTTGTGTCTCCTCTGGAACAGCCTGAGGGTTTGGATGTATATTGCAAATAGCCCCCACAGTTACCATCTAAATCATCCAGATCAGCAGCATTGTGGCACAGCTGGTAGAACTGCTACCTCACAGTTCCAGCAATCCGGGTTCAATCCTGGCCTCTGGTGCTGTTTGTGTGGTTTGTACTTTTCCTTGTGGCTGCATGGGTTTCCTCCAGGAGCTCCAGTTTCCTCCAATGTCAAAAAAAAATGTAATGGTAAGTTAATTGGCCACCATTAAATTCCCACTACTGTGTAGGTGAATGGTCAAATCTGCAGGGAGTTGATGGGAATGTGAAGAGAAGAGATTACAAGGTAAAATTAGTGGGGGGAATGAGATTGCTCAGTGAGTTGGCATAGACTCGATGGACTGAATGACCCTCATTGGAAATAGAAGAAAAAAATGGAAAAATCATAGTAATTCTAAAGTGCCCCTCCATACTGCAGTGTTCTCACTGCAGTCTAGCAGTGCAGTTCTATCAACCATAATGCAGCCTGATGCACATCACAGACATCTGCCTGGAAGTATCAAAGTCCAAGGTTGTGGTGCGCCAGTTTAATTGCACTACATTGTAACTGAGTGGTGTGCCAACAACCATTATTGTCATAGGTCTGTGGCCGCATACTTCAGAAGCACTGAATTCAAAGGGCGATCAGGATCAGGGCCAGAGTGGGAGCAAATTGGTGGACTAATTCACCAAGCAATGCTCAAGTATTGCAGAGAGAATGATATCATTTTTCTGTGCATCAGAAGTTGAAATCAGGTCAGACGCACATGTGTGACTCCAACTGGGAAACATCCAGTCAGTTTTATGGAGTGACCTGAGCCGACCCAGAAATGTGCTTTGTCTCATTTCACTTCGTCCACCATTTATTTTCCACGCAATCTCATTTTCCAATCCATGTACTCGAAGAGGAGGATTACTTCCAAGACGTGTTCTCCTATTTCTTGGCTGTAGATTAAGCAGCACGTTGATCACATCAGAACAATCAATAAAATGAAAAGGCAGGCAGCAATCCATCCCACCCAGAAGAAACTTGCATGGGGGAAGATGCACACAGTAATCACCGACGCAGCATTTCAGCTCTTCCCCACCTACACTCTCTAGCTGAAGTTTATCCATCACTAAACATCACTAACCAATGAACACTTTCTCAACACCATCAGGGCAGGTATACTATGTATGTAATATGACACTGCTATGAAATTTGCAAAACAAATAATGGCCAAAGGTACATTTCTTTAGCAACTAGTTTCAGTAATATTTGGATACTATTATACTACATCTGCGGGACAAAGAGTAGTAGTTACTTTACCTGGATCCGTACTCTCAAACTGCCTGGCTCAGAGTTGAATTCCTTCAGCTCAAAGAGAACTCAGCCATGCTTGGTTATTTCTGCACACTGAGTTCTATTTCCAGCTGTTGATTTTATATGTATTGAGAGCATAGTGGAAAAGCTTACAGGCGAAAATATTTAATTAGCAGACCCCTGGAAAGTGCTCTAAGCCTGTTCGACGTTTTTGAGTGTCAAACCCAGCAGTGTGAGAGAGCTCCCATCCAGAATTAGTTGTAGAGGTATAAAGTCATACAGCATGGAAACAGGCCCTTCAGCCCACCATGTCTGTGCCAACCATCAGGTACCCATTTATACTAATCCCATTTACCCATTTGCTCCTTAGTTTTCTATGCCTTGATGATTCAAATGCTCATCCAGATAGTTTTTAAGTGTGAGAGCACCAACCTTCACCATCCACTCAGATCTCCTCAAAACCTCCTACCCCTTATCCTAAACCTATGCCCTCTTTTTTTTTACACACAATAATACTGTCACTTTCATTTTCTTCAAAATCTGGATTTCTCTTTCTTTCTCCATAGATGCAGCCTAACATTTTATGTTTGTGTGTCTGATTTCCAGCATCTGCAGTATTTGACTTTTGTAGATGTTTTATTGTCAGACTTAGAAGTTTTTGTTGATATTAAGAGGTCATTATGTGGCTTTCTACATTATCATGGACTGTGGGAAAGTAACAGTTTTTTCAGCTAAAGTATAGTTAGCAACAAACTTAGTCTTTGAACGTCCATGGGAATTATCAAGTGAAGTTTCTCACAATTGAAAAGGTTGCATTTGGTCAAAAGATGTGAGGCAGCTCAGTGACGCAGTTCATCAATGTGTCACAAAGGCTGTGATTCTCCATACAGAGACTGAGCAAAACTGTCAAACAAACATACAGAAAAGCTAGGGTAGAAGCAAAGTAAGATGAGGTAAACTTCTCATCCACCCTTGGACATCTCATCTGCCTGCGACAGAAAGCTAGGAGTGTAATACAAAAACTCAGGCAACTCGGTGGAAGTAAATCTGTGCAACACCCCTTTCTAAACCTTATAAATGATAAAATTCAGAGCTGTAAAACAATGGGCTGAAACCTGCCAGGGATCGCAGGCAGCTCTACGCCTCACAGTTGGCATTTGCCCTCTTATGGTGGAGCACAGATTTGTTGCAGTTCCCCAGGTGACTGTCTGTTCAGCAGGAACTAACACTTTTCAGTGGTGAGAAAAGGCCAAGAGAATGAAGGGAGAGCATAAGTTCATTTACAATTAGTTTAATATTTTTAACAATTCAATCTTTGAAATAGTTTGGAATGCGAGATATTAAGGACCCTTTGACAGTGAGAAAATCTGAGAGCCAGAGGTTTTATTTCAGCCATTTTGTCCCACCGTCCATCTCCCTTCATCCCCCACCGCCAAACATGACAGCATTGTATCCTGCAACGCACTGTTGCTCTGTAGTGCTTGCAATCAATGTGGATCAACATTAACTAGGGGTCTGGAGAAGGTAAGTTTGTAGTTGCCTCATGGATCAGCAGTGAGCATGAGCATCCCACCATGAATTCTACCTTTTGTTGTGAAACTGTAAATCATTCCTTTGGATTGGATACATAGTAAAATCTTTGATTTACGTCATGCTATAAGGAGAGGTTGGACAAACTTGGATTGTCTTCTCTAGAACGTTGGAGGTTAACGGGTGACCTGATAGAAGTATATAAAATTATGAGAAGCGTAGATAGGGTAGATGGTAAGAGTTTTTTTCCCAGAGTGGATCTGTCACATACTGGAGGGCATAGCTTTATGGTGAGAGATGGAAAGTTTAAAGGAAATTTACGAGGCAAGCTTTTTACACAGAGTGGTAGGTTCCTGGAATGCACTGCCAGGGGATGTGGTGTAGGCAGATAAGAGATCAATATTTTAAGAGACATTTAGACAGACACAGGAACAGGCAGGGAATGAAGGAATCTAGGCCATGTGGAAGCAGATGTGCAGTTTAAATTGGTATCATAGTCAGCATACACATCATGGGCTGAAGGACCTGTTCCTGTGCTGTACTGTTCTATGTTCTATGTAATGAATGACAGATATATCCATTGTTTTTTTGAAAACATCCCTGTGCTGTATGCTTTGTGAACACATCACATTGCCTTTCACTGGCAAATTACAAGTATGATGTCTCTCTGTCATGCCTATGGGAATGAAACAATTAAAAGAATTGTAGCTTCTTGTAGTACTTTTGTGATCAAGCCTGTATCATAGATCCATTCTTAAGGAGCTTTTCTATTCAAAGCTCACCCTTGATTCATCCTTCACTCTCTGTCAAGTTCAAGTGAAGACTAACTGTTGTTAATTTATTTGATGCAGTCTGTAAGATATAAAACACACAGCCTCTTAGTTGAGTTTGCTCTTCCTTGCTGGTCTGTTGTTCTGGAGTTCAGCAAGTTTATAACAAAATCCTTTTGTGAAAACAATACATTACCAAGAATGGAAATATTTATTTCATCAGTATTTTAAACCAGTCAATCAAAGCTGACTACATTAGCACTGTCACCTGGGACATATAGCTTTGAAGTCATTCCCAACAGTTGTGTATGAATGCCCTCCTTTATCAGAATGCTATGTGTTAGGAACATATGGAAAATCTCCAATACAAACTTTCCATGCACATTCATTCAGAGTCATGCAACATGAAACTTTGACCCCTTGTGCCTTCTCAGCACCGATCTTGGACTCTTCAAGGGGTGCTTGACATTTAATTTCTGAAATTAAATCAGACGGTCATTTAAAAACCACCAATTGCTCTGTCAGCCATGAAAGAATAATGCACAAAACAGATAAATGTTTCTTGTGACTTGTTCTGGGACTAATGAATCTTCTAGCTATGAGTTTTTTGAAAAGAAAAATCTGTGCATGAAAAAGGAGAGACTTCACTGAATTATGAAGGAAATGGATCATCTCATTGGCTGATCAAACATATAATTTCCCATCAGATCATAACACCATCCATACACACAGTTGAAACTGCAATTTACATAGATACCAAGAATGGACAGACCTAATGCAAAACAATTGGCTCTTGATGTCTCCTCCCTTGCAGTCAATATGAGCCATTGTCACCAAATACAAAGTGCATATACATACAAGGGGAGGAAACAAACAAATCATCCTGTGTCTCAACACACACAAAATGTTGGAGGAACTCAGCAGGTCAGGCAGCATCTATGGAGAGAAGTAAACAGTCAGTGTTTCGGACCGAGACCCTTCATCGGCTTTTCAGAAGCAAATAGGAGGGTACAGATCATCCTATGTATTTGCAAAAATATTTCCTCAAAAGCAACCATGCAAATAGAAATTAGATTCAAAACATGTCCAAATATCAATTCTGATAAATGTCCAAAACTGCATTAGGCCACATCTTACTGGGCAGTACATGTTTCAGGATACATTCCTGCATCTTTCATAGTCACACCAAAGAAACAGGCCATGTCCATGCCGACCATTAAACATCCATCTACACTAATCTCACTTACTAGCGCTTGGTCTGTAGCCTTCTATGCCTTGGTGATTCAAGTGTTTTTCTGAATACCACCCACTCACGTAGTGCATTCAAGGTTCCCACCACTCTCTGGGTGAAAATAATTCATCCTCAGATCCCCTCTAAACCTCCTGCCCCTTACCTTAAACCTATACCCTTTAGTTTTAAACATTGCTCTAAAGGAGAAAAATGTATTACTGTTTACCCTATCAATGTCCCCAATAATTTTGTATACCTCATTCAGGTTTCCCCCATCCAATATCCCTTAATATCTAAAAATCTATCAACCTTGGCCTTGAATGCACTCAGTATCTGAGCCACAGCCCTTTTGGGTAGAGAATTCCAATTAATTCACTACCCTCTGGGTAAAGATGTTTCTTCCCCTCTCAGACCTGAAAGGCTGTCCCCTAATGTTGATGCTGTAAACCCTAGTTTCTAGGCACACCAGCCAGTGGAAACATCATCCTGTATCAAGCCTATCGAATCCCTTAAGAATGTTGTACATTTCAATTAAAATTCCTCTCATTCTTCAAATCTCAAGGGACTGTAGGCTCAAACTGCTTAATCTCTCCTCACACGACAAACCTGCCATCCCAGGAACCTAAATATTCACTGCACTCCCTCTATCATAGATAGGTAGCCCAGTACACATAACATAATATCCCTAATACAATCTTACCAAGGCCCTAAACAATTGGGCCAAGATATCTCAAGTGGTCAAATCATCTTGCAATAAAGGTCAGTATACTATTTGCTTTCTTCATCATCAGCTGTACCTACAAACCTTCAGTATGTTACTCATTTCTCCATCCAACACAGAGGAGGCCATTAAGCCATTCAATTCAATGCTGCCTCTTAAAGCAGTCCCATCAATCCTTTTACTCCCATTTATTGCTTTGTTAACCCCATCTCTCTTCTATGCCCATTAACGGCACTCCTTTTGCTTCATCACCCACCTACACCCATGGTGAATTTGCGGTACTCAATTAACCTACCAACCAGCACATCTGTGGGATGTGGGAGGAAATTGGAGCCCCCAGCAGTAACTCACACAGTCACAGGGAGAAGGTGGAAACTCCACACAGAACCAGAGATAAGATTGAATCCAGTTTGCTGAAGTTATACCACTGCACCACCCTAGCTCATGCACGGTGATTCATATACAAGAAAAACACAGCTCCCTCTGAATATTAACAACCTCTCACTGTTTGGAAAATAATTTGCCTTTCTATGTTTCTCTCTACCAAAGTGGATGACCCCACACTTTTCCATGTTAGATTCTATCTGCTATGTCCTCACCTTTTCACTTAACCTATCTATATTCCCCAAATCCTTTCTGCATCCTTCTCACAGTCCGACCTGCCACCCAGCTTTACAACATCAACAGACTTGGATATATTACACTTGATTCCATTGATATAGATTGCAGACAATTGAGATCCTTGCACTAATCCCTGCAGCAACCCATTCATCACAGCATAACAACCTGAAAATGACTTGTTTATTCCCACACCCTATTTTCTGTCCTTTAATCAATCCTCAAGCCACATCATTATAACTAGACTGGATATCATGTGCTCTAATCTTGTTTAACAACCTTATCGGAAACTTTCTGAAAGTCCAAATACTATCAGTTATATCTACTTAGATGCTTAAAAGTTTAAAAAATCCTAACAGTTTTGCCAAGTAAAATTTCCCTTTTTGCAAATCCATTTTGTCTTGCCCAATCCTATTATTGTTTTATAGGTGCCCCGGTACCACTTTCTTAATCGATTCTGGCTTAACCGTTCTATAGTTCCCTCTTTTCTTAAGTAATGGAGTTACAATCACAACCTTTGGGAACTATTCCAGAATCTATGTAATTTTGGAAGCTGAAAACCACTGCATCCATAATCTCATTCAAAGCCCTTGGAGACAGGTCATCAAGTCCTCAGTGCATTTAAGGGGAAGCTTAGTAATAACATGAGGAAGAAGGAAATCAGAGGTTATATTAATGGTTGGCACAAAGAAAGGTGGAAGGAGGCACATGTCAAGCACGAATACCAGCAGATATGCAGGACTGAATGGCCTGTTTCGGTACTGTAAATACAATTAGAAAAAGAAATAAAGTTCTGTTTTATTTTTGCTAAAATGCAAATGTAAAATGTCCATGTGTGTAATGTTTTCTATTTGTTTCATTTATATCAGAGATCTGAAGCCTGAAAACATATTGTTAGATGATTATGGTAAGTACTTCAAATTTTTAACTTTTAAGTATAGCATAGTTGGGTGAATTTAGAGTCTAACTAAAATGTTGGCAGTTTCATTTGTTATTTTCCTCCTTAACTTAGATATCAGTTGTGTTAAAAATTGTGTGTGTAAATAAATGTATATAAGTGACTCAGCATCAGATTATTATAGCCAATTTACTGCATTAAAGCTGCATGAATGCAATTATATCGTCATGTTCGGTCACTTGCTATAGATTCTTGATTAACATCCATATTCTATGCAGTTTATAACATAAAATGTCGCACAAATGAGGCATTCTGAGCTGTAGGATTACACCACAATGGAATGCAATAATCTATATATTAGGGAGTTTCATGGAACATTTTTGCAATCCTAATTAGAATTTTTAACAATGGAAAGAGCTGAAGGAGAATGCCTTGGAGTGATTTTGATAGTGTAGAACATAATGCCACGGTATTAGTGGAAGTGCTTGTAATTTAACCAAGAAAAATGGATGAAATGAGAAAGTGAGGTGCATAGTAACAACTTAGGAGACATTAAAGTAGACATTTGGAAAGTCATACTAGTCAAAATATGATCAAATGAACAATTTCCATTCGAAAATGGGGATCTAATGCAATCACATTATTCCGCAGTAAAATCCAAATTCATCTTTTTGTGAGCTAACGATTAAGAGATCAGATATGTTACTGTTTCAGCTGCTTCTAATACACTACATTATGTAAAGTTTCTATTTCATATGTAACTATATATGTCATTGAAAACCAAACAAAATGCATTGAAAATTGGGGGAAGATACAACGGATAGTCAATACTTAGAATACCTTTTTTCCTCGGTAGCCATGATTGAAGTTCTACTTATGAAACTATAAGCAAAGAATATGCTGATTTCTGGGACTGTCCTTTATTTAGCCTGCATGCTGTTGCTAAAGCAAATGCTAATGTTACAGTAACAGAGCTACTCAAATGTCAAGAGTATTTCCGTCACTGTAATATTAACCTTATGTAATTAAAAATACAATGCTGCGTACAGCTGCAGGGACCCAGGCTCAATCCTGACCTTGGGTGCTGTCTGTGTGGAGTTTGCATGTTCTCTCTGTGACTGCATGGGTTTCCTCCCACTGCTCTGGTTTCTTCCGACATGCCAAAGAAGCACCAGTAAGTTAACTAACTACTATAAATTATCCCTGGTGTAGGTTAATGGCAATAAACAAATCAAAGGGGAGTTGATGGGAATGTGTGAGAGAGGTTAAGTTGCAGCAGTACAGGTCCTCCCCAGCTTACGAGCACCCGACACATGTAGAGCCTGTACACACAGATGGGCGGTTGGTAGACCAGCAGGTTGATTTTACCGGCTGCTGCAGGGCTGCAGGTATCTTTTGTCACCCGGGAACTTGGTTTATGGCCGCGTTTACGACTTGCGGACTGTTCGGCTTATGGACAGTTTACAGGAGTGGGACTCCGATGTAACTTGGGGAGGAGGTGTACAGGGAACTGAGGGGAAGGGGAATAAGATCGCCTTGGAGAAGACATGGACCTGATGGACTCAATGGCCTCCTTGTCATTGTAAGAGTATAAGATAAGACTCTGAAATAGGAAAAAAACAAAACTACAGCATTTCCTGAGTGTAACATCTGTGCAACATTTTATATGTAAAACATGTGGAATATGGACATTAAACCAAGTAACGTTATCTCAAGGCACGGTGCTACAGCTCCTTGCAGCTGGAAGTGCTGCCTGTGTGGAGTCTGCAAGTTCCATGACTGTGAGTTTTTGCTGGGTGCTCTGGTTTCCTCCCACATTCCAAAGGCATGCTGGTAGGTTAATTGGCTGCTATAAATTGTCCCTCACTGCAGGTAAGCAGCAAAAATTCAAAGGAGAGTTGATGGGCTTATGAGAGAGAATAAAGAGGCAGGGCTACAGGGAAATAAGGAAAGTGGGAGTGGGACTGGTGACCCTGCCAGCAGGGATCAGGTGAACAGGATGGCTTCCTATGCTGTAGTAAATTAGTAATAAATCTATTCCTCATGTTTGAATACCTTGTTTACAATTCTTTCTTACAAATGATTTCTTTTGTATCAGAGTAATGAAGTCACTAAGAATTAATTTTCTTTCTAATAAGCCAGGTCAAGTATGATTTCACAGGGGAATAGTAAATTATTCATTGTGTTTTAGTAGATAGTCCCAAATAAATTGAAGTAGTTTTCTTTTAAAATTGCCGTTGTTACAACCATGTTAGTTATTTCATTGAGAGGTTTATTTTGGGGATGCAAGCATATCTTTTGTTCTCTTTGAGGGTCTTTGTAATAAAGTGATAGTCAGATAAGTAACTCACTCATTCGTGTTACTTTGTATGATATTCTTGCAGGTCACATTAGGATATCTGATCTGGGTTTAGCTGTGAAAATTCCTGAAGGGGATACGATCCGTGGCAGGGTAGGAACAGTAGGATACATGGGTAAGGTCTTCCATTTGATTTGGACTTTGTGATTTTTCCTTCTTTCCTTCTTGTATTCTCCAGATGTAAACCTGTCATTGTAATGGGATTAACGCCATGGTATTGTGGATTCGATAATTCACACTTCCTAAGAATACTTGCTTGGAATTCCATTTTTAAAAATGAAAGACGTATATGCTGATGTAAAAGCAAAACATAAGGATAGAATCTAATATACTTTTGATTTGATGTTGACTTACGGATATGCTATTTCCTAGGGATTTTTTTTTATCCCACTGGTTAGGTAATTTAAATATTCAGATGATATTTTGAATTGGTAATTACTGGCAGGTGTTTATAAAGATTGATGCAAAATTATTTTTCTGCTGGCTGATTTTTGATTTGTCTCCCTCTGCGCTAACTATAATCAGTACTAACCTTCACACATAGTAAATATGAGTCATCAAAGAATGTGGTGCCATATGGTTCAACTGATGGAAAATTTTTCCCTCTTGAGTATAAAATTTGTAAGAGAAAGTAACTTTTAATGTAAAACTCTGTTTCCTTATGCAACAAATAGTTGGGAATGTTTTACAAGAAGCACACATGCAGTGGGTTGCCATATCCAAGAATGCATTTTAATGAATGACGTATCCCTGCTAAGTGTAGGTAGCATATTACCCTATTGGCACAGTTTGATGCATTTATATAGTGGCTCATCTCCTGGTATACTAAATGGGTAGTAGATCTTTAACTGCAGTAAAACACCTTAGCAGCCATCATGTGGCCCTTATTGAGTTTAGCATCAAAGCATTGATATTTGAGCTCCTAAACAAACAATTCATTAGTTGGTCTCTTTACATTTTCAGTTTACTTTGCATCTAAATTGGTTTAGTTATAATCTGAAATACTCAGAACAAGATCACTGCAATAAATCATCTGTTTGTCTGCTCCCTTTAAAACATGTATTTCAGTTATGCTGATATTTAAAGGCAGAGTCACTGAGTCAGAGAGCACAGAAACAGGCCCTTCAGCCCACTTTGTCCATGCTGACCATCCAGGGCCAATCCCATTTACCAGCATTTGGTCTGTAGCCCTCCATGTCTTGTTGATTAAAATGCCTGTCCAAATACTTCTTAAATGTTATGAGAGTACCTACCTCCACCCCTCCCTCAGGCAGTGTGTTCCAGATTCCATCTAGACTCTGGGTGAAAACATTCTTCCTCAGATCTTCTCTTATAGACACCTTTGCTGTGAGGAGAAATTTCTTCCTATCTATGCCCCTCCTAATTTTGTATACCTCTGTCAGGTGCTCCCTCGGTGCCCTTTACTCTAAGGAAAACAAACCCATCCTACCCCAGGCAACACCCTGAGAAATCTTCTCTGCACCCTCTCCAGTGTAATCACATCTTTCCACCTGTGGTGACCAGAATTGTGCACAGTACTCCAGCTGTGGCCAAACCAAAGTTTTATAAAGTTCTACCATGATCTCCAAGATCTTGCATTCTATACCCTGGCTAATGAAGGCAAGCATCCCATTTATGGAATCCTTCCTGCCGATCCATATTATTGCCTGGAGGATTTCTGGTACTTCCGTTCAATAAGGCAAACTCTCTGCCTTATCTGATAGCAAACATATTTATTTGTTGAAATTCTTTTCATGTAATTGGATTGCAGATTAATTTTACGAGAGTTTGAATCAGTTTGCATTAAGCAGCAAGGTACAGCTGCAGTCCAACCACTCACCTATATTTACAGCAGAGTTGCAAAGCCAGAATTAGAGAAATAGAGGGCTATGGATAGTGCACTTGGATGTATCTCCAGTATGACTTGAATTTATTGCCTTGAAGTACTCTGATAAAATTCATTTGACATTTCACAGTTTACATTGAGGAACATTGCTCCAAATTATTTTGTGGATCATTCTCAAGTTTGGGGAATTAAAATTTTAGCTAAGAAATATTTATTGTCTCTCTTAGAGCTAAATATTGTAGTATATTAAATTCACAGTTGGCTGTGTATGGTTCTCAAAGTAACAGGGCCAACATTGAAGTAATACAAAAGCCAAAATACCATGGAGGCTGGAAATTTGAAATGCAACAGAAAATGCTGAAAATATTGGATAATCAAACAGTATCTACAAAGCAAGGTTTTCTTCTTGAAGTATTAGCTTATGTTTTGTTATAATACTCCAGAAAACTTACTAAAATAAAAAAATACTTTAACTAATTGCAGCATGGATACTTGTTTCAGAACCTAAATATTAATTGAGATTCCTGCTTTGTAGTTTCGTCAATCATTGTGGAAATAAATCCAGGCATTTGGTTGCTATTCTCAATTTGTGTAGCGGTTGGATCAATTTGATTTTGTTTAAGAAAAAAGCTGAATTTGCTGACCTGAGTTCTACTTTTAATTTTGGAGTTCTATTTTCTAGCACCAGAGGTACTAAATAATCGTCGATACACATTAAGCCCTGACCTCTGGGGTCTGGGGTGCTTAATCTTTGAAATGATTGCTGGGCAGTCTCCATTTAGAGGTCGGAAAGAGAAAGTCAAAAGGGAGGAGGTAGACCGACGAGTGTTGGAAACAGAAGAAGCTTACACAGACAAGTTCTCTGAAGAGGCAAAGTCTATTTGCAAGATGGTAAGCTCCAGTAAATAATATTTAATACTTTAATAATCAACCAACCCTTTTATTAAGGGCACTCGGATATCCTAACAAAAGCTTGGACTTAAATTAATTACTCTTGTTTGGCTTGTAGTTAGGAACTAAGCACATTGCCAAGTAAATGGTGGTATTTATTATGCATTGGTGTTTGTGAACAGCATTAAGATAAGATTTCTTTATGAGTCACATGTACATTGAAAGACACAGTGAAATGCATCTTTTGCGTTGAGTGTTCGGGGGGCAGCCCACAAGTGTTGCCACGCTTCTGGCGCCAACATAGCATGCCAACAACTTCCTAACCTGTACATCTTTGGAATGTGGGAGGAAACCGTAGAACCCAGAGGAAACCCACGCAGACGTGGGGAGAACAAACATACTCCTATCAGACAGCGGCCAGAATTGAACCTTGGTCGATGGTGCTGTAATAGCGTTACGCTAACATCAGAGAGTAAAGGATCAAGCAACAGGGCCATGCTGGGTACTGTCCTACCAGAAAGATAGGGATGCCCTGGAAAAAACAGCACAGAAACAGGCCATTTGGCCCCACTGGTCCTTTTGGGTATTTGTGCTCTATTCACACCTCCTAAAGTCTTTCTTCACCTCAATCTACTAGCATAACCTTCTATTCCTTCTCCTTTATACCTTTATCCAGCCTCCCTTAAATGTATCTGAACTATTCACTTCAATCACTCCCTGTTGAAGGGTGTTCCACATTCTCAGTTTTCTTTGGGTAAAGAGGATCCTTCTGAATTCCTTGAGTAGAACTGCAGATGCTGGAAATCAGGCATAAAAACAGAACAAAGGGTCTCACAGCTGAAACATGAATTCTGTTTCTCTTTCCAACATCTCCTGTTTTTGCTTCAGCATTCCCTGTTGAATTTCTTGGTGACCCCCCCTTATTTTGATGGCCTCTAGTTATGCTCTTCCCTACAAGTGGAAATGTTCTTTCTGCATCCATTCTGTCAAAGTCATTAATAGTTTTATAGACCTTTATTAACTAACTCATACAGTCATAGAGCAATACAGCACGGATACAGTCCCTTTGGCCCAACGAGTCCACAGTGCCCACCCAGCTAGTCCCAATTTCCTGCGCTTGGCCCATCTCCCTCTAAGTCCCGCCCCTGCATGTACCTATCCAAGTGCTCCTTAAATTATACTGTTGTACCTGCCTCCACCACTTCCTCTGGCAGCTCGCTCCATACACTCACCACCCTCTACGTGAAAAAGTTGCCCCTTAGGCCCTTTTAAATCTATCCCCTCTCACCCTAAATCTATGCCCCCTGGTTTTGGACTCCCCAACCCTGGGGAGAAGACTGTTACCATCCACCTTATCTATGCCTCTCATAATTTTAAACATTTCTATAAGGTCGCCCCTCATTCTCCTACATTCCAAGGAGTAAAGACCTAGCCTGGTCAACCTCTTCCTATAACTCAGGCCCTCTAGTCCTGGCAACATCCTCGTAAATATTTTCTGCACTCTTTCCAGTTTAACCACGTCCTTCCTCTAACAGGGTGACCAAAACTGTACATAGTACTCCCCAGTGACTCATACAACTGCAACATAATGTACCAGCTCCTAAACTTAATGCTCTGACTAATGAAGGCCAGCATGCTGAACGCCTTTGTCACCACCCTGTATACCTATGACGCCGCTTTCAACGAACTATGCACTTGTTCTCCTAGGTCCCTCTGTTCTATTACACTCCATAGTACCCTACCTTTTATAGTATAAGTCCTACACTGCATTGACATTCCAAAATGCATCACCTCCAACTTATCTGTATTGAAATCCATTTGCCACTCCTTGGCCCACTTCCCTAATTGATCAAGATTGCCCCGTAATCTACAATAACCTTCTTCACTATCAACAGCAAAGAGAAGAAAGACCAATTGTTCATCCTTTCCTGATATGCATACCGTCACATTTCTGCTATCGCCTTTATACAGCTGTTCTACATCCTCTGCAATGCCTCTATGTTCTTTCAATAATACAGTAACCAGAATTACATGCAGTACTATGTGTGATCTAAGCAAGGTTTGGTATAGGTTTGTACAGCTTCCCTACTTTTCAGTTCTTTCTCTTTAAAAATAAATTCTCATGCTTGATTTGCTTTTTCTCAATGCCTTTGCTAACTTGTAGCAATCGGTGCATATATTCTCTAAGATGCCTTTGCTAACACTTATCTGTGTTGAACTTTGTTTGTCAATTATTTGTACATGATGCAAGTTCATTAATGACCTGAAACACAGAAAGTTTGCTTGCAGCTACAGCAAGTAATTAAGAAGAAAAATGGTCTTTATTGCAAGGGGGATGGATTCCAAAAGTAGGGAAATCTTGGCTTATAGAGAGATAGCGGAGTATGATGCATACCTTGTATTTCTAAGGAAGGATGTACATGCCTCATAGCAGTGCAGTAAATTTCATTCAATAGATTTCTGGGACAAAGGAGTTGTCCTTTGAGGAAAGATTAAGCAGATTGGTTGTATATTCTTGGGTTTGGAAGAATGAGAGGTAGTCTTGTTGAGACATATAAGATTTTGCGGGAGTTTAACTGGGTAGAAGCTGTGAGGATGTTTCCACTGACAGGAGACTGTTGAACTCGGGAGTGTAGCCTCAGTATAAGAGTTTAGTCATGTAAAATTGTGATGAAGATGTATGTGCACAGTACAGTATTTGGTACAGTTTTCATCATGCCACTAAGGGAGTGCAACAAACTGATTCCAGAGATGGTGGTTTTGCTGTTTAAGCAGAGCTTGAGTAGATTAGACCTGCATTCTCTGGAGTTCAGAAAAATTAGATGAGATCCCATTGAAACTTACAAAGTTCTTGCAAGGCTTCAACAGGCTGATTTTAGGGAGGATGTTTCCCCTGGCTGAGGAGTATGGGACCATGAGTATCAGAATAAGGGGTAGACCTTTCAGAACTAAGATGAGGAGAAATTTCTCCACACAAAGGATGGTGAATCTTTGGAATCACTATGGAGACATAGTCATTGAATTTCTTGAAAGCAGAGATCAATAGTTTTCTGAATATTAAGGGGGAAGGGATATGGGGATAGTGCAGGAAAAGGACATTGAGTTAGGTCAACAACAGTCTTGTTAAGTGTCAGAGCAGGCTCAAAGTATCAGTTATACTTCTGCTCCTATTTCTTACCTTCTGTTTCTACGTTTGGAAGCCTCCATCCCAGAAGCCTGTGGGTAAATTCTGGGCTGTCATTTTCTGATATCTGGACTACCAGGGAATCGGACATAGAAATAGTATTGTGCCAAAGGTCAAATCAGTCATGTCTAATGAATAATGGAGCAGGGTTGAGGGGGCAAATGGCTTCCCCTTGCTCCAATTTCTTATGTTGTCATAGCCGAGGGTACCCTCACACTTTAGGGTTCTTCTGCCTCTCTTTATCTACATCAATCCACTACCATTACAGAGCTTCTTTTCCCATCTGCTCTGCCCAAGCATTTGACTCACTGCCTCCTCCTCAGCCTGCAACTCTGCTAAAATTGAGAGTTTATTTATCGGAGAGATATCTTTCGTTGTACTCTTCCTCTTCTAATTTCTTCTCTTTCACACTAGGCAGGGTGCTTCTAAGGGGGCGAATATGTTGAGCAAGCTTCTGTTTTTTTGGCATGATGTTTGGTGAGGTAATTTTTAGTTCAGAATAAGTTGCTGAGAGTTGTTGTAGACAATGTATCCTGCAATGTATTCCTTTGTTGTTAGAATGCCTTTACTGGGTCGTATAATGGTCCCTGTCACATACAGGAGATCCATTGGCATGGGTTCCTCTTACATACAGTAGATCATTGATATCAAGGTTCCTGTGACATACAGGAGATCTATTGGATGTTCCTTCTTACACAGAGGAGATCATTGATATCAAGGTTCCTGTCATGTACAGGAGGTCCATTGGCACGGTTTCTCTTACATACAGTAGATCATTGATATCATTGTTCCTGTCATGTACAGGAGATTCATTAATATCTGCAGAAGGGAAAGGTGGACATGTGAAACATTGGCAGGACCTTTCCCATTATTGGATCTGCCCTGTATTCCCAACAGTTTGTAATTTTATTTCCATTTCCAGTTTCAATTTTTGTTTCCATTTCCAGCATTTACAGACCTATTTCATTATTTTTATTTGCAGAGCATGCATTGTTAATTTGATGTTAAGATTATCTGCTTTCTGGGTTTGCCACAGTGTTAAAACTGTCTATACTATGTAGCCTGGAATAAAGGGAGGTAGGAAGTGTGTGGTATAGAAGAAAAACCACAGCTGAAGGAAATTCTCATATTTTTACAAGTTAATCTTCCTCCTATCAGTTTTTGATGGCTTTGGCAGCCTCTGGTATGATTGATTGTGTTTCTTTACTCATTCATGAGATCCAGAAATCAGTGACAAGGCCAGAATTTATTGCATTCGAGAAGGTGGTGGTGAGCCACCATCTTAACCACAGCAGTTCTTCTAGTAAAGGAAATCCCACAGGGCTGGTTGATTAGAGACCTCTGCATGAACTGGAACTTAAACCGAACAATCATTATGCTAGGTGCGTTATCATATTTCTCAGAATGATCTAGGAATACTGATTTTCAAGCTGAAGATTGGTACTTACTAAGCATAAGGATCTTTAAGCAATTGCCAATATTCAGTGATCTGCAGTCACCCAGGCCATCCGTGTTACCAACACAACGATATTATGTGCATGGAGATCAAAGCGTCAGTTCGTCATCCTGTTTGCTCTGTGTGGACTGAAGGATAATTTGAATTGAAAGAAGTATTTTAGAGGCTCTAGGATTAAAGCGACATAATGAAAATAAGCTTTTTCTTCCCATACCATCTTCTTCATAAATGACAGAACGAACTGTGGATGGTACCTGGCATCACTGGTAAAGGCAAAAGACAAACAGGAAAAATAGGAGGAATGACATTTCCATTCATAAATATGACATGATTAGAATTCTGTATTACCAAAACAGAGAGGACTTTGCTTGTCGCAGTTACCTTGGCCTCAAGGCATCCCACACTACTTTATGCCAATGCTAAATGTGTTCTTTAATGTGTCAAAACTTTGATGTGTGCAAAAGGAATGAGCATGAGACGATTCACACAAATGTATGCAACTCTGATGAACCACTTAGCATTTTTCTGAAGGATTTAGTGTGTGATTATAAATGACAGGTACGCAGCTGTGGATATGTCAATATTTTTCTTCTTCTGTGTGAAAAGTTGGTGATTATAGATTCAGCGGAGCTATGCGCATGTAAAATCCCTGATTGTTTCCTCAATAGTTGCTAACCAAAGACCCCAAGCAAAGGTTGGGCTGTACAGGAGGTGGTGCTTCTGATGTGAAGAAAAACCCATTCTTCAGGAATATCAATTTCAAGCGATTAGAAGCGGGCATCATGGAACCTCCATTTGTACCTGATGTGAGTAATGATGCATTGTTACAAGCATTATTTACAGATACGTTGAACTAGGTGGCTCAGATTTTGCTGGTGAATGTCTAGCCATTACAAACAGAACCACTGGCATTTACCAAATCCAGGACTTCCATGGTCAGTTCACTCCGCACTACATCTCACTGGGATACCCCAGCAAAGCTCCCAGTCTCTGCCCAGGCACAAGTTTCAATGGGGATAACAAAGCAAAGGGAAAGATAAGTTCCCTTTTAACTACTTTAGCATAACGTTTTTAATTCTTTATAACTGCTTTTGCCAGTTTTATTTTTTATTTCATTTTTTTCAGCTATTTACTTCAATTTTAAAGTTTTTAGCTATCTATTAGATATTTAAAAACTGTCACAGTTTTGACAGGTGTCTGTTTAGCTTTGCCAGCTGTCAATGCTCTCAGAGGCATTTCCAGGGTGGGACTGTTTTCTATTTAACGGACATAATACGCAGGGATCCCATTTCAGCACAACCCAATATTCATTTCCTCTTTAACCTTCGTTATGGACCATTATTTTGTACAGCCTCACCATTTTTCAGCATGTACATGAGCTCAGTGCAGTGTTATTACCAGTAATCCAAACAGCACCTCATAAAACCACAAATTATTCTGACTGGATTATTGTAAATTCTTGTAATGCCCACTGATGTAATGCCTCATTTACTACAATTTATTACACATAGAAGTTTTCTTTATGTTTAAAGAAAAACTATTAGAAGCCAATTGCAGCTGCTTTGGGGAATTGTGTTATGGCCATTCTGAAAGGGAAGTGATTTAAGTATTTATATTCATAAATCATAACTTGTTGGTTTGTTTACAGAGTACAATACAATATTGTTCTTGTATCCTGCCTCCATTTCTTGAAGGCAAATTTGGATCCTGTCATGCCGGGACTCTACCCTTCAGACAACCTTCAACTATATGAAGGCTTTAATAGATAAACAATTCAGCATTGGCTATGATGCCACAACCTATTGTTCTAAACTCTACATTCACTGGCTGCAAGGCTGTGGTCCCCAGTAATTCCTCTTTCCCTTCCCTTAAAATATATTGTGACATTTTAGCACGAATATTGACAAACATTTCTGGGACAAAAAAGGGAGAAAAATTTGAACATGCTTCCTCTGTTTGCAAACACACTGAAGTTTGACATTCATTCTGCATTTTGTGGCTATGCTAGCAGATCTAATGTTATTTGTTGCTCTTCCAACAGCCACGAGCAGTCTACTGCAAAGATGTGCTGGATATTGAACAGTTCTCCACTGTGAAAGGGGTGAACCTGGACCAGACAGATGACGATTTCTATTCAAAGTTTTCTACTGGCTGTGTTTCTATTCCCTGGCAGAATGAGGTGAGCCGAATACCATTTCCTTTTGAATTTGGCTGCATTGAAAGAAAGATTGTATCCCTCGTGTTAGCTTGCTATTTAAGCATATGACAGTCAGCTTTTCTTTCATCATATCGGTTATTCACAGGTGCAGTTTTATGAAAATATATAGAAAGTATGTAATAGTCTCTATTCAGAATAAAATATAGAATTGACCATTCTGTCTAAACACTATATTATAAAAGCCAGTAGTTTAAGGCTGAAACATAGCAGAATTCTGCAGCTGAGTATATAACGATCATGACATTAGAGTCATAGAGTCATACAGCACAGAAACAGACCCTTCAGCCCAGTTGGTCCATGACGACCAAGATTCCCATCTAAGCTAGTCCTATTTACGTGCTTTTGGCCCATATCACTCAAAAACTTTTCTACCCATGTACGTCCCCAAGTACCTTTTAAATGTTGTTAATGTACCTGCCTCAACCACTTCCTCTGGCAGCTGATTCCATAATTAGAAATTAATTAAGATGTGAATATGTGTCTAAAAACTCACAATCTATAATATATTGCACTCATGCTCAGTTAAATTAGTGCCTCATTCAATGGATGTAGCCTATACACTACATTTTATCCCACTTACCTTCCCAATGGTAGTGCTCTCATCTCTAAGTGAAGTCATCCCACTCCAGAGTCTTGAGTATCAACAATCTAGTTTGACCTTCACATGCAGCCCTTGGGAAAGCCGCAGAGTCAGAGGGACTGCTTTTCAGATGAAACATTAATAAGAGGTTCTGTCTGATCTCTCAGTTGGATGCAAAAGGTCCCTTACAATATATTGTGAAGAAGAGCAGAAGGATTACCCCTAGCTTTCTGGGCATTAGTTATCCTTCAGGCAGCATGTCATTTATCTGGTTATTATCAGATAGTTTCACTACAATGACTAAATTTTAAAAATACTTCCTTGGCTGCAAAGAACTTTGCAAGATTCCGAAAGCTGCTCTCCAACTGAAAGTTGGCCAATTTTTTCTATTTGTTGCTCCTGTGTCAGGTGAAGTAGGATTAACATAGCTTAATCTATCATACCTTTGTCTGTTCTTTCTGGCTTTCTCCCTTCAAATAGTGTCAATATGGCATTGTAGCGGTGTTGAAAAGATTTAACATAGGCGCAGTGTATTGAAAATATTTTCTCAAATAAACTTGCAGACTCCTGACCTCCTGCCCAGACCAACACCTCTCATCTCTTCTCTCACACCATCTACTCCCCATTTATAATGCCATCACTAATCAGTGCAATGTGATGTTATTACCCCCTCCCTGCCCAATGCCCAGTACCCAGGCTTAGTAAGCATGTTGTGGTAAACTATCAGAATTAATTTGGTATAGAAGTCTACATTGAAGGATGGTCCCTTTCCTTTCTATGCCAGAGTTGAAATTTGAATCTGATATCTGATGTAAAACAGCCTCCCCTCCATGGACTCTGTCTACACTTCTGACTGCCTCAATAAAGCAGCCAGCATAATCAAAGATCCCTCCCACCTGGACATTCTCTCTTCTCCCCCTCCCATCGGCCAAAAGATACAAAAGCCTGAAAGCACGTACCACCAGGTCTAAGGATAGCTTCTACCCCGCTATTATAAGACTATTGAATGGACCTCTTGTACAATAAGATGGACTCCTGACCTCACAATCTTCCTTGTCATGGCCTTGCACCTTATTGTCTGCCTGCACTGCACTTTCTCTGTAACTGTAATACTTTATTCTGCATTCTTTCCCCTTGTACTACTTGATGTACTGATGTGATGAAATGATCTGTATGGATGGCATGCAAGACAAAGCTTTTCACTGTTCCTCAGTACATGTGACAATAACAAGCCAATTTACCAATGTAAAGCGGTAGCAGTGTGTCTAATGAATGGAATGAATTTAGACTGCATAAAGCTATTTTCCTTGTGCCCGTAACATACATTACTTCTAACTGGCAATAAATCAGAAGATTTTTTCAAAGAGATTTTCATATGCACCAGATATTACATAGCTTGGTACGGGATGATGCCTTTTTTATGTAACTGTGGCCAGACAGCATCCTAGGCATAGTGACTGCTGTAACGTGTGTTTCCATACCGCGAATTGGTTATAATGCGATTGATGGATTAGGGAACACCATTAGCATTACGTGACTCCATTGGTTATAGCTTGATCGTGATCGGAAAAACCTGTTGAAATCTGTGCTTTGAAGGCAACTACAGCCTGTTCTGCTATTTTGTGACTTTCTATAATGCGAGGTTTCTTCGGAACATAACTATCACTTCATAGCAGAACAACCTGTCACCACTTAGGTAGAAGTGAATCATAAATGATCTTCGACACCTAGAACTCCAAAAGGTTTATCCATTTACTTAACTCCTCAGTTAATGATGACCTACTGCTGTGCACCAGTGTCAACCCTTTTTCCAAGTCATAGCAATAGAGGCACCTCAGCTCACCTCACCTCACCTCACAAACTACCCACTCACCTGGCTCGTCAATCACCTCCCGCACCATCTGTGAAAGAGTCTGAGATTCCCACATGGACCCTGCCAGCATCTTAGAACCCACAATACTGGAGTGGACGTTAAGTCATCCTCAATTCCGAAGGAATCCCTAAGAGGAAGAAGAAGCTGTGCGTAGTAGGTGTCTGGTATGCAGGCACCAACCAGGTTCTTCTGGCTGATGTGTTTCAAGGAATTGATAATAAGAATGTAGAGTTAGAGCAACAAATACACCAATGAGTTTGTTCAAAATAGGCTTAATGAGGTATTGGAAGATTTATTGTTAACATTTATTGTATAGCCAGTAATATTTATTTCTTGTGTTCACTGCAGATGATAGAAACTGAATGTTTTAAGGAACTGAATGTATTTGGTCCAAATGGAAGTCTATCTCAGGACCTTGATAGGAGTTACCTGCCTGAACCACCCAAACGAAGTCTACTTCAAAGGCTCTTCCGGCGGCAGGTGAGACTGAACTCTGTGAGGTTCCTCAGTTACTGTGCACATCTGCTTTACATTGCCTACCAGAATTTTGATACTGGTGACTTGTAGTGACCTAAGAGAATTAAAATTCCTTAAGACCATAAACCACGGTTCTACTGTTTGGTCCCTTCAACTTTATCAGGAAGTTAATGGCTAATAGGCACGCACAGTAGTGTAGCAGTTAGCGTAACGCTATTACAGCGCCAGTGACCTGGGTTCAATTCCCGCCGCTGTCTCTAAGGAGTTTGTACATTCTCCCTATGTCTGCATGGGTTTCTTCCGAGTGCTCTGGTTTCCTCCCACATTCCAAAGATGTACAGGTTAGGAAGTTGTGGGCATGCTATGTTGGCGCCAGAAGTGTGGCGACACTTGCGGGCTGCCTCCAGAACACTCTATGCAAAAGATGCATTTCACAGTTTGTGTTTTGATGTACGTGTGACTAATAAAGATATCTTATCTAATTAACAACAATGTCAGATTAGTAAATAAATGAGAGGGCAGAATCCACAATGGAGCACAGTTAGTGCCATCTTGTGGTACCTCCTCAGTAAATGTAACAATAAATCTACACTGCCCTCTAATTGCAGCATACATGGATGAAAATTAATACTGCATGCTTCAATGTACAATTTATTTTTGATCAAAGTTTATTTTGCAACAGATTAGTTTGTGGAATATGGGATTTGTATAATTAACATTCCGTCATAAAGCTATGATTTAGTAGTGAAGAGCTAAAGCCACCAACATCATACTTATCTTGACTTCTGATCTAAAACTTAAGTAGTTTTTTTCATTTAAATGACACAACAAACTGGGTAAAGGTATATCAACGCATTATCAATTGCATTCTGTGCATTATCAAGGTTTAACACTAAGGTTAAATCTGTGTGTGACAAATTGGGTACTAAAAAATGAAGGGACATGGAATAACACAGTAAAGTAATCCCTTTCGAGTTTCATATAAAGGACAGCAGTGTTATGGAGAACTAAACCACCTCCTCTACACACACACACACACACACACACACACACACACACACACACACACACACACACACACACACACACACACACACACACACACACACACACACACACACACACACACACACACACACACACACACACACACACCCCTACCACCCCACCATAATTCCAAAAGCAATTGCTCAGAGGTGCAGGGTTTGAAACGGAAGTTGATATATTTTTGTTGGGGTGACTGAAATACAGGTTAATGTGGTTGTGATGCAAATCAGCCTAGGTTTGTAGAACTGAGGGGCTTATCCTCTTGTCATCGTAAGATAAGATGAGAATTTTTTCCGTCCAATAATGCGCATTGTATCTGGCTCCCTTAAGCAGAATGCCATCAAAAATTCCAGGAAGAATGTTTGTTGTAGCCATCGTGCACACTCAGACTGTGCACTGTCATGTTATAATTTTATTATATGCAAATACATAGAGAATGCTTCTGTAAATACACCACAAGAGAAATACGTATGTAAAACAGCATGAAGCAAATAAATTTATTCCAAAATAAGTAAGATGATGTATTTGACAGAAGCAGATTCAAGCTGCAGCAAATCCTATGGACACGTTAAGCTGGGATGTACAGGACTTAGTGGTTTTGGATCTGAGCTTCAGAGTGATGTTGGCTGTCTGGTTTTTATTCAGAACAGAGCAGAAAATTTTGTTCCTGAGTAAAACAATTTATGGGACATCATGTTACAACTGTTGGGACATCACGTTACAAGATGTTGGTGAAACCACACTTGGAATGTTTTGTGCAGTCTGGTTGCCCACCTATAGGAAGCATGTCATTAAGCCAAAAAGGGTGCAGAAAAGATCCATAAGGATGTTACCGGGGCTGGAGTTATAAGAAGAGATTGGATAGGCTGAGGACTTTTTCCCCTGGATCTTAGGAGGTTGAGGGGTGACTTCATGGAGGGATATAAAATCATGAGGGACATGGATAAAGTGAATGGTCAGAATCTTTTTTCCCCAAGTTAGGGGAGTCTAAAACTTAGGGGGCATAGATTTAAAGTGAGAGGGGAAAGATTTAAAGGGGACCTGAGGGGCAACTTTTTCACATAGAGGGTGGGAGTAAATGGAACTAACTGCCAAAGGAAGTGGTAGAGGTGGATATAATTACAATGTTTAAAAGACATTTGAACAGGTACATGGATAGGAAATGTTTAGAGGGATATGGGCCAAATGTAGGCAAATACATTTAGCTCAGGTAGGCAACTTGGTCGGCATGTATGAGTTGGGCCAAGGGGCCTGTTTCCATGCTGTATAACTCTCTGACTCTAATTCACAGTTTGGAAATCCAAGAAATGTGTACAACTGCTCTCTTTCGCCTCACACCCAGTTAGCTTTTCAAATATTGTTCCATTGCTTCTCAACACAAACTGCCTAATTTGATTAAAATTTACCCATTGGATATAATGTCTTTGAGATGTTATGTTTAGTTTGTTACATGGTGTTTAATGCTGTGCCCTGATGCATGGAACAATATTTTAGGATAGAATAAAATGGACATTTATGTAAGGCATTTTTAACATGGAAATACATTGGAACTTGTTGAGGAATATAATCAAAATGGATACTGAACCAAAGAAGACAAGATTTGAAAGCCTGGTCAAAAAGGAGGGTTGAAGGAGCTTTGGGAGGATATTCTGGGACATTGGCCTGAGCAACTGAATGCATGGCTGACAGGGTGCCAATGAAATGCACATGGCACATAACTGGAAAATTTTATAGTGGCAGGGGGCAGGAAGTTATGGACTCTTTCAAAGACAGGAATGCAAAATGCTTAAATTTAAAACATTATATTTTGGAACCAAAGCATTTCGATAACCAAACATAACTTGTTTAGCTCTGGATTCAGACAGCAGAGTTTTGAATGAATCATAGTTTTGGAAAGGAATCCAGTAGGGATGTAAATATATAAAAAAAAAGTCATCTGCAATATGTAGCTTTGTTTCAATGTTATGGTTCACAGAAACTATGGAAAAACGTGCAAGAAGTGGTCTGTGTACCAGATTTCATAATGATTATGGCACATTTCTGACATGATATTGACCCAACATGCTGTTTTTTGAATTATATTGAGTTCAAGTTGGAAGCAGTCTGCTGAGACTTCAGTTCTGCTGTGCGATCAACACAGTATGTGATGCAATTAATAGCGAAAAGTACATTCTACAACAGTGAGATTTCAAAAGGTCAAAAAATATCTAAGGATACTGCAGGATTTTGATTCGAACATGGGTTCCCATCCACAACTTCCCCATGTGTTGTTGTCCCACTTTTGGCTATGCCTTCAAAGGAAAATTAAAGCAAACGGGGAGGTCTGGCACTTTTCCACAGCAGAGTAATGATAGCTTCATTTTCAGGGAGTCTGACTACACCATCTCGGTGTGAGGACAGAATATATAGTGCACAATGACCCTTAACTGTTAAGTTCAAACTGAAGAAGGGTAAGAATAAAAAGTGAGATAAGGTCTTCCCTGTTTGAGTAAACTTCTGCTGATGACAAAAGATTATTGAAAATTTTGTTACTATATCACTTAATGAAAATATGATGAATAGAATAGGCTTCAAGTCTGAAAAGCAGTAAGTTTTGGTGCCCAGTTTACAATTGTGCCCCTTTACTCAAGATTCTCCCGCTAGTGAAAACACCCCAAACATCTGTTCTTCTAAAAATGGTCTCAAAGTGGTCTGGTCTCTTGAACATGGGAGCAGCTTGAAGCCCTGTAGCAACAGCAACGTGCCACCAGGGACCAGCTTAATGCTTCATCGAGCAGCAAGGTGCCCCTCGTGAGCAGACTGCTGCTCTCAGTGGACCCAGGGATACCCATCATGTGCAGCGCACCATTCACAGGAATGCTGCACCTGGCCAGCTGTAGCTCTCTATGAACAAACAGATGCTTCACATGAGCAGGCCGTGCTTCTCTACGAACATAGAGATTCCACACAGGAGCAGATCACTCTCCCACAGGGAATTCATCCCTTGCAGGGGCTCTCCCCACCAGTCTCACACAGCTCTTCATCCTGACCAGAGTCCAGCTCAGAGAGATGACTGTGAGGGGAAGAGTAGAGACAGCAGAGACCAGACTGGTGATCCAGGCTGTGTCGTCTTGGGGTCTGAAACACCATCGTCTACCCAGTCCCCTGAGGTGTCATCTGGTGTTCAGGTTCAGGACATTGATGTCTTGTAACGGCTGAAAGAATTTGTAATAAAAAAGCAAATTAAAGAAAGTACAGTGAAATGGGAAAAATGGAAACCTTTGACCTAAGTTTCTCAAGTTCAAGTTTATTGTCATAGGCATCCATACACAGGGTATAAATGCCAAGAAAATTAGCTTTTGGCAGCAGCAGCACAGTACATTACAAACATGACAAACATGAGTTAACATAAACAAATTAACATAAATTATAAATAAGAGAAACAAAGGACTGCAGTGCTGGAATCTAGATGAAAAACACGATGATGCTGGAGGAACTCAACAGGCCAGGCAGCATCTGTGGAGAAAAGCAGGCGGTCAACGTTTCGGGTCAGGACCCTTCTTCAGGACTGAAGATAGGAAAAGGGGAAGCCCAATATAGAGGAAGGAAAAGCAGAGCAGTGATAGGTGGACAAAAGAGGGGAGGCAGGCTGGGCACAAGGTGGTGATAGGTAGATGCAGGTAAGAGATAGTGATAGGCAGGTGCGGGGAAGGAGGGGAGTGTAAATTATATATAACTTACACAACAAAATAAACATAACAACATTAGTGCAAGTTGAAAGAGAGAGAGAGAGAGAGAGAGAGAAATCTAGTCTGACATATGTTCAGGTTTTTCAGGTCAGTTCAAGAACATGATGGCTGTGGGGAAGAAGCTGTTGTTGAACCTTGAGGTGTGGGTCTTCAGGTTCCAGTTCCTCCTGCCTGATGGCAGCATCAAAAGGAGGCCATGGGCTGGAAGGTGGGGGGTCTCTAATGATAGATACCACGGATGCTGCCTGGCCTGCTGAGTTCCTCCAGCATCATTGTGTTTTTCATCCAAATTCCAGCATCTGCAGTCCTTTGTTTCTCTTATTTATAATTTCTGTTAATTTGTCAATGTCCTCGATGGTGGGGAGAGCTGTACCCATGATGGAACTGGCTGAGTCCACCACTCTCTGTAGCCGCTTGCATTCCTGTGCATTAGAGTTTCAAAGTCAAAGACAAAGTCGAGTTTATCGTCATATGCACAAGTACATGTATGCATTCACAAGAAAAACATACATTAAACATAAATTTAACACAATTTTTACAAGAAAGAATACAATTAGAACAAAAAAATCTATTTTAGTGCAAGGTGACCAAAGTGGTTATAGTGTTGCTAAACTCCAGTGATTAGGGTTGTACCAGTTGGTTCAAGAACTGAATGATTGAAGGGAAGTAGCTTTTCATACCAGGCTGTGATGCAACCAGTCAGAATGCTTTCCCCAGAGAGGTTCCATTTTAGATTCCAAATTTTAACCACATTTCTCCAGTATGAGATTACTGTTAAAATATTCAGTTGTGCTCTTCAATCAAAATTGTGTTTCCTTTATGCTTGCAATGCAATGATATGGAATGAATGGCAAAGTCATATACTGTGGTCTCTTTTGCAGAATCATCATAGTCATTCAAACAGCACTACAGGTGTGAAGGCCCATTCCAATCATCATGTGAATTATCATCAAGCTAACTCAAACTCTGGAGGAAACAGCTAGTCTCAGCTCATCGCTCGTGTGGTGAATCTTTGTATTCTTCAGATTTTGCCATTTACTGGAACTATTTAGCGGGAAAGCACCAGTTCCTGGTAGAGTATCCATTCCACACGACAGAGCTGCTCCATTTTATTTGCTCTAGCTGCCTCACTTCCTCTCAGGTCTGTCTTGGAGGTTGGGATCATGATGTTCGAAACAAGATGGTGTCTCCTTAGAATATTGCAATAGCAAATCAATGAAAATGGCTACTTGCACGTATTTAAAAATAATATAGCATTTACTAGAACTGTATTTTGTCTTTATTAAAAAAGGAGGTTTTGTAAATTTCTCTATAACTGTCTTGGTTTACATTTTGTATATTTGTATTTAAAGCAAGTCAGAATCAGGATGTAAATTTTCTGCCCAGCAGCTGTAAAGCAATGTGCTGATTCCACAATGAACATCTTACCTATTTTTTATGAATTGTGATTTAAGACTTCCTCAGCATTTAACAGTGAAAGAGAACTTCTTAACTCTGCAATAGAACATTTTTCATATCTTTTGCCATATCTGCAGTCATTTTATATTTTTGTAGTTTGTTATAGCTTGGAATTTTATTAAATATCCCTCTTTCATTTGTATTGTTTTTTCATTTTATTTTTTATTTAACAAGTGCATCTTTCCTATAATTTATATGTAAGTGACATTTTAATCTGAGTGAATGTATCCTAGATTTCTTTTAAAAGAACTTTTCTTAGCACATATAATTATTCTTTATCAAGGACAATATGTTTTTGAATGTGAAAATGCTCAGTTGAGGGGGGAAGTCATTTGGTCTACTTTTGCCATGATTAAAAGTACATTTGGTTGAACCCTTACACCACTTAAACATATCACACACGTTGGGATTATTGAAATAAACACCATGTGTTGCTGGTTAGGTGTTGTGATCTGAATAAAACATCTTTCATAGAGTTAAATGCAAATAGGAATGTATAGCAGCTTGTGCACTGGTGTATTAGCATAATGTGTCATGTTGTTGAAGCACTTAGATAATTGGCTGTTACTTCCTATTTGCTCTGCGTGTCTAATCTCAGGCATTTTGCAGAGGTGAAGCTGGAGTGGAAGCAAGGGTGTTCCCCTTGAGGGAAGAAGTGAGCCAATCTTCTCAGTAGGCCCCATGCACCTGCTGATGACTGGCTGGAGATTGCCCTAGGCATGGGTATGCGTTCAGGTAGCAAGGTTGGGCTGTTTGATGATGATTTAAGGTGGATGAGAATTAAAGAGAGAAAATAAAAGAAAACTCAATTGGAAACCTTTCCCTCCCCACCCATTACCAGCAGAGTTGTGTTGTGTGGATAAACATACTGATCAAGGTGCAAAGCAGGCTGAAATACATTAGTCTTCTAATAATATCCAGTTGTTACGTTCCTCAGGATTCTGAGGATCTCATACAGCCTTAACAAAGCCCCAGGCTGTTTTATTTTGCATAATGTACATTTTGTATACTTAATCAATCAATCACGTTTTATAGCTTACTTGGAAGTCTGGCAGCTACACACCAGCAAGAGGACCTAATGACAATTAATCTATTCCTCTTCAGAGAAAACTATGTATATACATGATAAAATAAGTAGTATCACATCTGATCCTAATAATTAATAAGTTTACTTCACTCCCAATATTTTGATCAGTTTTTATTTGTCCCAGTCTTAAAATGTGTTACAGATCATAATGATTTCAATGTTAGTCATATTTCAAAGAGTGAAGTGTATTAACAAGAATTTCTGTTGTCATTTATGAGGGGGTTGTGTAGTGTACAGTCAGCCAGGGATATTCAGATGTGGTGTAAGGGTTAAATCTACCAATGTGAACATATATTAATATTCATAAACATTTGCCTGGTGGGGAGAGAAAACTATCATTAATGTACAGTCAATTCCTGTTACTTGAATAGTCATTAAATGTCAAAATTGTATTTAGTTATCAGAGGTTGACAGAAAAACTTAGTAAGACTATTCTCTTGGCCAAATCCCATGCACATTTTAATCACAATGGAATGTTTTCTGAAATCTGATTTGTTTTATATTCTTTGAAATTTACTGTAATTTAAATAAGTATCAAGCAATGTTTCATTACAATTGAATTGTAAAATTAAGTAATTGAAGTATTCGTATTCACTTAACAGGAATTTACAACTTTCATTAATAAAAATGAAAATAGAAAAAAATTCTGCTTTTTACTGACTTCACAAAGATGTTTACTTGGCAGATATTCACTTAATTGGAATTGAATATTTACTAATAAATACCAGCTGAAATAGTTGTGTTCAATTATATTTTGAACAGAATGCACTTAATGCAGTTTTGGGCACAAAATCCATTTCAAGTGGTAATGCAATTGTTCTGTAAGTAGATCTTCTGTTTAGCTTTGATGTTTACAACAAAGTTTGTTGTTTGCATCCAAAAGCTCCTGGATGTCGTGATGTCTAGGTATTCCTGGTGAAAGCTTAATGACCATTATGTGATGATGAGGGTAGACAGTTTTTTTGGTTTGCTACATAGCAATTTACTGGATACCAGTAGTAACTATATTTGAAGGTGAGTGTAATATAAAGTTACTGATAGTAGTCAATGGAATAAAAATAGCTGTATGCAAAGTACTTAATAATGGGGATAACTTGTAATTTTCTGTGTAGGAGCTGATTGTAGGATAAGACAGACACATATATGATTTACCTGTTCTTCTAAATAAATTATTTTGTATCTAAAATAATTTATAATTAAAGTAACCTCTTTAATAATAATATCTCCCAACTAAGGGTTGTTATATAGCCCAGCAAACTGTAGTTACCAGCACTTCAGAGGGTCTGTTGTTTAGTTGGATAAGGTTTAACATATCCATCTGTATTAAAGTAACATGTAAAGAAATTAGTGCAGCGCATTTCCTGTTATATCTGGCACGATTTTTTCTTTAAGACAGATAGATTTTTGGATGTTAAGGGAATTGAGGCTTATGGTTAGTACAGGAAAGTGGGACTAGGATTAAAGTTCAGCCATGATCTTATTGAATGGTGGAGTAGGCATGAGGGGCCAAATGGCCTACTCCTGCTTCTAGTTCTTATGCTAGTTACCCTCCTCTTAAAATACATCAGGATTTGGATAGCATCAATTAATACTTATATATAGGTTATATATGTTTTACACTTCACAACTTTGCACCTTGAAAGCATAAAATAATTATATGAAATTGTTAAGTGGGTAAAAATAAATGCCTATTATAAGACTCCTACTGATTTTTTTGAAGTCTTGTCCAAAAAAAGGCAGGAAGTGTCTAATTTAACAAATAAATGCAAAATACCAAGTTAACCTTGAGGGAAATGGTACATGAGGTTTTGTTTTGAATCTGTCAGAATGATAAATTGCAGTTAGCTTTTTAACCATGCTGTCATCTGTTATTACAGTCAGAAGGTCTGTTTTAGATGAGTGTATTTGCTGTTTGTAATAATTCTTAAATGAATAGTGTGGTTGTTACTTTTTGTACAGTGTAAGTTTATATGTTTTCCGATAGAATGATCACTGCCATTTGTTCTGTAGTAATAATAATATTAATTACAGCATCCAAAAGTTTACATCTTTTTTTTCAGGGAGTTACACTTGTATTCTTTCCCCTCCAGTTTCAAGTGGTACAGCTTCTGCCTTTTTTGATGGCTCTTCATTATAAGTAACTAATCTAAATAAAAGCACAGTGCTGCTGTAATTAAATTTTAAAAAATGATATTTTTACTAAAACAGGACCAGTCGATTGAAAGAAAGAAGTAATACATCTTTAATGTGTAAATGTAAATTGCTCTGACTAAATACAGTTACTAACATAATTTTTGGATTTTCAGAACTCCTGTTTCTTGGTAGAAATCTGTTTTATTTTTTATGATATTTTAACAATATTTTCCAGTGCTTTTAGAAGAAAAAGAATGCTACTTTGATGTCTGAGGAGTAATACATTGCATTTACTAACCTAACACCCAGTAGATCAGCATGGTAGTTTTAGCCTGACTCAATATATCCTTTACACTAGTTAAACAGGTAAATGCAGTTCTTATCAGTGAATTGTGTTGCTGCATTTAACATTGCCTCTGCAAATTCCTCCAAATTCAAGGGAACTAACATCAGTATCCTCCCCCAAGCCAGCATCCCCGGCATTGAGCCCTTCTTAAACTCTGTAAAGATGTGGCTGAATTGGGCAAGCCACTGAAAAGTGAGTTTAGGGAGCTAGGCAGAAGGCTGAAGAACAGAACCACAAAGGTAGTAATCTCGGGATTACTGCCTGTGCCACGTGACAGTGAGTAGAGAAATAGAATGAGGTGGAGGATAAATGCGTGGCTGAGGGATTGGAGCAGGGGGCAGGGATTCAGATTTCTGGATCATTGGGACCTCTTTTGGAACAGGTGTGACCTGTACAAAAAGGACGGGTTGCACTTGAATCCCAGGGGGACCAATATCCTGGTGGGGAGGTTTGCTAAGGCTACTGGGGAGAATTTAAACTAGAATTGTTGGGGGGGTGGGAACCAAATTGAAGAGATTGGGGAAGAGGCAGTTGGCTCTCAAATAGAGAAAGGTTGTAGACAGTGCGAGAGGGAGGATAGACAGGTCATATAGAAGGGACGCGTTCAGACCGACGGTTTGAGATGTGTCTATTTTAACGCAAGGAGTATTGTGAACAAAGCAGATGAGCTTAGAGCATGGATCAGTACTTGGAGCTATGATGTGGTGGCCATTACAGAGACTTGGATGGCTCAGGGACAGGAATGGTTACTTCAAGTGCCGGGTTTTAGGTGTTTCAGAAAGGACAGGGAGGGAGGTAAAAGAGGTGGGGGCATGGCACTGTTGATCAGAGATAGTGTCACAGCTGCAGAAAAGGTGGACATCATGGAGGAATTGTCTACAGAGTCTCTGTGGGTAGAGGTTAGGGACAGGAAGGGGTCAATAACTTTACTGGGTGTTTTTTATAGGCTGCCCAATAGTAACAGGGATAGAGGAGCAGATAGGGAAACAGATCCTGGAAAGGTCGTGATGGGAGATTTTAATTTTCCAAATATCGATTGGCATCTCCCTGGGGCAAGGGGTTTAGATGGGGTGGAGTTTGTTAGGTGTGTTCAGGAAGGCTTCTTGACACAATATGTAGATAAGCCTACAAGAGGAGAGACTATACTTGATTTGGTATTGGGAAATGAACCTGGTCAGGTGTCAGATCTCTCAGTGGGAGAGCATTTTGGAGATAGTGATCATAATTCTATCTCCTTTACAATAGCATTGGAGAGAGAGAGGAACAGACAAGTTAGAAAAGCGCTTAATTGGAGTAAGGGGAATTCTGAGGCTCTCAGGCAGGAAATTGGAAGCTTAAATTGGGAACACATGTTCTCAGGGAAAAGTACGGATGAAATGTGGCAAATGTTCAGTGGATATTTGTGGAGTTCTGCATAGGTACGTTCCAATGAGACAGGGAAGTTATGATAGGGTACAGGAACCGTGGTGTACAAAGGCTGTAATAAATCTAGTCAAGAAGAAAAGAAAAGCTTACAAAAGGTTCAGAGAGCTAGGTAATGTTAGAGATCTGGAAGATTATAAGGCTAACAGGAAGGAGCTTAAGAAGGAAATTAGGAGAGCCAGAAGGGGCCATGAGAAGGCCTTGGTGGGCAGGATTAAGGAAAACCCCAAGGCATTCAACAGGTATGTGAAGAGCAAGAGGATAAGATGTAAAAAAATAGGAGCTATCAAGTGTAACAGTGGGAGAGTGTGTATGGATCCAGAGGAAATAGCAGAGGTACTTAATGAATACTTTACTTCAGTATTCACTATGGCAAAGGATCTTGGTGATTGTAGTGATGACTTGCAGCAGATTGAAAAGCTTGAGCATGTAGATATTAAGAAAGAGGATGTGCTGGAGCTTTTGGAAAGCATCAAGTTGGATAAGTCGCCAGGACTGGATGAGATGTACCCCAGGCTACTGTGGGAGGTGAGGGAGGAGACTGCTGAGCCTCTGGTGATAATCTTTGCATCATCAATGGGGACGGGAGAGGTTCCAGAGGATTGGAAGGTTGCGGATGTTGTTCCTTTATTCAAGAAAGGGAGTAGAGATAGCCCAGGAAATTATAGACCAGTGAGTCTTATTTCAATGGTTGGTAAGTTGATGGAGAAGATCCTGAGAGGCAGGATTTATGAACATTCGGAGAGGTATAATATGATTAGAAATAGTCAGCATGGCTTTGTCAAGGGCAGGTCCTGCCTTACGAGCCTGATTGAATTTTTTGAGGATGTGACTAAACACACTGATGAAGGGAGAGCAGTAGATGTAGTGTATATGGATTTCAGCAAGGCATTTGATAAGGTACCCCATGCAAGGCTTATTGAGAAAATAAGAAGGCATGGGATCCAAGGGGACATTGCTTTGTGGATCCAGAACTGGCTGGCCCACAGAAGGCAAAGAGCGGTTGTTGACGGTTCGTATTCTGCATGGAGGTCGGTGACCAGTGGTGTGCCTCAGGGATCTGTTCTGGGACCCTTACTCTTCGTGATTTTTATAAATGACCTGGATGAGGAAGTGGAGGGATAGGTTAGTAAGTTTGCTGATGACACAAAGATTGGAGGTGTTGTGGATAGTGTGGAGGGCTGTCAGAGGTTACAACAGGACATAGATAGGATGCAGAGCTGGGCTGAGAAGTGGCAGCTGGAGTTCAACCCAGGTAAGTGTGAAGTGGTTCATTTTGGTTGGTCAAATATGATGGCAGAATATAGTATTAACAGTAAGACTCTTGGCAGTGTGGAGGATCAGAGGGATCTTGAGGTCCGAGTCCATAGGACACTCAATCAAAGCAGCTGCACAGGTTGACTCAGTGGTTAAGAAGGCATACAGTGTATTGTCCTTCATCAATCGTGGAATTGAGTTTAGGAGCCAAGAGGTAATGTTGCAGCTATATAGGACCCTGATCAGACCCCACTTGGAGTACTGTGCTCAGTTCTGGTCACCTCACTACAGGAAGGATGTGGAAGCCATAGAAAGGGTGCGGAAGAGATTTACAAGGATGTTGCCTGGATTGGGGAGCATGCTTTATGAAAACAGGTTGAGTGAACTTGGCCTTTTCTCATTGGAGTGACGGAGGATGAGAGGTGACCTGATAGAGGTGTATAAGATGATGAGAGGCATTGACCGTGTGGACAGTCAGAGACTTTTTCCCAGGGCCAAAATGGTTGTCACAAGAGGACACGGGTTTAAGGTGCTGGGGAGTAGGTACAGAGGAGATATCGGGGTAAGTTTTTTTACCCAGAGAGTAGTGAGTGCATGGAATGGGCTGCCGGCAATGGTAGTGGAGGCGGATACGATAGGGTCGTTTAACAGACTTTTGGCTAGGTACATGGAGCTTAGAAAAACAGAGGGCTATGGGTAAGCCTAGTAATTTCTAAGGTAGGGACATGTTCGGCACAACTTTGTGGGCTGAAGGGCCTGTATTGTGCTGTAGGTTTTCTATGTTCTATGTTCTATCTTCTGCATGCCTGGCACTGGACTCCCAAAACAGGCATTCTATTCCAAGCTCTGTCATACAAAGAGATTGCGAAACAGGCAGAGGAAAAGGTTCAAGGATGCACTCAAAGCCTGTGTGAAAATAATACAACAGTATTATTGATTCTTTAGAGGTCCTGGCCCTTGATACTCAAAGTGGAGAAGGAGCATTCAGGATAGGATTGAGAACATTCAGTACGTGCATAAGAAGCATACAGAAGCCGTACATAAACAGCAGGTGGAGTCCACCACCTCACAAACTACCCACTCACCCACTCTGTCAGGCACCTCCTGTCTCATCTTTGGAGGAACCTGTGGCTCTCACATAGGCCTCATCTGCCACCTGAGAGCCTCAAAGGACCAGTGTGGATGTAAGTCATCCTCAAAGAGGAGGGACTGCCAAAGAAGAAGATTTAATAATCTTTAATATGTCTGATCGAAAACAGTGCTGTAACCATTTGCTATAAAATATGTCTCCTTTTAAAAGTACCATTGAGTGGCAGAAGTATTGAAAAAAGTGCTATGAATTCCTGGTCCAGCCCAAAATAGGATGCAACAGTTAAATGATCAGGCACATACAATGATCAATATCATCTATACAGATCATAATAGAAAATTAGTTCATAACAGCAGCATCTGCATTCTTGTGCACTGGCTTTAATCTGAATTCAACACATCACCATTACTGAAACATCTTTACACTGTTATAATACAAATCACTTAACTCAAGTATTACTTTCAAAAATATGAAAGCGCATGCATTCTTGGAACTGTATTAATTACAACTTTAGCATGTATCACAAACACAGATAATTTTTATGTTCCCTGAACCACATTTTAATCTGCCAGGAGAATGTGTGCTCAGCACAATATAACAATGACCTGATAAATATATCAGTGTATGTACATATTGGCAATCATTCTGTTACTGAATGGATATGGAGAGACAGAAATGCTGTAATAATGGCCAATTGATGGACATTTGTATGAAATGTAATGCAAAATTAGTCCTTTTACATTGTGCAGTTATAGTCAGTGTCATACAGCACAGAAACAGGCCATACGTCCACCATGTTCATGCTGCCCTTGTACCCCTCCACACTAATTCCATTTGCCCGCATCGTTTTCTGCTTCACCCGGCCGTGTCCACGCTCTCGCCACATTGCCTGGTCCACTTCCAGTCACCCTGCTCTCGCTGCTTCAGCCTACGGGCCATTACTGTTACACGTCCCTTGGTTGGTCGCCGCCTTCGCTCTGTCCATCCCTGCTCCTGGTTCACCCTACACGGTCCGCATCTATCCTAATGTTTCCCTTCCAGGTCCGCCTGAGCCCCACCCCGCCTTCTCCCTTCCAGGTCCGCCTGAGCCCCACCCCGCCTTCTCCCTTCCAGGTCCGCCTGAGCCCCACCCCGCCTTCTCCCTTCCAGGTCCGCCTGAGCCCCACCCCGCCTTCTCCCTTCCAGGTCCGCCTGAGCCCCACCCTGCCAGGTCCGCACCCAGTTTGCCAGGTCCCCTCGGGATCATCCTGCTGCTCCTTCTGTGCTTCTCCCTGCCGCCCGCTGTCTCTGTGCCCTCATAGTTCACTCTCGCTTCACTTGGCCTTCAAAGTGAACTGGTTCATACTTCACCCCACCTGGTGCGCTGCACGTCGCCCCTCATCTCTTCGCATTTCGCTCCAATTCCAGTCACCCCGCTCTCCCTGCTTCACCCGACGGCCAATTACTGTTGCGCATTCCTCGTTTTGTTGCCCTTTCGTTCTGTCCATCTGCTCACCCTACATGGTACGCTGGGCCTTCTCCCTCCCAGGTCCGATCGTGTTCGACCCTACCTGGTGTTTTATGGAAGGACAGTTATGATTAGTTTATTTGTTTTAATCTCTTCACAGAATTTGCACTAAAATATTGGTTTATTTGCTCAAGCTAACTAAAACTGGGTAAAAAATGTTATTGAATGAAAAGATATTGCAAAATGATAAACTTTATATTTGATTTGCTTGGTTGCGTGTTAAGAAAGAATGGATAGCTGCCAAGGCAGAGAGCAACTCCTTAATGCAGAATGTCTCTTTGCTGAGATCTTGAGTTAATGATCCTGGATAGAATAAATCTGGCTAAAAGTTTTCTGGTACTTCAACTCAAACATCTTCCTTGTATTCAGTTCGATAAAGATCTGTGTGTGTCTTGTCATTCACGTCCCTATATGTATATTTATTGCAAGTTGATTGCATGAGAAATATTTGATTACCATCAGTTATAATGAAACAACAATGATAGAAGGCAAAGGTTAAACATTCTGAACATCTAGAATCACCCAGAAGACCAATGATCTCAGATTCAGATTAGTTTATTGTCATTTACACCAGGGTGCAATGAAATTCCTTGCTCGCATGAAGCTCACAGAGTAAACAGTGCACGTGGTAAAAATTAATACAACAATAAAGACAGCGATAAGCGCAGGACAACAGAATAGTGCAAAGTATAGTCGTGCAAACTGAAGTAGTGCAAAAAGAAATGCTAAATGTGACAAGGAAGAGAAGGAATTAAGGGTTCAAGAACATGGCAGCACCACCAGTGAAGGGGATGTGAAAGAGGGGATTGGTTCAGAAGTCTGATAGCAGTGGGGAAGAAGCTGTTCTTGAGTCTGGTCGGCCAGGCTTTCAAGCTCCTGTATCTTCTCTTAGAAGGTAGAAGAGAGAAAAAGGAATGGCCAGGGTAGCAGGCATAAGATATGATTAGCCTTCTTGGTACAACACATGGTGAAGATAGACTGGATGGAAGGAAGTAATGAGCCTGTGATGGCCTGGGCAGTGTTTACCACTCTACAGGTTCTGTCGGTCCAGAGCAGCGCAGTTGCCACACCAGGCTGAGGTGCAACTCGTCAGGACACTTTCTATAGCACATCTGTAGAAGTTCAAGAGAATCAGGTAGAAGGGTGGGTTAGCAAGTTTGCAGACGACACAAAGGTCGGTGGTGGTGTGGATAGTGTGGAGGACTGTCGAAGCTTGCAGAGGAATATTGATAGGATGCAGAGCTGGGCTGAGAAGTGGCAGATGGAGTTCAATCCAGAGAAGTGTGAGGTGGTACGCTTTGGAAGGACAAACTCCAAGGCGGAGTACAAGGTAAATGGCAGGATTCTGGGTAGTGTGGAGGAGCGGAAGGATCTGGAGGTTCATATCCACAGGTCACTGAAAGGTGCCTCACAGGTGGATAGGGTAGTTAAGAAAGCTATGGGATGTTAGCTTTCATAAGTCGTGGGATCGAGTTTAAGAGCCGCGAGGTAATGATGCAGCTCTACAAAACTCTGGTTAGACCACACTTGGAGTACTGTGTCCAGTTCTGGTCGCCTCATTATAGGAAGGATGTGGAAGCGTTGGAAAGGGTGCAGAGGAGATTTACCAGGATGCTGCCTGGATTGGAGAGTATGGATTATGAGGAGAGACTAAAGGAGCTAGGGCTAGAGAAGGAGGATGAGGGGAGACATGATAGAGGTATACAAAATATTAAGAGGAATAGATACAGTAGGCAGCCAGCGCCTCTTTCCCAGGGCACCAATGCTCAATACAAGAGGGCATGGCTTTAAAGTAATGGGTGGGAAGTTCAAGGGAGATATCAGAGGGACGTTTTTCACCCAAAGAGAGGTTGGTGCATGGAATACACTGCCTGGGGTGGCGGTGGAGGCAGATACGTTGGTCAAGTTCAAGAGATTGTTAGATAAGCATATGGTGGAATTTAAAATAGGGGGATATGTGGGAGGAAGGGGTTAGATAGTCTTAGGCGTGGTTTAAAGTTTGGCACAACATGGTGGGCTGAAGGACCTGTATTGTGCTGTATTGTTCTATGGTTCTATGGTTAATCCCTGTGAACAAGCCAAATCTTCTCAGATGCCTAAGAAAGTATATACGCCCTTCTATAAAATGAGTTCATGTCCAGCATTTCCATCTCATGTGTAGTGAAGGTCCACGATGAGGAAGGGAGGAAGCATGTGCTGCACAATGTAAATAGAATAAGAAGTTCAGGAAAGAATAGAGTAAGCAAAAATATTCACATCTATTCACAACAATAAAAAACTTGCATTGCAAATGTTTTTCACCAAGCCAAGAATCTTGCTGTATCAGCAATGTTGGAACATAAGAACATAGACCATTTGGCGCTGCTCTGCCATTCATCAAGATCGTGGCTGATCTTCCACCTCAATGCCATTTTCCTGCACTCTCTCTATATCCCTTAATAGCCAGAAATCATTTGATCTCTGTTTGAAATTAACTCAGTGAATGAGTCTCCACAGCCCCCTGGGCTCAAAATTTCTAAAAACTTGAAGGAATTTCACCTCAGTTCAATGTCAACATGGTTTTAGAACATAGAACACTGAACAGTGCAGCATATTAACAGGGCCTTCACCCCACGAAGTTGTACTTGAACTAATTAAGCTAATGACACCTAATCCCTTCTGTCTACACATGGTCCATATCCCTCCCTTCTCCACATATAGAGCCTCTTTAACACCTCTATCGTATCTGCCTCCACCACCACCCCTGGCAGTGCATTCCAGGCACTCACCACTCTGTAAAAAACTTGCCCTGCACATCTCCTTTAAACGTCCCCCTCTCATTTAAAATGCATGCCCTCTAATATTAGACATTTCGACCCTGGGAAAAAAATACTGGCTCTCTCTCTTTGCCTCTCATAACTTTAGAACCTTCTATCAGCTCCCCCCTCAACCTCCACCTCTCCAGAGAAAAAAACCCTAGTTTGTCCAACCTCTCCTTATAGCACTTGCCCTCTCATACAGGCAGCATCTTGATAAACCTCTTCTGCACCCTCTCCATCACTTCCACTTTCTTCCTATAATGGGGCAACCAAATTGATGCAATACTCCAGATGCAGCCAAACCAGAGTTTTGTAAAACTGCAACATAACTTCCTGACTCTTGAATTCATTGCCTCGACGAAGGAAGGCAAGCATGGCATACACCTTCTTTACCACCCTATCGACTTGTGTGGCCGCTTTCAGGGAGCTATGGACTTGGACCTGTTACGGACTCAGTGAAAGTCCCTTTAAGATAGAGAGTGTGTGTGTATGTGTGTGTGGGGCGTGCTTACGTCAATAGAAGATAAAGGACGTAATGACGTTGTTGAAGAAGTCAGAAGAAGAAGGAGAGAGAGAGAGAAGGGAGAGAGACACCAGCCTGCTTGTTTTCTCTATCGATGGATGAGAAACAATAACTGTGTTTGCCACTGAAACCCATGTATGGAAGTTGGAAGTAATCCGGTGGAGTTCACTTTGTTGCTGACCTGTAGAAGGAAACAGGTATTTGTGTGTGGACGACCACGATTCGGATGCTTTTCGGGGTGAGGAAGTCACTACCGAGTAAACACTGAAGTGTCGTTTGGGTTCCATCGTGGAACATTTGGATTTCGTATTTACTCTCTCTATGTTTTTCTACGTCTACGTCTTATCTTCAGACAACGGTGGTTGTTGAAGAAGACCTTGCTCATGTTTCACCTTATGGATTGCGGAACTGAACTTTAAGAACCATTCCAGAACTGGGAGTTTTGGACTTAGTCACACACACACACGACGAGTTTAGTTTTGGGGTTAACGTTCAAGGTTTAACATTTTTGAATTCTAACATACTAACATTTTTACTTTTATTTTACGTATTATCATAAGTAGTAATTAATAAAATAGTTTTTAACACTAAATCATGCTCAGTGTGTTTCTTTTGTTGCTGGTTCGTGACAGACCCCAAGATGCCTCTGTACATCAACACTTTTAAGGGCCCTGCCATTAACTGTGTACTTTCCCTTTACACCTGATCTCCCACAGTGCAACATCTCACACTTGCCAGGATTAAACTCCATCTGTCATTTCGCCACCCATATCTGCAACTAATCTATATCCTGCTATATCCTTTAGCAACCTTCTACATTATCCACAATGCTACCAATCCTTGTGTCATCAGCAAACTTACTAACCCACCCAATCATGTTTTCATCTAAGTCATTTACATATATCACAAACAGCAGAGATCCCAGTATGGATCCCTGTGGAACACCATTTGTCACAAATTTCCAGACAGAATAAGACCCATCGACCACTACCCTCTGTGTTCTATGCCAATTCTGAATCCAAACAGCCAAGCCACCGTAGATCAAATGTATCTGAACCTTCTGGATGAGGCTACCATGAGTGACCTTGTTGAATGCCAACGTCCACTGTTCCACCTTCAATCAATCACCTTGGTCACCTGAGAAACTCAATCAAGTTAGTAAGACATGTTCTGCCCTGTACAAAGCCATGCTGACTGTCTCTAATTAGGCCCTGCTTATAAACCCTATCCCTAAGAATTCTCTCCAATAGCTTTCCTACCACTGACATGTAACTCACCAGCCTATAATTTCCAGGATTATCCTTATTTTCCTTCTTGAACAAAAGGAATGACATTAGCTACTCGCCAGTGCTCTGGGATCTCACCTGTGGTTAGAGAGGACACAAAGATCTTGGTCAAGGCCCCATCAATCTTGTCTCTCTAAATAACCTGAGGTACATCGCATCAGGCCCTGGGGACATATCCACCTTAATGTTCTTCAAGATAACCACACCACCTCTTTCTTTATCTCAAAATGTCCTGGCACATTATCATGCTCCATACTGATCTTACTATCCTCCATGTCCTTCTCCTTGGAGAATACCAAAACAAAGTCCTCATTTAGGACCTTTCCCACATCCTCTGCCTCCAAGCACATATTCCCACCTTTATCCTTGAGTGGTCCTACCCTCTCCCAAGTTATCCTCTTGCCCTTGATGTATGTATAGAATGCCTTGAGATTCTTTAATCCTACCTGCCAAGGACTTTTCATGGCACCTTCTGCCTCTTCTAATTCCCTTCCTGAATTCTTCTCTGGCTTCTTTATATTCCTCAAGGACCCTGTTTGATTTTAGTTTCCTAAACCTTACATTTTCTTCTTGACTATATTCACAACCTTTCTCGTCATCCAAGGTTCCCTTACCTTGCCAACCTTTTGTACAAGTGAAATTCTGTCGCACAAGTCTGATTGAGCTTTTGAGGAGGTAACAAAGAAAATTGATGAAGGCAGGGTGATAAGCATGGTTTACATGGACTTTAGCAAGCTTTTGACAAAGTCCCGCACGGTAGGCTGGTCCAGAAAGTTAGGGCACATGGGATGCAAGGAGTGTTGGCATACTGGATCCAAATTGGCTTGGTGAAAGGAGGCAGAGGGTAGTGGTGGTGGGTTGTTTTTCTGACCAGAAGTCTGTAACCAGTGGTATACAGCAGAGATTGGTGCTGGGACCTTTGTTGTTTGTCATGTATATAAATGACTTGGATGAGAATGTAGGTGGACTGATTAGTAATTTTGCTGATGACATGAAAATTGGTGGAGTTGTAGATAGTGCAGAAGGTTATGAAAAAGTTCAGAGGGACATAGATCAGTTAGAAATTTGGGCAGAGTGATGGCAAATGGAATTTAATCCAGTCAAGTATGAGGTAATGTATTTTGGGACATCAAATACTAACAGTAAATGGCAGGAACATCAGGAATGTTGATGTACAGGTGGGACCTTGGCATACAAGTTTGTAGCTCCCCATGATACAGATGGATAGGGTGGCGAAGAAGGCATTCAACATGCTTGCCTTCATCAGCTGAGCCATTGGATACAAGAGTTGGGATGTCATGTTGCAGCTATGTAAAACATTGATCAGGCCACACTTGTTGTGTACAGTCTGGTTGCCACAGGGAAGATGTTGTAACATTAGAAAGAGTGCAGAAGAGATTCACCATGATATTGCCTGGAATGGAGGGCTTTACTTACAAGGAAAGGTTGGATGGGCTGGGTTTATTCTCACTGGAATGTAGGAGTCTGAGGGATGATCTCCTAGAGGTCTGCAGAGTTATGAGGGGCATAAGTAGGGTAGATAGTCAGAGTGTTTTTCCCGGTGTGGGGGAGTCTAAAACTGGAGGGCATAGGTTTAAGATGGGAGGGGAAAGATTTAAAGGAGATCTGAAGGTCAAGTTTATCGTACTGAGAGTGGTAGTTATGTGGAACCAGCTGCCAGAGAAGGTGGTAAAGGCAGATAAAATTACACATTTTAAAAGGTATTTGGACAGGTACTTGGATAGGAAAAGAGAGGAGGGATATGGGCCTAATGCAGGCAAATGGGATTAGTATGGACAGGCAGGGCAGCTACAACTCTATGACTCTATAATGGCCTACACTTTATTCTGAGGCTGTGACCCGTGCTTGTAGACTCCTCAGCCAGGGCAAGCAACTTCCCTGCATCCAGCCCATTCAGCCCTGTAAGAATGTAAGTTTTAATAAGATTTCCTCTCGCTGTTCTAAATTCTAGAGAAAACAGTCTTCTCAATCTCTCCTCTTACATGACTGTTCATCCCTGGAAACAGTCCAGTGAACCGTTGCTGTGCTCCCTGTGTGGCAGGTTTATCCTTTTTAATGTAAGGAGACCTAAAGTGTATCCAGTAATATTTTTTTCTTATTCATAGTACTATAGAAACATACAACAAACTTCCTTTGGCCTATTGTCAGTACTGGCCCTTTGCTGGAACAACACAAAATCCATTGTAAGTGAACCGTAAAAGATTAAAGGAAGAGCAATTAGGATGTTTATTGGGCCATTGCAGAAATGTTGTAAAATTTAGAAGCTGCACTCATGTCCTTACATACTCATGAACAAAAGCATGGTGTACTTGTAATGCATGTCTACTCAATGAATTTTTAACTTCTCACGAAGTCCATTGCAGAATGTTTGATGGAAACACATAAGCCATGAGGAGCAAGGTGTATTTAGTTTATTTAAGGGCTCTTCATAAACTATCTCTGGGACTTTCTGTACACATTGTTGTAGCCCAAAGAGCAGTTAGCCACATAGCACCATCCCCATAGGTTTGACAGCACTAAAGCAACCAATATTACAGATCCTGCAGTAATTAACTTTAAAATGTCCTACAATGCTATGTAAGAACAGATATGCCATGTGATTTACGGTCAAAAACTTCTGCTCTTTCAAATGGACTATACGTAGAGAAGATCAGAAAGAAAATCTCCCATTATGTTGGGGGAACTCTGTGTGTGGGGGGAGTGGGGCAAGGGCATTGTGGCAAGGGATTGTGGCTCTGCTAACTTTACCAAAATAGAATCACAATATGTTTCTGGGCAGTTGACCAGATTTAAAACACATGGTTCATGATTCAGAGATTACTGTCATCTCTTTACTACTTTGGATGGAGTAAGTTCTGATTCTCATTTCTCTTTGCAGTTTTGTTAAAGAAAAAAGTATTCTCATTTAGACTGTAAGATCTCTCCTTTATCACTATTGGTATTGGTATTGGTTTATTATTGTCACTTGTACTGAGGTACAGTGAAAAACTTGTCTTGCATACTGATTGTACAGGTCAATTCATTACATAGTGCAGTTATATTGAGTTAGTACAGAGTCCATTGATGTAGTACAGGTAAAAACAATAAAATTACAGAGTAAAGTGTCACAGCTACAGAGAAAGTGCAGTGCAATAATGTGCAAGGTCACAACAAGGTAGATCATGAGGTCATAGTCCATCTCATTGTATAAGGGAACTGTTCAATAGTCTTATACCGCAATGTTTTCTCAAAACAGGCATCTCTATTTCAAGCTTCCCAGCTACAAATTGGTGGAATGGCAATGCAGACAGTAATATGTTAAACCAAATGGTTACATTAGGGTAGTAAGCTCACAGTGGCTTGAACATTTATACGTATTTGATAGGGTCCTGAAAGAAAATGTACCTGGAGTACAAATGTAAACTGAGACAAAAACTCAGTAGGTTACCAACTTCTAGAGACCTTTCTAAATAGCACAGTTGGGGCCTCAATCACAATACTTGTGAGAGGGTTTCAAAGAGCAATAGCTCAGGAAATCACCGGGGGGGGGGGAGGGGTGGGGGGGTGATGGTTCTAAACCCTGTTGAATTTAATGGCAGTACCTCACTATAGTGTTACATTCATTTCTCAATCTGTAGCCTGCCAGATTGGTGCCTGACAAGTGGGAAGGCTGGGGAGCAAGAGGTCGTGGGTTTTGGGGTTGGGAGAAAGACCATCACAGAAGTGACAGAGAGAGTGAGGGCTTGGGGGGAATTCACAATCAAGGAAGGGACAGGAGGTATAATTTACAGAATGGAAGCAAAAAGCCTCTTGAGACTAAGGAAGATGGAGGGTGGTGTTTGGGGGATAGGAGACTGCTGCTCCCCCTGGGCCATATTGCAGTGGGGAGCACTTAACCCTTTCCAGTCAGCTCCTCCCACTTCCATTTGACCACCCAACAGTTGCTAAAGCAAAATTGGGTTTCCAACTGCACCCTGGGATCCTGTCGATACATATAGTGGGGCACAAGATTGAAGTCCATTGCCTTAAAACCTGCAACAGGTGCATAATTTTAAACATTTCGCCTTCTGCCAGTCGTGAGGGGTTAAAGCCAAAGCCTGTTTGTGAGAGTTGGGGATAAGACTTCCACATCACAAGGACACAGATGGACAATGTGAAAAAATTGTAGTCATTAGACATTAACTCTTCCAGGTTTTAAATGGGAATCAGTTTTCCCCAGTGCTGTGCAAATTTGCTCTGGTCATGATGCCATGCTGTCATTGAAGAGTTGACTTGCTCTTCCAAACACAGCATGAAGAATGTTGTCCATAATTTGTTGTCAAAGGCTAACAAAGGCTAACAACGTGGAGCTTCACCTTGCTCTGCACCGTATCTGCTGATTTCCTTGAATTATGCCTTTAAAAGGGTTTCAGTTAAAAAACTTCAATTTGCCATCTTTCAGAAAGGTGTCATCTGATATGGCCATTTAATTAAGTGGCTCTAATATTGCTTCTTAGTTTCCCCTGCTAAGGGTTGAAGGAGAATGCAAATTCAGCTTAATCACTGACGCAAGATTCACTAACACAGTCACATGTAAGTCTTTAATGTTGTAAATGTTTGCAAAGATAATTAATTAAATGTGTCACCCAAACACATTAGTTTAATATGGAAGAGAAAAACATGTTAAAGAGTAGAGATTAGGCATCAGAGTGAATGCATTATTTTTACCATTTTATTGCATGCAAGAGTGCAAAGCTGTATCAATTGCACAATAGTTTTGTCTGGGTCTATACAGCCCCAATATAACAACAGTGCTGATGGCATTGCTGAGAAAGCAAATGAGTAAATTCATTTTGGAAAAGCTTGCCCTGCAGAAAAACTGATTTTTCAGGTAAATGAAATAATATCTACTTGAGCAGTTGGTAATTTTACACTCCCTGAAGCTATGCAAGAAATGGCTGCTCAATGCCAGGAGTATTTTGCGCAGTAATTACTTCAATTTCTAAGTATCAGTCTAAATGTAAGGCAGTGCCAAATAGTTTACCCAAGTGGACTTAAAAACACAATTGAGTCCTGCTGTGGGACTGCTCCAACGCACTGAAGTCATTATTCAGTGAAGACTGAGAGTGATGGCAGTTGCAAATATTTTGTTGTGGGATATAGTCAGACAATGTTCTGTATTCGTGAATCAAGTAATGAAGTGTTCTGGGAAGTTAGTAAATCGAAAAAATTAACAAATAGAGCTCATTGATCTTTCCTGGATGTACAGATGAGAAAAGAAACTAGCCAATCTGATAACCACATCAGTCATAAAGACTTCTATTCATTGAACATTCAGGCAGCTTTCAGAAGCCATGGAAACAGTCCACATCAATGCACAATTCCCAGTGTTATACTTTGCTTTACTACCAGAGAATGTTGCAACACCTTTTGACACGGCCACTGACCTCAATAAGATATAGAGTTTAAATCAGGGGTCTTCTCCAGAAAGCTGAGGAAGCAGAATCTTGTTATAAAACATCCCCTGTCAGAGCCATGAAGTCATTTGCAGGAGTCATGATAATTACACACCATTAATGCAGATTTTATTACTTTCTTTGCTATTGTCTTCACTGCCCATAATAACTCCTGCCAGAACACATTCTTTGACTAGAGCTGTTATTTTAGCCAGCAGAAAAGCATAGCCTCGTGCCTCATGAGAATCAATGCAGATGTTTGGCTATTGGGTAAGATATGTATTAATTCCCAAATGATCACTGTGGGTTTTGTCCTTGGTATTATTTCAAAACTGAGAATTATTAAACAATCTGCTGTTTTGAAGGAATTCTTTATGTGTGTGAAAACATAGACATCTGTCAAAACACAAGTTTTTACTGTTCCTGGAACAGTACATTGGCAATATGAGTATTTATGATCGCTATTTGGTGTAGGGGCTTTGCTTGCCTTGTGTGTGCAGGGAGAGTGTGAGAGAGCGGGGATGATGAAGTGGAGTAGGTTGCCATTCCAACCTTCTCACAACAGAGAATTAGTTACTCTGGTCTTTGTCACATTTTCCTACAGGTTAGCTTTTGAACTTCTTCAAGTACCCTGCAGACTAAAGTGGGTCTGGCAGTCTACTGTTATAGCCATTCACTGCTAGATCACGCAAAGCATTATCTAACCCTGCCGTCATCAGGAGAAAGTGCCGATTGCTAAATTACTGGTTACCGATCTTCTCCTCCTAGATCACATGTTATTGTTAATGCCTCTCTTCCCTCAGGTACCATTCACACTCTCATTAAAAACTTCTGTAATCACTACTCAAACTTTTGACCTCTATATCCTTGTAAACTACTGTGCTACTCCAATCTCTCTCCCCTCTCCAGAATTCTTGAATATGTTTTAGCTTCATTCATAGAATCATAGAGCACAGTCCCTTTGGCCAACCATGTCCCTGCTGACCTTCAATTACCTATCCCTTTACCATTTGGTCCATTGCCTTCTTAGCCTTGCCATTTGAAGTGTTCGTCCGGATACTCAGATGTTCTAAGAGTACCAGCTTCCAACATCCACTCAGAAGTGTATTCCAGATTCCAGTCACACTCTCGGTCAAAAAATTCTTCCTCAGATCCCTTTACCAATTACCCTTTACACTAATCCCATGTCCTCTACTTTTTGACATCTCTGTTATCGGGAAATGTTCCCTACTATATATCCTGTCGATGGCCCTCATAATCTTGAATACCTCAATCAGATTCCCCCTCAGCCTCTGTCACTCCAAAGAAAACAAACCTGGCCTATCCAATCTCACCTCATAAGTGAAATACTCCATTCCAGGCAGCAAATTTCCTCCGAACTCTCTCCAGTGCAAACGTCTGTCCTACAGTGTGGTGACCAGAACTGCATACAGTACTCCAACTGCGGCCTAACCAACTTTTTTTAAGCTGTACCATAATCTCCCTGCTGTCATATTCTATGCCCCAGTTAATGAATGCAAGTACCCTGTATGCCTTCTTCACCAACCTCATCTACCTCAGCTGCCACCTTCAGGATCCCAGACTTCTACACCAAGGTTTCTCTATTCCTTAATATTCCCTAGTGACCTATCATTGTGTATGTCCTACCCTTTTTAATCCTCCCAAATGGCATCATCTCACATTTATCAGGATTAAATTCAATCCATCATTACTCTGCCCATTTTACCAACTGAACACTATCTTCCTGTAACCTAAGACCACCCTCCTCACTGTCAACAACACCTATTCATGTCCACTTTTCCCAGATCTCCTTGTTTGAATCCCCCCAAATAGGCTTCTGCCCTCTCACATCATCAAATTAGGTCTGACTAAAGTGACAAAAGATTCTTTTCACATCACCCCTCTGTTTCTCTGTAATCCCTCTGCATAATATCTCCACTCACCCTATAGAAGGCTTTTGATCATCCCCAAATTAAAGTGCTTTCATCTGCAAAAGCCCAGGGCTCTGAAATTCCCAATCTCCATCAAGCTGCTTCTTAAAACTTTCCTTTCTTACATCCTCTTCTCTTCTCCTGTGAGGGGCTGGGACATGTGGTTATGCTAAAGACTCTATATAAGTACACATTCTGGCTGTGTTGTAACTGTTTGGTCTAGAGCTATAAAAATAGGGATATTCTCAGCAGGTTAGGGAGCAGCCATGGAGAGAGAAACAGAGTTGATGTTTCAGATTGGTGACCTGCATCAGAAATGGGAAAAGCTAGGGATAAATAAGATTTAAGACACAGAGAAAAGGAGGAGGGGAGGAGAAACCAGTTACAGCAGCCAAAGCAGCAGAGGGGAGGAGCTAGCTGTTTTTTTTAAAGTTGTGTGATTGGCTAAGTGTGTGGCAAGTCAGCCAATAAAAGGAAGGTAGAATAAAGTAGAGCAGCCAGTGTGAGAGTTGGCTATTGTGGGAGTGGGAGTGGGAGTGGGAGTGGGAGTGGGAGTGGGAGTGGGAGTGGGAGTGGGAGTGGGAGTGGGAGTGGGAGTGGGAGTGGGAGTGGGGGTGGGGGTGGGGGTGGGGGTGGGGGTGGGGGGGGGGGGGGGGGGTGGGGGGGGGGGTGGGGGTCACAAGTGAGTAGCAAGTAAGAACAGGTAAGGTTTTTTTTATAGTAGTTAAATAAAAAGATACCAAAATGTAACTAATTAAAGTAGGGATGCAGGATCAGGTGATGTGTTGTAGCTGCATGATGTGGGAGCTGGTGGACCCCATTGTGGTTCCTGGTGACCACATCTGCAGTAAGGGTTGGTTGCTCGAGGAACTCAGGCTCAAAGTTGATGACCTGGAATCTGAGCTTCAAACACTGTGATGCATCAGGGAGGGGGAGAGTTACCTGGGTGTTGTGTTTCAGGAGGCAGTCACACCCATTGGATTAACTATTTCAAATTTGGTCTATGGTCAGGGACGAGAGGGTGTGACTGTGAGTGAGGCAGGTAGGGAGATCCAAGAGGTAGAGCTGGAGGAGCCTCAGCCCTTGAGCTTGTTCAACAGGTCTGAGATTCTTGCTCCCTGTGTGGATGAGAGTGGGGGCTGTAGGAAGGATGAGCAACTAAACTGTGGTTCAGGGAGTCATTCAAGAGGGGGAAGAGAAGAGAAATGTATTTGTGACTGGGGATAGTATATTCAGGGGAATAGACACAATTCTCTGTTGCAAGGATCAGGAGTCCTGAAGGCTGTGTTGCCTGCCTGGTGTCTGGGTTTTGGACACCTCATCTGACCTGTGGAGGAATTTGGAATGGAAGGGGAAAGATTCAGTTGTTGTGGTCCATGTGGGTACCAATGACGTAGGTAGAACAAGGAAAGAGGTTCTGCTGAAGGAATTTGAGCAGCTAAGGACTAAACTAAAAAGCAGAACCAAAAAAGTAGTAATCTCTGGATTGCTACCTGGGCCACATGCAAATTGGCACAGGGTAAATAAGATTAGAGAGTTAAATGAGTAGCTCAAAGATTGGTGTGGGAGAAGCAGGTTTGAATTTGTGGGACATTGGTACCTGTATTAGGGAAGGAGGGAACTGTTCTGATGGGATGGGTGCCACTTGAATCACACTGGGACCAGGATCCTGGTGAATTGTGTAACTAGCCCTGCAGATGAGGCTTTAAACTAAATAGTAGGGGGGTGGGTTCAACAGATTAGAAAAGTATGGATAAAGTAAAAGGGAAGGAGAGTGCAGGAGAGGTTACTGAAGTCTCCAGAATAAAGAATAAGACAAAGTTTAGAAAGGGATAAGAATTTAACTTCAGGCAACTTCAAGGTAGAGTTAAGAAGCTGCAAAGGTAAAAAGACTGATGGGAATTGTATACAGACCTCCAAATAGTAGCCATGATGTCGGGTACAAATTACAACAGGAGATAGAAAAAAGGCATGTAAAAAGGGCAATGTTACAGTGGTCATGGGGGATTTCAACATGGAGTTAGATTGGGAAAATCAGGTCGGCACTGGATTCCAAGAGAAGGAATTTGTAGAATGCCTATGAGATGGCTTTTTAGAGCAGCTTGTGGTTGAGCCCACTAGGGAAAAGGCAGTTCTGTATTTGGTGTTGTGCAATGAACCAGATTTGATGAGGGAGCTTAAGGTAAAGGAACCCTTAGGAGGCAGTGATCATATGACAGAATTCACCCTGCAGTATGAGTGGGAGAAGCTAAAATTGGATGTATTGGTATTACAGTTGAGTAAAGGTAACTATAGAGGCATGAGAGAGGAGCTAGCCGGAGTTGATTGGAAGAGGACCCTAGCAGGGATGATGGTAGAGCAGCAATGGCAGGGGTTTCTGGGAGTAATTCAAGAGATGCAGGATCAGTTCATTCGGAAGAAGAAGCATTCTAAAGGGAGGATGAGGCAACTGTGGCTGACAAGGGAAGTCAAAGACAGCACAAAAGCAAAAGGGAGCATACAATAGTGCAAAAATTAGTGGGGAGCTAGAAGATTAGGAAACTTTTAAAAACAACAGAAGGCAACTAAAAAAGCAATAAGGGGAGAAAAGATAAAATGTGAAGGTAAGCTAGCCAAAAGTATAAGAGGATACCAAAAGTTTTTTCATATATAATATGAGTAAAAGAGGTAAGAGAGGACACTGAACTGTTGGAAAACTATGTTGGAGAGATGGTAACAGGGAGCAAAGAAACGGTAGACAAACTGAATAAGTATTTTGCGTCAGTCCTCACTGTGGAAGACACCAGCAATGTGCCAGAAATTTGAGAGTCGGGGCAGAAGTAAATGTGGTCGCTATTACTAAGGAGAAGATGCTTGGGAAGTTGGAAGGTCTGAAGGCAGATGTCACCTGGACTGGATGGACTACACCCCAGGGTTCTGGAAAAATGTAGCTGAAGGACATTGTGGAGGTATTAGTAGTGATCTTTCGAGAATCACTAGAGTCAGGAATGGTTCCAGAGGACTGGAAAATCGCAAATGTCACTCCACTCTTCCAGAAGGGAGGGAGACAAAAGACAGGAATTTGTTGGCCAGTTAGCCTGACTTCAGTGGTTGGTAAGATGTAGAGTCCAATAATAAGGATGAGGTTTTGCGGTACTTGGAAGCTCATGATAAAATAGACTGGCCAGCGTGGTTTCCTTAAGGGGAGAACTTGCCTGACAAATCTGTTGGAATTCTTTGGGGAAGTAACAGGCAGGATAGACAAAGGAGTCAGTGAATGTTGTTTACTTGGATTTTCAGAAGGCCTTTGACAAGGTGCCACACATGAGGTTGCTAAACAAGATAGGAGCCCATGGTATTACAGGAAATGTCCTAGCATGGATAGAAGATTGGCTCTCTGGCAGAAGGCAAAGAGTGGGAATAAAGGGGGCCTTTTCTAGTTGGCTGCCGGTGACTACTGGTGTTCTGCAGGGGTTGGTGTTGGGTCCGCTACTTTTAACATTATATGTTAATGATCTGGATGACAGAATTGAGGTCTTTGTGGCCAAGTTTGTGGATGATACAAAGATAGGTGGACGGCCAGGTAATGTTGAGGAAGCAGGGAGTCTGCAGAAGGACTTGGACAGGTTGGGAGAATGGGCAAAGAAGTGGCAGATGAAATACAGCGTAGGGAAGTGTACAGACTTCTATCTTTCTAGAAGGAACAAAGGCATAGACTATTTTCTAAATGGGGAGTGAATTCAGAAATCAGAGGTGCAAAGGGATTGGAAGGACTAGTGTAGGATTCCTTAAAGGTTAATTTGCAGGTCGAGTTGATAGTAAAGGAGGCAAATGCAATGTTAACATTCATTTCAAGAGGACTAGAAAATAAAAGCAAGGATGTAATGCTGAGGCTTTATAAGGCATTGGTCAGACCACATTTGAAGTATTGTGAGCAGTTTTGGGCCCCATATCCAAGGAAGAATGTGCTGGCATTGGAGAGGCTTCAGAGGAGGTTTACAAGAATGATCCTGGGAATGAGAAGGTTAATGTCTTAGGAGCATGTGATGGTTCTGGGCCTGTACTCGCTGGAGTTTAGAAGGATGAGGGGGGATCTCACTGAAACCTACCAAATATTGAAAGGCCTGGATAGAGTGGATGTAGAGAGGATGTTTCCAGTAGTGGGAGAGTCTAGGACCAGAGGGTGCAGCCTCAGAATAGAAGGACATCCCTTTAGAAAAGATGAGTTGGCATGTGAAGTACTTGTCAACACTAGAACAGTTCTGTTCATTACCTTGCACAGTGGTAATGAACAGAGGGTGGTGAATCTGTGGAATTCATTGCCACATTCGGCTGTGAAGGGCAAGTCATTGGGTGTATTTAAAGTGGAGGTTGATAGGTTCTTGATTAGTAAGGGTGTCAAAGGTTATGGGGAGAAGGCAGGAGAATGGGATTGAGGGGAAAAATAAATCCACCATGATCAAATGGCAGAGAAGACTCGAAGGGCCGAATAGCCTAATTCTGCTCCTATGTCTTAAATTTTTTTTTAAAAATAGGAAGATCTGTTTGATAGGGCAAAAGGCAGAAGTTAAATGAGAAAGGGAATGATCAAGCCCACTGAAAGGGGGTGGTAATGATGAGACAGGGAATGAAAACGGGTGGTAATGAAAGAAGGTGTAAATCAAAATATTAAAAAAACGGCAGATACTAGAAATCTAAAACAGAAAATGCTGGAAATACTCAGCAGGTCAAGTGGCATCTGTGGGAAGAGAAACACGCCCAACATTTTCTTCCCACAGATGTGGACTGACCTGCTGAGAGTTCCCAGCATTTTCTGTTTATGTGAAAGACATGTAACTGGGAATCATAATTTGAAGTTAACGGACAACATAAATACCAGAAAATCAGCAACTGCAAAATTATGTTGCTTGCTTACTTTGAAGTTGGCTAATTGAAAGTGTCAGGTGGAGATTCCATGTAGCTTAAAGCATCCTTGACAAATTTTTGAATAATCATTTTTTTTTAAAAAACTAAATGGACTGTCCTCCAATATACTGCTGTGTGAGGTAATGAACAGAACTGTTCTAGTGTGTTGACAAGTACTTCACATGCCAAGATCTTTAAGCAGATATTTTATGAAATAGTGCAAAATTGCATTTCATTCTGCCAGATTTACTAATGTAAAATGCAGTTAACATATTTCCAGTGATTGCTTATTTTTGCCTTTGGTGTCACTCCATTACACCAAAGAGAATGTAGCTTCCTGCAAAATGTCATTAATGTAATAAAGCTGTGGCTTTCCTGGGCTGATACAACAATAGTTCAAAGCATCAAGGCAAAAATTTGAGACACAAGAGATTGCAGATGCTGGAATCTGGAGCAAAAAACAAACTGCTAGAGGAACTTCCCTCAACTCCCCTAACTAATTTAAATCTATACTCCCTAGTTATTGTCCTTTCTGCTCAGGGACATGGGTTATTCCTATTCACCCTGTCTAGGATTCTCATAATCATATCAGTCAAATCTCTCATTCTTTGTTCTCTTCATAATTATAATTCTCCAGCCCTAGCAATATCCTTGAAAAATTCCTCTACACTTTCTCCAGTGTTATCACATCCTCCTTGTAATGTGATGACCATAGTTGTACTTAGCACTTTACCTGTGACCTAACTATGTTTTTTACAATTCTAACATGAACTCCATGCTCTCGTATTCCTATCTCGGCCAACAAAAGCAAGTAGCCCATATGGAGACATGAGACTGCAGATGTTGGAATCTGGAGCAACAAACAAACTGCTAGAGGAACTCAGCGGGTCAGGCAGATCTGTGGAGGGAAATGGGCAGTCAACATTTCATCAGGACAAAAACTTGATCTTGTTTTAGATGTTTTACAAATTTTCTGGGGTGATATCCTACTTGAAAGACATTTGACTGGAAGAGGTGGTCAGTTGATTTTCCATGTGTCAGTGATGGTCCCCTGGAATGAATATTAGGCCTCTGTGGGCAAATGAAGAGCCCAACACCTGTTTTAGGGCCCCAGAGGTAGCTGGCATCCTGTGAAGTAAAATGGGGTCACTTGATTTCACCTGGTAGAAAGGTGCTGAGGAACCAGCCACAATTGGTAGGAGCAGGCTAGCTACACTTCACCGCTGAGCCGTCTTCCTAAGCTTACCTGAGGCCTAATGCCTCAGGAGGGTTGACTGCAGTTCAGGTCATTGATTGGATGAGCTACCTGTGGTAGATCAGGAGGTTGCAGATCGGCACAGTGATGCAGCTAATAGAGCCACTGCCTCAGTGCCAGAGACTCTCATTCAATCCTGACCTCGGCTGCTGTCAGTGTGGAGCTTACACGTGCTCCCTTTGTGGATTTCCTCCAGGAGCTCTGGTTTCTTCCCACATCCCAAAGATGTGCACACTAGTAGGTTAATTGGTCACTGCAAATTGCCTCTAGTGTGTTGCTGAGCGGTGGAATCTGGGGGCAGTTGATGAGGATGTGGGGAGAACAAAAATTGAGCTTGATGCAGGATTAGTGTAAATGGGTGGTTGGTGCAGAATCAGTGGGCCAAAAGGCCTGTTTCCATGCTCTGTGTCCTTAAGTCACCCTGCTAAGTTAACTATGCTCCTTGGGTCTCTTGGTGTGGCCACACCATCACGTTCACACCTGACACAAGCTACCTACCAAGTGATTTACTTTGAAAATAAAATCCATTTTCTAAAGAAAAATGTACTTGCTGTTGAGATGCATACTTGCAGTTAGTGGTTTTCTTCCTGGGATAGCAGCTTTGCTGTACGAGGAGAAATTGAGTAGGTTGGTCTCTGTTCTCTAGAGTTTAGAAGAATGGGAAGAAACCTCACTGAAGCTGGCAAAATCTTTACAGGGCTCAACACAGTGGATACAGGGAGGATAATTCCCCACTGAAGAGCCTTGAGCCAGGGAGAGAGTCCTCATCATTACCGATAGGCTGTTTAGGACTGAACTGAAGAGAGATTTCCTCACCCAAGGGGTGGTGAATCATCTGGAATTCCCTACCTAGAGGGCTGTGGCGGTTTAGTCATTGAGTTCATTTTAAACGGACCTGTAGATTTGTGGATGTTAAAGAAAACAAGAGATTTGGTGATTGTGCAGGAAAAAAGCACTGAGGTAGAGATCAGCCATGTCCTCAATGAATGGTGAAGCAGGTTTGAAGGACCAGGTGGTTTACTGCTCTCCTATTTCTTCCATTCTCACATTCTAACAGTCTCAGCACATTGCAGTCACACACCATGCCCTGTTCTGCTAAAGCAAACACCTCATGTAATTCAAGACATCATAACTAAAATGTTTCTGCAATCCTGTCTGCAATAGTCATTCAGTCCCAACTGACCTTTGTTACAAATTCGCTGTGCCTTTTCATAAAATTCCTCTACCAAGCTGAATTTTCCCAGCAGGCTGTTAACTTCTGTGCTTGGTTCCACTGTTCATCAAAATCCCTCAAACTGAAGTTTATTGCTGGCAGTCTGGTTTGACTGTACCTGGTGCTGACTCCTGTTACAATAAATCACTTGTCTCAAGCTTGCAAATCAACTTTCAAAGTATTGTTGAATCTAACCCCAGTTTGAACTTGCACCTTGAGTCATATAAAGTCATGGGTCATAGAAAGATATAGCATGGAAATGGGTCCTTCAGCCCATCGAGTCCATGCTGACCATTAACCACCTATTTATGTACGCTAATCCTAATAAACCCATTTCTTATCCTCTCTACATCTTCATCAACCTCCCTCCAGATTCTACCCACTCACCTACACACTATGGGCAAATTACAGGAGGCAATTAACCCAATAATCCACATATCTTTGAGATGTGGGAGACACAAGGATACGAAATATAGGCTCCAGAGATCTGGTTTAGGGGATGGGTGGCACAATGGTGCAGCTAGTAGAGCTGCTGCCTAGCAGTTCTGGAGATCTGGGTTCAATCCTACCTCCGGTGCTGTCCGTGTGGAGTTTCTATGTTCTCCCTATCACTCACTCACTAATTATCTCAGTGTACCTTCCCCACTTTGACTCAAAACAAGTTAACCTATCCTGAATGTTTTAACATTACTTGGGATGGGCTTTTTTGAGTATGTGCTATATGTAAAAATAACTACCCTTTTTATTTTATCTGACCCGGCTACCCCCGGACCATGGCCCCCGCCACCGACCTCGACCCTGGCCACCCCCAGCTCTGACCTCGCCGGCCCCGGCTGAGACACCTCACACTGCCGCTGGGTCCTGCTGGGTCCTACTGCTCCTCTGCTTTCACTACCACACCCCACCCTTCCCTGGTCTCGCAAGCCTCCCCCCACCCCTCGACCCCCCACTTCATTCCTCTGAGCCCTCTACTTCCTCCCACCCCACCTTCCCTGACCCCTCTAACTCTCCTCTCTCCTCCGACGCCTCTACCCTCCCCTGACCCCAGCTCCAACCCCTGCCACATCTTCACTATCCCCTCCGACCTTCCCCTCTCTGAGGCTGAACGTGCTCAGCAGGGGCCTTACCTTTGGCCCCCTGCTCCGACACCTTAACGAGTTCCGTGCCCGCCATGACGCCGAGCTCTTCTTCCACTGGTTCATTTCCCTCTGTGGATGCTGCCTGACCTGCTGAGTTCCTCCAGCACTTTTTGTGTATTGCTCCAGAATCCAGCATCTTCTTTCTTGTGTATTCAGTATTTCTTGTGTACCCTTTTATTAGTTTCATTGAAAAAATACACGCAGCTTGCTTCTGCACTGTATGACTCTGAGTGGCGTCTTCTATGGAGACACAAGAGACTACAGATGCTGGAATCTGGAGCAAAAAACAAACTGCTGGTGGAAATCCACACAAAGTGCTGGAACAGCAGGTCAGGCAGCATCTACGGAGGGAAATAAACAGTCGATGTTTCGGGTTGAGACCCTTCAGGAGGAACTCAGTGGGTCAGGCAGCATCTGTGGAGGGAAATAAACAGTCAATGTTTTTTTTGCTGAACAATCTTCAATGACTACTGGAAAGAACAGAAAGAGGCTCAGTTTAATAGACCATCTGAATGACAACACCTCTGCCAATGCAATATTCCTTCAGCACTGCACTAGAGTGTCACCTTAGAACTTGAACCTGGAATTTTTGGCAAAGAAGCAAGAATGAAATACTGAAACGCACCTCAAAGATCTCTCATTTCAGAGAAAGTACAAGTGAAAATGGAGAGATGGTCAAAAGAGTAGTGGCCTTTTCTGCCAGATAGCTTGCTCTATTTACTTCTGTTCCACTTTGCAAAACTTGCATTGGGTCTGTAAGTACATGATTTTATTAAGGATCATCTTCTAAGGCATCAGGGATGACTTGGTTTCACTCCAGCTCTTGGAAGTCTGACGTCAGGCATATCCATGGATCACTTTGCGAGCACCTGCACTCTGTCTGTCAGGGCCGTCTGGAGCTCCCGGTTTGCCAGCCATTTTAATTCTGCTCCCCGTTCCCACACCGACGTGTCTGTCCTCTGTCTCCTCCACTGCCAGGGTGAGGCAAAACGCAAACTAGAGGAAAAGTGCCTTGTATTCCACCTGAGTAGTCTACAACCTGGTGGCATGAAAACAGAATTCTCCAACTTCTGGTAAACTGTCACCCTGTGGCTGCCCCCCCCACCCCCCTCCACCTCCCCGTCCCTCTTCTCTCTCCTCCTGATCTACCCAGTTCTTCCCGCACTCACCCCAGCCCCCTTCACCCTGTTGCATTCCCTCCTCCACCCACCCATCTGCCCATCACCCACACTCCTCCCACTGGTTCCTCTCTCCCACTGTTCCCATCTGCTCTTCCCACTTCCATCCTGTGATTTCATGCTCCACCTTCCCTCCCTATCCAATTCCATCATCTTCAGCCCTTTACCTCCACCTGTCATTGTTCCATCCTCTGTTGCTACTTAAACTCTCCCCTCCTCCATCTGCCTATCACCCCCTCCTCACCTGGATCTACCTATCACTTGCTAGTTCTTGCTCCACCCCTCCCTCCACCTTTTGATACTGGCTATCTCCCCTTTATCTTTCAGCCCAGGTGAAGGGTCTCAACCCAAAATGTCTACTGTCCATTTCCCTCCACAGATGGTGCCTGACCCCCTGAGTTCCTCCAGCACCTTGTGTGTTGCTCCAGATTCCAGCATCTACAGTCTCTTGTGTCTCCCTATCCATAATCAGAGCTGGCGGGATGTGGTTAGAGCCTCGATGCTGGAGATGTTGGCCTGGGAGAGGATGTTGACATTGGTTCATTTATCCTGCCAGTGCATTGGGAGACAGTGACGGTGGGACCTGTTCTGTGCTTTAAGGTGCCTGTTGTAGGTAAACATGGATCTGAAGTGTAAAGGAAAGGTGGGTATCAATGTTGTTCGTTATACTTTAAGCAAGATGCTATAGTTTAGGTCTTGATCTTCAAACAGATTTTTTATTTGTGGGGCAAAGGACGGGTTGGCACATGGGAGATGGTGGTGGATTCCACCATAGAAAGCATCCTGTCTGGATGCATCACCGCTTGGTACGGCAACTGCCTTGCCCATGACCGCAAGAAACTGCAGAGGGTTGTGGACACAGATCAGCACATTACGGAAACCAGCCCCCCTCCATGGCTTCTGTCTACACTTCTCACTGCCTCGGTGAAGCAGCCAGCATAATCAAAGCCCCCACCCACCCTGGACATTCTCTCTTCTCCCCCCTCCCATTGGGCAGAAGATACAAAAGCCTGAAAGCACGTACCACCAGGCTCAAGGACAGCTTCTATCCTGCTGCTATGAGACTTGAATGGTCCCCTGATACAATAAGATGGACTCTTGGCCTCACAATCTACCTCGTTATGGCCTTGTGCCTTATTGTCTGCCTGCACTGCACTTTCTCTGTAACTGTAACACTTTATTCTGCATTCTGTTATTGTTTTCCTTTGTACTACCTCAATGTACTGTTGTAATGAAATGATCTGTATGGATAGCATGCAAAACAAAGTTTTCACAGGACCTCGGTACATGTGACAATAATAAGCCAATTTACCAATTCCTTTATTGTTGTCTGAGAGGCAGCTTCTGAGATATGGAAAGTTCTTGGTGTTTTTCAGGGTCACTTTGTGGACCTTTGCTGTCAGACGGTGGTGTGATGCAATGAGGACAGTTTGGAAGAAGATTTGATTTTATTTTGTACAGGAGCCTGTTTTCTGACACAATTCAGTGATGACTTAGAGAACAGCCTTGTGAGTAACTGTGTATTAATGATGTTAGAACATAGAACAGTACAGCACAGAACAGGCCCTTCAGCCCACAATGTTGTGCCAACATAGCTAATCCCTCCTACCTGCAGAATGCCCCTATCCCTCCATTTTCCTCTCATTCATGTGCTCGATTCATGGTCCCACATTAACTCTCTCTGTATCTTCCTGTCATCAGCAGTGTGGGTTTTCCCAATTCCCTGTCAAATAGTTTGTGTGATTTTGAGCTGAACATGAGGGAATGAGAGTTGATGTGTTTTTTTTATGTATTCATCAAAGATTTGACACAAGAATTGTAATAGGAAACTTAAAAGCTGCTGTGCTGTGACCTTAAATGATTAATTAGCTCATCAAATGGTCCCAGGAGTCAGGGTCCATAAATGTTCATCAGGGCTGTTTGGCTGCAATGGGTTCCATTTGGTTCCAGTTTGGCACGGATGTACAAGCGCACTTTTGGTATATTTAATGCCTTATGGGAGGAGAGTTAGTGGATACAACACTATCCTGCCAAAGATATAGAGAGCAGGTAGATCACAGTATCAAACATTGATTTAATCCCAGCACTGTCAACAATGCAGCTCGCGGCACAGAAGAGGAAACACTGAGCAGTAGGAAGAATCCCCCTACCTAAAGGAAACATGCAGGGATTACCAAGTACTTGCAGGTTAGTTGCTAATTAAGTTCTACAGAGTGTTCTTTCAAGTTAGCTGGTGTTTACTGCCTCTAGCCACCTTCTGTGCTGGTAATGTCTACAGAAGATGATAGAGAGAAAGAGAATGGATCATGCTGAACAAGGCAAACTGGTAGCCCTGGAGAGATAAGGAGGGTGTATTTTCCAAGGCTTTTCAGGGTGCAGTTTTCCCACATTCATTGCTGACAAAGATTAATGGATTCTGCAGTTCCGTAAGAACATCCACACAGAGGAGCCGTGTAATCTGGCCACAGAAGCCCTTTGCCATCAAATTCTATGTGTCAATTTCTTCTCAGGCTGGCTATATTTGCAACACCTCGCAGTTTGCATTAATGCAAGTCTAGTCTTCCTAATGCAATATGTTGTTGCATTAGGAAGACTAGACTTGCATTATATTCTTAGACAGGTGATAATGTATCTTTATCTCTTGCCAGAGAACAGCAGACAGAGAGAGCAGGTGGCTTCACCAGATATCCTATGCAGGATACCATTCACTGCACTCACAATTGAGATGTACCACAATGGGAAGAGATTTCAGCCCTTAAAATATCGATCCAGGTGTTGTCAATGCCTGCTCCTTTGGCAGCCTATGTGACACCTTTGTTTTGTGGCAGTCCACAGTGCCATCTGTTTTGGGGCCCCCTCAACTAAACAAAAGGGCATTCTGCCAACCCCATGACTCTTCAATACAATATCTACACATGCAAGAACTGCATGCTTGTAACAATACCACACTCCGCTGCAATGTGACAGACAGTTGGCTTCCTCAAGAAAAATATCTACCATGTGCCTACACCGCACTGTAACACGCAGGGACGTAAGAAGCTTCAGAGAGTAGTGGACAGCCCAATGCATCATGGGCACATCCTTCCCCACCATCAGTAGTACCTACATGAGGCGCTGCCTCAAGAAGGCAACATCTATCATCAAAGTTTCCCACCATCCGGGCCATGCCATCTTCTCGCAGCTACCATTGGGCAGGGGGTACAGAAGCCTGAAGTCCCACACCACCAGGTTCAAAAACAGCTACCTTCCTTCAACCATTCAATTCTTGAACCAATCGGAACAACCCTAATCACTACCTCAGTATAGCGACACTATGACCACATTGCACTACAGTGGACTTTATTTTGTTCTAATTGTGTTCTTTCTTGTAAAACTTGTGTATAATTTAAGTTTAATTTATGTTTTCCTTGTGAATGTTGTGTCTCTGCTGCTATGTTAACACAGGCAGTGGTTCCAGCATGGCTGGGGGTATGCTACAGCAAAGAAGGCTGCAGATGAGCTGCAGCATCTCTGGGCCGAGAAGGCCCAGCTTTAAACTGCTCCACATTTTCATGGCTAGGAGATTGACAGGGCAAAAGTCAGGTGGCAGGATCACAAAACACTGACACTCTGAGAATGTATTGTGAAGTTTTTTTTTAAAGTGGCAAGACCTCCAGAGAAACTTGCATCCTTGCATTGGCCTGTCCAAAGATGGAAGTTGCCTACCTTGATCGGAAACCAACAATTTCTTTTGTTCTGATGGCTGGCTTTGTAATTCAGCTGAGCAAGCATCTAAAATGTACGGAAACTAAGGAGAGCCTGGAGTATTGGGGATGCTCCCTCAGACCGTGAGAGTTAGTCACTGGTCTCTGGCCCAGGGCTGAAGAAACAATTGGTCTTTTGTGATTGCTCTAATATTTCATTTAAGGGGTTCTCCAGTTCAAAGGAGCTCATTCACTGGACAGAGCAACTGCTCTGCACTCTCCCTCATTTTACTCTCACTCTGAGGTTAAATTCCTTCAAGAGAGACAACGCTTGTGCACTTAGTGTCTCCTGCCAGCTTTTTCTTTCTCTCTCAGTTTGATGAACTTTGATGGTACTGTATCCACAATTATGGAAGCTACTTTCATGGATCATACATTTGGAGTGCAGTAAGTATATTGTAATCATCTCTTTGAGTGTCACTATTTAGTGAGATTCATGCCTGCCATTGCACATATCCACCAGCAGATGGAGTTTGATAAGATTCAGAAGCTGCTTCCACTATCACTGAAGTAATGCATTTTCAACTTCAATTTCCAAACTGTGAAAGATTTGCTTCCTACTGAAAGGCCAACTGGATTCTCAAAACTGAAGGTTCTAAATGGATTAAGCTGCTGCTTTGTAGTTAATTTTGATTGAAATGGCATTTGGTAATTTTGCAACTTTACATGAACAAAATCATTACGTAATGAAAAAAACAAAACTTCGGAACTGAGAAGGTTACAATTAATCGTTTCTGTATGTTATATTCTGAAAGCTATTTTCTTTCCTCTCTGCGCTGCATAAAGTCACTTGGTTCAACAGAGGGTGCTGTGACTGGGATTTTAAGCTGGTGTGGAACTTCACAACCACTTCTTGCCTCACCCTGGGAGCAATGGCAGTGTCACGGATATTTGTGGTTCAACTGTAAAGATCAATTCCATAAATCAGAACTGCACTGAGAGGTTGGAAATTCAATAATTATGGGGTGAGAAAGTTGGTGTTTATTGTCCCTCTCTAGTTGCCCCTGAACTGAGGCATTTAATAGCCAACTACATTTTGTTTGGAGTCGCATATAAGCCAAGTTGGGTAAGCACAGTTGCCGTTACTGAAACTATTTGTTTTAATCTGTTGATTTATTTAATTGCTTAAGTTCAAGTTTCCCAGCTACCATGGTGGAATTCAAACTCGTGTCTCTGGATCATTGTCTGAGAACTGTGACTGCGAGTCCAGCAACTTACCTTGATGCACTCACAACGGGTTACTGAGGCAAAAAAAGAGTATATGATGGAAAAGCATTATTCCTAAGTAACTGAAAGAAAACTTGGTGACCAATATCTCAGAGCGAATTAAAATAAATACCAAGCGACATTGTATTTCCGAACTTGGTTCCAACAGTTCATAGGATCACATCAATAGAGTAGAGGTGCATCTGTCATCATCTCAACACATTATACAAATTGAGTGGAAAAATAGTTTTATTTGTTAATACAATCTGAAGAGAAGGAACTGATATTCCTGCAAATATAAATAACTACAATAAATAACTAGATAAATATTTCAGGACCTGGTGTAATGGTTAGTTACATGATGGTACATGTGGTCAACTTTGTCTTCAAACATGAAAACATGGTATGATTGCTCTGAAACCAAGAAATGCCCATACAGAAGAAGTCTTTCTTCCACACAATCAGCCATTAATTAACACTTTCTGGGGGAAGTCACTGAACAACAGATGAGATATTATGACCTAACATAGGGCTCTCCTTAACATGGATTATGAATCTATTAATACCTTTTCACCTCTGTCTATAAATTCCTTCCAGACCAATGGAATTAAACTCTGGGCTAGAAAATCATCTTTTATTGTAAGCACTAAAGAGCGCAGAAACATTGATTTCCTGTTGTAATGCCCACTTCATACCCATTTTCCACGATGACAGAAACCAGTACTCAAGCACCCATTTAGAGATAATGGCCAAAGATGAATTTTATTGAAAATTCTTTAGGCTTAAGATAAATCCATCTGATATCAATTTTTGTAGGGTCATCCACTTCATGGAATTTCTTGATTAACGTGATCCATAACAAAAAAAAAGCTTTTAAAATGCATTAACACAACAATAGGACACAGATAAGCAGTGAAAGTCATTTTTTCAAAATGGAATTGGTGTATTCAGCAAAATATCCAAGATCTCTTTTAATAGCATCATAAGTTATAAGTGAACAAGTAAATCAGAATAAAGCAAATAAATTATCTTTGACAGATTCTTGCTGTGGTGAGACAAATGTTCTGATGATAGCAGATTGCATTCTCCGATAAAGTCTCATATCCAGTTCTTCTCAGCAGATTTTCCATCTTCTAACTTAGTTGGGTTTTTATGCTTCATCTTGGGCCACAATACAACTGGACTGGAATGCTGGACTGGTGTTTTCTGGGACAGACTTATATATGAAAACAAAGCATTTTGACTAACAAAATTAAGGGATTTTTTTTCACTAACGCCCATGACAGCTGATATTAGACTGAGTAAAGAATGCCCTTTGCGAGATTTCCCACCCCATTGATCTGAAAGAAGCATTCAATGTAGGATGCAGCCCCAGCTACCTCATCCCCTGCTTCCCAAAGCATCCTGGGTTAGATCTCATCTGGCCCTGGGGATTTATCCACCCTTATGCAAACCAAGACATTTGATACCTCCACCTTCTTAATACTGGTGTGCTCCAGACTACCAACCTACCTCTGAACTCATGATCTTCCATGTCCTTTTCCTTGGTGAATATGTTTAGGATCTCACTGACAGCCCCTTTCCTTTTCACGCAAGGCCCCTTCACACACTGGGCCTCATTACTGAAGACAGCGTCAATTGAAGAGCACAACTCAAAGTTATGGAACGTGAGCAAGTGACGTGCAGACGTTTCTTGTAGGTCAGTGGTGAGTGCCAGCAAAATCTGTAAAAATGGCAAATTTCAATCCACCTTTGGTTCATAAATTGCCGGTATCAGGCTTGGTTCCCAGATTGTCCATCAGACTCTTGGTTCATGAGTTGTGGTCAGGACTCATGAACCAAATGTGGGAAAGACAACTGCTGGAGTGGAAGTCCACAAATAGATTTTACAGCATGAAGAAAAGACCATTTGGTCCAACCAACCCATTTTGTATTTCACCTCCATACTGGAAGATTGTTCTAAACACATCTACACATAGTATTTACATTTTCTACATTCTCACAACTCTTTGTATGAAAATGTTTCTCCTCTTCTTTCTTCTAAATTTATTAAATTCCATTTTTATATATGGTTAATTAATTCATCCAGTAGTTATTACAGTTCCTCTGGGAAGTTATCATCTGAACTGGTTGATAAAAAAAGTTTGATGACCATCATTATTTCTAGAGCATAAAATCAGCAATAAGTCACAGCCAATTCCTCGATGAGGTGTTAAGATGAGAAGTTAAAGATTTGCCTGGAACCTTGAAGTCTATTGTCAGTGTATTAATCCAATTTTTTGACAGACTAAAAGAAAGTTTGTCTCAGTGAACTGAGGGAGTACTTTCATTATATTGAGAAAACCATCACCTCCTCAAGGACAAGCTACAAGTCCAATAAATCAATGCTGCCTGACCTACTGAGTATTCCTAACATTTTTTGTATACAGTATGATCAATAAATTTTTGACCTTGTAATGACATCTATCAGAATCAGACTTATTATCACTGACTTATCTGATGTGAAATTTGTTGTTTTGCAGCAGCAGTACAGAGCAAAGATATAAAATTACTATAAATTACAAAAATAAATAAATAGTGCAAAAAAAAAGGAATAATGAGGTTGGGTTCATGGACTGTTTAGAAATCTGATGACAAAGGGGAAGAAGCTGTTCCTAAATCATTGAGTGTGAGCCCTCAGACACAAAGACCCCACCCATTCCAGACATTCTCTCTTCTCCCCTCTCCCCTCTCCCCTCTCCCACTGGGCAGAAGATACAAAAGCCTGAAAGCACGTACCACCAGGCTCAAGGACAGCTTCTATTCTGCTGTTATAAGGCTATTGAACGGTTCCCTAGTATGATAAAATGGACTCTTGACTTCACAATCTACCTCGTTATGACCTTTCACTTTATTGTCTACTTGCACTGCACTTTCTCTGTAGCTGTGACACTTAATTCTGCATTCTGTATTGTTTTACCTTGTACTACCTCAATGCACTGTGTAATGAATCAATCTGTATGAACATTTTGCAAGACAAGTTTTTCACTGTATCTTGGTACAAGTGACAATAATAAACCAATTACTATTCCAATTCCTGTACCTCGTCCCTGATGGTAGCAATGAGAAGAGGGCATGTCCCAGATGGTGAGGGTCCTTAGTGATGGATGCCACCTTCTTGAGGCACCATCTCTTGAAGATATCCTCTATGGTGGGAGGGTTGTGCCATGATGGAGCTGGCTGAGTCTATAACTCTCTGCAGCCTCTTGCAATCCTGTGCATTGGAGCCTCCAGACCAGCCTATGATGCAACCAGTCAGAATGTTCACCGTATATCTATAAATTTGCAAGAGTCTTTGGTGACATACTCCTCAAGCTCCCAATGAAGTAGAGCCACTAGAGTGCCTTCTTCATGACTGCATCAACGTGTTGGGCCCAGGATAGATCCTCTGAGATGTTAATCCTCTGAAACTTGAAGCTGCTCACCCTTTCCACCGCTGACCCCTCAATGAGGACTGGTGTGTGTCCTCCCGACTTCCCCTTCCTGAAGTCCACAATCAGTTCCTTGGTCTTGCTGACATTGAGTGTGAGGTTGTTGTTATAGCCTATATGCTGCGAATGAATAAATTGAAAGAAGCAGAGTGCACTGCTGCTCATAGAGATTCTGTAAACTAACATTCATTGACTGAGAGAAAGTTCCCCATGATTGCGCCTAATTAGTAAACTCAGTAATGCATTTTAAATATGTTATATTTATCTTGGTTTGAACAAATATCTAGGGGTAACTTCCAGTCCTGCTTTTTTAGTTAACTGCGTGAGTATCTGGACTAGGGCCCTTACGGTCCTTTAATATGGGTTGATCAAGGGTTGAATCAAGAACAAACCTGACCAAGAATGGTTTTTTTGTTATTTTTCATCTTCTAATGAATGTTCTTGGATCTTGTGTTTTTCATTTATCAAATTTGTTTCATTTTACCATGTATTTTTTTAAATTAAGTTTGTTTGTCGCCTGGTGAGATTCTAAAATTCTGCAAATATGGCAGACCCCATGAATTCTGTGACCTCTTTAACTTTCTTTTGTCTCAGATGCCCAAATATAGCTCATATTGAATTGGTTCTCATCTCCAACCAATTAGATTGGAAGTACAGAATCTCATTGATTAGATGTGAACTTAACCATGTTTTAAAAAATATCCAATTTGTATTTTATGTTATTAACTTTTCTGCAGCAACGTCCCCTCTATAAGTGGTAAATTACCTTTCTCATTTTTACTCAAACTTTCAGGATGTTAAACTTTGCTCAAAGGCTTTGGCACCTTGTTAAGAAAAGTCATATTTACTGAAGGATAAAGCCTATCTTAGAAGACAATGAATTTATCATGCTTGGCCCTGAGATGAGAGAGCAAATTATGCAGCTAAATAACATTGTCAAAAATAAAGTGATAATCAGTTACCAAATGAAATGGTTCAGTGACTACAAGCTCAAAATCTCACTGGATTGTGATTAGATTTGGGTACTGGAAAGCCTATAGCAGTTCAAGAGGGTAGGTTTACCCTGAACCTCTCAAAGGCAATTAAGGTTGGGCAATAATGAAACATAGAACAGTACAGCACAGGAACAGGCCCTTCGGCCCTCATTGTCTGTGCTGACCATGATGCCAAATTAAACTGATCCCATCTGCCTGAAAATGGAGAAATATATCCCTCCATTCCCTGCCTGGCCATGTGCCTGTCTAAATGCCTCTCAAATGTCACTATTGTGTCTGCTTCCACCACTTCCCCTGACAGCACGTTCCAGGCACCTTCCACTCTCTGTGTAAAAGAACTTGCCGCACAAATCTCCTTTAAACTTTCCCCCTCTCACCTTCAAGCTATTCCCTCTAGTATTTGACATTTCCACCCTGGGAGAAAAGCTCTGACTATCCGTTTGGTTCTGGCCTGGCAGCAATGTCCATTTCCCAAACATGAATAAATCTTAAAAAAATATTTGAAAAGGGGACTTCTGGTGTGTTGCCTGACCACCTGACCCAAACACATTTTTGTTTAGAAATACAATTATAAAATTATGCAGTTTATGTACCATGTGATTATGAATTTGAATAAATGTTGCTGAGTATTAATGTTATTACTTTGGATTTACCTTTGCTAGGTCTTCACATCACTAAACCAGCAATGTTTAGTTACAAGGTTATGCAACCAATACGACTGTCTTCCCTTTTTCTGTCTTACTAAATTTGAAACTGCAAGTAAAATCCCCCACACCAGGATAAACCACAAAACTTCCTTTCTGCTTTTAAAATAGTTCTGCTTTATTAGATGCAGATCTGAATCACTGTTTCTTACACAACCAAAAACTGCATTCTTGCTTTGTTTTAGTTAGATAGTAACACCAAAACTGCCAAAGGCAAATTCTGCTTAAATGTAGTGCTCAACAACTCATTGGTGAGATTCTAACTTCATGTGGACATTGGGCAGCAAGGGAGGGTCTTTGTGGATTGTAGGATGCAAGAGGGTAAGAGTGTATGGCTCAGCACATCCACTCAGACTTTGAGATCTTCAACCTCATAATGCAAGAAGAGTATGCCTAGCTAAGAAAGACTATGCCATTTCCTGGCGCAAGACTTGGAAACAAAGAGCAGTGAGTAGAAGTGAAGAAAGCATTAAACTTTTTTTATTCATTTTTGGTATTGGGCGTCATTGGCAAGGACCAGCATTGTAGGTAGCCATCCAGCACTTAAATCACTAAGGCCAAGAAAGATAAGGACCAAGGGCGAATAAATAGGATTACTATAGATCGGTACTTGATGGTCGGCATAGACATAATGGACAGAAGAACCTGTTTCTGTGCCGTATGACTCTATGGCTATGAATACAATATGTAAGGTCGATCATAGACTGGCTTTATTGGAAACATTGGTGGTTAGAAAAGGGATCAAAATGTTTGTCAGGTGACTAACATCAAAGGGTGAGGACAAGAGTGAAGATATTCATAATGAGGCCACACACAAATGCAAGTAGATGTTGGCAGAAAAAGGGTCAAATACTTATGTGATGTTGGCAGACTTACTTGGTTGTGCTGTTTAACAAAATAATGGAGAATTTACAAAATCATTTCAACCCAGTGCCAACAGAGATTGCAGAAAGTTTGAAACATAACCGGAGGTCGGGTGAGATGATTAGCCTCCACTTAGTTGCTCGGAAAGATCTGTCATGACTTTGATATTGGTGTATTTCTGGATCACACACTCTGAGACATGATGTGTATGGACAATTGGATGAACATTACCAGTACAACTTGCTTAACATTTCAGGTATAAAAGATCTATGGAAATGCCCTCCAAAAATGCAAAGTAATTTCAGCCAGTACAGAACATTAGTGCAAACATGGTACACTGTCCAATAGCAGCATCAATGGTGGGGCTCTGACAGAGCCTCAGTCGTATGTGTATGAACAGAGCAAACACAGAATTGGCTGGAAGTTCTGTTACTGTTGCGATGGGCATCATTCAGCACGAGTTTGAAGGTTTAGAGCATTTCAACGGAGTGTTGAAAAAGGAATGGCCAGCTAAGCAGTGGCAGTAATGTAGTCTCCCAACAGATTGGAAATGACTGCTGTAATAAAACACAGAAGGGGGGATTAAATAACAGTGAGGAGTGCACTTTAAATACCATATATACCACTGGTGGTGATGAAAAGAAAAATAGCAATCCCAAAATGGAAGATTTATAACAAGAATATCAATATAAATATTGACACAGCTGTAGACTGCTCCAGAAATTTAGGAAGGTGTCATTAGCCATTTTTTGACCCAAGCTGAGAATGTAGTCCAGTGAGATTTTGGGAATATCAGGACAAATGGAATGTTCAGTGTTTTATAATGGGGTAATTCCTCGTGAATATAGAACATTGCATATTATGTCAATAAACCAACTCTGCTTGGAAGAGATTGGTTGAAAGAGTTGCGAATGAATTGGAAAATTGGAACAATATAAAGAGATGTTTGAGGAGTCATACACCGGCATCAAAAGACAGAAAGCTCATAAGCATAGAGTGCAAGCTGATCTACACTAAACCCAGTCCAGTACCTTATGCACTGAAAATTTAGACAGAAAAAGAGGTAAACAAACTTATACCCAAGGCTCTGCAGAGCTTTTTCAAATGATCTTTACTGCAATAGCCCATTACATCCGGTACTATTCAATATTTATATACAAGCTAGCAGTAGCAAAAGCCTGAACCAAACTGTATCTGTACAACACCTACGCCCAGCTTAATGTTGACAGAGAAAATCAAGAATACCTTGGAAAAAGAACACCCAGAAGGGATTGTACTCAATATCAAGTAAAATTCAGATAAAGTTGTTACCGGAAACATGACAAGCAACAATGAATAAAATGCTGCAAGGACTCCAGCACTGATGAGCAATCAGGATTGCATTCTAATTGCAGCAGTCACAGAGGAAGAAAGCCTTCAGGACTTGAGGAAGTGTTTAGGAGACTAGATCAACCTAATGTTAAGCTTGGAAAAAAAGCAAATGTGCTTTCACGCAAAAGGAAGCAATTTACTTAGGTTTCAGATAATATGAAAATGGGATGTAGCTAGTTAAAAAGAACATTAAGACTATTGCCACAGCCGGAAAACCTGAATACTCTACCAAGCTGCGGACATTCCTAGGGATGATCCTGTACCTCACTAGATTTTTATCAGACCTTGCCGCAGTGTTGGCACCATTTCACCAATGACTAATGAAGGATGGGCCATGATCCTGAAGTGAAGACCAGGAAAAAGAATGTGATCGGTCAACAAAACCTCAAAAAGCAAGACATTTTTGGTGTAGTAGGACACCAACCAAGTGCTAAAACTTACGATTCTTTCAACTATAGATGTGGGGCAATGATTAGTCATGTCATGCACAGTGGCTATGAGAAGCCCATTGCTTATGTGTTATGCACAATGATCAAAAGTCAAAAAAATTACACTCAAATGTCCCTTGAGTCCCAGATGTCGCCGGGACTCAAGGGACTGTGTTGTGGAAAGAGACTGAGTAGATTGGGACTTTTTTCACTGGAGTGTAGGAGAATGAGGGGTGATCTTACAGAGGTGTATAAAATCATGTTGGCACAGATAGGGTGAATGCACACGGTCTTTTTCCCAGGGTTGGGGAATCAAGAACTAGAAGGCATAGGTTTAAGGTGAGAGGAAAGAGATTTAATAGGAACCTGAGGAGCAACTTTTTCACCCAGAGGGTGGTCAGTATATGGAATGAGCTGCCAGAGGAAGTGGTTGAGGCAAGTACATTAACAACATTTAAAAGGTACTTGGACGGGTACATGGATTGGAAAGGTTTAGAGGGATATGGGCCAAATGTGGGCAAATGGGACTAGTTTAGATGGGAATCTTGGTTGTCATGGATCAGTTGGGCCAAGGAGGCCGTTTTCAGATGACTCAATCACTAAATAGTTGGTGATTATATTTGGAGTTTCAAAGTTTCATGAATATTTGCTGGGAAGACTATTCACAGTAATAATTCAAACTACTGTTGACCATTTAGCAACCAAAGTCTGCTTTTCCCACAGTGGTGGTTTCAGTGATGTGTCAACACATTCATGACATTGCTACAGAGCATCCAAGCAAATGCTATAGCAATGCGTTGTCATGACTAGTCTAGGAGGAAGCCACAATGAATAGTCAAAATAAAATGTATACTCTATAAGCAGTAGAAGATGCTTTTCTTGTCACAGCAGTAAATATACTTAGACCTATACAGAAAGATAATGTTTGGAAGTAAGTGCAAGAATGCACATTAAGTGGATGGACAGATTCAGACACAATGAAGATATTGATAAGATAAGATATCTTTATTAGCCACATGTACATCGAAACACAGTGAAATACATCTTTTTGCGTAGTGTTCTGGTGGCAGCCTGCAAGTGTCGCCATGCTTCCGGTGCCAACATAGCATGCCCACAACTTCCTAACCCGTATGTCTTTGGAATGTGGGAGGAAACCAGAGCACCCAAAGGAAATCCACGCAGACATGGGGAGAACGTACAGACTCCTTATAGACGTGTCCTGGTGCATGAACAAGGGTTCTCTGTTTAAAAATTGAGTGCCAAGCATTTAAGACAGGGATGATATTTTTTTTCCTCTGAGGGTCACAAGTCTTTGGAAATCTTCCTCAAAGGGCAGTGGAAACTGAGTCCTGCCCTTTCTCATTGAAGACACTATGCATTGTCCATCAACCAGGTTGTGTAAAGTGGGAGGACAGGGTAGTGAAAGCAAAGGAAACACAAATCAAGATTACACCAACAACCAAATATACAAATTAAAAGCAGGAGTAAGCCACTTCACCCCTCAAGTCTGCTCCACCATTTAATAAGATCAAGGCCGATCTGAATGTAACTTCAACTCTGCATTACTGTCTACTCATGGCTACCTTTCACCAGTTTGCTTAGAATCTATCTCTCATTTCTTCCAATGCCCTTTGAGGATGAGTTCCAAAGACTCATGACCCTTCTGATATAAAAAAAATCACCTCATCTCTATTTTAAGTGGACAACACCCAATTTTTAAACAGAGAACCCTTGTTCTTGCAGTACGACAACCTAATGTCTCTGCCACTCAGAGTTCTGTAATTTCTCACCACTTAGATAATATGCTTTTTTTTATTTTTCTGCCAAGATGGACTATTTCACATTTTCCCATATTGTACTGCCTTTGCTAGATCTTTGACAACTCACTTAACCAATCGATATTCCTATTTACGCCCTCTTCACAACTTATTTTCCTACCTATCTTTCTGTCATCAGCAAATTTAGCAACCATACTTCTGATTACTTCATCAATGTAATTTATATAAATTGAAGATTGCTGAGACTCCAGCACCAATACCAGTCCCTGTAGGATGCTGCTGGTTACAAATTGCTAACCACAAAAAGACCCGTTCTATTCTCCATTTCCTGTTGGTCAGCCAATCTTCTAAACGTGCCAATACGTTACCACCTACACCATGAGTTTTAATTTTCTGCAATAATCTTTGATGTGGCTCCTTATCAAATGCCTTCTGCAAATCTTAGTATATCCACCCATTTATCCACAGCACGTTACTTCTTCAAGGAGTCCAATTAATTGGTTACACATGAATTTCCTTTTACAAAACCACACTGGCTTCGCCTGATTGCCTTGAATTTTTCTAAGTGCCCCACAATGACCTTTTTAATAATAGCTTCTAGCATTTCCCCTATGACAGATACTGTCCAGTAACTGTCCTATTTTCTGTCTCCCTCCTTTTCCGAGTAAAAGAGTTTTGTTTTCTATTTTCTATTCTAATGAACCTTCCCCAAATTTAGGGAATTTTGGAAAATTAAAACCAATGCACCAACTCACTAGCTCTCACTATTTCTTTAGTACCACTTCCCTGGTGATTGTAATTGAGTTTGTCCTCATTTTCAATTCCTGATGTATAGCCATTCCTGGGATGTTATTTTGTCCTCCATAGTGAAGACAGATGCAAAATTTCTGTTTAATTCATTTGCCATCTCCTTGTTTTCCAGTATTAATTCCCCAAATTCACTTTCCATAGGACCACCACTCATTTTGCTAACTCTTTTTAGTATTGAGGATGATTTGCTTCTGTTCTTTGTGGGTTCTGGGGTGACCAATGAGACTAAAATAGAAACTCTTCTACAGATAGGGCAGCAGATACCTGACAGGGCAGATAGGTGGATAGTTTGTGAAGTAGTGTGCTCCCAATGCCTGGACATGGTGTTTTCAATACCATCTCAAATGCTTCTTCTCTACTTTGAACAGTCATAAGTCAGGGATTCCCAAGTGTTGGATTTTCTCAAGGAGGCTTTGAGCACATGCTTGAAGCTTTTTCTCTGTCCAACTGGTAAAGATTTCCTATGATAGAACTCAGAATAAAGTGGCTGTTCAGGAGTTTAGTGTTGGCATGCAATAGATGTGGCTTGCCCAGTGTAGCTGACAGTGTAACTAGAGTTTCAATGATGGTGATGCCAACTTGAGAGGGGACTCTTAACTGGCTTGTTTATGGATTTGGAGGATTTTGCCAAGCCTGCATTTTTTGTAGTTTTCCAGTGCCTGAAACATCCCCGCTGAAGGTAGACCAGGTCTCAGAAGCATATAGGAGGGCAGATCCAAGCCTGAATATCAATATATATATATCTATGGAAATTCTGTTTTTACATTTTGGCTCGCTTTATTTCATACTCTAATTTTTCCTTCCTTATTAATCTTTTAGTCATTCTTGCTGGGTTTTTTTCATACTTTGTCCAATATTCTGACCTGTCACCTGTGTAATTATTTGCATTTTCTTTCAGTTTGATTCTTCTTAAACTTTTTAAAATTAATCATGAATGGTGGGTGCTACCTTTGAAATTGTTCCTTCTCATTGAAATGTGGCTATTCTGTATATTCTGAATAAATTGCTTAATTATTTGCCACTGCATCTCGATTGACTGATTCCTTAATCTAATTTGCCAGTTCACTTTAGCCATTTCTACTTCTGCGCCCTCATAATTGCCCTTAATTAAGTTTAAAATATCATTCCTGGGCCCATTCATCTCTCCCTCAAACTGAATGTAAAATTCAGTCATGCTATTATCACTGCTACCTAGGGGAGTCTTCACTATGAGGCAATTAATTAATCCTGTCTTGTTGAACAATACCAGGTAGAGTAAAGCCTGCCCTCAATTTGGCTTTAAAACAGACTGCTCTATGAGCTCCTTGTCTCAGCTTCTTTTTCCCATCTGAACTTTCCAGTTTATTTGTAGATTATAACCCCCATGATTTTTGACACAGTTTTCCAACAAGCTCCCATTATTTCTTCCTTTATACTCTATCCTACCATGTGGTTAGAGGGCTGTACGTCACTCCCACAACTAACCTCTTTCCTTTATTAATTCTCATCTCCACTCAAACCACTTCTACATACTGGCTTCCTAAACTTAAGTCATCCCTCTCTGTTGTTCTAAGGCCATCTTTATTTAACAGAACCACTCTTCCACCTTTTCCTGACTGTCTGTCCTTTCCTAGATGCCATGTACCCTTCAATATGCAGGTCCCAATCAAAGTCATCCTGCACCCATACCTCTGTGATGGCTATCAGCTCATAATTATTTATTCCTGTTTGAACACTCGATACATTTGAAGGCACAGCCTCTGAATAAAGGGATGCCCCTTTAAAACTGAGACGAGGAGGAATTTCTTCAGCCAGAGGAAAATTGGTAAATTGGTTTATTATTGTCACACGTACTGAGATACAGTGAAAAACTTGTCTTGCATACTGTCCATCCAGATTATTTCATTGCAACAGTGCATTTAAGTAGTACAAGGTAAAACAATAACAGAATACAGAATAAAGTGTTACAGTTACAGAGAAAGTGCAGTGCAGGCAGACAATAAGGTGCAAAGTCATTATGAGGTAGATTGTGAAGTCAAGAGTCCATTTTATCATAGTGGGGACCATTCAATAATCTCACAACAGTGGGATAGAAGCTGTCCTTGAGTCTGGTGGTATGTGCTTTGAGACTTTTGTATTTTCTGCTCAATCGAGTGGGGGGAAGAAAGAATATCCAGGATGGGGTGGGGTCTTTGATTTTGTTGTCTGCTTTACCGAGGCAGCGAGAAGTGTAGACAGAGTCCATGGGGGCTAGGTTCTGTGATGTGCTGAGCTGCATCCACAGCTCTGTGGTGAATTTGTTGCCATAGAGGGCTGTGGAGGCCAAGTCATTGGGTGTACTTAAGGCAGAAATTGATAGGTTCTTGATTGGCAAGGTGATTAAGGGTTACGGGAAGAAGGCGGGAGATGGTGTTAAAAAGAAATCAGCAATGGTTGAATGGTGGAGCAGACTCAATGGGCCGAATGGCCTTATTCTGCTCCTGTATCTTATGGTCTTATTAATTTGTTTTGATTGCCACATGCATTCAGGTGCAGAGCCTTTTATTTCGTCTTTTTACTATTTTTGTAACCTCTAGCCTTATCTACTGAATTCCATGCAGAACGTTCAGAAGGCCTTCAGTAAGGTGCTACATAAGAGGTCATTAAACAAACTTTGAGCATATTGGATTGGGAAGGGGGTGGGTGTGGTAAATCACTGTCATGCATTGACAATTGGTTAACGGATAGAAAACAGAGAGCTGGATTAAACAGGTGATTTTCAGGTATGGAGGCTGAAACTAGTGGGGTGCTGCAAGGATCACAGCAGGGACCCCAGCTGTTCATAATCTATTCCAATGATTTGGATGAGAGAATGAAGTGTACTAAATCCAAGTTTGCTTATAATACAAAGCTGAGTGACAATTAAAGTTGTAAGGAGGATGCAGAGAGGCTTCAAGGAAATGTAGATATATAGAAAAGCTATTTGAACATGCTGGGACAGGGCAGGTAGAAAATAATGTGGTCAGCCGTTTTGGTAGCAAAAAGAGAAAAGTAGATTTTTGTAAATGGTAAGTGATTGAAGAGTGATGGTGTTAGAGGGACATGAATATGTCGCTAAAGATGAGCATGCAGGTACAGCAAGCAATTAAGAAGGAAAACCATGCACAAGTTAAGAGATCATGGTATTGGGGAAAGTGAGTTAACTGGGACTGAAGACTAGTCGTTCCATAAGAGGCAGAGTCGGCATGTTGGGTCTTTTTCAGGCTAGAGGCTTGTAACTAGTGGGACGACTGCCCTAAGAAATGGTTATGTTCAGTTTCTTTGTTGCTGTGTAATGGTATGAAATACTTCTCAATACTAAATTCAATAATCTGAATTACATAATAAAAACTCCTTGAGCTGCAACTTAATACAGTCATAATTGGGTGTATTGTGATAATGGTGAAGGAGTTTCAGTACTGACATGGTTAATTTACATTTAACGTTCAATCTCCATAATACACTAAGCTTGTTATAGCTATGGTCTCCTACCCATACAACTCTAAACAAAAATGCAAGTTAACAACTTGTCAGCACATGTAGACCAGCTAAAAGAATGGTCTCTTTTATAGATCATTTCTCAATGAGAAGCAACATATGTCAACAGGTATTTTTAACATCCCAAAGCACAAGCTGCTTTTTGAGGGTCTTGCATAAAACTTCTGCCGATAAAATTAAATATATGTCCTAAATGCTTTTTTGTTTAGAGTGGAGGTTATGTATTTATTTCCTTATAAGGTTCATGTCAAACTTCCGTGAAACAAATTGTTTCATTCATGGGGCATGAGTGTCACTGGCATGGTCAACAAGCATTGCCATGCCTAGTTTCTCTGGCAACAAGTCACCTTCTTAAATCATGTAGTGCGGTGGATTGATACAACTCAGTACTTAAGATGGCAGTAAAGAAGATGGAACTTGACTCACGTAGGAAGCCAAACAAGGTAAGGGTGGCTGGTATCCTTCCTCAAGCAGAGTAACAAGTATCTCAGGTAGTTGGTGCTGTATAAACACACATGTAAGAGCATATTCTTGATCACTTTTTTGGCCAACTCTTCTATCAACCCTTCCCCCACTCCACCCATAAAGCATTTTAGTTTTATTAATGTTGCACTGCACACTTCCTTTACATGTTATCTTCCATTTTTTTCCTGCCAGACTACTATAAGTAATGCCTGTTCACATATGTCCATCAATTCTGCTTATTAAGAAGTGAATATTTGAATCATTTCATGAATTCCTGTTGCACATGCAACAGATTAAGACATAGAAAATTTTAAAAAACATTTAATAAAGATTGAAAGATGACAAAACTCATATAAATTACTGTTCACAAGTCCAAATATACACTTATACAGTGATTCTTATGAATATCCAGCTAATAATATCCTTATGTTACAAGTGCTTTAATGATGTATCAAACTGGCCATCATTATTTTTCATGTTTTTACAGTGATATAAAATGTTTTAAACAATATTTTTTATAACCTATTGCAATCCAACTTTATGGCATGTAGCAACATAGCTTTGTTACAGGTTATTAAAGAAATATATTTTGTGACTATTCATTTACAGATGTTCAGAGATATACACAGAAAGAAGCTAAAAGACAGCTCATGGTCTATTAACTTAATCCAAAAAAATATTCATATCCTGTCCCACTAAAACGGTTTGAAGTGAGGTTCACGCTCTGTCTAGTAGAATGATTCATGTCCTATTACACCAAATTAGTCTGTGATGTGGCTTGGTCTTGTCCTGCTGAGGCATTCTGAAACATGACTACCGTTTTGTTTTCTCGAAATGGATTGAAACACTGTGAACATTCTCACACACAAATGGAGCAAAGGCTAAAGTAGCTCATGGGTCACTGGCTTAGTATAAGTTTTTAAAAAATATTTCAATGATGCATGCTGTCCTGAAGAAAGGAAATCTCTATTTAATTAGAATTCTGAAGCAAGTGACAATACCTTGGGATTATAAAAAGGCTTCTGGGTACTTTTTTTTAAAGTATGTATACTTTTAAATTTAGGGTGCTGGGGAAGGCCATTTCTTGCAGGTGTTTAAGTGGTAATCCAGGAAGCTTTTAAATGCAGCAAGGGTTTCCTCCTCCTCCACACTTCCAGGCAGTGACTTACAGTCTCCCACTACTCATTGAGTGAAAAAATATTTCCTCGACTCCCCTCTAAGTTATGCATTAACTAACTTAAATCTATACTCTCTAATTATTGTCCTTTCTGTTAAGGGAAATAGGTTATTCCTATTCACCCCGTCTAGGAATCTCATAATTTTAAGCATATCCGTCAAATCTCTTCTTATTCTTTTTTTGTTCTCTTCGTAATTATAATTCTCCAGCCCTAGCAACATCCTTGAAAATTTCCTCTACACTTTCTCCAGTGTTGTCACATCCTTCTTGTAATGTAATGACCATAGCTGTACATGGCATTCTACCTGTGACCTAACTATGTTTAATATAATTCTAGCATGACCTCCGTGGTCTTGTATTTCTATCTTGGTCAACAAAGTCAAGTATCCCATATGTTTTCCTCGCCACCTTACTTAACTGTCCTGCTTTCTTCAGGGATCTATGAACATGCACTTCAAGTCCCTCTGTTCCTCTGCATTTCTTAACACCCTATCATCTATCATGTGTTCTCTTGCCGCATTTGCCCTTCCCAAATGCATGGCCTCACACTTCTCCAGACTAAATTCTATTTGCCTCTTTTCTGCCTACTTTTCATAGGGTAGTGCAGGGGTGTTATTCTGACTGGAGCTCTGGGACCAGCAGTGTTCCACAATGGTCATAGTTGAGACTTCTATTGTTTGTGATATACATAAATGATTTGGACGAAAATGAAGGTGGGCTGATTAGTAAGTTTGCTGACGACACAAAAATTGGTGGAGCTGTGGATAGTGAGGAAGGTTGTCAAAGGATGCAGCAGGATATGGAACAAATGGAAATGTGAGCAAAGAAATGGCAGATGGAATATAATCTGGACAAGTGTGAGGTGTTGTACTTTGGGAGGTCAAATGCAAGAGGAAAGTACACATCTTGATGCCAATTTATACTGAATGTCCGGCTCCTGTGTATCATCCATATCCCTCCATTCCATATTCATGTATTCATCTAAAAGCCTCTTAAACCCCACCAAACTGCCTGCTTCCAGTACTGCCCCTGGTAACCCACTCCGGGCACTTACCAGTCTCTGTGTAAAAAACTTGCCCCTCATGTCGCCTTTAAACTTCCCCCCTCTAACCTTAAAAGCATGTCCTCTGGTGTTTGACATTTCTATTCTGGAGAAAAGGTTCTGACTGTCTACCCTATCTATGCCTCTCATAATTTAAAAAACCTCTATCGGGTGTCCCCTCAGCTTCTGATGCTCTAAGGAGAACAATCCAAGTTTGTCAAACCTTTCTTTGTAGCTCATACCCTCTAATCCAGGCAGCATCCTGGTGAACCTTTTCCATACTCTTTCCACAGTCTCCACATCCTTCCTATAATGGGGAGACCAGAACTGCACACAATTAAGTTTTATATAGATGCAGCATGACTTCCTTACTCTTATACACAACATCCCTACCAATGAATGCAAGCATGCCATATGCCTTCTTTGTCACCTTATCCATTTGTGTAGCTACTTTCAGTGAACTATGGAATTGGACCCCAAGATCTCTCTGTACTTCAATGCTATTAAGGGGCCTACCATTGACTGTATAGTCAATTTAGTAAAGGATAGTCCTTTACACTGTCCACAACTCCACCTTATCTTGTAATTTGCCCTCCCCCAATTTGGTACATTCTGCTGGATCCAATTTTATCCTTACTCATAACTATCTTAAAACATAATGAGTTGTGATCACTATTCCCAAAATGTTCACCCACTATCAGGTCTGTCTCCTGGCCTGGCTCATTTCCCAAATCTAGGTCCAGTGTGTTCTCTCCTCTAGATGGACTCTCTGCATAATGTTTCAAGAACCCCTCTTGGATGCACTGAAGAAATCCTGCCCCATCTAATCTTCTTGTATTAAGTAAGTTCCAGTCAATACTGGGGAAGTTGAAGTCCCCCACTATGACAACCCTGTTGTTTCTGCACCTTTCCATAATCTGTCTACATATCTGTCCCTCCACCTCTCAGTGGCTATTTGGGGGCCTGTAGTACAATCCCATCAGTGTAATTGCACCTTTCTTATTTCTGAGCTCCACCCAAATTGCCTCTGTGGATGAGCCCTCCAGTATGTCCTCTCTGAGTACTGATGTTACATTCTCCCTTATCAGTAGTGCAACCCCTCCACCTCTTTTACGCCCCTATCACGTCTAAAACAACAAAACCAAGGAAAGTTGAGCTGCCAGTCCTGTCCCTCACACAACCAGGTCTCTGTGATAGCAACAACAACATATTTGCCTTCATTAGTTGGAGTGTTGAGTATAAGAGTTGTATAAAACTTTGGTCAGGCCACATTTGGAGTATTGTGTGCAGTTCTGGTCACTGCATTACAGGAAGGATGTGGAGGCTTTGGAGAGAGTGCAGAAGAGGTTCACAGTGATGTTGCCTGGATCAGAGAGTAATAGCTACAAGGAGAGATTGGACAAACTTGGGTTGTTTTCTCTGGAGCATCAGAGGCTGAGGGGCAACCTGATAGAGGTATATAAAATTATGAGAGGCATAGATAGGGTATATAGCCAGAGTTGTTTTACCAGGGTGGATATGTCAAATACTAGAGGACATAGCTTTAAGGTGAGAGGAGGAAAGTTTAAAGGAGATTTACAAGGCAAGTATTTTTACATAGAGAGTGGTAGGTGCCCGGAACACGCTGCCAGGGGAGGTGGTGTAAGCAGACACAGTAGCATTTAGACAGGCAGATGAACAGGCAGGGAATGGAGGGATATAGACCATATGCAGGCAGATAGGGTTAGTTTGGATCAGCATCATGGTCAGCACAGACATCATGGGCCGAAGGGCCTGTTCCTGTGCTGTACTGTTCTGTGTTCTCTATCCACCTAACTGATCTCCGTGCAGCCTACACCTTTCTTCCTCATCATCAACCAATGGTATCCTCGGCAAACTTTGTAATTGTCAGTCCTACATTAAGTCCAAATCATTTATACATGCCAGGAAAAGTAGAGCCTAGCGCTGAAACTTCTATAACCCCACTACAGCTCATATTGACTGTTACTTTTTGCTTTTTCCCACTGAGCAATTTTTAATCCAGTTTAACTTTCCCTTATATCCCATGGGCTTTTACTTTTCTCATCAATCTACTATGTGAGAAATTGTCGAATGCCTTGCTACATTCCATAAATCCTGCATCAAATGCCTGACCCTTGTTGTCTCTCTTTGTAATCTCAGAAAAATCAGTTGAAATAATCAGATACCAGGGGTCAGTTTATCCTGGACAAAGCCAGCTGTGTGGACTCACCAACAGCAGACCCCATCCACCTGTACTTTGTCCAGGTGCTATGGAGTCGATGAGCTAGCCTTCCAGAACCAAAAGGCATCTCAGGAGGTGGAGCAGGTTCCGAGTGGCAAGTGGGCCTCAGGCATCATATCCTGAGGTCCTCCACTGGAATGACCTGACAGTTACCAGTTTTGAAAGGTCTCTGATACAGATATTTTGAAACAAATCAAATATTTTTTCAATAATTTCATAATAAGTTTTACTAACAGCATATTAAAATACTAACAAATAATTTTAAAAATTCAAATAAAATTAAATAAGTCAGTATTTGTCCTGTTGCAGTCCTGATGCAGGGTCTTAACCCAGAACATCCAGTGTCCCTTTGCACAGATGCTGCTTGACCTGCTGAGTTCTTCCATTCATTTGTTTTTGCTCCAGATTCCAGCATCTGCAGTCTATTGTGTCTCCTAACTGAAGTATTTACCCTAGAGAAACAAAGGACTGCAGATGCTGGAATCTAGATGAAAAACACTATGATGCTGGAGGAACTCAGCAGGCCAGGCAGCATCCGTGGAGAAAAGCAGGCGGTCAACATTTCGGGCCAGGACCCTTCTTCCGTACCCTCCTGATCACCCGAAAAGTTGACCACCTGCTTTTCTCCACAGATGCTGCCTGGCCTGCTGAGTTCCACCAGCATTAGAGTGTTTTTCATCAAGTATTTACCTTTTTCAACAATGTTATTTTACTCCCTTTAATAATGGAGTCATTGTTTGTACTCTAGTCATCTCTGTTGTAAAGCTGAAGAGCCAGGTGGAAAATGTATCCAGCCCCTCTTCCTCTTCAGCACATCCTAATCCACTGTTGGATTCACTGTGGAGTCCAGTGGCTGAGCAGACAGTCATGGTGCAAACATGAACACTGTGTTGAGATCCAGAGAGCAGGTAGCTGGCAGTTACATTCAGAATCAGTCAGCTCAGTTTAGCCCCAGCTATTAATGAGAGATGTTGGGAGTTTCATGGCACTGCTCACAAGATGCAAGGATTTCTCTTGGTGCATTGGTGGTCGAGGGAATGGATGTTTAGGGAGGTGGATAGGATGCCAGCCAAGCAAACGTACTTTGTCCCAAGTAAATAAGAAACAGTAGACCATTTGGCTTTCAACTATTAACACTGAAATGGATTAACTGGTCAAAGGGAAACCCAGTAGAAAATTCATTCACATTTGTTGTTTGTGGGATCTTGCTGTGTGGAAGGTGACTGCTGTATTTGCCTAAGTAACATCAATCATTGTATTTGAAAGTAATTAATTGCCTGTTAAATGTTCTGAAATGTTTGGAGGTTATGTTATAAAAGCCTCTATAACTGCAAATTTTGTAAGCATTACTAAGTTTGAATATATATAGCCATGTTCGAGAACATCCCTATAATATCAGTTCTGTGCTTAATGAGGATTGTCGTTCACTATTTAATCAGTTACAATTACTACATTTTACAAGCAAATTGCACCTACTTAATTTACTTATTAATGAGCAGAGTTCATTGTATCTTTTCATGAAGCAGTTGACGAACTGGCAGTGTTCCTAAAGTGTGTGTTTAAAATTCCCTGCAAGCTGTAATGGATAAAATATTCAATTATACCAGATGGGGGAAGGAATAAGAAACAGCAAAATTGGTGTCTGAAATGTTTATCATTGTCTATTAATAATGTCTTATATATAACACAATAACATCTACAAAAATGAAATTTGAACCTGTTTTAAGCAAAAATATCAGTTTCAGCTTTAGATGTAAGTTTTGCAGGACTGTGCAAGCACAGACAGTGGGCACAAGCAGTCCATTCTGCACCACATCTTCAATGAAAGACAAATTCTGGCTTAAGCTCAAAACCTCCTTCCACTGCAACATAGTTGAAAAGTTTTCCCCGGTGCTTGACAAAGACCCAGACAAGAATTCTAAAAACAACAGTGTCTACAGACTTGTAGTTAAGATGGGGAGATTTTAATCAATCATGTAAAGCCTTGACTGGAATGATTAACACAGGAGAAACTGGAGAAATATTTCAAATAATTTAAAGATTCATGAAGAATAAGAGAAAATATTAGGAACATCCCAGTATTTGTGATAGGCACATAGAGATGTCCAAAGTTATAAGGAAACAATTTGCTTCGTTAATGTCATAGACATCACTCTAAACATCATCCTCTTCAATGAACAAATGTAAAAGTCTATGGGGGTTAAATTAGATAATTTGGAAAGAGGCATAAATATCTTGATGCATAATTAACAGATGCTTGCTCCAATGCTGGGAGCATGTTATTCTTATGTTGCCTCCCTATTTATGTAATTATTATGTGCAGCCACTTAAAGCTAGTCTATACTTTTAAAGACAATAACTCTTCCTTTGTACTTCTATATCTTTTAGATATCCAAGAACATCAACAGAGATTGGTAGGAAGCAAATGTAAGAAAAAGGGACAGAGAAAACAGGGCAAGTATAGATCATTTACCCAATAATGGTACTAATGCAAATGTTGGAATTTCTGATTAAAGAAATGGTAACGGTGCACTTGAAATTTATAAATAAGATTGGGTAGAGTCGATATGAATTTATGAAAGAGGAATCATGCTTGACAAATCTTTTAGAATTTTTTGAGGTTTAGCCATCCGAACCAATTAAAGTGGTGTATTGGATTTTTTGAAGGTCTTTTGATAAGGTGTCACAGAAGAGATTATTAAACAAAAGTAAACATAGAGAATTGGGTGTGATCTACCAGCATGCACTGACAATTGGATAGTTGACAGAAAACAGAAAGGAATAAATGGGTCATTTTCAACTTGTAAGGCTGTGACAAATGTTGATCCTGGGTCCCCAGCTGTTCACAGTCTATATCAATGATTTGGATGAGAGGATCAAGTATAATATATCCCAGTTTGTTGATGGTACTAAGCTGCATGGCAGTCTGGGCTTTGAGGAGAATGCAAAGAGTTTTCAGAGGATATAGATAAGGGATGAGGGCGACAGATGTTATACAAAGTAGAAAACTATGAGGTCATCCACTTTAATAGAAAAACAGATATTTTTGAAATGGTGAGAGATTGGAAAGTGTTGGCAGTCACAGTCTCAGTATGAGGGGTCATCCATTCAGCACAGCGATGACAAGAAATTTCTTCATACAAATGGCAGTGAATCTTTGGAATTCTTTCAATACAGGGATCAATAGATTTTTAGATATTAAGGGAATTGAGGGAAATGGATTAATGCAGAAAAGTGGGATAAGGAAACAACTTTCATGTTACAGAATGATGGAGCAGGCACATGGGTGTCAATGGTCTACTCTGCCCCTATGCTATGTTCTTACATGGGGGCCGGGGCCTTGAGTGCTGGGTCAAATTAACATGTGCTGCATTTGTGGGTCTGTTAGAAATTCTGGATGAGAATTGGGGTCAAGTAGCAAAAAAATTATGGATCCTTAGGCTCAGGTTGGGTTTGGAATTGCTGTGCCTGGGTTCAATTCTGGTGTGGTTTTTGTATTTGTGTTGAGCTCTGTTCCATCAAGCACTGCCCATGGTCCCATCCTAGCAATAACTTGAAGGGGAGGAATTACATTCAGTGACAGTGCATCACAAATTTGACACGTCACACTCACAAGGTGATGGAAGTTTAGTCAACGGCTCCCTGCATCATGAAATCGATGCTAAGCTGTTCTATCACCTTCCTTGCTGCTCACTGGCAAGAGAGACCATAATCAGCTCTGTACAAACCATCACCAGCCTCCTTCTCACAACTGTGAATGGTAAACTGAGATTTTGTGGATTTTTCCATCTTCAGCCTGTAAGGCCCTACATAAAAATGTTAATAATCACAGCAAATTTGACAGCCACTGGCAATGCAGTTCTTGACCTTCTCTAATTTTCCAGTGTAGCTGGGGCACTTGGCAGATTTCGATAAGAGTGTCTTTTCTGAAGGGTACACATCTCACACACAAGTCAGATAGTTCAGATGGGGAGATTTCTCCCTGAGCACCATGTGAACAAGGCCTCCTGCTGAGAGCTTACCTGTCCTCCATTTATTCTCCTACTTGTGCTTTACCTCTTTCCTTCAAGTGCAATTCCTGGGGCAACTAGTTTGATCAGAAGCCTGCAAGTCAGGTCAAAATTCTTTAGCATCTCAAACATCAGTCTCTGTAATCTTCAGCAACTTAAAATAAAAACTTTCTAAGTCTCCAAACACTTGCACAATCATTTTGTAGATAGCTATCACTGCAATCACAGTGTGACAGTGGCGGAAGGAATGAATGTATAGAGTAGATGAAATGTCAATAAACAACATGTTTTGTCTTGGTGTTGAACCTTTTTTGGTGTTGTTGAAAGTACACTCATCCAGTCAAACAGGAAGGTATCACTCCTGACTTATGCCTTGTCAATTGTGGAAAGGCTTTTGAGCGTGAGAAGGTAAAACACCCATGCAGGGTAGAGAGTCTCTAACTTGCCTTTGTAGCTACAGCATATACGTATGTGGCTGGTCCCGATGAGATTCTAGACAATGGTGATCCCCAGGATGTTGATGACAGGGAACACAGAGATTGTAATGTCACTGTTAAGGGTAAGTAGTTGCACGTCAAGGGCAGTCACTCTCACCTCATCCCATCTCTGGAATTCAGCTATTTGGTCCGAATGGTCCTGGCAAAATCTAAACAAGAGTGTTTGTGAGCAGGTTATAGTCAAGTATACGTCGCTTGATAGCACTGCAGACAACACCTTTCATCACTTTACTGATGATCAAGCAGACTAATTGGCAAGTAATCAGCCACATTTGATTTGTCCTGTATTTTAGTGGACAGGGAATACCTGGATTATTTTTCACATTCTTGGGTTGATTCTAGTGTTGTAATTGAATTGGTAAGGCTTTGGCTAGATGCATGACAAATTCTGGAGTGCAATATAGCCAGTATGCTGGGTGATCCTATAATCTTTGCTGATGTCACGTGGAGTGAATCCAACTGGCTGAAGACTAACTTCTGTGATGATGGGGATCTCAAGGGGGAGCAAAGATGGATCATCAACTCAGCACTTCTGGCTGAACATGGATGCAAAAGCTTTAGTCTTGTCTTCAGCACTCACATCTGGCCTCTGCCATTGTTGATAATGGGGACATTCTATGAGCTTTCTCCTCCTGTTGTGTTTAATTGTGCATCACCATTTACGACAAGATGTGGTAGAACTACAGAGCTTTGATTTGATGCTTTGGTTGTGGCATTACTTAAGCCCTGTCTATGGCTTGCATGAAAGTACTCACTACCATATAGTTTTATTGTCTAGTTTTATTGGCAAAGCAAGAAACAGACTGTAAAGCTAAGGCACCTACACTGCACATAGTGCATTTCCTTTAAACCAAATACATTATATTTTGTACATCCATTGTCAAACTATTAATATCTTCAAGATGGAAAAGAAACTTCCAAATTTATTCTAAGTTGATATAATTAGGCACTTACATATATCCAAATATAAACAAAATCCTCATCAGCAAGGCAACATTGAATTTAATATGCAAATATAATGAATACAAGACATATATACAGATGCAAAATTAGTTACACAACTGGCAAATATCAATGTAAACACAGTATCAAAACACGTGCAATTTATCAAAAAATATTTTTTAAAGTCCTCCTGAATTCATTTTTTGGAAATTGTATGCTAATATCAAGCAACATGCAGGAGTTGATACAGATCTTTTATTCACTACAGTTACATCGTGGTTTGAAGCAGATAAAAAATATATTTGGAAACTTATCTGTACAGTGGTATAGTTAGGTTACCACTATATAGTAGGCCATTTAATGCTTGGTGTAGGCTTATAGTTACAGTTTTCCACAGAGTGAGTTCCTTATCTCAGCCAGGACTATCAAGTATAAAATAGGCACTGCTTAATGGAGAAGGGGAAAGAAAATCAGAGGATAAATGGATCACACTATATATCACCCAGCAGTTCATTAGAAAGTGATGGTGATAGATGCCCAATGACAAAAACCTACTCTGTCAATGGCGGTGGGGGGTGGGGGAGTGGGAGTTGGTCACAAAGCACCAGTTTGTAGAACAAATTCTCAGGTTTTTATTAACAATTAGTTGCCTAAATCTGAATGCCACTTGTCCTGGTCAGCAAAAGGAAACTTCATGGTAATGAAATTTTAAAAAACAAATTAGCAATAAGCGCATCTTAACCTCCATTTAAAATTGGCTGTTGGATTTCCACAGAATAAATAAGCTTTCATCCCACTAACCACGTATTCCCGCAAGTCTTTATCAAAGCCAAAGACAATGATAGTGTTAGCTCTTTCAGAATGTGAACATTTTCCATATCTACACTTACCAATATATTGGGCATGGACATCATGGACACCAGCTGCCTTCCTGGAATGGTAAAATATAAACCTGCTGCGATTGTTTTATACACCATTTTTTGGATATACATGAAAGCTCTTCGAGGTAGCCATCAGCATCTTATGTCAATGGCATTTTGGGTTTGTTATAGAAAACATTTCAATATATTGAATAGGTAAAATCAGCTGTTTCTCTGCAGCTTGTGAACATTGAATGCTGATACAAGATTTTCAACACCAAGATTCCAGCAGAGGCAAACATAACTGGTACTGAGGCAATGCCGAATCGACCATGTAATGTAAACATCTCAGTACTGTTCCCAAAATAAATACTTCTACCTCCTTGAACTCACCTGAAAGGAATAAGATGACATCAATAGTTCATAAATAAGCCAAAGCAAATTTTGATAACTGCTATACCAGCAAATGACATTATCATTGGTTGTTCAAGTTGGCGTGCAACTATTCACAAAAGATTAACATTTTCTAAGTGCAGGACCTGACAGAAATGCAGCAGAAAGCAAAGGAAGGCTTATTTGAAAGCTCATCCTAACAATAATTATCAATGATAAAAATGCAGATGGATTTTCAATGCACATTTCAGCCTTGCTGTAAACATTACTGGAAAACACAAACATGAATGTGACCTGAGAATGTAATTATTGTTCCATTCAGATTGGTGAAATGGCCATATACTGTATCAGTGGATAGCGCTGGTATCTGGAAGTTATTTTAAATATTCTAACTCTTGAATATAGATCTTTCTTTTCTCCATTCTTTTATGTATGAAATGAGATTGTTTGGGAAACTGCACAGAAGGAGGACATTCAGACCATGAATCCATATCAGCTCCTATTAGAGAAAAGTGCCATCACCCTTTAAAATTGTGCTTTTGGTGGTTTTACTAGCATTTGCAAAGGCTACTTCATTCTAACATCAACATAAAAGGTAGATGTAAAATGAATGATGGAAACAGGTCTCTCAAGAATGTTTCATCCAAATATTAAATGTTGTCATCATTGAAAGTACTTATTGTTTACACATCAATTCATCTTCCTGCAGGTCTGAAGATCTGGGTTCCCAGCATTCATGATTTTTAGTAGCACATTGCAGGACGTAAAGTACAGTGCTGCAGGGGATGATTGACAGCACAATCACACAGCAGAAGCAGTAACTACAAATTTATGAATATATAACTATTCATCAGCCTTTTATGCAGTTATTAATCTTATAAAACATCAGTTATTAAACATTTAAAGTAAGAATCAGCTATAAGCAAAAACATTTTGTAGTTCATTGACTACACAGGGTGCCTGTTTATTTTCTTATAGGTGACTAAATAAATCATTCTCTCTCTTTAATTAGAATTACTAAAAAAAGTGGGATAAGGCTGCAAAATAATTACTTGAATATGAACACCCAGAATTCACATTATAATAACAGACCGAGAAATTTAATGAAGTTTTAACAGATTTCTCCAAGGAAATTTTGTGCTTCAACGTTGCCCTGCATACTGACTTGGTTAGACATGTAAGGATACTAGATGTAATCTTCACAATGATTAATGTAAAATATGGCCTGCCCTCATTAGAAAGCTCAACTCTCACTTGTAAATCTTTTAATCATAAACCTACTTAAATCCCATTCTTTTTACGCTATGCTTCTTTATAGAAACTGACAACAGCATACGTCTTGTTACAACAGGCATACATATAACAGGTATTGTAATAAAGGTATGGCATATTTCCATTTGAAGTGCTAAACATCATTAGACAGAAAGGTACCAGTAGTGTATGCATTTATAATTTATATCACAACCCCTGGGCTTGCTGATTGATGAACATGAACAAATTGCAAACAGTACAATTGTGAAGCTCCAGCAGCTTTTCTGAATGATTTTTTTTTTAAGTAATTCTCAATTCAAAATTGTGTAGCGGACTAAAGCAATAATTACGACTGTTGTCTTCATTTGTAAAACTCAAGCTTAAACGGATTACAGCAACAGATGAGAATAGCGGTGTAAGGTAGGTGGCAATCGTGGCCCGGTACCCAGCAAATTACAGTCACAATAGTTGGCTTTTCACATCAGAGAGGTTGAGGGAAAATGTCTGCTCACCATCCTGATGCTGCAATGTAAATGTCATTGTTAACAACTCTGGTTCTGCAGTTGTGTTGACATGCACCCTGGCCAAGAATACTCAGCACCATCAGAAACAAAGCAAATGCATCCCTTTCTTCAGCACAGTCAACTTTTAGCTAAATGGCATCATTATGATCCATTAGCGAATAAAGCAAAGAAAGCACACAGTTGTCATGAAGCTATTCCAAAGTTTCTGCTATCTATTATAAATCCTGGATGCCCTTTTCGGGACAGATTCATTTATCTCTGGAGAGTTCTTTTCACTTTCTTCTTGCTGCTTGATTTGTTGGCATAAGTCAGATTTCAGGAAACGATTGTAACTGTCATACTTCATGAGAGTAAATATCTAAAGGATAAAACATACAGTACATCAAACAATGTGATCACCAAATGGACATCTTTATCTCCTATGGAATTATATGTCTCACTAAAATGAAAGCTAGATAAACTAGAAATTACATTGTTAAGGAAAACTCAATCAAAATTAGAAAACAATTATTCCTAAATCCTTCTGATTATAGCACTGTAAACAGTGATTAATTCCAAATACAACTGATAAAGCTTAGAACCATATGTGCTTCTAAGATCCTCAGTACAGGATTAGTGAAGAAAGGAAAAAAAAACAAGTAGTCTAAATTTTGTTTTTAAACAGTAATTCCCCAAGATTCATACCTTCAGGAGGTATAGTACATACGAATAAATTCACATCAGTCTAAGTTTTGTGCATAATAAAGTTTCTCACTCCATAGATAATGCTTTGCTTATATTCATTCCTCCTACTAAACAGAAAACAGTCATTCTACATTTTTGGTTCTTATTTGCACTTTCATGGAATAGTTCTCATTTTTTTTTAAACTAACCATTTAAAAGACTAGATGCAAAAGCAAACATGAAGAACTAATGATCAAGATAAACAGAATAGACAATAAAAAGAAAATCGGAATATTTTCAGACAATTCTAGACATGCAGAAAGTACAGCCTTAGACTAGGAAAAATTAACACAATGATTCCTTTGTGTTAAAAGTGAACCACAAGAGAATTTTTGTTTTGCAGATTTAGATCTCTAGTTCTTAAATAATCATGGCAAAAAGTGCAAACGTCAAATACAATAAGGTTTTTTTGCTACAGAATAGCCAAAGCAGAAGGGTGTAAAGCAAAGGCTCAAAGCAGGCGCATTGTCTCCCCACTGCAGTATGTTCAGGGCTTGAATTTCTTGGTTTTTATTTTGATTTGTTTCAAGGATGTACTTTGTATTTTTTATTATGGTTAAATTCAATCAAAAAGATGCATCAACTATTGGCCTCCATGAGGTAACTACATCAAAATAACAACTGCCATGGGCTGATATGATGTCTGTGCACCAGTACTGCAAGCTTCATGGTGAAGCTGGTTATTGAATTGAGGTTCACTTAAGTAAAAACAGAAAGTGATGGAAACACTTAGCAGATCAGGCAGAAAAAGAAATAGTTAATGTATTTGCTGAAGGATCCTTCCATCAGACTCATCCTGGATCTGAAACATTAACTATTTCTCTTTCCACAGATGCTGCCTGACATGCTAAGTGTTTCCAGCATCTTCTGCTTTTATTTCAGATTTACAGAATGTCCAGGTTTTTCTTCTCTTTCTGCTACGTTACAGGTATTCATATGAGGGAACCCTGACACTTCTTAGACATGGTAATAAAGGCTGGCCTTAAGTCTGTTTCTGGTGCTTTATTCAAACTTGCACGGTAGTTGAAGTCAGCATACTCTGCAGTCTGCCAGGAAATGAATATAGCACTGAAAGTGATCCATAGTACCTCATTTATTTTTCTTTTGCAAAGTCTGTTAGCTTCTAGGTTGAACATAGGAGACGATTCACAAAACTACTGCTACGTGTCACAACCTCTGAAGAAAAATCCCTCAGACTGCACAATTATGGTAAAATTGTCATTTTCTTTCATGTAATCATGTACAGCGTTGGTTTTTTTGCTCCAGTTCCGCCCATGCTGTTACGCCTTTAGTTTTTTTCTCTACCTTCACCCCACTGACCAATGCATTCCACAAACAAATGGTTAGTAGTTAAAAGGGCATTTTGAAAGCCATGTGCAGCATTCTGAAAGCAAAATGTAAATTTAGCACAGTTGCCATTTTCTATCAGCAGAGAATTTAATCAGTACAAAAAAAAACTTTTTCCAAGTGGGCTGTTGGGTCGTTTTATCAGTTTTCATCAATTAAAACTAAAAAAAAACCTTCTCATTTCAGTGTTCCAACCATCATGTAGCAGTGGTGGAGCTAACTGAAAAACATGATTCGGGCATTTGGAAAGTTACAATGAACATGTTTTAAGTTCCAAAATATACCTGGCTCTGGCTAGTCTCCAGTTATATTGCCATGTTTATGTTTTATATTTTTGGATACACAGTGTATTGAAGAAGCATATGGCTCAAAAAAGTAACATATATATTACTTCTGACGGTTTCAAGATATCTCACACTATCTTGCAGCAAGAGAAGTTTAATTTATGTGTTGAAACTGGTAATTGCAAAAATGCAGAACTCAATTTATGCACAGTGGGGTCCTGCAGGTAACAATGCAAGAGACAGATCATCTGTTTTTTTAAGGTATGCATAAATATTGGCCAGGAGAACAACTCTGTTATTGTTGTTAATAAGTGCCATAGGAACTTTTAAGAGACAGCAGAAGTCTCAGTTTAATATCTCATCAAAAAGGCACCACAATCATTAGTGAAGGATTCCCTCAGTTTTGCACTGGGGTATGAACTTAATATATGCTCAAGCCTCGTCTGGTGGGATATATAATTACAGCCTTCTGTTAGTAAAGACAAACAATCAAGAAATTATTATTTCTGTAATTATGAAATTAAAATAAAATCCTTAAAGAATGGACTCTGCTTCAGAGGATATCAACCATTGCTTTGTGTTTGCAGTGATGTATTACTCCAATGAGTGCAATTCTCTTCACAATGACACAAGAAGATGGGAGCAGGAGTAGGGTACCTGTCCCCCTCAAGCCTGCCCATCATTCAATATGATTACAGCTGATCTGTGCTGGCCTCAGCTCCTCTTCTGTGCCAGTTCCCCATGGCGCTTAGTTCTGCAATCTTTCAAAAATGTATCTACCTTCACTTTAAATGTTTCTAATGGTCTAGATTCCACTACCCTCTGAGGTAGAGAATTACAAAGATTCTCCACCCCTTGCAAAAATAAATTTCTATGCACTTCGGTTTTAAATGACTAGCCTCTTAACTTGTAACTATATCCCCTGGTTGAAACTCTCCCACTAGTGAAAACATCTCAACATCTACTCTGTCAAGCCCCCTCAGGATCTTATGTGTTTCAATAAGGTGACCTCTCATTCTTCTAACTCCAAGCAATACAGACTCAAATTATTTAGCCTTTCTTGACAGGACAACACTCTCAAACTAGGAATTAGCCTGGTGAATTGACTGACTCCAATGCTAACATGTTCTTATTTTACGTAATGAGACCAAAACGGTCCGCAATACTCCAGATAAGGCCTCACCAACACCCTGTACAATTGTAACAAAACCCCCCTATTTTAATATCATTCTCAATTAGATTAACCTGTTTAGGAGATTAAAAAGCAAAAGAAATCTACAAATGCTGGAAATCAAAAGAAAATGCTAGAAATACCCAGCAGGTCAGTCAGCATCTGTGAAGAGAGAATGAAAAACAAGAAACAGAGTAAACAGGTTGAAGACCATTGACCTGAAATATTAATTCTGTTTTATTTTTTCTCTCTCCACAGATGTTGACTGACTTGCTGAGTATTCCAGCCTTTATTTGTTGGTTTGTAGTCTCCTGCTATCCTATAGTAAAGAAAATCTTTGCAGTCTGTAAAATCATTCAGTAAAATTACAAGAGTATTCTTATCCATGTCTACCTCATTTTAGAAGTGCTAGCTGAGGAAAATAAGGCTTTAACTGATGTATAACACTGAATCAAAACTAGAAATGCAGGCATGAATACTTGACAGAAAAGTTAGTGCATTGTTTGCATGGAATTAAGTTGTATGCATTTTTCAGCTGTATGCAAGCCAGGTGAGGAATTTATTTAAATATTGGCATAAATCTATATTATAAACAAACCATAACTTTAGACTGATGTATATGCAAAGGCATGGGAACAAAGCTTAGATGCAAATATGAAAGATGCATGAGCTACACACAGAAAATTTGAATCTAAAATGTGAACATTAAAGTTATCTCATTTTTAAAAAGCTAACTGAAACAAAAATGATAAAGATCAATAAAAGACAGAGCCGCAAAAGGCAAGCAAAATGACTTAGAGTTTAGAGTGACAAATTTACATTTTAAAATGGATGTTAATCACTCATACGATGCAATGTAGGGTTGAACTCTAACAAAAGTAATTGGTTTGTTGGATGTATTGATTTTTTTTTCAGTCCTACAATCCTTCCATAGTTATTTTAGAAAAGGAAGCTCGGACAATTTATTTCATATACTAGAACCATTTCTAAATTGGTTTTCAACCACATATCCCAAATCCCAAAGTTAAACTTTAAAATGGGCCAGCAGACAATGTGCTGAGCATGGGATAAATGCTAAGCAGCCAGCACATTCAAAAAGATTTACCAATATACACTGAACAAAGGATTACTATCAAGAGCTTATTCAATCCTTACCATTTGCTAAATAGGAACAACTGAATAAAGTGGAACATTTTGACAAAGCTGTTTGATGGCACTAATGAATGCTGTCATTCTGTCCTCGTAACTAAAAAAAATTCTACCCTTTCAAAGAATCACTCAGCACAGCCCACACACAAGAGGAAACAAGATGTATTCAGAGTGCTGAGAAAGGGCAATTTTTAAAATAAATATTTCCACAAAAACCATGGTAAAGGGTCTGAAACTAAGACTCACTTATGTGATAGAAAGGTTTATGTTTTGAACACTGTATGAGTAACAACTGACATCCACCCAGAAATGGAACCGACAAATCACCTTTGTGCTGATTCTAACTGCTAATCATTGACATTTATCTAATTTAGAAGTGTTTACTGTGTTGCATGACTGATCCACTTCAAATGACGAATAAATACCCAAAAGGTTTAATGCTGAGATGTAAATTATTTACAACAGCAAATATCTAAGGTAGCATTCAAGTCTTTACTTCTAACATACCACTGAAACAAAATGTTTAAGTACATTGGTCTCTAAAAAATATCTTCAATGCAATAGACACTTGGAAAAATCAGCCATCCAGAAAAATAAGCACAAAAGATTACCTGCTCTTGTAGTTTCTGAAACATGAAGGGATGTGGTTGCGCAAGCATACTCTCAGTGAGACGAGACTGTCCCTCCACATTTACCTGTGTTGCTGCTTTACTGCACAGAAAGGTTTTATAGATCTGCTGTGCCTTGCCATGAAGCTTCAATGAACAAAATAAAGAGCATTTGAGGAATTCTTTTGCAAAAATTACACTTGAATTAAATTATAAATATTATACCAGGCTCAAATTGAATTATAATTAAATTGAATTATAATTGTTTTGAACATTGGCCACGTTAATGCATGATAACAATTTTATGACAATTGCAACAAAGCACATACTTCTTTGTTTTAGTTTTATATAGCTTTGTCAAATATATATCAGTACATTAAATGCAATAATTCAGTCTCCGATACCACCAAAGTACATAAACTTCATGACTTTTCCTAGCCCTTGAACCAATGGTGCCCAACAATTATTTTAGAATTGGTAGGTGAATTAAGTGGAAGGAAACTGCTATATGATGAGAACAGGTTTATGTGAAAACATGAATATCTAGAAATTGGGCCAATTTGAGCATCTTTTTAATGTGCTGACTGCATGTAACAGACTTCTTGTATACATCACCTCTTGCTAATGATTACCTCTGAGTTGATTAATATCCATTGACAAATTGGGCGGGAGGTTTCTGGGCATGATTCACTTTAGCACATTAATTTCTGCCCAGTATCACCCCCATAGCTAATCACCCCTTGGATACGCAGTAACGTATCCTTCACTTTCAGCAGAAATTGGAGCTTTCAGGGGAAAGTTACAACTTTCATCATTAACTCACTGAAAAAACAGGAGCACATTGTCCAGAATTCGGGAATGAGACAATAAGGTCCTGCACTGACACATCGATGTCCCATATATAGCATGTCCCAATGGTCAACAGAATGTTTAGCAAATTCACAAGATCACAAGACAAAGGAGCAGAAGAAGGCCATTTGGCCCAGTGAGTCACTGGGCTCCCTTCCCCAACTGCAGTCTTTTTTTAGCTTCAACCTGTGACCTGCATGAAGCATAAATGACCCAATGATGTCCAGAGTTTGCAGTGCTCATAGCACAAAAATTGGTGGTGTTGTGGATAGCGAGCAAGGTTGTCCAAGGCTACAAAAGGACATAGATCAAATGGAAAGTTGGGCAGAGCACTGGCAGATGGAATTTAATCCCAACAAGTGCAAAGTGATGCAATTTGGGAAGTCATGTAGGGGTAGGGCATATGCAGTAAATGGTAGGGCACAAAGAGATGTTAATGACCAGGGAAACCTTGTGGTTCAAGTCCATAGTTCCCTGAAAATGTTAAAACAGATAGGAAGGTTGGGGTTTAAAACATAGAAGTTGGGAAGTTATGTTGCAACTTTACAAAACACTGGTTAAGCTACACTTGGAGTATTGTGTAGTTTTGGTCACCACACTGAAGGAAAGTTGAGATTGCTCTGGAGAGAGTCCAGAGAAGATTCACCAAAATGTTGCCTGGATTGGAGGACTTTAGTTATAGTGAGAGATTAGATAGGCTGAGCTTGCTTTCTCTGGAGCAAGGGAGGCTGAGGGGTACATAAAATTATGAGAGGCATGGATAGTCAGGATCTTTTTCCCATGGTAGGGGTATCAAAAACAAAAGGACATAGGTTTAAGGTGAGAGGAAGGCTTTTTAAAGGGGATCTGAAGGGAAAGGTTTTTTTTACACACAGGCAGTTGTTGATATCTGGAATGCACTGCCATGTGAGCTGATGGAATCAGATACAATCACACAGTTTAAGAGGCATTTAGACAGGCACTAGAATAGGCAAGGCATAGAGGGATACAGACTTAATGCGGGCAAACAAGATTAGTGCAGATGGGCAAAAAGGTCGGCATGGATATATTGGGCCGAAAGGCCCATTTCTGTGCTGTACAAGTCTATGACCACTCAAAGCACACATATTGGGAAGCAAGAGCCTGACACATTGAAGAACATGTGTCCCCTCTCCTCCATGGCAATGCTTTCTTTGGCTGTCCTGTGCTTGCCCTGAAGAGAATTTGTTAAGCACTGACTCACCTTCCAGTGGTCAGCACAATGATGACTTGGGAGCTGCATTCTCTGAATAGAAATTCTAGCAGGAACTGCTATTATCTGATTTTAGTGATGTATGTGTGTGCTTGACAGACTAAAGCAGACTGTCAAAGTCATTTGGCAGAATGCTTCATCATCAGAACTCACAAAAAAGCACCAAGACCTCACTTGACTGGAGCCCCCACCCTCCATACCACCACCCCCCCCAGCAGATCCTTCATTCAATTCTACCACACATAATGTGTCACACAGGTTGAACACATCAGCAGGGTGTAAACTCCAATACTTATGCAGATTATTTTAAAGACGTTTTTTTTTTATTTGCAGCGTGGTAACAGGCCCTTCCGGCCCAACGAGTCCGTGCCGCCCATTTTAAACCCAAATTAACCTACCTGTACGTCTTTGCAATGTGGGAGGAAACCGGAGCACCCGGAGAAAACCCATGCAGGCACGGGAAAATGTACAAACTCCTTACAGACAGCGACAGGAATCGAACCCCAATCGCTGGCACTGTAATAGCGTCACGCTAACCGCTACGCTACCGTGCAAAGTTGGAATAGCCAAATGAACAGTTTTAATTGGAAGATGATAACTTACTGTTTAATGACCTTTAGTATCAGGAAAACAAAAAGAGGCATTGCATTTTTGGAGCAATGGTATGTTATTCAGATAAGTCACAGAGTGACCAAGTTGTGACACATTTTAAGTTAATTACTACAGAATGATTAAGTTTAAACAATCCCGAGCTGCAGAACTGCAGGTTGATTCAGTAATACAACATAAGAATTGGGTTAGGACTAGATGACATCCACTTGTATTTTACAAGCTTTTCACATATAAAATGATCAACTCATAACCAGGGCTTCTGGGAGGTACAAAAGAAGTGAATTTTGGAACTATTTCAGAATTAATTTCAAATCCTTATGAGTAAGTCCAGAAATAGGTGGTAAAATAACCCAAACCACCTTCCACTCCCAATCTTAACTTGTATTATTTGAAACAATTGAAGCTTAGAATCCTCTGTCTGGCCTTTTTAGACAGTTCAATTTTATAACTACATAATCAGTTTAAGCATGTAAAGTTTGAGCTGTAAGTATGAAGAAAAGGCATGCTTCACTTGTCAGCACCAACACTAAACATTCTCAAATTTTCTATGGTATGGCCAGATATAAACTAAGAGTCATTGTTATTCTATTTCTAAAATAGTTATTAATCCTACCTTAAACATAATACAGTCAAGAAGGGCAGTGTAAATTTCACTAGTTTTCATCCAAGCAAGTCTGTGGTGTCAGTGACTGAATCAACAAATATTATATTAATTTACCAGTGCTGTATGCCCATTGCCAGGCAGTTTTTAAAAATCAGCAACCCTCTATCTTTAATCAAAGCATTTCTCATCTCATGCTGTGTTTGAGCTTGCCCAATGGGAAAATCAGCTTACATTTCATTTTTGATTGTTATACAACACAGTTTTATAAAATTCAGCAGCAATGCACTTCAGGTGTTAAATTTAAGATACAATAAATCAAAAAGATCTATATTAGAGCTATTAAGGAATTAAGCATAAACAAGTTAACTGAAGTTCCAATTTATTATACAATAATAGTATACTTTATAATAGGACTTTATTCCCTGAAACGTATGAGATAGAGGGGTGACCTGATAGAGGTTTATAAAATTATGAGGGGCATAAACAGGTGAAAGCACATTGTCTTTTTCCCAGGGAGAGGAAGCTAAAAACAAGAGGGCAAAGGTTTAAGATCAGAGGCGAGAGATTTAAAAGGGACATTAGGGCAGCTTCTTCATGCAAAGGGTGGTGCGTATTTGGAATGAGCTGCCAGAAATAGTGGCTGAGGCAGGCACATTAGCCACATTTAAAAGCCATCTAGATAGGTACCTGGATAGGAGAGATTTAGAGGGCTATGGGCCAAATAGGGGCAGATGGGACTAGCTCGCTGGGTAACACAGTCGGCATGGACGAGTTGGGCCGAAGGGCTTGTTTCCATGGTGTAAGACTCCATGAATCTATACCATTAACTCACATCTGTTGAATTCAGTTTAGTTAAATTTATTTTGTTTTCAAGGATTTAATTGTTAATAGTTTTTTTAATAATTTCACTAATTTCACCAGTCTTGCATGTTAGAGACATTCAGTAGCAGTCATTGTGTTTACAGGTTTGACAGCTGCTAAGTTAAAGGTGTGACCTAAACATCTCACCAGGGGATCCACAAAAATGTGGACTTCCTATAAGTCAGCAGCAAGCAAGGGCTGCATGCTGCTGGCAAGAAAGTATAGGCCTTTATCTTTGCTTTTTAGTCATTTTTTAATGTCTGCTATTAATTTATTGAAAAAAATTAATGCAATAACTTGCCTTTGTGTTCATTGCACAGGTTAACTGTAGTCAGTTGTCTGTAAATCCTTCAGCAGGAATGAACATACACGCTACCACATGAAAATGTAGATTCGTCACCCAGACATGAAAATGTAGATTCATCAGAGTGAGCTGTTAATCTCACCTGGGACGTTGCAAGAACAGTCGATGAAGGTGAAGCAGCAGTGAGAAATGGGTCAGTCAGACCAATTTCACACAATCCATTAGTAAGACATTAATAGTTCCACAGCTTGGGCCTCTTGGTCAGATAAAATTTAGTGTTGGGATAGGTGAACAAGGAGTAACCAATAGAATGAGGAGATTTTGGTTACTCAAAGGAACAGTTTCCCAGGATTAAATGAAGACACGTTGCCTTGCAAGTCATAGTCAAGTGAGATCTTTGATGGAAAAGAGATTTCTTGAAACTTTGAATCACACTTCCTATGTCCATGGAATTTAAAAGATTTTTCCAATGATCTATTTTATCCTCGAAATACAAATTAGACAGGCCAAATCCATGTATTTGCCTTCACTTGTCCTGTCTCAAATTTCATTTTTTTCAGTCAAAGGTAGTCTTGAATAACATTGTTATGGCAACATTACTCCTCAGGAATTATAATGAATTACACATCAATAAAACAACATAATCTACCATTACTACAACTAAGGACTAAATACCTACCAGCTTTTCATCTTGAATTTTCTTGAATTCTTCACATGCTAACCAGAACAAAACATTTTCTTCACTAAATTCACGTCTTAGAAAATCCTATGAATAAAAGAAGAAAAATAACTCTCATACTAATCAGAGATCATTCAGTGTTAAGATTAGGAGCCTGCTCATTTAGGCTATTATTGAATCTGTATGCACCTCTTCACCAGGGAGGGCATTGCAACTACTCATTGGGTAAAAAAAATGTTTTTCCTCATGTCACCTCAGGTTTTTAAATCTGTGCCCTCTGGTACTGGCATTTCAGTCATTAGAAACATGTTTTACAAACTATATCTAAAGCCCTCATGTTTCTACACTCCTCTCAGCCTTCTCTGCTAAAAAGAGAAAACACAATTTCCTCCAAGTAGATATAATCCCTCATTTCTCTAACACTTGAATAAACCTCTTTTGTAAATGCTCCAAAGCCTCTGTGTCCTTCCTTAAGTGCAGCTAAAGTCAAAGTCGAGTTAATTGTCATGTACATGTATGCACAGGTACAATGAAAAACGTACTTGCAACAGCTTCACAGGGACATAGCATTAGATATACAACATTCACAAGAAAAACATAAATTAACAACATAAATTATACAAGAAAGAACACAATTAGAACAAAAAAAATCCCACTAATGACTCCAACAACTGTGAGGGCCTGTGGAGCGCCCTCTTCAAATCAGGCAACCTACAAAATTATGTCTCTATCTTTTGTTTGGTTCATTAGGGTATGCAAGCCATGATCCTAAACAATGGGAGCACAACAGAGCCATGGTCAATGAAGCTCTATGTCAAGCAAGGCTGCATCACAGCCTTGACATCTTTCTCAATCTTTCTCACCGCAATGTTGCACCTCATCTAAAACAATCTTCCCACTAGACTGGAGCTTCTCCATAGGACTAATGATACACTGTTCAATCTATGATGCCCACCCTCCAAATCCAAGGTCATCCCGACCTCAGGAGATGATCAACTGTATGCAAACAGCCCTTGCATATCTAAGCATTCACAAGCTGAGCTCCAAGATATTGCCAACTCAATCACTGAAGCATATGAGAGGAAGGGCCTATCATTCAACATCTGCTTGACAAGGTTGCCTACCAACCAGCCCTCACTGTGCAACACCATTTCTACACAATAAAGGTTCACATTGAAAACCTTGAAAACCATGTCCTCTCCACGCAGTGGTGCAGCTGGTCTAGCGGCTGCCTCACATTGCCAGGGACAAAGGTTCAACCCTGACCTTGGGTGCTGCCTGTGTGGAGTTTGCACATTTTCCCTGTGAATGCATGAGATTCCACTGGGTGCTCCGGTTTCTTCCCCCCACATTCCAGAGACGTGTGGATTGGTAGGTTAATTGGCCACTTTATATTGCCCCTAGGACCTGGGGGAGTTGAAGAGAATGTGGGGAGAATTAAAAATGGCATTGATATAGGATTGGTGTAAAATGGATGGTTGATGGTTAGTGTGGACTCAAAGGGCTGAAGGGCCTGTTTCTGTGCTGTTCCTCCTGTCGGATCCGGTGATTTTTGAATCACAGGTTCTTTCAGGAGTCCAGGAATGAGTTGAAAACAACTTGGTGCTTCACAAAGTTTTATTGGAAAAGTTTAAAACAAAGAAACAGTCAAAGAGCACATGGCGCTAGCTTTACTACTAGGAGATGAGCCGAGACAAAAGGCACAAAAGGTGAGCTTGGGCCAGGCAAGAGGAGAGCAAGAGAGAGATTAACAAAAAACGACACCTTTTATACCTGAGATAAGAGATACTCTTTAGCTAACAATAGTCCAATCAGGAAACCTATTAGATACTTGTGGCCAAACCAACCAATGAAAAAAACCACATATTCACCTGATGGACAAACCAATAAGCTAGTAAGCGGCCATTCCTTGTGCAGCCACTTGAGGTGTATTAAACACTATACATGTTAAAAAACTAATTAAAACAGTCGAATCCAACACTCTCTATGACTCTATGTCAGGAACCACCTCTCAGCAAAGACAGGTGTTGTTGACGAGACTTGGACTATTGCAACCACCTCAGGGCACTGGAGAGACACTGTCAATGCTGTCTGCAAAGTCCTCTCAATCCACTGGAAGAATAAGCAAACTAATGTCAGTCTCCTGTCCAAAAAATAGAACTTTCACTACTGTGTTTTCAATCACTTAGCCAATTCTATATCTATACTCCTTCCTTTTTTATCCCATAACCTCCAATTTTGCCGACATGGCAATTATGCAATACTTTAGCAGATACGTGCTGAATATCCATTAACTGACACCAAACCAAGAAGCCTGTAATTAGCAAGTTTATCTTTTTTGTACAAGCATGCAATATTGATAGTACTCCGATCCTTTGGCACTACTATTACATATAGTGATAATTGAAAGTTTATGGACAGAATCTCTGCAATCGCTACCCTTATTTCTCTCAGCAATCAAGGACATCCGTACCAGGTGAATTTATCCGCTTTAAGTATCACCAGACTTTCCAGTAACTTTTTTTTCAAAATCTTGTTCGGTATCCTGGCAACCTCCTTATTCACCTCTGCAAAGTCCCATTTCTTGACAAGTATAATTGCCAAGTATACCCCAATCACGTCTCTTGCTTTATCAAATGATCTTACTCAGTCCCATTAGTCCTCAAACAACTGTTAGTGTACATACAGAAAACCTCTGGATTCACTTTACTGTTGGCCACATTCTTGTTCTATTACTGCAAATTTCTCTTCACTCACTTCCTTTATCACTTCTCTGTATTTTTATATTCATCCTGATTCTTCCTTGTGTTATCAAGATGACATCTGACACAAAGTCTTTTTATCTGCATTGCTCCTCTCTCAAAGTATTTCATCATCCAGGGATCAACAACGGGTGAAACTAGGTCAATACAATTCTATAATCGTTGCACCTTTTGGTATCTTAGAGTGTGGTCCCAAAAAATTTACCCCCAAACCTGACAGAAATAAATATATCCAGAACTCCAGAGAAGTTTACAGTCTCCTGACAGTCAACTTCTCTTAGATTCAAAATCATTTAATTTGAACAACCAGATAATGAGCTATCATTTTTTTTTTACCATGAAGCACCCACTGTCTCATTTCAATGTTACATTTGCAATGTTTGTTTGATTGCTTTAGTGATAAAAACAACAATTTTCAAATATGTTTTATTTCAATAATATTCTAAACTGTTTGTAATTCTGGTTTGGAAAGTTCCTTTTAGACTCAAGTTTCATTCTGTCCTCTTTTTTTTCATATCACTTTCCCAGATAAAAGGTAACCTGTGATTGGAGCTATTGATTTCATCAGTTATACTCTATCCATAATGGAAAAGAAGAATGACTGTAAGCTATTTTCCTGATAATGCTTAATCTCCTTTGAGATTCTGTATTTCACTGCAATACATATGCAAAGCTTCAGCAATCTGGCTGGGAACTGATCAAATTAGCCAGAGAGAATGAAGGAAGTTCAGCTCCAATATTTATCGAGAGGTTAAATAGAGTCATAGAGTCTGCATGAAAACAGGCCTTTTGGCCCAACTCATCCATGCTGACCGTGGTGCCCAAGCTTGTCCTATTTGCCCGCATTTAGCCCATATCCCTCAAAAACCCCTCTTATCCATGTACTTATCCAAATGTCTTTTGAATGTTGTTATTGTACCTGCCTCAACCACTTTCTCTGGCAGCTCATTCCATATACACACCACCCTCTGCATGAAGAAGTTGCCCCTCAGGTCCCTTTTAAGGTGAGAGGTACAAGTTTTAAACTTATATCCTCTTTTTTTAGTTTTTAGTTCCCCTTCCCTGGGAAAAAGACTATGTACATTCACCCTATCTATGACCCTCGTGATTTTTTTACACCTCTTTTTTCACCCCTCAACCTCCTACGTTCTAAGGAATAAAGCCCTAGTCTGCCCAATCCCTCCCTAAAACTCAGGCCCTCGAGTCCTGGCAGCATCCTCCTAAATCTTCTCTGCACTCTTTCCAGTTTAATGTCTTTCCTATACTAAGGCAACCAGAACTGTACACAATATTCCAAGTGAGATCTCACCAATGTTCGTACAGCTGCAACATGATGTCCCAACTCCTATACTCAATGCCCTGACTGGTGAAGGCCATCATGCCAAACACTTTCTTCACCACCCTGTCTACCTGTGACGCCACTTTCAGCGAACTATGTATTTGCACTCCTAGGTCCCTCTGTTCCACAACACTCTCCAAGGTCCGACCATTCCCTAGATAATTCCTACCCTGACTTCCCAAAATGCAACACTTCACACTGATCTGAACTGAAAGCCATTTGCCAATCTTCAGCCCACTTACCTAGCTGATCAAGATCAGCTGAATAGCTGAATTATCTGACAAGGCAGGGGCAAAACTCAATTTTTTTGGATTCATTGCCCACCTAGGTGGTATAGCAGGAGGTCACAGCTGGAAGGTGGAAAAACTGTGGCCATGATTTGGAGATGCAAATGTTTCTGTGAGAGCCTGGGTGACAACCTTTGCTCCTCCAGCTCACAAAAGAGCGCTGAAAAAGCAATTATCTTGTGGAGCTGACAGCTCCTGCCAGCTTTTCATTGCCAAGTTTCTTGCCTTTTGTGATGAGAACTCACTAATCCTGCATAAGTTTAAATTAGGTTGCCAAGATATCTTGCACCATAAAAACCACAGCAAGCAGTTGTAAGGTAGGCTAGGATCACACTCCATGCATTTTGCAATTTGATCTCCAAACCTCTCCAGCCCCAAATGGTAAATATCAAGACTAAACAGACTAAAGCTAACAGTCCTTAAGACATACTCTTCAACGGTCTTTTATGCTTTGTAAACCAAAAGCATAGATAATTTAAATATAAATACAGAAAGCCAAAGAATCACACCTGCACAGAATTATATTCTATTTTATAGATAATTTTAAGGAACATATAAGAGATAAAGCCAAATAGGTACATTTACATCTTGGGACATGAAAAAGCCATTAAAATATACCAATACTTAAATAACTGTTGACATCTAGTCAATATCTGTATGACTGCAGAAAGTGAAGCAGTTACACCTGTACTTGATATAGTACTAAAAACATGAAGCTGCTATTGGTGTTTTCATAGTACCATGGATTTGGTTAATTATGTTAATTGTCTGATGCCTCGGTATGTTTGCTTAGCTAGAGCTCACAAAGAAGCTTTCTTTTTCTTTTGTGTGAGATACAGTTTATTTTTGTGCACTGACTGTATCATCAACAGGATATAAAAAGACATGAGGGTAGGGAGTGGTTGACTCGAAAAAAGTTCTGTCATGCCACTTCACTCACCGCAAGCATCAGTGGTGTTTCACACATGCTTGGCTCATGCTGACATAGTCATGTGGTGACTTCTCATTTCAAGTGAAAGGAAATACTCCTTCAAGACTATTAGTGAAAATTCCCATTTATCAGATCAACCTACAACAATTCAAACGATTATAACAAAGTCCTAATTAACTGTGTTCAACATTAATCCATAACTCTTTGAAGATTGATATTTTAGAATCTGAGAAATAAATGTGTTTTCCACCCACAGTTTACAAAATTACTGCCCTCAGGAATTGCACACTATTATAAAGAACAACCACAAAAAGGGCTCTATTTATAGCCTAGCTTGAAAAATAAAAGGAAGTTACATGTTTTTGGAAAAATTTGGGGCCAGTGTTAAATAAAAAATACACCTGTAGAGATTAACTGGGCAAACAATTTATGAAGCAAAGAGCAAACAATAAATAACTTACATGTACATAAGGTTTCTCACGCTTCAGGTCATTAATAAAATTAAGTACTCTAGATGCTCTTCACTGTTGCAATGTAGGAAATGCAGCAACCACTTTGTGCCCACAAGCTCTCACAAATAGCAATGTATTAATGATTAGTTTATCTGTCTACTTGTGATGTTAACTGAGGGACAAATATGAGGTAGAACACTCCTAAACCTCCTCGCCCCTTTGAAATAGTACAGTGGAATCTTCAAAGTCCTCCTGAGCGGGCAGAGAGGACCTCAGTTTAAAGTCTAATCAAAAGTGGCAATTGACGCCAATGTAGCACTTCCACAGTACTTCACTGAGATATCAGTAATTTTTGTGCTCAAATCTTTGGAGTGGACCATAATCTTCTAACTCAGAAGTGAAAATGGGACCAACTGAGACATAACGATCAGAGCTAAAGGTTCACTTAAGCAACTTGTACATCAGTGCACCCGTTTGCTTTTGTGTAATAGTGAAAAAGGTCATTTTCAAATTCTTCATCATCCTATTAGCTGATGACACCTCCTGAACACAATTCCTTAGTTATATCAATAGTACCATACTATAATAATTATGTTATAGATTAATAATTCAGATACCAGAATTAATAAATTCACCAGAAAACAAACTTCAATCACACTGCAATTTGAGAATTTAAATTCAACTAAAAAGTAATCCAATGACTAAAGTTAATCTCAATAAAATTGATCATGAAGCTGCCAAAGTGTCGCAAAAGTCCAACTGGTTCAATTAGGAAAGGAAATTTGCTTTTCTTATCTAGTATAGTCCATATATGACTCCAGTCCATAATAACTCTTCATTACCCTTTAAAGTTGTAACAAATTTCTCAGGGCAAGAGAGGATGGACAATAAAGATGAGCTTAATCCACAAATAGATAGAAAAAACAGAAATTAAGAAGGATTTTTCACATTTCAGATACATAAATATAGCACAAGACTTCTAGCATAATACCAGAAGTTTGGTGACAACCTTGATAATGCTGCTATTTTGTATAGTTTGAAGAAACATTTCTCTATTAATCACCAAAATATTCCATATTTTATCATAAGTACACTAGAAAGAACAGAAATGTATCCATGGTCACATCAAGCTTAAACTTCCAATCCTGATGTTCCAATCCAGAAATACCAGCAAACCATGAAATAAAAGAAAGGAAAATAAGGAAAAGAAAGATACTGCAAAACGTGAGAATAAAAGGAATAATGTGAAAACAGAAAACAAGAACAAAAAATAAAATTTTTGTGTGGGATTTAATCCTACCAAAACCCTACATTGATTGAAATTAATCTTAAATTTTCACTACAGATAGAAAAAAAGCTTAACAAATCAAATTAATAAATTTAAAGCGGACAAACCCTAAAAAGTTTTACTCCTTCCGGATCTTCAAGGAGATTCTCTAGTGAAATGGCCCATTTTGAGATTCCTGATGTATTCGGCTGGCTACAACTGGCATGCACATCATTATCATGTATTTCTGTAAAATAAAAGGACACAAAGCTTTACAATGAATATTACTATGTCAAAAATACTGAGAAATTTGATTTCACCCTTTTTTGATGTGCTAAAATATGCTGCATATAGTGGCAACACCCTATCAGATTCCCTGCAGAAAAATGTGAAATTAGTTAGAAATACATTACAATATGCATTAATGCTGTTACTAATGGTAAACTACCCTAAATGGTGGGTTGCACCCTAAAGCTCCCAACTGAATGCAGCTTATAACCACCAATCTGAGAAGTGCATTGCCCCTTAAAAGCACAATCCCCATGGTAGCCATGCAGCAGCAATACACATTATGGATGTCACAGAGGTGATCTGGTATTCTCATCAGTAAGGTAAATACCAGGAAGGAAGTCTTGTGTGCCCCAGCAGGGGGGTGGGGGAGGGGGCAGGGGGGGGTGGGGGAAGCAGAGGACCTGCTGAGGCAAAGAGCTCGGCAGGAGGTGACACCAGCTTCCAGGTCTGATAATCCCCACCTGAGAAACAAGAAGCAAAATCACCCACTGTCTGACCAAAGGGAGAAGAATCTAAATGAAGGAAAAAATATAGATTGCTAACCAGCAATTAGTAAGCAAAATTTGATAAATGCTGTTATCAGGAGTTCCTGGTGGGACAGGAGTAGCCAAATTCATTGCATTCATGACTGACAAACCAGACAGATTTCATTTCAGTCACTAGTCTGCATTGAGCTAACAGATCAGTGTGAGAAACTACAATTGGCCTTAGCAACCCTGTGCTTGGAAAAGTTCAGTCTGGTTTTATGCTCCTGATCATTATTCAGAAACCCTTGCTGAAATCTATGACAGGATGTGCACAGTTGTTATCACCTATTGCCAACACTTACTAATCTCTTCAGCACTAATTCTTTCAAGTTATTGCCTGATCCACTGTTTGCCAGTTAGGCACTTAAAGCTGCAATGTACACCATTCCTTTACCCTCAGCATCTCCTCTCCCTCCATTTGCCACCAAATACTTACCTGGTGAAGGGCTTAGCCTCAGTTCTCTTCAGTCAAAACCTTGATTTAAATTTCAGGCACTCACCATCTCTCCAAATGCTGGTATTTTGCTGCCCACTTGACAGTGAAAATCTCACCAAGAGCCTCAAATACAGCCAGGGTACATCCCATCTCAGGGAAAAAAAGTTGTTTGGGGGAGATCTGGAGGGGCAGAAATCCTAATCCATCATCAGGCTTCCTTTGTCATCTAAAGAAACAAAGGACTGCAGATGCTGGAATCTAGATGAAAAACACAACGATGCTGGAAGAACTCAGCGGGCAAGGCAGCATCCGTAGAGAAAAGCAGGCAGTCAACGTTTCGGGTCAGGACCTTTCTTCAGGACTGAAGATAGGAAAAGGGGAAGCCCAATATATAGGAGGGAAAAGCAGAGCAGTGATAGGTGGACAAAAGAAGGGAGGCGAGGTGGGCACAAGGTGGTGATAGGTAGATGCAAGTAAGAGATAGTGATAGGCAGATGTGAGGAGGAGGGGAGAGCAGATCACAAGATCACAAGACAAGGGAGCAGAAGCAGGCCATTCGGCCCATCGAGTCTGCTCCAAGGAAAGGGAAATAGAAATGAGAAATGGGGAATGGGGGAAGAAGAAGAAAAAAACTATTCTAATCCCAATTACCGGCCTTATCCCCATATCCCTTGATATCCTGACTATTTAGATATCTATCTATCTCCTCCTTGAACGCCCCCACTGATCTGGCTTCCACTGCTGTACGTGGCAAGGAGTTCCACAAATTCACCACCCTCTGGCTAAAGAAATTTTTCCTCATCTCTGTTTTGAAACTGTACCCTCTAATTCTAAGATTGTGCCCTCTGGTCCTGGACTCACCCACCAGGGATCCACCAGGGATGGGTCAAAGGTAAGGAGGAAAAGAGGGGCGTAGAAAAAAAGAGAGATAGGGAAGAAAAGAAGAGGCATGGTCGGGGATGGGTGTGGGGGGTGGGGATGTGGGGATTACTTGAAGTGCAAGAATTCAAATGTTCATGCCGTTAGACTGCAAGGTTCCAAGAAAGAAAATGAGGTGCTGTTCCTCCAGTTTGCACTTGGAATTCTCCTGGCAGTGGAGGAGGCCAAGGACTGACATATCAGTGATGGAGTGGGAGGGGGAGTCGAAGTGACTGGCAATGGGGAGATGCAGATTGCAGTTACGGATAGAGCACAGGTGTTCTGTGAAACAGTCATCTAGTTTGTGTTTGGTCTCACCAATGTACAGGAGGCCACACTTGGAGCACCGAATGCAGTAAATGATATTAAGGGAGGTGCACGTAAATCTCTGTCTCACCTGAAAGGACCGTTTGAGTCCCTAGATGGAGGTGATGGAGGGGCAAATGTTGCACCTATGGGGGGGGGGCAGTCAGTGGAAAGTTCCTGGGGTGGGAGCGGGATGGGTGGGGAGGGAGGAGTGAACTAGGGAGTTGCAGAGAGAGTGGTCCCTGTGGAAGGGAGAAAGGGGTGGGGAGGGGAAGATATATTTGGTGGTGGGGTCCCGTCGGAGATGGCATAAGTGGCGGAGAATGATATGTTGGATACGTAGGCTGGTGGGATGAAATCTGCTCCTTCCCACATGCCTGCCCTGAGCAGCCCTCTTGATCATTTGTTTAGTACTGGGAGAAAGTTTCACCCATGGTTAGATGTGATTATCTATTTATTTCTCATAATCAATGGACATTCAGTTGGGGATCATATTGCAGCCGATCTTTCCCCTTTGGGACCAAGGGTTTGGGTTAATTTAATCCTGCTCAAGTGGACCTGGTTCAATAGTGCAAAAAGTTGCAGCTCATGATGAGAGTGAATCCAGTTTAAGATTGAAGGAAACAGGGAAAAGCTAGGAGCAAGATTCAAGTCTTGCTGATTTAAGGGTTTTAAAAAATATGACTACTATACACTACATCTGCCTGACTGCAAGTTAACACTTGGCTCTGCTGCTCAGATTCCAGTCTGAATACATGCACACCTCCCCCAACTACTATACCTGCTCACTATCCAACCCACCACTCCCCACACTCCTGTGCCAGTCTAACGACTGAAGCTTTACAAAAGAGTAAGTTGGCAAATTTGTTAAGTAAACTTCCACTATGTGTGCGAGGTCATACAGTTCCTAAGAGCTATGAGAAATAGATCGGAATACCTTTCAACTCTTGAGAAGCCTGGTACAGGAAGAGCAAAGAAATTTAATTGCATATCACTCTGCTCTACCTACACAAATGTCAGTTTGATTAAAGTCAATCATATGTAGCTCTAGATAGACTTACTACTTTAGTGTTGGCAATTAATTAACATTTCCAGGGCTACTTTACATAAATAAAATATTAGTCATTAGAACGTGTGGTTACATGATGTCTCCAACATCCTTAGGATGTTGTAGACTGTTTCACTGCCAATGAAATACATTTGAAATGTCAGCAAATGAGGAAGCCAATATATGCACAACATTGTCCTACAAACAGAAAATGAAATGAATAACCAATTAGCCCCTTTCTTAGTCAGAAAACAAATAGAAATCTCATGCTCTTTCCTGTATAATTACATGTGAGCCATCAGTCGGGGCCTCATTTTAACATCTCATCCAAAAGGACAACAATGAAGGGCTCCCCTGGTACTGCTTTCGCTTCCAAATGCAAAACCTGCTTCTGAAATTACTGTTCCCTACCTCCTCCAATGAGTTTTTCAGCACTTTGCCACTAAGAATTAGTGTGCTGGCTCAGCTGCCTCACTCATTTCCTTCTCCATCCCTAGACCATCAGACCATACATCCCTTAAACTTTGTTCCCCACAGGTCAAGCACTGAGCTCACATCTTTTCTTGTTCTAACCTCATTCTCTCTCTGAGCTCAAACTGTCTATTATATCCACTTCTTGCTTTTTTTCATTTATTCCCACCAAACTACTGGCCAATCTATTACACTTCCTTGTCCCTGCTCAGCTATCATCACACCTTTAAATGTGAATCCTTCCTTAAAAATGCAATCCTGACCCCTCTATCTTATAAATAAAACCCATTTGCCAAACTCCCTTTCCTCCCCATTTTTTCATGTGTGGCCATTTGCCAATCTTTCTTGAAAGTCAAGGTTTAAACCACATCCAATTAGATTTCCAGCTCTGCCTCAATATTGCAATAGCTATCATCAAATTTACAAATGACAATCCATGTGAATGTGACCACAGGAAATTATTCTTCCTGAAATTTTTCAATTTGTCTACAGGCTTCAACACTCTTCATCTTCTGCTATTATCCAGCTGAGTGCCATTACCTGGTTCCATTCACACCTATTCCAGTCACAACCAAAGTATCACCTGCAATCACTTCTTTATCCTTGGATCCTGATTCAGTAACACCTGTATTTTAAAACCCATTTACTTGCTTTCAAATATATTTATGATCTCACCCTTCTGTATCAGTGTGTCTCCTCCATCCCAATTATTATCCCAGGTCTCTGTACTATTCCAAATCTGGTTTCCGGTACATCCCTGATTTTCATTTTCTAGCAATGGCTCTTATATCTGCAGCTGCATGGTTTCCAAGCTTTTGAGTTCCCTCCCAAAACCTCTCTGCCTCTCTCTCCTCCTTTAAGGCATTCCTCAAAATGTATTAGATTTACTCATGCATCCTATTATCTGACTATAGTTCTCAAATTTTGTTTGATGACAGGTCTTCAAAGCCAAAGTTGAGTTTATTGTCATATGCATAAGTACATGTATGCACAGGTACAATGAAAATCTTACTTGCAGCAGCATCACAGGCACATAGCATCATATAAGCAGCATTCACAAGAAAAACATAAATTAAATGTAAATTATGCAAAATGTTTACAAGGAAGAACACAATTAGGGCAAAAAAAAACACTAAGTTTAATTTAGTGCGAAGTGATCAAAGTGGTCATAAGTTCTGTTAAACTGTAGTGATTAGGACTGTGCCGGTTGGTTCAAGAACTGAATGGTTGAAGGGAAGTAGCTGTTCTTGAACCTGGTGATGTGGGAATTCAGGCTTCTGCATCTCCTGCCCGATGGTAGCTGCAACAAGATGGCATGGCCCGGAAGGTGTCTTGGGTTGTCTTATAACCTTAAAGATGTTATATAAATGCAAACTGCATAAGCACGAGATAATGCAGAAAGATTACGGTTTCAGATCTCTTCCCTCCCCAGAATATTGTTTGATTGCACCTGATGTCTAGACTCTACCTATCAATCTGCTCAATGAGTCAGCATTCTTGAAAGAGGAAGGGATGCCATTTTAAAAAAACAATTCACAAAACTACCACATACCAGCTGAGTGCAACCACAGTAAACTATCCTTCCTTATACCTTTCAAAACTAATATATTGCCATTTCAATGGAGGTCCTCGTGGACATATCATTTTTGAAGCCTCTATATTTAACTGCTTGTCAATACTTCTATTTTAGCTCTAATTAAGCTGCAAACATAGCACCTTTCTTTCTGCATCTTAGCTGTGCTGAAATCAAGGTTTATTGCACCATCCCCAATCTAACTCATGTTTTCTTAGGGCATTAATCTTTTGATTTTAATTCTTCCCTTTCCTTCTTGAGTCTAAACACTTGCTGGTGACAATGAATTGTGACTTTTTGGTTTACTTTGTCTATTCCCCTAATCTTTTCAACTCTGTCCAGATCAGTGCCACAAAAAGGAGACTCATACACATTGACTATTCAGTTTTTCTTGATGTCCCCAGCTGAAAGAGCACGTGGAAGGGAATGCCTCAGGGAAGAATAGAGAGAACAAACTGAAATTAATGAAAATAAAACTAATTGTTTATATTGTACAACATAAAGTTGATGGCAGGAATTCATTTCAGAACAATTATGTTTATATTTAACAAACCTAATATTAGAGAAAATTAGTGACCTTAAGATGGTCAAATGTTTTCCATTGTCAGAGTTAGAAAGTGTAAACATATTAATAGGCACTCTTGCAAATATGCCAAATATGTTGCATTAAATATACCCTTATTTTATATCAAGTACAGAGCATTGGCAGGCATATTTCTTCAAGGTACTTGGCACTAGATTAGCAGATGTATAATATAGTGGCTCATCTGTTTTGGCAGAATCTACCAACAGAGTTGTCTAAAAGTTATCATTCTGTTTTGCTGAAATGATTTCAGTGTTCCATTATGTTCGCTTGAGAACTATAAATTTACCACTCCAAACATGCAGCAGTCCAAATTCAAAACACAAACATAAGCATGGGTTTATATAAGTAAATGGAACATAGGCTGCTTAAGAAATGAACAGCTGAATATTACTGTCTGGCTCATTGTAAACAGTTAGTGGTATACTAACCAATCACTTCTTGCCTGTTATCGGAATGGGGAACTTAAGTAAATATTCTGCCATGAATCAATCATGCCAAGTGCGAGAACATTTCTAAAAAATTCTTATAAGTTTCCCATCGATCTTAGTTGAATACTCAGTATTGTTTCAAAATCTGATATATTAAGGCAGGCTAAGTGAAAATCAAAAAAAAACTGCAGATTCTGGAAATCTAAAATAAAAACCAAAAATACTGGAAATACTCAGTAGGTCAAGCTGCATCTGTGGGAAGTGAAAGTCCGTTGTTAGTTCTGGGACTGAAATAAAGCTCTAGCTAGAAATAAAGCTCTAGCTAAACTGTATGATGAACTTCAAAAAACCATGCCAAGTCAGGCAAAGTTTTAGAAAATTAATGCTGATTTTCTATTAATTGGAGTCATTTGCAAAAGGCAGTTGGCATATTTGTTTCTGGAAGGAGAAACAACTTGAACTACATAAACATGTTATGCCTACTAATATTTCTGACAAACTTTTTTTGCTGTAAAAAGAGATTTTAGTCTATAGTTAGCAATTTGCAAAAATGTTAAGACATATTTGCTTCCAAAAGAAAATATAAACATTAACTATTTTTTCAATGCGTCCTCTGGTACATTGCAGTTCATTGACAAATGGCCAAGAGGGAAGGTGGTGGAGTGCAGGTGGCCTTTTGAGACACAGAGTTGGCAAGACAGGTAATCCAACCCACTGCTGTAGAGTATGGTGCTAAACATAAAGCAATTTTTTGTTTGACTTTTGTCAAATTGTTTGACAAACAAATACTGGAAGAAAAACCAAAGATTTTATTTTCAATCCTAGGAGAGGAAGGAACTTTAACACTGGGATGGGCTTCACCTTAACTGGACTGCAGCTAATGTCTTGACAGCAAGAATAATAGGGTTGTGCACAGGAGCTTAAACTCACTGAGAATAGATGAAAAAAGCATGTGTAAGGAAATAGAAAGTTAGAGCAAATATCAGTCCAAGATAAGGAACAAAGGTAACATAAACGGTCAGAAAATAAATTCAGTATAAAACAAGTCTGTTCAAAATAAAGTTAAAGGAATCATAATTAAAATTAACCAATTTGCCTGTTCAGCAACATACTGAGCAAATGAAATAATTTTTTTTTAAATTAAATTTTATTTACAGCGTGGTAACAGGCCCTTCCGGCCCAACGGGTCCATGCCGCCCATTTTAAACCCCCCCATATTAACCTACCCGTACGTCTTTAGAATGTGGGAGGAAACCGGAGCACCCGGAGGAAACCCACGCAGACACGGGAGAACGTACAAACTCCTTACAGACAGCGACGGGAATCAAACCCCGATTGCTAGCGCTGTAATAGCGTCGCACTAACCACTACAACAATAATCTGTAACAAGGAGCCAGTTGTAATAAGGTTAACTGAATCATGACTTAATAAAGAAGCTTAACAGTACTTAAATATTGCAAGATGTAATATATTAGATTGGAAGGGAAAAACAGGAGGTATGGTAGCTAAATTGGAGGCAACATATTAACAGTAAAAAAAAGGAGTGAACAAAACAAGGGGGAAGAAAGAATCAATAACAATAATATGGATAATCTGCAAACCACCATATTAGTAAAGGATATAGAAACAGAATTATGTAGACAAAATTATGAAATAACTAGAAAACATCATGAGAGATTTCAACTACTCCCACCTCAGCAAACAGGCAAGGAAAAGGCGTAGGAGAAAAGTGAATCAAGATAACACGTAAAACAATAACAACTTTCATTTATGTAGCACCTTTAACATAAGAAGTGCCTTACACTGCTTCATGGAGTGTTATCAAACATGACAATTCACATAAGGAGATATTTGGACAGGTGACAAGAGGCTTAGTCAAAGAGATGGATTTTAAAATGCAGCTTAGATTGAGAACGGGAGAGATTTTGCGAGGGAATTCTAGAGCTTAGGGCCTTGGCAGATGAAGGCAAAGGTGCTGTAATAAATTTTAGGGAACTAGCAAGTCCAGAAATAAAGGAGTGTGGTATCTTGGAAGGTCACAGGCTAGAGGAGAGATAGAGAGTGACAAGATCACTGAGGGATTTGAAAAGAAGGATGAGCATTTTAAAATCCAGGCATTGCTTTTGAAGGAGTGTGTGTAAGTCAGCAAGAAGAGTTTTTCGGTGAATGGAACTTTTTATGAGTTAGGACATGGCAACAACGTTTTAGAAGGCCTCAATTTTATGGAAAGTACAACAAGGGAGGCAATCCAGGAATACTGGAAAAAGCCAATACATGACAGGACATTGGCGGCAGTTGCATTGAGGCAAGGCCTGAGCTGAGCGACTTTACACATTAGAAATATACAGTTGTAGAAATGGAACAGCTCAAAGTCCAAAAGTGAACCAGGGACAAATGTGTCCAAGGCTGTGAACAGTCTGTTTAAGTTTCATACCATGCCAGGGAGTGGGATGATGTCAGTGATTGGGAAGTACAGTTTGCAAGGGGGAGCCGAGACGACAGCTTCAATCTTCCCAATATTTAACTGGAGAAAATTTCTGCTCATCCAGTCCTTACAGTCAGATAAAGAGTTACACCATTTAAATATATTGCAGGGGTTAAGAGAGGTGGTGGTAAGGTAGAACTAGGTGCCATTGCTGTACATGTGAAAAATGTTGCGTTTTTGAATGAGTTGAGAAATAGGAGGGAATTGGAGGTAGATCACTGTGGAACACCAGAAGGAACAGTGTGGGCACTGGAAGAAGTGCCATTGCCGACAATTCTCTCACTACAGCAATAAGATAGGAACACAACCATAAGAGTGCAGTCCGATCTAGATGGACAATAATAGAGAAACATTGGGGGGGGGGGGGGATGGTGTGGTCAGTCTTCTCAAAGGCTGCAGAGTGGGTAAGAATAACAAGAAGGGGTATATTAACTCTGTCACAATCACATAGAATGTTATTTGTAACTTGGGTCTGAGTTGATTGTGTAGTGAAGCAGAGTTAAAGCCTGATTGAAAGGTTCAAATAAAGTGTTCCAGGTAAGAATGCAACTAAATTGGAGGTTATAACACAGTTAAGAACTTTGGAGAGGAAAAGCAGGTTGCAGGTAATGTGGCAGCTTGCATGGATGGAAGAGTCAAGGGATAGCTTTTTGAGACAAGAGGTGGCAGCAGATTTAGAAAGGAGGAGACAGTATCTGAGGAGAGAACTTCTTTCCTCTCTCTCCCCTTCTCCTGTGTTATACTTCATTTGATTCTTCCTACCTGCACCTCCTCCAGACATACTTTTATCACTCTCTTAAGCCAGCATCACCACCCCTCAAGTCATTCACTCTCTCCAGCTCTCCACCATATTACAGTCCTTCCATTTTGTTTTCTCTTCCCCCTTTCCCTGCTACTTCCCTGTAACAGTTCTGAAGAAAGTTAATTGACCTGAAACACTCTCCCTGTTTCTCTCTCTCTATAGATGACGCCTGATTCACCGAATATTTCCAGAGTTTTCTGTTTCTGTAGTATTTTGCTTTTAGAGATGGGAAGTTGGAGAGGACTACATTTTTACCTGGGTATATAAGAAACTCAACTACTCTAGTGGATTTATTAGCAGAAGTGAACCAAAACAGACAAGAGAAGTAAGCACAGAGGAACTTCAAGGTGATGGATTTAAGATAATGACCACAAAATACATAAAAGGGAAGTTAAATAATAGAAATGTACAATACAGAAGGAAACCATTTGGCCCATCATCTCCATCCTGGCTCCCAAAAAAATAGAGCTAATAGTGCCTCCTAAACTCCCAGTACATGGTCCTAAAAGTTAAGGCACTTCAAGCAATTTTTAACTTTGTTCTCTCTTTCCCAGTTCTGACTGTGGCTAGTCACCCTGAAATATTAACTCTGTTTCTCTGTTTCACAGATTCTGCCTGGCTTGCTGAGCGTTTCCAGCATTTTCAGTTTTCATTATCATTATCATCCTGTTTAAAAAAAAATCACTTACTCATGAATGCACAGGCCTTGACTTTTTCCTGAAGTATTTAGGGGTAACTAGAGGGTAAATAACAAAACTTCATGCCTTAGCATTGTTCAGATAGAAATGTTTGGATCTTGGCTTTGGCCGATCCTGTGCAGATCAGCTGGCGGGGGTATGTGCAGACATTTTTAAGCTCTCCCTGCTTCAATCTGAGGTTCCCACCTGCTTTAAGAAGACCACTATCATCCCAATACCTAAGAAAAACAAGGTAACGTGCCTTAATGACTACCGCCCGGTGGCTCTGACATCCACCATCATGAAGTGCTTTGAGAGGCTGGTCATGGCACACATTAACTCCAGCCTCCCAGACAACCTCGACCCACTGCAATTCCACTACTGCCAAAACAGGTCCAGGGAAGATGTCATCTCCCTGCCCCTACGCTAATCTCTGGAGCACCTGGATAGTAAAGACACCTACATTAGACTACTATTTATTGACTACAACTCCACCTTCAATATTATAATTCTAAGCAAACTCATCTCCAAGCTCCTAGACCTGGGACTCAACACCTCCCTTTGCAACTGGGTCCTAGACTTTCTGATCAACAGGCCGCAATCAGTAAGATCAATAACAGCAACACCTCTGACACAATTACCCTCAACACTGGTGCCCCACAAGGCTGCATCATCAGCCCCCTACTCTACTCCCTATACACTCAGAACTGCGTGGTCAGATTCTGCTCTAACTCCATCTACAAATTTGCAGATGACAGCACCGTAGTGAGCCATATCTCAAATAACGATGAGTCGAAGTACAGGAAGGAGATCGAGAGCCTAGTGGCATGATGACATGACAACAACCTTTCCCTCAATGTCAGCAAAACAAAAGAGCTGGTCATTGACTTCAGGAAGGGGGGTGCTGCACATGCTCCTGTTTACATCATTGGTAATGAGGTCAAGAGGGTTGAGAGCTTCAAGTTCCTAGGAGTGAACATCACCAAAAGCCTGTCCTGATCCAACCACATAGACGCCATGGCCAAGAATGCACACCAGTGCCTCTACTTCCTCAGGAGGCTAAAGAAATTTGGCATGTCCCCTTTGACCTTCACCAATTTTTATCAATGCACCATAGAAAGCATCCTATTCAGATGCATCATGGCTTGGTATGGTAATTGCTCTGCCCAAGGCCACAAGAAACTGCAGAGGGTTGTGGACGCAGTTCAGCACATCACGAAAACCAACCTCCCCTCCATGAGCTCTGTCAACACTTCTCATTGCCTCAGTAAATCAACCAACATAATCAAAGACCCCACCTACCCCAGACATTCTCTATTCTCCCCCCTCCCATTGGGCAGAAGATACAAAAGCCTGAAAGCACGTACCACCAGGCTCAAGGACAGCTTCTATCCTGCTGCTATAAGACTATTGAACAGTCCCCTAGTACGATAAGATAGACTCTTGACTTCACAATCAACCTTGTTATGGCCTTGCACTTTATTGTCTGCCTGCACTGCACTTTTTCTGTAACTGTAATACTATTTTGCATTCTGTTATTCTTTTCCCTTGTACTACCTCAATGCACTGATCTGATGAAATGATCTGAATGGATGGCATGCAAAACAAAGTTTTTCACTAAGCCTCAGTACATGTGGCAATAATAAACCAATTTACCAATTTAAATTTGCAATTGTGGAGACCAGAAGTTGCTATCTTAATTACTCAATAATAACACTGAGTGCCATTAGCCTCACTGTTATCATCAATGCAAAATCTTGGCCAAAAAAATGTTTTATTGTCTCAGTATGTGCTAGGAATGCAGACATGTAATTTGAAAAAAACAAAACTGGCATAAAGACATATGAGGTAAAAGTGTGGAGGTAATTGATAAACCATTTAAATTTATTGGAGGATAAAAACCCATGATCCACATATAACCCATGTATAAAAATACTCTCAGGAAGATAAGTGCCATATAAGGCTGGTGGACATCAATTAGAGTTCTGGTATTTCAAAATGGGGCAAGTAACACTCTAGGCAACCATAGTCAACTTGACATTTACGTCAGAAAAGATGAAAGAAACCAAAAATATTATTGTATGACTTGAAAAAAGATGGTCATTCTTAGCCAAAAATATTTAATTCTCTGAAGTAAAAACAGAAAGAACAGAAAATGGCAATGCAGTAATGTTAAATACTTTGATCTTCACCAAGGCTTCAACTAGGTCCTTACACTCATGGCAAGGATCATGGCATGTGAAGTCAGGAGGCACGTAACAGAATAAATAACAAAGCTGATTTCATTCTCTTCTTTTACCAGTCTGAATTACTACTCTGAACAGAGCATGTTTCAGGGTTTATACTCAGACAGGTAAAAGTTGAGAAGTTCCACAGTGAATGGTACTAGGTCCATTGTTGTTCATAATTAATATCAACAATTTGGATTCAGAAGTACAACTGCAAAATCTGCAGACGACACCAAACTGCATTGTACAGTTAGGGCAAAGAAAGTATGCAACAAAGTACAAGAAGACTAAAGCTTGTTGAATGGATGTATAATTGACAAATTCCAGTGATGGCAAGTGTGAAGTGTTACATTTTACTATGAAGGTGTCACATAAGTTCATAAACTTAAAGGTAATAGGAAAGCAAAAGCATTTAGGCATATACATTCACAAGTAATTAAAAGTAGCACAATTGATTAATATGACCATAAAACAAAGCAAAGAAACCAAGTATTGGAATACTTTTCTGGAGGAAATAACTGAACAATAAAGTTATGTCAAGGTTTATCAAACCTTAGTCAAACTACATGAAGTACTGCACACAGCTCCCGTTTCTATATTAACAAAGGGATGCATTAGTGAAGGTGCAAAAAGATTCAGAAAGATAATACCAGAACTGTGACGTTATGTTTATCAATAACACCTAAATAAGCTGGTTTTCCGTTCTTTAGAAAATAGGCCAATGGGAGTCTGGTGAATCTTTTTGAGGTAACAAAAAACATAAATTGATAGAGTAGATAAAGCCCAAGTCCTTCCACTGGCAGGGTGGAAGAAGAAACAGCTCTACAGGAACTGAAAGTCAGAGGTCCAACAGAACAGATGGTGGGAGAAAGAGCCCAGTAGGCCCAACAGCTTATTAACAACCATGACACGTATGGGCTGTTCAGCACTATCAAAGCCATCAATTGCATAAACACCCATGGTCCCATCCTACTGTGAGTGAAGACTGTAGGCAAACTTATCAAGGACAGAGAGGCAGTCAACACTGGGTGGAAGGACCTCCTAAACTGCAACTCTGTCCTTGAGATGAGCACCCTCAATTTCAACCCACACCAGCCTGTTTAGTCCCTCCTTGCCACAACTCCTTATTAACCAAAAGTTGAAAATGCCACATCTCAATCAAATAACAGCAAGGCCTTGGGAGTAGATGTTTTTGCTGCTGAAGTTTTAAAACTCAGTAATGAAGCACTTCAGTTACAAATCTATCATCTCATTTTCCATATATCGAAGAAGAGGATATACAGAGAACCTCAGAGACATCACATTCATCACCATTTTCAAGAAAGAAAACATGTCCAACAGAGGTAATTACTGAGGGGTCACCCTGCTAACTGCTGCAGGGAAAATCATCACCAAGGTCCTCCTCAATCACCTCCTCGCATAGACAAAGAAAAGAAGTTCCCAAAGTAGCAATGTGGGGTCATCCATCTAGAGACATTGTTGACATAGCCTTCACTGGGTGACAACTTGAAGAGAAATGCAAGGAGCAGCAGCAACCACTAAATATGACCTTTTTTGATCTCACTAAAGACTTTGACTCTGTCAACCAGGAGTGACTATGGAGCACTGTTCTCAGATTCAACTCCCCACAGAAATTCATCTCCATCTTGTGATTGCTTCATGATGGCATGCAAGCCATGATCCCAATCAATGTGTCCACAAGGCTATGTCATTTCCCCAACATTTTTCTCAGTCTTCTCATCGCAATGCTGGACCTTACCGCCACAAACCTTTCAATGACAGTGAAGGTGATCCAGATCTAATGGGAAACTATTCAACTACAGTGCCAACACTCCAAACCAAGATCACCCCAATCTCAGAACTTGAGCTACTGGATACGGCTAATGCTTGCATATGTGCATCATTATCAGGCAGAGAGATGAAAAGATTCTGGGATGTTCTCAAAGTCTCCTTGAAAAACTGCAACATCCACACTGATTCCTGGAAATACCCACTGCGGACATTCTCTCTTCTTCCCCCCCTCCCATCAGGCAGAAAATACAAAAGCCTGAAAGCACATACCACCAGGCTCAAGGACAGCTTCCATCCCACTGTTGTAAGACTCTTGAATGGTCCCTTAGTACGATAAGATGGACTCTTGACCTCACAGTCTACCTTGTTATGACCTTGCACCTTATTGTCTGCCTGTACTCCACTTCCTATGTAACTGTAACACTTTATTCTGCATTCTGTTATTGTTTTCCCTTGTGCTACCTCAATGCACTGTTGTAATGTAATGATCTGTATGGATGGCATTCAAAACAAAGTTTTCACTGTACCTCAATATATGTTACAATAATAAACAATTTACCAATTTAATTAATTTACCCATGACCACTATGAATGGGGAGGGAGCATTCAGCATGGCACTGAAAAGTATTAAATATTTTGTTTGACTCCAATTTGTTCTGCCCCCTATGTTACACATTCACTTACCTGTACAGTTTGTTTAGGATTTTTACATAGCACATCCCCCTCTCCATGGACATAGTTGCTTCCCCTGCTTACTCAATTCACAGATGCCATGTAGAGGAAGCAGTTCTTATTTGATAGTTCAATGCAAAGCCCTTAAAAAAAGTGAATAAATGTAACAAAGGGGCAGAGCAAAATGGAGCTGAACAATATGTTTGTCACTTTTTACAACTGCACTTCTACAATGCTCTCCATTATCTCAGATGTTCAAAAGTATTATGCAGCCACTTAAATGCTTTTAATGTGTAGCGATACAATCACTAACTCGTGCACAGCAAGCTCCCATAAACAGCTTTATGATAACCTTGTTTTTCATAAAGTTATGATAACCAGATGAAGGGTCTTGACCTGAAATATTAACTGTCCATTTGTCTCTGCAGATGCTGCCTGACCCACTGAGTTCCTCCAGCATTTTGTTTGTTGTTTATGAGAACCTTGAGTGATATTGGTTAAGGGATAATTCCCCTTCTAGAATATGTTATGGATTTGTTGACATACACTCAAGAAAGCAGATAAGGCCTCAGCTTAATAGGTGAAAGACAAAACTTCTGACAATGCAGCACTCCTTCAGTACTGCACCGGAATGGCAAACTAGAATTTTATGTTTAAGTCTCTAAAATGGGACCTGAACTCCACTTTCTGGCTACTCAGGGCAGAAATAATTGAAATATTTCCAGGCAACCTTAAAAAAATGTGGAATATTGAAACTCAAATAAGTTTACTTTTAACAAAGCTACTTTTATGTCAATTTTGTAAAACTGTAAATACGTCATAAACTAAAAGACATTTGGCAGGAAAAGCAATATTTGGCAACTTTGCATAAGTCTACCAAATGAATCTTTAGTCTATAAATGTAATTGGGACATGAGTCATAGGAACTAATCAATGATACCCTAACGGTCTTTACTCAGGCCTTGTGGTAGTAGTGTCTGTGTAAGTTCACAGCAAAGTGAATGCAAGCAGCAACAACATTACTTCCTTATAATTCAATGAAAATTTATACTCATACCTGCCACTGGTTGCTGTTTTTTTTGTGAAAGGATACTAACATATAACTCTCATGCTTCTCAATTATGAAGCAGCTTGATATATTGTAAGTACAAATTGACACTCCCTTCTAATCTGGATAGCACTTGAGGGACAAACCAAAATTGAAGAGCTATGGGACAAGAGTGAAGGAATGGGACCAAATTAAATTGGACTTGCAGAAAGCCAGCACTGCCTTCAGGAGCCAAATATTATGTTTCTGAGTTACAGCGATTCTATGATTCTAATGCTATACTGCAATCACACAACCAAGTGCCCAGTCCCCACTAATCAAGCTATTCTACACACAGCAGCCTAGACAGCGAACGCCAAGATATTTCAAGCATAGCAGCATCACAGGTAAGTAATATCAAAGCTGCAACTGCCATTTACAATTAAACACCTCTCTGCAAAAGATAAGGATCTGGATTAGAAATATAGATTGATCCTTTGGTTCCCTAATTGAAAAACTTAGGTTGATTTCGATATTCCAACTTATATCAGCTAACTTAGAAAAATTGGCAAGACCCTACTGGTCAATGTCACACCTGCTATCAGAGGAGCAGATCATACTTCAAAACATGCAGCAAGTGATAATCACATTTTTTTAAAAATTTGCAATGAAATGAGAGGCTTAAATCAATGATTACAAAGTGGCAACAATTTTTAGCTGTTAGCTATCTTTACGTTTAACAAAGAATCTTTTAACACACTCCAAAATGTTATTCTATTTTTAACATTTTGGTATTGATACAGAATCCTTTTGCTTTTGAAATGGCACCACAGAAGTCTAAAGTAATAAGTTATGCTTTTCTCACGTCATTATTTTCTCTATTTTGGATAGGAAGTTAAATGTGAAGGCCTTAGTGTTACTTGAATTAATTCAAAGAAAAAGATGTGTTACTGTTTCCTTCAATACATCAGATTACTGAAAGCCATTTCAAATGATTAATTGCAAATGATGTGGATACGTGCTTTGTTTCCCTGTGGAATAAGAAGAAATACATTCCAATTACTACCATCTGCCCAAAGTATAATTGATCTTTTTTTCAGGATCTGGGTGTCAATGGTAAGGTCTGCATCTATTGCCCATCGCTCCTTGCCCTTGATAAGGTAACGAAGAACCATGTTTTCGATTGCTGCAGTCCTTCTGGAGAGTAAGGAATTCCAGGATTTAGACCCAGCGAAGATGATAGAGTGCCTATCAGACAGACTGCTTTGTCCTGGGTCTGCAGAGCCTATTGAGAGTTGATGGAGTTGCACTTATCAAAGCAAGGGCAGAGTGCTCCATTAAGATATCTTTATTAGTCACATGTACATCAAAACACACAGTGAAATACACCTTTTGCGTAGAGTGTCCTGGGGGCAGCCCGCAAGTATCGCCACACTTCCGCCGCCGACATAGCATGCCCACAGCTTCCTAACCCGTACGTCTTTGGAATGTGGGAGGAAATTGGAGCACCCGGAGGAAACCCACGCAGACACGGGGAGAACATACAAACTCCTTACAGACAGTGGCCAGATTTGAACCCGGGTTGCTGGCGCTGTAAAGCGTTATGCTAACTGCTACACCATCTGACTTGTCCCTTGTATATGTTGGAAAGGCTTTAGGGTATCAGAAGGTGACCGACTCACCACAAGATACCCAGCCTCTGATCTGATCTTGTAGCCATGGTATTTACATGACTGGTCCAGTTGAGTTTCTGATCAATGATGACTCATGGCATGTTGATAGTGGGGGAATTTGGCAATGGTAAAGCCACTGAATGTCAGGGATCTCTCCTGCTGGAGGTGACCATTGCCTGGCATTTCTGTGGCATAAATGTTTTCTCATATTTTCTTACAACAATAGGCCATTCAGCCCAGTTAATTTATGTCAGCTCTCAAAGCATTCTAAACAGTCCCAATCCCCCACTTATTTCTCTGTAACCTCTTCTCTCTCACATGCCCATCAACTCTCTCCTTATTCTCCTGGCACCTACCTACACTAGGGGTAATTTATAGCAGCCAATTAACCTTGCAGCACATTTTTGGGATGTGGGAGGAAACTGGAGCACCTAAGGGAAACCCATGCAGTGCAAACTCCACACAGACAGCACCCAAGGTCAGGATTGAACCCAGGTCACAAGAACTGTGCAGCCATTGCACTAACTGCCGTGTTGCCCATGATACTTGCCACTCATCAGCCTATACTTCAATGTTATCTAGGTCTTGCTGCATGCATACATGGACTGCTTTACTTGCTGAATTGAGGATGGAATTAAACATTCTGCAATCATCAGCAAACATACCCACTTCTGAACCTACAATGGATGAAAGTTCATTAAGGAAGCAGGTGAAGATGGTTAAGCCTAGGACACTGCCCTGAAGAACTCCTGCAGTGAAATCCTGGAGCTGGAATGATTGACATCCAACAACCATAACATCTTTCTCTGTGCAAAGTATGACTCTACCCACTTTCCTGATGCCCACTAACTTCATTTTACTAGGGCTCCTTGATACCACTCTCAATCATATGCTGCCTTGATGTCAAGAGCATTCACTCTCGTTTCACCTCTGGAATTCAGCTCTTTGGTTCAAGTTTGGACCAGGATTGTAATGAAGCCAAGTAGACCTGTCAAAACCCAAACTGGGTATCAGTGAGCAGATTACTGATAAATTCTGTGTGACCTCATTCTCAATTACACCTTCCATCGCCTTGCTGATGATTCAGAGTAGATTGATTGGGCAATAATTAACTGGATTGTCCTAATTTTTATGAACAGGACATACCTGGGCAATTTCCCACCTTGTCAGATTGATGCCAGTATTGTAATTGTACGAGAACAGCTTGGCCAGAGGTTCAGCTTGTTCTGGAGAGCAGGTTTTTTGACTAGAAAATTGCAATTATATACGTTTATAGTTACTACATAACTCTGTTACTATGCAGTCAACTAAAGTTTTTTTATTGTTGCTACCCTAGGAAAATTTCATCAAAACTTCCTGTAAACCCAGTAATGAACCATAGTCAATTTAGTGACTCCTTTTCATCAATGCAATTATATCATGTTATTAGGCCAAGTAGAATGTATTTAAAGCCTTGTAACACAATGTGCAAAATGTGAAAGGACAAGGAGTAATTTGAGAGTAATAGTGTAACAAATTAAATTCAATGACAGAAATGTGTGGTATATAAATATTAAACCATTACTGTGTAATGATTCTGAGTAGTCACAAGATTATATTAGTAACAATTCAATTTTGTGTACTATTGTTTTATTTCAGCATAATTTCCAGTTTAGATTCCTATTACAAACAGAACCAATCCAAACTGGTATTCCTAATTCTCCTCAGCTAACACATTTTGATATTGCCAAAAGCACCAGAGAACATCAAAGCCCCCCAAAAAAACATGGAGGCAAAAAGAAAATGGCAAGCAAACAATAAAACGAATCTATTTTCTTTGATAAATTTTCCATGATACATTTTTATGTGCAATATGTGTAGCAAAATTTCTAATATGTTCCAAATAAACAGGTTTTCAATTTAATGAAGAATTTTTCACTCCATATGGTGCATAAAGGAATCCAATGTTTATATAATCGGTAGGTTACTCAGTGTAGTGCTTAAGTTATTGGACGAGGTGCCAATGGTCTGGAACTTTGACTGAGGAGCCCAAGGTTGAATTCCACTGTGACAGCCGGGAAATTTAAATTCAAGTTATTAAGTAGATTAGAATGTTTAAAAATTTTCAGATGGGTTTTTATGACAATCTGGTAGCTTTATCTTTACCATTATAGGGAACCATGAAATATCAGATTGTAATAATAACCCAGATGATTAACTAATGAATGTGTCCTAACTTATTTATGACACAGAAGCAGGAAGGAAACCTGCATCCTTAACTGATGTCTTTTATATCACTTCAAACCATCTCCTCGATTCACAGTTATTAGTAGTGGACATTAGATGAAGGTCATGCGACAATGTCCATATCCACGAATGAATATTAAGAAAAAAAACAACTCAGTGAAATTACATAGGACTATGGTGAATTCCCTAATTATAGATTCTGGTGTTGAGTTTTCCTTCATAAAATTCCTCAGAAAATAGGATGTCTCTCAAAAAGGCTAATTGACAAGAGTCTATTTCATAAACATTCCACTTTATAAAAAATAATGAGAAATAGTTACAACTCACAGAGTGTGGATATAAAATGTAACAGCCCTAATATGTAAGGCAATGAGTACTGTCTAAAGAAGGTAATGTGAAATGCTGGCGAATATTAGAAGCAGAAGTGGCCATTCGACCCTTCAAACCTGTCCCATCATTCAATATGATCTTGGCTGATCTGCCCCAGGACTCATCTCTTCTCTGTGCCACTTCCCCACAGCCCTAAATTCCCTGATCCTTCTTTAAATACCCACACTGATCTAGCCTCCACAACCTCTAAGGTAAAGAATTTCAAAGATTCATTACCCTCTGCAAGAAGGCATTTAGTGGTGTTTATGACACCATTCCACAATGCAACTGTTTTCTATCTGCTACATTTATTTTCTTTGTAATTATGCAGTTGTTTCACCTTTTATCAACCCATTACTACTTATTATTTTTGAAAGCTTTACTGATAGGTAATCCTTATGAGTATTGCATCTAGAATGATAATCAAATTACAATGGAAAATAAAGTTTTATTCTTTGAAATAAGCAGAGTACTGTTAAGCCAAATGATAGAAGTAGCCAACTTACCAAAAATTGTGCTTGAGATTTGATGAGTTTAGGAGATTTTTGTATCACTAAATAAATGTTAATTCTATAAACAAAATATTATCCACTCCACATTCTGGTTAATACTTGCCTTAGATCAGAATTGGACATGCAAAGCACAAGACTGGATTATTTGTAAACAAAATGTACTTTAAGTAAAAGTGAAATTGAAAGTGTCCTGATAACTTTGGGTATCAAGTCTGTTAACTATTTTACAATACCATGAATTTTAATTTGACACCATCTAATTATTGTACCTGTAACTTTAATACATTCAGAGGTAAGCACAGGTCATTATTTATTAAGTGTATCCTGGGATTCAGATTATACTCTTGCTTATTTCAGTTTGATGTTCTGTTACTCTATTCTGTTCGTTAAGCACATCAAGCATTAATTATGGAAAATTATGTTAAAATGTGCAAAAGCTGTTCTGGCAAACAATAGTTAAAAATACTCAAACATGCTTGGACATTTGAATTAACATAGAAGTGCTGCAGAACAACACCATGTTGAGAATCAAAATATACAAATTAAACTATTAAAAAAATCGTATGTTTGAATGCAAATCCCATTGGAGGAAGCATGAAATGGATCAAGGACTCATTAGTGAGAATTACATATCCTATCACTTCTTATTTTGCTTTCCTGAATAGTTAGTGCTTAAAAATAATTGGATTCATAAGATCCAACTCTTGCAGTTTTTTGTCCTCATAAAAGTACTTGTTTCCTTAAAAAATTAAAATACAGTATTAGGGAAATTAAACATTCAGACCAACATGATTAGAAAGTAACACAAAAGTCTTCCATCAATATTCGGCCTTCATATCTAAATATGTTAACAGTTAGGTGTAATAACATGTTTTGTGTAACTAAGTAGTTATTGGCTAGCTATATAATCTTTGATAAGAGCTCTGCTTAAATTATGATATTGTGAACCCTGCAATATCAAACAGTTATCACAGATGGGCTGGATCATGCAATCCACCAAAACTACATTTCATAGAAACTAAAATTTGAGAAGGATTTGCCCATTTGGCCCTTTAAGTCTGCTCTACCATTCAACATGACCATGGCTGTTATCCACTTCAGTACTCTGTTTCTCACTTCCCCCACATCTCTTGATCCTTTTATCATTAAGAAATATATCTACCTCATTCATGAATAGATTTAATGACATCACCTTCATTTACCATCATGTGAGTCAAGAAATTTCTCGTGATCTTGGTTCTAAATGGCATATCCCATATCCTGAGACTGATCTCTGGTTTCAGAGTCTCTAGTCATTGGCAACATTGTCCCCATTTTACACACAAAATTCTAGATGGGGTCTCACCAAGGATTTGTACAGGTGCAGGAAGATATCCTTGTTCCTATACTCAAATCTTCCTAAAATGAAGGCATTAGAAAGTGAGTAATACAAAAGTCTTACATTCAAAACTGCTTGCTGCACCAGTTCATTAGATTTTCCTAGTCTATACCATTCAGATAATAATCTATCTTTCTGATAATAGAACCAAAGTCAATAACCTCACATTTAGCAACCGTCATTCATCCAGTTTGTCTAAGTCACATTGGAGACTCTTTGCATCCTCCTTACAGCTTATATTCCCCCTGAGATTTGTGTCATCTGTTACATTTAGTTCCTCCTGCAAGTCATTCATAAATATTTTGAATAACTGGGGCCCAAGCACTGAGCTCTGCAGAACAACACTAGTTACCAGCTGCCACTCAATAAAAAAAACCATTATTGCTTCTCTCTGTTTCTTGTCTGTCAAACAATTCACAAACAATGCCAGTATATTACCCCCAATCCAATGTGCTTTAATCTTGCACACTAACCTCTTCTATGGGGTCTTATCAGAGGTCTCCTGAAAATCCAAATACAACACATCCACAAGTTCTCCCCTTTTATTCTGTCATTTTCTATCATTTGGCTTTTATTTAAGAGTGGACTTAGGAGAGCTAGAAGGGGGCATGAGAAGTCCTTGGCGAGTAGGATTAAGGAAAACCCCAAGGAGTTCTACACTAGAGTGGGGGTGGGACCAATAAGGGATAAAAGAGGAAACATGTGCCTGGAGTCAGAAGAGGTAGGGGAGGTCCTTAATGAATACATTGCTTCAGTATTCACCAGAGAGAGAGACCATGACGTTTGTGAGGATGGCGTACGACAGACTGATAAACTAGGACATGTCGATGTGAGGAAAGAGGATATGCTGGAACTATTGAAAGACATTAGGATAGTTAAGTCACCGGGGCCGGACGGGATATATCCAAGGTTATTACAGGAAGCTAGGGAAGAGATTGCTGTGCCACTGGCAACTATCTTTGCATCCTCACTGGCCACAGGAGTAGTGCCGGATGATTGGAGGGTTGCAAATGTTGTTCCTTTGTTTATGAAAGGAAGTAGGGATAACACTGGGAATTACAGACCAGTGAGTCTTACTTCAGTGGTGGGCAAATTACTGGAGAAGATTCTTAGAGACCGGATTTATGGGCATTTAGACAAGCATAGGCTGATTAGGGACAGTCAGCATGGCTTTGTGAGGGACAGGACGTGCCTCACGAGCCTGATTGAATTCTTTGAGGATGTGAAAAAGCACATTGATGAAGGTAGAGCAGTGGATGTGGTGTACATGGATTTTAGTAAGGCGTTTGATAAGGTTCCTCATGGAAGGCTTATTCAGAAAGTCAGGAGGCATGGGATCCAGAGAAACTTGGCTGTGTGAATTCAGAATTGGCTCGCCCATAGAAAACAGAAGGTGGTGGTAGATGGAGCGTATTCTGCCTGGAGGTCGGTGAGCAGTGGTATTCTGCAGGGATCTGTTCTGGGACCCCTGCTCTTTGTGATTTTTATAAATGACTTGGATGAGGTTCTGGAAGGGTGGGTTAGTAAGTTTGCTGATGATACAAAGGTTGGTGGTGTTGTAGATAGCGTAGAAGGTTGCAGTAGATTACAACAGGATATTGGTAGAATGCAGAGCTGGGCTGAGAAGTGGCAGATGGAGTTCAACCCAGATAAGTGTAAAGTGATACACTTCGGGAGATCGAATTTGAAGGCAGAATATAAGGTTAATGGCAGGACTCTTAGCAGTGTGGATGAACAGAGGGATCTTGGGGTCCACATCCATAGATCCCTCAAGGTTGCCATGCAGGTCGATAGGGTTGTTAAGAAAGCATATGGGAGTGTTGGCCTTCATTAGTCAGGGTATTGAGTTCAAGAGCCGTGAGGTGATGTTGCAGCTCTACAGAACTCTGGGTAGACCACACTTGGAGTATTGTGTTCAGTTCTGGTCACCTCATTATAGGAAGCATGTGGAAGCTTTAGAGAGGGTGCAGAGGAGATTTACCAGGATGTTGCCTGGATTGGAGAGCATGTCTTATGAGGAAAATTTGAGCAAGTTAGCTCTTTTCTCTTTGGAGAGAAGGAGGATGAGAGGTGACTTGATAGAGGTGTACAAGATGATAAGAGGCATAGACCAAGTGGACAGTCAGAGACTTTTTCCCAGGGCGACAATGGCTAACACAAGAGGACATAATTTTAAGGTGATTGGAGGAAGGTATAAGGGGGATGTCAGGGGTAAGTTTTTCTTTACACAGAGTGGTGGGTGCGTGGAATGCACTGCCAGCAGAGGTTGTGGGGGCAGATACATTAGGGACATTTAAGAGATTCTTAGATAGACACATGAATGATAGAAAAATAGGGGGCTATGTGGGAGGGAAGGATTAGATAGATCTTAGAGCAGGATAACATGTCGGCACAACATTGTAGGCCAAAGGGCCTGTACTGTGCTGTAGTGTTCTATGTTCTATTAGTAACGTTCTCAAAAAGCTCCAGTAGATTTGAAAAGCATAATTCAGAAGGTCAACAGAAGGGTCAACACCATTCCTTCTCCTGGGGTTTCTGGGCCATTACCGGGGTCTCTGGCTTCTCTTTCTATTGACTTAAGTAATCTAATACAATTATTAAAAAAAATAAATTTTACTCTACTGCAATTGCATCTGACTTACCAGCAATTCAGCTACAATTTTTGGAGTGCATCCTGAAATTTAAGTAGGTCCTTAACTTTAATGCATCAGGAACAATAGAAGGCTAATGGTGTTGGATTTTCTATATTTGAGATTTTGCTAATTGAAAAACAAATTACGTCAAAAGAGGAAACTTCATTTCATCTTTCAGAAACATACTGTGATATAGTACCATGATTAAACAACACCACCCCAGTAAAATATTTCATTTAGTATTTGAAACATAAATGATTTTCCAAAAAAGTTCAATATTTTTCATTTTTTGTACCATTGTATGCTTTGTTGAATGGCAGGGCAAAAACCAGCATGCTCTCTTCAACGAACCACACTGTTAACATCTGAGCTATCAACTATTTTTCTCAATCATTACTGCAGCCTACCATTTGCAGTGGCAATGGAAGAAATAGCTTTGCTTATCACTCTGTTAATTGCATCATGGTGCAACATACAGGGATGGACTTGGTGATACCTTAAGCGTAAATGCTGAGCAATATTACTTTATAGTTATACATAAACTGAATACAAATGATCAAACCTGAATTAAACCACTAAATGTGTGTGTGTGTGTTTGACTATTTCTCTCCTTAAACTGTGACACCCAAAATCCTATAAATTAATAAAGCTTAGAGGGATGTGGTTTAAGCTTATACTATGGCGACACAAGAGACTGCCAGATGCTGGAATCTGGAGCAATAAACCAGCTGCTGGAGAAACTCAGTGGGTCAGGCAGCATCTGTGGAGGGAAACAGACAGTCGATGTTTCAGGTCGAGACCCTTCATCTGCACTGTCCATTTCCCTCCACAGATGCTGCCTGACCCACTGAGTTCCTCCAGCAGTTTGTTTTAAGCTTTCATTATAACTCATGAAAACAAGCGTGGAATTTAGAAACACATGGCTTCTCCTCCTTTGCATACTTGAGTAATGGGAACTCATTCACTCAACCAAATCTATACTGATTAAGCAATTTGGGATGAAGCAATGTACGAATCAAATGATCTTCATCATTAAGAAGTACAATCCTTAAAGGCTTGTGGTGGGGGTACTGATTAAGAAGCCAGTTAGAGGAAAAGAAAACTCAGACTATTTCAGCTACACTGTGGACAGCAGCAGTTTGGTTCTCAACAAGGCTAAGTTACCCAGTGCACAAGCTTTTTGAAGGAAACACTTTCATCACAGTTGCCTTGCGTGAGTCAACCAGTCAAGTCCGCTTAAAATGGCTGTTCTCTGAGTGTTGTCAGTCCACATGGTGAGACAGGTCTAGATGTGATCTCACACGCACAGCCAATGCAGTCTGAAGCAACGTAAGACCGCTGGGGAATAACTGTACATTCAAATGCATTTTGCCTCCCAAATCTTTGTTTTGGAAAGAAGGTGTTTCTTACGAAGATTTGTTTCAAAGAAAGGGAGAGCAAGCTCTTCCCCTACTACCAGTTCATTCTTTTGAGCATAGAAAACTTTGAGCATAAAAATCATTGAGCTATCGGGGAGCACGCCGGCACCGTGTGTGTGTGACGGGGCGGGAGAGGGAATGTGAAGTTAGACTGCTGGAGCCCGTTAGTGTTGGGAGGAAGTTTGCAGGCAGCTGCTGTGCAGGCTGCACCTTCTCCCCTCACTCGTGCCGCGCTCCGGCGCCCCCCCCCCCCCCAACGTCCTCTCCCTCTCTCGCGCGCGCCCACCCCCTACCCCCCCCACCCCCCCCCCCCCCCCCCAGCCGCGGTCGCCGGTACCATGCGGTGCGGACGGCGTTCGGTGAGGCTGGGGGTCCGTTGGCGGACGCGGGAGGACAGCGAACCGGAGGGCGAGGGCGTGGGGGGGGGGGGGGGGAGGAAAGGGCGCGAGAGAGTTGGGGGGGCGCGAGAGGGGAGGGCGGCAGAGAGGGCGCGAGAGGGGAGGGCGGCAGAGAGGGCGCGAGGTCACGGGCGGGGGCGCGCGCGAGGGCAAGTGGGGCGCGCGGGAGGGCACAAACAGGGCGCGCGACAGGCACCGGGGGTCGGTGGGGGTGGGGGGGCGAGATGACAGGGCACCGGGCTTGGGTGGGCGCCAGGTGGTGGGGGGGTGGGCACGGGACGGGCGCGCGCCGGGGCACGGGGTGAGGGAGGCCGGGCCGAGCCCGGGATGTTGGCGGAGCTGAGGCAAAGGGGCAGCGGGTGCAACAGTGCCGGAGGCTGCGCCTACCTGAAGGCGGCCGCTTGCGGCTGAGCCGGCTGACAGCCTTCGACATGAACATGATCCCGGCCGAGACTGTGCGGGGAAGGACACCGCTCCTACGCTCCGGCAAACCTTCGGGGCTCTCTCTCTTTCTTTCCCTCTCTCAATCTGCGACTGAGTCACCGACGCGCAAAAGTGTGCATCTTCCTCCTCCCCTCCGCTAACAAGTGACAGGGGCTTCCTGTAGTTGCACTTAACTCACAACGCATCAGAAGTTCAGCCCTCGCAATTCATTGACACCCCGGCTGCTACTAAAAGAACAGGAAGAGAGAGAGGAAGATCAAAGAAAGAAAATGCAAAACTGTGTCATCGGATTAAGTTCATGAAACCATGTCCACTTTCCTCTTGCTATGCACGCAAACTACTGTCTGCCGGCTTCTTCCTTCAGAGGATGATGGGGGGGAGGGGAGACCTGCCTTCCCTAAAAAAAATGCTTAATTGAAATTAACTCTAATGGTTAGCAGGGTATTCTGTGCAGAGAAATCATACTCTGTCCAAGAAATTAGCCATGGGAGTTGGCAACATATGTCATTCTTTTGCAACATGTGATTCTGCAGCAGAGGACCATTCGGCCCCAGTCAGTCACCGAAGTGATGCTTATACTCAGCTCCCAACCTTCCTCATCTACCTTCAGCAGATAGATTGCAATGGTTCCACATGGCTTACCGACAAGGGCAAATGGGAGGGGCAATCAAATGCCAGCAAAGCCCACGTCCTGAGAAATAAATAAAACTTAATCAGCCTTACCTTCTATTCAGTTTCCCCTTAACTGTATCTATACTATTCACTTCTACTACTTCCTATCATAAAATGTCTCATGACACCCACAACTCAGTAAGTAAAGAAGTTTCTTATGAACTCCCTGTTAGCTTTCTTGGTGATTATCTTACATGGCCTCAAGCTTTGAACAGTCTGAAGAATACAATAATTAGCCTTTATTATATAATATTGTAGAAGTATAAATTATGTAATATTATACATTATATTCATGTTTATATATTTTATTTTATATCTTTTTATAAATTATATATACATATGATAAATTATATATTATAGCCACATAGAAAGTCTGAAAAATATAGTGTTAGCCTTTATTACCAAGATTTGGAGTATAAGGTGGGGAAGTTATCATATTATTCTTCCTGTAGCTCAGCTCAATGCCAGGACCACAACTGGGATACTGAATACAACATTTGTCTTATTTAAGGAAGGATATATTTGCCTTGGAGCAGAAAATTATTTGAAGGTGTTATGAGGAAAGATTAAAACGGTCCATATTTTCTGGAGTTTAGAAGACTGAGAGATAATTTCATTGAAACAAGATCCTCAGAGGGCTTGACAGGGTAGATACCAAGACATTGCTTCTTCTGGTGAGGGATTCTACAATGGTCTCAAGATGAGGGACCAACCATTTAAGGAACAACTTCTTTCAGAAGGTTGTGTATTTTCAGATTTCTCTGCTATAAAGAGCTATGGACATTGAGTTATAGAGTATGTTGAGGAACAAAATAGATCTTTACACTTCAGGGGAATTAAGGGTAATGGGACCCAGCAAGGAAAGTGGAAATGAAGACAATTATCAGGTCAGCCACGTCCTTATTGAATGGTGGAACAGGCTTGAGGAGCAGTATGGCCTATTCCTGCTGAAGTACTCTGAACCTAATCAATGAAAATCCTTCAAAATTGTGAAGACCTCTATTAAATCACCCTCAGCCTTCACTTTTTAAGAGAAAAGAGCCCAAGATCTGTTCACCTTTCCTGATAGGCAAGAATTCTGGCATCATCTTTGTAAATCATTTTTTTACCTTCTCCAGTGCCTCAATTTCCTTTTACAATGTAGCACCCCAAGTGATCCAACTAAGGCTTAATAAAAGTTTACCATAGATGTATACTTTGTAATTTCTCCCTGTAGGAATAAATTCAGTGCTTGAATGCTTCTATTACATACTATGCATGTGGTTTGAATTGTTCCAATAATAACCACCTGGCCTATTGCTATAGCCTGCTTCCATTATAATACTTCTCATATTATAAAATTAGTTTTTTCTGCAGCTCAATCCAGGCGTCATTCCATTCTGAACTTTTCATTTGCTTGTTATTTGTGTGCTAAATATTAGTGGCTATTGTGGTAAAAGTCCTGTTTCTGATCTCTGTTTTCAGATAATATAACCCCTCCTGACATGTGTGTTAAGCAAAAAAAATAACTTGCTTCTATATGGTGGCTTTCATATCCTCATTACAATGTGCTTTACAGCCACTTAATTACTTTTGAAATGTTCCTTTCTAAGCAATGTACAAGCAATATGAACAAATGGATGCCTGAAAGTAATTTGTTTAGGTACAGTTGGGAGAATTAAGATTGGACATCTCATTGGGTGAATACCCTGATTATTGTTAAAAAGTGGAATCAGTTAAGTAGTAAGGCCTCAGTTTAATGTTATATTTTTTTAAAAAACTATCTCCTTTTGCATTGTCTGCTCGTGGTAAAAAGAAACAAAGAATTGATGGCTGGTCATTTGATACCAATGGCATTGTCATTATAATAGGACTAGAAGTGCTAAAACAGTTGTCAATAGTTGGAAGTTTGGTGTTATTGGCATTAAGATTGATAGTAGAAGCAAAAAAAAGCATATTTCATTAAAGTAAGTTTATTTAATTTGTGTTATTTTACATTATGTACACATATTCTTTGATGAGTTTCAAAGACTTTTGATAGCATCACCTAGGACATGTCCTTAGGAATGTAAAGGCTGAGGAAGGGATGAAATTAATGATAGTATTGGCAAAGGGAGCTAAATTGTAAGTTAGAGTTAGGCTTTTGTAAAATTATATCATGCAAGATTACATCCATGAATGGTTGCAGGTTACTTAGCTAAAATATTATACATTTAACAAAATATCTATAAAGGGATATATGTATAATGTGATCTTGGTGGAAATCTTCTCCCTTCAGTCCATGGAGATATGATCTTAAGTGCCTCCTCAGGTCAAGGGCAATTAGAGATGGACAGTAAATGCCAGTTGTGGCCACAATCCATTATTAATACATTATTAAAAAATGGACAGAAATTGCAGTTTAAGGGAAAGAACATACATTCCCTTGGAGAAATGTGTAATGGAGCAGACTGAGTTTACATCACTTGAATTTCTACTCCTGAATGTTCCTCATAGCACACACACTGACACCAAAACTTACCATATATCCCTGGAGCACTGGGCCAGTTCTGGAGAAGTTGAGACCTGTTGGCACCAGACTCTGCCGGGGCCAATATCCTCACAAGCAGCTCTGGTAATACTGTTGGGGAAAGTTTAAACTAGCTTGAGAGAAGGGATCGAAAACTGAGCATTAATTCAAAGGAAGCAAAGTAGAACAAGAAGTGACAGGCAAAAAATTAGTGAGGTTTAAAGGCAGAGCGTACAAAGATTGCGCAATGGTTAAACTACTGAGGTAGCTCCCAAGGTCTAGCCCACTGATTCAAAATCATGAGTTTGAATCTCACCTTGGCATCTGCAATTTTTAAATTCAAATACATTAATAAATCACTCTGTAACTTTAAAAATAGTCTCACTAATGGTAAGTAAGTAAAAACCCATCTGGTTTACCAGTGTTCTTCTGGGAAAGACATTTGCCATCCTTACCTACTTTGGCCCATGTGTTACTCCAGATCCATCAATATGGGTGACTCAAGTGCCTCCTCAGGTCAAGGGCAATTAGAGATGGACAATAAATGCCAGTCGTGGCCACAATCCATTATTATTAGATTATTAAAAAAATAGACAGAAATTGCAGTTTGTGCTTGACAGTTGATACATAAATGCAGAGTATAACGAAGAAGGTGGGTGAACGGGCACAGGAAGATATGTGGAAGAATGATATTTTAGTTTTACAGAAGCATGGCTTTAGGAGGAGCAAAAATCATAAGGAAGGAATAAAGTGGCAATGCTGTTTGAAGAACCAATCACAGGTATGAAAAGGGATGATATGTTAGAAAGATTATCAAATGAGGCACCCATGGTGTTGTGTATTTGGCTCTGGTTGCACTCCTCTGTTGAACAATCTCCCGATCATTAGTCAGAATCGAAAACTGTTTACAAAGCAAATTGCCCTCGGGTCACTTGACCTACTTGCCTGGGGCAGGTACACTGAGTCAGAGATAGTTAGAATTATATGGCATGGAAACAGGCCCTTTGGCACACTGAGTCCATGCTGACCATCAAGCACCCATTTACAGCAATTCTACACTAATCCCATTTTATTTTTCCCACATCCCCGTTAACTTACCCCTCGCCCACCCACAACCACCCCAGATTCTACCATTCACCCACACACTGGGGCAATTTAAAGAGGTCTTGGTACATATGACAATAATAAACCAATATCAATACCAATGTAAGTGAAAATTTGTGTCATAAATTTTCAGCAGTTCTATGTATCTATGTTGGTGTGCAAAATACCCAGTATTTGTAAAGAGGAAGCTTGGTCTATCAAAGGATACAGTCTCTACATTGGTGACTAACAGCTTTTTCTGACTTTGTAGGGCACAGTTGATCGACTGAAGCTCAAATAAGCACATGTCCTGCACTCATGCTAAACTGGCAGCCACAAAGAAACTCTGCTCTGACAGCAGATTGCACTCAAGCTGCACAAAGCATGGTGTGTGCCTCTGCAAAGGCTTGAAGATGTTGTGGATACACTGTTGCTTCAAGTACTGACTTAATGTTCAATTTCTTCCCATGTCTGCATGAAAGGTGCCTGCTTCTTAAGACTGTCATTATTTAAGAGTCTGTGTAGTTTACCAGTACACACTAAGGGGAGTACTACCACTGATAACTGTGATTTAAAACACTATATAATTTTATCATGTTTCTTCAAAGACATCCACCTACACACAAATATATTTTGAAGTTAAATTTCCATACTTATACAGTTAAATGTGCTGCAAAAATTTTAAATTGTAAAGTGATTCGTATACATGTATTTTATCCATATCATTGCCACTTTCACCTTGCACAGTTCTATTCTTTCATTTTCTTCCCTTGTTTTCAAAATTAATGATCAAGTGTACTTGAATGATTATGCTTAATCATGATTATTTTTGAGAACTTTATAAGCTTCTGACTCATAATGAATTGTGACTAATGCAGAAGACGATGGACATTGATTTTTTAAAAAGATTCTTATTGTGTTTATATCTGTAAAACCAAATACCGTAAAGCAAATGCTGGCAGCATTTTTCATCAGAATGCTAACTGGATAAACTGAGACACATAAATAGAATTCAGCTATTGAAATGGCCTCTTTTTTGGCCAGAAGTTCCATCAATTAAATATTCAAACGATCAGCTCCAAAATGTAATAAGGTAAATACATTATTACACATCTGGTCTGGATTTGTACCACTTCAACCAGGTGGAAACAAATTTACATTCTTGCATCTTTTTTTTATGATCAAACTGTTTGTCAATATTTTGACCACATTTTGTCTCATGTCCTTTCATCCAAGCTAGTTCTCCATTTCAGTTTCAGTCTTTCCCTTCCAAGACACAAACACAACTTCTTCATTATTCTGCTACTTACAGTTCAGGTTTATCATGCAGGACCAAAGAGTTTTGGCACTTCAAAAATTTAAGTTCACCAACATTCTGTAAGAATAAGCTACTCCTCTGTGTCAAAAGAAATAGTGCAGGTGGAGGAGGACATTTTATTTGTAAAGATATATCAACAATCATGTCAACATATAAAGATCTGAGTCAATGGACCAGTTGGCCTTTCGTTCTTGTGGGTAGGGATATTAAAGATGCCTTCTTTAGCAGGCAGAATTAATTTTTGTAATTTCAGTATTCACATTGTTTTATACAAAATTTTGAAATTCTAATATTGGAAATATGCAGAAAATTATAACTCAAGTGAAATATTTTTTCTGTATTCTATGAGAAACAAATCAAAAATCCAGAACTTTTATCATTTTTCTCCACATAACATACCTGAGGAACACCTGACCCCTTTTCTTCTGATTTGTGTCAGGACCCACTTTGCACCTGCTTTGTAATTATCGTGAAATTAAGCTGGCTATAACCCTGAAAATGCTGATCCTAAAGAATTTCAATGAACATGTTGTAATCGTGTTTTGTTTCTGGTTAATTGATTACCGTGTTTGCCAATGCTTCTGTATAATCAAATCTAATTTCTTTGACTTATTTCAACAAGTGATCTATTGAGCTTATTTGAATTTTAGGTTTTGTTTTAGCTGTGTGAGATTTTGGTTATTTTACCAACTGAAGTTACCTTTATTCAAGATTATCCTGATGAATATTTCTAAATAAAAGCTGAGTTGTGAAGTTAACATGAAATTAGAGAAATGTAACACATGATGTCATTGCTGGAGTTCACTTCCCCTTTCAAGCAGAAACTTGCCTTGGAACTCAAAGCACTTGGTAGTTTCTGTAAAATTTCCTTTGTAGTTTCAGTGTTGTGGCTTAATAGAGTTGTGTTGATTGGTTTATATACTCTTAAAGAAATTTCTGGAGTTTCTGATGTTCCTATCACCAAACAGTATAGCTAAAATTAATTACACATCCCCTAGATCAGTTTAATTCAACGTCTTTTAAAATCATTGTAAATGTGTCATTGTGCAAAATACTGATGATCTGGTGCCTTGAAACTTCTCAAGGCGTTTTGTAGTTTTAACTGACTAGTTCAGGCTTGCTCAACTCACAAAACAATGGCACAAGTCAGAACATTAAACAGCTGTTAAGTCTTTTCAAAAGTTTTTTTTTCATAGCTCTTTTAAAGATCTATTTTTAACATCTGTAACAACATATCGGCACATTGCCCATAACATAGTAATTTCATTTTTCTTTAACATTAACTGTACTTCCCAATGATCTGTTTTCTCATAAATCATCCTGTAGTGAGAACAATTAATGAATATTTATCTTTAAAGCCTTAAAAATCTGAAAATCATAAACTAGGGCAAATAATAAGATTTGTACCCTCCATAGGAGTTTAAAGATTCATAGTGTTTACATATTTTTATAATTAAGTAGAAACGCACGGCGGATGTGAATTATGTCCCAATTGAACATACAATTTTCTAAACACTTTTATTAAGTGTTCAAATGGAATTCTCATAATGCCAAGCCACAGAGAGAGATTGTGACTTTGTGATAAGTAGGATAATCTCAACCACAATTTTGGAGTTCCATGGATAAGTTGTGAAAAATCAATCAATATTTCTGTTACTGATTGTTATTAATAATAATACAAACTCACTATATATATGCACAAATTGGCAATTATCTTAGTACAAAGCTACCCAAAAGAAAATAATAAACTTGTGACATTCTTGTCTGAGTATCAACAAAAGAGGACTTAAACAAACATTTTCTGTCATACCAGTTCAAAACAGTTGAATAAAACATACAACTATTGAAAACAGTTACAGGCTACATAAACATCCACAGTCTTGATTAAAACAAACTGATTAAAGGTGTGTTAAGTTTCCATGGCTTCAATATCACAGATGGTCTCAAGTAAAAGAAAATATTTTAAATGTGAATCAGAACATTAAATAAAAACTAATCCATTGAAGTACACTGGTGCATTCAAAGTTTGGAAAATTTGCTGCACCATTATCATCCTACTTAATTTAGTATTCAAAATTATAAATCCAAATTATGCAAATTAAAAGACACAAAAATTCAAAGACCATAAATCAATACAGTAAGTGACAGTCAAAAGAAACCTGATATATAGGCATATATTTTCCAAGGGTAGTGAGGACAAAACTCAGTGCTCACCATCATTATCCCATGCTGTTATACACTAAACAGTTAATCACAGAACAATTTAAGTTTCTATCAGTAATTCAATGTTCACCCACAGGATGTGCTATTTTGCAGTCTTTTCCAGCATATTGAAGTGTAATCACCTTTGACCACAAGTCCATCAGACAGTGGTCAGAACGGAATGTACTGCAGACACTGCAGGACAGGGACCCTGGATTCTGTGTGGATTGTTCCCTGAGCAAATGGTCCAAATCATATGGCAGAATGCCTCATTGCCAGATCTGTCCAACAAGCACCAAGACCTGGCTTGGCTGGCAGTGAGAGCTGCCTTCCCAGTCAGAGTTTTCCTCTAAAGACGACATATCATCCCCAATGTACGCTGACCTCGGGACGGCTGTGGTGGGAAGAAATGGTCACCCACCTCTTCACAGACTGTGGATTTTCTAAGATGGTGTGGAGAAGGATCCAAGGGTCCGTGTCCCAGTTCATCCCCAGCAGCTGCATAACAGAGGACTCTCTGATCCACAGGCTGTTCCCAGGGACACACACTGAGACAGACATCAAATGCTGCTGGAAGGTCATCAACTCAGTGAAGGATGCCCTATGGTCTGCCTGAAACCTGTTGGTCTTCCAGTACAGCAAGATGTCCATAATAGAAGGCTGCAGTATGTGCTGAGAGACACACTGAAGCTCGGTGCAGCCAATGCTAAGGCTCTGTGGGGAAGGACTACAGTATAGGCTTCTTCTGCTACCGCACATGGAGGGGTAGACTTTGGGTGGCGAAGCCCCTCAAACAATGAAAGGGGTATCAGGAGTATCCCCTCAGAGAGCCACATAAGTTGCAAAGGTGCTATATGTTTTTTTTCTTTAAAGTTTACACTACTAGATGTAACAACCATGAATGTTAAGGTTTCGATTTTGCACTGCTTCTTCCTTTGTATATATTTTTTATTATGAATAAAGTTTATCTTTGAAAAAAAATTGAAGTGTAATCAGTTATCCAATATTTGCTAACTGTGAAGAAACCCTGTAAACGTTTCACTTTGTTACATGAGATGTATGCAAAGTTTTAATGCTGTGCTAAACCATAATCACTGGTCCTTAAAAAGATAATTTTGTATATTGTATTGTAAAACTTTCACAAAAATATTTCAAAATAGTATGCACTTTAAAATGATATATTTTAATGTTTTTGGAAGTTTTGTAATGATATTTCAGTTTCTACATTAATGTTATGTGTATGTTTTTTTATATTCAGCTTTTTAAAATCTTTCAGATATCTGTTAACAATTGGTTCTTTTTACTTCCTGTTTTGCTGTCTGTGAGAATTCTCCAATGTGATTGGTTCCTCAATCAACTTGATGACATAACTATTGCCAGATGTCTGAAATTCCTTTGAACAGATGCATCACAGGAATTGATGTTGTAAGTCTGTGCCACAGAAATCAGTAGGCTTTTATCACCAGCTTTCTTCCAGACCCAAACAAGCACAGATACTTTGCTTTGACAATATCATGATCATTCTTTTTGGATAACCCAGACTCGGTATATTAAAGTCCATCTGCTTCTGCATGTGCTCTCACTCTCTCTTTATGGGAAGAACAATAGCAGAAGCATGGATTTCTGAATGATCATACAAGCCTGCAGTTAAGAACAAGGGTACAATTTTAAGTCGTACTTTAGCTTGGTATTAACGCTTTCATCTTTGAGTTTAAAAAATTAAATTTGAAGCTATTAGGATTCCAAGCACATGATCCAAGTCAACACCAAAAAAGTATGTTGTGATTAGCGCATTGTTGAGACTCCATCATTCAGATGACAAAATTAAACAAATACCTTTTCTGCCTGGTTAGGAGGATCTAAAAACAAATTCACTGGCTATGGAGCATTCCAGGATAATTGATGCAAAATGAAGATGCCAGTTCTTTGTTTTCACTGACCAACAGCCTATATCAGGGAGCCACATTCTGGGAAAGGAGTGGCAGAAGAACTGTTTAAGGCAAAGGCTCTAAATTAGGATGGATAAGATTATCGGTATGTTTGAGTTTTTGTATTATGGATTGATTTTTTGTATGTCTATTACACTCTTAGTAAACATTGTAAAATTCATAAACAGTATTAGTACCCTTTAGAAAGCTTTACTCTGCCTCAAAAATACTTTGAAAAATAATTTTAGAATCTGGATTAGATGCATTTTTAGGTGTTCCAATGATTAATGTTTAATGAAAGGAAAATAAATTAAAGCAAAATTAAATTTAATTTAAATGGTTTTAAACATTTAAGCCTTGTTTATACAGTTTCCTATTCAGTGTGGCTAAAGTGCCAACATATGGAGAGGCCAGACCCATGACACAGTTAATTACAAAACCAGATTTCTGTCAAAAATTGGAGAAATTGTGTTCTGGGGGGAATTTCAATTTTGTTCTCTGGCAATGCTTCTTTTTCTCTCCGGCATGCCATGTAGACACAGTTGAGAAAAAGACTAGATCAACAGATGTATGCAAGTCGAGTGAAATATTCTTACTCACTAAAACTAAACGAGTTGTGTTGGTTTCAGAGATGGAAGGAAATAAAAGCTTCATGGGCATCTTTCACTCAGTAGGTATCTTCATTGACTATGTTGCCATTGTTATAAATCCTGCCATGACAACAGTCCGGCATTGCACCACTTTAACTAGATGCATAGATCTCCTTTCCAGGTGTCCTTTTCTGCAACATAGTGACTTGGAACATAACTTAAAGCTACTTCTGAAGAAAGACTCATCAAAAACCTGAGTTTCATTTCTCAGTTCCTTGTTTGGTGTCTTGAAATCAGGAGCCACTGAGATCTTAATTGAGTTTTGTTTTGTCGTGTCTCACTCAGCCTTTTCCTCTAACATTGCTGGATTTACTTCTGCTGTTCTGGATCACTTCCTTGTATTATATGTAGTCCCCTTTGTATCAAGTGACGTTTTGATTTGTTCTGAGCAAGCAAAATTAGAAGACTTAAGGATAAGAAAAACTTTAAAATTAAGAAGGATCTTTAGTTAATCAAATTTGTTACTAATGCACGAATTCCAAAGAAAATGGAATTTGATACAGAAACATTGGAACTCCATAATAAATGAGGAAAAAAGTATATTACGAAAAGACAGGACAAGACGACAGAGGAAGAGTTCATCAATGTTTAGTTTTGGACAGTAACAACTTTTGAGAAATAGACCCACAGTGATGGCAATACTACAAATATTGACAAAATTTCTAGTTAATAACAGATATCTGTAGTCATAAACATTTAATAATAATACACTAATTTTTAAAACAATATCCACAAAAACAGCAGTTGCTATTTGGAAACTTTTTCTCCAGGGTTAAACTGTGAAACGTCACATTTAGAAATAGAGACATAACGTGACAGTGCGAGAGAGTGGCAACATTTTGCAGCCAGCTCCCAGGAGAACAGTAAAATATTCCCGTTCCCGATGAGCTTAATGCATTCTATGCACATTTTAAACAGAAGGGGATTGGAATGTCACCACCCACCCCGACAGCCTCCAATGCACCTGAACCCACAGTCACCGTTGCAGATGTATTATCAGTGTTCTGGAGAGAGAAGCTGTGGAAAGCATCTGCCAAGAATGGTGTCCCTGGCCATGTCCTTAGATGCTGCACAGAACAATTGGTGAGGGTACTTGTAGACATTTTTAACCTCTCCCTGCTTCAATCTGAGGTTCCCACCTGCTTTAAGAAGACCACTATCATCCCAGTACCTAACAAAAACAAGGTAATGTGCCTTAATGACTACCGCCAGGTGACTCAAGATGAGTTTGCTTGGAATTATAGTATTGAAGGCGGACCAGTAGTCAATAAACAATAACCTGACGTAGGTGTCTTTACTGTCCATATATTCCAGAGATGAGTGAAGAGCCAAGGAGATGGCATCTGCCATAGACCTGTTTCGGCAATAGGCAAATTGCAGTGAGACAGGGTTGCCCGGGAGGCTGGAGTTGATGCATGCCATGACCAGCCTCTCGAAGCACTTCATGATGGTGGATGTCAAACTCCTAGACCTGGGACTCAACACCTCCCTTTGCAACTGGATCCTTGACTTCCTGACCAACAGACTGCAATCAGTGAGGATAGGCAGCAACACCTCCACCACGATTATCCTCAACACTGGTGCCCCACAAGGCTGAATCCTCAGCCCCCTACTCTACTCCCTATACACTCATGACTGCGTGGCCAGATTCTGCTCTAACTCCATCTACAAATTTGCAGATGACACCACCATACTGAGCCGTATCTCAAATAATGATGTCAGAGTACAGGAAAAAGATAGAGAGCCTAGTGACATGATGTCATGACAACAACCTTTCCCTCAGTGTCAGCAAAACAAAAGAGCTGGTCATTGACTTCAGGAAGGGGGGCAGCGCACATGCTCCCGTTTAGATCAATGGTGCTGAGGTCAAGAAGGTTGAGACCTTCAATTTCCTCGGGATGAACATCACCAATAGCCTGTCCTGGTCCAGCCATGTTGATGCCACGACCAAGAAAGCTCAACAGGTTTCCTCTACTTCCTCAAGAGACTAAAGAAATTTGGCATGTCTCTTTTGACCCTCACCAATTTTTATCGATGCACCATACAAAGCATCCTATCCAGATGCATCATTTGCTTGGTACGGCAACTGCTCTGCTCATGACTGCAAAAGACTGCAGAGAGTTGTGAACACAGCTCAGCACATCACAAAAACCAGCTTCCCCTCCATGGACTCTGTCTACACTTCTCACTGCCTCGGTAAAACAGCCAGCATAATCAAAGACACCACCCACCCCAGACATTCTCTCTTCTCCCCCTCCCATCTGGCAGAAGATACAAAAGCCTGAAAGCACGTACCACCAGGCTCAAGGACAGCTTCTATCCTGCTGTTATAAGACTATTGTACAGTTCCCTAGTATGATAAGATGGACTCTTGACCTCACAATCTACCTTGTTATGACCTTGCACCTTATTGTCTACCTGCACTGCACTTTCTCTGCAACTGTATCACGTTATTCTGCTCTCTGTTATTGTTTTACCTTGTACTACCTCAATGTGCTGTGTAATGAATTGATCTGTATGAACAATATGCAAGACAAATTTTTCACTGTACGTCAGTACATGTGACAATATACCTATTTACCAAGTTAAAGCTGAAATCTAGAGCCACAATAACTGCAGTAATGAATGATATTTTAAGCCACTAATGTCATTATGTTTATTTTTGTTTATTTTGTCATATAAGTCATGCCTAATCTAAGTTTGTTAGTTTATGTTTGACACGTTCATAATGTACAGTGATGCTGCTACATAAGACTAAGTTTCATGACATTTATCTTGGGTATGTCTGCCCATGACAAGAAACTTGAACTTGAGTCATGGAGTCATACAGCACAAAAACATACCTTTTGGTCCATCATTAGTATTCCAACCATCAAGTACCCAATGAATTACTGAGCGCAAAATCTATTCACCAAATCTTCAGCTCTACAAAAATTGACTTTTCAATAAAAAAATAAGCTACAAGGAAACAGTGGGTAAAATAATGTCAATTAATCAAATCCTTAATTATCAAAAGATATGTACATATTTTTCATTTTGAAAGAAAGAAATTGCTCTTGCCTTTGATCGACATGAGGCATTTTGGCTTTAGCATCTTTGCACAGTTTGGTCTCAGTGGTCACATTTTCAAAATATGCCATTGCTGACTTTATCCAACTATTAAATGTATGTCCTTCAATAAAACCTTTTGCATGGACTTTCAACAGGACCACATAATTTTGCTACCTGCATGCTGTAAACATTTATATTTTTAGTGCACAGAATATCCATTCCTTCTCACTTTGCTGTTTGTTGAATCTTGCTGTGTACAAATTAGCTGATGTGCTTCCTACATAGCAATTTAATGTCCAATTGGCCGTGAAGGGCTTTGCTTGTGAAAGTTGCTGCATGAAAGTTAAATGGAAGTTATTTAACAATTTATTGGCAAATAACATATATACCACAAATATGCCAGACAATGACCATCTCCAACAAAACAGAATCTAGCCAGCTACCCTTGACATTCAGTGGCATTACCATCACCAAGCCCCTGAGCATCAACATCCTGGGAATCACCATTTACCAGAAACTCAACATTAACACTGTGACTACACCAACAGGTCAGAGGCTGGGTACCCTGTGGGGAATGACATACCTCCCAGCAGCACGTACGGGGCACAAGACTGGAGAGTGATGGAATACCGTCCACTTGCCTGGACGAGTGAACTGCAACAACATTCAAGAAACTTGCCATCATCCAGGACTAAACAGGCCCTTTTTCTTAAAGTCCCATCCACCAACCTAAACATTAATTCTGGTGCACCAGATCTGCAGCATATCATCTGCTAAATGTACTGCAGTTATTCAGCCAAGCTACATTGACCACACCAGTCAACTCACAACTTCTACCACTAAAATATAAAAGAGAAATAGGTGCATGGGATAATATAGAATAATACTTTAACAAGTTCAGCACTTAAAAAGTATTTACACAGTCTGTTAATGTTTTCAACTGAATATCAGTCAATATACAACTTTTGGATCACAGTACCATTTCTGTACTATGTCCAGAAACAAGGGATATTTTCTGCATACCCCTTTAGTGCAGACCTAGTTTACATACAGCCCTGCAGCACCAGTACAATACAGTGGTCATGGATAGAATTCATTTTGCTTTATGTCACTGTCAGCATTACTACTGAACCTGTGGCACTCCTAGCAAAATTCTGATCAATAATTATATTAAAGGTAGACTCCCCTCTTCCATCTAATACTTTAGTATTTAGGAGATTTTAACATTAGCCCCAAATGCTTTAGATTTGTTTCATAACATCATTCAGGAGAGAACTTTGGGGACAGGCAGGAAAATTGCCCTACTTTGCAGAGCTAAGTATTTTTCCTTTTGGACAGTCCCTTGGGATTGAGGGCGAGTTACTTCCACTCAGGCTTTCTGGGGTCTAAGGTGTCTAACTAGACTCTTCCTTAGATGGGGCAGGTGGTAGCTGACAGGTCAGGTGGGTGGGTAGTTGGTGACATTGTCTGCACCTCCCACTGCTCTGGCAGATCCTTGTGGTGTTCCTGACGCACGTCATTGAGTTTGTCGATAGCATCCCAGATACTCCTTCTCCACTTTGAATAGTCACAGTGCAGAGATCGCCAGCAGTCAAGGGGATGTTGCATTTCTTCAAGGTGGCTTTGAGCATATCCTTTGATGTTTTATTCTACCTGCCTGCTAATCTCGTCCCATGATAGAGCTGGAAATAGACTGGTTTGGGAGTCCGGTATTGGGTATGTGAGTGACCTGCCCAGTGCAGCCTATAGACATGGCCCTGATACCGGGGATGTTGGCCTGGGAGAGGAGGCTGATGCTGGTTCTCTTGTGCTTCCAGTGAATGTTAAAAATTCAGCTGAATGGCTATATCCTTAATGGTCTTAAAACTATTTCCAGAGTTCCCAGACCACACACATACTGAACATCAATCTTCACTGAGCTGAAGCTCTTTTGTCCAATATCAGTAAAACCAAAACTATCTATTTCCAGCCTCTGACCTGAGCTCAATAAACTGAGTTGCTCATTTGGCAAAAAGCCAACTTTCATTCATACACATGCCCCTTCCTCTCATCCTCCTCTTCTGAAACCCTAAACTACACGTTAAGTAATTCCAGAATTAATCTGTAGCAGCCTGTTTTATATGTTGTTTTTTTTTGCATTTATACATTGGTTATTCTCTCATATCACTATTACTATAAGGAGCTTTTGAGGCTTCTGTGTGTACATTTTCTGCCCACTATCTAAGGAAACATTTGTGTGCGTAATAGTGACTGAAATGCAATGACACACCACAAAGATATTCTAGAATTATATGTGTTAAGTCCTCTTCTACCCAAAATCTCATCCTCCCACCTTCTCTGCTCCCAGGCCAACTTGCATTAGTTTCCTGGCCTCTCCCTACCTCTTCTCAAACTTATGCAGCTATCAATCCCAGACCAAATAATTTGCTTTCTGGTTATGACTCTCTACCAAGTACCGTACTTGGTCACTGCATACTGTTCCTTCAATCATTAAACCTTCAGTGTTTATAACTTTCTTCCTATCACTCCTTTTTGCTACTTCTCCACTTCCTTTTCTGGGCCTCCTTAGGAGAATTCTCTTCAACTCATTTTCAATATTTACCTTCATTTTTCTAATCTCCTGTCTGGCCACTTTGTCAATTACTCCAAGATATTCCTCCATTGGATGGCCCACAGAAGGTTGGTTTGTGAAAGTTGATCTTATGTTGATCTGAATCTAATAAGATTTAGTAATAATCCTCACTTCTAACCATCTTTTAAATGTTTTGCAACGTATAATCTATATTTCTTCTATTTTCTTATTTACCATTAGTCAAAATTCAGTTTTTCATTAACACTATCATTTAACACTATATATTAATATAATCACCACTTTCATTATGCCAGTGCCAGTCAATACTGACATTCGACATATATAATGGCAGAGACTACTTCTCAAGTTTATTTTCACTTCAGGCTCATCAATCATTTAAATAAGATAGAAATATATCTGACTGAGTATGCTCTATATTCAAATTGGCCTTTGATAAGTTGGTGAGCATTGTAATGACAGAAAAAAAATGATCCATTTTAAAAGAGTGGGTTGATTTCCAACAATAAACCAAATTTTCAATTCCAGGAGGTCTAAATTGGTTACCCTTGTTGTGAGTTTTTAAAGAGGTCACCAAGCAAGCAGCAATTCACTTGCACTTCTTCCAATCTAGTGTGTTGCATTCAATGCTGAATATGGTTCCCTCCTCAAAGGAGAAACCAAACTGGCCGAACTGCTTTGCAAAATGCACCTTATCAGTCTGCAAGGGTGATCCTGAGCTTCTAATCATTTTCCTTCTTCATACCATTCACACTCTCACCTCTCTGCCTTTTCCTTCTACACTGATCCAATGAAGTTCTTAACGTGCGCTGCAAGAAGCGCACTGATCTGTAAATGTTATGGCTTTGCCTGTCTTCAGCATTCTATCTTGGATGGGTAAGTAAAGCTTGGAACTAGTTTCTTTGTTCAGAGTCCAAGTTTTTGAAAACTGTTCCCATTTCAACAGAAGACCTGGTGAATAATTCCTCTGAGGTGGGAAGCATGCCATAAAAAGTGATCAAAAAAAATATTAGAGTCAGGAAAGGGGAAGGAAAGTGGAAGTCAGTCATGCAAAAGTGACACATTTAAATGAACTGTAGTAGTAAAAACTCCAATTTATGTTAATGCAGTTCACCAATGCTTTGAAATATTTTCTCTCATTACAAGTATTTTGCAATAAACACTATTGTACAGCATCAATCTTGAATGTTCATTTGATGATGTTGCAGTGAATTTTTGCTGCCTAAGAATATCTCCGTGGAACAGATTTTACTGTCAAGTAGCTACATTACTCTTCATGTCTGTATTTCAAAAGAAAAGTCATGGAGTTCAACAAAAGACAGAAACAACAGTATTTGCCTCCAAAGTAATTGAACACAGTACTAAATCTTATGAGACATATTGAATCACAATTACACAAGATTGTTAATTAGTTTATCTATTTACATTTTCAAAAAAGTGCTTATTATTCTATTTTTGGAGATGACCACAAATTACTCCTACAGTCTTTAGAGTTATTAGAATAAAAGAATATTTGAAGAATTCAGTGGAAATTATCTAATTAACTTATGGAAACACACACAATGGAATGTCAAGTACTGTACAGAATTGAGTGTCTACTCTAGGACAAAACAGTGCTGTTTGCCTGAGCTTCTTTCTTACATACGAGACATTAAACCACAGCTACAGATGGATGCTTAAAAATTGTCATGGCATTCCTTGAACAGCAGTGAGTTCTCCCTGTTATCCCTACTAATATTTCTTCCACAGGCAAGACCACACATTAAAGATTTTCTGATCTTTCATTTACTTGCTGACTCTTAGACCTTGTAGTACAGTCATTTGGTTGGTTTTAACTGTGGATTTTTAAAATATCCAATTATTTTAAAGTGTGTTTGGATATCTGGAAGAGGAAACACCATACAAGGTATATTGTTATTCTACAGCAGTTAAGTTTTAAATTAGTTCAGTAACATCCATTCCCATATGAACTAATATATTGGTCCAGTGTACAGCAATACTTTGTTTTTCCAAAACATACAGTACTTTTGTATCATAATTACTGTAACATTTAGTTGAGATGAAAAACTGCATTCAATAGTGCAGAATAGGATGTCAACAACCACTCTGTTCAGAATAGTTATCAGATGTGGTTCCTCTTCCTCACAGTGGCTGCAGTGTTTTAGATTTCATACAGTGGATCTTTACAGTTCACACAGATCACCAAACTTGCCCCATGTCTGTTAAATGTTGACTTAATGCCAGACACACTCAAGAATGTGTTGTCTGAGGAAAATACATTCATATTTAATCCTGCAGGACTTCAATGACTTATGTTCCCTTATTACATCACTTAGTGTCGGTCAATTTATGCTAGTACATCTAAAAAGATTTTCAATTGACAGAATGTGCTCTACCATGATGAATTAATAAAATAACATTAATTGAAAACTATTTGAAGATGGAAATAAAACTGAACTATTGGATGTGTTTTAATAAGTATCATGAAACAGCTATACAATGAAAAACATTGCTTTGTCTATGTGCAGCTGATAAATATTCAGATGGATTTTCAACAAGAACTTACTTCCTTGAATGAGTCACAAGATAATCACTCCTTTTAGATAATTTCCTACTGAAGAGTTTATTCCATTGAGTCTAAAATGACATTTCAGTTAAGAGGAAATGAAGCTGGCTTACTCCAAGGAAGGAGAATCCACATGGAGAAATTAAACAGAAAAACATGGCTTCTGATTTATTTATAAGGGACCAATTACAGTAAATCCAAGAATGGCTGATAGATTCCATTCGATCTTGAGTAGACCTAGGGATGTGTATTGGGAAAGAATTATAGTAACTAAGGTAATATCCTCTATAGGTACAATTTAATAACATGATTTAATTTTTCAAAGAACTATTTATGATATAAACTGCTTTTATATCCAGAAACCAAATGCCTACTGACTTTTGCAAATTACATGCCCATTATTTTATCAGCCTTCACTGAAAGTTAGCCCAGTTTTTTTTAAACCTTCATCCACCAATTTGGGCAGGGCTTTAGTTACATGTCAAAGGGACAATAACTATCCAGGCAGTAAACACCTTCCGTGATAAGTTCATCTCCTGCTAAATTACACCTCTTGTGCTGAAATTACCCTTGTAGGGAAAGAATAAATACAGGATAGCTGAGAGGAATTCTGCCACTATCTCATTCCCATGGAAAATAAAGGAGAAATACAAGGAACGGCCCTTCTCACTCACTTTGGGATGTAAAAACCAGTAAACAAATTTGCAAATATTTGATCCTTTACTTCATTAAGCTGCTGTTTCTCCAGATTGTATATTCAAAGTCCACTCTTTTACTTGATGTAAACTGTCTCCTATTAACTAAGAATCCAATTCCCATGGATCTTTCAGCAAAGGTCCTTGATCTGTCTTATGCCACCCTCTACATCCTAGCATTTCACTGCTTACCTCCAAGGCCAGGGTTCAACCTATCTATTCTTTGAGTAATGCCCAACCTGTTATGTTTTGCAGTGGAAGCCAGGATGGCAACCTCAATGACTTTTGTGGGGCACTTATACAATCACAGAAAGCACAAAATTGCTGAGTTCTTTAGTGCTGTAATTCCAACTCTTCTCCAACATTGGATTGCTCATGAAATTCAGCAGGTCAATTTGCTGCAGATTCCTAGCAGTTACCCTGCGAACATGTGCTGAACTTATACCAGATCTCTGAACCACCAGAAGTACAGTGACTCCGTTCAGTTCAATGGAGAGAAAGTGCTCTCAGGCAATGCAAATTGTCTGAAATCCACCTTTCTAAATATTGCATTTGTTAACTCAATTTATTTAAATAAGTGCATTTGTTTTCTAGTATTTATTTTAAAAATTCTGAATATGCATTTAATGATTAACTTTTAGTTTATTATTATTTTGACATTCACAGCATCCCCTGTAGGACAATGTTGTGGTAAGCAGGGATTCTCCAGTCAGGAGCCAGCTTTGGGGACCAAATTACTAGACCAGATAAGAACAGGTAGCCAAGCAGCTTGTAGATTGCTGCCCATTGGGATGGGCTAGACAGAACCAGCCCATGGGCTACATGTTGTGCATTAGTTTTATTGGTTGCACCAGATCATTCCTCCCACTTACCACATTGTTCCTACTTCCTATATGTCTTCATAGAATTGAATACGACTCACTTTTGCTCCAAGTAAATGAAAATTTAAAATACTGCAGATGGTGTTAAAATAAAGTAAAAACAGCAAATGCTGGTATTTCTCAGCAGGTCAAGACGCATCTGTGGGTAGAGAAACAGAGCTAACATTTCAGATCAAAGACCCTTCATCAAAACTGATGCGGCCTGACCTACTGAGTATTTCCAGTATATTCTGTTTTATTTCACTTCTGCTCCAGTTCCGTGGATTTCAAATTGGCCAATGAGAACAACATTAGACCCACAGACTCTAGCACTGGTGGGGCAGGAGCAGCTCAACGGAGCAGGAGGGTGGTTTGGAAGACGTTGCGCTCCTTCCAAAGTTTACTTCAGGCTTCTGTGCACTTGTAACAAATAGACTTAAGGTGGTCAATGTCATCCCAATGTAACTTTGCCTATCCATCAGATTGGTGAAGACCAGGACATTGGCCTGAGAGTAAAAAAGACATTTGTTTGCTTATCCCACAGGCGTATTTAAAGGATTTTGCAGTTGCAATGGCTTGAGATATGGAAAATGGTCCATATTTTCCAGGGTCTTGCTGTTGATCTTTACTTACAGACGATGATGTTATGGAATGGGAACAGATAAAGGACCTTTGTTTTTCCAGAAGTGCTAGTTCTTTCCTATGTTTCAGTGAATAAGTCAGTGACTTGGAGCTGTGCTTTCCCTAGCAACTTGCATACAATTTGAGGACCAAATTTGGGATGACTTTGGTTCTGGAGTGGAGGCAACACTGGGGTAACTGTTCAAACTTTTTTTCCCCATTACTCCACCACCCCCTTCCCAACTCTTTTATCCACTTTGCAGTTTGGTTTATCACCACAAGCAGTGTGGTTAAGCACCTATCATCAATGGAACAATGTGTCATATTCAATCCTTTAGTACCATTGCTACGAAAATTGCATACTTGTCTTAAAATTCACACAACTACACACAATCTTTATGTAATGCTTCTTTTTCACTCATCACAAATTACACACCAAAACAATGACAGAAATCAGATTAATCTGCTCAGCTTGCTTGATTACACCCTGTTGCTGACACCAAGGATCTGCTATTGATAACTGACCACATTGGAAAAGGGAAAATCCACACCGAGTTTTTTTTTAGGTCTTTGTGGGCAGCAGCAAACACCACTTGCTGACCACAAAATCCATGCCAATGTAGCCCATCACCAGCTATTTAGCCCTTCAAGATGTTGTACCAAAAGGAAGTAACAAACTTACTGTTTTCCAGCTTTGATCAAGATGTTGCCATAATCGCCACCACCAAGGCTGGAAAACAAAATTGGGTTGTTACTTCCATCTGGTGGTACATGTTTTATAATTGAAATTCAATTGGAAGTTGTTTCAGTGATGCAGACCCTAATTGGATCACCAACATTCACTCTGATAAACCACACCTTAAAAAGGTACACATGACCAGAGACAAAGTAAAGCCCTAATTCACCTGAACACTACCTGGGCTTGTAAAGGCTAAATTATGAGGAGAGGTTGACGAGTATTCCCCAAAATATTGGAGGTTAAAGGATAACTTAATCAACACATTAAAAATAAATGATAGAAGTTACTCAGTTGGATGAACAGAAAGTATTTCATCTGATGGAAAATTTATAAAAGCAGTGCAATCAGAACTAGAGCCAAACTCTTCAACAGTGAAATTGGGAAACATTCTTCTCCACAAAGCACAGCAGAAATGTGGAACTCTTATAATCCATCCCAAAAAGCCAAGTATGTTGGATCAATGTTTCTTCATATTTGTTTGGGAAAACAGAACAATTTGACAGGTGAAACCTGCTTCCAAATATACAAAAACAATGGACTGACACACACTGACTCAACAGCTTGAGCTTTTAAGCCAGAAAGGCATGTAAATAACAAGCACTAATCCAAGAAATAAACAGCCTTACTGCTCACGGATGCTGAGGCATTCATTATCCCACCATTCACAACAAAGATTCTCAACACTGGTGCCCCACAAGGCTGCAAACTCAGCCCTCTACTCTACTCCCTATATACTCATGACTGTGTGGCCAGATTCTACTCTAACTCCATCTACAAGATTGCAGGTGGTACCACTGTAGCAGGCCGCATCTCAAACGACGAGTCGGGGTACAGGAAGGAGATAGAAAGCTTAGTGGTATGGCGTCATGACAACAACCTTTCCCTCAATGTCAACAAAAGAGCTGGTCATTAACTTCAGGAAAGGGGGCAGTGTACATGCACCTGCTTACACCAATGGTGCTGAGGTCGAGAGGGTTGACAGCTTCAAGTTCCTGGGAGTGAACATCACTAACAGCCTGTCCTGGTCAAATCACGTAGATGCCACGGCCAAGAAAGCTCACCAGCGCCTCTACTTCCTTAGGAGGCTAGAGAAATTTGGCACGTCCCCTTTGGATGCATCACAGCTCGGTATGGCAACTGCTCTGCCTAGGACGGCAAGAAACTGCAGAGAGTTGTGGACACAGCCCAGCGTGTCACAGAAACCAGCCCCCCCTCCGTGGACTCTTGCTGCCTTGGTGAAGCAGCCAGCATAATCAAAGTCCCCACCCACCTGGGTCATTCTCTCTTCTCTCCCATCAGGCAGAAGGTACAGGAGCCTGAGGGCACATACCACCAGGCTCAAGGACAGCTTCTAACCCACAGTAATAAGACTATTGAATGGTTCCCTTATACAATATGGACTCTGACCTCACAATCTACCTTGTGACCTTGCACCTTGTCTACCTGCCCTTCCTCTGTAGCTGTGACACTTTACTCTGTACTGTTATTGTTTTTACCTGTACTACATCAATGCACTCTGTACCAACCCAACATAACTGCACTGTGTAATGAATTGACCTGTACAATCGGTATGCAAGACAAGTTTTTCCACTGTACCTCGGTACAAGTGACAATAATAAACCAATACTATTATTAACCAGCAAGAGACTCAATTAGATGCATTCAGGCAAATACACTAATGAGAAATGAATGGCAAAACAATGAATGTTCTGACACATTATTCAAAGGCAAAATGATAGCAGTCATGCTCCTATATTCTCAGGAAGCTAACGAAAAAAAGTTTATAAAATCAAAAAAAGGATAGAAACTACTGCAAAAAACATAGAATTAAAAGCATAAAATTAGCTGCTGTGGTGTAATCCAGATGCAAGTGAACACAATGTCTTAGCCATAGCTGTCAATTGTTATGTGCTCTCTACCTAACAAAATGAGTAATGCAATATCTACGAGTATCACTATTAAAATTGTATTGATACATGCATGAAAATTCAAAAAACAGAAGCCTGTCATATTTTGATGTACAATGCTATTAATGTGTCTTAAAATAAGTATGTGGAACAGCAGATGAGATGCAGATGAGCCATGAGCTAATTGAAAAACAGAGCAGACTTAATAATGGTCTACTTGTTTTTATAACCTAACTCTGTAGAAAGGGAATACTCTGCAGTAGAAGCAGAGTTAAAACTGCTTTCTTTCTTGTATTATGAGAGATCTTTTTCAATGTATATTTCTACACTAGGTATATAGGTGAGAAATGAAAATTATGTTACAAGTACCTTAGGATCTTTTAAGGAAGTTGTGTTAATATACTAAAAAGTAAAACAGACTTTGAGATTACTACCACTTCTTATCAGAAAATACAGCAGCAATTCGCTCAAAACTTCAGTAATGTTTTAAACATATGAAAATACCTCTGTAAAACTTGGTGTTATGAGATACCAGCATTAAAGAATTAGTTTTTAAATAAAGTGAACAGATTTAAGGTTTCAAAGAGGGGAAATAAAGCCCAGCTTTTTAACGTTTGTTATTAAGTACTTCCTGCAATTTTGATAAATCTCAACCATGCACAGTTATGCAGCTGGTAGAGCTGCTGCCTCTGAGCTCCAGTGGCCCAGGTTTAATCCTAATCTCTGGTGCTGGCTGAGTGAAGTTTGCACGGTCTCCCTGTGTCCTTGTGGGTTTCTCCCAGGTACAATGCTTCCTTCCAACATCCCAAAAACATGTAGGTTGTTAGGTTGATAGGCCACTTATAAATACCCCCTACTGTGTAGATGAGTGATGGAATTCAGAAGTGGAGGGGAGTAGTGTGCAGGTAACAAAAATGGGATTATTGCAAATAGGTGCTTGATAGAGTGGCCTGAAGAGCCCATTTCTGTGCTGAATGAACCTAAAAATACAAACATGAAAAGATACTCAACAGTATATTTACCATTTTACTAAATATACTACATAGATTCTAAATTTACTATTTCCATTCATTCATCTTACCTTCACAAGTATCAAAGTTTAAATATTTCACAATGCAAAAGAAACTGGCAAAGCCAAACATTAAATTCTCCAGGTCAGCAACAGCATGAATTGGGTTCAATGCAAGGAAATCTCTTAAGGATACCTTAACCCAAGAACACCAGCTACTTCACCAGGAATGGATATTTCTCATTCTTGATGTCAGCTGATCCAATAATGAGATAATTTCATGCTTACATGATCCATTGTAAAAATAAAAGTGACAAAGTCTATTCAAATGTAATTGCTGAATGATCAGATGAAATAGAAATTAAACCCATAAAGTTTCAGATTATTTTTTTGGGAATTTCCATGATTAAATCAGGTTAGACCATGTAATCATTATAAGTGGCTAACCCTATATATGCAAGACAATCTAACAACTGGACATGATGTAAAATCGTTTTAAAATCATTTTATTTTTTTTTAAATACAGAACAAAGTAATCTAGACACGACAATGTCATTTTCTGCATGTATTCATAATCCACCCATTCCACACCTAACACTCAAATGAACAAGCTTTTCTTTTTACAAAGTGTGAATCGCACCAACATGCAACCACTCAAAAATATCTTTAAAATGAAGTTTTATAAATGGTGCAGATTTTTGCACTGCACCAATTAACAAATGGCACATTTCACTGTTAAAATTAAACAGTTGGCTTTGACATGATTTTACATTTTACAATTTAAATTTTAGACTTAAAACACTCCAGTGCAGACAGCCTGAAGAAAATATTCAACCTTGCATTAATTTTATATTGTTCAAAAATCTTAATGGTTTCAAAGCACAGCAACTGAATTAGAACTTAAAAAAAAAGCACTAAAACTAATCTCTATGTTACTACGCCCAAAGTTGCTCGAAGAAATAAAATTTAAGGCTTCAGTTTGAAGTTTACTTTGTATAAATTTTACATACCACGTTACTGTAGTAGGGAAGATATATTAACATACTCTTATGAAACACAGCCATACACTGCATATTCTGGGCAACTGGCTATATTGGTTCTGTACAAATGAATAGCTTTTATCTCTTAATAACTAATCAACACAAAGTAGTTAATTCTGATACCTATACAGGAGGACATGCTTTGAAAATCATATCAGTATTAAATGTTCTTTATATAGATATTTACACATGGAACCTGCACCCTAATCCCCTTTCCATAGATGTATGCACGTATGTAGAGTACACCTCTAATATAACCAAAACAGTGAAAGGGATGCCAGCAATCCAAATATAGCCAGTGCTCCCTTTTAGTTTCCTGATTTTTAGAGTGTAGTGCAACCCATTATTCTTAAAAAAAAATGTTGCCTCCTCCAGCTTCTTCTTCCAGGTGTTAGATGCTGAAACTAAAGAACCAACTCAAAGCTGAAAGTAGAATATTAAACTTGAGGCACCTCAATCTTCGTCAGTACACTGGCACTTCCAGACTTAGAACTTTCCCGATAAAACAGCAGAGAGTTGGTCTGTGGCATTGAGAAACTCAGTTTTCTTATGGTTACTAAATATTAAGCCTGGATTTAGGATACAAGGCATTAAAAATCCCTTTATAACAGTATGTATGTAATTAATATTGAGGAATGTTCAAATTAAAAAAGATTGTCAAAAGTCTGGTTGACATTTTCCCACTAACACTGCATTTATTTTTAAATTCAGACACAATAGCACTTCATTTTCAAAATAAATTCATCATTCTTGATTACTTTGCTCTTCAAAACCAATTAACAGATTATATATTCCCACCTCCCCCAGTCCCCTCCACATCCCAGAGCAAAAAGGAACTGGGAAATACTTCACATCCTCCACCATGAGCTCAGCTGTGATATAATTTTTAAAATATTCAGCTCCAAAATAAATAGTCTATTTTCTCTTCATGGTGTCAGTGAACATTGATGTCATTAGAAAAATCTGGGCTCCTCTTTGAGGTAAACAGAATGAGTCCCCGCTCATTGTGTCTGGTAACCTGCCATTCCAAAGCCAGCCTGGTTAGGTATAACAGCTGTCCCCTGTCCTTGGGGTGGCTGAGCACTAAATCCACCTACCCAGGCTGCTGTAGACTGAGGTTGACTGCAAAGAAAGAGAAAATAAATTTGTTGTTATTTCTGCACTTTAAATGAAAACGTCCAAGTTACAGTATACAAGTTTCTCAAAGTGCGAATTACAAAATAGCTCAAGATGTTTGGGGCAAGGTAGAGAGTACACACCAAACTCATTTCCTATAAATATAAAACACTATAAAATAAAAATCACAAGAGAACACAGTTTGGAATGCCTAGCACTCCACAAATGCTAGAATTTTATTTTGACTTTAACTAGTTTAAACTTTATTCAGTATACTACTTACTCTACTCCAAATCCTTGTTGATTCCATGTTTGGCCATACATTCCATAAGGGGGCACCTGCCAACCATTGGCTACATACTGACCATATTGTTGGGCATTGCCATACCACTGGCCCCACTGACCCCAGGGCTGAGCAAATTCCATCTGAATAAAAGCAATAATATAACTGGAAATTAGATGTTTATGTTCGCCAGTAAAAATGAGAAGTTCTTTTTCCTTGCAAAAGATATTCAAACATCAGGTTACCTGCTGATACTTGTTGGTAGTATCAGTAGTTTCTTTACCCCAATAGCATTTAACAACATGGCCTTCAATAGTAGTTCCATTGACCGACACAATAGCATGAGCAGCACTATCATGTGTGCCAAACCTGCAATAACGACAAGAATGTCAGCTACAAAACGTGCCTGAACCTCTGACAATCTAGGAACCCACAAAAACTGCAAATTCTTTTTTGCTGGCAGGAATGAAGAACCAGTGTTGGAAAAGGGGCATTTTGCATAAAGACAAAAAGCTTGCATGCCCCCAATATACACCTAAACACAAGCCTATTTTCTCTCAACAGATTTTCTCTTCTCTGGAAGATCATATTTTCTCAGAAACTCAAGTATTGTTCAGGGAGCCATTCTTCATCAGCAAGGCTAAAAAGAGCTATGACAAGAATTTCAACTGAGATACCTTCAACAGACAGCCATGGCCATTACAAATTGCCTAGCCTGAAGGAAGACCTTTTTTGTTTAGAGAAGAACAAGGGTGGAAGTTAAGTTTTTCCCAAAGCACAGACGGTCAGATAACCAAGAAGATAAAACTGGAGATAGTGTTGAGACTTGCAGGCAGAGAATAGACAACAATAAATATTAACTAGTGGCAATGCAAAACTGCAAGATTCACAACTTCTGCTTAAATAATATTATGATTTGTTTTGTGTTTCAATTAACAGCTATATTTCAGATAAAACAAATAATTGTGGTACAAGCAAAGCCTACCTGACAAAGGAGTACCCTTTCTCAGGAAAAACTCTGATTTCCATAATTTGTCCAAATGGCGAGAAAGTCTGACGCATAAGTTGTTCTAAAAATTGAAGGATTGTAAAATACAGAGTTAATGCCAAACTCTGTTGCAAATGCAAAACAGTTAATGCCAAAATTTTAAAGGTTGATCTGGTCAGATAGTAAAATCAACGTTACCCATACCTGTTAGACCTGATGATATACCTCCACAGTAGACCGTACAATTTGAAGGACTAGATTGACCAACTACTTCTTCAAATCTTAGCTGCTTAGAACTATCTAATAAAAAAAAGGGGAGAAAAGTCACATTATTTGTGTACATATTCCAAGAATGAAAGCAAAATATGAAACATAATCAATAAGGCTCATTTAAAAATTGCTCTGCCTTCTGGGGATAGCCATTGATCAGAAACTCACCTGAAATAGCCACATAAACACTGCAGCTACAAAATCAGGTCAGAGGCAGGGCACCCTGCAGCAAGCGACTCACCTCCTGAAACCCCAAAGCCTTCCCAGCATCTACAAGGCACAAGTCAGGAGTGCGAATAATCTCCGCATGCTTGTATGAATGCAGGTCCAACAACAATAGCAGCTTGACACAGACAAGGATAAAGCAGCCTGCTTGAATGGCATCCCTCAGCCACCATAAACATTCATTCCAATCACCATCTGTACAAAGTGCCTGCAGCATGTACCATCTACAAAAAAATGCATTTTGGTTACAGAGGCTCTTTGAATACGCCTCCGTAACCCATGACCACCAACAAGGACAAGGGCAACAGGTGCATGGGAACTCCACCACTTATAGATTCCTCTCCAAGTCGCATGTTACTTTGCCAGCTTTCCCCTCCAAATCATATATTGTCACTTTTTTTTTGTTATTGTTGCTGTTACTCCCTACCCATCAGCACCAAGTACCTTTGCCAGAAGGACTGTCAGGTGGTTCAAAATAGTTCCACACAAGCACCCAAGGGGCAGTTAGGAATGCACCACCAATGCCGGCCTTGCCAGCAACTTCCAAATTTCCGCGACCCACCCCCTCACCCCAAATAAAAATGAGTATGTTTTTTTAAAAAAATACTAGCGAAGGTCTAATGAGGGTGTTGTGCAGTTTGATTATAAAACAGTAATCCTAAGCAAAGCCAACACACAATCAAAGGGAAAATTCAGATCTATGGTGTTTATCTGCTACACGAGCTATAGTGCTAATTCCATATCGCTAGTGTGTCCCCATGCTAGTACTAACACTTATCTTAACCCATTCTTAAAGTAACATTACCTCCATGTCAATGAGTAACTCTTCTTTTGCTTTTCCCCCAAATCCCTGAATTTTGTATCCAACTTGGTTTCTAATGGGGTGGATGAAAACAACCTACCATGAAAAGCATCTTAAAATACTAATCACTGCTATTTAAAACAAAACCCAATCTAGTCCCTTCAAGGGATTTTGTTTCTTTCCTGATAAAAAGCAGCATCCTATAAATCAGTGTTGTACCTTTTGTAATCTCAACGTTAAGTGTGGAGTCAAAATTTCAAATAATAACTGCTTTTAAGGTCTGATATAGATTCACCAAACTATAAAATTCACCATTCCATCAACTTTTCAAAATTGAATGTTGTCTGCTTTTAAGCACCAGAATATTCTTACTGCCTTGCAAACCACACAATCCTCCATACTTTGTATTCCCACAACTTGGTCAGTCTCTCCACCATATTTTTGATGAAAAGCAAAATGTATTTCAGAATTTTATCTGCCAGTTACCTACTACCCAAATCACTGATGTAAATGGTATCAAAATGGTAGCAGAACCAAATGCTACAAGACTGCACCAACATTTTTGCCCATACGTTTTAACTTTTAAACCCAATTTTACATCACTCACCATGTATTGCATCATGTCCGAGACTTTCTGTACAAATCACAATTTGACCACATCCTTGAAAGAATGCTAACATTTTCTGACTATATCTTTACTTTAAATCCATGTTGCTTGCTGCTCATCTCTCAAACACTTAGATCATTTCATCACTTCTTTTAAACATTTTAAAATGCCCTTTACCTTCAACAATAATCACTTAACTATCTTAGAAAATAGGTGTTCAAATGACAAGATCACAAGACAAGGGAGCAGAAGTAGGCCATTTGGCCAATCGAATCTGCTCCAAAGAAAAGGGGGAAAAAAAGAAAAAGAATGAGAAATGGGGGTGGTGCAATGGCAAAAAAACTATTCTAACCCCAATTTCCAGACTTATCCCCATATCCCTTGATACCTTGATTAATTAGATATCTACCTCCTCCTTAATTCCATAAATTCACTACCCTCTGGCTAAAGAAATTTCTCATCTCTGTTTTAAACCAGTACCCTATAATTCTAAGATTGTGCCCTCTGATCCTGGACTCACCCACCAAGGGAAACAGCTTGGCCACATCTACTCTGTCCAGTCCTTTCAACATTTTAAATGTTTCTATGAGGTCCCCTCTCATTCTTCTGTACACCAGTGAGTACAGTCCAAGAGCTGACAAACGCTCATATGTAAGCCCTTTCATTCCTGGAATCATCCTCGTCTCCTCTGAACCCTCTCCAACATCAGCACATCCTTCCTAAGATATGGGGCCCAAAACTGTACACAGTAATCCAAATTAGGCCTCACTAGTACCCCGTAGAGCCTCATCAACACTTCCTTACTTTTATACACTATACCTCTCAAAATGAATGCCAACATAGCATTCGCTTTCTTTACCATCGATCCGACCTGGTGGTTAACCTTTAGGGTATCCTGCACAAGTACCCACAAGTCCCTTTGTACTTCTGTACTTTGAATTTTCTCCCCTTCTAGATAATAATCTGCCCGTTTGTTTCCCAAGTGTACAACTGTACATTTCTCAACATTAAATCTCATCTGCCATTTCCTTGCCCATTCTCCTAAACTATCTAGGTCTCTCTGCAACCCACCTGTCTCAATACTCTCTACTCCTGCACCTATCTTGGTGTCATCTACAAACTTACCCACAAAACCATTTACTCCATCACTTAGCCACAAAAAATCTCCATTCGTCAGACACACATTCACTTAAGAACTCTAAACTCTGGGGATCTTGATACTTCATGACTTCAGTTTCTTTGGGCTACAGTTATGTGTTACAAACAGTTAATGAACAGCAAAATAATAAAATTATCCAAAATCATTTCAATACTGCCTGATAGAATTCATAATAGCAACTGGATTGCAGGTCTATTTAATAAACAAAAATTCTCATCAATTTAATATAATCTCTGCTTCACATCCTCTTAAAACCATTCACATAAAACAGAACGAGAAACCTACTCTCTGGTGCACTTTTTGGAGCTGGCGGTTTACGTGTTGCCCAGTTTGTACGAATTTGCCGGCCTCCCAGCCATTGTCCACCCATGTGCACGATTGCATTTTCTGCATCCTATGAAGGAGATTTAAAAAAATGGCAACTAATAAATAATTTAATGGCATGAATTTTCAGAGTCACTAGGCTTATCTGTCAGAGATAAAATGTCATTGCAAAGAAGCCCATACACAAGTATGAATTCATACAACTCTTGAAATGACAGGTGCACATTACCTGAACACACAAAAACAAATTAGGCATGCTTCTACTACCAGGTTATCACTGCTATACCATCCCAACAGTATTAGTGTATCAATACTTTGTGACATTAATATTTATATTCCAGAGTTGGTGCTTACAGAATCAAATATGATAACTTGAGATTTACCAAGACATTATCTCTCTAGTCTTCAGATCACCATTTCCCAATTTCTTCCTGCTTTGATGACATTAAATTCAAGACTTGCATGCAATTATTCAAAACAACATGCAATTAGGCTAAAGTGATTACTCAAGTTCTGTAAAAGTCAACTGCAAGAAATTCACATTGAAAATTAAACAGGTTAATATTTAGAATATTTTTACTATTACCACAATATACAATTGATTATGCAAAAGGCTTCTTTCACAACTACTGCTATTGCATGATTAAAATTAATCACCAGCTTTGCAATCTGAATAGCACAAATATAAATAACAGACTACCAATGTTTTTTCCAATGGTTCAATGTTGAAAGTATGCCTTAAATTTTAACTTGTCCAATATGTTTGTTGTAATTTAAAAAATTATATTTTGACCCTATCACAGCTACCAGATGGACCTCTATGAAATCGCTTGTTTGCATTCACAAAATTAAATGCATTTATTAAAATGAGAATTTTGTAAGAATCAAGGAGTGACTATTCTAGCCCATGGAACAGAATGGGAGAGAGGAAGAGGGAAGAGACCAGAGAGAGAATTGGGATAAGAAACTCAAAGAACTGGAGAGTGGGAAGAAAGTTTTCAAGTCCCAGTGCTCACTCTTCCCACCCCAGCCTTCGAGGTCTGTGCCAGGAATATTGCATGGTCACAGGCGTTACCTCAAGGTCATCAACTCAAGGGACGAAACGTGGCACCCTTACAGAATTGGGCACGTGACTCCAGGCTCAGAGCAATGTGGTTGACCCCAGAAAGAAAAATGCCATTTGAAATGGAACAAACTTGAGTTTTTGCTTGGTCATCATCACTATCTTGAAGTTGGGGGTGGGGAGGAGAGAAACCTGGCTTAACCACACAGCATTTCCCCCCAGGGCACTTGAATTCTGACATGGCAGTCGCTGTCAGTCATCTCAATCATGCAAAGTCTTCTTCAAACATCCGGGGACTGGTGTCCAAATTGGGAGAGTTGCATGGACCAGTCAAGCAACAGCCTGATTATTGTCTTACTTACATTGGAGATAGGCACCAACACAGTAGTATTTAAACAGGACACTGTAGCCCTAGGAATTCTTAACAATTACTTCATACCCCATAAAGTCCCTAACATCAGGCCCAACCTCCCTATTATACCTTAATGTCCATCTCAGCTGATGAATCAGTGCTCCATGCTCAACAACTAAAGTAACAATAAAAGCAGCAAATGCACACAGTGTACTCTGGATGGAAAAATTCAATGTCCATCAAGAATGGCTTGGTAGCATCATAGATCAACCCAACATTGTTCTGAAGGTTTCAGATGCCAGGTTAGTTTTGCAGTGATCCAAGTGAGCAAGCCAACACGAGGGATAAACATGATTCATCTGACTTTCCTTTCTGGATTTTTGATTCAAATTAGTTTACTGTCATATACACCAGGGTGCAATGAAATTCCTTGCTCGTGTAAAGCTCACAGAGAGAATGAACAGTCTCCATTTCACACTAACAAAGCCTCATTAAAAGCTCAGGAACTCATTGACTATACTTATTCTCACCTTGTCCAATGCAAATCTCCATTCCATTCTCTCGGTTCCCCATTTCTATTATATCTGCTCTATGATGAGATTTTTCACACAGGTGCCTCTGAGATGTCAGTCTTTCTTTCTGATCCATGGCATCCTTCATCAGAATTGGGGAAACGGAAGCTAAGCTGGTTTTTAAGTTGTGGAGACGGTGTGGGGATGAGGAAATGGATAGGACAGGTGATTATCTGAGGCCAAGGGTGATGTGTGGATAAACTGAAGACAACATCTGGGTGATTGGTTAATGGATTATAGAGAGCGAGAGAGCACAAAGAAACGTGTAAAGGTTATAAAATGCAGATCATAGCTGTTGGGATGCCCAGCAGATCAGACACCATCAGTAAAGAGAGAAGAACAGAGTTAATGTTACAAATGGATTACCTATAGTGGAATGGCCTGTTTTGATAGAACAGAAGCAGATTAGCTGAAGTGGTAATTGACAACAGCCCTTGACTACAACTCATCTACGTTGACACATTTCTGCTCTGACCCCCTCCCCTCCTGGACAGAGCAAGAATAGAACTTTGCTGATCTTACACCCTAACAGTATCCACAATCAACTTCACAATTTCTGCCAGCTTCAACAAGACTTCACCACCAGATACATCTGTGCTTCTCTTCTACGGTTTGAAGCAACCGTTCCCTCTGCAACTCCTGAGTCCTGTTCTTCTATGCCCACTACTCACTCCCATTCTTTGGGCACTTTCCCACACAATTGCAGAAGATATAAAACCTGTTCTCTCACCTCTTCCCTTTCCACTATCCAGGTACCCAAATAGCAGCAACTCACTTGCAATTCAGGATACTGCAGTGGAGAAACCAAATGCAGATTTGGTGACTGCTTTCTGGAACACTCGTGTTCAAATATGCAAGTGCAACCCCCGAGCTTCCAGTTTGCTCATCATTAATTGTCCATCCTACTCCATTCTGATCTTTTTGTGGCCTCCTGTACTATTATAATATGGTCCAATGTAAACCAAAGGAATACCACCTCATCTTCAATCTGGCAAGTTGCAGTCCCAAATTCAACCACTTCAACATTTGTAACATTAACTCTGTTCTTCTCTTTACTAATGGTGTCTGATCTGCTGGGCATCCCAACAGCTATGATCTGCATTTTATAACTTCTTACACATTTCTGTGTTCTCTCTCTAAATAATCCCATTAACCAATCAACCAGATGACTTCACCAGTTTATCCACACATCAACCTTGGCCTCAGATATTCACTTGTCCTATCCATTTCCTCATCCCCACACCGCCTCCACAACTTAAAACCAACTTAGCTTCCGTTTCCCCAATTCTGATGAAGGATCTTCAACCCAAATTGTTAACTCATTCTTTTGATAGGTTCTGTCTTGCAAAGTTGTTTCCAGCATTTTTGAGCCAATTTCAGACTTCAGTTTTTGCAGATTTTCAATTTCATAAACTTACCTGCACTCATCCTCACCAATTTCCCCCGTGGAAGATGTACGCATTCATGAAACACTGATGCAAGTGACAAGGCTGCTCTTTGTCTTGACAAGGCTTATCTGTATATACTCACATGGTTTGGCATGATAACTGCGCTAAAAATCTAATCTGGCACTTCAAAACTAGGCATCCATTAGGTACTGTGAACCAACAGCAGCAGAAATACAAGCCAGAATCTGTAACCACATGGTTTGGGACATCCTCATTCGACCATACAATTAAATCAGAAAACCAACCAGGTTTGGTGATGAGCAAAGGGCATTCCTGAAGTAGCATTAGGCATACATTAAAAGATGAAGTGCCAACCTAATGATGCAACAACATGGGACCACAACGAGATCTAAACAATCCCCCAACTGCTCTGATGAAAGCTTTGCAGTTCTCCCACATTTCATCACAAATCACAGCAGATGAGAGTGAATAGGCAGCAGCTGGGCAAGAAGATCCTCAACCTGAGCAACAGAAGAGTCCCGTACTTGACTGCTAAAGAACTTCTGGCTGAACCAACCTGATTTCTTGAAGATCTCTAGAACCTACAAGCCAGTCTTGTGTCTGTTTGTCATATGGTTACTGGTGAGGATGTTGGTGATGAATGCAATGTTCAATTCTATTGGCAACTTCCTACTGAATGAAACAGCCCATGCTTGCATACAGTAAAACCTAGATAACAGATTAGCATGGGCTGATAAGCGGTAATTAATATTTGTGTCACGTACGTGCCAAGCAAAGACCATCTCAAATAAGAGAATTTAGCCACCTTTGCTTGTTATTTTTAATGTATTCATTCAAGGGATGCAGGATTCACAGGCTAAACCAGCATTTAATTGCCCATCCCTGGTTGCCCTTGAGAAGAACGTGGTGACTTCTTGAAGCACTGCAGTCTTTAAGTGGGTATACCCACAATGTTGTTAGGGAGAGTGTCCCAGGATTTTGACTCAGCGACAGTGAAGGAATGGCAATACATTTCCTAAATCAGGATGTCGTGTGGCTTGGAGGGTAACTTCAAGATGGTAGTGTTCTCATGCTTTTGCTGTCCCTATCCTTCCAGCTGGTAGAGGTCATGTGTTCAGAAGGTGCTATCCAAGGGGTCTTGGTGGGTTGCTGCAGTGTATCCTGTAGACGGTACAAACTGCTACAACTGTGCTTTGGTGGTGAAGTGAGTGAATGGTGGTGGATGGGGTACCTATCAAGCAGGCTGCTATGCCCTGTATGGTGTCAAACTTCTTGAGTGTTGTTGAAGCTACATTCATCCAGGCATAATCATTAAGTCCTCCGACATAAACATCCTGGACATCACCCCTAATCAGCAGCTTAACGGGACCAGCCACATAAATATTGTGGATAGTTGAGCAGATCAGAGGCTGTGACGAGTAACTCACCGTCTGACATCTGAAATCCTTTCCACCATTTACAAGCTACAAGTCAGTTGATTGATGGAATACTCCATGCGTGCTGGACAAGTGCATCCAAGAAGCCTGACACCATCCAGAACCAAGCACTCCACTTGATCGGTATCCCATTCACCCAATTATTCATTCCCTTCACCACTGAGACTGCAATATACATCTGTAAAATGCATTCCAGTTACTGCCTTAAGCTACACCAATGGGACTTTCTAAACCTACAAGCTTTTCCTTCAAGGGTAAGAGCAGCAGACACATGGGAATATCACCACCTGCATGCACCCCAAATTACACATCATTCTGCCTTGAAAATGTTGTCATCCTTTCACTGCTGTTGCTATTAAACCCTGGATTGCCTCATCCAACAGCACAGCAGGAGTGAAGGTACAAGGTTGTGGCTAACCACCACCTTCCTAAAAAATAATTCGGGGTGAGCAATAAATACTGGTCGTGCCAGAAAGGTCCGTAACTTTAAAAAAAAGATCTATATTCTACAAATCAAAAATATTGGCAGTTGAACCAATGGATCAGGAATAAAGTAGATGACCTAGTGGCACAACTACAGGTTAATAAATATGACATCGTTGCAATCACTGAGTCGTGGCTTCGTGGTGGATGTGATTGGGAGCTGAATGTCAAGGGGTATACAGTATATAGGAAGGATAGGAGGGTAGGCAGAGGGGGAGGTGTGGCCATGATGGTTAGTAGCGATATAAAATCAATAGAAAGGAAGGACATTGGGTCAGAGGAGGTGGAATCCTTATGGGTGGAGCTGAGAAATAGCAAGGGTAAAAGAACAATAATAGCAGTCATATATAGGCCCCCGAACAGCAGTCAGGAAGTGGACCATAAGTTGCAGATTGAGATAGAAAAAGCATGTCAGAGTGACAATGTGAAGATAATTATGGGGGATTTTAACATGAAGGTGGACTGGGAAATGCAGCAAGGCGGTAGTACTCAGGAGAGTGAGTTTGTGGAATGTCTAAGGGATGTTTTTCTGGAGCAACTTATTGAGGAGCCCACCAGGGGATCGGCTGTTTTGGATTGGGTGCTGTGTAGTGAACCCGAGGTGATTAGGGAACTAAAGGTAAAGGAACCACTGGGAACAAGTGATCACAATATGATTGAGTTTAGTTTCAAGTTTGAGAAGAAGCTGATAACTGGTGTATCGATATTTCAGTGGAATAAGGGAAATTACAAAGGTATGAGAGATGAGTTGGCCCAAATTGATTGGAGGAGTAAGTTAGCTGGAGGGACGGCAGAGGAAAAATGGAAGAAATTTCTACAGGAAATAAGGACAATGCAGGACAGATATATTCCAAGAAAAAAGAAGGTTTTGAATGGAAAAAAGGCACAGATGTGGATAACGAGGGAGGTGAAGGATAAAATAAAAGCAAAAGGGGCGGCGTACAAAGTAGCAAAAATTAGTGGGAAAACAGAAGATTGGAACGATTTTAAAAATCTGCAGAGAGAAACTAAGAAGGTCATTAGGAAAGCAAAGATGAGTTACGAAAGGAAGCTGGCGGACAACATTCGGAAGGATTCTAAGAGTTTTTTTAAATACATAAGGAATAAAAGAGAGACACGGGTTGACATAGGACCAATTGATAACGGTGCAGGAGGTATTATAATGGATGATAGTGAGATGGCAAGGGAATTGAATATTTTGCATCGGTCTTCACCGTGGAGGACATAAGCAATGTGCCCATTAGTCAGGAGTCTCACGAATTGGAGCTGAGTTCAATTGAGATTAATAGGGAGAAGGTGCTTGGAAAACTAAAGGGGCTTAAGGCTGATAAGTCTCCCGGACCGGATGAGGTGCATCCCCGGGTTCTGAAGGAGGTGGCTGTGGAGATAGCGGAGGCGTTGGCGATTATTTTTCAGGAATCGATAGATTCTGGCATGGTTCCGGAGGACTGGAGGGTAGCGAATGTAGTTCCGTTATATAAGAAAGGTGGGAGGCAGCACAAAGGCAATTACAGACCTATTAGTCTGACATCAGTGGTGGGAAAATTATTGGAGTCTATCCTCAAGGAGGAGGTTACCGAATACCTAGAGGCGCAAGGCAAGATAGGACCTAGTCAACATGGTTTTGTGAAGGGGAGGTCCTGTCTGACCAACCTATTGGAGTTTTTTGAAGAAATCACAGGTAGGGTGGATAAGGGAGAGGCGGTAGATGTTGTGTATTTAGACTTTCAAAAGGCCTTTGATAAGGTGCCTCACAAGAGACTGATTAATAAGATGAGAGGTCATGGAATTATGGGCAGGGTAGCAAAATGGGTGGAGAATTGGCTGGTTGGCAGGAAGCAAAGGGTGGAAATAAAAGGATCTCGTTCTGGTTGGTTACCAGTTACTAGTGGTGTGCCGCAAGGGTCGGTGTTGGGGCCTCTCCTTTTTACCTTGTACATCAATGATTTGGATGATGGAATAAATGGTTGTGTGGCTAAGTTTGCGGATGACACCAAGATAAGTGGAGGAGTAGGGAGCATAGAGGAAATAGAAAGAATGCAGAGGGACCTAGACAGTTTAGGAGAATGGGCAAGAAAATGGCAGATGAGATTCAATGTTGAGAAATGTGCAGTTGTACACTTTGGAAGTAGAAATAAGCGGGTAGATTATTATCTAGAAGGAGAGAAGATTGATAGTGCGGTAGTACAAAGGGACTTGGGGGTACTTATACAAGATATCTTAAAAGTTAACCACCAGGTTGGATCGGTGGTTAAGAAAGCGAATGCTATGTTGGCATTCATCTCGAGAGGTATAGTGTATAAAAGTAAGGAAGTGTTGATGAGGCTCTACGGGGCGCTAGTGAGGCCTCATTTGGAATACTGTGCGCAGTTTTGGGCCCCGCATCTTAGGAAGGATGTGCTGACGTTGGAGAGGGTTCAGAGGAGATTTACGAGAATGATTCCAGGAATGAAGGGCTTAAGTACGATGAGCGTTTGTCGGCTCTTGGACTGTACTCGCTGGAGTACAGAAGGATGAGAGGGGACCTCGTAGCGACATTTAAAATGTTGACAGGTAAGGATAGAGTAGATGTGGCTAGGCTGTTTCCCTTGGTGGGCGTGTCCAGGACCAGAGGGCACAATCTTAGAATTAGAGGGTACAGTTTCAAGACAGAGATGAGGAGAAGTTTCTTTACCCAGAGGGTGGTGAAATTGTGGAACTCCTTGCCACGCACAGCAGTGGAGGCCAGATCAGTGGGGGTGTTCAAGGAGGAGATAGACAGATATCTAAATAGTCAGAGTATCAAGGGATATGGGGATAAGGCTGGCAAATGGGATTAGAATAGTTTTTTTTTTAATCTCTCTTTTTTTCCCACCCCATTTCTTTTTCCCTTTTCCTTGGAGCAGACTCGATGGGCCGAATGGCCTGCTTCTGCTCCCTTATCTTGTGATCTTGTGATGACATAGTGGTTAGTTTGGGGTGAATGTTTCCAAATTTGAATTTGAGCATTTTAGGAGCATCAGAAAAGATTCAATAGGATGATTTCATAATTAACTGCTTTGAACAACAGATTTTTCCCCTTAAATACTGGAACAAGGAATTTAATGATGGGTAAATCCAAATCTCAATTAGGAATATTAAGGAGCCCGAGGGAATACAGGGGTGATGGAGGAAAAACTAAGTCAGCAAATTTGCAAAAGAAATCTAGACTCCATATGAAATAGGTTGTCAAAACTAGCTACTACAATCAAGAAAGCAAAAAGAGTGTCAGTCTATGTAAGAATGGAGTACCTTTGTTTTAAATAATTATGAAGTGCATATAGTTTAATTGGGAATCTAGTGAAGGAAGGACGTGAATTTTAAACTACCACTAAGTGAGAGGAGAAAAAAAAGCTTCTTTATAAGTTTTGGAACATGCAAAAATTTGCCTTGTGAAATACAAAATTTCTTAAAACCTTAAAGCTTCTGCTTCTTCTGAAGTAGAATACCATGGAGGAATATATTTGATACTTTCCAATGAGTCAGGCCTATGGTATCAATGAATTAGAGTCAATCCTGTTACTGCAAAGCAACAAAGAAAATTCATTCAGAATACAAAGCAGAGAAGATAGCCAAGTCTGAGAAGAGTTTACCAAGGGGAGATCGTAGAAACAAATAATTTAGGTCTACACAATGTGCACCAAAATTTGGCAGTTTTAATTACACTTTTCAGCAACTGTTTTTTTTTGCAACTTACCAGTTTACTGTAGAATGACACAAATCCATAGCCTTTGGATTTTCCTGTTGCCAGGTCTTTTACAACACGAGCATCCCTGTGTGAACAGATACAAATGAATGAGTGAAAAGGATAAAACACCCTTGAACAAAATAAAAAGGAACCACACACACTGTATTGTCAGCACAAGTCATTTTTGAAACAAAAAAAAAGGGATTTTTATAATCCCACCATAACATAACTAATTGTTCTATCCTTTTGTTATAGCTTAACCTTCAGTGTAGTAATAAATAGCAAACATGCAAACTCTGGTATCCTGAGCTTGGTTTCACTGATTATATTGAACTGGAAACCATGAACTCAGTAGTTTTAAAAACACTAACCCTCACTTGCCACTAAACTGAGAAAGTCTGAAGTACAAATACAAATTTCCAATTCCAATTTTCCTTAACCATGCATTTCTATATAGAGCCTTTAAAATGCGTGTTCTACCTAGCCACACAGATCATTGAAATATAAAAATTCAGAAAAGAGAAAAAAAATAGGAATTAAAAGGCATACATCGCCTGTTACTGAATTCTTTATTTTTCGTGGTATGGTCAATTCTCTACCCTCTTTTTGGACTGTGGGCAGCTGTAATTTTGAAAAATTGAGACTTTCAGAAATTTAGAAAATGAATAGTAAACTAAAACAATACTAAGCACACCAGTACGAACAACAATTACATAGGATTCGTAAGCACGTCAATAGGATTGGGAATACGAAATTCGCACTATATAGAGCACATTAAAATGTTAACAATCAAGTCTAATAAATTTATAAAAAAGAGAATAAATAGAAATGAGAAAAAAACTACAACTGAGTTAATGAAACTTCCAGTGTGCACAGTTCCTTGCAGTTAGCCATGGGGATCCTGTCCATTCTTAACAGCAATTCTGTAAAATAACCAGAATGCTATTACTTTTAATTATGACTTGAACTACAAAAAAGCTGCACATTTCTCCATTACTTTCTGTAGCCGGTGTACAAGCAGTCTTACAAGTGTTCTTCTGTTGAAATTTAAACTAACTTATTTACTAGTATTTAGATAAATGAAGTAGATGAAAGTACATAAGCAATACATGCTTGACCAAAGCCATTACAATGCAGGTAGCTGACAGTAATATAAAGGGTACTCAAAAAAGAGTGCAGGCTTAAGTGCAAACAAGCAGAGTATTTTAAAAAAGTGTTAATTGATGCTTTGAATACATTTTGCAATGTAACATGTACTGAACCTCACATTTTTAATAATTAAGGTGTCAGGAAACAGCAAGCATTAGAAGATGATGCAATGGCCCTGGCATGCGCTTTGAAATATTTCTAAAGTCTGCCAGCAGCATCTATTGGTAGAAAACTGGTACTACATATTAACATATATTGCCCGATTACAAATAAATGTCACTGATTTAGTTATTGGTGCATGATGGGGAAAAATGGCGAGTTCACAGCATAAAACTTGGTGAGTTTTTTTTGAAAAGGCTATTCGTCATGACAAAGAGATACAAATTGGTGGCAAATCAGCACAAATTGCTGGATAACCTACAATGCTCAATTAGCCTCAAAGATGAGATCTCGCCGTCAACCTCCCCATGCATCTAAAGCAAGTTACTGTATTTATTCCCTGGAAGTTAGGCTGCCATTTAAAGAGCAAGGACTATGTTAAAGGAGCAACTAACGCTACTCAACTTCAGAGGATCAGAAAGGGAACAAATCAAAACCACTGGCTCAATGTTACAATTTAGTTACTTTCTTCAATCTCCATTCTTCGCTACTCTTATCAAATCTAATTCTTAACTTTACCGCTTTTCCTTCTATTCTGTTTTCTCGGGTTCCTTTTTGATCCTTCCTCTCCTATTTTCACCAAGTCCCCATGTACTTCATTTTCAACTAGCATTTCCACTAATTTGCATTGCAAAATACGCGGAGCTGAAGGGTACCGAAAAAATGAATCAAACCCTGCACTTGTCAAGAGATGAACCGCAGTAGCAAATTCTGAACCACTTTTACTATCCCAGTAAATAATTAAGTTTAAAACTACTGTATTCATTTTGAAATGTGTACAAATATGACAGATTACCCAAAGAAAGGAAATGTTAGAAGTTTAATTTGGTATTGTAATTTAAACTTAAGGCAGAATCCATAAAGTACTTTTTGAAAAACAAAAAGTATTTAACCATATTACGAAAGCCTCATTTATGGCCTGTAGATAATAGTTTGGCTGCCCTACCTGATTTTACTGCAGGTATGGAAACTATCAGTGCTAACTACCAACCAGAGGTCTCACGAAGGTCCAGATGAACCACCCCCGCAAGATTAAAATTTTCAAACACTGGCCCACAAACAATGACATCTACTGGAACTTTGTTCCCAACCAAATCTTCATTCGTCATCAGTTGAATCCAGAGCCCTACAAATTCAGACCTTTCTTGCGTAAATGAAAAACAATGTAGGCACAACCAAGGTTACTCTTAATTACCTGCATCTCCAAAGTAAAATAGTCAACAAATAGACCCATCCAATTTTCCTGCTTTGGGAGACAACATGTTTAAACCAATGCAAATTATTTCCAAGGACCAAGTTCCCTAATATTCAATTGCAAATATTCCACAACACCACCCACCTTTGACAGAGCAAAAATCAATGTCACAGAAAATATGAATAAAAATAAAATGCAAGCTGTCCACACAGTGAACAGAGACTTTAATAAAAAGAGCAAAAAAATTAAAATATCGGCTGCCTTGGCCGAATATCGAGCCCTTTCAGTATGCTATAATAAATAGCACCGTACAGAATCATATTCTGATACCGAGGTGTGAATTACAGCTATCATTGTGCTAACTTCTCATATTGCTAAAAGACAGGTCAATTCTGCCCAGAGTCTATGAAAATGTATTAAAGATTCGGCAACAACCACTAAAATATCTACTAAAAAAGCCAATGTCACTGCCATTACAAAATAAACAGGAATTACAAAAAAAAGCTTGCAGTTTAAAACTATTTCAATTTCCAATGTTTCAACACCAATTGCTGTTACTGTACCATCAAATCTGTATTTAGATCCCACTACTTTAACTCAACATATTGGGCACATACAGAACAAGTACTTCTACATCAACAGATCACCTCGAGATGCACAAATAGTTCATACTTAGTTATTCCTTATGCAAGCACAAATGTAAATTTTAATACAATCCTAAATATGTAAACTTAACTATTATTCAAGAACCTACAAAGTATTATTAATAAAACCCACACAGAAACATCAAATCAAATATTATACAAGTCATTTACCTACAACAATTGACACTTGGATTAGATTCAAATTTCACTAAAAATACAAATAAAAGCAGAAGACAAACACCATGCACTTTAGTATACACTTTTCAGACTAATTTACTTATCCAAAAAAAATTAAAGAGGCAACTAAACTGCAGTACCTGTACATCCTGATTTTATTCTGCAAACACCATTTCAAATCCTTGGCCATTATATCCACACAAACACACAATTTCATTCATAGATCTGCCATGATTTGGACAATGACAGGGATTTTCAGAATGCATTATACAATGTATGTCTGGTTTCATTACACAAGTTGAGGCCCAGTTTTGCCTCAAATTCATTATTACATAGTTACAATGTATTTTATTGATTAGAAATTCAGCTGGCGCACACATAACTGAAACTCCAACTGGGCAAAAATCTATCCATCACATTTCCCAAAATAACTTGTAAACCAACCAAACCCAGAACATGTCAAAGGAAGCTGAATTACTATGCAATTTTTCTAAAGTGGAACTGGGAAGTCCATCTTTTATGACAGTACACAAAGATACTGGAAGAATACACTGCAGGTGATGGCCATTTGACACCAGCTGAGGGATCAAAGGTCTAAAGCAAATCTAACATTTCAATATAGGATTCTTATTCACAAAAATTTAGTGACAAATACAACTCTTGAAACCACTCTTCACAAATAAAGTGCATCTAAATATTGGTAAAATGAAATAACATTCAGCAGTACGTTAATGCCTTCTTCACTGAACAACTATATTTGACATTATGTTATTTAGGGGAAAGGGACATAAAAAGCAGAGAGGAGGCGGGGGGGGGGTGTAGGAGGAGGAAGAGAGAAAACTGCAGTCATAATTGGGGAAGAGAAAGAGAAGTTAGTACCTTCCATCTACTTCAAATCCTCCACCTCCACCCTGACTCAGCCTGTTTCATGCTATTGCTATATTCAAACTGAACTACTGCAAACTCTTCTGAAGGCCTGAAGTTTTCCAACCTTCATGAACCTGATCCAAAGTTACGTAGTTCAAACTCGATCTATGTCCTGCTTACTCAACACCCCCATTCTTACTGATCTACCTGTAGTCCTCCTTCAGCAAGTTCTCATATGTTCCAATTGCTTGCTATCCTTGTAACCAATGCACCAGATTTTCTTCACCTCATCAATGCCACCTGTGCCTTCAGTCTTGACACTGAGAGGGAAGCACGGGGAGCAAGAGAGCGAGATCTTTTATCACTATACAATTACCTAATAAAATTTTAATGGTCAAATTTTGCAATTAATTTCTCTAACCAACTCAAACTGACACCCAGAAGACAGCCCTCTGAAAAATCAATATCTTTTGAACTTATTGCAATATTGTAAAGTTATTGTCTCTAGTACATGGCAGATCTTACAAGACAGATCTTGTGCCTGTAAATTATACTTTAATTTTCTGCTTTTGAGTAAAATTCATCACTATTTTCCTTATGCACATCCTCTTCAGCTGTCAAGTGACAGAACTTAAGTCCAGCATCCAATTTCGATGCTGATTTTATTACTTGTTAAAAAAAACTGATGAATGAAGATGCTCAAAATACAATCTGAATTTTGAAGGAACTGGAAAAATACTTACGATATTCGACCAAAGGGGGCGAATGCAGATTTGAGATCCTCTGTGCTTATCTCTGGACTTAAGTCACCCACAAACACATGAAAATGATCTGAGAAGACAGTTTCAAGCAATGAATGCACATCTTTAATTAATCTCAGACCAGCAATGTGTAAACTTACATCATGCATCTATACAAATTCAAATCAGAATCTCTCTCCTAGTTATTTATTAGCTGCCCCTTAGATGTTTGACTTTATCTAAAAAGTGCATTTATTGGAACATTTTTGACACTTCAATAAAAGAGTAAACACATGAACAAAGAATTAGGCCAACTATTCCAATGAAGCACCTTGGAATACTTGTGGCAGCTAGTTAACTCATTTCAGGGGAATTTTTCCTTCTCAAATTCAAAGTACATTTTTTGCTAATGGATTTAGAACAAAAATATTTACATAATACATCTTGAATTAAACATTCACAAGCATTTGTAACTAAAAATCAAACTTTCAAGAAACTAAACTGAACAAGAAGGAGCAATCAAACACCAATTCTGGAATCATTTTGTGTAGAACAAATTTGCATCAGAATATTATGCAGCTTTAAAAGGGAACAGCAGCTGTCTAAATATTTTCATCTTCACTGCCCCAGCCACACAACAGAGAAACCAAAAAATGACAGCAGGAACAAGATTTAATTTGGCCAAACAGGTCAATGTTCATCTAAAACAGTGATTTCAAATTAAAAATCAAGAAGGAAAATATGCATACAAAATACATGGCTTATAATGCTTTACAGTGATTATTCACCCAACCCAAATTTTAGCACTTCTTGCACGAGCAATAACAAATAGTGTCTCATTACCTTAACAATACATGATATGACAGTGGCAATGTGAAATTTAATTGATGCATCAGAACGGACCAAAACACTTCAATTAACCAATCTAACCGAAGTGGGCAATGGGTTTAACATCTCCTTACAAACACAGAAGAACTCTACAGTCCGCGAGTGCCATGCTATCTGCTGAAAGAGATTAACAATTTACATTAGCTTCCAAAAAATTTAAGAACATAGCACTTACTAGTTGTGTCTTTCTTCTGGCTACTTGGTGTTGTTGCCCAATTTACTTTGACTTCCTAGAGTAATGTAAAAATTGTAATTCATTAAAAATCAGCAACGTATACATTAAACAGAAAATGTAGAAGTATCTGAAAACTTGAAGCAGTGGAGTTTTAATTCTGCATGATAAAAGATGGAATGTTCCAAAAACATCTAATTATTACATGGAGTTTATTCACAAGGGCTCCAAAAGCTCTCATGAGCTTTTGCCATCATTACACTGAAACCAACAGGAACTTCAAGATTGCTATGTATATATAGCCCGCAGGTTAATCTGAATTCTGCACTTATGCACAGGATATGCTACTTTCCAATCTTCTCCAATATTATGAGGAGAAATTAGGTAATTGATGAAAATTTCAGATACTCACCAATTGTTCTTGCTACAAAATACACTAGAAATGTTACTATGATAGATGTTGCCTCCGAGGCAAAATCTATCATCAAAGATCCCCACCATCCAGGCCATGCCATCTTCTCTCAGCTACCATCAGGCAAGAGGTACAGAAGCCTGAAGTCCCACCCCACCAGGTTCAAGAACAGCTACTTCCCTTCAACCATTTGGTTCTTGAACCAACTGGCATAACCCTAATCACTACCTCAGTGTAACAACACTAAGGCCACTTTGATCTACAATGGACTTTTTTTTTGTTCAAATTTGTTTTTTTCTTGTAAAAAATTATGTTTTATGTTTAATTTATGTTTTTCTTGTGGATGCTGCTTATCTGATGCTATGTGCCTGTGATGCTGCTGCAAATAAGTTTTTCACTGCACCTGTGCATATGCGTAATTGTGCACATGAAAAAAACTCGACTTCGACTGTCCCATGAGTTGTTTTAGTATGTCAATGTAAAAATACAAGTACTACATAGCAAACTCACTGGCCCTACAAGCATTTAATTGTACATGTTTAGATTGTAATAATACTACAAATACAAGGACATGTTTTAAAGTATATGGCAGCTTTAACCTTAATTTTATACGCACAGTCAAATCCTTAAACATTTTGCAGAAGGTAAAATATAGTTTATTTCTAAAGTTATGTTTTTTTTCCTCCTTAGTTGCTGCCACCTCCATCCTTCAGCACAACTGGCTGCTCTGCCACTTAATGCTATTCACCGTTGCTGAGCCTCAATAAGTGACACCAGGATTGGGGTAGTACATGCCACAGAGATCACACAATTTTTCTGGACAGCTTTAAAGTTCCTGATGCATGTTGATGTTTCACAGCTGACTACAAAATCCAGACCGTCAGCTACAGAAACAGCTTAATAGCACATTGAGAAGTTTACTGTATTTATATTAACAGAATGTACTGTGCAAAAATTGGTATGGATCAGATAGGCCATCTTCATATTCCTTTATTTACTTCATACATGCATGTATCCTCCCTCCTCTTAAATGTTTTAATGCTATTTGGTTTCATTAACCTCCAGCAACAAGTTGAAAAAAGTCTCCTAATATTTCCTTTGTGCTATCCATGCCTTTCTCACCTTCTCTGCAACTTTAAACTAACTAGTTTTCTCTTTCATACTACTGATCAAGGGCCTACACCTGAAACTTTAACTGTTTCTCTCTGCAGATGTTGGCTGCTCTGCTGAGTATTTCCAACATCATCTTTTTTTGTTTATGAATCATCTTAAAATCTACTGGATTATTTCTTTGATTTAAAAACTGTTTGTTCAAACTAGGTATTAGGTATCAATAGGAGAACATTTCTGAGAGGGACATGCTAAATACAACTTCAAGTGTTCTTTGTTGAATTTTCTAAAAGACTAAAACTCTGTAAAAGCCAACTTATCTTCTCTACTAACAAACTAAGGAATCAAATAGGAACCCTTTCCGAATGGTGCAGCATTTTCAACATTATCTCAGTATACAGCTTTCTTCACTCACCCTTTATATATGATAGCTTACCTTACCCATTATTTTACGCCCATTCATTGCAGCCAATGCAGCTGCTGCATCTCTATGCTCAAAGAATTCCACAAAGCAATATGGATCATTGCTTGAATGCTGCAAAACAGAAAATCCAACAGAAGAGTTCACCCTTCTGCTTGCGGTTTGCTGAGAAGAAAAATTCATGAAAACTTAGTACAAAAGAAAACAAATGAAATACTTACAGATCTACATTAAAGCCTTTAACTTTTTTTAAGCCAATCTGTCCATAAACAAAAACAATTTAAAAGGAAATTACTAAACTTAACATTAAAAAAAAATGTAATACAGGGCTTCCCCTGGCTTTGACTATGTGAAATTTTATTAAGCCCTAAAAATCATTAGTAAAAAATGCTATCCTGATGGGCAACATCCAGTTAATGCTTTGTGCAACAAAGAATAGTAAATATTGAGTGTTTAACTTTTGCAATTACTGAGGCACTGATCTTTTCTGTCTGCAATCAGAAATGAAGCTGATAGCATGAATGGTTTTGTTCTGATCTGGAAAAAAAGATATGGATAACTACTACCACATGAATGGCAATTTGGCTCCTTTGCCATTTACCTGTAAATCGGGTTTAATTTTAAAGAAAAAAATCAACAGCAAGATGAAATAGCTTAAGTCAATAAATGTTCCTAGGCAAGATAATTTTTGCTCAAAAACTTGGAATACATGAGAGGAATCATTACTGCTGAAGTGACCACTGATTAATCCCAAACTCTGGTTTTATTAATAGGTCTACTTATCTTTACAAAATAGAATAAGTAGGAAATTAACACTTCCCACAAGCTATTTTTGAAAACTCAGTTACGTTGATACAAAAACAATGTAATCTTCAGGAGGATTGAAACAAATATGATTAGATACATTACCCATTATAATATTAAGTGCATCAAGGGGATAAATGGTCTGGCATTCTGTCAGTTACCAGAAATTAGCATGGCCCCAAGTTAAAAGATATGCACAAACTTGGTCTTCAAAATAATGAAGCCTCCAACAGTAAATGGCAAGATCACAGCGTGAAAGCGATTATCATGCAACATCAACATCTGAAGAACTGATCAAACATAATAAGAATCTTCTCACCTATCTGGAATCTCCTGCATTATGACTTTATTTTTCAAGATGCAAGTACATGAGGCACTTTGAGCGTTAACGTAAAGACACTCAAATGACTTTAAGGTTTACCATAATTAAACTGGCAGCAAATTCAGTTTGATTTCAGCTCCAAAGGCCAAATCAAAGAAACACTATTGAAATAGTTTTAAAATTGGTGTAATTATTGAAGACTCAGATTTTGGTTTACATTTTGCACATCATCTATTTATGTTTAAATCAATGAGGGTTAACAGATGTCACTTAAAGTCCACCGTGTAATGATATTTTTGAAAGAAAATAACTAGCCCACCTTATGTACATCCTTAATGCAATTGAAACCACAAGAAACAAGAGGTGGCAAGCTGCATCAGAAATTATCAGAGCTGCAAGAAGCAAAGTGAATTGTCCACATATCTTATTGGGACTATAAGGGCATTTGATGGGTTCCACTGGGATCAGTGCCGGGCCATTAGTTTTGTAATCTTATTTCAATTCTAGACCCAAATATAGAGGAATGCATATTTAAAAAACATCCTTCAAGATGTAATAAAACTGACCACATGGTTGAAAGCAATAAAGCAAACAGTGCTGAAGTTACAAAAATCTAAACCTTCATACAAATTATAGAATAACTTCAAACACTTTGTGCAATTAAACTTGAGGTTAAGTGGGAGTAGAAAGAACTTATCAACAGACACGAATTTACCCCCAATACTCAATAATCTTCTGCAATTTATAAGCCCCTTACAAATGAATGTTCCTGGAGGGACCCTGATACATTGGCATACAATGTGACATTGCTCAAGTATCCACTGTGCAGGAAGCAAAGATAGCAAACTATGGTAGTTTTTGCAAATCCTATGAACTGAAAAAAAACTTCCAGGGTAGATATGAGAAATAATAGCAAATCACTTACTTTACAGGCTTCACCCAGAATATTATTTTACTATGGCAATAATTTGGTTCAGATAATGCATGTCTTCATAAACCTTGCAACATTAATCTACAATTTGCTTTCAATGATGTTTAGAATTAAATGCTGACAAAGGATATTTAGGATCTAAATCAGCATGGCAATAACCTTGTAACTCTCCGTTATCACTCTAGGCAGTGTAGTTCTCAATCTTTAGTATTGCCCACCAGCCATCCCACACTAGCAGTGAAGAAATTACAAAGCAGTGAAAAGAAACAGGTTTGTTTGTTCCAGTTATGCCAGAAATCCAGATAATCGTACTGCATCAAATCTTCAACTTCGAATTTTGTCCTTGAATACAAAACTGCCTCTGCTTTAAATATTATCCATGCAAAGCAATTTGAACAAAGAAATTATTAACTTCTCATAAAGATTTTTAAATTGATGTGCTTTCATTGCCATTTCCTGACCAGAGGAAGTGCTTCACTATCAAGATGAACTAAAAATTTAAAAGCTTCTGTTTGAGGTCAATGCATCGATAGAAATGTTCCTAATACTCCTCTTTATATTTCCCATGGCTTTCATGAAAGCAAATTACAAAATAAATATCAGTGTCACTCAGATTATAGCTGGTGATAATTTCCCCGAGTTCTTGACTATCTTTTCTAAATAATAATTGATGAAATACTTCATCACAAATTACAACTGATTCTGCTGAAGTAAATTATAGCAGACACCATTATTAATATAGCATTAGCAAAAGCAGTACAATTCTAAATCCTTTAATCATCACTGACTTGGGGATAAAATTCATCCTTAGACTGTCATTTCTATTTTCAATTCCCATTCCAGAGAATTGAGTATTTAACCCAAGCTCGTAGTTGCATATGGTACAGAGTTCTGCAATGACAATAATGGCATCGTTTAGGCCAGGGTGATAAACCAAATCCTCAATAGCCTCTCATAACAATGCCAAAGTTTCAATGCACTACTGGAACTCCCCGTGCCAATTCAATAGCCCTAATATAAATCACTTCATTCCATGATAATGTTATTCTAGAACAATCTTCTCAGCCTTGTTTTTTCTTCGTTACACATGCTAATGCTTTATTATAATGAAGGCCCAAATTGGAAAAATACTTCAAGCAGACCAGGTGGTTGCATAACATTTTAAAGTTAAATGCACCAAAGTAGTACTGATTAAGTATTTCACTTTCAAACCAACTTGCTAACCAATAACCAGCATCAACGGTGGGCTCATGTCAGACTGTTACAAGGACTTTAAAAGTAATTTTAGACATGTTATCCATATTGGTCTTCATCATCCTAACAGCAAGAATATTCATGATATGTCAAGTTTTATTTTGGTTTTTTTTGTTAATAATGAAGTGTCACAGGCACTTATGCACCTATGGTCAGTAGTTTGTACTTGATAAAATTCAGTTAGTCATATTCTGCCTTTGTGGAAGTGGCACCAGTTATAATGGGTTAATGCACTCAAATTATTATTTACAAACAAAATATCTTACTGACATCTGTGTGTCATTTAGAGAGAGAATGCAACTTGTCTCTGAGCCAGAAGCTTTTCAATTTATTGCTTATCATATTAAGTATATAATCAATATTATATACTTAATATGTAGTATAAAGTGCAATGGTTTTAACTGGAGCATTGAAGTATCAAAAAGTATAAATAACGTGGCATGCTGCTAAAACTGACTCAAACTGTCCTGTTCCATCAAGCAGTTACTTTAACAAAACAGAGTACAGGAAAAAATTTAGTGCAAGGAATACAGGGAAAAATATGGGCATGGCTCAAGGAACCATCCTCATACTGTGTACAGTCTTCCAGCAAAAACTGTAAGTAAAACATACTGGAAATGCTCCGCAGGTCAGGCAACATCTGTGGAGAGAGAAGCAGAGTTAAATTCAGGATGATGACTTTTCACCACAATTTCTGATGAAAGATCACTGACCTGAAACATTAACCATTTCTCTTAGCAGATGCGGCCTGACTTCTTGGAAATAAAGAGAAAAAATTTTGGAAATACTCAGATTTCCAACAACTTTTTTTTTTAAAACGTTTCGCAATTACTGCAAGAATTGGTAACTGTTGTGCAGCCCAGAGATTCGTATGTCACTTTCATGTAAATATGATAGAATCAACTCTCTCCCCCTCCCACTTTGTCATCCAATGATGACATCTATAATGTTACTACTACATTTATGCAATTCTAGTTCTCTAATGAGAAAACTCAGATCAGCTGCAAGTGCCACTGGTATTCCTAGTTAGCACGTAAAAAGAAATCCATGTTGGTTGAGAACTTTCCAAAAAAGATTACTGACCGTGAAGCCAAATTATAAAACCAAAAAAAAAATTGTGGCTAATTCAACAGTTAGTCTTCCACAACATAGAATTTGATCCCATGTGCAATAGTGATATACTTTGGACTTCTGCATTGGTGAAACATCATTTCAGGGATGAAAACAAACCTGCACTGCAGAATAGAAAGGATTATATGGTTCTTGGGAGTGGGTGTGTAACAATGCTGTGTTCTTACCTCTGTAATCATTTTGCAACTTTTGCATGGACCAATCTGACTAAAAAGTTGAAGTATAAGGGCTTCTGTCACATCTCTGGAGAGGTTACCCACGTAGCTGGAAAACAATTACATCTTAATGTTACGACTGCTTCCAGCTTTCATTTTAGTACACCTTCCTGCAGCTTCAGAATTTATTTAATCCACAAGAATCATTTTGGCACGTTGCAATGTTCCCAACCAAAACTTGTTCCATTTCAGTTGGTTTGGTCAGTTGAGCGAATCAATCCCATTTACATTATATAGGTGAATTTGCTGCATCTTCCATTCAAAGCTGAATCTTGATGAAGTGTCATTAAAAAAAAAGCCTCTAAAGTTTAGCAGGTACAATAGAACTTTCTTATTGGGGGGTGGGGAGGAAAAGAGGTCAAAATAATCTGGGCAAGAGGAAAATGGATCCTGATCTAACAAAATGCTGAAATTCACAAAAAAAGAAAAATATCAAAAACCCATATAAACAAAATTCTTCAAATGTATTTTCACAATATAATAGAACCAAAGACAGCAGTCTGAAAAGTGAGCAAAACTTACTAGCAATAACACTGCAAGCACATAAACTCAGAGAAAGCATGCAACAGTAGCAGGGCCATGGTTCCATCCCAACAAGGCAATTTTAAGAACAGCGAGTTTTATCAAGCATATAAATACTTTTACTAAGCTAACATAAAAGGAAAATCAAACATAATTATCTTTCACAGGCCGAAGAGGGATGAATAAATGTACACTCAGGTCACCAACAATGGATGGGTACCTTTCTACATAGAAAGGCTGGAAAAAAAAGACGTGGCAAAATGAATACCAGCGAGCGGTGAAATTTCCAACTTTATTGAGGAGGATGACATGCCACAACTTGTGACTGAGGACGGAGAGGAAGTCTCACCGTTTGCACCATCGTTGCCCTCAAGGAGAGGGGCAGCAAAGTTTTCCCCTCACCCTCCACCCCCACCCCCTCCCCCTCCCCTCGGCCCGTCCAAGGAGCTGATATCCGGCACCTTCCGCTCCCGATCTGGGCCACCCGCCGGCGGCTCCCACCTCCACACGGCAACTAATCGCCTTCGACGAGCTGGCCGGCCTCCCGCGCCCGAAGGGCCCTGGATTTCCCCTCCCCCGGGGTGTCCGGCGCTCGGCCTCCACCCCCACCCCCACCCCCACCCCCGAGGGAGGGGGCAGGAAAGGACGGACGAAGCCCGAGGGAAACCCGACTCCTCGCCATCTTCAAGCGGCACGCACCCTCCTTTAAATGTTGCTCAGACTGCCAACCACCACCCCCTCCTCCCCAGAATCCCCATTCTTCTCGGCGAAGGAGGGTGGCGGCGGGGCTTTATTTTTTTTTAAACTTACAGGGTCCGCGGGTACGAGTCGTCGTCCATGTCCCACAACCGGCGGCCGCCGTTCCCCTCCGCGCCGAGAGCTCAAAATGGCGGCGGGCGAGCGGTGAGTCAGCCCAGGCGCCGCGCATGCGCCGCCGCCGCCGCCGCCTCCTCCCTCCGAAGCTTCACAACTTGTTGTCTCGGCCAACCAGCAACAGTGGGCTGCAGAGCAGTGTCCCAACCGCTGCTTCATCTCCCACCCCAGCCCACTCCCCACATCCCTGTGGGAAAATCTCCTTCCTCCAACCATATTTCGTAATCATTCCACTCCCCCCCCCCAAAATTCCTGCCAAGTGTTGCGCAGAATCCCTGTTCTGCAAGTCGACTGGGAAGTGGAGTTTCATGCATTGATTTTGTCTTCATTAAACTACATCTCTCAAGCGCGTTACCTGAGATAGGGACACCCCCTCAAATGGAAACTGAAATGAAAGAAAAAGATCATCTTGCATTTCTCCCCACATTCCTCCTAGGAAACCCCGAGAAGTTTTGCAGCCAAGAGTTATTTTTTGAAGAGCAATGAAGTGAAACAGAAACACTCAGAGGATCCCGCAGTGTCTGTGAAGGAAGGAACGGAGTTCATGTTTTACGTAAGACTTTTCAACAGTTTTGGAAATTCACCAGGTCCAACTCCTACAAGTGTTCAGCAGCCTGAGAGGTGACTCTGTGCCTCCTTCCTCGGGTTCTACTTGGTTCTAATGATAGTTGCCATTGTTTTCTCACTGTTAAAGGAACGGGAGATTCTGTGACCAGGTGGAGAATGGGAGTTGGTTTAAAAGGCAAGTGATTTCGGCGAAAAGAAAAGCAGTGATAACGTTCGAAAAGAGAGAAACAAATATGGCAAAAAGCAGAGAGAATGGAAAATAATGTAAACATTGCAAATTCTTATGGTCACCTTGATAATGCCTCCCCCACACCAATCTACCTTGCTGTGCGCAGTAGTTCTTCTACATTCCAGCTGCCCGAGTAGTGATTAGGTGCGACAGAAGTTGTTAAATTCATTGTTAAGACCAGATAGATTTAAAATAGCTAAAATGAGAATGAGATAGCACCCTGTGAGTTGGTATTGGAAAGGGAGAGCTGGAAGTTACCTACCAGAAACTACTTCATCAAATGTCCTTCAAGCCAACTCGAGGTTGACGTTATTAAGCAGCAGCCAAATGGGAGGTGTTAGGTGATGTGGACAATCTATGTCTCTCTGTTAAAATTTGTAATAAATTAGGAATGATGGCTCCCATCATCAATCATTTTTGTGATGTAGACTATATGGCTCCGAAGTTTGGCAAAAACTGATCATTGTTTAAAATGATTCAAATCAGGTTACACTGAAATGGTGACAAAATTCAAAAGATTCCCTATTGTTGTCTAATCAGAGTCATGGGATTGTTCCCTTTTTCCCTGGTTTACTAGCAGAGGTGTCCCTTTCATTCAGGGAGACTGCAGGAAAATTACTGTTATATTGATTAACTCAGTAAAGAAAAACACCTGGATTAAAATCCCAGTAATAGGGCTAAGCATCAGAAAAATAAATAGTAAACATTGTCAGTACCTTCACATTGTTAGGGTCTAAGGTTGAAGGCAGCAGGACAATTGCATCTCTTGAGTTGTTGCCTTCACCTCCCCAGATACTGTCTTTCACTGGTAACAGTTGCTTTGATTATCTCATGCTTTTCATTGTTTATTTTGTCCAGTTTTACTTGCTGCCTAAGACTAAGATTGCATTGGAGTGTTCCAAGTTTTTTTTAACTTTTTCAATTTTTGCTATCCCAACATTGCTGGCAAGACTAGCATTCATTGCCCATCCCTTATTCTCCTTGAGGAAGTGGCGGTGAGCTGCTGTGGTTCCTGAGGTAAAAATACTCCCACAATGCTGTAGTGTAGGGAGTTCCAGGATGTAGAACCAGTGCAATCCATCTCCAAATCAGGGTGGTGTGCGACTTGGAAGGGAACATACAGTTGGTGGTGTTCCCATACATCTGTGGTGTTCCCATACATCTGGATGTCTTGACCTTCTTGGAGGTCACAGGTTTGTGAGGTGTTGTCGGAGTACCCAGGCGAGTAACTGTAGTTGATGGTACACAATGCAGCCACTGTGCGCCAGTGGTGTACCACTGGAGGAAGGAGTGGTGGGTGGGATGCCAATCCTGCATGGTGTTGAGCTTCCTGAGAGTTGATGGAGCTGCACCCATTTAGACGAGCAGAATACTCCAGTACCCTCCTGACTTATGCCTTGTGGAATGCTTTTGGGATGTCAGGAGGTGAGTCATTTGTCTCAGGATACTGAGCCTCTGAGCTGCTCTTGTAGTCACACTATTTATAAGACTGGTTCAGTTTAGATTTGATCAGTGATGAATGTGAGAATGTTGATGGGGGCAGGGGGCAAACTCATCTATGGTAATGCCACTGAACATCAAGGGTAGGTATTTCGACTCCCTCTTGTTGGAGGAGGTCATTGTCTGGTATTTTTTTGGAACAAATGTTACTTTTTACTCTTAACAGCCCTTACCTGAATATTGTGCAAGTCTTGCTACACACTGGCTTCATTTGTTAAGAAGCTGCAAATGGATGGATTATCTATTCAGCATTTCTGGCTGAATGTGGTTGTGAATGTTTCAGCCTTTTCTTTAGCATTCACATTTAGGGTCTTATCATCATTGAGGATGGGATTGTTCTTGGAGTCTCCTCTTCCCATTGTTCACCACTATTTGACTGGATGAAGTAGGACTGCAGACCTTCGATCTGATTTGTTGGTTGTGAGATTGCTAACATTTGTTGATTGCACACTGTTTTTGTTGCCTAGCATGCATGTAGCTCGAGGCTGCTTCTTCACGAGATTGGTACATCATTTCTTTTAGGTATGCCTGATGCCTCTTTGTGTTCCTCACTGAACCAATGTTATTATCTGCCTTGACTGTAATGGTACAGTGAGGGAACTAGACACTTTCCAAAAGGTAGCATTTTGGGTTAAACTGTAGTTGATGGAGCCCCAATACAAATGTCTCCAAAAGTGAGAAAAAAATACTTTGCTCCTGAAGTGGAGAAACCTCTTCATTTGCAGTTAAACATAAAGAGCAAAGATTACTCCCATGGATGAGTACCAAGTGTCCCCAGTGCACTGTAACTCTGTATTTACTGGAGGGTGAACTCTGCCATAAGTAGGAGCAGCCTAATGTTTTTTACCACACTCTATCATTATATCACCTTGCCTTCAATATCAAAGAACCATTGTTGATCAGACTAGTATGTCACCAAAGATTCTTACAAATTTCTATAGATGTACAGTGGAGAGCATTCTGACTGGTTGCATCGCCTGGTATGGAGGCTCCAATGCACAGAATCACAAAAGGCTGCAGAGGGTTGTAGACTCAGCCAGCTCCATCACGGCCACAACCTTCGGCATGGAGGAGGTACAGGAGCCTGAAGACCCACGCTCAACAATTCAGGAACAGCTTCTTCCCCTCCACCATCAGATTACTGAATGGTACATGAACCTATGAACACTATCTCATTATTTCTTTTTTACGCACTATTTATTTATTCTGTAATTTATAGTAATTTTTACGTCTTTGCACTGTACTGCTGCTACACAACAACAAATTTCACATCATATGTCAGTGAAAATAAATCTGATTCTGATTGATGTATCTGAAGTTAACATTCATTTTTCTAAATTGTTGCTCATGATGTTGATGTTGGGGATGCAAAACCAATCAAACAACACACATATCGAATGAATGTGGAAGAAAGTAAACTTGTTGACCAGGAGATTGAATACATGTTGGAAAATGATATTATTAGACATTCTACTTCAAACTGGAGTTCGCCCTGTGTTATTGTACCTAAACCTGATAGAACTGTTCAATTTTGCAGAGATTACAGGAAAGTGAATGCTGTAACGAAGTCAGATGCTTACCCTATTCCTAGGGTGGATGATTGCATAGACAGAGTGGGAAAGGCTAAATTTCTTACAAAGATTGACCTATTAAAAGGGTACTGGTGTACCACAACTTCTTTAACAGTGAATGGATGTCTTGTCTCATTTTTCACTCCCAGCCAAATGTAATATAGGACAAAGTATGCCACAAGCAAGTTTTTAATGTGCTACTCATTTATACAGATAGTGTGAAGTTTCCATTGCGAAAGTTAGTTGTCTCTTTGGGCCCATTCAAACCCATTTTCACTACTGTCACAAAATTAGGTTGATATGATTTCAAAATGAAGAATGTTTCTAGTTCTGTTTTGTTAAGCCTGAATAACCTTCCTTTCTCTCCTGAAGACACTACTTGCCACAGCATTAAAAGCCAAGTTAGCAACACTGGCAAGCAGGAAACTAGACCAAGCAAACCTGTGCCGGAGTTGTCAACCACAGGTAACATACTATCAAATAGACAGGAAATGAGCTTTACGCTGCAAACACAAATAGATTGGAATGGCAGAATGTGACATCAGGCCTCAGCACACTGCCTTCAAACGATGATGTTGCGGTTCATGATGCTTTTGCAAGAGGCTCAGGGTGCTTGTGATTCACTGAGGAATTATACCTGTTGGAGAGCTGCATCAAAATATTTTTATCCTTTTCCTTGTCCGATTGATCCTTGTTGTAGCCTGTGCCTTGCTATACTCTTTGTGTGGCCTTTTCTCAATATCCTATCATCACTGCTGTTTCTTTTGATATGCAGTTTACTCCTGCAGCAGTTTTTCTGTCTAGAAACACACCCTTTCCCCAATTATTTTCTACTGTGTCATCCTTTCCTTTCTCATTCTACCTTCTCACTCCCAGCCATGTTCAGAAGCACTGATGATGTATTGGCTTGATAGGAGAATTTTAGCCATAGCACAGCACAAGCATCTGAAGCAACATAGGCCAAGTTCTGAATTCCATAAAGTGAAGATTTGAAGTAGTCTCAGATCACAATTGGCATGCCTTTATTACAATGTTTTCCAAATGTTTACGCCCTGGATTGGGACTTTATGAAATATCTGACAGATTAAAAGCACTCAGAATTTAATATAGAGTTTTAATTCACCACTCCATGGAGAGGCAGTATGTGGGTTCATTACATAATTTTCTAACAAGGTGAGTAGCTGGGCTATCTTCAGTCCTGAAGAAGGGTCCTGACCCGAAACATTGACCACCTGCTTTTCTCCACAGATGCTGCCTGGCCTGCTGAGATCCTCCAGCATCATCTAGATTCCAGGATCTGCAGTCCTCTGTTTCTCTTTCTTGAGTAGCTGATCTTGGTTTGCTGATATCCAGATGCTGTTGGAAGAACGTCCATTGTCAAAGCCTCATCAACCAGTGAGTTGGAGGTGGCCTGGCCCAGATGCATATTGGACAGCTAAATAAGTTAATTTACCCAGAAATGAGCCTATTTAAAGAACAGAGGAAACAAATAACAGCCATCTTTCCCAATATAAATTAGAATCATAATGTTATATAGAGGTAAGATAAGATAAGAAGGTACAGCTGGAGACTTTCCCTTCAGCCCATCAAGTTTGTGCAACCACCTATTTTGCACAAATCCTACATTAATCTAATTTTTTTCTCTCCCCATATTCTCATCAACTCCCCCCAGATACTATCACTGACCAACGCACTAGGGGAAATTTACGATTAACGTACCAACCTGCATGTCTTTGGGAAGTGAGGGGAAACAGGAGCACCCAGAGGAAACCTACGCTGTCACAGCTGCAATGTACAGATAGCACCCGAGGTCAGGATTGAACCCAGGTCTCTAGCAGTGTGAGGTAGCAGTTCTACTAGCTGTGCCACCCATAACATTGCAGAAGATCACATTAAATTATGTACATAAAGTGAAGCTGAGTTATTTCTAGCAAGGCAGTCACCGAGCAACAAACCGTTTGCTGGAGGAACTTAATGGGTTGAGCAGCATCCATGGGGGGGGGAAGGAATTGTTGGCCTTTTGAGTCGAACCATTGCATCAGGACTGAGAGTGGATATAGCCTGTATAAAGAGGAGAAGGAGAGTAGTGAGAAAGGAGTCTGAGGTGATTGGTGGACTGATGAGGGGTGTAGATGGAGGTTGGAGTTGGGAGGCAGAGGCAGGTGAATGAGAGATGGAGGCAAACAAAGAGAAAAAATATATGGAGGCAGATGGAGCAAGGTGGGGGAAGGGGAGTGTGAAGATTGGAGATAGCTGCTGGAGAGAGATAAGCAGGAACACAATGGGCTATCAGTGCTGGACTCTGATAAATAAAGGAGATGAGAATGGGAAGATTAGGGGAGAGGTGAATGGCAGTTGGAACCAGAACCAGATAGGGGAGGGGGTGGGAAGGAAGCTGTGGGTGAACTGTGTGTGTGGATGGAACCAGGAGGGGTCGGGGGATGAACATGGGTGAAGAGGGGCTGGTGGGGTATGAGGGAAGTGTGACAAAAATGGGATGACTGGGGGGGGTGGAAATGGGGAGAAAGAACCCACCAGAGAGGAGTGTTAACTAAAACTGGAAAACTTAATGTTCATGCCATTGGGTTGTAGACTACCCCGGTGGAATATAAGGTGCTGTTCCTCCAGTTTGCATTGGGCCTCATCCTGGCAATAGAGAAGGCCGAAGATAGACAGGTCAGCATGGGAAGGGGAATTGAATCGGGATGGCCATTGCAGACCAAGCGTAGGTGCTCAGCAAAACAGTTGCCCAGTCTGTGCTTGGTCTCACCGATGTAGAGGAGGCCACATCTGGAGCACTGAATGCAGTGGACGAGGCTGGAGGAGGTGTATGTGAACCTTTGCCTCACTTGGAACGACTGTTTAGGTCCCTGGATGGTGGTGAGGGAGGAGGTGTAAGGACAAGTGTTACACCTCCTGCGAGGGCAGGGAAAAGTGCCAGGGGTCAGGGAGGGACAGGTGGACCAGGGAGCAACGGAAGGAGTAGTCCCTGCAGAAGGTTGAAAGGGGTGGGGAGGAGAAGATGTGGCTGGTGGTGGGATCTCGTTGCAGCTGGTGGAAATGACAAAGGATGATACGCTAGATGCAGAGGCATGTAGGGTGAAAGGTGAGGACAAGGGGAACTCTGTCCCTGTTCTGTCTGGAGGGAGGTGGGATGAGAGCAGATATACGAGAAACAGAGGAGATGTGAAGTCGGGCTCCATCAGGCACGGCAGAAGGGAAGCCATGCTCCCTGAAAAAGGAGATATCCTGGAACAGAAAACCTCATCTTGAGAGCAGATGTGGCGGAGACAGGGAAACTGGGAGAAGGGAATGGCATCCTTACAAGAGACAGGGTGGGAAGAGGTGTAGCCTAAGTAGCTGTGGGAGTTGGTGGGTTTATGGTAAATACCAGTGGATAGTTTGTCTCCTGAGGCGGAGACAGAGAGATCTAGAAAAGCGAGAGAAATGTCAGAAATGGTCCACGTGAATTTGAGAGGCAGGTGGGTTGGCGGCAAAGGTAATAAAAATGATGGGTTCTGCACGGGTGCAGGAAGCAGCACCAATGTATTCATTAATGTAATGGAAAAAGAGTTGGGGAGTGGTACCAGTAAAGGTTTGGAACAGGGACTATTCCACATAGCCAACAAAAAGACAGGCATAGCTGGGGCCCATGTGGGTGCCCATGGCTACACCTTTGAGTTGTAGAAAGTGAGAGGAATCAAAAGGGAAGTTGTTTGGGGTAAGAACGTATTCAGCCAGGTGGATGTGTGTTGGTGAACTGGTTGGATCTGTGATGCAGAAAGAAGCGGAGGGCTTTAAGACCTTCCTAATGGGGGAAGGAATGTATCGAGATTGGACATCCATAGTGAAGATGAGGCGATAGGAGCCGGGGAATTGGAAGTTGACCAAATGGTGGACAGGATGTGAGGTGCCCCAGACGTAGGTGGGAAGGGACTGGACACGGGGGGATAGGATGGAGTTGAGGTATAGGGAGATAAGTTCAGTGGGGCAAGAGCAGACAGAAACAATGGGCCTACCAGGACAGTCCTGTGTATGGGTCTTGGGTCAGAGGTAGAAGCAGGCAGTGTGAGGTTGGGGCACTATCAGGTTAGTTGCTGTGGAGAGGAGATGTAATAAGATGTGTGACATTGCGGGAGATGATGGCCCGGTGTTAGTAGGTGGAGTGATGGTCCAGGATTGGTATGAGGAAGTATCTGAGAGCTGTCATCTGGCCTCTGCAAAGTAGAGGTCAGAACGCCAGACTACAACGGCACCACCCTTGTCTGCTGATTTGATGACTAGGTTGTGATTGGTGCTAAGTGAATGGAGGGCTGCACATTCGCAGGAGGTGAGGTTTGATGGGCAATGGAATTACCCAATCAATCTATCCGCGAATCGGGATTTCACTTTATGGAGGCTAGAAAGAAAGAAATGCTTAGAGGGCAGCTGGGACCTTAGTTTAACAGCCAATCTGTATTATCTGAAGTACAGAAATTCATTCCAAGTGGGAGTGAAGCAACAGGGGATTCCTATTTCCATTCTGCTCCTGTGGCATGCAGTCTTTGGATATATTGTAACAGCCAGGCACAAATGGTACAAAAACACATCAAAATTCAAAAGAATCCACACCCACAAATCTGCTTTTCATACAGCTAAAGAAAGTGCTATTTTATCATAGAACAAAAGATCTAGAGGAAGTAAATAAAATTAGTAACATTTTAACCAATTTTTGTTAATTGATATTTAGTTATTATACAAGTGTATCTGTGACAATTTTACCTTTCGGTATCAATAATATGTATAATTACCTTGTGTCAAGAAGGTAATACATTAATTCAGAAATCTGATTATATGGTAGCAATGGCAAAAGTAACAGCACATACAACATGTATGCCCAATAATCATCATAAAACCTTTCAGGTCTTGGTCTATCCATGAATAATGAAACCTACTAGTGCTGAGAAATTATAATCATAATGAATTCATAAAGTTATATAGCACAGAAAAAGGCCCTTTGGCCCAACTCATCTATGCTGATCAAGATGTTTGTCTATGCTGATCCCATTTACCTGTATTTGGCCCATATTCCCTTCAACTTTTCCTGTCCATGTCCCTGTCCAAATGTCTTTTAAATGTTGAATTGTACCTGCCTCTACCATCTCCTCTAGCAGCTCATTCCATATACCCACCACCCTCTGTGTGAAAAACTTGCCCCTCAGATCCCTTTTAAATCTTTCCCCTCTCACCTTAAACCTGTGCCCTCTAGTCTTACACTCCCCTACACTGGGAAAAAGTTTGTGACCATTCACCCTATATATGCTCCTCATAGTTTTACAGACTTCTATAAGGTCACCTCTCAGCCTCCTTCACTCCAGGGAAAACAGTCCAAGCTGATCCAGTCTCTCCTTATAACTCAAACCCTCCAATCCAGGCAACATTCCTGTGAATCTTTTTACACCTTCTCTAGGCTAATCATATCCTTCCTATAGCTGGGCAACCAGAACTGCGCACAACGCTCCAACTGTGGCCTACTAGACCATTGGTACAACAGTAACGTGACGTCCCCACTCCCATACTCAATGCCTCAGCCAATGAAGGCAAGCATACCATATGCCTTCTTCACCATTCTGTCTACTTGTGTCGCCGCTTTTAGGGAACTGTGTACTTGCACCCCAAGGTTTCAATGTTCAAAAACACTCCCAGGGACCTGCAATTCACTGTGTATGTCCTGGCCTGGTTTAACTTCACAAAATACATCCCCTCACAATTGTCTGGTTAAATTCCTTGCCCACTTTCCCAGTTGATCTACATCTGGTTGTAACAGAGCGCAAGTGCTCGGCAAAGCGGTCGCCCAGTCTGTGCTTGGTCTCACTGGTGTAGAGGAGGCCACATCAAGAGCACTGAATGCAACAGGCAAGGTTGGAGGAGGTGCATGTCAATCTCTGCCTCACTTGGAAGGGCTGCTTTGGTCCCTGGGTGGTGGGGAGGGAGGAGGAGTAGGGACAGGTGTTGCATCTCCTACAGTTGCAGGGGAAGCTGCCTGTGGATGTGGAATGTTAACTGTGATTCTCTCCCCACTGAGTATTTTGAGCATTTTCTGCTTTACTTCAGGTTTCCATTTAAAAGAGATCCAAAAGCAAAAGCATTTTGATTTTGATTTTGGATCACTGGTAACACCACCTGCCAACACTTTGCACTCCATCTCCCAAAACATCCAAAAATGTTGTCACTTCCTTTAAATCCAATGTTAAGGACACATTCCATAGATCTTGTTTTCATTCCAACACACTCACCTCTTCCTTTGCTTTCTTCACATCACCCACTCTCACATTCTCTTCTCACATGCAAGCACTTACTCTAAATTTCACATATTTGGCTTCACATTCCTCTCCTCTTCATACCGATTGCATCTTGTTTTTCTCTGCACCATGTGGAGAAGTTTTACACATCTCCACTTTCTTTTTCAATAGCCATTCATTAATTCTATCCCTCTCCTTCTGCAAAACAAGACAACATGTGACTTGACGGAGAGGTGCATGAGAAATGAATGGAAATCCCTGAATATCAACAACCCAGCAAAAGTCCTGTATATGGCATGAGATGTGGCTGGTGATTTATCATAGCATGGGGTCTGAATATTACTTGTCACTCACCTCAACAAGTCCTTCAAACTGTAGATGGAGATAAATCAGAGGAGGCCAGATCAGTTGAGAAGGCACCATCACAAAATGCATCCCACTCTAATATACCAGTACAGAGCCTAACACACATGGATTAAACAGTAACTCAGAGGATTCTGCACATGTTGGAACTCACAACATGAGTAAACAACAACAAGCACCGAAAGCAGCTCAGTGGGAAGCAAAGTTCACTCCCAACTCAGGCTGGAAGCATGGACATCACAGACCATCAAATATTGGTTGTGAACAATCGTTACTTTAAGTCTGTAACCCCTTTGAAGATTGTATTATTAATTGCTTTCTGGGCTGCAAAATGTATATGGAATGTTCCAGAGGTTTTCTGCAAAGAACCATTGAAATAACCACTCACACTTTGTTTGATCTCCTCAATTATCAGTCCCTACATTCTGCAATGAACATCGTTTGGGATTAAGAATCCACTGAGAACACATATCTCACACTGCTACTACTGATGCGGTGGCAGAGAATCACAGCCCACAAACCTGATGCAGTAATCAAGGACCTTGAGTGACCGCATGCCTGCATTGGTCAGGTGATTATGGGTAGCTCACATTAAAGTCTGAGGTGGGGAACCGTGCATGAAGCTGTGCAAACAAAACTGAGTTGGGATAAAAAAGCAGTTCATTACTTGTCAAAATGGCCAACAGCACAAAATGGCAATCAAAATCAAACAAAAAAATTGTAGAAATCTGAAATAAAACCAGAAAGTGTTGGAAACAGTTATCAGGTCAGGCAGAATTTGTAGAAAGAGAAACAGAGTTAACCTTTCAGGGCCAAGACCCTTTGTCAGAACTGTAAAAGAGAAATCAGTTATGTTGCTGAGAAGATGGGAGGATGAATCCTGCCCTATCCATTCCTCAGAGTGGAATGATCTATCTAAGGCACAACTCCAGGCATGGAAGTGGCCAAAAGAACATTCCATGTTGATTATTGTGGAAAAAGTTTGAGTTTTAGTATTAATTGGCAGCTATTCAAAGTGGCCAGAAGTGAAATATATGCAGAGCATGCCTTATGAAAGCAGGCTGAGGGAACTCGGCCTTTTCTCCTTGGAGAGATGGAGGATGAGGGGGGACCTGACAGAGGTGTATAAGATTATGAGAGGTATTGATCGGGTAGATAGTCAGAGGCTTTTCCCCAGGGCTGAAATGGTGGCCACATAGGTTTAAGATGCTGGGGAGTAGATATAGAGGAGATGTCAGGGGTAAGTTTTTTACTCAGAGAGTGGTGAGTGCGTGGAATGGGCTGCCGGAAACGGTGATGGAGGTGGATACGATAGGGTCTTTCAAGAGACTATTAGATAGGTACATGGAGCTGAGTAAAATAGAGGGCTATGGATAAGCCTAGTAATTTCTAGGGTAGGGACACGTTCGGCACAGCTTTGTGAGCTGAAGGTCCTGAATTGTGCTGTAGTTTTTCTATGTTCTATGTTCCATAGGGGGTTGACAGAATGCATGACAGAAGAGTTAAGGTCAACCCTTGAACACTTCCTGATTTCCTGAAAGAACAGCAGATCATGAGATCAAAGATGTCTCTGAAGTGAGTCCTACCATTGTTCAAGAGGAGTTAACATAAATGTTTCTGAAATGTATCGAAACAGAATTCACCAGATATTGTTGAATGCCTTTCAATTCCGCTGCAAAGGTCACAATGTGTAAACTGGTGACGTGGTTAATATGTAAATTTATTAATGTGTTAAATTAGTTTTTGATTTTTTTTTAATGAGGAAAGAGTGTCTGTATGCAATATTGGTTGTGATCAATAATGATTGCTTTAAGCAGCAAACAATCTGCTGGAGGACTCCTGATGCAGGGTTTTGACCCGAAACATCAACAATTCCTTTCCTCCCACAGATGCTGCTCGACCCGCTGAGTTCCTCCAGCTGTCCTTAATGATTGTGTCATCTGACAAAGTGAGTTGCAACAATGCATAGGGAAAGTTCAAGAGGCTGCTTGTGAAAAACCCTTGCTCGAGCACCTCATGTCTCCACTTGTGTCGGTCTGTACTCTCTGCGATGGGCAAGATTGGAGATTAAGGATCCACCAAGAATGGATGCCTTACGATCTGTAACATGTAAACCACCTATCAAGCAATTTTGCCAAAAATCCTGCAAAATTGCTTCAGAACTATTTTTGAAAATCTGGCAGATTCCACTCTCAGTCTCTGTGGTGTCATCTCAAATTGCAGTCGACCTTATACTGTGCCCTCACAAATAGTTGATTTATACCGATAAACGTACAAAACTGAACATTTAACTTCACCTTACCAGCATGTTAGTTAACACTGAATTACTTCTGAAATATTCCTCTGCTTTTTCTGACTCTTTAAAATGGAATGTCTCAGCAAGTCACTCTCACTCCTCACCAAAGAATCCAAGGATTAATCTGCATGGTTCTAGTGTATTTATAAATAAAAAAAAGTGAGGGGGAGAGATTTAATAGGAACCTGAGGGGCAACTTTTTCATCCAGAGAGAGGTCAGTATATGGAAATGAGCTGCCAGAGGAAATGGTTGAGACAGGTACATTAACAAGATTTAAAAGGAATTTTGACAGGTACGTGGACGGGAAAGGTTCAGAGGGATAGGGGCCAAACGCAATTAAATTGAACTAATTTAGATGGGAATCTTGGCCAGCATGGACCAGTTGGGCTGAAGGGCCTGCTTCCATGTTGTATGACTCTATTTTAAGTGTAAAAAAGTCATGTGGTTATTAACAATAATGACAACTTGTACATTTATGATGTAAGCACACACAGGATAAAGTACATACTCTTATACTGATGTTCCCCTTTCCTGTGGTTATTATTGCTATTACAGCTTATCAACACTGCCAAGACACAAACAATTCTGCAGATGCTGGAATCTGGAGCAATACACAAAAAGTGCTGGAGGAACTCAGCAGGTCAAGCAGCATCCATGGAGGGAAATAAGCAGTCAATGTTTCGGGCCCTCTGGTTTATTCTGGCTTCTGCCCTCTTCCTTTCCAGTCCTGATGAAGGGTCTCAACCTGAAACGTCGACTGTTCATTTCCCTCCATCGATGCTCCCTGACCTGCTGAGTTCCTCCAGCACTTTTTGTGTATTTATCAACACTCCCAATGGGGTGCAAAGTCAACTGTTTTGCTGATCTTAAAAATAACAGTCCACTAACGTGTAGATTTCCCCTTCCCAGCAACCGATAGTCTGTCACTTCCTAACTGAAATTTTTATGAGTCCGGCAACGGTGACGTCATGAGCTACAAACTAGGTTAAGCAATTCTCACTGAAAGCAAATCAGGAAAAAAAATCCCTTTTCATCATAAATAATTCGGTAAAAATTCTACATGAAGCCAAATAACAAATAAGTCCTCTATTTTGTTTAACTTAGAAGCTGGAATATCTTAAATAAACATTTTTTAATAAATACATGGAATTTTCTTGATGAATTAGATAAGTCTTTCAGGATCAGAAAGATTGATCAGCATTTATTACTGTTTAGCAGAACACTAAAAGCTCATTTGCACATTCTGCAAGGTGTTAATTGTTTTTTTTATTTTAAGTGAATGGTTGAAGATGATGTTAAATAACTAATTCCATGTTAATTGTCCTTGCAAAGACTGCAACAGCACACCCCTCAACAGAGTAACACTAGGAGTAGCTCTGGATTTCTGTGGTTAACTGCGTACTCCAGTTAGATCCCCCGCACTGTACTAGTGAATGCTGATTATCATAAATCACAATTCTCATTGCAAATTCCAGATCATTGTTACATATTTATCTTTAATTGCTCGTCCACAGGCATTTTAAATAGACATCAAGAACAGCTCGGTTGTACTGTGACTGTTATTTCTGAAATTGGATCCAAGACGTGTTTTTGGAAATCCACCTTATATGGATATACCATTCAAATAAAATGACATTCAGTCAAGCTCTTTTATCATTGCTTCTTCTTAAATCACTTGGTGAAACTTTTACCATATTTGGCTACAGTAGCATTTAAAGATGCTTTCTCCAATATTACAATCAGAAATTCACTTCATAAATTTAAAGGGATGGACGACAATTGCTCGGGGCTGGGGGAAAAAAAGCTGCGCTCTGTCAATAGATTATGACCGTAAAGCTCCTCCCTATTTGTACCGAAAGCCAGTACAGTAAATACGATCCACTTTCTCAGCACCTATTCCAGGGTTACTGGCGGACGCACAGTAATAGTTCATGTGTGTTGGTTAATCATCTAACCCAGTCATTTTCAGAAGAGCAGAGAAACAGCCAGAATATTCCAGCTCTTGAAGACTCTTACTGCTCACTGTTCTCGGATCGTATTCCAGACACTTTCCAGTCCAGCCCTAGCCTCCCTCGTCAGTCTATATATTCCACAGAGGGAAGCAGAGTGCAGAATGGCTCAGTTCACCGTCCCAAGCTTTGCGATGAAGGTTTCTCCCAACACGAAGGCCGATACCAACGCTCTTCCACCGGGTTGGGAGGTTAAGATTGACCCCCAGACCGGCTGGCCTTTCTTCGTCGACCACAACACCAGGACGACAACGTGGAGTGACCCGAGACTGGAGCCACAGAAGGTCAGTGCTGTGTCCTAGAGCTCCGCAGTCCGCACCTTGTTTGACAGCCCAAGCGGCAGACGAAAAGAGTTTCCTCCTTTTATTCCGGCGCAGTTCTGTCTCCGGGCGCATTTTTAAAGAATGAAGTGTTTTGCTCTAGTTTTTATTGCATGTTGTGATGCTGTATTTAAGCGCGTGTTGTGTACTGCGCGGTTGTACACTCAGTGCGCATAGACTGCAGTGCGTGTGCCCTGTCTGCTGTTATTAACAGTAACCTCCCTCTGTGCAGCTTTCAAGTAGAGCACCGCACAGGGGGTGTTGGTGGTGATTTTTTTTGCACATTCTCAATCATTGTGACAATAATCCAGTTTCCACCTGGGAACAACTATTGCCAGTTACAAAACAACATCTCTTCTGACCCTTCGAGTGTGCGGGAATTAAATTTAAACAATATTAACAAGTCTTTTAAAGTTACTCAGAAACAAGATGGCATCGTTATAGTTTCAGAGATTAAGACTCTGCTTCGGATGACGCACTGCAGTCCAATCCGATGAAGCATCTACTGGCTAACCTTTAACTTTCACCCTTTAGTGAGGTTTATTTAAAGCTGTTCCTGTTACGTTGTTAAATATGCAGCCTGTGTTTTAGGGAAAGCTGACCCCGTTAATGTAATATATTCACAGCCGAGGATACCAATGTCAAAATGCAAACCCCTGAGTGAGATTACGCCGGTACATTTGAGATTAGGTCGAATTCGCTAGGAATCTGGTAGACTCAATGGAGTCTGGCAGCTGACACCTTGTCTAACTGACCGAGCCAGTTGTCGGGAGAAAGTTTAGAGACATCCAGGATCTTGTGGAGCTTCACAGCTGTCAGATGTTAAAAGTAGAGCTATGCTGGTGGTGACATCCAGCATAGCTCAGAGGCATGTAGTGAAGTTTCTACCGTGTGAAGTAAGCGACCAGAAACTGATTGTTTTTTTCCAGTGATGCGCTCATAAATTTGAAGTGTCTTTCACACATACAAGGCAAACGTTCCAGCTTTTGTACCCACGTGCACAATGAGAGAAACGTGTCCAGAGAGCTTCAGCAGGAGATAAAGCTAATTTGGGGAAAAAAAGGGTCTGCAGGTTGTATATAGTTTCAGGACATTCTGTTCTAGTTCTTAAATAGCCAGGTAATGGATATTGTTGCTTAATTAACATTGTTACCTAAGAAAATTTTTATAACATTTGTGTAAAATTTTCTCTATATCACACTAAATGCTTCAAATAAAAAACACATGGCGAATGACACAAATAGTTTATAGAAAATTAGTTACTCATTTTATCATGTATAAACATTGATAACATTTTTAAAATAATGAATTATGAATAATTTTGCAATAGGTCCATTTTTTTCCTTAAAGAATGCTTTACACCTGAACACAAGTTGCAAACCAGAATTAAACACTAGCAAATTGAGATTTAAACTTTGACCTGCTTGGGAGTCATGCACTAAAACATTTAACTCTGGTTTTGGAAAAATTATGGTTTATGAGTAAACAATTATTAATTTTTAAGCCAAATTCTCTTGGGATTTCAGAAAGCAGACTATGGGCTGATCCCTAACATTTGGAAGTTTGTGGGCAAACTTAAACTGAGATAGACAATGTCTGGAAAGATGTGGGAAAAGGGTAGGGGATTGGGAATAACTAAACTTTCTTTGGAAAAATTGGCACAAACTTGATAGGCCAAATTACCCTTTTTTTGCTGTATCATTCAATGATTCTATACCCTGTGACAACTGGGAGGGTGGGAAACTCTGGGCCATAAATACTTTATTGAGTTCTGCTTCTGCAGCAGGAGGCGATATTCAAACACTTTTAGCCAGCCAGCTACCCTCAATGTGAAAGGGATTGCTTCAATAGAATATACTACCCAATGGCTCTGAGTGAATTGAACACTAGCAAGTTCTAGTGTTCAGTGTGGTTGAGATTTAAACTTTGACTGGCTTGGGAGTCATGCACTAAAGCATTTAACTCTGGTTTTGGGAAAATTACGGTTCATGAGCAAACAATTATTAATTTTTAAATGATTTTCAGGTATTAAAGTGGTCTGAATCTACACCGGAAACTTTATATCGACCAGATTTCCTTTAACCTCTAACTCCTTTGAGTCTGTTATTTCCACTTTGGAGCAATCTGCTTGAATTATATTTTCTTTATAACCCCACCCTTCAATATTTTTGTTCAAATCTAATTACTCTTAAACATCTTAATTGACTTAGATTTAGTTGCCTCTTGTGGTAATGTTGGAAGTTTGTACTCTGACAACCAATTGGGTGAAAACATTTCAAATTCTTTTATGCTTCCAGTAAATTCATGGATTTGAAGATTCAAGGGTATAAAAATCTGTTAGACAACTGTGTGAACGCCTGTGCTGGGACAGCAATTTGACCCCTTACACAATGCTGGAGGAAGAAGTCTCCCCATGTTCCAAAAAGTCTGAGTCACTGCACTTAAGTTGAAGAGAAACTCAAAGGAAATTTTAATGAAGTCATTAAAAATGCAAACCAAGCATTAGTGTTTATTTCTAAGGGGAAATAAATGATTTAAATAGTAGAGAATTTCTGCCAATCTTGTATAGAACTCTGAGTAGACCACATTTGGTACCTACAATTCTGGATGCTGTTTTATAGAGAGGGTATAGAGATACTAGAAAGGAGGTAAAAAGATTCCTAGGAATGGTACTAGAAATGGAAGGTCACTTTTCTCAGGATAGAATGAATGCGCTGGAACTGCCTTCTCTGGAAAAGAGAAGGCTGAGCTGTGACTTAATAGAGACTTCTGGAACTATGGCAGTTCTTGATAAAGTAGGCTCACACCTGTGAGAAACAACAAAACTGGAGGCATCAATGCTATTTAGTCACCAAGCAAATGAATAATGGAACTCAGAAGAAACTTATTTACCCAGGGAATGGAGTTTGATATCATAGGGAGCGGTTCAGGTGCACGGTGTAGGTGTATTTAAAGATAGATTAGATAAGCATAGAGGGGGGAGGTAATACAAGGCTTTGTTGATATAATTGAATGAGGAAAGATGTGGGATTGGTGGTGGGGCTGGGAAGGTTCAACTGGAGCATAAATGCCACTGTAGACTAGTTGATCTTAAATGGCCTGGGTTCATGCTGTATATTCCAATTAATTCCACGTGATGCTTCCTAGATGGAAGGTAAATTGGAACTCAGCACCTTTGGACAATAGATGATCGAAGCAAACAGTGGGGAGGGCTCAGAGGGGAGTCCTGGGATGTAGTTTATCCAGAGTTATTGTTTCAGTTGTGACTTATATAACAAGATATAATTCACAGGAATGTGCAGAATTAAGATTTATAACAACAGTATGTAATCATATTGCTCCTTTACCATAAAAATGTTTCATAGAGTTTCATAGATCAGAGGAGATCGTTAAATTATGAAGGGAGAATCTGGGAGAGATGGGGCCAAAAACCTTTCCAAAAATGGGTTTTGAGAAAATGTTTGGAACTGAGTGTATAGGGTTAACATATAAATGTTTCAGAAAGGAAGATGGAGGAAGTTAAGATCTCCATCACTCTTTGTGGCTTGGTGGTGGGGAGAGCTGGGAGGTGGGTATCACCAGCTCATAATTTGAGGCCCAGAGAGTGTAGAAGGGATTATTGAGCTTGTAGAGATTGTATAAATAAGATTGGGTGAAAAGCACAGGAATAGGAAATCACTCATATACTTTGGTCCATTCTGTCATTTGGTTCTGGCTGAACTGCACCTCATGTCTATTTGCATGCTTTGTCTATACCGCTTGACTCCCTTCCCAGAGCAAATTCCATCTGACATAGAAGTGAAGGATTTTTTGGAGGCAATAGCTCCAGATGTTCAACCCACTATGTGTGAACACCCATTACATTTTCTGATTCTGTTCCTAAATTGCCTAAATCTAATTTTTAGATTGTCTCTTTTGTTATGGACTCTCCCATGCAAAGAAATAGCATCCCTTTTATCTACTTTTATTGAGTGTATAGATTAGATTCCCCCCCACCCCCTTCAACCTTCCAAACTCAAGGAAACACAGAACCAGTTTACAAAACCTTTTCTAATAATGTAACTCTTTAAAGCCTGGTGTTTTGTGGTGTATCTGTAATGCATCCAAAACAGGGTGGTGCACTACAGATGGGATCTAACCAAGGATTTCTGCAGCTGTAAATCCTACCCATTGTGGAACTATTTGTACACTGAACCACACTTTGAGATAATTCTTAAAATTGAACTAAACATTGACATCACTTCTGAGGAATGAGTGAATCTTAAAGAAAGAATTTCATTCAGGACATCCGTGCTCTTGTCACTAGCATTCAACATAGGAGCAGCAGTGAAAATCCTTAGAGGTGCATGATGTGATGCTTTAGAAATGTTGACTTGCTTTGCCAGTTTCCAGCAGCATGCCTTCATGGTCCAGTGCAAAATCTGAGCTGTGACCTGTCTAACAACATTTAGTTTGCTAATTTACAATGAAAAGACAAGTAAACTTCTTAATGGACTTTAATTTAATCTGCTTTGTTTTGACAAAGAATTATAACATTATTTATCTGTACATTTATAATTTTGTTTTGTTAAATGATGAATAGAGATTATTAGCTCGTAAGGTTATTAACCTAGAGATAGACTGTACACCTTAAAATACCGAAAATTTCAGCTCTTAATAGGTAATTAACTTTTCCAATAAAAATCATGAACCACTAAGTGCCTGTTTTACCTGTTAGTTTTTGATATATTTATTACATATTTTTACCAAGAAGTTAATTCTGACAAAGCTTCCACTATTTTAATTAGAAACAGAAAGGGGTGGGAGTGTTCAGCAGGTCAAATGTCATCTAGGGACAGAGAAACAGAGTTAACGTTTCAGCTCATTTTCTAGAGGCAGAATTTCTGTTTTATTTAAGATTTCCAGCATCTCCTGTATTTACCTGTGCACGTCACAATCTTAGATTATTTTCAAATAGGCCAACAAGCCTGCTGGTAAGGGTTCAGCTGGTAAGGGTTAAGCAGTAAAACAGGCAGGAAGCATTAATTAATATTAATGGAAAAGTTGATAGATTTTGCAAAATGATTCTCATATATTTTTGTTTTGATTTTATTAGAGTCTAAGTACTTAGATTATTCCAATTTTTTTGGTAGTTGGTTGGGTGCTTGTTTCCATGTACTTTCAAAATATTATTGCATTCATGTAAGTTCAACACAAAGATTAAACATTAATTTTAACCTTGCTCTGTGCATTTTCTATATCTAGGAAAGACAGAGTTTTTCCAATGGCCCTCATCCATCAGGATATCCACAAGCCTCACAGGATCACACCAAACCGTGGCATGGCAAGGAATGTGGGACTTCTGGGCCTCAACTTCGTCCAGGCTACATTCCCATCCCAGTGATCCATGAAGGAGTTCCTGAAAATTATTTGCAGAAAGTACACTATTCACCTCAGCAGCCTGACCTGCAGAGACTTAAAAGTGAAGGCCGGGCTCCCTCCCCATTACGGGCACAGTCTCCATCCAGGCACTCAGCAAGAGCTGAGTCACCGGCTGGGTCTCCATTAGAAGCCACACAGGCAGATAAACAAAGTGGACAAACATCAGCAGCTGCCGCTACTCAGCCTCAAGGGTCGGAGGTAATTTGTCTCTTTATCTCAAGATTTTATTTTGTTGTGAGGCTACTGTCACATACTAGACAGGGCCAGGTAGAGTTCTGTCAGGAATTAAAGATAAATTGTCAGTCACTTAAAGCCACTGTTCGCAAACTGATATCAAAACTTGCTAATAATTTACAAAAATGTTTTACTTTAAACACCAAGTGAAGATTCCCGTTGACACTATTAAAGGCAAATTATAAAGATGTCACCTGTTCCTTCCAGAAAGCTAATTGTGGATTTGTTTTTAGACTGTCATGTTTGAGAGTCTAAAAATAACCAACCCATGATGGGATATTCTTGTCCATCTTCTATTACTCTGTGGCACATCATGTTCCATTAAAAGTTTTACATTTGCCTTTTGAACTTTGGAAATTATGTTTTGAATTATAAGCATCAAAAGTCTTTGTAATGAGATTAGTATGATTCTGACATATTCTCTTCTCAGTTCCATTTACATTATGACTATAATATATAATCAACTAAAGAAAACCCTATAGCAACACACAAAAGGCACTGTAGGAACAGCAGGTCAGGCAGCATCTATGGAGGGAAATGGCCAGTTGATGTTTCAGGTTGAGACCCTTCATTTGGACAGCCAGTATAAATAGGTGAAGAGAAGGCCATAGGTGGATCCAGCTCAGGGGGGTGCTAAGCAGATGGGGGAGGGGGGAGTGGGAATGGTGTCAGAAGCTGGGAAGTGGTAGGTGGAAGTGACAAAAGATTGAAGATGATGGCATCATCTTCAGCCCTTTGTCACTTCCACCTACCACTTCCCAGCTTCTGACACCATTCCCACTCCCCCCTCCCCCATCTGCCTATCACCCTCTTCACCTGGATCCACCTGTCGCCTGCCAGCTCTTGCTCTACCCCTTCCCCTCACCTCTTTATACTGGCTGTCTCCCCTCTATCTTTCAGTCCAGATGAAAGGTCCCGACCCAAAACGTCAACTGCCCATTTCCCTCCATAGATGCTGCCTGACCTGCTGAGTCCCTCCAGCGTTTTGCCTCTTGCTCCAGGTTCCAGCATCTGCAGTCTCTTGTGTCACTAAACAAAAACCTGGTATCTTTAATAACATTGTCTATCTTCCTTTATTTCAGAATTCATTGTTCCAGACTAGCCCCCAAACATTTTCACCGCAGCAACATAATCGGTCAAAATTAGGAAATTCCCAACGGCCTTCAGGTTATATTTCTATACCTGTGATCCATGAAGGGATTGGAGCAAAGCCAACTCAACAAGTGTATCCACCCTCTCATCAGACACAGTACCCAAACCAACATACCCAGCACCCAGTGCAGCAGGCTCAGTACCCAACACAACAAACACGTCACCCTGTACATCAGGCGGAGTACCCAATCCAGCAAGCGCATCACCCTGGCCAACCTGCACAGTACCCTTCCCAGCCAACACAGTATACGGTCCAGCAACAACACCCGGCTACCTACAAGGTTGCTCCTGATGACTGGGGAACAACCAGAGCTAGGGCACAGTCACCATTAAGAATGACTCAAAAGGAAGCATCAAGTCGTGAGAGCTCTCCAGCTCGGATGTCGACACAGTGTCGATCACAATCACCCATGGAGAGACCACAGGTACGTCAGCATGTTTCAGACAAATGTCAAATTGTTTTAGAGCACAAGCCAATAATTTATTTTTTAAATGGGAAGGTATGCTGACTGGAAAATATTGTACAAGCATAGACTGCAGAGCAAACTGGAAAGTGTTAACTCATGTTTGATTAGGAAAGGGTGACTGTAGTCTCACCAAAGCATTAAATGAAGCCATATTGGAGTGAACTCTTTGAATGTGGAAACATTGTTCTGGTTGCACCTTGATCTCCCAGTGTCCAGTAGAGACTGCTGAATCTCACTAATCTGAACTGGTGCAGTTCTGTTATGATAGAGAAAGGCAGGTAAAACTGCAAGTTTACATTATTCTCTAACAGCTGATATTTTACATCATAGACTATTAATTATTGAGACAACAATAGTAAAATAAAAAAATAAATTTTGTAACCTTCGTTTGTCACATGAGGCGAAACTTGTAAAGCACAAGTTTCTTTTAAAGCATAATGGCAAAGAAAGTGAGTCTTGTGATTCTTATTGTCTGCATTGCTTGGGGATTCTATGCCAGAGATGGTGGACAGTTCTAAGTTAGAAACAAGGAAAGAGACAGTCAAAAGTGTTTTGGTAGGATGCAATGGATTTGAAAATTTAGCATGGCAGGCAACTGAAGCAAATTAAAATTATTCCAGAGGTGGACTGAGTCTGAATATTCAGCTGCCTTTCTTATTTGGACAGTAACTTGGAGGTAGTCCACCAAAAACATTCACTGAGATATTTTGCTCAAGGTGCTTAAATATTAATTGTCAAATAATGCGCTGTTATAAATAATAAGCTCAGAAATTCAAACCTTAAGGCACGCAATGCATAAATAATGTATAGCTTGATAGATTCATTTGATCAGTGTCCCCAAATTAGAGTCTAGCTCCATTTGAAGTAGAAACAAGAATGAAAGCATAAGAATGTAAAACTCTTGCACTGCTGAGCTATTACCTGTGCATATTCCATTGCCCTCCTCTCCTTCCCCTTTCCCCACCGTCCATAATAGGTTGCCCAGCAACGGATACAGCATCAAGAGCCACCCAGAATGCAACAAGAGAACAAGGCTAGTTCCTCTGGATCAGAGCGTCCTCCAGCATATATTCCAATTCAAGTCATCAGGCAGCAACCACATAAACCTCAGCCTAGACCCGAGAAAGCTGAGAGGAGTACTCCATCCCCTGCACCAGGCAGCACCCAGCTTGAAGAGAGTGTGCCTGAAAAAAGCCCATTGCCACTGAAGCAGCTCAGAAGCACCCTGGCCTGACAAAGGTGGAGAAAATCCTTCAGAAAGTCCAGAGGCTTGAGGAAGATGTGAGTTTATTTGAAGGAACGGGAACAGATAAACACTACTTGTTGATTGAAGAACTGCTGACCAAAGAGCTGCTGGCCCTTGATTCCGTAGACCCTGAGGGTCGGGATGATGTCCCGACAAGCCAGAAGGGATGGTGTGAAGAAGGTTCAAAACCTTCTAGAAATGCTGGAACAAAAGCCAGTATGGGCACAGAAGACAAAGGCTTTTCTGAGCTTCAGCTGGGAAATACTGAAGGATCAACTCAGATGGATTCTATAGAACAAGGATAAAGCCACACTACAAACCTGCACAAGAATCAGAAATGGAAACTGACCAAAGTAAAATCAAGCCCAAGCAAACCTAGTGATGCTTGCAACATTAAAGACATTTCTGATAAAAACGAACATTAATCCTTCAAGATCAAAAGTGGACAGTGTTGTGATGTTTTAAGAATGCATGCCACCAGGAAACTTTTTCATAGTTTTCTGCCCCAGTATATTTCTCTGTCATCAATATGGGGAGAGAAAATTATGAAAACAGAACCTTATCAGTTGAGCCTTGCAAGGCATCAGTTACTTGTAATTAACTTTAAAAAAATCATCTGTGGGTTGTTAATGAACTGTTAATCACTTGTTAAGCACGCCTCTGATTTGCAATGTTTTCTATGTACTATCTCCTCTAAGATTAACCTAGCCAAAATAACTTATGTATGCCACATGATGATGAGTTAGAAATCCTAATGAATTGCCAGAGTACAACCTAAGTTATACACGTTACATTTTGCCTGTGAAGTAAAAGTGTCAGTTTAGTCACTGTTGGGCACTTTATGATAAATTGTTAAAGAGGTTGATGAGAGTTTGAGTAGAGCCATATAGATAAAAATTTCTATATTGTATAAGGGAAGCAATAAATTTGGATTGCATTTGCATTGTGCAATATTTCTGTTTTACAAACAATCAGAAATCAATAACAACTTATATATTTTGCTTCCAGAGAGTAATTTGCTTTACAAATATAGTGGATTTTTAAATGTGCAAAAAATATAGTACTAATTTTTTAAAGACTATGTAAATATGTTGCATTTCAATCTTTGCTTTGAACAGGTATTTTTCAAGCTCATTTGGTAATCCATTTTGTTTTGAAATGACATTGTCTGCCACCGTGTGTCTGACCTTTATGCCACTGGCAGGGACAACTCAGTGCAGATCAGTGAAATTTGTTTCAGTGAAGAGACATAGTGATAGGACTTTAATAGCACCACACAGTCAAAAGAATGCATGTTAAAAGGGGTTTTGTTAGGGAGAATTCTTTAAAAGTGTTACTTGAAACTCATAGGTTATTATAAGTGTGAAATAAGCCAGTGATACAAGGATACGAGAGAACAAATATGTTTTAAAATAATTATACAATTTTAGTAATATTTAAAGATAAATTTTATGACACTAATACTTTTACATATACGCAGACTTAAAAGAGCATCATGAACATTGCATTCTGTACCCAGTTTCATTATACACATCTATACAGTTCATAATTCAGAAATATTTATTGGTTAGCAATTTCTAAACAGGTTATATAGTCACAGAGATCTAGTGATAAAATGTGTAATAAATTATGATGCAGCTGGAACAGTTTTGAAAGCAGCTAAATTAGAATTGAGTCTGAGACTGTTCCTCTTGTATCTTACCCCGATCTAGCCAACTGTAACTTTAAACTGGAACCACAAAGACACCTGCACAAAGACCATGGGGCCCTCTTCAAATGTACTTAAGAGGCTCTGATTATGTATTTGGGATCCAATCTGCAATTTTAATTTGGGCATGGCCAAAGTAACTGGTTACTGGAACTGAAGCCAAAGCCATTTCCTTGTGAGCCAGAACAGATAAACAAAGAGAAACTGTTTCAGAAGAGTTCAGAACCTTGAAGGAGATGTAAAGCTGAAGGAAGTCATGACCTCAGAAGAAAAGTTTTGATCTCTTCCATTGCCCACCAAACCTCCCCTCCCCTATCCACCTTCCTGGACCTTGGGTGGCTGCCTCTGACTAGCATGATCTTAACAGGCGGGAGGCTACTTCCCACCAAATTCCAGACCGTTTTGGTCATACTGTTGGCAAGCAGCATGCAAATGAGTTCCAGCCGTTAAAATCAGCCGACGATGCAGCCAGCGGGAAGCTTTGCTGCATTCCCACTCAGAATGAGAGATCTCGCAGGTCGTAAGAGCCCTTTTAATCTGGCCACCCTTAGCAAATACATCTCCTTGTCATAAAGAGGTACCTAGTTTGGAAGTGTACAATCAAGTAAAGTGTAAAATATGTTACGCTGAATTAAAATGCTTTGGCAAAATTTGCTTATATATACATTTTCAAACATATGATGCAATGTTATAAATCATGTCAGAATGCATGATCATGCTGTTAGCAGGTGACACATTTTTAATGCATTTGACACATGGCTCCTCTCCCACTGCAGACAGAAGTCTTGCCAAAAAGCTCCAAATGGAGACATCATCTTTTTTTTAAAGAAAGGAGCTCTCTTGGAAAACACAGCACACTAGTCTTCCTACTTACTCTTCGTACCCAATGGCTGGACCTTTGCCAAGCACATGACCATATGAACTACACTGCAAACAGCCCAACCTTCCATATCTACAAGAGTAACAAGACCATACTGGGAAAAAAAACTACTTATGGTCACAATTGACTCTTTTCAGTCTGGTTTGATGCAATAGATACCAGTTTTCTTTCAGCACCAGCAAAAACTGTACTTAGGGCTGAACAGATAAACAAATGATTGCATTTAAATGTACTCATGCTTACATGAAATGAGTCATTTCACCAGACTAATATATTACAATCTGAAGTGCTTTGAGATATTTGGAAGATGTGTTAATGGATGGCATAAATGCATGTTTTTCTTGGATAAGTGCCATGAAGAAGGAGAGCACAAGCCACATACACAGCATTCAATATGCTGTCTCATCTTCTAACTTTGGAATGGTTTCTTTTGACCATGGTAAATATTAAACATTATTTAACAAACTGAAGATTAGGCAGATTGATTTTCCTGACAAGGATCAAACAATGATTGCAAATATTTGAAATCCTGAAGGAAAGCAGAACTAACATTTAAAACAACAATAGGTTAACACCTTAGATATTGCCACTCGTTGAACATGATGTACCATTTAAGAAAAATAAAGGTGATGTATTAATGTATGCTAAAAATATTTATACCTGTAATCTAGCTCTTTGAAGCTACCTTAATAATATTAGCACTTTATTGGATGTAATCAAAAACAAACAAAACAGACTAGCATTTAAACACCACACTTCACATCATCAGTATGTGCCAAAATGTTTCTCAATCAAAATTAAATACTGTTGAAGAGCAACATTTAAGCCAAGAAGTCAGTGAATGTTCTTACAAACAACAATCAGACAAATGACAAATAATCTGATTTTAGTTGTCTTGGCAAGGACATTGGAAGAACTTCCCTGATATGATTGGGATAATTGCAGTCTTATGTCCACCTGAACTGCTAGAGACAAGGCTTTGGTTTAAAACCTCAATAGTACAATGACAATTCCAAGCACATAGGACTCTCATTTGCTGAGGCTATTATTTACAATTATTTGTCAGTTGATTTAACATTCTGATGTTTGTCTGAATTTCCAGTATCTATGATGCTATTTTAAAATATTTTTATATAATGTTGCAACCTCCAGGCCAAATTCTGTTCTCAATATCTAAATGATTAAGTTGTTGCAGCAATATGAGATTGCAGATCTCACAGCTCCTCTTGCCGTAATGTTAAAAATAGCCATGCACTAGAAAATCTTATTTGTACTATGCTTGTCAAATGGTTTCATTTGCACATGACTATCTACTTTGCTGACTGAATGCAAAGATCAGCATGTATTTTCATTTCTGTGCAGAAGCTGTCTCTTTCAAAAATAAAGAATAATTCATAACACATTTATAAACGAGTGACCTGTTCTTTTGGAATGAGTTTCAAGTTACCCAAGCATAAATGTGCATTAGTCCAGCTGATTTCAGTTTTCTATGCATACACAAAATGCAAAAGTATAGCCATTGTCTTCTAATAGGAAGTTTCATGCAGTGAAGATCTGCTTATTTGATTATTTTTGATAAGCAATGAAATACATGGAGAAATTGTCTGTCTGTGATGATGATCATGGCCATGACAACAGAAAGTCGTGAGTACAGTTGTACTGTGTTTTGAAAGATTATCAGTTGAATGATGTGGATGGAATTATAAATAGGCTTACCCTGGGCATTCACCTCATTTATTTTCCATTAACATTATTTACAGTAACTATAAGTTAGATGTGAAATTCATAAGTAGTATGTTATTTGGAACCGTAAAGCAAACTTATTTCCTAGTTTAAAGGGATAAGTTTCTTTTAGAGATCTATGGTGTGTATCATGTTTATCCAGGTTGATATAGATGCACTTTCTCTGTACTAAAATAACACCAAAGGATGGTATTGTCCCCTGTTGCGGATTCTGTGTGTAATACTGCTATATTACATAAAGTAACTGGCATGATGTACAAATGTAATAAAGCCATGTTGAGTGGAATGCATGGTGTGAGTTATTTTTGGACACACAGGTCTAATGGAAAGTACTGGAACATTCATGGAGTCTCTGTAACAAATGTCTCTCTTCCTCTAAATCAGTGCTTCATGAACTGGGAAAGGTTGAACACTTGGTATGTAAATAATTAGTGGTAAAATTAAATATGGTACATTTTAAACTTCAAACATTTACATGGCTTGTATTTTTGCTGTATAAGTAGACTCAAAAAACTGGCAGAAATCGTCTTATAATGTAATTACGTAACAAATGCAAGGGTTTTATAGATTATAACTAATGTTACTTGGCTTTTAAGACCAAGATAAATTGTTCTGTGATTTTCAATAAATAACATGAGACACAGAAAATAAAATAGCTGAGAAAGTTATTATTTCATAAAAATATTACTGTCCATGATTAATTTGGAGATTAGAATCCTTTATAGATACAATCATTTTAAGCAGATCTTTCATACTGCTGGCTAGAAATTAATCAGTGGCCGGAAAAATGTTTCCCTGTCATTATGGATTGACTCAGTGTCTCCTTTCATCCTTGGCAAAGTGCAGCAATGGTAAAGGTCTGTCAGCAAGTCACTAACAGCTCTTGGAGCTGGGCAATGGCACAAGGTCGAAGAAAGTATGAGGGTCTAGTTAATCTTAAGCAGGGAGTATTGATAAAGTGCAGCTCATTTATAATGTCAGCCAGTAATGCAACAAAACTGGCTGCACTGCAGGTATCTTTAACCTAAATAACAGTGTCAGGCATTCAGTTCTGTATTGAACAAGATATTGAGCTGAGGACAGGTTGTTTCAATCTGAGACAATGGCTGAGGGGGACTCGGGTCAGTGCCACGGAAACAGCATCTGCAGCAGGGGTTAATGACGATGGTATCAGTCTCCCTAACGTTTAACTGGATAGAAAACCAGAAAAAGCTGCAGATGCTGGAAATCTGAAATAAAAACAGAAAATGATGGAAGCACTTGGCAGGCGAGGTGACATCTGTGGAAAGAGAAACAGATAATGTTTCCGGTCCAGGACCCTGCATCAGTACCGGGAGAGAGAGAAAACATAAGTTCGTTTTAGGTATCAGTGGAGTTAGGGGATAGGTGGAACAGAGGGAATATCTCTGTTAAGGTAAGACTGTAATGTGGCGGTTCAGGAGCAGTTAAGGTCAGATTAAGCTCCTTTGTCCATGTAACATGTTGCTAATGGTAAGGCTCAGCAGTCCAGACTAAATAAAATAAAAGAAGAGAAAGGAAAAAGGAAAAACTAAGCCAAAATGATGATGATAGGCAGGAGTGACCAGTTCTGATTCACCAAGTAAGAAGAAGTGAGTTATCGAAAGTTGGAGATTCCTACTGGCTGCAACATTCCCAGATGGAAGATGAGGTGTTGTTGCTTAAGCTTGAGTTGGGTCTTCTTGTGACAGTGGAGGAGGCCACAGAAAAGGAGTGGGATGGGGAATTAAAGTGTCAGGTAACTGGAAGCTGAGGGTCACTCTTTCAGACTGAGCGCAGGCCACAGAGTCATAGAGCTGTCGAGCATGAAAAAACTCCCTTTGGCCAGCTCATCGTTGCCAAACAGGTTACCTAACTAAGCTAGGTCCATTTCCCCGCATTTGGCCCCCATCCATCTTACCCTTTCCTATCCACGTACCTGTCCAAATGTATTTTAAACATTGTAATTGTACCCGCCTCTGACAATTCCTCTGGCAGCTCACTCCATATACACTCCATTCCCTGTTTGAAAAAGATGATAAGGTTTTGGGTCTTCTGCGAAGTGATCACCCAACGAACTGCTGAGTGCTTCCAACATTTTCTGTGTTCAACTGGAACGAATTCTGGCTTCACAGTCCGTCCACGGAGAGGTAGCGGAGGGGTGAAAGTCAGAGGTGGAGGAGGTGGAAGATGGGCATGGGATTCAATCCCACTTGCTTCTCATGTGATTGGTTACAAGTGATCCTGGGCCATCCCTTGAACTTTTTCCCGAAATAGCCTTGACTCCGTGGTGGCTCTCTCACCTCCGAGTTACAAGGTTGTGGGTTCAAATTCCACTCCAGAGACTCATGTACAAAATTAGACTGACTTGTCAGTGCAGTACTGAGGGAGTGCTGCATGACTAGTGGCACTGACATTCAGATGAGGCAAAGCAGTAAAGTGAGACGCAATCCGTTCTCTCTGGCAGACACAAAGGATCCCATGGAATTACTTCAGAGCAGGGTTCTCCTCATCAGCATAAATGAAGATTATCTGGTCATTAACAGATTGTTGTTAATGGGACCTTGCTGTGTGACAATTGGCTGCTGTTTTCTGACAGTAAAACAGCAACTAAAATTCAAGTGAAGTTCATTGGCTGCAAAAAGAGAATCAGAATCAGGTTTATCGTCACTGACGTATGTTGTGAAATTTGTTGTTTTGTGGCAGCAGTACAGTGCAAGACATAGAATTTACAAAAATAAATAAATAAATAGTGCAAAAGAAGAATAACAAGGTAGTGTTCATGGGTTCGTGAAACATTCAGAAATCTGATGGTAAAGGGGAAGAAGCTGTTCCTCAAACATTGAGTGCGGGTCTTCAGGCTCCTGTACCTCCTCCCCGATGGTAGTAACGTGAAGAGTTAGACATATGGCATTCCAAGGAGTTCAGCTTTGGGATGCCATATGTCTGTGAAGAGTGCTATAGAAATGCAGAATGATCCTCAATGACATAGGACTGTGGTCCAATTATTTTTTCACCCCTTTATCCCAGACAAATACAAAGCATGGAATGAGTAAAGAGGGGAATAAAAGCAATTAAACATTAGAAGAAATAACTTAAATAGCCATGCTAATGTGAATATACATTCCAAATCTCTGTGGCCTCAGCAACATGCTTCACAAGCATATCACAAAATGAAGCAGGGAATTGCTGGCATACTTTGAGAGTAGGTCTATTCCATATTCACAAATGCAATGCAGTCTTTCCTTCAGTGATCTATGTGTTTTCTATGTTTCTTATTCTTTTACAGGCTGTGGGTGCCACTGCATTTAATTGCCCCTAGAACCAAATGGCTTGCTTGCCCATTTTAGAGGGTAGTTCAGAATCAACCACAATTACTGAAACCAGCTTTTTGATTCCAGATCTTCATTTAATTACTTGAATTGAATTGCCCCAGCTGATTTGGCTGGAGTTAAACTCATATTTTCAAATCAAAAGACCAGGCTTTGGGATATTGGTACAGTAACCTAACCCTTGAATGTTCACCATACCCCTGAGTGGGATTCAGAAAGACTTCTGTGAAAGATGGAGCAGTGTACTTAATTATGTTCTTTTCCTGATTTTATCAACTTTATCCCTTTTTCTTGGGGAGAGAAGACTAAATTACGGGCAAGTTTTGGTCATTTGGTTTATGGAAATTCACCCTCATGGAATTCACAAGTTGCTAACCAAAAATGTGAGATATGGAATAAAATTTACTCTCACAGAATTTATGTGAAAATAAAAGTAAGTAAATCAACACAAAATTTATTTTTTCTCAGCTCGTGTTTCTTGGTCTATGCGTAGATGACGCAGCTTTGCATTACAGAAAGTCATGATACGGGCCATCCTCAAGGAATGCAACCCCCCTGTAAAGCAGGGGTCGCCTGTACTTAGAATTGGGCAAGTAACTAATATGCAGGACCTAATGCTACAAGTGGAACATTCATGTTAATATCAACTTGCATTAATGAAATTAAACCCCATCCATCAACAGGCGAATTGTTCCATTCGTCCTTTCAGTTAAACTGCAATATTATTTGATTAATTACTACTATTAAATATGTTTCCTTACTAGGTTCCAACAGGAGAAAGATCTCAGAAAGTTATGTAACACTTTATGCAGGATGCAGAAGCTCCATTGCGAGTCTGCTGAGAATTTGCCAGGTACTTGGAATTAATATCTTGCAAGAATATTTAATAATAACTAGTCATAACAATCACAAGATAATGAATAATTATTAAGCTTGGAATTAAAATGTCGAAAAATGCTTTTTATATACACATGCAATATCTTCAGGGATGTTTTACAGAATTATAGAATGGTTACAGCATGGAAGGAGGCCACTCGGCCAGTCAATTCCCTACTGGTTATGTAAGAGCAATCCAGCTAGACCCACTCACCTGCCTTCTTCCCATGATCCTGCAAATTCTTTCCATTCAGGTACATATCCAACTAACTCCCCCTTGAAAGCTACAATTGATTTTGTCTCCACTACTAGCCCTGGCAATGCACTCCAGACATCACTGGGTAAAAACATTTTTTCCTCATGTCATTTTTAGTTCTGTTGCCAAAGGTCAATTAGGACTTGTAAATTAAATTTGAGCAAATAAAATCCCAGTCAGTTTATCTAACAAAAGGAAGAAGGGAGCCAAATGTAGTACTGTAACACTATCTTTGAATTCCAGTGACTTCATCAATCACTGTGTTGAACCAATGATTTCATTGTAAATATGTTTTATCAATTCCTTTTTAGCAGTCTGATGTGCAAGGATAATTAAACCCTTTTTCCTTTCAGTGTATGTCTTGCTGTTTCTTTTTGAGTTGATTTTCAGACTACCACTGTGAATAGGTAGTGTTGACGTCTTAATAACAAAAGTTTCACTGAAAAACAAAATATGCTCATTCATATTTAAGAGTGTTTTTCCTGTTACAGCACGGTTTGAAAGCTGGTGGTTGTGAGGTAGTCTGTCCTTGTACTATCAACTGTTTGGCCTATTAATCTTAGGACCATACTAATGGGATTTCTGCAGCAACTGTCACATGTCTGCTGTTACTATTTAAAGGAAGATTGCTCGGTGTTTGGGCAAGCAATAATATATTGCTAACTTAGTTGAGTTAAATAGAAAAAAGAAAAAGAAGGGCAGCAGTAGTGACACCAGATTGGACAGTTGCTCTCTTCGGGGTAAAGGCTAAAATTCTACACAGCATGGAGTCACAGTGGCAAAAAGAGAGTGTTCAATGTCCTTTACAACTATAAACAGATCAGCAAAAAAGTTTAGTGCCTTCGAAAGACTTGCAATATAAAACTATTCAACAGTTGTTTTATTAATTATTTGGTTAATGTGCACAGGACTTAAAAGGATTCCCTTCAACCTGCTACAGTCTGACTGAGTCTACATTCCCAGCACTCTTTCTCACACCTATGTTATATTATTGTAGAGCAATAAGAAATATTCTGTTTAGTTCTGGCCACGAAACAAGCTTCCAGCTAAAAATGTTCCACGATTCATGTTAATCAATTCAGGCACAACTTGAAAAATAATTTGCTCTGAGTGTCTTGGCTCTTGAAACATCCAGCATTTCAGTCTTTTATCTGCTTGTAGGAGAAGATGACACAAATGAAATAAAAGTTGTATGATAGGAGCTTTGTATAATTTATAATTTATGTGTAATTGATATTCTGTGTGTTGTCTGTGCCTACGTCCCTGTGATGCTGCTGCAAGCAAGTTTTTCACTGTACCTGTACCTCCCCTTCCTTTGCACATACAATAAACTTGACTGACTTGACTGGCTGAATTTAAGACTCTTAATCAGCTAGTGTTCAGCTCAATCCACAGGTCCCCTTTCTCACACAGTTCCAGATGGATAACAATGCAATCACAGAAATACTATATACCATATTTTGTAATGTGAATTCTATTTAAGTGATTTACCTCCTTGCCATTTTTATATTATTGCAGGCGTGGAAATGTGGATTGCCAACATTATGGGTGGCTCAAAACAGAATGGCATGCTGTGCTGTTCTCACCAGTGTTTGCAGGCATCAGCATGGCTGCACACACAGTTTCAAGAATATTGAGCACCAGAAGATAATTCCAGGTGATTTGCAATGCAGGAGTGAAGAGGGATGAACGATAACGACAAAGGAACATCAGAAAACTGATTACCATCGGAAAATGTTGGGGAGTGCGGAGCAGTGCCAGTGGGAAGTCATGCTGGTGCTGCTATTTAGAGGCAAAGGAGATGGAACACCTGCCTATGACATCCAATCCATCCCATCTCATTGAAGCAGACAAGTGGTGCAATGGTTGATGCTGCAAACGATCCAAGTGCTCATTTGGAAGGAGGCGAAGACAGGGAGTTTTCCTTGATGGCCACTTCTGGCACTGGGTCATGACAGGTGGCATTATGAGGTACGGCCCAGCTTTAGCAGAGGCTTTCTGCTGATCTTGCCTGCATGGCTTTTGTGACGCAGGGATGCTGGAACAAGGTGATAAAATTAGCCAGCTGTATGCAGTCTAGGTACAGTGATCTTCCTGGCATGTCATCTGTTTCTTTGTATAACTTAAGCCAAGAAAGGCTGCATTGTATGGCTGAGGAATCGGTGTCCATCTTAACTTGCAGAGTACTGTGGAAAACCTGATGCATTCTGGTGGAGTATTTTAGGACATTTTTGTTACATAAAGGGTGTTATTTGTGGTTGCATTTTAATCGCCTTTGGAAGTTTCTAACACAAGAACTTTTTTCCTTCAGGGTTGGTTGAACTAGACTTGCAGTGAACTAACACAAAATAAAATTTCCCTTCCTTTAGTCACTTCAGCAAAGTTTATTACAAAAAAATCATTTATAAGGATCCAAATATAAATGTAAAATCAACAGCTAAAGTGAAAATCTTCAAAAATATCCACAAAGCCTTTACTATTCACATGAACTTCTTTGGGCATGAAGCTTCTATATGGCTTATTCAGGATGGTGACATGTGGTCCACCTGGAAGGAAAGTCATGGGGTGTTTATGGAAGAAGTAGGAGCAGGAGAAGGCCATATGGCTCCTCAGGTCTAGTCAATAAGATCATGGCAGATCTGATCGTGGGCCCTCAACTCCACAACTTTGAATCCCTTATGTTTCAAAAATCTGTCTCAGCCTTCATCACTCTGGGGTATAGAATTCCAAAGATTCACAACCTTCTGAAAGAAGAAATTCCTTCTCATCTTAGTCCCTGTCTCCTTATGTTGTGCACTGTCCAAGTTTTTGATGGTCCCATGAGAGAAACACCCTCTCAGCATCTACCCTCCTGCACTTTTCAATGTAATCACTGTCCATTCTCCTAAATACCAGAGAGTACATCCAATATTTATTTGTCTATTTTCACTGTGAGCCTATTTGACTCAATAAAAAGACTGCATGATAGTGATATGGATCTGTGTCTCTGGACTTGTACCCAATTCCTCTGCTAATGATAGTCGTTCTGCCAGAGTCCTGGGTTGGTTGAAAATATATCTCTCTGTGCCTTTTTTCAACTGCGTATTGGATTCCTGTGTATTAGAGATATTTCACTTGCCTGCTGTTGGGAATCAAATGATTTGTCTGCCTGCACTGCACTTCCTCTGTGACTGTAGCACTATATTCTGCATTCTGTTTTCCTTTTTACTACCTAGATGTACTTATGCATGGAATGATCATTCTCAATGGCACGCAAACAAAAGCTTTTCACTATATCTCAGTATATGTGAAAATAATAAACCAATATATAGTCTTGTGGGTCTTTTTGTCACCATAGATATGCATTGTGTAGATTTTGAATATTCAGGACTACTGCTTAAAGTCGGGATTTTCTATGAATAGAATAATTATAATCTTGCAGCATCTATATGCCATCCTGAATAGTAAAACTGCAGTTCTTGGTTATGACTTTAATTGTCAATCATCATATATTTTAAAGCATCTGTCCAATGATGTTCTTGTCTATCAGGGGTAGATGAAGATAAATTGTGTGATATTTTTCCTGCAACATCTTACACAATTCCCATGAGAGTGTAATTCTTTTTTCATGACAGACAGGAGTTAAATTTGATTAACCCCAGTGAATGTTATGAGGACTATAAAGGGCAATTAACCTGCACCCATTGATTGCGGTTCAAGCAACATACCAGCTTTATGTTGCCTGTTCATTTCAGCATCCAGCCAGCAACATCCACCCTGGTTATTGGGTGGACATGCTAGTAAGGAGCCAACATCAAGAGTGGCAATGTTCAATTAAAACATGCCTGCACTGCTTCAGGCCAGGTAACAAGTAACTAGAAAGCCAAGGTTGTCTCTGCAGATTGAATGCAGGTTGGCTGCTGTACTGCAGGTAAGAGGTATGACTCCACATGGGATTCATTGAGTCACGGAGAGACACAGAACCAGAAACAGGCCCTTCAGCCCACTGAGTACATGCTGACCATCAAAAACCTATTTACACTAATCCTACATTAATCTCATTTTTTATTCTCCCCACATCCTCATTAACTCCTTCCAGATTCTACCACTCCCCTACACACTAGGGGCAATTAACAGTGGATTATTAACCTACATCCTGCATGTCTTTGGGATGTGGGAGGAAAGTGGAGCACCCAGAGGAAACCCACTTGTTCCTAGGGAGAATGTGCAAACTCCACACAGACAGCACACGGAGGTCAGGATTGAACCTTGGTCTCCAGCACCGTCAGGCAGTAGCTCATCAGACACTCCTGCAAAAGGCAGTGAAGATGGACATTTGCAAGGATCAATGCAAAGAGGAAGGTGCAAAGGAGTTGGATGCAGTCCTGCATGAGGTTCCATTGAATATGGGATTAATAACCTGGCTCAGGCAGGCTTGGGTAACTCACTTTCTGGTGGTGCATAACTCCCTGGTTGGAACTCGGCTGGTACCCAAAATACAACAACTATAGGTTTTGCTAACTTTCAAAGCCAGGGATAGAGCCATTCAGTTAATAGATTGGCTCTTGATCATTTGTTTTAGAAAACAGTAGAAAACAGCGCAACCAGTTAGAGAATTGTTTTCATCTGAAGTACGTGCATAAAATCAATCTCAGCCAAGCTAGAATGACAGGGGAATTATCCACGTCATTGTAACTCGATGCAGTGGAAGTGTTTTTTTTGGTTGAGGCAGTGAACACAGCAACATTCTGATGAAGGGTCATTGTCCTGAAATATTTCTCTCTCCACGTGCTGCCTGACCTGTTGAGTATTTCAAGTACTTTCAGTTTTATTCCATCTCTGCAGCCTTGGTTTATATCGTCTTCATTCTTCCTACCAGTTCATTCTTCTCTGTATTAAATTTCACCTGTTATGTGAATGCCTATTTCACCAGTTTGTCCTTAGCCTTCTTAATCTGTTATTATCCTTCTGTTTATTATGGTCCGAGGTTTTGTGTGATTTTCACACAACGAAACTTTGTCCAGTGTATCCATCCAGGTATATATCGGGAGACCACAGTCAGTGCGGATCGGTAATAACATATCCTCCTTGCTGACAATCAACACAGGCGCACCTCAAGGATACGTGCTAAGGCCACTACCCTACTCTCTCTACACTCATGACTGTGTGGCTAAGCACAACTCAAGTGCCAACTATAAATTCACTGATGACACTACTGCTGTTGGCAGAATCTCAGATGGCGACGAGGAGGTGTACAGGAGTGAGCTAGATCGGCTGGTTGAGTGGTGTCGCAACAACAACCTCACACTCAACATCAGCAAGCCCAAGGAATTGATTGTGTGGACTTCAGGAAGGGGAAGTCGGGAGAACACACACCAGTCCTCATCGAGGGGTCAGCAGTGGAAAGGGTGAGCAACTTCAAGTTCCTGGTCGTCAACATCTCAGAGGATCTATCTTGGGCCCAACACATTAATGCAAGCATGAAGAAGGCACGCCAGTGGCTCTCTTTGTTAGGAGTTTGAGGAGATTTGGTATGTCACCAAAGACTCTTGCAATTTTCTATAGATGTACGGTGAAGAGCATTCTGACTGGTTGCATCACCGCCTGGTATGGAGGCTCCAATGCACAGGATCGAAAGACACTGCAGAGGATTGTAGATTCAGCCAGCTCCATCATAGACACAACCCTCCCCACCATCGGGGACACCTTCAAGAGGCGGTGCCTCAAGAAGGTGGCATCCATCATTAAGGACCCTCATTATCTTGGCCATGCCCTCTTCTTGTTATTACCATCGGGGAGGAGGTATAGGAGCCTAAAGGCCCACACTCAACGACTTAGGAACAGCTTCTTCCCCTCTGCCATAAGATTTTCAGACCCAAAACATTGACATTTCCTTCCTCCCACAGATGCTGCTTGACCTGCTGAGTTCCTCCAACAGATTGTTGCTCCAGATTCCAGCATCTACAGTCTCTGTATCTCCATAACATTACTTTGTTAATCCTTTTTTTGCACTATTTATTTATTTTGTAATTTACAGTAATTTTTATGTTTTCCACTGTACTGCTGCTGCAAAAACAACAAATTTCACGACATATGTCTGTGATAATAAACCTGATTCTGATTCTGATATTCACACCATGAAAGAATAGTGGCCCCAATAGTGACCCCTGGTGGAGATTACTGCACACTTCCCTTCAGACCGACAAGCAACCATCCAAATAACAATTCCCTTTCTGCCCCTTGACAAATCTTATATCCATGCAGACATCGTTCCTTTAATCCCACAGGAATCAATTGTGCTGATACAGCTGTTAGGTGTTATTTTAATTTTCACTTGTCCTTACGTACTTAAAGCAAATTACTTTCATCCATTACTTCATCAAAGAACTCAAATATATTTGTCAAACACAATTTGCATTTAACAGATCTGTGCAATCTGATAGTTTTTAACCCTTATTTTTCACAGTGCTAACTAGTTTATCCTGGAGTAATTCCCAGAAACTTACCCCAGCACCAATCTTCAACTGCCTTCAGCCATTAAATAGAACCCTCTCCTGGCTGGAGGAACAACACTGAAACCTCAGCACCACTGCCATAGCTGATGGGGACTCTCAGGTTCTGCCCAGAGCTTCTGTAACGTCTGCCTCTACTTTCTTCAGTAACTTAGGATGCATCCCATCTGGGCTGGGTGATTTTCCCCACTTTGACTTACAACCAGCTTTAAAGTACCTCCTTGTTATCCCCATCATATTCAATTTACTTCTGAACTCCTCCTACCTCATCCATTGTCTCAACTGGTGAAGGCAGATGAGAGGTGCTCATTTGTTAGCTCTCCCCTGCCCTCTGTCTAACTAGATTTCCTTTCTTGGTTCCTGGTTGCCCTTAAGTACAATGGCTTTCTTTAGAACATAGAACACTACAGCACAGTACAGGCCTTTCGGCCCACGATGTTGTGTCGACATTTTATTCTGCTCTAAGATCTATCTAACCCTTCCCTCCCACACAGCTCTCCATTTTTCTATCATTCATGTGCCTATCTAAGAGTCTCTTAAATGTCCCGAATGTATCTGCCTCCACCACCTCTGCCAGCAGTGCATTCCACGCACCCACCACTCTGTGTAAAAAATTTACCTCTGACATTCCCCCTTATATCTTCCTCCAATCACCTTAAAATTATGCCCCCTCATGTTAGCCATTTTCACCCTGGGAAAAAGTCTCTGACTGTCCACTCGATCTATGCCTCTTATGATCTTGTACACCTCTATCAAGTCACCTCTCATCCTCCTTCTCTCCAAAGAGAAAAGCCCTAGTTAGCTCAACCTATCCTCATAAGACGTGCTATCCAATCCAGGCAGCATCCTGGTAAATCTCCTCTGCACCCTCTCTAAAGCTTCCACATCCTTCCTTTAACAAGGTGACCAGAACTGAACACAATTCTCCAACTGTGGTCTAAGCAGAGTTCTATAGAGCTGCAACATTACCTCGCGGATCTTGAACTCAATACCCCTACTAATGAAGGCCAACACACTATATGCCTTCTTAACAACCCTATCGACCTGCATGGCAACCTTGAGGGATCTATGGATGTGGACCCCAAGATCCCTCTGTTGGCCAATGAGGCCCACATAACTTATCTGGTGCTCCCTAATTCATCAATCATGTTATAGCCAATTCGCATTTAGAAAACATGCGATATAGCAGAACTATCTGGACATCAGAATTCAGCCTGGCAAAGTTAATTTCCCAGGCACATGAACCAATTTTCATCTCCACCAGCCATGTATAATGGAAAATTGCAGGAGTGCTCCCTAATATTTTACATAGTTGTATGTTAACACAGGAAGCAGGGCAATTATCCATCCATTCATTTCATGAATTTGTCTGACCAGCAGGGCGTGTCGAACACCAGTCACAACACTCAAAGACTGCAGATGGTGGAATCTGGAGCAAAAAACAAAGTGCTGAAGGAACTCAGTGGGTCAGGCAGCATCTGTGGGGGGAAGGAATTGTCGACGTTTCAAGTCAAGACTCTGCATCAGGACTGAGAGTGGAGAGGGAAGGTAGCCAGTATAACGAGGAGAGGGGAGGGGTGAGGCAGGGGCTGTAGGTGATAGGTGGCCCAAGGTGGGGTGAAGGATGATGGGCAGGTGGAACCAGGTGGGGAGGGGTGGAGTTGGGTGACAGATGGGTGGGTGACAGTAGTACATGCTGACCATCAAATATCTATTTACACTGATCTCAGAAAACAGATCACTGGTTCATTCTTAGCTATAATTTCTTCTCTGTAGGTTACTAGCCAGTGGGAGTATTTTGCTTGTTCTACTATAAATTACCTTACTATTGTCTCCTTTATTCACAACAGCACACCTGTAATTCAAACATTAGTTCTACTCCATCTAGTTGCAGTTTTTATTATTTTTTTCTACTTGCCGCCAATTCTTGAACCTGCTTTAACTTAATTCCTATTTACCTATAATTCTGATGACAGGTAACTTGAAACATAATCTCAAGCTCCCCATTTCATGATGTTCATTGATATTTTTTCATGCGATGTCGGTAATGCTGGCAAGTCCAACATTTCTTATCCATCCTCTTAATGACCCCTTGAGCTGAATGTAACATCAGACCATCCAAGAGTCGACTGTATTCCTGTGAAAGGTGTTGTCTGGTTTAGTTTCCAATGTTCTCTTTTTATGCTTTGGATCTTCAGCATCTGTGGATTTACATTTTCAGATGAATGGCCATTTTGAGAAACATTTGATTGAATTGTTGTCTTGCAAGTTATTCTTCTAATTAATAAATACTATTCAGACTACATTAAACTGATAATCCGCTGTCTGATTATTTGGAGATCCTGATAGTTTGCCTTTGGGTCACTAGGTGTTTCCCATATTCCATTTTAATTCACTGTCATCCTGGTTCCCATGCTCATTTACCAGAGCCCAGTTTCCCTCTCTCCCTTTAAACTCACCAGGACCCTGTTTCCCTCATTCCTTTTAAACTCACTGAGGCCCCGTTTCTCCATGTTCCCTTTAAACTTACGGAAAATTTATCACACTACAGTGTAAAATTTAAGTGAATTATAAGTGGTGTATTAATAGGATTAACATCCAATACTGTAAAAAATCTGCCAGTCCAACACCACCAAGGTACTGGATATACAAGATAATCTGAGTTACACTGTATTCTATTTTTTAAGTAATACAAAATTCCTTGAAATTTGTAGTTAGGATTGAATATGCCATTAAGAGCATTCACTTCCAATCAAAAATTACATATTAGAACTGATTGGTTTCCATTCATTTGTCAGTTAATTTATTTGTTATTGATGTCTCTTCTTAGCAGTGACTCTACTTGTTTTCTGTCGAAGCTTATTTAATACAATCTGACGCTAGAATTCTGACAGTGGAATTAACAAGATTTTTTTTATTTATACAAAATAAACTTTATTCATAATAAAAGAAACTATATGCAATAATAAAACTGTTCAAACCTTTACATTTGTGTACAGTTCAATTCTTAGTGTTACCTTTTTATATATAAAAAACACAGCACCGATGCCACACGTGTGGCTCCCTGGGGTGATACCCCAATCCCATATTTACAACATTTGAGTGGCTTCCTCGCCTGACCCCGCCCCTCCTTCTCCTGTGGCAGAAGGACCCTAAACTGTCGTCCTTACAACTGTAAACCCCACATTTTATGACTGCTCATTGACAATGGAGTATTTCTCACCTTGATGAGGAAGGAAAGCACATTATGGTCATATTTAACATACCATGTTCAGTGGTTACAGTGATGTTTCTGTATTTTTGAAGATCCACATGGGCTTTCACATGATCGACACAGTTTGCTTTCATTTCGGTGCTGATGAAAGAAAAGGAAGTTTCTATCGAAGAATGGAATGCCTTCCCTCACTGGCTCCTATTGGTACCAATAATGGCACAGTGCTAAACTACACGCAAAGTGAAGTAACATTAACTATGCCTCAGAGATTCATCTTCTGGGGTTGAGCTTCTTCTATTGCACCAGGGCCACATTCTTTTATATTTACACAGCAGTCATTCTTCAGCTAGCTTAAGTAATGTTATCAACTGGTGCTCAGATAGTTGCAGTTTTATATTCTGTTGGTCCTCAACAAACTAGTTTGAGACAGTCAATACCCATTTTTAGTAGGGCTCTGGCAGCCAATATTTAGAAGATATGCTTCACCCAGTGGATTGGACTGGATTTGAATAAAGCTTCAGTGACATGTGTTCTATCATCTAGGTTGACTATATTCTGGAAGTACTAGGTATCTTTTTGATGACACATTAAACTTAATCCCTGACTGCTCTCTCAGGTGGATGTAAAAGGTTGGATGTCACTAATTTGAACTAGGGCAGGAGAATAACCCCAAGTAGCCTTGTCAATCACTCAGCTGGCATTACTGGAAAACACATTATCTGGTCGTTATCACATTCCTGATTTTGTGGGAACCTGCTGTGTATAAATTGGCTGTCACATTTCCACATTACAATAATGACTACACTTCAAAAATACTTCATTGGCTGGAAGGTATTTTGGAATGTGCTGAGGGAGACATGAAAGACAATATATAATGTCCGTTCTTGAACCAACTGGCAAAACCCTAATCACTACAGTTGAGCAATGCTATGACCACTTTGATTACTTTGCATTAAAATGGACTTTGTTTTTTTTCATTCTAATTGTGTTCCTTCCTGTAAAAATTGTGTATAATTTATGTTTAATTTATGTTTTTCTTGTGAATGCTGCTTATATGATGCTATGTGCTGTGATGTTGCTGCAAATAAGTTTTTCATTGTACCTGTGGCACACATGTACTTGTGCATATGACAATAAACACGACTTTGACTTTTAAGTTGCTGGAGCATTCGATTCCCCTTTACTGTTACGGTTCTCAGGCTGGGGAAGTCTTCATTCAGACAAATCCGTTTCTCTGCTTCTGTTTTGGCTTATATAAGAACAGTAAAAGGCTCTGCACCTCAGGCACATGGATCCGAATTAGATCTATGAATAAAAGTTTGGTGTTGCTAACATACGCCTGCATAGTTTGTAAGTTAAACAATATTCTTCTTGATGAAATACCACATAGATTTTGTTGCATTCACTAAAAAGATTGAAAATCTTACATACTGATCTCTGACTCTAATGAACAAAAACAGACTTGCATTTGTAACACTACAGTGGAGGTCATGACTGTCTTAATGGTCATGCTACAACAGATTCTTCTTTTTCTTAGAGACACAAGAGACTGCAGATGCTGGAATCTGGAACAACAAACAAGATGCTGGAGGAACTCAGTGGATCAGGTAGCATCCGTGAAGGGAAATGGAGAGTTGACGTTTCAGGTCGAGACCCTTCTTGCAGACTGCTATAGAGGGGGAGCAGTGATATAGATATTAGATATTTATTTATTAGTCATGTGTACATCGAAACACACAGTGAAATGTGTCTTTTTTACTTAGAATGTGCTGGCCCGCAAGTGTCGCCATTTTTCCGGCGCTACCATAGCCCGCCCACAGCTCCTAACCTGTACGTCTTTGGTATGTGGGAGGAAACAGGAGCACCTGGAGGAAACCCACATAGACATGGGGAGAACGTACAAACTTCTGACAGACAGCGGCAGAATTGAACCCAGGTCGCTGGTGCCATTATAGCGTTACGCTAACTGCTACTCTACAGTCTCACAGAACTCCTGTTGAAGAGAGGAAGGAAACTTCTTCAAAGTGAGCAGACCTTGAAGAGACTTCGCAGTGGAGTAGCAAAATGTAGACACAAGAGACTGCTGGAATCTGGAGCAACAAATAAGATGCTGGAGGAACTCAGTGGGCCGAGCAGCAACTGTGGAGGGAAATGGACAGTCGACGTTTTGGGTCGAGACCCTACTTTTGCTCTGGAGACCCTTCTTTTTCTTAGGTAGTCCCTTGTGACTGAAGATGACTTGTTTCCACTTCAGTTCTGTGGGTTCTGAAGTGACTGATGTGGCCAAAGAGGGACTAATAGAATCTTCAGCAACACACACACACTAATAAGATAAGATATCTTCATTAGTCACATGTACATTGAAACACACAGTGAAATACATCTTTTGCGTAGGGTGTTCTGGGGGCAGCCCGCAAGTGTCGCCACGCTTCCGGTGCCAACATAGCATGCCCACAACTTCCTAACCCGTACGTCTTTGGAATGTGGGAGGAAACTGGAGCACCCGGAGGAAACCCCCGCAGAGAATGTACAAATTCTTTACAGACAGCGGCCGGAATTGAACCCGGGTCGCTGATGCTGTAATAGCATTACGCTAACCGCTACACTACTGAACCTTCCACAGATGGAGCAGGATATGTTTGATGGGATGGGTTTGGATAGTCGATGGGTTGGAATGAGGTGGTCCTCTCCTTCCACCACTTATGCTGTGTTTCCATGTGCCCCAGGCGTGTGGACATCACAGTGAATAGGCTGTGCTTATTGGACAGTATAATCATTTGGAATGCATATGTCATGAAAGTTGCAATAACTAGAACGCCTCCTTTGCTTGACTTAAACAGACCAAAATGGACTGAGCTTTCAGGCGTTCCTTTTCTAAGGTATTGTTACCTTCATAGCTTTCTTACTATAGAAGCAAAATATTGCACCAGTTGGAAATCTGATAAAAAAACTGAAAATGTTAAAAATAGTACCTGACCTGATGGGTATTTTCAGCATTCATTCCAGAACTCCACTGCAGCAAAAATCAGTTCATTTTATTAATAACAACAGAGATTACTTGAATTATTCACCAGGTCAGGGAGAGAAAAACAAAGATGATGACCTTTCATCAGAACTGGGAATAGTTAGAGGCAAACAGATTTTAAGCTGCCGAGAAAGGGGAGGGGTGGGGACAGACAAGGGAATGCCTGTGACGGGATGTAGACCTAGAAAGAATGTGACGATGTCTCTGCTGAGAGAGGGAGTTGAAGGCTTTTTAGTCACAGCTGATTTGTCTGAAGGATATATAAGATATCTCTTTATTAGTCACATGTCCATCGAAACATGCAGTGAAATGCATCTTTTGCATAGAGTGTTCTGGGGGCAGCCCGCAAGTGTCGCCACACTTCTGGCGCCAACATAGCATGCCCACAACTTCCTAACCCATACGTCTTTGGAATGTGGGAGGAAACTGGAGCCCCCGGAGGAAACCCATGCAGACACGGGGAGAACGTACAAACTCGTTACAGACAGCAGATGTAAAAGAAGGAGATGAGTGAAAACAGAGGAGAGAGAAAACGTTCATTGTTAAGTCCTGAAGTCTGTAATGCGCCTTGTTGGAAGATGACATACTGTCCCATCAGCTTATATTGCACTTCATTGGAAAAGTGTAAGAAACCAAAGGCAGAGAGGTCAGAGCTGAAGCCAGATAGAGGATTGAAATGTCAAGCCATTGGAAGTTCAGGGCCAGCTTTGTGGACTGGATGGAGATGTTGGGCAAAGCACCCAATCTATGTTTGTTTCTCCGCGTTGAAAAACACGATGATGCTGGAGGAACTCAGCAGGTCAGGCAGCATCGGTGGAGGAAAGTAGGCAGTCAACGTTTTGGGGCAGGACCCTTCTTCAGGACTGAAGACAGGAAAAGGCGAAGCCCAATATATAGGAGGGAAAAGCAGAGCAGTGATAGGTGGACAAAAGAGGGGAGGCTGAGTGGGCATAAGGTGGTGATAGGTAGATGCAAGTAGAGATAGTGATAGGCAGGTGCGGGGGAGGAGGGGAGAGCAGATCCACCAGGGGATGGGTCAAAGGTAAGAAGAGAGAGGAAAAAAAGGGCTAGGAAAGGGACTAAGAGAAGAAGCATGGTGGGGTGGGGGTGGGGTTGTGGGGAAGGGGGGTGGGGATTACCTGGTGGGAGAATTCAATGTTCATGCCGTTAGGCTGCAAGGTTCCAAGACAGGAAATGAGGTGCTGTTCCTCCAGTTTGCACTTGGAATTCTCCTGGCAGTGGAGGAGGCCGAGGACTGACATATCAGTGATAGTGTGGGAGGGGGAGTTGAAGTGACTGGCAACTGGGATATGTGGGTCGCGGTTACAGACAGAGCACAAGTGTTCTGCGAAATGGTCACCTAGTCTGTGTTTGGTCTCATCAATGCAGAGGAGGCCACACTTGAAGCACCGAATACAGTAGATGATATTAAGGGAGGTGCAGGTGAACCTCTGTCTCACCTGAAGGGACTGTTTGGGTCCCTGGATGGAGGTGATGGAGGTGGTGTAGGGGCAGTTGTTGCACCTATGGCGGGGGCAGTGGAAAGTTCCCAGGGTGGGAGCGGGATGGGTGGGGGGTGGGGAGGAGTGAACTAGGGAGTCACGGAGAGAGCGGTCCCTGCGAAAGGCAGAAAGGGGGTGGGGAGGGGAAGATATGCTTGGTGGTGGGGTCCCGTTGGAGATGGTGGAAGTGGTGGAGAATGATGTGTTGGATACATAGGCTGGTAGGATGAAATGTGAGGACAAGGGGGACCCTGCCCCTGTTGGGTCTGGGATGGGTGGGGGTGAGAGCAGAGGTGTGGGAAATGGCGGAGATATGGGTGCGAGCTGTCTCGACCACAGTTGGGGGGAAGCAATGGTTAGAAAAGAAGTTGGACATCTCGGATGTCCTGGAGTGGAAAGCCTCATCATGGGAGCAGATGTGGGGGAAAAGGGATATCATCCTTGCAAGAGACTGGGTGGGAAGAGCTGTAATTGAGTTGCGTTGACCGCCTGCTTTTCTCCACAGATGCTGCCTGACCTGCTGAGCTCCTCCAGCATCATAATGTTTTTCATCTAGATTCCAGCATCTACAGTGCTTTGTTTCGCTCTGTTTCTCCCCCATTTGAGGACATCAATCTGTAGTTTGCTCTACTTGTTCCAGTTCTTTGCAACTTAATATATGCTTGATTTCTAACCTTTTCAACTTCTGATAAAACATCATCATCCTGAAAGATTAAGTCTATTTTTCCCTCCATAGATGCTGCCTGACCTGCTGAATATTCTCTGTTTTCTCAGCATTCTCTGTTTTTAGTTCAGATTTCCAACATTTACAGCTGTTGGACTTTTCAGTTCCTTTCAGGTGTCCATAACTATAATTTATACCTCACTGATTGGGCACAGAAGGCTGTAGTTTCCAAGTTCCCAAACTATGACATAAGCTTTACAGAATCCAGCTAAATAAGTTGCTGAAATAAGTTACAGAAGATCGAGCCACCACAACCCTATAGGTAGAGAATTGCAGAGATTCACCGCCCTCTATAAAAAGAAATTTCTACCCTCCTCAGTTGTAAATGACCAGCCCCTTATTTTGTAGCGATGTCCCCTTGTTGGGAACTTTCTCACTAGTGAAAACATCTCAACATTTACCATGTGAAGCCCCTTTAGGATCTTATATATTTGAATAAGAGCAGTCCTCATTCTTCCAAACTCCGAAGAGTACAGACCCAAACTGTCCAGCCTCTCTTGATAGGACAACCCCTCATCCCAGGAATTAGCCTGGTGAATCTCGTTTGGACTAACACAGGTAAAGAAGCGTAATCACCTCCTCAGTGCCCCATAATATAATTTTATCTGGTCTAACCCTAAAACAGATATCCCACTTGTCTAGGGTTGTGGAGGCTAGATCATTATGTGTTTAAGATGGAGGTAGACAAACTTTTGAAAGATTGGGGAATTGAGGGCCATGGGGAATTGGCACAGAAGAGGAGTTGAGGCCAGCATTGATCGACCATGATCATATTGAATGGCAGGGCAGCCTTAAGGGGCTAGGTGGCCTTCGCCTGTTTCTATTTTCTTGCATTCTTGTGTTTGTGTTCTTGCATTGCTATGGCACATGCCCAGCAGGTCAGGTTGTATTAACGGAGAGAGAGTAGAAATGGCCATTTCTGATACAGATAGAAAGTGTGAGTTCACTGAAGTTGAATAATTCAATATTGAGCCTGGAAGATGAAGTGTTGTTCCTCGTGCTTGCATTGGACTTTGTTGTAACAATGTGGGAACCACAGACAGATAAGTCAGAATGGGTCAGAATAGAGAATGAAGTGACAGGCAGCAGGAAACTCCTGTGGACTGAACGTAGGTGCTCCACAAAGCCACCACCTAATCTGCATTTGGTTTCTCCAATATAGAAGAGACCACATTGTGGACACTGTATACTGTACACACTAGATTGCAAGAAGTACACGTGAATCACTGCTTCACCTGGAAAGAATGTTTGGGTCCCTGGATGGTGGGAAGGGAAATGGTGAAAGGACCGGTGTTGGACTTATCCAGGAAAACAGGAAGAATTTCACTATGCTCCTGACTAATGCTTTGTAGATGGTAGAAGACTCTGAGATGACTTGAGATGAGTCACTCACCTCAAGATACCCAGCCTCTGACTTGCTTTTTTAACTACAGTATTTATGTGGCTGTTCTGGCTAATTTTCTGACCTTGGCGACACACCCCAGCAGTCTGATGGTAACTGACGCCTGATAGCACAGTGATCAGCATCTTCCATTCGTTTTTGCAAATGCATCAAAGTAGACTGGATGGTGAATAGCTGGATGTAATGTGTTTTTTTTGTGTGGATTGCCTTTGTTAGATATACCTGTGTAATTTTTCACATTGCTAGGTAGATGGCAGTATTGTTGCTGTACTGAAACGCCGTAGAGAGAGGCAGGACCAATCTGAGTGAAAACCTTCAGCACTACAGCAATGATGTTGGCTGGATTAATATGATCTAATTCTGTCTATTAAATGCTGCATGCATGTAATGGCATCTTATCTTTATGTATCCCTGCTGTTGCTCTCACACATTTCATTTAACATTCCAGTAGGTAGCGAGAAGAGAATTTTAGCCCTTCAGACTGGGCTTTGGATAAAACACCAAAGACTTGAGCACAATAATCTAGCATGATAGTTTGGCCCGGCACTGAGGGACTGAGGTAGAGTTGATCGTGCCATCTGTCAGATGAGATGAGAAGCCCATCTGCTTCACCACATGAATGTAAGGGAGCAGGAGAAATATTCCTGGTGACCTGATCAATATTTATCTCTCACTAAAATAGATTACCTTGACATTGCTTCAAAATGACTTTGAGATGTCCTGAATGGGAATCATTCTTTTTATAAATGTTAAGGTGTCCTTAACAAAAAGATAAGTGACTAGGCAATGTCTCCAGAGTTTCCCAAAAGATGTATTGAAGTAAAACTATGTTTTATTGTATTGAATTATAACTATTAAAACAGCAGCAATGTTGATTTAAAAATCCCAGCAAATAATAAAACAGCCACTCTGACTTTAATGTGCTGTGTTACAGACTGAAAACCACTTTTTGTTCTTTTGTTCATTCTTCAAATCTAACATAGATCTAGGAACTGCTGAGGAAAACCATTCGTGAAAAAGAAAACTATGATCTCGCTATTCTCAAGACTACTCAGTTAACTACTTCTTCCCTAACTTTTATCATCCTCCCACTTCTGCTGTACTCAGCTCTCTTGTGACGTTCTGCTGCGCTGCTATAGAAACTTTAAAATAGTTAAATGTCTGAAAAAGTTCACCAAGGTTTAAAAGAAGATATTAAGGCAGGTAAAGTTTTGTCAGTGAGGGAGACTTATGCAGCATATTAAAAGAAGGAGAGGTAGAGAGGTTTCCGGTCAAATCCCAGAGTTTGACTATTATCAATAACGGACTGTTTGAGCAAGAGGCCAGAACCAGGGGAAAGCAGAGATCTGGCAGGGGCAATAAAGATCAGGAATGCTTTATGAGAGAGACACAGGAGTCTGCAAATGCTGGAATCTGGAGCAACAAACAATCTGCTGGAGGAACTCAGCAGGTTGAGCAGCACCTGTGAGAGAAAACAAATAGTCGACATTTTGTTGAAACCTTGCATCTTCCATCGCTTCTGCCTCTGTGCTTATTTCTTTGGCAAGGAGTCCTCACATCCCACTGATGACCCCTTCTCACTTCTCCAACACTCCCCTTCCTCTTGGACACCCCCTATGGGCTTTTCACCCTCTCTTGACCATGTCATCTCCAATTGCTGCCATGACATCAGCCGCCTTGACCTCTCCTCTCCCTTGGGCCGCTTCAACCTCACCTCCTCCAAACGCACAGCCCTCCATTCACTTTGCACCAATCACAACCTAGTCATTAAACCTGAAGACAAGGGCGACGTCGTTGTAGTCTGGCGGACTCATCTCTACCTTGCAAAGGCCAGATGATAGCTCTCAGATATTTTGTCATACCAACCTCGGGACTATGACTTCACCACCGAACACCAGGCCACCATCTCCTGCACTGTCGTACATCTCATGGCATCAGGAGGTCTTCCCTCCACAACATGATAGTACCCCAACTCTGCACTTCCCAGTTCTTTATGAGAGTTTGGCAAACTTGTTGATATATTTTGGAGTTTTGCTTTTGGAAATAACCATTCATTAAATGAAAATGAAAAACTTAAATGTTTAAAACATTTCATTGCATTTTCTTTGGCTTTTGTATGCAGATCCCCTTTTGGTTTGTTTTGAGGGGCCTTCTCCAGAATAATTTTATTAAGAGCACAAAAGAAAAACAAAACATTCAGAAATTAAACTAAAATGCTATCCAGATGTACTTCAGCAACAGCAGAATTGTGGTCTGAAGGTCCCTTTACCTTTAATTTGGCCAGCAAAAATTCTTCCGGAGAGGAGTGGGTTGGCTGGCTCCTTTAAGGGGCGGGGCAGGGCGGGTCGGTCGGCTGACGCGAGTGGATCACGTGAGCCGAGCGGCTGCAGGAAACTAGCGATCGGGGAGCGAGTGGGGCAGCGCCGGCGGAACAGGGCGCTGCAGCTCCGCTACCGTCTGCGCTCCCCGGTCCCGGCCCAACATGTGCAGCCGCTGAGCAGACATGGAGCTCTTCCAAGCCAAGGACCATTACATCGTGCAGAGCGGCGAGAAGGCACTCTGGTGTAGCCGCAAGGATGGCTCGCTGCAAGTTCGACCTGGTGAGATGCACGCTCCCTCCTTCCACCGCTCTTCCCTTTCCCTTCCCCTCCCCTTCCCTTCCCTTCCCTTCCTCCTTGCCTTCCTTTCCCCCTTCCCTTCCTCCTTGCCTTCCTTTCCCCCTTCCCTTCCCTTCCTCCTTGCCTTCCTTTCCCCCTTCCCTTCCCTTCCCTTCCTCCTTGCCTTCCTTTCCCCCTTCCCTTCCCTTCCTCCTTGCCTTCCTTTCCCCCTTCCCTTCCCTTCCTCCTTGCCTTCCTTTCCCCCTTCCCTTCCCTTCCTCCTTGCCTTCCTTTCCCCCTTCCCTTCCTCCTTGCCTTCCTTTCCCCCTTCCCTTCCTCCTTGCCTTCCTTTCCCCCTTCCCTTCCTCCTTGCCTTCCTTTCCCCCTTCCCTTCCTCCTTGCCTTCCTTTCCCCCTTCCCTTCCTCCTTGCCTTCCTTTCCCCCTTCCCTTCCTCCTTGCCTTCCTTTCCCCCTTCCCTTCCTCCTTGCCTTCCTTTCCCCCTTCCCTTCCTCCTTGCCTTCCTTTCCCCCTTCCCTTCCTCCTTGCCTTCCTTTCCCCCTTCCCTTCCTCCTTGCCTTCCTTTCCCCCTTCCCTTCCTCCTTGCCTTCCTTTCCCCCTTCCCTTCCTCCTTGCCTTCCTTTCCCCCTTCCCTTCCTCCTTGCCTTCCTTTCCCCCTTCCCTTCCTCCTTGCCTTCCTTTCCCCCTTCCCTTCCTCCTTGCCTTCCTTTCCCCCTTCCCTTCCTCCTTGCCTTCCTTTCCCCCTTCCCTTCCTCCTTGCCTTCCTTTCCCCCTTCCCTTCCTCCTTGCCTTCCTTTCCCCCTTCCCTTCCTCCTTGCCTTCCTTTCCCCCTTCCCTTCCTCCTTGCCTTCCTTTCCCCCTTCCCTTCCTCCTTGCCTTCCTTTCCCCCTTCCCTTCCTCCTTGCCTTCCTTTCCCCCTTCCCTTCCTCCTTGCCTTCCTTTCCCCCTTCCCTTCCTCCTTGCCTTCCTTTCCCCCTTCCCTTCCTCCTTGCCTTCCTTTCCCCCTTCCCTTCCTCCTTGCCTTCCTTTCCCCCTTCCCTTCCTCCTTGCCTTCCTTTCCCCCTTCCCTTCCTCCTTGCCTTCCTTTCCCCCTTCCCTTCCTCCTTGCCTTCCTTTCCCCCTTCCCTTCCTCCTTGCCTTCCTTTCCCCCTTCCCTTCCTCCTTGCCTTCCTTTCCCCCTTCCCTTCCTCCTTGCCTTCCTTTCCCCCTCGCCCTCCCCTTCCCCCTTTGCCCCCTCCGCCTTCCTTTTCTCTTTGAATGATCTGAGCTCTTTCTCAATCTGACTGAGACTACGTGAGATGCCAGTGTATGGCACAGGCAGTTTGTTGTCATTTATTTGCAAGCTTGCAGATTTTTGATCATGTAATTAACATGTAGATAATTCCTCCAGTGACCCATCTGGAGCTGATGGATAGTGTCTTGGTCACTGTATTGCTCTTTTAGGTAGATATTTCTTAAAGGTTATATGTTGCTGTGAATTTGAGCTTGTATTACTGGTGGAACAGTGAGTGGGGAATGAACTTGGTGTTTATGCTTGTGCTGGGAGTTTCTTTGAACAAATGCAATTCACGTCCTTAATTAAAAAATTAGGTTCCCCCAATGTACACAGTGCTTCTGGCAGTTTCATCCTGCCTGCTTCAGACTGTTAGAATGGAGGGAAATTTTTAAAGCATACACTCAGCAGTCTTGAAATTTGATATTTCATTAAATTGCATTTAACTGAGGGGCACTTCTGTCACAAGCTGCATACCCTAAATTTACTGGTGATTTAAAGATTTGTAGACCTGTCATGCTACAGATAATTACATACAGTACAGAATTATTTGAGTCCTTTGTTTTGCATTGTTTAATAAATTGAAATGGCTGTTTTTTGTGGTAGAAGTGTGATTACGTCGGTGTAATTAGTTTTCTGTTTTGCGCACTCTTGGGGTCAACAGCGGATATTTCTATTTGTTCTTTGTGATACCCACAGCTAGGAAAGTAACAATTTCAGATCATTCTCAGAATGTGGATGATAGAGAATGTGATTTTAAGGACAATATAATGAGTCGTGCATAGCTGACTAGTTGAGTGCTCAAATTAAGTGAATGTTCAAGTCCTTTAAGGCTTATCAATACACTGAGCATATGGAGAAGACCTTAGTATTGCTGATTTTTTTTTTAAATTATGGAAGTATTTGGAATGCTGGATGGGAGAAGGTGATGTTTTTGTTTCCAGAAGGAAGCAGTAGGATCTTGGCAAAGAATAGCTGCTTGGCTCTGTTGTTGGAAATAACTTCAGTTGAACACTTGTGTTTTCATGTGCTAACGTTGTTTCCTCAGCTGCATTTGATTTTTGTTTAATTGCACCTGTATGAAGTTCGATGAGAGAATTAAAATATCTTCAGCTTGACATTTTTGTATGTAGATGTTTCTTTAAATTAAATTCTCTCTAATACTGGGTTCCGCAGAGAAAACAATTGGTAACGTAACTCCTGTTTCAGACTGTAGTTCTTCCACAGCACTGCAGTTAACACTGAAAATGAAACCATGCAGCAATTTGCAGTGTGGTTAAATGGGTGCTCGGGTCTCAAAGTGAGTGTGGGTTGGGGTGGTTCCCTTGACTCTCCTTGGCATTGGGAGTGTTGAACAAGTTGCAGCTTGAATCTGCTCTAACTTTTTGAAAGACTTTATTCGAAGTTTTTTTTGGATGAATTGTTGATAATGTTTAATGATTATTCTCGGAGTCTAGGCAGGGACCAATGATATTTATTCTTGGTGTTTTTGCTGTCATTTTTGACCCCAATCATCCCTGTGGGGGGGGGGGGGGGGGGGGGGGGGGGGAGAGTGGAATTCAGTGTTTCAAGTTGAAATTTTCTCTGAAAGAATCTCAAGTATTTTGGTTGTGAAACTTTCCACTTTGAAAATATCTTCAAATATGACAACACTGTTTTCCCACATTAAATTGAGAGCAGAAACTGAGAATGCTTTTGTACAATGTGAGTTTGATAATTCCAGGCCATAGAACCCCCAAGTTTCAGGAGTGATCCTTGCTGCTGATGTTCCAACATTGGATTCTCACAGAGTCAAAGGAGACCACCAGCCTCCAGCACTCCTCTGCTGGGGGATTTGCCCGCTAACCTTGCACCAGCTTAAACCTGGTGCAGATTCAATGACTGCATGAAAACAGACAATGCTGTAAACACCTAGCAGGTCGGGCAGCATCTGTGGAAAGAGAAAGTTACCATCTTGAGTTGAAGACTCTTCATTGGTGTGGAATGCTTTTTGAGGGAGGGAAGCAATTTGAAATGTTAATTGAAACAATTTTTTTCAATGGTATTCTTAAACTTATTTTTGAATGTAAATGTTACAAACAGCCCATTCAAGTTGTGTCCTGTCCTTATGTGATTTCTCAAAATTCATCACCTTGCACTTGTTGGGATTAAATTCACCTACCAATGCTCCCCCTAACTTTCCAACAGATCCATGTCCTGCCATAGCCTTGGACAACTTTCCTCACTGTCCACACATTACCAACTTTCATGTCATCTGCAAACTTAATCATCTTGCCTCCTACAATTGCATCCAAAAGATAGTAATGTGGCTAGATGGTAGAGTGAGGATTTGCCAAGCCTTGAGGTTTCTTACTGTTGTGATGTACACTGCTGCTGCTCCCAGTCGTCCCCAGCTTTGAGCTGATGCTTCTGTTTTAAATCTATCCCATCTAATGTGATGGCAGTGCCACACATTACAATGGAAGATGTGAAAATCAAAATAAAATTGCAGATGCTGGAAATCTAAAAGGGGAAAATGCTGGAAATACTCAGCAGGTCAGCCCACATCTGTGGCAAGAGAAAGGCATCATCTTTCTCTTCCCCACAGATGCAGCCTGACCTCCTGAATATTTCCAGTATTTTCTGTTTTCACTTTACAAAGGAAGGTGTTCAGTGTGAGAGCAGAGCTTTGTCTCCACGAGGACTATAGGACACTTCTACTAATGCATCTGCCCAGGTGGGTTGGCGAGGATGATGTGAAGCATATTGATCCCTTATTAATTCACTTAGTATTTGTTGCAGACCCATTTGGTATTACTAAGCCACCATTGGAGATGGATACTGAAGTCTGCCACCCAGAGCACTTACTAGTTTTCATTGCTGCTTCAACATGGAGGAGCACTAATTCATTAGCTGAGGTTGGACAGTAGGTGGTAATCCAGGAGAAGCTTTCCTTGCCCATGTTTGACTTGAATCCAAGAGACTTCATGGAGTCACTTAATACTCCCAGGTCTATTACCTCTTGCCTGTACACAGTACCAGCACCCCAGTAGATCTCTGCTACCAATGGGGCAGAATGTACCCAGGGATTGTGGAGGATTTTGGTATGTTGTCTAAAGGTATAAGATTGTGAGTACAATTGCTACTTGCTATTGCTTGTGTGCCTACTCTTCTCAATTTGGACACCTGTCCCTGGATGTTTGAGGAGGACTGACTGAAAGTGACTTTTCCCTGCCTGAATACAGTGCTTCAGCCCCTGTAGTGTGGTCTTTTCTGTCTAAACTGTATTTAAATTCTCCAGCTGCCTTGCCTCAGGATTAATAATCCTAATTGGTAATCTAGCCACAACCACTTGACTTGTCTCTAAGTCTATAGTCTATGCTGCTTTAACTGCACCAATGATGCATATTGAGAATGTTTAAAACTGAAACTTGTGTATGAATCTGTGGTTAATTAAGGCTTGCACTACAGTGTATTAGTGGTGCACCTTGCCTTGTAAGGAACATAGTTGTTTCAAAGCTGAAATGTGTCTCTGACCTTGAGCATCCCTCTGATTTTGACTTTTTGCGTGTATGATGTGGTTGATCACTTCAGCTTTGTTTGCTGAGCTCCATTGAACCAATGCAGTTTAGCTTGCAATATGAGGTCTCAACAAACCTGATCCTTCAAAAGGCATAATCTTTTGGCCTTGTACTACAGGTTTGGAATGGTACATATTCTGAAAGCTGCTTACAGGCCTCCCATAAGAGGCAAGAAACCAACACTTCTGATATTCCACTAGAGCACTAAACAGTCCTGAATAAAAGTCCCCAATATTGTATTTAAAATAATCAAATGCAGGGGCGTATGAAGTCCATATTGGGTTAATGTTCTCCCAAGCTGCAGAAATAAAATACTGTGGATGTGGAAAATATGAAATAGAATACTTTAGATCAATGATCTTTCATTGTAGCCTCAATAAAAGGTCACTGATGTGAGTAATTAATTCTGTCTCTCCACAGATGCTGCCTGACCTGCTGAGCATTTGTGTCATTTTCTGCCATTGAGAGAGGCTGCAGGTTGCACCATCCAAAAAAATTGCATTTCTGTTGCTCAGCAAAAGTTTTGGCCAGTCTGTTAAATTGCTATTCTAAGTATTTTGACTAATGGCTTTTCTTGACTATTTTTAGTACTTTCTCTCTGTGTGAGAAGACCTTGTTCCCTAGCTTCTATTCTGGGAGATTTGTCCTACGATGAGAAATTAAAGTTGGACCAGCGAAATGTGAGGAGATCTCACTGAAACATGCTAGATTCTGGGAGGTTGTTTCTTCAGAATGGAGAACTTGGACCCAGGGCACACAGTTGCAGGATAAGGAATCAGCCATTTAGGACAGATGAAGAGATATTGAGCAGAGGATTGTATATCTTTGGAATCAAGAATTTGAGGGTTATGGTTGCTTGCTCACTTAGCATATTTCAGGCCTGGGTGAAGAGGTTTTCAGACTTTAAAGGAACTGAAGGAAATGGGGATCAAGCAAGAAAGTAGGTGAGGCACATGGTTCCAGGAATGGCTGTGGGCTTGAGGGGCTATAAAGGGCTATTTCTTATAATCTTCAATTCTGAACTAGGCTGAGTTGGCTTGCAGCACTGCTACTCGGCAATCTTTTCTCAATCAATGTAGTTATTGAATCTGTCAAAGCCATGGTTTCCAAGCTCATTGTCAAGTACTATTCCATTTCAGGTCTTGTACTCTGTCAAGTGTTTTTGTTCTATTCAGGTTGCTTTGAAGCTTGTGCTCTTGAGAGCCTGATCTGATGTGTGATGATAATGCGCAAACACAGTCTGTTGTGGACCAGCAAATGGTTGGCTTTGCATTCTCATTGCTGAAATGGGAAGTTGCTTTTGATATGTGATAATTTCACTTTGTGTTTTGCATTTGAGTGCAGATAATTTTAAGGTGAAGTGAAAGATTTTAGGAATTGTGTGCTGGAAGGGATTGCAAGAAAAACTGATTTTTGCACTTACAGTATTATATTTAAGTTCATTTTTTTTGTGTGGTGACCCAAGGAGGTTTGATCTGTGGGTCCAATTTAACTGAAGGCATCTTCTTAGACTTGTAATTTTTACACACATTAATTCAGCATTTCAGCACATGGCAGCCATAAAATCAATTTAATGTTTCAAAAAGTGAAACTATTTCCAGTATATTTCTGTTTTTGATTCCTAGCCATTGCAGTGTTCTGCACCTCACAGTTCTAACATTGCTTATTTTCCTTCTCTCCTGCCCTCCATTTCTTTACATTCCTGCAGACAAATCAGCTACACTTAAGCATTCATCTTAGATGGCATCAACCATACTTGTCACCTGGACAACCTTGGTTTGCACCCTATCGGGGGCATTCTCTCTCTTCTCTCCACCCTTCCCCTCACTGCAACTTAAAACCATGTTTTTTTTCTCAAATATCATTGATCTGAAATATTAACTGTTTCTCTCTCCTTTAAAAGCTGCTGAGTCCACCACTTTCTGGCTTTAAAATCTCTTTTTCATTCTGCAGAAATGATTTATTTTAAATTACAGCCATGAACTGTGCTGATTAAGTTGCAGCACTTCACAGTTGTAATTGGTTGTTGGAATTTTGAGGCTAATGATTCATGCTGTCACTTGGTATATCTATATTGTAGCAATTTTTGGCTGTGGTTGGCATGTGTTGAACAGGTATTTTGAAGTTGCTCACTAAGTTGTGCTGCTGTGTTTGCTTCCCAAAATATGGCATTGCCACATCTGGCTTGCCAGTGAAACAGATTGAGTGGTGCAAAGTCCCTGAGCTTGTCCACCTGCCACAAACTAAACTTGTCACAGAAAATTGAATCTTGTCCTTTTCATCTCAAATATTTTATTTACAATGTGATCAGTGTTAATTGCTACCAAATAGCCACTCTGAAAACCATCTCAATTGTGGAGTCTCAATCTTTTGGGTTTTAATTGCTAGATTTAAAAGTGTATAAACAAAAGTATTATGCATGCTTGCTGCTCTGAACTTATTGATCTTTTTCTTTCTATACCTAATTGACAGTAAATCATCTGCTCTAGTTTACACACCTGTGTAGAGCAGATTTATTTGAGGAGGTCCCCAATTGCATGTCCTGTTGGCATGGATCCTAGGTGCCTGATTGCTCTTTGGGCATTATCAGCTCACATTTCATCATTCAGTAGTGCAAAACACCATTGTGGTTAAAGAGACAAAGGCACATCCAAATTAGTTGTCGTGTTCATTTAAAAATGCAAAGACTGCAAGCCAAAAATATGGCATGGTTAGACATAATGGAGTCAGTTGTGATCTTGGCTCATTTGTTACTGTATGAAACTTTATGCTCCATGTCCCACAGCACAAAGTAAACGCTTGCTTGGCTTAATGTAAAAACATGCCTGATCTGATGGTTCCGCTGCCAGCATTTCTTTATGCAAGCACCACCAAGCTTGAGATTTCCATGTGGGGGGGGGGGGAATGGAAATCCCAAAGTTGCTGGCTGGTCTTTCAGCTTCTCCTGACTGTTCTCGGATGGGTTCCACTTCTTTAAGTGCTGAGGAGTGACCACAGGAAGCCAAATCTGAAATATTATCTCATTCATTTGATTTGAGGAGGAGCAGCAGTGAGAAGCAAGAAGTAAATTCTAACTTGCACATTTGTGTTGAATTTTGTTGAATAATTTTTAATTGTATTCTTAAAATATACAGGAACAGAATCTTTTGACAGCCAGCTAGGTCAAAGAATGCAACTTGGGTAGGAGTATTTTTTTAACTGCTTCATGAGTGGAGCTTGTTTTGGCCGTGCTCTGCATTGCAATTACACTAATTAGGCTTCTCCACTGCACAACTGAGCTTTTGAGGATCAGGTCTGTTTTGATCAGCAAATTGGTGCTGGTGGATCAGTGCAAAGGTATATTTGGACTTCGCTGCTTCCTGCTGAGCTGTAGGAAATGAGCTGAACTCTGGTAGAAAACTGTGTGTCAGTAGTTAAGTAGTGAACCCCAATCTGGAACAGATGTCTATCTTGGCACCTATCTACAATAATAGACTGACATCCTATTACTGTAAAGCTCCAATAATCTGGCACTCTCAGGACTTTGGTGTCAGACTAGCAGGATTTTTGGACTATTGGATTTTACTTTTACCTTTGCCCCTATGTTTAATTCACTTTTTTTAATATATTACACAGTATTTTAAACTTTCCTGTGAACCTGGTGTGTTTAAAAGAAGCATGGGAAACAGAACTGGGTGAGCCAGATGCTGAAACATCAGGATTTCTGAACAATCAGATAGCACATTATTGGGGTTTTACTGTCTACGTGCATATGGAAAGGAAAACAAGAGGAAGTGGGGGTTGGGAGGCACACCAGCAGAGGGTCAGTCAGTTTTGTTCAGTCATCAAAGTTAAATTTTTCTCCCACTTGCTAAGCTAAATTTCAAAATTACTTACCTGAACCAAGTAGGAGCAAAGCTGCATTGACATGGCATCATTCCAGGTGGCTTAGGACGTCTGTGTGCTTAGCAGGCTTTGTTGCTTTGTTGTGTGAGTGAAAGTAGCAGACAAAATTGCTGCAAGCAATATTTCATAATATGGAAGAACAACTGCAAAAAAAGCTAATTTTCATGGCATTTGTACTCTGTATGTATGCCTGGAGCAATAAAGTTGAACTTGAACAACTTGACTTTGCCAGAGTGAAGGGCAGGAACCACCTTGCAGTTGTTGGTCGGATGGTTTGTTCCTGTGAGAAATGGTAGTGAAAGGAACAGGTGCAGCCTTGCATGCAGAAAGCAAGAGATTAGAAAGGCAAGTCCACATTTTTTTTAAAATTGCACCTATTGGGTGTACGAAAAGTGGAACTCCAAGAATTGTCCAGTTGTTTACAAATTTGTCAACAGTACATGAATAACTTTTTGAACCTCAAACCAATTTACAATAACTTGTGTAATTTTAAAGTTTTCTGGTCGGGCACCATCTATGGATCGAGAAATGAGGTTCATGTTGCAGGTCAATGATTTTACATCAGACCCAAGTTTGATGTGCATCCTTGTAGCTCCAGCACAAGTAATAAATCCCCAAGAATGATTAAATTTGGAGAGAGTCTTCTGCACATTTCCCCCCGTTAAAGTGTACTTCTATTTGAGTTGGCCATAGGTTTTAAGATGTTCTGAAATAAGCAGTTGACAAATGCTAATGCCCTTCCTACAGAGATTTTCTAATCCTGCGCTACCTGTTCCCATTCTTATTTATAAATGTTCTCAATATTGGGCATTTCTTCACTCCCATTGTTGGCTTTGCCACATCAATTTAAAAAAGCCTTGTATAAATCTTTTATATCAGCATGTTGAGAATGTCTTTAAAACTGGAAGGAAAATGGAGGAAAGTTTGCTTCTCTCATTTGACCGGAATTTTATTGAGTTAAAGTTGATTAATAAATCTGACGTAAACCAAGTGCAATTACAGTTGCTTTGATCTGGATTGACTTAATGGAGGGAAATTTGCATAATTTGTCTCTATGAATACTGCTGAGGTCACGTAGTCCTTGAGTATATTCAATGTAGTTTGACATTTGCAGCTTGTTTTGGTGGAAGAAACAAAACTTGATCAGACTTTTATTGCTATGAACTCCAGGGGGAAGAAAACTAGGTCATATTTAAGTGTTTTTCAAGGCTACTTTGTTAACATGGAAATGGAGTGCAATTTATTTTGTCCTGTTATTCTGTTAATTCACAATGTTGAATGGTAAAATGTAAACATTTGAGGTAGTACATGGAAAAGCTACTGATGATCTGTAAAATTATAATTGTGGAACAAACTTCAAAGTATTGTTGTAGAATTGTGAGCAAGGCAGACAAATTATGGAAAAGTAATGTTTTCTATTAATTGTGGGAATTGCTGAGAGGGAATTTGGGAACTTGTAGGTGTGGCTGAAATAGTGACATCTGAAATGGTAGGTTAGATCCAGTTGATCTGTGGTTAAGCCTTGACATAGCTAGATCTGTTTTCTGAATGTTACATTTTGATTAGTTCCTTGGTAGTCTGTACAGCCACTGATTCTTGAAACTGATTTGAAATGTGAAATGATATAGGTATAATGTGTTGAAGTCATCGGATACTCTGGGTGAGATATCCTTAGATCCTTGTTATTTTGGACCACTCTGTTAGTGGCTAAACAACCAGTAACTTCCTGGTAAGGCTTTTGCAATGCACTCTAATTCATGCATTGTTTGTTACTGAGGAATGAAGCATGGAGCCCTACCAAGTCAAAAACTGAATAGCCGTCAGTCGTGTCTATTGTCATCTGCACAAGTACATGTATGCACAGGTGCAGTGAAAAGCTTACTTGCAGCAGCATCACAGACACATAGCTTCATATAAGTAGCAGTCACAAGAAAATCAAACATAAATTATACACAATTTTTACAAGAGAATATAATTGGAACAAAACAATCCATTTTAGTTCATAGTGGTCATAGTGTTGCTGAACTGTGGTGATCAGGGTTTTTCCAGTTAGTTTGAGAACGAAATGGTTGAAGGGAAGTAGTAGCTGTTCTTGAACCTGGTGGTGTGGGACTTCAGGCTTCTGCACTTCTTGCCTGATTTGTAGCTGCAAAAAGATGGCATGGCCTGGATGGTGGGGATTTTCAGATGTTGCTGCCTTGAGGCGGTGCCTTCTGTAGATACTACCAATGGTGGGGAGAGATGTGTCTGTGATGTATTGGGCAGAGTCCACTACTTGCTGCAGCTGCTTGTGTCCCTGTGCATTCTATTTGCTATATCAGATCATGATGCAACCAGTCAGGATACTTTCAACAGTACATCTGTAGAAATTTGTTAGTGTTCAGTGACTTGACTAGGGTAACTTGTTCAAAGGTATTGTCTGCAGTACAAGTTTGCCGTTTTGTCCACAAGCCTATTTGGTTCCTGAATTTGAAAGTTAATTATGGCTACTTGTGTAATACATGGATGTATGAATGCACCAAGAACTGTGTACAATGTGGTCTGACCTTCTGATACATTGTTCTGGCTACTGCTCTGAGGTGAGTGGCTGCCACCGGTATAAGTAGTGTTATTGGTAGCTCCATCTTTGTTACTTTGGTGAACATTAACCGTTTCTGGTTGCAGTCTCTGTAGGTTTTCTAAGCTGAGATCTGCAAAGGCAGGATAAGCAAGGAGGATGAATTCCTCTGGTTGCAGCTGCTTGTAGCTCAAGGTTCCAGAGGAGAGAGGATTCCAATCCTCAGATTCCACTTCTTTAGGTTTCAACAGGAAGTCTGAATCAAGCACGTTGAATGAATGTTTCACTTTAAACTGCACCTAAAATCAACCATATTTAGAATTTCATTTGACCCAGAAAGGCTGTTTTCTGCATAATCCAACTAACTCCATGAGTGGGACAACTGTTCAGACTAAGTTGAAAGATGACCACCATAGATGAAGTGGGTTTAGACTGAGAGTCCTTGGGACAGTTCTGCTTAGGACTGGAAATTTTCCTTTGCCTTTCCAATTCTACATCCTATCTTGTAACAGAACTCTTGATTTTGATGTGGTATCACAAAGAAGTGACAGATCAATGGCCAGTTACCTTGCCACTATGAAGGTGATGACAGGTATACTAAAATCAAGAAGTTATTAGGCTTGCTCCTTTGAAAGAAAGGGGCATTGGCATCATATAGTTTCCAGTTAGACAATAGATTGTTTCTAATAGTTAAGTAGTTAAAAACACAGCAGCAAATTTGAGTTGGTTTTAATTTGCCTGGTGTTCTGTATCCTGATGAGTCATGTAGTAAGCATATGTGAGAAATGAGCAGCAACAAATACTAACTTTCCATACAAGCTTTGTTTGTGCTAGTTACGTGGATTAATCCAGAAATTTGCCATGTCATTGCCTGAAATGAGGGGGCCTGATTTTATTTTATTCTATTCATTGTCACGTGAGTTGGCTGATTTTTTTGCTTTCAGAAAATTCTTTGAATAGATATAATCAACCATTTTGTTTCAAAATAAAAACGAAATGCTGGAATTAGCTGCTAAGGCACCATCTGTGAAGAGAAATAGTTTCGCCACCTCGCCCACCCACCTACCATCCCCCTCTCTCCTGAATTCACCTATCACCTGCCTGCATGTGCTTCTTCCCTTTTTTCCCTTTCCTAGCCTCTCTCTCACTTTTCTACCCCTTTTTTCGTTTCTCTCCTTGACTTTGACCCATCCCCTGGTGGATCTGCTCTCCCCTCCTCCCTTGCACCTGCCTATCACTATCTCTTACCTGCATTTACTTATCACCAGCTTGTGCCCAACCCAACTTCCCCTCTTTTGTCCACCTATCAATGCTCTGCTTCACCCCCACCCCCAAATATACTGGGCTTCACTTTTCCTATCTTCAATCCTGAAGAAGGGTCCTGACCCGAAACCTTGACTGTTTTTTCTCCACGGATGCTGCTTGGCCTGCTGAGTTCCTCCAGCATCATGGTGTTTTTCATCTTTCTTTCCCCAGATGCTGCTTGACCTGAACATTTCCATTAATTTGAGACTAATCTGCATTTTTTTCATTTGAATAACTATTTTGTTTACTTGGGGACTGGATACTTGTTCAATATTGGGGCTGAGTAACATACTGGTATTAAATCAGATTCACTAGACAGTTTTTGAAATAGAATTTAAACATTGTGAACCTGGTGTGGACAAACAAACGTTTGTTCCTAACTTGTTCCTGAGTCACTAGTATTTACAGATGCATAGTGGCTATTTTTGATTGACTATTTTGGATGAGTAACTATTTCTGGTTCCCCTTGACTCCAGGACATGGCAACACCTTTCGGAATAACAGTGAGTTTTGTGCTTACCAGAGGCAGTCTTTCACTGCATTGATTTCAGAATCACTGGGAATAGCCCCTAAGGCACCAAGTCCTCTTATGCAGCTGCTGTGGGTGAATCTTTGTAAATACCTCTGCACCTCTTCTCAGACCTTCCTGCAAATTAGGCATTTGTTAAGGAGATGGCAGTGTTCTTATTGACAGTTCAGTTGTCAAGAGAGCAGCATGTTGTTTTGCCTTGCCACATGGGAAAGATCTGGCTGTAAGGGCCTTTCACATCACCAGTCAAGTAAGTTCTTGGTGCTTGTCTGACACAGGCATTTTGCCAAATGATTTTGGCTGTTTGCTAGTGGAACCATCCCACCAGGTCCTTTTCCTGCAGGGTTCTAACAATTTCTGCAGACCACTGGCTAATTGATTGGTGATCAAAGTTCTTTAGGATAAAGTATTCCAGAAGGAACTTGTGGTGCAGAACAGTCAAGCTAAAAGGATCATCTGAGGCAAAATTGCCAGACTGTTGTGGGGTATGAGCCACACTTGTGCTAGGTACAGTAGCACTCAGATGACTTCACACCTAATCCCAAGATTCTTGCCCTTGATCAAGAGCAAGTACTGTTGCCAGTTTTATCATCTTTACCCTATCGTTCAGGCCTGGCTACTCTAAACAGCAAGAAGCTGCAGAGAGTTGTGGACACAGCCCAGCCCATCACGGACACCAGCCTCCTCTCCTTGGACTGTCTTTACCTCTCGTTGTCTTGGTGTAGCAGCCAGCATAATCAAGACCCTACCCACCCGAGATTCTCTCTTCTCTCCTCTTCCATCGGGTAGAAGATACAGGAGCCTGAAGGCAAGTACCACCAGACTTAAGGACAGCTTCTACCCTGCTGTGATAAGACTATTGAACGGTTCCCTTATACAATGAGATGGACTATGACCTCACTATCTACCTTGTTGTGACCTTGCGCCTTATGCACTGCACTTTCTCTGTAGCTGTGACACTTTACTCTGTACTGTTTTTACCTGTACTACATCAATGCACTCTGTACTAACTCAATGTAACTGCACTGTGTAATGAATTGACCTGTATGATCAGTTTGTAAGACAAACTTTTCACTGTACCTCGGTACAAGTGACAATAATAAACCAATACCAATAAACAATTTTCCCAGCACTTGTAGGAAATTTGACCTGGTGGTGGAACAAAAGAATAGTTGGACCAGTTGCCAAAAAATATGGCCCTGCTTTTGGTGCTACTGACTTTGGCCTCCTGGGCCAGTTTGGACTGTTTGCAAATGCACATCAAACCGACCAGCCAGTCCTTTCAACATTCTTCTTCTCTCCTTCCGCATTTGAAGTCGATCAATCCATTCCAATTGCGAGCAAGATGTATCCACTTCCTTTTTGGTACAGTTGCTGTGACCATGATAGTCAGCAGCATGGTGTGGGTGGCACAGTGGTGTAACTAGTGGAGCTGCTGCCTCGGCCTTAGAGACCTGGGTTCCATCCTGACCCAGGTGCTGTTAGTATGGAGTTTACATGTTCTCCCTGTGACTGCGTGGGTTTTCTCCCACTCTCTCTGGTTTCCTCTCTCATCCCAAGGATGTGTGAGTTGGTAAATGGCCACTGTAAATTGTCCCTAGTATGTAGATGAGTGGTAGAATCTGGGGGTTAATGATGAAAAAGAATAAAAAGGAATGTAGAATTAGTGTAAATAGGTGTTTGATGGTCTGCATAGACTTGGCGGGCTGAAGGGCCTGTTTCTGTGCTGTATCTCTCAGATTTGGTAATGCCTGTTGGAAATTGCTTTTCAAAGCACTTGGTTGGTTGGAATACTTTTTAGTTGGTCTGAATAAAATGGCTGCCATAGTTCCTGCAGATCAAAAGCTCAACACAAACACAGTGCAGAGAAAGTGGCAACTTCCTGATGTGAAGCAGATCTGATCACTTCAAGATTATTTGGGTGATTTATTCATGAATGCAGGGGATGAAGAATGTCCTGTTAATGATTTCTAGTAGTTACTTTTGTTACTTGAAATTGACAAGCTTGCAGTTAATGCTCAGGATTTAAATACTTCGCCACATAAGACAGACCTTGGCACAGATTTTTAAATTGGTGTAATTGAGATTGGATTAATGCCAGAAGTACCATTCCTGTCAGCTTGGCTGAAGTATTGTCAATTTTCTTTCATGTTTAGTATGCTGTCCATTAATTCTGCTTGCATTTCCTCTTGTACCAGATCACTTCACTAGAAATGCTTTCTATCGAGCACTGACTCTTGATTAGATTGAATAATTGGTCTAATGTGTGAAGGGAAGTGACACTGTCCTCTCACCCCCTCCAGGGAGTCATGATCTGAAATGCACTAGAAAAGAATGAAATAAATGAAACAACAGTCATGTGAAGAGGAGAAAATCCGGCTATTGGGAAAGAGTAGGGTGGTGGGACTAATTGGAATTGGTTTATTATTGTCACATGTACCAAGGCACAGTGAAAAGCTTGTCTTGCATACCATTCATACAGTGCATGAGGTAGTACAAGGTAAAACAATAACAGAATGCAGAATAAATGTAACAGTTACAGAGGAAGTGCAGTGCAGATCAACAATAAGGTGCAAGGTCGTAATGAGGTAGATTGTGAGGTCAAGAGTCCATCTTATCATACTAGGGAACCGTTCAGTAGTCTTATAACAGGATAGAAGCTGTCCTTGAGCCTGGTGGTACGGGCTTTCAGGCTTTTGCATCTTCTGCCCAATGGGAGAGGGTAGAAGAGAGGCCTGGGATGGGTGGGGTCCTTCATTGTGCTGGCTGCTTTACCGAGGCAGTGAGAAGTGTAGATAGTCTGTGGGCGGGAGGCTGCTTTCTACGATATGTTGTGTTCTTTGGTAAATGCACTGCAGAAATGGAGATTGTTTAGGGACTGCTTACATGGGGTTCTGGATGGTCAGGTGAACGAACCATGGTTAATAAGTGGTGGAAGGTTTTAGTCAAGAGGAAGAAGGAAGCATATTTAAGGTTGAGGAAGCATAAATCAGATAAGGCTCTTGAGAGTTATAAGGTAGCCAGGAAGGAGCTTAAGGAAGCTAGAAGGGGACATGAAGGCCCTGGCAAGTAGGGTTAAGGAAAACCCTAAGGCATTCCTCACACATGTGAGGAACAAGAGGGTGATTAGGGTGAGGGTAGGACTGCTCGGGGATAAGGGGGAAAAATGTGTCTGGAAGCAAAGGAGGTAGGGGAGGTCCTAAATGAATATCTTGCTTCAGTGTTCACCAGCGAGAGGGACTTGGACGAGTGCAAGGTTAGCATAGAGCAGGCAAATGTGTTGGAGCATGTCGAGGTTAAGAAAGAAGCAGGGTTGGAGCTACTAAACACTTAAAAAAAAGCATTAGGATAGATAAATCCCTAGGATCAGACAGGATATGGGAAGGGAGGGAAGAGACTGCTGGAGTGTTAACGATGATCTTTGAGTCCTCCTTGGCCACAGGAGTGGAATTGGAGGATGGTAAACATTGTTCCATTGTTCAAGAAAGGTAAAAAGGATAATCATGGGAATTATAGACCAGTGACTCTTGCATCAATGGTGGTCAATCTATTGGAGAGGATTCTTAGGGACAGGATTTGAGCATTTGGAGAAGCATAGTTTTATTAGGGATTGTCAATGTGGCTTTGTGAAGGGCAGGTCGTGCCTCATGAGCTTGAGTTTTTTGAGGAAATGACAAGACAAATTGATGGAGGTAATGTGGATGTGGTAATATATGGATACTAGCAAGGTGTATGACAAGGTTCCCCATGGTAGAATTATTCAGAAAGTCATGAGGTGTGGGATCCATAGAAGATTGGCTGTGTGGATTCAAAATTGGCTTGCCCATAGAAGGCAGAGGGTGGTTGTAGAAGGGGAGTATTTGACCTGGAGGTTGGTGACTAGTGTTCCGCAGGGGTATGTTCTGGGACCCCTGCTTTTTGTGATTTTTTTATAAATGATTTGGATGAGGAAATGGAAGGATGGGTTGGTAAGTTTGCAGATGACAGGAAGGTTGGTGGTGTAGTAGACAGTGCACAAGGTTGTTGTAGGTTGCAATGGGATTTAGACAGGATTCAGAACTGGGCAGAGAAGTGGCAGATGGAGTTCAATCCAGAGAAGTGTGAAGTGATACACTTTGGGGTGGAAAAACAAACTTGAAGGGAGAGTACAGGTTAATGGTAGGATTCTTAGCAGTGTGGAGGAACAGAGAGATCATGGAGTCCAAATAATCCTTCAAAGCTACCTCGCGTGTATAGGGCAGTTAAGAAGGCATATGGTATGCTGGCCTTCATTAGCTGGGGGATTGAGTTCAAGAGCTGAGAAGTAATGTTGCAGCTGTATAAGACTCTGGTTAGACCACATTTAGGGAAAAATGTGTTCAGTTTTGGTCACCACATTATAGGAAGGATGTGGAAGCTTTGGAGTGGGGGCAGAGGAGATTTAAAAGGATGCTACCTGGTTTGTAGAGCACATCTTATGAGGAGAGGTTGAGCAAGTTATGGCTTTTCTCTTTGGAGTGACAGAGGATGAGAAGTGACTTGATAGGGGTATATAAGATTGACGGGCATAGATTGTGGAGGGCCAGCATCTTTTCCCCAAGCTGGCAATGGTCAATACTAGAGGTGACTTGTTTGAGGTGCCTGGAGGGAAGTTCAGGGAGGAGATGTCAGATGTGTTTTTTTTAGTGGTGGATGCCTGGAACGCACTGCCGGGGGTGGTGGTAGGGGCTGATACGATCGGGTCATTTAAGAGACTATTGGGTGGACAAAGGTAAAAGGGTTATGGGAGGTGAAGTAGAGAGGGGGATAAATTGAATGGGGATAAGGCTTATATAGGTCGGCATAACATCGTGGGCTGAAGAGCCCTCCTGTGCGGTATTGTTTTATGTTCTAAATATTGCAAAAGGAAGTGTGATTCTAGGCATTATAGCAGAAGTGAGATGTTGAGGCTCCTCAAGAGTTTCATGTAACTGGAAAATACAGTTAAGATCTGTTCCTATCCATATTTTTACAGCAAGTAAACTATTTCGACTCTAGTCACTTCTACAAGGTTGACCTCTCATTTAAGATTAGCCGTTTTCTTTATCATATGGCTTGTTAATTGACATCTTCAGCACATTTTCTTGGTTGAAATTGTTTAAGCTAGCTGAAGGTTTTCCAAAAATCCTTGTCTTTGTCCTTAATAATGCTACTTTATTCCTGAGAGACCAGTTTTGCAAGGTCTGTGTACACTTGTGCTTTTTTTCCCCTATACATCATAGCTGTGCGATGTAGCCGCTGGCGCAGCTTGTTTTTTTGGTAAGCATTTCCAGAAAGGTAGCCCATGACATTACTGTTTGTGGTTTCGATAGTAGATAGTTCCTGTTACTTTTGGCAGCTATTAGCTGTTTGGTATTGAAAGCAGTGGTTTCTTCAATCTTTATATTTGTAACAAAACAACTGGACTGTCATCTGGCACATTAGGAATTGTCCATTTAGTATCATGTTTGTATTTTGAAGAAGCCCATTCTGCTTTGTCATGTATTCCACTTATTTCCCTCTGTTAATAGAGAGCTTGCAAATCTACATTTACTTTTCACTTATTTCCAGTTGTGCCCCACTTTATCATCTGCCTGGGAAATTACATTGAGTTCACCTGATCTATTTTGTTAATATTTTACACTTGGCAGAATCACCGCGTCAGATAAATCAGAAGGGAGCACAACCTGAACACTAAGCTGGATCTTCAGTGTTCTGTGTTTTCCTTTTGGTAAAATATTTTTGGATTTACACTGTGTACCGCTATACTTGTCAGCAATGCCTTTTTTTGTTAAACTGCAGAATAAACAAAGAATTGTGCTTTTTCTCTTTTTGTAAACTTGGTATTTGGAGTGGTATTCAAAGTCTGTCTTAATCACCTGCAGCCTTTGCTGATTCAGTCATATTTTTCACCTAAAGTTCTGAGAGAATTCAGTAGTTAAAAGGGAAAGAAAATGTATTGAAATAACTGACTAAATCTATGAAAGACAAAACAGTTACAAATTGATGGGAACATTATCAAAATTTATCATTGTACAAGCTTGAATGTATTCTAGGAAAGATTTTTTGCAAGTGAATAACTGAGGTTGCACCACCATTTAATTTTTCAGACAGCATTTGATTTTATTCCAGACTTCCCCCCAGCCTCTTCATCTCTTTTCAACACTGATCTGCAGTGATCTGTAGTAGAACCTACACTCAAAACTCATTAACTGTGCAACTGTTCATGTTGTAACTGGGCAGAGGGTGGTGGGTGGCATGAGGAAGAGATGGTGAAGAGCCTGGGAAGGAATAACTTCTGTGTACAATTTCAAGGACAGTAGCTGCCAAACAGGTTTGCCAATATAATTATGCTTCTGGTTAGAATGAATAAATGTACCCATATTACCAACTTGCACTATTCCTTTGAAATGCAATGTCACAGAGCTAGATGCTGGTGGTGCAGTCTGTTAATAATTTAACAAGGCTTTCATTTCAGTGTAATTCGGCACCATGTGGTGCCCTTAATTAATGTATGTAGAATAATGGATACCAAGCAGTGAATGACAGGGCTGGAACCTAATCCAGGGCTTTGGTTGATTGTGCTTTCTCACACTTTACAAATTCATTTGAACCTTGAGATTAGATTTAACATCTAATTAGTCCTCCTAGTATCTGTTATCTGTGGTAACCTCAGGACATGGGGACCCTGTCTGTGCTATTAAATATATTTTAATTGGAACAAAATTGGTTTTGTTCATTGGTTGAATATTAGAAGCATCTAGCAACATAGGTCTTTCAAGGCTATGCGGACTCTTGGAGCAATCCCCTTCCACCTATTTTGTGGCAAGCTATTCTCTCTGATGCCCATTAACTCCCCACTTCTCCAACCACCCACCTACACAAGTCCGCCCATTGGGAGCACCATAGAAGCCCTGCAGTGGCAGAATGAGTACACTACCTCCATCTGTGGAAGAGTCTGCAGTTCCCACAGTTGGCCACTCAACATCCACAAAACTGGAGGCAAAGCAAGTCATTATTCTGAGCAGCTGCATAAAATGGAGTTGAATCCCATAGAGGCAGGATATATTAGTGTATTAAAGAAAGGTGGGTGTGGAGCATTACTCCTGTGGTTCTCTTGAGCTGAGTGGCTTGTTTGCAAGCTGTTTTTGAGTAATTTGATTAAGTCAAATTAATCGCTACTGTTTGAGGAACAATTTAATCAGTTTCTAGCCTGCTATATTTAAATGTTTCAACATTTAATCCTCATTCACTTTTTTAAATCCGTCAAAAACAACGCTGGAAGAGCTGGAGGCAAAAGGTGCAAGTCAAAGTTTTGGGTTGAGACCCAGCATCAGGACCTGTCAAGTATCCTTACTACAACATGCTCTTTCACCTATTTTTGTATCATAGGCAAATTTGGAAGCCTTGCATACTGTTCCTTTTTGGTCATTAATGTAAATAGTGAACAATTGTGGGCCAAGAACTGATCCCTGTGGAAATCCACTAGTTACCTCCTTCCAGTCTGAAAAGGACCCATTTATTCCATTTCCTTCCATAGATGCTGCCTGGCCCATTGAGTTGCTCTAGTGCTTTGTCTGTTGGTCCAGATTCCAGCATCTGCAGTCTTTTGTGCCTCCATTTATTCCAACTCTATCTTCTATGAGATGGCCAGTTTTCAATCTATTCTAACACACTTCCTCTGATACAATAGGCTTTCAATTTATTATAGTAAATGGCTTGTTACATTGTGCCTATCTGTACCCATGTTGGCAAGATATGCATCCCTTTGGCTGAGTGAAACCGAGAATGGCACAGTGAGCTTGGAACACTGGTGCTTAACTGCCTCGAGAGCAGAGCAGGTCATCTACACTGTGGTGGGGAAGCTGGAGCACTTGGGAAAAGGCAGCAATATCTCAGCAACCAAGTTGAGACTGCTGCTGTATGCTGGAGCCTGGGAGAAAATCAATAAAAACTGGAGTTCAGCTTTTTATTTGCAAGGTCAATAGTATTAATTTTGAACTTGTGTTGAAAAAGGAAATCTTTAAATGTTTGAGGGGAAACTTGTCTTTATCATAGTTCAATAAAACTTGTTTTGAAGGGACATTTCTAACTTTCACTTTCTCTTTCACTTGGATCTCTGCTGCCTGAAAACTGAAAGATGATTATAAAACCCAGATATATTGTGCTTTTTTTGGAATAGGTCTTAAAGGAAAGTGGCAAGGTTTAAAAAAAATTCAATTCTGCAGTGAATTAAGAAACATTGACTGCTCCGTTCAAGATTGGGAGGGTGTGGTGACGTTACAGATTCAAAACTCTAAGCACTCATTCAGACTTCCCTCTGGCTCTTGCTCCATGCTCATTTTGTTTTCTTGAGTTCTCATCTGGTGCTAAAATGCACAGTTTAAATCTAGCTCAAATTTTCAAGATGACCAGTGAGCTGTATCTTTTTTTCCCCCACCCCCCTTCCCTTATCGTTTGCTTTTGCTGTTTAATGAGAGGTAATGGGAAATGACAAACACAAAACACATCCTATGCTAATTGGATCAGCTGGGAGGATGCAGACTTTGATCTGCAAGGGAATGCACAAAGCCTGCTTTCTTTATGAAGCTTGTCATATTTCTCTCCAGTCATTTGGCCAAGAGTCCAGTTCATAGTGGAGTCCCTTGCTCATTTTGATCACTTGTAATCCAAGTAATAGTCTTGCACAAATAAAGGTGGGTAGTTAAATCAGTACACTAGAATTAACAAATGTTTTCATTTGTTGTACTTGTGCAACCTAGTTTGTTAAAGGCCAACTCTGCCGTTGCTGGCTTATTGTGGATAAAAATGCTTTGTTCTGTGTAATAATGTATCTGAATATTAATCCATGCCCCAAACACAGGGGCTCCCACAGTTACAAATGACCTGACTTGTAGAAATCTGACTTGAAAAATGCTTAAAAAAATATAGAAAAGTATTTTTAAAGCTAGTATGAAAATGTTTCACGGTATTCATTAATGACATGATGCTGTATGCATTCCATTAGTTTAATTATGGGTAGCATTGGGATGATTATTCAATAAAATAGGAATTAAAGGAAGTGTATGTAGAGCAATACCATATGGGTTATGATAAGAAATGGCCATTTATGACCTATGGAGGAATTGACTTATGGACAATTCTCAGGAACTGAACCCTTGTGTAACCAGGGACTGCCACTACATATCCCTTCTGAAGTCAGTGTATATTACATATAGTTTTCAAACAGCCTCCAGATTTAATTACATTTGAAGTAACTTGTTTCTTAATTCAAATCATCTCCCCTGCGATGCTGGTGCTTGACCTCTAAGGTTCATGCATCCAACTACAAGATTAAATTGCCAAGCTTTTTTTTCTTGCTGATTGCTAAGGCCTCTCAACTTTGAGGATTGAGGTGTTTTTTTTGCTTGAAACTCATTCACTTGCTGTGTAGATGGGAAAGGGTTGATAAACTTGGATTAGTGGAGCTATTCTGGTAATAAAGTCCTTCCCCATATTTTCACCTTTTGCCCACAATCGTCTGATTGGGTTGTAGGAGTAGTAATGTTCTTTTCCAGAAATGGTGTGCATCTTGTGTGGATGGAGGTCAGGCAAGGATAAACTTAAGTTCAAGTATACTTTGAGAGAACCAAATGGTAACTTTTTGACAAGTTTGACTGTAGCAATCAACATTGTTTTAGTTCCGCAGCCAGAAATGGCTGGGAAGAGGGGTAGGAGTTGTAGCAAAAGGTGGATTTAGCTGAGGCTTTTGAAAATGAAGTAAACTGAGGTCTTGAGGATTCAGCAGGGTGGCTCACGTATTGGGCTGGAGCAACTGGAGGCATGGTCTGCCTTTCAATTGAAGCCAGAGTCTAGGGAGCAGCCAAAGTAAGCTGAAGGAAAGAAAATGCTGGAAACACTCAGCAAGTCGGGGAGCATCTGTGGAAAGACGGGAAATGCTTTGGGTTGAAGACCACTGAGTTTTCTGTCTGAAGTAACTTGCTCTCTTTCACAAATGCCACTTGACTTGAGGAATGTGTCCAGCATTTTGCTTTTAATTCAGACTTCCAAAGTCTGCAGGTCAGTTTGGATTTCCAACTAAAGTAGGCCATCCTGTGTGTTGGTGTTGTCAGTCAACTGATACATCACCTGGAGCACTTGGCTAGAGTTTCAGGTGTCATTTATAAAGCAGAATGTAGGAGGGGCTCAACTGGCTCGAGCTGTGGCATTGCAAGATGGGATGGCTTGAAATGTGATTCCGACAGTAGGGATGGCTTAGGAACACTATGCTTGATCATGAAATCTGAATCTTCAGTGGAGTTTTTGGGAATGGGTTAATCAGTTGGCTAACAAAATAGATGGAGTAACTCTGAAGTAGGAGCAGCAGGATATTTGTTTTAGCTTTGTATCTCTTGAATGCTTTGCGTCTGTTCCTTTTGAAATTGCAGCTTAATTGTGATTTGCATTAAAACACGTGGCATAAGATCTCATTAAACTGTTTTTGGAGCATTGTTTTGTAAATTACCCTGCCACACCTTGGTTATCATTTAAATACTGACTGGACACATTGCTTGTTGCAATTATTTTAAAATGTGCTGCTTCCTGTAGGTTAAATTAAATAGGCCATGGACTTAAAAAAATAGTTTTGCTTGCTACGATATTTTACAGCAAGTGTGTGAGTAGGGTTGGACTTTGGATTCTACACCTGGAATAAGTCTACCTACAAGGTGCAAAGCTGTATCCTGTGCAAAACTGGGAAGAAAAGGAGTGACTGTACAGCTGGTTTGTTCCCCTTCTCTATCATTGTTGTCACATCATAGTCATATGTGCAGGAGAATATTGAGTTTTGTTTCAGGTTTGAGAGGAAATGTAAGATTTTATCATTGAGACATCAGGGCTGATTTGATGTGTGTCTGTATGGGATTATGTTGTCTGCTAACGTGTGACAACTGTCTCTTGCCTTGTTCTTTCAAAGCTTTCTGGAGAACTGAATACAGACTGTAAGGACTTGGAAAGGTGTGCATTTATCTGTTTGTCTCAGCAACCTCATGCTGTCAAGATGGACAACCACTTCAAGCCTCTGAGAGCATACTTTAGTTTTGACTGTTAATGTGTTTGTTCCTTTGCCTGCCTGCCATGCCCATCAGTCTTTCCTTGCCACCAAAGAATTCCCTCCCACATCTTGCTCCTGAGTCAGGGCATAGAATATTTTCTGTAATGCTGTAGCAATATAAGAATGGGGCCTCTGGACCAATTGCAACCCCTTTTAGTGGGGGGCATAGATGGATGAAAGATGCAACACCACAACTATTTGGGTTAGCATTTGCCTGGCCTGTTCTTGTTGCTTCTCAACTTAACATTCATTCATTAGTGTCCGTCTTGAGTATTGACACAGTTACTGCCTCATTTAAGAGCTTACAGTAGTTTTTTAAGAAAAAGTAATGTAGAACCTTTTGCATTTACATTTAAGTTATTTACTTAGCTTCTACAACTGATCAAAGCCAATTTGCAGACAGCAAGCTCTCCCAGTTAGAAGTGTGGCACTGAACAGATTTGTTTTCTGATTTTTTTTTAGAATGAAATATCACTATAACTGAGGATGATTACTGTTCTTTGAAATGGTTTCATAGGTTTTTCTTGTCTCATAAGAAAATATGGGATCTCTGGGTTAATAATACGTCTGAAATACCACACCTAAACGTGCAGCACAATTTCAGAACAAGAATGGAGTGTCAGTATGTCTCTGGGTTGTGACTTGAACCCAAACCTTTTCAATGGGCAAGAATGATACCAATTGAGCAGTGGCTGACGAGGCTGAAGGGCTAATATCACTGGTCCAAGCAAATTCGCATTGCTTCTTACTACAAAAACTGCCATGTACATGACAGCACCTCTGTAACATTAGCGATGAGGAAACAATGGTGTCGTATCAAATGCCTATCTCCCACTATTGAAGGGCATTCTATACCACACAGCAGAGGTTGGTGGAACTTGATGAGCACTAGTTTCCTTGCACTTTTTCCACCCTCTGTAACCTTTTTTACCCTGTCATTGTGATTTTGTTAGTGATTTGCAGTAATTTTAGCTTCTATGAAGTTGTAATATAGAATTTAAAATTAATAAAAAAAATCATCCATCAGATTTCATTATAGCTTCTGAAGGCAAGTTTGAGTGAATTTTAGGATGAGTAATAGACCATGCCCTTGCAAACCTAGTCAAGGTGGAAAAAAATTACTGATTTGAGTTGGGATGTTGCTTGTCTTTTGATGTGACTGATAGAACAGTCCTGGTTGTACCACAGGGGTCTTACTTTCCAATATGCAGTAAATCCTGAGGTATCTTTTAATCACTTTTAAAGTAGCCTGCTACATGTAGCTTGGGATTCATTTGTTTTTGCAAACCTCTTGAACACTAAGAACAGAATGAACTATGCAGGCTGAGATGGCAAGCTTTGATCCTTTTTAAAGTCATACCCTTCCACTAGCTTTGGCAAAGTTTGAGGAGTTGGTACTTTAAAGGAAGAATGAAAAAGGGTATTGGATGAAAATGGTTTACTCCCTAATTCCTTGGAACTAATAGCTGAGGGGAATGCTGATGTTTTTGCCATGTCATTCATAATGTAGGTCTTCCTCTCAAAAACAAAATGGAAAGCATTTTAACTTTAAGATTTGCCAAGACTTGATTCTTGGGATGAACTGAATGAAGGGCATTACAACATTTGTTGTTCTTTCTTATTTAATTTTTGACCTATTTTTGCTGTGTGACAAACTTAGTTTGGGAGGTTTTAAGCTTCTGGTTTGAACGCTGCTGCTCCTGAAAGAAAGCTGAGAATCCTAGTTGGGGTGCTGTTCTTGGTACAGGGATGCACAACCCATACATAACTTGTTGGCAAAAGAATTACTTTGAGTTGTGGGAGTCTTGAGTTGACTCAACAAAGGTGTGGCAAGGTGAAATGTGAAAGGTATACTCTTGTCTTGCCCATTATCAGAAACTCACTTGAGTTCTTGGTGTTGATCTGTTAAATATATGCGGGGAGTACTATTGTTAATTTGATACTGTTACACCAGAGCTTTTTAAAAATCATCTGCCATTGTACTTTTCAAACTTTATTGAAAGGTCAGACAGGTTTTCATATCTTTCTACCTTTTACCTCCAGGTCTAAATAAAATGCTGTTAATTTAAAAAGGGGATTATTTGTATGTCAGCTTTTGTGCCCCTCTTGAGATGTTCTAAAGTACTTTAATAAAGAACCAAATTTCAGTCAAGTAGGAGAGGCAGCAGTCCATGTTCACTCAGCAGGCTCCCATAAGCAGCAGTGTGACAATGGCCCATTTCGTACTTGGATAATGGCTCATTCATACAGGGAAGGGCCAGCAGCATCCTCTGCCTGGGTCAGTGTGTCTCTGACTTTCATGCCTGTAAGTGGAAATGTGGAAGCTGGAAATGACTATCTGCCCTGAAAGGAGGGGAGTCCATGTAGCTAGGCCTCCAGGACAATTACACCTGCAGTGCTACTGAATTGGGCTGGGGGGGGGGGGGGGGGGTGGTGGAAAGGGTGAGGAGTGTGGAGGAATGAGTTGGGTGAGAGTTTGGGTATTAGACTGGATCAAGACAGTCCAGTAGAGCATCCAGATAATGTCCATATTGATTGAGTGAATTAGTTTTTGAGTCACTGGCAATTTTTCTGCTAATCATTAATATGGAATCTCTAGCATCCTCCTGAGCAAGCAGCACTTTTTGAGGTCATAGCATTCCTTCAGTACTGAACTGGATTGCAGTCAAGAGGTTGGTGCACTGGGTTATGTAATGAGTCTTGACCCCACTTTCTTCGGAAATGAGTGCTGTCATCTGAAGCATTGGTGACAATCGTACTGATATAGCTCCTGTGTCAGGCTGCTGATGAAAAGCTTCATGTGGTGAATTCACAGATGGCTGAGTGGAGAAAACTGTCTGCAGTAGTGACAGGTTTGCTGCAAATATTTCTGACTGTTGTGAAATGCAAGTGCAAAGTTTATGGAGGGAGATTGTTCAATGTATTACCATATTGATATTCCACCATGGTATCTTGGTTTGAAATGAACCCAGACATTCCTTCTCCCCTTCCTTGTTAACAACTGTTGTAAAATCTGAAGCCTGTAAGTATAGAACCCACCCAAAATTGGCAATCTTGCATTGTATTCTTTGGAGGAAAAGAAAGGTGTCCTTGGGTATGTTATTGGAAAAAGTAGTTCCTTTTTATAGTTAGATGTATCAGACTTTGCACAAAAATATTTGAGCAGAATGTTTTCCCAAAGAGCAATAATGGCCATCGTCTCATCTTTAGTCTCATGTCTGCTCTCTTATGAGCACATTTTTCTTCTCTCCTGTCCCTCCCCAACCCCCTCGCTCTCATCTTTCTATTTAAAAAGATTTTATGAACTGTAATATAAAAGATTTGTATTGAATATTAATCCACAAAACCAAGTTCTGAAAGGAGCTGACTAAAGCTGAGGAAACTGAATCTATTTCACTGGCAGCAAGAGAAAAAGCGCAGCTGGACGTTAATAGAAAAATGTAAACATAGACCAAGTATGTATTGTAACCACTTCCTATATTGTTCAAAACCCCATCTAGGCTCCTGTGCACATTTCTAGCCGTAATGGCCTAGGGGGTACCAGTATCTAATTCCATGAAAGTGATGACAGGGTGGTAAAGAAAGCATTTGCCATGCTTGGCTTCATCAGCTGAGGCATTGAGTACAAGAGTTGGGATGTCATGGTTGCAGTTATACAAGACAATGGTGAGACTACACTTAGTGTTTTGTGCAGTTTTGGTTGACCAGTGTAATATAGGAAGGATGTCATTAGCTGGAAAGGATGCAGAAAAGACTCGTGAAAATGTTGCTGAGACTGGAGTTTTTGAGATGTGCGAATTTCCTTAGCCTTCTGAGGAAGTAGAGGTGTTGATGCGCTTTCTTGCCTGTAGCCTCCAGGTGGCTGGATGAGGACAACTTGGCGATATTTACATCTAGTAACTTGAAGCTATCAACCATCTCCACCCTCAGCGCCTTTGATGCAGGACAGGCGGGTACTCCACCCTGCTTCCTACTGATGTTGATTGGAAGGTAGAAATCCCCTGGCCGACTTGGATGAGCAGCCAGAAGCCTGTATTGAAAGCAAAGTCTACTAGTCAGACTTTCTCTGAGGTCTGTTGACAAATCATCTGCTTCAGTGGTCTGCTCATGTCTTCTAGGGTAGTGGAACAATGAAAAGGAAAAAATTGAAGTAGCTTTTAACCAAAATTGGTCTTAAACTCAGTGGAATGATGAGCTTGGATCAGGAAGGTTTGATAAACAGTTTATAGCTTCATAATTTGGACTGTGCCTTTTGCTGAGCTGAAGGAGAGCTATTACACAAAGTTTGAATTCATTTTAATTTAAATTGCCTTATTGAGCTGTTATTTATCAATGTGCATGATTAGAAGCATTAATTTTGGAAGTGAAGGATGACCTCAAGTCCAAATCTAATGTGCAAGTGTTAGACTGGGTAACTGCTGCAAGAAACCTATCAAATGTTGCTGTAAATTAAGAATCTCTCTAACCATTAGCTGTGATTTATGATGCACAAAATCTTTAATAGTTCTAATCTTAATGGCAATCAATGAAGTGAGGGGAAAATTGTCCATGGCTAATCACCTAATATTTCTCACTTGCCCCCTTAACCAGTATCTGGTTGGGAAAGCTGAAATTCAAGTTATAAAAGGTTGTATGGGAAAGATTACACTGAGTTTTGTATAATCTGCTGAAAGCACGATGTGCATCTTGCTATTGATTTCAGCACACTTAATATTCAACAGAAATCACAACCTAGCTTTTTTTGGGGGGAGGGTGTGTGTGAAATGAAGCACACTGAAGAATCAAGCTAGGAAGCAGCTGTGGTGAGCTTGGCAGCATTTGGATGCATAGCAGGGATGTTAAAACTTGATTTCAACTGATTGTTCAAACCCCTAACAGAAACTGAGAATGTACCTGTGATGTATTTGCATCTGAGTTTCAAGTGACTGTACAAATTCAAAAATACTCTTCTCACAATATAAAGGGGCCCTTTGGTGGTGTTATAATGTAACTTACAGCAATATTTGGTGAGTTTCCTTCAGTTTTCGGCTACATTTCCTTGCATGCTAGCAAGTACCTATCTTTTTTTTCTCTGACATCCACATGAACTTGCCTTGATTGCTCCTACATTAGATGGATGGTAGGAGAATCTACCTACCAACCTGGACATCTGTGGCATGGGGAAGGAAACCAGAGCACCTGGGGAAATCCATGTGTCACGGAGAACATGTGAGCTCCATGTGGACAGCATCCAAGGTCAGGATCAAACCTGGGTTTCTGGATCTGTGAGGCAACAGTGCTAACCACCGTGCTCCCCTATGCACTAACACAGGAACAGAAGCTGTTTTATGTATGGGATGAGTTGGCTTTCCTCCAATAGAATCTAGTTTCTGCTGGACACCACCTCATCTGTATTCTGTTAAGTGTCACCTGCTTTTGAAAAAAAGATGCACAATTTTCCTTCGTTCCTGCCAATAGCACCTGTTGCTGTTTTCTATTGTTTGTCTTGAGGCCTCAGCAAACAAAGTTCCATTGACCACATGCACTTGTACATTGGAGACTTGACCACATAGCCTTTGGGAACAGTGGTATTTTACATTAGATTGTCAAATGTGTATAAGAGAATACAGAAACAGTCTCTTCGGCCTACTAAGTCTGTGCAGACCATCAAACCTGTTTGCACTAATTCTGCATTAACTCTTTTTATTCTCCTTTTCATCATTCCTCTTCTGTACATTTCATTTGGAAAGCTTGCATTATCCTTAATACACTATATTAGAAGTCAGAGCTGCCTTTAGATTCTACATGAGGGTGGACATGTTTGTCCATAGCAAAGGTGAGTTGGATTGTTTGTGCATAGTAAAGATTTAATTTGTATGGAAGACAGTTTTGTTTTAAGATGTATAGAAGCATTATGCAATGGGTATTCATTGTTGAAATTACCATAGTTATTCAAATATAGGTGAGATCCTGTCTGTTTATTTTGAGTCCCTGAAGGATAGAGGATTTGCCTCTTCTGTTCCTAGCTAATGAGTTGGTAGTTGGTTAACAGGCAGCAAATAAAGGCTGGAGTGAATGTTACCCGAGTTGAAAAGCACTTAATACTGATTTGCTGTGGTTTCCATATTTAGGATTACCTGGGAGCCATTTGCTTCCTTGGTAGGAGTACTTGGCAAATGTTGTGAGACTAAACAAAAGCAATAGATTAATCTGAAACCTGCCTAGATTTAGACCTAATGTAACCTTTGTAGGAGGAGGCTTTATAGTCTGTTTCAAATTGATTCATTAACAAGGAACCAGCTAAAACTTCAAGTGGTGGGAACTTATCAATTTCCTCTTGAAGTCTGTCTGACTTCTGCATTTAAATGGTTATCTCATTTTCTCTACTTCACATCATATTAAGCACATTATTGAACTAAAGTAACAGCAGATTTAGGCAAAATGTTTAAAACTGACATTGTCCTGTGAAGAGTTTGGCACACTTGTGTGTGAGAGCAGCTAAGTTGAACTGGATAATCATGTGGTCAAGTACTGCTCTGCTCCTCCCTGTATGTTGCCACTGAAGCATACATGAAGATGGGCCTTGCATTTAACATCTGAAAGACAAAGCCCTCCTGATCTGCCTGCACTGGTATGCACTACCCTCCAGCAATAAAGATCCTCAAAAGAAATTAAAAATGTGGACTGCTTCCTGTATCTTGGTATCATCTCAAATGAAGGCAGACATCGAATGTGAAATTTGCCATTGCTTCAATGTGGCTGCACACTTTTGGCCATGTGAGGAAATGTGTTTGAAAGTCAAGACCTCAACTTGTTCTACAGGGTAGCAATGATTTCTTCTTCCAGTACACTTGATGCACAGATAACATACAGAAGGCATCTCAAAACACTGGAGAGAGATCATCCATACTGTCCTCCTGTAATCCTCCAATCTACCAGCAGGATAAGCAAACAAATGTCTGTGTACTCTCCCAGGCCAGCATCTCCAGCATTGAGCCCCAAATTACACTCAGTTGACTTTGGGTAGGACACATCAGTTGCATGCCCAATACCAGACCTACAAAGGAATTGTTCTCTATTCTGAGCTGCATTACACTAAGAGATTACAAGGTGGACAGAGGAAAAACATTTGAGCCTCAAGAGGGAAACATCCTTACTGACTTGGCGGAATCCCTAGCCCATATCTTAAAATGAAGGAGCATTTGCACTGGTACTGAGAACTTTTGTCAGAAGTGCACAAATCTAGTGCAAATGGTGGAATGACTACACCACCACCTGAATCTACTTGTCCATCCTTTCAAACACTACCTGTCCCCACCTGTGGCAGAAGATGCAGGTTCCACATTGACCTTGCCAGCCAAATTGACCCCTCAACCAGAGTTAAAGCAAATCATATTGATGTTGGGGGACTAAGATTTATTATTTGTGTCAATGATATTTTTTGTTTGTTAAATGTAATTTCATAAGCTGCTTTTGCAATCCCTCTGAGCCATATTTAGTTTTCCTTGCTAAGTATGTAAAGTATGCTTGGAATTTGCAGCAAAAAAAGATGAGAACATCACCACCCAATGTTATAATGGAGATTATCTGATGGCAACTTCTGGACTGTGGATGTGCAGAATCAGAAATCGGAAAGTTACTTTTGGTGATTCTCTGCCCCTTCACAGTTCTCTGCTTCGTAGCATGTTCTAAGAAATTTGCAGAATTCAATGAGCTTATGAAGACTTCAAGAATGTGCTAATTAAGAAAAAAACTTTATGCCTTACATGGCATGTAAGTGAATTTTAATGCCACTTAACCCATCTGCCTTTCAAACACTAGAAATATTGCAAAAATTAGTACCTTTTGAAAATTACTTTCACAAAATGAAAATAGAAGAAATGCCAAAAAACTGAAATAAAAACAATGCTGGAAATACTTGGCAGCATCCATGGAAATGGTTAACATTTTGGGTTGAAGACTTTGTCAGAATTTTTGAAGAATTTTCTGATTTTTTTTTTTGTTTCACTAAAGTTTGATCGATTCTGTCTTTGTTTTTCTGGGACTTCTGTGCTTTTTCCTCCATGGTTCAACTTAAGACTTCATTTGTTTTTACCAAGATGTCAGGACCCCTTTGAGTTGGTGCTTGACCACAACCCATGTTAGGAAATATGAAATCTGCTCATGCTATTGTTCAAACTTGTACTAACAATGGGTGTTTACTTGAATTGTTCCAAGATGAAGTTTCTTGAAAGCTAAGTTGTTCTTGTCAAGTTGAATGGGTGCAAAGCAACCATCCGGTTGCTACACAAATAGCCTCAACAGCAACATAAGCCACAATTAGGTTTGGTTCAGGGGATGGGTACAAGTTGCTAAAAGGATAGAATTTGCCAAAATGCAGTAAAAAGATACTGTGAGGAAATGTGCTCATCAGTTGATCCAACAAAATCTAGTTTCCTGAAGTGTTAGTAGCTTGCACAGTTTTCCATATAAAATGGTTATCCTGGACAAATGTACTGTGCTTCCTTAAGGTGGAAAAAGTCCTGTTCTGGCAGTCTCAAAACTGATGATCCATTTTGGTGTAGGTTTAGCCTATTTTCAAAATGCTCAAGTCAACAAAAAAGATGCAGATTTGCTGTTCAAACCCTTCAAATTGTACTTGGGCTTGTAAAATAAAGTACATCCTCTGCCTCCAGATGTGGGTCACTGCTGTTGTGTAGCTGGCAACCTGTGAAGCTATATTTACAGTGAAAGTGAAATAAAGTTACAATATAGTTGTAATATTACGAGTTCTCACTAACCTGAAGCAGTTTTTGTGGACTACTACTTGTAATTTTGAGTTTTCCAGTATTAGATGCTCATGGAAAACTATATAAAGAATAAAAACAGTTGAAGTTTGTGCCTTTAGTATCAAAGCTAAAGATTAACCACTATCAATGTACTACTGCTACAGTAAGATTTGCAGCTTAAGTACTTAGTGTTGTCCTGCATTAATGCAAAAATAATCCAGGAATGCCTTGAGCTGAATGTTAGAGTAAGTAGATTCCTATTCTGATTACAACCAAAGCTGAAAATCTGAATGCTTAACTTTAAAAGTCACAAGATTATATAAAAAAAACTTCAAGCGTAATGGGGAGATTTACTTCAGGTCTTGTAATGTTAAGTAATTGGAAAATGCAGTTCAAATCCAGACAAATTTCACCTAGTGAGATAATATTGTTGCTTTTGATCTTGTCATTCCAGGTAATGCCTTTTGGTCATTCATAAGCTAATGGTTTATGTTTGGATTTTGATAACAATTAGCTTTTCTATGGAAGTGAAAAATCACAAGTATATTTGTGTGCTGAAGGAGAACTTGAGGTGGTTCTGCACTATTTACTTTCTGTTGAGGCTTCTCTGGCAGTGGTTTTTTGTTTTAAATATGATTGGCTGTGTAGACCTATTGCTTGGGATTCAAGTCAGTTTGGAATTCCCTTAAAGGGAGAATTCCCAATTTGTTAGCAAAAACATCTAGTCTTTGGGTTTTGCATCTGGTGACATATTAATCAGTGTTCCAGTGATGTTTTTTGGGAGGAAGAATGATGGATTAAAAACCAAATACTGCAGTTTTAAATTGGGTGCCAGAGTGTCTACAAACCCGTATGTCTTCGAAGCTTTCGGGATTAATGTGTGTGTATGCCTTTATCTCAACTGTTTAGGCCAAAGTTGCAGTGTTGTATCTCATTTCGGTTTCAATCCAACAATTTGGATGAGGATTTGGAGGATGCTTAAGATTTACTGAAATGATGTTGGTGTTGAGTGGAGACACTGAACTATCTGAAACTGTTATTCATGGGGCAGCATAGAGATGCTCCTCAATAACTGTGGGGTGGGGGGAGAGAGGAGAAATTGATATTCAGAGATTGGCAACCAAAAGACACAAATTTTAAAGTAATTGACAAATGGACCAGATAGAAGTAGAGATTTAATGCAGTGAGTGAATCTTGTTTGATATTGGTGCAGTAATGAGGGAGTATTGCACAGTTGGTAGTGCTGTCTTTTGGAGATAATAAACAGTCTGCAAATGTTGAGGTGGAGGCAAGAGATACCATTATCTTTGGTGTGCTGGCCAGTAATTTAGTCCTCACCAGTATATGGAAACATTATTTGGTCATTATCAGATTGCTGGTTGTGGGAGATTGTCCAGAAAATGTGGTGTAATTAAAGATCTGAATTGATGCATGCATCCAACTCAGCATATTGATTTCATCTCATCCTAGTTTGCAGATCAAGCTGCTAACCCATGGATCCTGTTACAATGACTGCATCCCAGTGCTTCACCAGCTGCAATGTGTTTTGGGATATTTTGAGACACACCAAATAAAGATTTCTATTCCTGTTGGATGGTGTTTTAACTTTGTTATTTTTAACTTGGAGATAAGGAGTCATGCAATTTTCCAAGACTTCCGTCACTACTTTCCTCCAGTAGCCCCCATCTAGCTCCAAGCACAGCCAGCTTTCTGGTACAAAGTCTTTGCCTTTAATATATAGGAGCAGTCTCGCTGCTGCTGCCTTCCCACCCACTGCTATATCAAAAGCCTCTAATAAAGACCAATGAGCTTTGGTTCTGAAGTCATACTTGATCATCCTATTTGCATATTTATTAATCTATGCCCATCTTGACAGCACAGTGTCCTCAATATCAATCAGTGCTTGAGGGGAATACAAGATTTGCAAGAACAGTTTTTAAACAAAATCTCCTACATACTTGTGGTAGAACAATGCAAAAGTGTTTTTTGCTTGCCTGTAAAATAAACTCAAGTTAGTGGTCTAGTCTACTTTTCTTTGTTTGATTCCAATTGATATTGCCTCTTTGTTGATCGGCGTTGTCAGGATAAGTTAGTGTTAGGTGAAAACATCTTGCATCTGGTCCCTAGAAGGTTTCACATTTCAAGGCAAGCACGATTAATCAGAGCAAATATCTTGCATCCATAACCCCTTGGGTTGCTGATTCATTACAGCACTCCTGATTTTCCAGTCCAAACATTCGGGTATGCAGCTCTTTCTAATGAAGATGACTGCTCAGGCTGCTATGAACCATTGCTGACATTTCTGCAATAATAAATCACTAATGATTTCATGTAGAGAGGCTACCTGCAAAGGCTGGTATTGTGTGGGTTGGGGGTTTCAGAATGTTATCGAATTTTCCAACGTTGAGTAACTTTCTATATGTATCTGAATTGCGATTTCTGCCTGTTGTCACCTTGATTTGTTTTTACCCTTTTCCATAGCCTGACCTGCTGGGCATATCCTACTGCCTTGCTATTAGCCACAGAATCTGGCACTTTGTCATTGGCCTCAACCTATCAGACACATTCTCTTTGTTCTATCCATCCCTTTGTTTCTCCTTCCCCACCCTTTCTATTGCAAATTAACTTTTTTTTCTTTCCCAGTTCCAAAGGGTCTTGGACCTGAAACATTGTGACTCCCTTTCCAGAGATGCTGCCTGATCTAAGTGTTTCCAGCATTTTCTGTTTTTATTTTCAGATTTCCAGCATTGGCACTTTTTGTTTACATATTTGTCCTTCCCTCTTAATTTGGTAGCACAAGCTCAATGCCTAGTGACTGCAGTGGGGCATGTAACCATAGAGAAATCTGTAGTCTGGGGATGGCTCTGTAGCCAGGAAGGAGCAGGAGTGAGCAGCTTCCCAAGCTCCCCACCTAAGCATAGGTATAGTTCATTACAAGTGGTTTTTAACCAACTTGGGTATGGCCCTTCTGCAAAACATCAGCTTTGCTTTTGTGATTTTTTTTTTGTTTGGGCCTCTGTTTTACAAAGATTGGGAAGGTGATGGGAGTTTGCATTCCAAATAAAAAGCAGTGAGCTGCACCCACAATAAATGGGTGCCGAATAATGACGGCAGTCTGGATCTAACTGCGAAGTTTGACTCTTGGGATTCATTTGCTTTTTCTACTATGCATGTCAATTTTTCCATTATTAGTCACTGTTTCTTACATTAAACAATTTGGGGGTCATAAATACTTTATTGTATTAAAAATAAATAAATTATGCAGCTTCAGTTGATGTAGCTTTTGTTTCCTGACTTCTAAATGATCTGGCTTCATCTTCATACATCTTTGTAAATCTGTGCAACCTTTATCTGGAAATCCTATAATTTTAAAATAAAAATCAGAACTAACATTTCTATCCAATCAGAGCAGAGCATTTTCCCTTCATCCCTGTTTGTGGAGCTAGCTGTGCTCCATAGATCTAACTCTGCTGCAATGCAACCCTATAATCCTACTGTCTGTATCTTCCCGACCTTCTGCTTGTGGAGCTGTTCTTTAGCCATGGTGAAAGATTTATTTACAGATAACTTTCTGGCCTTCCAGGAAATTAGCTGTACTGTGTCAGTTTTCAAGCATGTAAAATTAGTTAGCCTGCTTAAGAACCTACACAGTAGTATGAAGCACTGTTCCACTAATTTGTCCATGGTAGGCCATTCAGTATGCTGCTGCTGTGTTTTCCACCTTGCTGTGGAGGGACTCCAGTGTAGTGGTGGAAGCTGTTTATTGAATACTTAAGAAAACATTTCTTGTTTTTATAATTGAGATTGTGAAACCCACTTTTGGCTCAATCATTGTTGCATATTTATTTTTCCCACAGGATGAAGAGGGGTTGGCTGGTGATCACCAACTTTGTTCCCAACTTTTCCTGTTACTTTTTTCCTGATGTTTTATTCTTCATTCACCACCATCCCTGAGCATGACCCCCCCCTAGGATACCTATCTACAGTCTGGCAGCTTTACAGATCATTACTTTTAAATAAGACAGCATCAACAAGCTATCAGGACTGTCTGATTTTTGATATAAATCATAACTCATTTTCTGTTTCTCACTGTTGCCCTGAGGGATAGTTCCCTCTGTTATATTTGTAGTTGCACTTGAAATGTGTTTCATTGACTGTAAAGTGGAAAGCCTGATGTGATGAAAGTTCTAGATGACAGGACTTCAACCTTACTAACGTAAATAGATCTAAAATACAAACAGGGCTAAGGGTGATGGGTGGGGGGTACAATTTCTAATGTTTATGGGAATACTTTATTGCATTTCCATCCTAATGAGGAAGACTTTGCTGGATTGTGTTCTGGAGAATGAATGTCAAATTGGACATGACAGTTGTCATAGGCTTAAAACAGCCATTACACAAATGTATTGGTGGTGTGTTTTGGTTTTAACTAACATCTGGATGTCACTACATATGTGGGTAGTTAATGCTCTGAAGTTGTCCAAGAACATTCAAAGTATAATGAAGGAGTGAATCTCCAGGATTTTGAATCAGAACTTGTTTTGCGGTAACATTGACGGTTCAGAGTCTGAAATAACTAAAGCTGAAACCAGAATGGAATGATATGATGGCTAATAGCACCAAGGTAACGTTTTCTCAGCTTCACTGAGTGCAACCATAAATTGGGAAGTTTGTCTGCTTTACTAAGACCCAGGGTCTTTGAAAGTAATCAGCTGGCTGTAGTGAGGTAAGAAACAATGTGTCCACTCTAAAGTCATTCCCAATGGCTTCAGCAGCATACAGAAGAGCTGGTGAAAAGAGCTATAGTAATAAGAGATAACAGGAGCCCTGGGTAAGATGGAGAAATACCCAAGTGAGTCATAAGATCACCAGACCTGCGTCACGAATGAAATCCTTGTGTGAATTGTAAGGAGCAATTAATTTCATAGTTCTCTATACCTGATTGGCTCAGTACTTGTAACTAGGCTGGTACACAGCTGACTTGGAAAATGGAGATGGTAACATGGCAGCTGATAGTCCATCTTTGGGACAAAGATAACCAAAACTGGTTGGACTGGACTATGAATGTGTAACTCTATGGTTGGAGTTCAGAGGAATGGGATGGCGATTGGTCATGAATATGGGATTTAATTCCTTGCCAAACCCTGTAACAGTGAGAAGCTGGGATCACACAGACACTAGAATCAACACTCACAAGAAGATAATCTGGCACTTGGTCAGACCTATGGCTTCCCTTTTGTTCCCAAGGTTGATCGCCTTTTAATCTCGATGGATAGTGAGTGCTTGTACTTGGTCTTTGCATTTAAGAATCTGAATAGATCAAAGTATGCTTTTAATCAGTTATCAGTGGTGTGTTCCTAATGTAAGTGTGAATTTGATATAACAGGAGCATAATGAGCATAGTATTGTTAGGTTTGGATTAACTGGAAAAGGACATAGAGCAAAGGTACATCATAGAAGTGTTGTAATGTTGGAAATGAAATCAGAATTCTTTGGTTTGGGTACCTTCCAAGCAGGAAAAAAGGTAGGGCATCTAAAGCCAGAACTCCCTGGATGATGAAGAGAATAAGCTGAAGAGGGTACAGGGGAATGCATGGCATGAGAATTGTGCCAAATTAGACTGACCATAGAAAGATTAGAAGGGATTTTCAAAAAGACTATCAACGTCTTATATAGTGATAAGTAAATAGGAAGTTCGAGAATTGGGGTTGGCTGAGAGGACCAAAAAGGAGATTGGGGGATAGAAGCCAAGGGCATGGCAGGTACTAAGTGAGTTCTTTTGGTTGATTTTACCATAGAAATAAGATGCAGTGAAAGTTGTAGTAAAAGTAATTACAAGGGTCTGATCCTGCTTAAGTAATGAGTTTCTTGATATAAGAGGATTAAGAACCTAACATAAGAACATGAAGAAAGAAACAAGCGTAGACCACTCAGCTTGTAAATATACCACTGTTCAATAAGATCCCAAATATCCATGGTCCAATATCCAGATTCCCTTGGCATCTAAAAATCTATTGATCTTCTGAATACATGTTCAGCAACTGAGCTCTATCTGTGCTGCCCACCACCCCACCACCCCCCCCCCCCCAGGCCAGCCAGCAGAGAATTCCAAAGATTCATTACTATCTAAGTACAGAAATTTCTTCTCCATCTCAGTCCTGAATAACTGATCCCTTGAGACTCTAATCACAGAATCAGTGGAAGCATCCACCCTATCAAGCTCCATATGAATTTTGTATACCTCATTGAGTTCTCCTCTCTTTCCTCAAGCCAAGCAAGCATGGTTCCAAATGAAAATTTAAAAAGATGCCAGATGCTGGGAATCTGAAATACAGAATGCTGGAAACACTCTGCAGGTCAGGCAGCATCTGTGGAAAGAGATCCTTTGTCAGATAGGGAAAACACGTTGGGTTTTAAGATGCAGAGAAATGAAGAACATAGACTCATCTGCTTAGCCTCCTTTGTAACTGCAATCCATCTCAATCTGATGAACCATATTCTGCTGTCTTTTATTGCGAATAGTCTTCCTTGAGTGGGGAGATTAGACCTCTATGATATTTCAGTTGTATCTGAACATGCACCAATATAATCGGTGCAAGTTGTCTTTAGCAACACTTCCTCTTTCAGTAAAGGCCAATGTACAGTTTGTCTTCCAAAGCTCTTGCTGTACATGTACATTAACTTCACAGACATGTACATACAGGGGGCAACCAGGTCCCCTCTGAACAAACTCCTTTTAAATCTGACCATTCTTTTTAAAACAAAACTTCCTTTCCACTTTTCTAATGAAGTTGATGACCTCATAAACTTTCCACATGGCATTCCATCTGCCTATTCACTTAACCTGTTTATATCTCCCTGAAGCCCCTCTGCATCCTCTTTGCACTCCCTTCCACCACCAGCTTTGTTGCAAGCCTATGCTTGATGCAGTTCCCAGGAATCCCAAGGGCAGTACTAACTCCTTAAAAGGAGCATTGTACAGTCCTGATGGGCGTGGGCCTGTCACAGTACAAATTTTGTAGGAATGCATCCGTCATTATACAAAGCTGGTGTACAGTGCTGGTGGAGATGGGTCACTTGCTGGCACCAACTGCAATTGGGGGGGGGGGGGGGGGAAAGCTGATTTTAAAAAACTCCAGTGAGCTATAAGATTCTTTGATTTGGTTCATCTCTGCCTTGTCCTCAACATAAGGGGCTTTAGTGATCTAGAATGGAGAAGCTGGGACTATTCTTTGGAGCTGAGGTGATTGGGAGGCAATTTGATAGAGAAGCTCAGAGTCAGAGGTTTAGGCAAAGTGGTTGTGAAGAAACTGTTCCCATCAGGTATAAGAGCCAGAGGACATTGATGTATAGCAATTGCCAAAAGACCTAGAGGTGACGTGAGGAGAATCTCTCGGATACGCATGTGCAGAGACACACAGACATACAATCCTAACTTAAGATGCTTCTAAACCCTGTCGAAGTGCACAGCTTACCAGTGGTCTCCGCAGTGTTTCACAGTTCCTCCAGGGCAACAGACAGAACCAACACATGGGGCACTCTTATAGGGGTGGGGGTGGTCCAGCCCAGGTAGTTCAAAAGGGCCAATGGCCCGGTGCCGGCTACAAAGGTGCTTAGGCCAGTTGTCTGGTGTGCACTGATGGGTGCGTGGAGCCAGGCCTTGATTGACAGTGGTGTGTCTTTCAACCAGGTGCTGGGCCGTGCTGTCACATGACAGCCCCAGCCATCCACAATACAGGTAGTACTTGGAAAAAGTTGCAAAAATGCAGGGAAGCGCAGTGGATGGGGCTTGCTGTCTTTGCAATGAGCTGATAGGTGCAATGGATTGAATGACCTCCTGTACTGTAAGATTCTGATTCTATAAATGATCATTCATGTGGGGCAAGACAGGAGTTACTTGGAAATGTGATTGTGGATTTTAAATCTGTTTTAATGAAGACCAGATATTCAATTTGCAACTTATCACTAAAAAGGCCTTCATTTGCACAACCATTGTTTTAAAGCATATTACTGGGGTTGCCAGTGCAAGCACTTCAATTTGTCACCATTAATCTTTTGCATTTTCTTGTCTCCTTCTGTCACGTTTGAATCAGCAGCAATGTTACTTTAGCTAACAGCCTGCAGTTAATAGTAATTTTTCTACCTGAATTTCAGTGTAACAGTCCTAAAATTAGCAAGGAACAAGGAATGTCATATCCTATTTTGTTCTTAATGAACTCACCTTTTTCTAGTATATTGGTGACTTGATGCTGCTTCCTGCCCTGGAGCAGACATTTCACCATCTTTGTGTATCTTCCACACCAACGCTTCAAATGTCTGTCTTTTTCCACTCGACTGGTGGTTTTGCTTCTTTGCCACAGTCAATAGGGCTCGCAACAATAATTTACAATACCAGTATGGTGTGTTGAATGTGATGTTTATGATGTCTTCCACAATGGGGAAACCAAATGCAGATTGGGTAATCACTTTTTCATCCACAAAGTGACTCTAGCTTGCCAGTTAACTGTCACTTCAATTTTCCATCCCACTCTGTCCTCTGATGTTCCAACAAAGCTCAGCAGCATTTTCTGAGAATATTACAGCCTTCTGGTCTCAATGTGGAGTTCTGATTTTCTAGCATTCTGTCTCATATTCTCAATGTTATTTTCTTTTCTCTTGTAGTTTTCAGATTTCTTTCGCCTTCTATTCACATCTCCCCAAACTCCACCATGTCCACTAACCTTTCCCACCCTTTTTCATTACCCCACCACCACTGTTTCTGTTGTCCATCTATCCTGGCCTCTTTCCCAATTAACAGACCTTCCCCTTTGTTCTCTCTATGCTCCTTTCTCTGCAACTTAAAAATCTAACTTTGTAACCCAGTTCTGATGAAGGGTCATCGCTCTTGAATATTTACTGTTGCTCTGTCCACAGGTGCTAATGCAGAAAGATGTTCCAATTTTGAACATTGACTGCAGACAGCTTGAAATGAGAGTTGAGGAGAGTAGTGAGTGTCATTTTTTTTAAAGTGGATTTCTGCACGACGTTTAGCTTTATACCTGGCAGCTTGTTGAAAAAAATAAAAACTCTCGGAAGATCCAAGAGTGTCATTGAACCTAAATCTACTCGGTGACAAAAAAGGATGGTTGATGACTGCCTTGGCAACTGGAAGGATGTTATCAGTGGAGATCCCATATGTAATGGGCATGGAAAGATGTTTGCAGATGATACAAGATTGGCCATCTGTTTGAGAGTGAGAGAGGAAGCTTTGACTGCAAGGAAATTTAGAGTGGGCAGAAAAAGGGATGGAATTAGGTCCAGTGGATTGAGAGAACAGATTGGAAAAGTGTAACAACGAGAATATACAATAAATGGGAATAGAGCAGTGCAGAGTGCTATGCCTATAGATGCTTAGCACAAATGGGTCAATCAGGTTTTTAAAAAGGCATATGATATGCTTTCTATTATTAGCTATAAAATAGAGCATAGAGCTAATGCTTAGAACTGTGAAAAAGTGCTAATTTGCATCATTGGCTTCAGTGTTGAAAACAATTCTGTCTATAAGATGTGATTGTATTGGGTGGGGTGCAGAAAGTATCTCCAAGCATGTTGGAGAACGAGAGTGCTGATGCTAGGATCTGGAGCAACAAGCAATCTGCTGGAAGAAGTCAGTGGTTCAAGCAGCATCTGGAAGGAAAGGAATCGCTCTGTCTTGGATGCAGGGTTTTGACCCAAGACATCGACAATTCCTTTCTGTTCCTCCCTCCCACAGATGCTGCTCAACCCACTTAGTTCTTCCAGCAGATTGTTTATTGTTCTACAAGCATGTTGTTGGGACTTCTTGCGATGATGAAAGAATTGATAGGCTGCGATGATTTTCTTATACATTTAGAGGCTGATGGGTATGACATGGAGGCCTAAATAAAATGGACTTTCTGCACCTAGAAGTGGGGTCAGAAACTGCGAGAGGGTGGGTGTAATTGATAAGAGGGTTTGAGGGTAGGTGAAGAATTTGTCAAACCTCGTAGTGGTAGGGTATGGAAACTTGCTGCCTTGAAAGGATGGGATCCTACCTCGCATGTTTTGGGTATGTACATGAGCTGTGCCCTGTAGACCTGTCTATCGAATCCTGGAAGTGGGATTTGGTTGGGTGGGTCTTTCTTTACTGTTTCATGTATTTCAATGATTAATTGGCAATAGGCTGCTTTCCTTTCGTCATCATGCCCCAGCAGAAAAATTGGTATTGTGAATGAGACAGTACAAACATTCATTATTAACTATGGGAACCATTCTATTATTTGTCCCTGGCACATTAGAATTCCCAAGGTTCAAGACCAATGTGTTTTGTGGCCCATTTCGTAACAGCTTCTTTTCAAGAAGTTGAGGTAGAGTGTGCTGCTGTTTGAAGGATAACGAATTGCTCCTGCTGGCCAGTTTATCGTGTCCTTGGAACTGATGGAAGGGCATGTGGCCAGTTCTTGCTGACGGCCTGCCTATCTTGACAGGATAATTTACAATAGGTTTTTTTCACTGCTGAAACCCTGAGGCAGGCTTTACTAAGACTTGTCTGTGGAAAAATAATCTAATTCTCCCCATTTATTTGATTTCTCTTTAGCCTAATGCCTTTGTATGGTGTTTGCAGATATTCTTTTCACAAATGTGCTGTAAATTTGTCTTCAATGAAGTTTGGATGGTTTTTGTGCTTTTATTAAAGTCATTTTTTTGCAGTAGTACTGTAAGGATTTTTCAATGCAATGGCAACAAGGTGAATAGACTTGGAAGGTGCTTGTTTTGTACATCTCACTGTGGAGTTTAAAAAATCAATCTTATTAAATGACTCAATTAGACAGGATTAATAGTTTATTTGCTGAGACTAGTTGAGACGTTATGTTTTCAAGCAAATCATGGAGCTTGCATGTCCATATTTTCATATACATGTTGAATATTTAATGAGTATAATGAATGTACAATTCAGTGTCTGCAATTCCTCCTTTATAATTGCTCAGACTAACTGATCTTTTTCAGAAAGTAAAACTATCCCTGTTAGTAAAAGATTTTATTATTGATTATTGTTAGTATTGCCTGCAGGTTTTGATGAGAAATGACTGTGTATTTGAGGCCAAGACCTTTTACTGTACAGTAATACATCACTTGTTCAATGACTTTACACTGTGAATACATTGAGAGCAGTGTAATTTAGAAATAGTTCCTCAACCACCATGTCACTTCTGATGGTTCTCATTAATTCATCTAGGTTATTGCAGTGTTCTGCTTTTATTTGCATATCAACTAAGAATAAATATTTTCTTTCAACAGCCACTGATTTGCTTTTGGCCTGGAACCCTATTTGCCTAGGTCTGGTGGAGGGAGTCATTGGGAAGATTCAGCTTCATACAGGTAAGGCTTCACTTACTGAAGCCAGATTGTTAATTGGCGAAGTGAGTTGAGTTTTAAGCTAAATTCAGAAGTAATACTTATCGCAAGTGTTTTCAGATTCTCAGGATCTTGAGAATATTAAAGTGTTTTGTAGAGTATGGAATTAGGTTTTTGTTAGAATACAAGTTTGATGTGAAATCTGTTGCATGGAATTTTTTTAAAGTTTGATTTCTACTTTAATGTTTGTTGCAAGTCTAGAACCTTTTGACCAATAGTCACTAGTGAATGCTCTATTATGTATATAAGAATTAAGTGCATGTTCATGCTGCAAGAATGAACAATTGATCCATTCACTCATTTACATCTGACATTGCTCTAGTGAGTGTTCACAACCATTTTCAAATAAATCAGATTGTGGTACAAGAAATAAAATCAGGTGCTGCCCACTCCTTACCCTTCTGCCTGGTCTGCCATTTACTAAGATTGTGTCTTGTCTTTTAGCTCAGCACCAGTTTCTTACATTAACCTACCATTAGTCTTTTTTAAAAAAAATCCTATGGATCTGTCCTTGAATGTACTCAGCAGACTGCAAATTCAGCGCTCTGGGGCCTCAAATTCCAACTCTTCACTACCACTGGATGAAAGAACTTCTTGTCTGTCCTAAATTGCTGATCCCTAGAAACAGAACAGTGAGTAGGCCATACAGCCCTTTTGAGTCTGATCCATCATTCAATGTAATCATGGCTGATTTTTTAGCTCGTACTATATTCCTACTCTCTCCCCATACTCCTTGATGACTTTTGAGTAGAAATTTATCTGTTTCCTTAAGTTTATTCACTTTGACCTCTAGAGCCCTCAGGTTGGGAATTCCACAGTGGCACATCGTCTTTGCTGCTTCTCCAGAGACCAGAGTTCAATCCTGATCTTGAGTACTGTTTGTGTGGAGTTTGCATATTCTCAGTGACTGCCTGAGTTACCTCTGGTTTCCTCTCATCCTAAAGGAATGCAAGTTGGTAGATTAATTTGCTACTGTAAATTGCCCCTAGTGTAGAATTTCATGGTGGGGTGAGTTGATTGGAATAGAAAATGGAAAACCGTATTAGTGAAAGGTGTGTGTCCATGCTGTATCACTCCAGGTTTGTTGCCCTCTGGTTAAAGAAATTTCTCCATCTCAAATGTGTCCCAAGAATGTGATCACCTCCATTCTTGGGTACCCCAGTTCAGTCTGTCTAGGCCTTTCAGAATTTCATAAGTTTCAATGAGATCCCCTCTTGTTCTAAATTCCTATTAACTCAAACCTAATCGACTTGATCTCTCTTCCTACAGCAGTCCTGTCATTCCAGGAATCCATCTGGTGCACTCAGTTTGTGGAATAAGAAGACCAAAACTTCACACAATATTCCAGGGTTGGAGAGATCAAACCCTTGTATAACTGTAGCAGGATATCCATGCTCCTGCACTCGAATCCTCTTGATATGTACTATTTACCATCTGAAATGCTTGCTACACCATGATTGCCTTCATAGACATGTATACAAGAACATTCACATCTCTTTGCAATGCTACCCAGTCCAACACTGTTTTACTAAAATGCCACCTTTTGTTTTTCCCTACCAAAGAGGATAACTTCACACTTATCCACATTATCTTGTATCTGCCAAAATTTTGCTCATTCACTCAGTCTAAATCATCTTGAAGTCTTTTTGCACCTGCTTCAGTTCAAAATCCCACCCATATCACTAAACTTTGAAATTATATGTATTGTTCTCTCATGGAGATTGGGTATTGCAGATAGCTAAAGCCCATGTACTGACATTTGTGGTACCCCAATACTTTCCAACTGCCAACCTGTAAAAGAGCCATACTTCTGTTTCCCATTTAATATACTTTATCTTTTACAATATGCTTGAGTTGGGGTTATCGAGAAATCCTCCATGGGAGACAGTGACTTAACTAATAAATGTAGTCCTCTATGAAAATTGCACATCCTGATTTGCTTTTAGTTCATTGTCCTCTAGGGAGGAAGATGCAATTTGCCTCTGTGTTGCTAGTCTGAAGAGTGGGGACAAAGACTTTGTCCTTGCTGGGGTGGGTGGGTTACAGGGAGTTAGTTTGTGATTTTCAGCTGTAATGCATTATTGAGTCAAGATCTGGCTTTTGCCTCCACAGATGCTTCCTGACCTTCTGAGTTGCACTGCTCCAAAATTGTGTAGCCTGTATTAGGCGTACATGTGAAATGGCTAATTGGGGAACATAAGAAATCGGAGTAGGCCAACTGGCCTGTCGAGCCACCTCTGCCATTCATTAAGATGATGGCTGATCTAGCTGTGGACTCAACTCCCCTGCCTTTTTCCCATAACCCTTAATTCCCCTACCATGCAAAACTTTGTCTTAAATATATTTAATGAGGTAGTCTCTACTGCTTCCCAGGGCAGAGAATTCCACAGATTTGCCACTCTCTGGGGAGGGGGAAGCAGTTCCCCCTCATCTCAGCCCTAAATCTACTCCCCCGAAATCTTGAGGCTATGTCCCCTAGTTCTAGTCTCACCTACCAGTGGAAACAACTTTCTTGCCTCTATTATATGTCCCTTTCATAATTTTGTTCCAATAAGATCCTATCTTATTCTTCTGAGTTCCAGTGACTATAGTCCCAGATGATGCAATCTCTTCCCCCATCCCTGGAATCAACCTAATGAACCTCCTCTGAAAGTAGCCAGGATGGAAGGGGAGATTGGGAAAGAAAGTTTGCAAATCAATTGTGCAGTTGAAATTGAAGACCTCTGTTGGTTTGGGAGAAAGAACCTGGCTTCTGTTTCCGCCTGAGATAAGATAGCTCCACTGCAATTGATTTCTGCTTGTCCTGATGACGAGGTGTCTACAGAAACAAAATTTTAGACAGCTATTCTCTGTGATGACCCTTTTGCTGCTGGCTGGAATACAAGGAGCATTGTGTCCCTTTAGAGAAATTATATACTTTAGTTCCTTAATTGAAGGAAGTTTTAATAATTTAGTTCCCTTGTTCATGTTTCAATACGTAATTTCTATGTTACCCTAATGAATTTCACTCGAAACCATGGATTTTCTTTCTGAC